>NC_045647.1:15827500-17027500 GCF_009829145.1 Chiroxiphia lanceolata | reverse complement strand
CATGTTTGTCAAAACCTCCAGTTTCTCCTTGATAAACTTCAGCGAGTCAGCTACCTGAAGCCAATACAAAGGAGTGTGATAAAGTACATGAGAGTGTTGGAAACACGGGAATTAATCCAAATGTTATTGTATTATAAGCTTTTCTAGTTCCTCTGTTACAAATCTTTTTGATACCCAAAGCTACCAGATATTTCCAGCCTGTTCTATCGACGTGCAAAGGCTTTGTTGGGGACAGCGCTTCTCTCGGAAAAGACCCTTTCCAGACCCTGGCAGACCTTCCAATTCACCACTGGTAGATCTGTCCTGCTCCCAGCACACGTGGAGTGTGAGTTTTAAGCAAAGGAAGGATATCTGAAAGCCTCCTAGACATCCCAACCAACCAGATTAACACCAGCAAGGCATCTGAAACATCCTTAAGTAATTCCCATGGCAATTACTTCAGCTGGTTTTAGTCTTCTCATACTGAACCATCCAGGTTCTCATTTAGGCTGCTTTTTTTCCTAATGATGTGGTTTAAAAGCATCAGGGAAATCTTCAAGTTTAAAAGCTGCAGAACAAAAGGCAAGCAAGCTTTATGTTCTCTAATGAATGGTTATTGCTCCATTTATTTAAGTGGTACTTATCACCATAAATATCTGCTAAACTCATTTGCCATACTGGTGTAATCAGTGCTTTCCCAGGAAACATCCTTCCGCAAATGGATTGCGAAAATAAAATAGGAGAATAAATAAACAGCTCGAAATGCCCCTTAAGAAAAGTCTTCAAAGGGAGGAAAGACTGAAGATCAATGAACATTTAAATATTTCTCAGTTAAGGCCTATTCATTGCACAAGATCCAAAATAGTTTCCTTCATGAGTATTGCATAACATGTTCATTCAAAATCTAGCAAGTTTTCTCCCAGAACATACCAAGACACTGTTCTCTCCCCCGCTTTTTTGTCTTTTAAGTAGGAACACGAGAATGTCACAGCCGATAACATTATTCTGGAAACTCACACAGAATATTCTGGAAAAGACTCAAGTTTGGACTACAGTGTTGCAATAGCAAGTCTCCACATATTCAGATTCTACACCCACCACTCTTTGTGAAGCAACAGAACAAGCGGCTTTTACAAGACTCTGGGAGTGAACTCTGGCCTCCACACTATAAATAAGGAAAAAAAGACAAAATGCACATACCTTCAAAGCACATTTCTGGCCTGTCTGCTTGTTGAAACACTCCAGTACTTTGCCATTGATTCCTAACCCCAGCACGCGTTTGGAGAGTTTGTAGTCATCCGTAACCGCATGTTTTTTAATCTCTAGTTTGACATGGGCCGGTCCCCCGGGCAAGGACTTCACGCTGCTCTTGCTCTCCACGTGACTCTCTGGCTGGGATTCCTGTTCACCTTCACTTTGTTCCATATCAGGGAAGAGTCTGGGACGACAGAGATACCCCACAGGGACTCTGTCGGGTATCCTCAGCAGAGTCCCTCCTCTCAACCGATCAAACAGTCCATTTGCTCGCCATTTAGTCCTGAGTAAAAATGTAAACAGGTGTTAGTAACTGAGGTCAACTAACGTTCTCCCACCTCACCACTTTTCTCTCTTCTTTTTTTAACAAGATGACCAGGTGCTAGACCAAGAGTGGAGGCTCACCTCAGGAAAGCACACTTTGGCATCAGTCTGCACTTATAAATCACTGCTTTTACTGCAACCAAAACTGAGCAACTGCTAAGCCTTGGACTAAAATGTTAGCTAAGCTCTGTACAACAGAACGGAGCTTAAGCTTATAAATCTGCATCGACAACTTGTTGTCTCAATGTTTTATGTAGAAATCCCCACAATGGTCCCCTGCTTTACCCTGACACTCCCAAATTACGCAAGAGAACCACGAGCACCTGAATCAAACCCCAGAGCGGCACTGCCTGGGCAGGCACCGAACCCTGGGACAGCGCCTCAACTGCCTGGGCCCACAGAGCGAGGGGCAGGCGGCCCACGGCTGAGGGGCCACCAAACCACCCAAAAGCTGGGGTTGCAATGGTGCTGCTCCCACAGCCGTGCGGGCCCCGCTGGGTCCCCGAGGGGGAGCCCCCGGGCGGGTCCCGGGGCCGGGAGCCCCGTTAACACTGAGCCACGAGCAGCGGGGCCGCTCCCGCAGCCTCCTCACCGAGGGGGGAGAGCCCTGAGGCGAAGCGAGGAGAGCGGGGCGGGGGGTGACGGCGGCGGGGACCCGAGCGGGGGGAGCTCCGCCACGGGGGACGATTTACCTGCTGTGGCGGCGCGGCCCCAGCCGAGGCTTCCCGGAGAGGCGCGGGGAAGGCGGGCTCTGCCTGGGCCCGCCCCGCCGCCCCGGCCAGGTGCGCGCCGCCTTCCCGCCCGAGCCGCGGGCGGCGGCACCGGCCCGGACCGAGCCCTCAGGGCCGCCCCGAGCCCCCCGGTTCGCCCCGGCCGGGCTGGGCCGGGCCGGGCCCGCGGGGCCTGAGCGGGGAGCGGCAGCTGCCTCATGCGCGGCTGCAGGTTCCCCGCGGGGGTGCGGAGCAGCTCCCGCCGTGATTTTAAGGTGATTTTAATCACGGTATTAATGTCCTGGGGTAAACGGCCCTGCCGGAGGGGAGGAGGGCGGGCTGGAGCCGCGGCGGCTCCGGGCTGGTGCCGCAGCGCGCCCGCGCGGTGGCACCGCCGGCCCTGCCCCGATGGATCCTTTGGGAAGGGGAAGGATCCTCGCGTTCCCTCCAAACCCTGCTTGAAACGGGCTCTTGCTGTGAACAAAGCACCGAGACGCGATCCCGGGCAATCATCCTTCAGCCGAAAGGGTTCTGTCACTAAATGCTCCCAGTAAATTCCACGCGGTCAGTATTTCTTGGCACTTTCGGGGGCACAGTCAGGACATTTAAAAGTGGTGGTTCCCACAGCAACTGTCGCTCATCGCCGGTGCACGGCGTGTGGTTACAGGGATGTGAAACGCCGAGGTTTTTTTCCCCTACATGTGAAGATGAGTCACGCATTGAAATGGAGCTGTGTTCGTATCACTGGAAGGAACTTAAAAGTTCACATGCTTTAGAAGTTAAAAATACATTTGTCATTTTACATAACGTAATGGCATCTGGAGTTCTAGCGGTAAGGAAAATAATTAAAAGGGCTAATGAGCCCTTTCTCCAAGGAATAAAAAGTAGTTCAACTTAGCAGGATGCGGATCTGCAGTACATCACCATGTGATGTGATGCTACCGCTATTCCGCCTCAGGTTTCCCTTCCAGGCTTTCTGCAGTTCAGCTGCTGGAGGGCCTGGTCCCCTGATTCAGTTCACCTATTCTGGGCTAATCAAATCCCTGAGGAAAACAGCTATTTCCAACCTTTTCAGGTTTGGCTTCCAGCCTTCTTAGGCTTCGCATCGCCTCCCACTGTGGCAGTCTCAGAGAAATGGATACATAACTGAGCTCCCAGGTTGCAAACCTTCAATAACACTGTTCTGCAGTCAGCAGCTTGCTCTGCTTTTCCTTCCCGTGGCTCCTGCCTGTATTTTCTGTTCTATTAGTCCTGGATGGTAATTTCCTTCTCTTTGCAACAGGTAACTACATTTCTCTCCCCAGTGCACAGTTGCAGGGGGTCAGGCCCTTCAGAAAACTTCTAAATCTCTCCGCTCTCTCCTGCATTTTATAATTTGAGAAATAAATTCACTCACACCGATCTCCCAGCCCCAATTTTGATCTTTCCATGTAACTCTGACCCTGAAGCCTATGGCTCCCCAAAGCAAGCGGGAATTACAACGGCTGGCACATTGAAGCTGGCAGAAGGCGATTTATGGCCCTATTCTGGGAAATATTAAACACTGCAAAAATTCCAAGCAGATGTCTACTTGAAGGGTTGCTATTTTTTACAGAGTGTGTCAGAAGTAAGGAATTTCATTAAGAAATTGTGACTCTTTCGAACTATTACAAGAATAAGCTTTGTGTGGAAAGAAAGGAGGAAAGATGAGGGAATGAGACAGGATGCGTGAAGTTAGTTGTCACCAACAGTTCCCTGCTGAGGAAAATTAAACTGGGAGGATACAAAACACATTATTCAAGTCACTGGGTATCTTACTGGGATGGAAAGCTTGTTTGGGTTCACCATTTGATATTGTCTATATCTGCCCTTAGCAAAGTTCACTGTTTTACCAGCAACCAGTACTAAGTTTAAACAGGGCAAACACCTTAAAAACCCAGTGTGAATCATGGTTAGTAAGGCCTGGGACCAACCCTCTGCTAATTTCATCCACCATAAACTCCAAAATAGGCTTTTCCAGCTGCAGCCCAAGTATCAAACAGCCTCACTGTACACAAGGATGACCACAAAGCAAAAAACAGCTCTGCTGTAGTGACCTGTGTGGTGTCTCAGGTACTGTACCTGCATACCTGTGCTGGGTACCCCCTCTGAAGGAAAATCCCAACCTTTGCAATCCATGTGTGGTTTGTACAGAGCTGAGAACATTCATCTGTACAATATCCTTCTCTTAAGCTGCTTAAGGTTTTATAATTTCTCTGACAAGCTCCAGGGAAGGACAAGCCTGCTGGATCCAGGCACACCCAGCACCTCTGACATCCCAGGGGTGAGCAAGCACAGTGTGGTCACCTTGGCTGCAGTTCTCCCCTGTCTGGCTCCAGGAGGATTTCCCACAATGTCTGTTTTCAAATGCCAGTTTTAAATCTCCCTGGGAATTACTCTCTGGATCCTGCAGCTTCTCTTTGTGCTCCTGGCAGGTGGAGCTGCATTAGCACTCTCTGGAGATGCTGGGGGAGGACACACTGACAGGCCCACTGCAGCTCACTGAGCCGGGGGACATTTTTCATTCAAACAGACGTTTTTATTTATTTATTGATGTTTGCTTTTTGAAGCTACAAAAAAACCCAAACCGGTACTATTACAGGCTAAGAGCCCACTACAGCAAAAGTTCTTTCATCTTCACAAAAATCCCTAAAACTGTAAATTAAACATTAATCCTATTTTTACCAGAAGTCCCCAACAGCAACAACACAAAACAACTTAATTTCAAGAGAGATTTGGTAGCTCAGCTATGCCGGGCTTGTCCCAAAATAAAAAATAGCTTATAGGAGAAAACAATAAGGTCCTGCTCTTGCAATAAGCTTTGAGGCAGCAGCTCCTTTTCTCTAACCAGTGGCTTAACCTAGAAAAGCTTTATATTTTAGCCAGCATGCAGTTTGGATACGCTGTCCCTGATTTTTTCGTGTCTTGAGTACCACAGATACCTGCTTTACAGATGGACAGCACTACTGTTTAAACACAGGAGGTGAATTTTGGCTATTCCATTGGGTATTTTCACTGCCTGTTTGCCATGCTGTAGCAATTTAATAACTGGGATCAAAGACATTTCAGACTTTCAAATGTCTCCTTTCTTAACAAAAATGAAAGTATTGAGTTTGCTCTCATCAGAGAGCTAGGAAAGCTGATGTCATCAAATGTATCTGAGGGATGGCATATTTTGAGGAGTTATACTTACCTGAATGCTACAGGTATCTGTTTAGTTATATACAAAAGTGATTTGCATGAAGGTCAGCCCTTTGGCAGCAACATCTCATGGAAATCCCATCAGCTATAATAAAGAAATTATCACCACCAGCTGAAAACTCGTGACTTGTTTTTTCTGAAACATTGCTTCCTCTTGGGTAACAGCTATATAATTTTTCTGCTATATATTTTTTCTGCTGTTATGAGAAATCCACACTCTGGGGTGCATTATATAGATGTCACCATAGAGAAAATCCTCTGTATTGCCAGGTTGAAGTGAGGACACGGCTTTGTCTGGTTGGGCGGTTGCAACAACCTTATTAAATCCCCCAGGAAGTTCTAGAGAAACTGCATCTGTGATATTAAAAGAAGGAAAGAGCAGCTCTGCAGCGCAGTATTTTGATGTGAAAGAGAAGAAAAGAAGCTTCTTGTAGGATCTTTAGTTTAGCCTGTCATGTACACAGTGGTCTGAATCAGAAACTAGATGCATGTTTTTTTCGCCTGTCTTTCAGCTCTGCTCTGGGGGTGTCTGTCTCAGACTATCAAAAAGGAAACAAAAAAAAAAAAGACCACACTAGGAAAGCTCATCAGCAAACAGCCTGGCCCTTTTCTCTCAGGGCTGAGGTAAAACTGGGTTTATAAAGCTCTTTCATAGGCAGTGATCTTTATTGATGCTTTATTGCTAGAACAACTTCTCTTTTATTTTCAACACCCTCTGTCCTGACCTGGGATTAGAACATGGTTTCCAGGAGGAACCAAAATTCTGGCTATGAACCAGCTGCCAGTGAAGCAGAGGGAAGTCTCAAGAACACCAGTCTCTCATTCTGGAGAGCCTGTCCTAATACCTGACTTCATTCCTCAAGATTACTTCTTCCTGTCAGCACGTAGCAGGTATTTTCCTACAGAAGTGGGTAGAACAGCTGTTTTTATAACCCTGGACTCAGACACCTTATTACAGAAACCTTTTCCTGGTCATGGAGAAAATTTTGGGAGGCTCCATCCCTGCTCCTACACTAAGAAACTTAAAGCAGAGAAGGAGCTTTAGGACACAGCTTATTGATGGGGGAGTCAGAGAGATACCACTTGGATGTTTCCCTTTCAGCAGAGAGGGGGAAAAAAGACATGTTTTTTCACAGAAGGATCATAAATTAAAAGCATCAAAAATCTTCTAATCTGTCCACAGGAGATGGCACTTCATTTTATGCTGCAGTGGAGCAAAAGAAATGAATCTCTGTCTTTCATTGAAAGAGATCCTACAACTAATGGGTATGGCAGCACTGCCTGGAAGTCCCAGGATGGCCTTCCAGGCCACTTAGGAATACAGTTTTTGCAGAAAAACAGCATTTGAATCAAGCAGAAAAACTCTTAACATATGCCACACTACAATCACCTTCTGGGTCACCACATGCCAGCAATCCTTCAGATAATGAATATGGTGAGTTCCTTACAGTAACCCCAAAGTATTTTTTTGTAGCCTGAAATAAAACCCATTCCTCTCTGCACATCCTACTTCTCATGGAGCCAGCTCAGATGTCACTGTATCCATAGCACAGCTCACCCACACCCCGGAGACTCCTTCCATTGCTCCACACCAGGCTGGGAAATTAAAACCACAACAGCAAGTTCATCACCCTTGTGCCTGTTCTTAATTACAGAAATTGGTGTGCCCTACTCAAATAACAAGTAGGCCCATCTAAATAATGGCCCATCTAAACCAGGAAAAGGTGCTTGTTATTGCTAATGTTTGGTCAGTCCCATGCTGTTTCTTACCTTACAGCACAGGGGAAGGACCATGCAGTAACCAAAGGGGTTCAGTCCTTCAAGCTTATGGTGAAGGTAAATCCAGCCCCCAGGCACAGAGACCCCTCTTAAGAGCTATGATTCTGGATGTCACTTTTCATTTATGCCAACTCTACAAGATTATAGAAATGTCCAACTGCACAGTGGAAGCTGTAACTCACCCTCAGTGGGTGTTACCAAACACACATTTAGCAGCAGATGGTGCTGTTGTATTGGTGAACTTTCCTGAGGGACTAACTGGCTCACGATTTCTGGATTTTCTTACTCCTGTGATTTTATTGTGAGCTTTCTTTGGTACCTTTCATAACTAAAGCCTAGCACTCAAGGATATTATTCGATATTTCTTGCTACTGCCTCTTTAATGTCCTAATTCTTCAACACTGAGATCTGGAAAGCCATTTATATCAGTATAAACTGGGTTTAAACAACTATTGGAGGAGTGGGCAGCAATTTCTCTTGACAGTGCAAGGCCTGGGGTACTGGCAGATCGGGCACACGGTGCTGTTTCCTTCTTGGGGCATTACCGTGTACACGAGGAGTGCCAACGAGGTAGAGTGATGAAGCATCACTGACTGCTTCTGATTTAAAACCAATCACTAATTTTGTAGATAAAATAGCCCAGGCATTAGCCTGAACACTTTTTCCTTTTTCGAGGTGGGCCCCTAAAGAAGTTTCCAGCGCAAAAGCAAGCTCCTTTAATTGATGCTCACACACACTTGGATTCAATGCTCATCTCTCAGGGTCCTGCAGGACCTGAGCACCCGCTGCCTCCACAGAGCAGCGACAAAGCTGCCGACAGAGCCCCCCTTCTGCAGGGGATGTTTGCACTGCACAGCTCTAAGCGCGGCTTCCCTGCTCCGGAGGTACAAATGCTGCTCAGCCAGCGGCACCGAGCCTGCACGCAAAGCCTCCTCTGAAGAGGATCACTAGATGGAGCCCAATTCTAAGCAAAAACCCACGCAGACAGCCCCTCGCTGCCCGTGCCGGGCTGCAGCGCTCCTGCGGGGACAGCACAGCCGTGATCGCGGCGTCATCCCCTCCGAGGATGACGACGAAATAAATCCCAACCGAACGTGCAGGTTGACTGCGGTTTGCAGGGGGCGGCAGCCGCTCCCACCTCTCTGGCGTAGATCTGTTCAATCCATCGCGCTGCTGCACCGCCGACAGGAGGCTTCAACAGCCCGGCATTTAGAGGTGAAGGGGCACATGCAGGCAGGTGTCCCCCTGCAACCCTGAGCAGCTACAAGGGTGAGCCTTTGAATGATCGTCTGACTGTTGCACTTGCTGTGCACAGAAACGGTGAGGACTGAAATTCCTCCGCTGTGCCCTCGCCTCTCCTATGAATTTACACATGCTCTGATGAGCGTGAGCTCAAGTCTCGTTTAGGCTTAGAAGCAAATTGGTCAAGGAGTGCCTGCATGATGACATTCCCATCCCTCTGGATACTTAGATGTCCCTCAGCACCCCTCTCCCCGGCCGGTATTAGTAGCAGCACTCATTAGTGCAGTCCCTGATGCAGTCCAGAAAGCGGATGGGAGCAATGCAGGAGGCTGAGCAGCTGCCAGGGGAGACAGCAGGGATGAAAGGCTGAGTCAGGAACCGAACACAGCCTGCCTGCTCTCTGGCTGATGCCTGTGGGAACACCCTTCTAGCCCTACCCTTATCAGCATCCTGCCCTCCCGTCTGCTCGCGGCCCCATCCATTGCGGTTCTGAACGGTGCAATGATTATTAATACTTTTAAGTATTCAATCTACTTCGATGGAGGTGGCAGACACACCACTCATTCTCTCTTATCTCTGACATGTGAAGAGGAGGCAACTCGTGGCAGGAAAAGAATGACCAAGCTTTTGTTATAAAGTGTTTAAAAATAAAAGCTTCAATAACCCTAAAAGCAACTGTAATATTTCCTCCTGGCTCACCCAGTTTTAGCAGACAGCGATCTGCACGGTAACATGGTGGTGCCGTAACCTTTTCCAGGCGACTCCACCGAGCTGAAATCCTGATTCACAGGGGGATTCCCAGGTGACCAACAACACGAGACAACCCGTGCGGTGCGACAACGACACTTTCGCTGCCTCGACTAGCAGAGCTTGCACCACACCACCCTCCTCCCTTGGACCACGTCTCACGGGAAAACTGCCCCATTCCCTTGTTTGCCCCTCCAGCCCCACGACCTGCCCCTCATTCAGCACCCCTTGCACCGGTGCTGCTGCGGCACGGAGAGGCACCGCCGGCCCGGGGGGGGAGAACATACAATTACACCAAAAACTACAAATACATAAGAGGGAAGAAACGACAAACGGATGGGAATAACCGAAAGGCAGCGGGCCCGGCAGCTCGCCCCGGCCCGGGCAGGGCGGGTGGGCACCGTCGGCCCCGCGCTCCGCCCCGGGCGGGCCCCGCGCATGCGGCGGGAGCGGCCGCGGTGCCCATTGGCAGCGCCCGCCCCGCGTTCCTGGAAAGTTCTTGGAAATGGATCAAAGGCGTTTCCGCGAACACGCGCGGCGGCGGTGGCGGCCCCGCACGGCTCCGCTCCCCGGCCCTGCCCGCCGAGAGGGCTCCGCTCCGGCCCCGGGCCGTGCCCGGCCCTCCCTTGGCCGAGGCAGCGGCGCCGCGCCCGCCCTGGACGCGGTTATTTATACCCTCGCTGGGGAGTCCTCCCCCCCCCGCGTGGCTGATGTAGGAAGAGTGATGCGAACACAATACGATTCCAGGAATCCCTCACTTCCTGGAACAGATTAAAAGGGGCACACAAAAGATTACTAAGGAGGTTTGCTTTTCTTTTTTTTCCTCCTTCCACGGAGCCTCATTACTCCGGAGCCAGCGCAAAGGCAGGTCGCTGCTCTCCGGCTCCTCCCGGGGAGATCTTATTTATTGCTACCTATTTATTACTATTTCAGAGCGCTCTGAGTATTTTTTTCTAAAAGACTGCTCTGAAGGAAGATTAGTTCCTCTTTATATGTAATTTCCTCTGGTTATTTTTTTTTTTTTTTGCTGCTGTTTTCTGAAAAGCAGAGGAAGAATACATTATATTTTCTGCACACGTTTTCCTGGCCAAAGTTGCTAAAGTCTGTCTCGGACAGCTCGCCTTCTCTTGGCTTTTCCTGTGACTGGAACAACCTCCTGCGGAAAGGGTTTGCTGGGACTCTCCAGCCTTCTCTCCCCGTGAACCCCAACTAGAGGCTGAACCAGCTGCTTCGGGGAAGCAAAGGCGGCAAGAAGAGAAAAGGAGAAAGCATTTCCCACGTTCTTGAAGACTTAATGCTTTTCCCTTGGTCCAGGAGTGACATGATCCTCTGTGTTCAGGGGTAAGATACTCTCCGGTCTCCTTTGAAAACCTGAGGTTCCATAACTGTAATTAGTTCGGTTCTCCGGGACAGTTTTTCAGCTCGTGTGAGTGGCCGTGTGTGACTGTAATGGAACGGGAATGACTTGGGGTGGCCGAGTTCTGTGTGCGTGTGTCTGCGCTTCAGATTCCACGGCCGAAATCATGGGACCGTAAAGTATTCCTGATTTCCGGGCTTCCTACTGCTGAAAAACTGCACGATACTCAAAGCCTTTGTGAGGGTACAAATGAGTGAAAACTTTGTGTTCAGTGGGGCGTGTGCAGCATCACGGGGGACACAGATCCGAGACCGTAAGTGTTCTCTAATGGCCTCTTGGCCAAATCGCTTACAGGGAAAAACTTCCCTGGAGTTCAGGTGCTTTTGTCTGTTGCTGAGGAGATATTTATGCTAAACACTTGATTTCCTTTTTCTGCTGTTTCATGTGTAAGCTTAACTGTCTGTACATATACACAGCATTCAGCAGAAAGAAAGCCATGAGGCACAACAGGGAATATCCCAGTGCCTTCTCCGGTATCAGTGTCTGGTACCGGTGTGTTGGTGTGTCCCCATGATCAGCTCAGGTCACCAACTGATAAATACCTGGTCTGCAGGAATCACACGCCATTTTACACATGCTGCAGATATTTGGAAATTGTCAGCATTTGTTTCATCCTGAGCCATCACCTCAGTATTTTCCACCCCTCCTCGCTCAGGGGATTTTCCTCAGAGGAAAATCCTCCTTTGTCTACTTTCAATGACAAGCACGGGGATTTTTCTGCCATTTCCCCCCAAAATCTGTTCCACAGACAAGGAGAGCTTGTGTTTACCAATAATTTCCTACTACCTGTGTGGGTTTGTTTTCACTCTTATTTTCAGTCTGCAGCTGCAGTTCTTATAACCACAACACAGGGAACTCAGTTTGCCACTTGGGCTTTGGGAAACCCTTAACTGAAGCTTTCCTGCAAGGTCAACATACCAGAGCTACTGCTTCCCTTGCCCACTAAGAACTTGTTATGGAGCCAGATGTGCAGATGGTTGCCTTTAATATCTATTTTTATGACCATTTATTGTTCAGTTTTTATTATCCTCTAGGATTTCATATATCCTGGACTCCATACTCTCCTTCCTATTCAGACCAAGCTCCCACTTTGGAAGTCTTGGGGCACGGCTGATGGAAGGGGAAGGGAGACCAGCTCAGCACACTTTTCCTTGTACTGTTTGTACTGTGTTACAAAGTTTACCTTATCAGCACAGTAACTGCAAAGCTAACACTGAATGATATCAGACATATCCGACTCTCCTGAACTTTCTTGCCTTTCCAAGGCTTTCTGAAACACTAGTTGCCAAAGCATAGGGAAGTTCATTTGCTGTTTCTCTCGAGACTCCACACAGACTACTAGCCAGACATGCCAAATTTTGTATAGCTGTTTTCTTCCTCCTCACAGCTTCACCGTGTTCAGTCCTGATCCTCCACGTCTCTCCTCTGCTTGCTTTCTTACAAGCACTGACTATTTGCAAATCCTTTCTTTGCCCCATTAAAGGGTTTTTTCATGTCAGCAAACCTTTCTCAACCTGTCCTTATCCCAGCAAACCCTTCTTAACCCTCTTGCAAGTGTTCTTGCACTGAAAGTTGTAGTCTGCCATTACTTGCTGATCCCTCAGCTCTGTGCTTGGAGCTGCTCTGTTTGATCCCAGCAGCAGCTCTTGTTTCCTCAACCAATGGACAAAGTCATTTAGGACACCAGCACCTCCTGGTCTATGAGAATTTCTAATCCCCCTCCTCTGTTCCACTGTGCTCCTTTGGGCCTATGGCTGCACCAGGAGTTTTTGTAGGGGGAGAGAGGGGCAAAAGGCAGGTGTATAGAAGGAAACTATGAAGTGTGTAAGTACGGCCCTTCTGTGGTGGAAGGACCTCCACAGTGACGAGGTCTGGGCTCCTTCAGCCTCAGGTGGCACAAAGTACAGTGGGAAACCTCATCTCAAGCACATGGACTCTGCTTCAGAGAGATCCAAGTGGCTCTGTAAAAGGCATCTAGTGACAAATTCACACAGTTGATGTGTCTTTTGGGGAGGGAAGTGTGAACTGATACAGCCCCAAAAGGAACAGCTGTACTCCCGATCCATGGCGGGCATTTCCCTGCGCAGCTTTCCTCCCTCTCCCTTCCTTCCCAGTCTCTCAGCCAATTCCTATTTTCCTCTCCATAGCAGGTATATAAAAAGAAAACAAGAAAGCTCCATGCTAGGATCAAGAAAAGATTTCTTCACGTGTAAAACCTTTCCCAAAAGGTAGGCCAGAAAAATTTTCCAGGACAAAATAAGTTCAGAGAGACTTGGCCTCTGGACTGCAGTATTTGAGTTCTGGGGAGCGAGTGGGCAGCGAATGGAGCAGGAATGATTTTCCTTGATGTTGGTCACTGTCATTTTCAACTGTGGGAACAGTTGGTATAAGAACACCCCAAGAGACACTGCTCTGCCAGCGGCCTGGGACACCCTTTTTGCACTGCACCAATTATTAGTTAGGTTCAGCACAGGGCAGGATTTGGTTTAGAGTCATCCTTGCTCAGAAAGGGGGGAAATGGAGAATTGGGAATCCCCTTTCCCCAAGAAGGCAGGTAACCAGGCATTTGTGAAGGCCATGACATTAAGACGGAGACATCCCATTGTCTTGAAAAATGCAGCCTTCAACTCCTACAAAGGTATCTCAGGTAGGATTTAAAAGAGAAGCTGGACATTTCCCAACAGTGATCTCCAGGTATAAAAGTATACTCAGATGCAGAGTTCTGTGAAAGCCCCTGAAAATGCAGTCCCTGTGACCGAGGGTGCCTGGTGAGGATATGGGCCAGCAATCACTTTTATTTGGCCTGGTTTCCTACCCATTAATAGAAATAAAGATCAGATGCCATGAACACCAAGTAGATATCCTGCTTCTGACGTGTGATTTGACACGTGGAAAAAGGAAGAATGTTCTTTTCTAAATACCAACAGAACAGTGGGGTTATACCATGTATTGCAAGGGCAAGAAGTCTGTCTCTGCATATTTAAATTTACCAGTTGTTTTACAAAAACCTTCCTCCAAACCTACATGGTTTGATTAGAGATGCAGAGCTGGGGAACTGCTCATGGCTGTCATTCACAAATCAGTGTGAAGGCGCTTTCAGGTTCTCTCTAATCAACTTTTCCTTTACATCCCTTCTTCTTGCTCCCTGTCCCATGCTTGTGACTCGGCAGTTTCAGGTGGTGGATCAGTTGACAACACATGTACCTAAAGTCTCCCTGTTCACAGAGAGCACAGGGAAAGAGGAGGATCAGAAGGGAAGTGCTTATGGCTTCAGAGTCTCCTTCTGCTCCTCTCTTCAGTGATGGGGGGACGTGGCTGCTGCCCGTGCAATCACCACCAGCTCCAGCGGTGCGGGGACAGTGTCATGCTGAGGATGGAATGTATTTCTCTGGAAACTCAGCCACCTTTTATGTTAAATGTCTGAAAGAACATTCTCAAGTGTGTGGGAGATGCACGGGGGGGATGTAACACAGGACATGCAGCACTACAGGGCATGCAGAGGCAAAGAGCCTCCACAGAGGCAAAAAGTAATTTTTGCTCAGGAGCTTGCCTGGGAATGGAGATTTCCCTGGCCTCTGACATCCATCCTCCTCCTGGAGCTTTGCCTTCCTTTAGGAATCTCCATGCTGCAGAGAAGGAGCACCCATGGCCCATGAGAGCTGCAGGCCCTGTGAAACTGTGATAGATGATGAATGGCTACACTAATGCTCTCTCTAGGCCACAAGGGATTCATGTTCCTGGCAGAACCTCATCCCGCTGTAATCCTGCAGGGATTAGTCACACCGAGATCTTTGTTGTGCTGTGGGGTTGGTGTAGTGCACAGGCTTGGCTAAAATAAGAATTCCCATTATTCTACTACACGATCAGCTCACTCTGAGTTCTAACAGATTCGTTCAGGATCAGGTCATCCTTGGGCAGAAAGCGGGTAGGACAAAACCCAAGCTATTCCCAATTCTGCTTCTAATTATATTGCAGTAAATGACTAACAAACCCACTGGCAGAAACAAATGCTCCAACATCGTAATCATGTAAATGAAGCTATAATGCTGCTATAAACCTTATTGCCTCTGAAACTACATATTAAAAAGGCAACATCTATAAATACCAGGTTCAGATGGACCTAAATGGCAAGACAGACCATCTTACAAGGCCAAAGAGACCAATTCTCTCTCCGTTTCTAAGGGCTCATCTTTAGCTGTGTAATTTCCCCCTCCCTGCCTCTCTCTGAAACATAATCATGTTGAGGATCTGTTTATAAAACGTAACATGTTGTAGTACAATGTCACATGCACTGAACAGACACTGCAACCCATTTCACGGCAAGGAGAAATAGCAGAGTGTGCCCTTCATTTCAGACCTCATCCTTTGCTGGCAGAGGAGAAGATCAGGAGACTGTCACTCAGGGGCATTGAGGAACTGTCAGAGCCCATCATGCAGCCTCTCCCAGTTATGGCCTTCCAGGAGGAGTCTGCGCCTGCCTTTGCAGCTCCAGTTCCAGACAGCAACCCACCTCAGACACGGGACCCTGAAGAAGACCTTCTCTGCATTGCAAAAACCTTCTCCTACCTGCGAGAATCTGGTAAGGCTCAACTCCCAAAGTCATGGGCTGCAGGGAGCCAACTCTGCAATTCAGGGAGCTGCAGGAAGAATCTCCGAGTCCCACTTCAGATAGGAACCTGTCCCAGCCGTGGCTGACTCCTGTGCATGCAGCAAGTGCATTTGCAATATCTACAAACATATATCGTGAACTAACTTATTTCTAGAGTAAGCAAAAGCTTTATCTTTTATAACTGAATTGGGAGAAAGAACTGAAAAAAAATTGGTTTTTCTCTGTAAACTGCAGCAGCTGCAGAGCAGCCAACCTCACCCCAAGCCCCAGCACAGTAACAACAAGCATAGGCAGGAAACCCTTAGAACTTGACTTGGTCTTAATTTCTGAAGGTCTTGCCAACTCTGGCCCTGGTTGCTTCCCAGGCCCTGAACTCAATAGGCTTTAAGGCTTCCCTAAATATACTGCCAGTCCTTTCTGGCATTCTTTCCCTAACATGCTCTTTCTCGGATGCTTTTCCAGGTTGGTACTGGGGCTCGATCACTGCCAGTGAGGCCAAGCAGCATCTCCAAAAGATGCCTGAGGGCACCTTCCTGGTTCGGGACAGCACCCACCCCAGCTACCTGTTCACACTCTCCGTCAAGACAAACCGAGGTCCCACCAACGTGCGCATCGAATACACCGACAGCAAGTTCCGGCTGGACTCCAACTACTTGTCCAAACCTCGCATCCTGGCCTTCCCAGACGTGGTCAGTCTTATCCAGCACTATGTCATGTCCTGCACGACGGAAAGCAAGACCGAGGCTCCTTACCCGCCTCCATCTCCTCTACCTCCCCTGCAGAAGGAGCTGGCAGCAGCCGCAGTGCACCTGAAGCTCATCCGGCCGCTCGGCCGCAAGGACAACATTCCCAGCCTGCAGCACCTGTGCCGGCTGCGGATCAACAAGTGCACGGCGGACGTGGACCAGCTGCCCCTGCCCCGGCGGATGGGGGACTATTTGAAGCAATACCCTTTCCAGCTCTGAACCGTGGCTGCTCTATCTCAGGCAGAAACACGAGAACTCTGTGCCTCCGTCCCGCTAAAACGCGGCACCGGGTGGGCACAGCAAAGACCTGACTGGCAGCAGAGACTGCATCCATCTTCCCTCTCCCCTTCTCTCCACGTCCATTCCAGCCAGGGAGGAGTTGGTTTCAGTGATCAACGGGACACAAGCGGAGCTCTGAACCTCGGCCTGTGCCGGCAGTGGCTGTGGAAGGCACTGTGGGCATGGGCACACTACTTGAATTTCAGAGCTGCTGTGACACCGGGCACGTTAACGTTGTTATTTTTGCTATTTATTTCCGTGGCAGTTTCTCTCCTCATGGTATTTTAAAAGCACCTTTTACTTTATTGGTTTTTTTGTTTCTTTTGTGGAATTAGAGATAGGATAAAGGCTCCCAGCCAAGTGGCAGCCAAAGTTCTGTGGGAATTTGGATTAGGATTCACATCCAAACAGCACCTGTTTGAGCCTGTCCCTGTAACAGGTTACAGGAGTCCACATCCAAGCTCCCACAGACTTTTGGGTATGTGGAACTCAGAAGACTGTACCTGGACTCATCTCTACAGTTTCCTTCCTTAGCTACAGGGGGTATTGTAACCTCAGAGCACAGTGGGAGCTCCCAGAGACAGGTGCTGCATCTCCTCCCATTGTGGACAGGAGACTTCTTTGAGGAAGCCCTTCTTCCTTGAGAGCTCTGAGCAAAGATTCTGGATATTGAGCTTGGGCCAGGGAGCACTCATCTCATCTTTTTTCCATCTTCTCCATCTCCCAAGGAAGTTTGTGACAAAACATTCAGAAACAAGTAATCAGAAACCCAACCTTCTCACAGGCAGGGAGAGGGGTTTGGTTGCAGAGCACCCTGCGTTTGGCTTGTGTTTTGAAAGAGCTCCTCTCTGACATTGCCCTTGCCTGGTCGAGACCAGGGTCTGCTGGAGCAGGGGCTCAGAGACAGCTCTGCTGAGCTGCACCAGGGACACTCACAGCTTCAGGCTATTTATTTGTTTAGTTCTGGGGGAACACCTCAGAAGCACCTCAGCAGAAGGAGCTGCCCCCCCTCTCCTGACACGGGGCTGAACTGCCGGCTGCTCTGCTGCTGCCAGCGTGAGTCACGAGCCACTCTTGTGGCTTCCAGCAGATCCAGGCTGCAGCACACACTGGAAACCACAATGCAAGGTTTCTGTTTGCCAAGGTCCAGACCTCTCCTCGCCCCTGCTCTGACTTGCATGTTTGTTATCCCTAATTAGACTGCTGGCTCTGGGTTTACTTGTGGTGCCCCATCCCTTTCACCCCCTGCAGCTGAAGCACAATGGCTCTGCCCTCACTCTTTTGCACACAGGAGGGACAAACAGCAGATGGGATCTGCCCAAAACCAGCACAGACAGAGAAGTTGCCCTTTCCTGTTCATTTGCTGAATCCCATCACCTTCCCAGCCCGTAGGAGCCAGTCCATGCCACTGAGTGGAAGTAGAGAAGGGAACAGACAGGTCTAGAGAAACTATTGTTTGGCTTATTTTTCCCCTAAGACCCTCCAACTTGATCAAGCATGAACCAATGTTAAGGATTCCTCATTCATCCCTACCTGGGACTGTCTGTGTAAGGGTCTGTAAATCAGAATAGGCAAATCCCAGCTATACCTGAGGGTTGGGAGAGAAGGTGGAAAAGGATGGGATGGTGACCCAGGAGACAAGCTCCAAAAGTGGGTGGAGTTTCTTCCACCCTCTCCTAAAGCTGCCTAAAGGGACAAAATGGCCTGATGTGCTTAGTCAGTGTCCTTTTTTTTCCCCCTCTCTCCACATTTATACAAGTTTGTGCTCTTGCAAGCTTTGTTTTTGATACTTTGATGATTGACAGTGTGCATGTGTGATGTCAGGTTTGCTTTTTGGTATATCCTTCCCTCTTGCCCCATATGGCAGCAACCATGGGAAGGTACTGAATGAGAATGAAAATGTAGAAGGCAAAACAAAAAGGAAAACTTTTTTTTTTTTTTTTAAATAATATAAACCACTGAAAAGGCTTCCTTTTATCCAAACACCTCTATCTGCCTGAGGACACTGGGAACAAGGAAACCACAGCTCTTGAAGGAGCAGCAGTGATCTCAGGAAGCCCACACGGCTCAGCCACAGGCTTGGTGTAACTACAGCTTGGGAAAAATTAGTTGGAGAAGTGTACAGCAGGAAAGGGCAGGTTGTGCAGCTCTCTGAAACTTGCCTCCTACTTGATCTCTCCTCTGCTGGGGGGTGATGAGGAGGCCAAGCTGCAGGTTTGATCTCACTGCCCCAAGAGAGCCCAGGAGCTCGTGGTTGACCCCTGAGGCAGAGGCCAAGCTGAGGGCTGTGAGCTCCAGGCAGGGACCAGCTCTGTTATGTGTTTGTTCTGCATCTAGCACAGTAGGGATTTCTAGGTGCTACTGCAATACAACAAATAAACAATACAGTTACTCCAAAAAGTCAGCCTCTTCTATCTTGAGACAGTTTGTTAAAAATCATTTGACTTGGATTTTAAATAAACATTTTAAATATACTTTAAAGCCATTCAATGTAAAAGTCTTTGGTAAAATCCCAATGGATGAATTCGTTTCCTATTCACAGAAATCCTCCCCAAGAACAGTGGGAAAACTCTTGACTGTTTTTTTTCAAGAAAGACACAAAAACCTTTAACAAAAATAGGCCTTTCAGATACTGGGAGAACTAACACCAAAATCCTCATCAGCGTGGGCCTGGTTTCTACTGCACACAGATGAGCAGTGGCAGATCCCAAGTCCCAAGTTAATAAGGACTGAAGAAACATTTTTCAACGATGTGGAAAAACACAGGAATGATTTTTGTGTTGCTTCTGTGTGCCACAGAAAACCATTACAATGTAGGGGAAAGGAGACGGAACGTAACTGGAAATTTGGCAGCTTGTTTACAGCAGGGTCCAAGCCGCCCCCAAAGAAAAGGACTGCTCATGGCAAGTGTTGAAAGACGGGTCCATGAAAGGCAGACAGTGCTGGGGATGGGGGACCCACGGCAGCTTTTCTCCATGTTCTGCTTCTGCTGCCACTGGGCCTCAGTGTGCCGGTATCTGGAGTCTGTCTGTGCACCCTTTCCCCTTCTCAGCACCTCAGACACCACACAGCAGGTGGGGGAACCACAGGGGAGCTGGATCTACCCTGTGATGTCAGAGGAGACAGAGGCCATCCCATCTGTCCTGTCTCTGAAATGCAGGGAATACACTGAGGCAACACCACTGCTGGGATGTGACTCTGCTGTGGCCCCTCCGTGCTCCTCTCCCAGGAGAGCTGCTCCAGCCACGGTCCCTCCATCCTGCCCAAAGCAAGCACAGGGTGCTCCCAACCACCAGAAAATGAAAAACATGCTCAGGGGAAATTAAAACAAAAGCTGAACTAATTCCTCTCCATCCCTCTCCCTTTCTGAATCCACTGGCTTCAAAGTTCAAAATACTGCTTCAAAGTATCCCTGAAGCACGTGCTGTCCTTCCCATGCCAGACACGGGCCTGACATTTCCTAGCAAATATTGTTTCCACAACCTCGTCAACATGAGACCACGGGTAGATTTCCATTGCACACCGACCAGGAAATGTTGGCAAGGCATAATCTGTTCCAGATCAAGTTGTTGCACAAAAACAATCACGTCCCTCTTGGTTTTATGGGAAATGTGGAAAGAGAGCTAGACAGGGTAGAAGCAAAACACAACCAAAGTGGAAACATGAAAACAAAAGGAAGGAAAAGCTGCATCCATCTTTACAAGGGAGCTTTGCAAACCCTGGAAAACCCTGGAAAGAAAGATGCAGCATTTCTGACACGATAATTATTAAGTCATTTCTAAACTTCTTAGCTGGGCTAAACTCTTCCCCTGGCTGCATATATGAAACCCTGCTGTTCCCTTTCCACAGATTGAAGGTGGAAGTGATTGGCATGAGCCAAGGCAGTACATAACTGCAGTCACACATGGTTTTACTGCATCAGCTGTTATCTGAACAACTCCCACTCCTGCACCTTCAGCGCATTTTGTTAAAGAAAACAGGTTCATGTTCTGAAAACTCCTGTGCCAAATCTCTGTGCAGACTGAACTGACTTTTACAATTAAGTTCCACATCTCTGGAAACAGGAGCACTCACAGAAATGCAGACTGGCCTTTATCAGCACCAAGGCACAGCTGCCACACAGTGACACCTGTGTAGTTTGCTGAGCCAATGCACAACTATTTGGGTTCTCTCTTACTTTAGTTTCTATCTACAGATAGAAACGAGGATGTGGAGCATGGACAGAGTCTGAAAAACAGTGATAGGATTGGGACTAGAAATCCCAGTCCATGACTGAAAGCGCAGCTCACTGCCACAGCAGAAATCCCCTGCAGTTTGTCAGGCACACATGGAATTGTTTTCTGCCTTAAATAATCAGCTTTCTGAAACAGCAGCACATGCAAGGGTAAAATAACCCATTTATGTGCACATGTCCCTATCCTTTCTAATTTAGTGAAATCTCACTCCTTTCCCCAGATCCTCTCAGGTGCTCAGCTTCCCTCAGCCCAAGCCAGGGGAACCAGCACCAAATGAAGTGAATCAGCAGATTGTATTTAATTCTCTTACGACAATGTGGTCAGGTGTTTCCAGCTATTGACCTATTGCCATTTCTAGTCCAAATTCCATCGTCAGTCTTACCTGCTATCTATGAAACTAAGGGAATTAAACCCAAAATTAACTGGATACTGTTACGTGTGGCTCTTCTGCTCTGCCAAACATGTTCTCATGTTCAAATCTGTCAGAAGCCAAGTATCACAGTACTCTCCTGTCTCTCCCTTATCACTGCTGAGACACTTGCAATCCTCATAGAAATGCATCATCCTCTTCCCCAGCCCTGAAATCATCAGTAGTCCAAAGGTCTGGAGTGGAAATATCCAGTGAAGATGTGCCAGAGCAACTCTGGATGCCAAGTAACATCCTCCAACTCCCTCAGTTCCGAGCAGCATTGTCACAACATTCACGTCACACTGTCAGCGACCCCCACCTGTCATTCACAGGGAAAATGAGAGAAAAAACCACCAGACTGGGAGCTCCTTAGGAAACAGACCAGTCAGAGGGGAAAATAAGATGTTATTTAAAGAGATCTGCCCTGTCCTTGGGCAGAAACGTTAATTCTTTTTCTGTTCACAGCAACTCAGCTTTGAATGTTTCAGAGGGAGTCCAGGGGAACCCAGTCCTGCCAGTATTGCCCAAGGGCAGGGCAGCCAGGAGGGCCAGGCAGCAGCTCCCTGTGTTGATAACACGTTCAGACTCAGACTAATTTCTTCTGAGACATGTTTATTCTCTGCCCACACCCGGGCCTGCCTCTGTATTTTTTTTATAATCACGGGTGCCAGTGTGAGGGAACAGGAACACGTGGAGACATGGCTTTATCTGGAGGCTAATGCTGCCTCATGTGAACTCCACTTTGATCCTCCACTGCCACTTCCTGAGAAACAAAACCATCATGTGGCTCCTGCTACTCACCACACAAACAAGTAGGGCAGGGAGCAGGCACAGTGCTGCAACATCCCTCAGACATCCATCATCACCTCTGCTACACAGCGAAAAACAAGTTTAGGGAAAAATGACAAAGTGGCCCTGGGAATAAAATCTGATTACAGTCTTTCAGCATTCACATCATGTAGACTAAGGAGTGTGCACAAACATACTCTTCCAAACTTTAGCAAGAACTAGTAATTTTTTCTACTTGAAAAACATTGCATTGTTCAGAGGAAAAGGGTAAGCAACATGTACACCAGACAGAAGGAAAATAATTTTAAGGGTTTCTCTTTTAGCTTTGGGCATTGAACTTCAAAAGGAAACTATGAAAAGTAAGTAAAGTACAATTTGGGTTTTACATAATGACATAGCACTTAACGTAATAATTAGATGGCTTTTTGGACTGGGAAATGGGAGGGAATACAAAAAAGCTTCAGGACTTCAGCTAATACTCATTAAAGATGAGACTCAACAAAAAAGGAAATTTTACTGCAAACCACTTCTGGGTCAGTCCCTCAATCCCCTGGTAACCAGCTGTGGCAGTGGACACGGCTGGAGATGGGCTGTTGGCCCAGAGGTCAGCTCCACATACAGCTGGCCTTGCTTCCTTGCAAAATCATCATTTGAATAATTTAAATATAGAAAAGAGCAGACCCCAGAGGAAGCAGCCTGTCCCCACAGAGGAAAGTGTTCAGTCAGAACCGGTCCAGCCTGACATACCAACCTAGATTTGCAGAGAAGGGTTTCCTTTCATGAACCAGAACTGCCCTCACCCTTTTGTTTCTCTTCCTCAGACCTCACTGGCAGGGGTTTTCCCCTGAATGCCATAACTTCCTAAATGCAGGGTAAATGGACTTTGCAGCAGCTCAGATTTGAGTTGCAAAAATGAATACAATGTCAGTTTTTGTCAAAATGGCTATTTTAAAAGAGCACTCTATCTAGGCAGGAAAGGCATTTGCTTTAATGTTCCCCCGTGGAACTACAGTGACAATAAAACCTTAAAATAATACTGGCTGCTGCAGCATTAGGTTTTCCAAACAGATCACCAGAGAACTTAGTATTTCTCAAAAATGTGATATAAATATGTCAGATGGACAGACAAAAGAAGAGCTGGTCAACCAAAACTCAGTGGCAGAGCTCAGCCAAGACTTGACTCCTTGGACTCGGGCCTGGCAGGCTGT
Source organism: Chiroxiphia lanceolata (assembly GCF_009829145.1). NCBI lineage: Eukaryota > Metazoa > Chordata > Aves > Passeriformes > Pipridae > Chiroxiphia > Chiroxiphia lanceolata. The sequence continues at coordinate 17,004,554 of NC_045647.1, read as the reverse complement.
GTAACTCCATCATGTGACTGCCTTGATCCAGAGGATACACGGCAACTTTTCCAGCTGTGGCTGTTGGAGAAGCTCTGCCCTTCCTGAAACAGCCCTGCCAAGGACACCCGCAAAACACAAGGGGCTGCATCGAGCTTCCTTTTCTGTTGAGTGTGATGGGAATTCATCTACTTCAGGGTTGAATTTGGTCTACTTAATATTTCTAGTTTTACAGAGAAGGATTTTCTCTCTGGTGAAATTCTGACAAGGATTTGTCACTAAAGGAGGCTTTGACACCGAAGTGCAGCTGATTTAACACAGGAAAATCCTTCCCTCACAGACTGGCCCCAGCAGCACAAACCCTCACCCAGATGCTTCTCTTTTAAAAGCAAAAGCTTATGGTGCTGTGTACAGTTAAGTTCTGGCTTTCTGTGCCAGTCAGAACATGTGCAATACCACTTTGGGATGTAAACATCAGTCTGGGAAAAACTGAGCAGCCAAGCCTGGATTGATCTCAGCTAACTCATTTCACCTTGGCTAAGACAGAGCTTTCAGTGATGACAACTCCTAAAAACAACAGATCTGGGTTATATTCACGACAAAGAGACAGCAAGACCCACTGCTCAGCTCCTGGGATGCCTGTCCCTGCCAACTGCCCCTCGCTGCCCATTCTTTGTGGGCTCACTCAGTGCAAAGCAGCAGAGGTTTAATAGCTGCTCAGACACTGCAGTCTTTAATGTCAGGGCTGCCTCCTCCCTAGAACAGCAATATGGTTTGAAATCTAGCATACAGAAGGCAGCGCTGTGTTTATACTTGTCAGAAGTTACCCAATTTGGCAGCCATTCCTCCCATCATGCAAGTGTCATCACAGCCACTGCCAAACGCTGCAGAGGCAGAGTTCAAAACACCACCTCCAAGCCTGGAAATATGTTGAAGAAACATGCTGCCCAGTGCACATGCTATGTGTTTGCACTTGTCTGAAGATGCTGAGCACTAATAAGAGGTGTTGTTATGATTAGAACATAAATGTGAAAAAGCCTAAAATATGACCTAATATTATTTCCAGGGAACATTTTTGAAAATCTCTGTAATTCTTTTGGAAAATACCTCCCTCTCCTCTAAGCCCTTGGTTTTGGAATACTCCTTACATTCTTTTAGGACTCTTTGTATTTCACTCCTCTTTAATTCCCTTCCTTCCCTCCAGTCCTGGGCTATGAAAATCATCTTGGCTGAGAGGCACTGAGCAGCACTTCAGGAAGAACATGTACAAAACAGCACTGCAAGACTGGAGCGGGGCTGAGTGATCCATGTATGGGCCAACGTGGAGGCTCCATAGTACTGTTTTCTTTCCAAGAATATAGGAGATTGAAGGCTTCTCTATGCATGCAAAACTTTTCCTTGCTGATCAAATCCTTCAGTGCGGGGTTAGTGTGACCTGTCAGGCAGCTGAGTCAGGGCTATTCACAAACAGCAAGAGTGGGCAAATGTTGTAATACCCTCTGTGCCTCGGGATACTGAAAATGAGCTGGGAGAAAGAGTTTGCTGCTGCAGAAGGTGTTGATTGTGTTACACAGGGAATAGCTGCACTCTGCACTCCCAGTGCAGACCCCTCAGATGACACAAACCGGACTGGTACGCTGCTCCTACAGCTCCCTGTTACTCTCATCTCAGTCATCTCTCCTCAGCCACACCAGTTTCCATCTGACATACTCAGGCACCCCCAGGCTGCATATAACCTTCTAGCTTGGCTCTGGGTTAAGGGAACAATTGCCCCGTGCTTTGCCAGCCCTCATGTCAGGCAGGGAGGAGCCTGATCCACACGCTCCCGAGTACACGGGTCCCTCCTGTTTGGTAGTGGCACATAAAGAAGGTACCTGAAGGCTATGAGTTTTTACGTCCTGCCTGGCTGTATAACACAGCCTGTCTTGCCTGAAAGGTGAAACTTCACTACACAAGCCAGAGCAAATCAGGCACGCAGCTGAAAACAGAATAACTTGTGCTGGTGTCAAGTGACAGCGTGACACGGACCTGTGCTGTAAGTGAAGATGTCACATGCTGGCTTCTACTGCTCCAGAACTAGAAGGGCAGTGGCAGATTTTGACAGAAACCATGCATTGATCATCATGTTGGCATCGCTGCTTCATACAAATCATGGTTCCAAAGGGACAGTCCAGCACAGCTACTGAAGTGGAAATACTCCACTCAGTCTTGGATGGGAAGAGAGATGGGTTCAGGAAAGTCCCCTCTATAACACAGCCCTGCCACATGTTATCAATCCAGACCTACTTGACTAATAAACAATAAAAATAATATACTATCCTGCTTATGCAGGAGGCAACAAGCAGCATTTTGCATCTTAATTTTGCAGTTTATTTTGTATTTACCTCTTGGCCTATTACTACTCCAATAATCACCTCCTTTGTCTCAGCTCTTCTTAGAGGAATTAGCTGATGGAAGAGCAATACTCCTGTCAAAGAGCTGCTTAAACCAAGGACAGTCTTTGTTCTGTGAGCCAAAAGAAATATTCTCTTCTTATGCTTGGGATAAGGGAAATAGTAAACTGCCAAAGAAGCTGGTTTTTAATTATCTCTTCCCATATCTCCAGCAGCAGCAGCCAGCATCCCTCTTCAGCCTATTACTTAGGTGGAGTTAAAACCCCAAAGGCTTACAGGAAATGCTATATATCCTATAGTGATCCCTATAACTAGCATCAATGCTTCCTGGAGCAGAAACAGAAAGCTCTGAAAAGCCTCACTTATTGACAAAACAAATGACTTAATGAAAAGGGTACATGTTAGGGACACTGCTGATTCCAGGCAGGCAGCTATTGCATGGAACAGCCCAACACACACTGGATAATGCAGCTGGCTGAGGTCACACTCCTCATCAGGTTTACCTTGACCAACTAGGGAGATATAAATATTCCCAGGGCCTGGTTGTTCCAGTGTCTTTGCTTTCTAAGATGGGCACTTCAAATGATGACAACACAGGGAAACAAAGCGTAAAGGAATTATTTTTTCCCCTTTTCCTCAAGCCTTCCTAAGGCTGATGGAATTAATGCTGCAGTGCTGGCTTGGAGGCATTTGATGATTAAAGCCTGCCAAAGGAAGCACTTCAAATTATGTCAGGGAACATGGATTTTTCATCTATCTTTTGTCTTGCAGAGATGGCTTTTTGATGCAAAGGGAGATAAGTCAAATGAGATTTTTATTATGCTTTATTTTTGTTATGCTGTCAACCAAAGGAAAAGGGGAAAACCCAGGCCCTCTAGCCACTCTGCCATTAGGCATTCCTGCCAGTTGGAAACACTGCCATAGAAAAATCCCAGCTCATTACTGTGGAAGACACCCCCAAAACTCTCCCTGTGTGAAGATGCCAGTGAGCAAAGACTGTTCACAAAGACCCTCCTCAGCTTCATCTCCCTGCCCCAGTTTTAAACCTCGGGATCAGTACACAGGCCAAGATGTTAAAAATCAGCATGCAACGTGTTCTGAAGTCCTGCTCCATGGACACAAACCTCTTAACTTGACCCCTATCCTGAAAGAACCATGGCTGGGATACTTTCCAACAGCAACAAGAAAAAAGGATGGTGGCATAAGGATACAAGCAAACCTGTAAATAGTTAAAGCAACGAGTATCAGTACAGCAAAATGGTACAGACATTGACGATCTGCACTGGAAAGTCTCTGGATTTTTTTTCTTAAACTTGTTTGTTTAACTCTATGGACCTCAGCAACATTTTATTGTTTTTCTTTTTCTCCTCCTTTCCCACTTGAACTCTATGCATGTTCAGGGAACATAAGGAAAACTGGCAAATAAAGGAAGTTTCCTCTTTGGTTCCTCTTTTTGTTTTGCAGAGAGATGTTGGGCCTTTATGTGTCCTCTGCATGACCTCCAGTGGAGAGGTAGGAAGGAAAAGGCTGAGGATACAAGGACTCAATGCACATCTACATGGTACTTGGCAGAAGTGCCTGAATGGGCGGAGTTTTCATGTCATTCCTTCTTTCTGCTCCCTGCACTGGTGATCTGCTTCCATATCATCAGAAAATACCTGATACAGAATTATCAGTGGTGACCAGCCTGACCTTGAGACACACAAAGGCAGCCACAAGATTCAGCAGCTGAGGACAAACTGGGATACTGAAGGCACTTCAAATCCTACACAGTTACCAAGTAACAATTTAACCTCTGTTTTCAAAGGACAGCTCTCCCTGCAGAAAGTGGGTCATTTCTTCTACATCAAATTCAAAACAGACCGACCGTAGCTGTGTTCACTCAAACCAGTTATTCTGCTTATACCAGGCAGTTCCTAGTGCTGTCTTAGGCTCAGAGTAATCCTGTGAACCTCATTGAAAATCCTTTGAACAACCCAACAACAGAGGATGTGTTCAGATCATTCCTTTATCCCCAGGGATGACACACATCTACGTGAACACTGTGTTTGATCAATGGATTTACACGCGGTGGCGCAGAGACAAGGGCTGCCCATGGGTGAGGGACAGTAGCCAGGCAGAAAGGGACCTGGGAGTTTGGATTGACAGGAAGCTGAACATGAGCCAGCAGTGTGCCCAGGTGGCCAAGAAGGCCAATGGATCCTGGCCTGGATCAGGAACAGTGTGGCCAGCAGGTCCAAGGAAGTGATTCTGCCCCTGTACTCAGCGCTGGTGAGGCCACCCCTGGAGTGCTGTGTCCAGTTCTGGGCCCTCAGTTCAGGAAGGACATTGAGGGGCTGGAGCAGGTCCAGAGAAGAGCAACGAGGCTGGGGAACGGACTGGAGCACAAGTCCTATGAGGAGAGGGTGAGGGAGCTGAGGTTGTTCAGCCTGGAAAAGAGGAGGCTCAGGGGAGACTTCATCACTCTCTACAACTCCCTGACAGGAGGTTGTAGCCAGGTGGGGGTTGGTCTCTTCTCCCTGGACACGATCAGCAAGACAAGAGGCCTCAGTCTTAAACTGTGCCAGGGGAGGTTTAGGTTGGGTATTAGGAAGAAATTCTTTACAGAGAGGGTAATCAGCCATTGGAATGGGCTGCCCAGGGAAGTGGTAGATTCTCCGTCCCTGGAGGTTTTTAAGACAAGACTGGATGTGGCATCAGTGCCATGGTCTGGTAACCACGGCAGAGTTGGATCAAGGGTTGGACTTGATGATCTCAGAGGTCCTTTCCAACCTGGCTGATTCTATGATTCTATAGAATTCTATAGATTCTATAGGGGACCAAACTGAGCTCAAGTCCCCCAGAATGCCTCCTCTGACCTAAAACCTCCGCTCGAATCCTCCCAGAGCCCCAGGAAACGCGCCCGGCTGCAGCCGCCGGCACGGGAATGCCCTTTACGGAGAGTGGGCAGAACGCCCGGCACCAAAACAAACGGGCTGTACCCGGGCTGAAGAGCCTCCCAGCTCCAACCCAAGCTCCCCGGCAGCTCCAGGGCAGCACTGTTGGCCAGCACGCACGGGGGGGTTCTCTGCGCTGCCGCTGAGGTCAGACCCACATGAGCAACCTCTGCAGAAAGCAAGTCGGGCCCAAAGTCATTCCGTACAAAGGTGACCTTTGCAATGCTGTCTCAAATCTGAGCAAGAGCAATTTGTAAGTGGCCCAACCTCCCTTGTTCCCCGCGCTGCCAGAGGAAAGACAAGTGCGTTGGAGCGGTAGGGCACTAAAGGAAAGCACAAGTGGGTTCTCTTGTCCGTAGCACAACCAACCCCACATTTCTCATCCTGGCTTAGAAAGCTCGTGGAGTAGAGCTGTCCCTGGGCTCCTCACCATATAAGGTCTTCCCTTGGTCCTTTCCCTCTCAAATTGCAAACGCTCTGGCTTCACCTCTCGTCCAACAGTCCCCACCCTGTGCTCTATTGCTCTGGCACAAACCCCAGCGCTGTGCTCTCCGGGCCGGGAGGCACAGCCCTTCCCCACCACGGCGGAGGGCAGATCCCTGGGGAGGAACCGCTCCTGCTCTCCGGAAATTCACTTCTCTGGAGCAGGTGCAGCACAGCATTAGAGCACCTGAACAGGTCTGACTCCTCACTAATGAGCTTTTCATGGAAAGTTGGATTCTGTTACTAATTACATCTAGCTACACCCTTCTTGTGACAAACACCTATTCCACTCTGTGCTTACTTGACAGAAGATGGTTAAGAGATTTTTCCTGGAAAGAAACCAACTACAAACCAGCATTTTCTCTTGCTGTCTCCATACACTGTATCTGATTAGTTTCATTCCCCTGTGCTGTTAAATGTTGAGTTCTTCTGTTAAGACTATTCAACTTATTTTTTATATAAATATATATATATTTATCTAAGTACCATCCTTATTTTTTTGAGTCTCCAAAGCAGACCAAAGGAGCTTGGAAAAATAATTTTTTAATTCTAGTCAACCTCCTCTGCTTGGAAGAGTACTTTTTGCCTCTTCCATATGGCACACTAATATTTTTTAGTGCATGAAGAATACTTCAGATGTGATTTACCTCCCACATTGTGGAAAACGTGGTGCAACTCCCAGCTAAGTCACCCAAGCGTGTGGGAAAGGGCAGTCACACCCACTCCGTGCAGCAGTGGCTGCAGACAGCCCAACAAAAAGCCTTTGATGTGGGAATGGAGGAGCCAGAGGGGCAAACTCATGTGTCTGGGGTGGGAAACAAAAGCAGAGCCCTTTCTGACTTTTCACTAGCCAAGCAGCAGGGTTATGCTTGCTGCTGGTTGAGCAGGATCCATCCACGGATCAAGTGTGACATCAATAGCAGCACGTCTCCTTCTCCTACTTTAACTTTGAAAGGCCACCTCTGCAGGCAGGAAAACTTCAGATCTTAGTGCCAGTGGCTCCTGCAGTCTGAGATGATGCTCACCCTGCACTACAGGAGTCAGAATCAATCCCAAGTGGATAACTTCTCAGGGCAATAGTTTAAGAGCCCAGCAGACCTGCAGGAGAGTGGCATAACTTGCACCTCAGAGTACTCCAAGTGCCCCATGTTCTGGTCTCAGATTCAGACACAAGTTAATTAAATAATTCAGTTATCACAAGTTGATTTTGGTGAGTAACAAAAAACTGACCTGTAGGAAGACACTGAGTACACAGAGAGCACAAGCACTATGAATCCACACACTGCCTCAGTGCACCCTGACTTCCTGATAAAGACAAGCTCCTGAGCTCGGGGCAGCTGAAGGTTCCAAAGGTCTGCAGCACCAGGACTGCTCTCATGCAAAGGAGGTGCTTTCCTGCACTGCAGTTTCAGTCTGACACACCAAGGCAGGAGCACCTTCCCCTGCTTCTCACATCTCAGGCTGCACCCACAGGACATGGCTCTGCACTCAAAAAGCAAGCTGGGGTGGAAAGAAACTTCCAGCTCTTTCCACTGCTCTCTTATTTCCAGCCTTTGGCACAGCCAGATTTTTCATTTCATGTTATCTCCCTTAGGCCTCTGCTATTAAAGACTGAGGTGGTATTTTTCCCTTCTTCCCTGGCTGCCCTCAAACACCAGGCCACAGGTATTTGGTCCAGATAAAAGAAGATACAGGTGATTCTGTAAATACCAGAACATCTGTGGGATGACAGTGATCCAAAAAGATGAGTCCAGGCCCTATCACCAGCCCAGCCCAGCCAGGAAAAGACCAAATCGCAGCTGTGAAGTTTGCAGTTCATATTTGTTCCTTTAAAAGTAGAGAGGCAAGAACAGTGCAAGTACAATAGCGAAAGGTGAAGGAAAACATCACAAAAATGGGAATATGAAATAGAATTACAAATCTATAGTGTAAGGAAGGAGTGGACAAGTTATCTCTTGAGCTTTTGGGTCTCCAGAAATGAGAAGGATGCTGACAGTACCCTCTGGCTGCCCTGGGGCCCACAGAGACACCACAGAAGGATGGCCCAGTGCCTTTCCCACGCAGGAGGCTGCAGGAAGCATTAATACCCCACTGATGTGATTGAAGCTGTGTGCAGCACTGTCACTGCCTCCCTTTCTCTGTCAGGCTGCAGAAAGGAAACTAAAGAGCTCTTTAAGCCATCCAGGCTCAGTCAGCCCTCCCCCCTGCCAGGTTTCTGTGGAAAGCCCATTGCTCCCCGGGGTCATTTTCATTGCGCTTCAGCTCTTCCAGGAACTGAGCTGTGCTGACACAGTCCCTCCTCTGCCACACACCCAATCAGCACACCGAGAGAGGCATTTCTAAGGAAGCTAATTGAACAGGCTTTATTACAAAGAAAAAAGAAAGAGGGGAAAAAAAAAATAAAAAAAACCTCCCTGAAAAAACCAATTAAAAAAACCCCAAACCAAACCAACATCCACTGCTTTGCTCTACAAGCAAATCCTATGAAACACAGAAACCCAGAGAGCAAGATGCATCAGCTGGAAATATTGTTTAGGGAAGCATAGGAAGATGATGATGAACTTTCCCTGGAGCCTGGAAGGGACATAAGACCCACACCTGGCCTGCACCTTACACCTGACAAGGGGGTCTCAGTTTGGGGGGCAGTGCCTAGAAAAGAGGAAAGATGGCAGCTTTATACACACTTTTCAGGGTGAGCTCTGGGGTACAACTCAACTCAGAGTTGCCCCTGTGACAGGAATTGCTGTTCACTCTGCAAACCCATCCCCAGTGATTAGCACACCGAAGTGGAGGAAAGCCAAGGACACTGAGCACACACACTGTATTTGAAGAGCTCCAGAGCTCTGTACCTTAGTAACTCCCAAGGCAACCCACCTTCCTGCTGCACCCAGCTCCTGGAATGAATCCTGATGTCACACAGAGAGCACTGCAAGGCTGGGACAGTCATACTTTGATTATCTAAAATGCACATCCCAGTGGTACATCCCCTCCCACAAGATGACCCCAACCCACAGTTATTTATAACAACTGGCCTTCTACAGGTTTTCACCTGGGGCTTTCTAAAGGCTTTATGAACATGTGCTAAACTCAGCACAGGTGTAATTTTATCATGGCTAGAACTTATCCTTAATCCACATATTGATGCACAAGTTGCTGAAGGATATATAAGAATTACTCCACAGATCTCTGCACCACAAAACAAAGCAATTCACTACTAGGCAGCACCTCCAAACTAAAAACTGGAATTCTAAGTCAGGAAGCATTCACAATGAATTTAAGGAGGTGAAACCTTTTATCCACCAAGAGGATAGACAGGATGCAAACATTATTGCTCACTTTTTTACATTATGTTCTCTGGGCTCTTTGACTCTAAGTGCACATCTCTCCCACCTGATGAGAGGATTTCCAATTCTGTGCAGTGATAGGCTCAGGTACACCTGAAAGGCAGATAATCATCAACTTGAAGGATGAATGGGGTTGAGATATCTTCAATGTCTCCCTGATACCTTTTATTTACAGGAGTAAATTCACACAAAGGCTTGTGTAGCTGCCAGATTCTTGAATTCTATTTAAATTCCTCCAGCAGTTGCAGCTAGAAAAGTGTTTTCAAATTCCTACTATTTCTGAGCAGGAAACCTCACAAACAGCCCAGTGCAGGTGTGGCTGCTCTCCCCTGGAAGACCCAGGAGCAGGGAAGGTGAGCCCTGTGCAGCTGCTCTCCCCACAGCAGGTTGTCCAGCCCAGGTGTGTGCCCTCCTGCTCTGGGCAGCAGAGCTACGGTGCTGGAGCACCACTGGGTCCTCCTGCCAAACTGAGGCATTGCTGGTGGGCAGCAAATCCTGCAAACATGCCCTATTTGCACCCAGGCAGCTGTGGAGGCTCAGTGTTTCCAGCTGTGGGGGCTCAGTGTTTCCAGCTGTGGGGGCTCAGTGTTTCCAGCTGTGGGGGCTCAGTGTTTCCAGCTGTGGGGGCTCAGTGTTTCCAGCTGTGGGGTCAGTGGTGAGGCTGTGCCGGCGGGGCATCGGCCTCTGCATTGGATTTACTGTTATCATAGATGGTTTGCACAGCCTTTGAGCTGCCTAAACATCCCCTTGGGACTGAGAAGCACCAGTAAAGACACCTGCTAATGCCTTATTCCAGGAAATTTTGTTGCTCCTAAACCTCTCACCTGTCTCTGCTCCTCCGGCCTTTTCCCAGACAGTTTATTCTCCGGTTGCATGAGACTAACAAGGGAGAAGGCAAACAAATAGGGAGAGATACACAGTATCCAGAGGGAATGAATACACTGGCACCAGATCACATTGCAGCCATATGGTGCTGGGAATACCTTTGGAAGCTTCCTATCCATTGCTGAGCAAGAAATCTGCACAGGTGTTCCCTAAAGCCCACCCAGGAGCCAGTTCACAGGGAAAAGCCTCTTCCCGTGACAGCCCTGATTTCAGGGTGCACAGATGCCTCCCCTGGCTGACGAGGCAGAGTCTTGTGCCTTCTGCACCCTTCTCAGGGCACCACAAAGAGACCAGGAGAGTTTTTAAACATTGCTCTGAAACTATTCCCACTCCTCTCCAGCTGCTCCACGCTCCCTGATGTGCCATGGGAGTCCAGCAAGCGGGATTTTCCACTGCAACTCTTGGCATGACAATGTGGCACAGAGAACACCCCAGAGGAGGAAGGATAAAAGCTGCTTTTACTCCAGGAGCCAAAATGGCATGTGGCACAACCCAGTTAGCCAAAGGGCCATGGGAAGCCAGTCCAAGCTGCAGGGGGTGCAGCCATTCTCAGATTACCAATCCCAGGCATTGCTCATCATTCGCAAGGGAACACTCAGGCAGGAACTACCAGTGCTTTTAATATGTCAAAGAAAGGGGGTTCTCTGACAGGACAAAGGAAGTATTATAACAATAAATCTGTGTGTTTAGGGAGTGGTAGGATCTGTTTGCTTTGGGATGCCAGTTTCCCATAGGAAAAGCAAGCTGAACATCTTTCTCATGCTTCATTAGATTAGGTAACAAATTCATAAAAAGTTAACTCCTTGACAGCTCCTTTGAGGAATTATTGCACAGCCTGTTTGAAAGTAAACAGCTGGAAAAGTTGAGACTTGTTTCACCCTTTGGAGACGCACTTAACAAACGAGTTATGTGCAAACTTCAAAGCAAACCTTTGCTAGAAGGAAAGAAATTGCAACAATGGATGGATCAAAAATCCCTCAAGACTTCACAAACATGATAATTGCTCTACTATTCCACCACCGATCTGCAGTGGCAGCAAGAAGCTTCTGTCATGAACCCTCTGCCTCTTTTTTGGCAGCCAGTAACAGCTGAAATGCAGATTCTATCCATGAAAGCAGCAGTTTATAACTGAGTGAATAATGACATGAGGCACCTGCACCTATTTGTGCAAATTGCACAAGGGAAAAGGAGAGAAGAAACAGAGATTTCTTTTGTTTTCAGCTTGGTATAGAATTTCTTGGCTTCTCTCTGCTCCATCCTGTCTCTTTGCTACAGCAAAGCAATAAGTCACAAAACCAAGGAGTCCTGAGTGGTTTTAACATTTGCATGCATCCAACAGAATATTTAGTGAACGAGGGGGAAAATGGAGACATGAAGGAAAAGCTGTTTTAGCTGCATTCAGGCACAAGAAAGATGCCCTGAAAGCCCTGGGAGTAACACCATTAGAGCAGAGCATCTACAAACAACCCAGATATATCACTCTCCCAGTTCCTCAAGGACTTTGCTCAGAAAAGTAACCAAAAAGGAACTGAAGCTGGTAGGGGGAAAAGGAAGACTCCAGTTGAAGAGTCCACGAGCAGTATTTGCAGGATGGCTGCACACTCCTTCAACAGTGCCTGCATCAACCCCACACCAGCAGGAACTGGGGAGACAGGAAGAAGCTGTGACAAGGAATCACCCCCTACCCAGCACTAACCCTTGTGGTATAAAAGCACAGCAGGGAGGGAGCATCATGTACGGGGAGAGGGAGGGTGGACCAGAGGGCCTGAATTCAGGATTTCTGATGCTTCCAGGTGAGCAAGAAGTGAGCAGGGCCCCCTCCAGACCACAAGCAGGAAGGATGCTCTGAGCGCAGATGGCAGAGCTGCTCCTGCCTGTGGCCCCAGGAGATTCCCAAGTTCTGGTGAACACCCCACTGTGCCTCCCTTCCTTTAACCCTGATGGCAGGGGCTCTCTGCCCACATCCCCGCAGAGCACATGGAGTTATTAGAGGGAGATTATCCAAGCACAGCACTGCAACCCTTTTGCTGTCTTTCTAGGAAACAGCTAAGCTTTCTGATCTCCTACCAGAAACTAAAAAGCAAATTAAATGTTAATAAAACCTTAATAAAGAGCTACTCTTCTGCATTTTAATTAGTTGTTCATAGAAACCAAATGCATCTAACAGACTGAGAAAAGGAACAGCAACAAGGAAGTTGCTACGGCTTTGATGGAAGAGCTACTCCAGCAGCATAATCCTGTGAATCCATTAAGGTCTTTTACATGGAGAGCAAGAACAACTGCCTCCCCCACAAACACATGCTTCTTCCCAAACAGAGGGCATATGTGAGCTGAAAAGACTTTGCTGGCTCCCATTTTATGGAAGTTTCTCCACAGTGGAAAAATACAGAAGAAGCAACAACAAATGAAGAGGAGAAAAGGCTCAAAAGCAGTATCAGAAAATCTGATCAAACACCAGAAGCAGAATCACAAAAAATCCACGAGGAGAAAGAGGTTTGGGGGTTGACTGGTACCTGAGAAAGTTATTAAATGTAAAAGCAAAGAAAAAAATCTGCTATGATGTCCAGGGGAAGGCTGATGCAAACAGCCCCAGCAGATAATGCATTTGCTGGCTGGAGCACAACATGACAGAGCTGTGGTTGTCAGCACAAGTCAAAGAACAGCAGCAAAATTCAGGGTCAGAGCTGGAACACAGTTCACAGGACTTTTCAGAGAGTAGGACTAGACTGGAAACAGTGTGCAGAATAATAATATCCCAGTAAAATTCATGGCACTGATGATGTCAAGCCCTAAGGGACTCATCTGGTCTGGCCAGAAGGGCAGAAAGTGAGAGTCCTTGCCTTCTGTCTTTGAACAACTCGCTGTGGGTTTGCCCTCCTCTGCCAGGAGAGCGACCCTTCCACGTGTGCACTCCCCAAAACCTGACAAGGCAGGCACTGTCTGCATTGCTACAGTGCCTTAGAAAAGTTCCTTGGAAGCCAATATCCAACTTAAACACTTCCTCTATCCTCTGCTCATTTGAAGTTGACCCAGAGCAACTCAGTAACTGTATGTAGGTGTGTTTAAAGCCAAGTGCTGTGAGAAATTCGCTCCTCCCAGGCTGCCAGCAGCATGTGAAATAATTTTAACTTCTAAGTGGTCAGTAAGAATAACAGTAATTTGTCAGTGTCATGCTGAGTATTTTCCTTAGAAGCTCTGCAGGGCTTGGGAGAAAATTTCCCATCGTCTCCTGTGCTGGAATGAGGGAATGTGCAGCAGGCCTGAAGCCGGGACAGGCAAAGGCCTGATGGCAGCCACGGAACTGGGAAGCAGAAAGTGTGGGACAGCAGCACCAGGCACTGGTGCTCCATCTGCTGCATCTTGTTCCATTTATTCGAGGTCATGTGGTTGTGGGAGGTTTCAGAGTCCCCAAATCTCTGTCTGAGTTCTTGGCACCCTCTCCAGCTCCTACCATGGATATGATGACTGACGGCGGGAAATTTTGACCTTTTAGCTCCATATCCCTTTTCTAAATTCCTGTGGTCACTACTGCTATCCCTTGTGTAGCAAATTCTTTCCCCGTCTCCCTCCAGAAGCCAAACAACATTCTGTAGTACAGATCTGAGCAAGGCATAAATCTCCAGGCCCTTGCACCTCTGGTAATCTTCCCAGTCCCGTGGCATGACTCCAAACTTTTGCCCCCAGCCACTGGGGAGCCCCAGGTCACTGGACGAGCTCTTTTGCCATCCTTGGAATGGCAGCGAGAATTCCCTGAAGCGTCCCGCAGGGCCCGGGGCCACAGTTCCCGGAACTGGCGCTGCTGACTCGGTCCGAGCTATTCCTAGAACCGCTGGCCTGCACTCCCCCCGGGAATGGGGGGGCTCGGGGGGCCAGGGCAGGGCAGGGGGAGGGAGGATGACAGAAGAGAGCCTACGCTGCACAGACCCTTCGGCCCTCCAGACATTCCCCTCTCCTTTTCCATGTGAACCCCAGGAGGGTTGTTTTGACCTCCTTTTTCCAGTGCTGGCAAGGATGAGCCCAGCTGCAGCCTGTCTGGACTGGCAGCTGGCAGCAGCAGCTCCCACCTCTTCCCCAGCTCCCTTGCCCGGCGCTGCCTCCCTGCTCCTGCCATATCTCAGCTTTGCTTTCAGTAATTCCAGCTCCTGGATTTGAAAACGGCTCTGCCAGAGGCAGCAGCCATGCCAGGGTATCAGGCTCTCCAGGCATCTGCACACGTTATACCAGGAAACATCAGCGATAATAAACACCACCAAGATGGAAATTTGCCACATAACACAGCAAGATTTAAACTAGGCTTAGCCTAACACAGGCAATCTAGGCTGGGCATGATCCCCATCACCGTTATGGCAGCAGTGAACAAAGACCACAGGCAAGGCCACCCTCGTTTTATAGGACAGCTTTTCTGCCCCAGGCTTTCCCAGGCATTCCCATGGAGCCACCTCAGCTCCTCACTGTGCTCTGAGCAGCTGAGTGCACAGCCCAGCACACACCTCGCTATACAATTTATTTCTAGGGAATAGATGTCTGCAGCATGAGTCAGACATGGCTCGGACCAAGATCTTTTCTTAGCTAATGCCATGTAATTTTTCTGGTTCAAGACAACTGTGCCATGGTGATGGAGAAAGAACCTGGCCCACAGACCAGCTTCCCCCAGCACAGCATTTAACTGCAGACAGACTTAGGGTTTTCAGAAGGAAGCTCTCTGAGCACCTGGCTGACAAGTAACAGCCAGAAAACCCCAGGACACGGTGGGTGAAAATTAGGAGCTGAAAGCAAGTAAATAAATGGGTTTCCCTGCTCTGACAGCACACACTTTTCCTTCAATCATCTGCACTTTCATGGAAGGTGATGATATTGCTCCATTTACTGAGTTTTTCCTGGCCTGTCCCCAAGGCCACAATACTGTGTGTTTATTTGGTTTTCATAAGGGCAAAGAAGAGTATTTGGGTAACACAGAAAGTTTACTATGGACTTTCACCTTCCCAATCTTAAACCAAGTGTGACAACTGCAATGAAAAATATTTACTGCTGTTTACACATACTGAGGGGGGGGGCTTTGGGAAGAGAGAAGCCCTTCAGTCTCATTCCACACCCTTCTCAACAGTTTCCTTACAAATTATTTATTACATACAAGAGGAAAAAGAAGAAAATGTCAAGATCTAGGCTGTACAATGATCCCAGAACACACCGCTGAACCTCTGGAGACACTGAGCACAGACAAGTCAGGCACATCCAGGGAGTTATTCATGCTGGCCTGTGTGGAAGAATTCTAGCAACAAGCACTGCTGTTACTGAGCACGTACCTGAGGCCACTGTGTTCACCTTCTAGTAAGCAAGCAACACGCAACACTGCCTTTCCTTGGCATCCAAAACCACGCTGGCTTGGCTTATCAGCTCACTTTACCTGGAAAACCTCAAGAGGCTGGAACGTCTCGTTCTTACACACCCTGCAGGGCAGTTTGTAAAATCAGGCCATCGAGCACACACGCAATCCCAAAGGCAGTCTGTCCTGCCTTCCACATCCAAAGGCAGTCTGTCCTGCCTTCCACATCCAAAGGCAGTCTGTCCTGCCTTCCACATCCAAAGGCAGTCTGTCCTGCCTTCCACATCCAAAGGCAGTCTGTCTTGCCTTCCACATCCAAAGGCAGTCTGTCCTGCCTTCCACATCCAAAGGCAGTCTGTCCTGCCTTCCACATCCAAAGGCAGTCTGTCCTGCCTTCCACATCCAAAGGCAGTCTGTCTCACCATCCACATCCCCAAACTCCATAGTCTATTTGGTGACAGTGCTTTTTCTGCTTGCAGTAGCCAAGGAAACAGCCAGACATAAAGAGGATAGTGACCCTGACACCGGCCCATGACTTGGTCTCACTTTTCCAGAAGGAACAACTGCAAAGGAAACCATCCCTTGCTACCCAAGTGGAGAACAAACAGCCAAAATCCACATTCCTGAGACACCTCCAGAGGTCAGAGGTGGGAGAGGACACGAGCTCTTGCTGAAAACCTACCCACACTGTCTCTGGACAAACCTGCACTGGCTTTGACTCAGCAGCACAATGTCTGCTGTGACCACAGGGGAATGCAGAGCCTGACTTCCCTCAGATCCAAGCCCTTTTCTGACACAGAAAGGGAAAAGACATGCTAAAATACACACCAACATCACCAGAAGCACCATCAGGCTGTCTTACACCAGTGATTTTCTATCTGTAGTCCTCAGAAGAGGGGAGTTTCCGTGGGTTATTGCTGCCATCCCCAAAAGATGACTAATTAGAGGACGCCTACTGTCAGGAGGACTTTCTGATGGCAAGTTTTGAGTTACTCATGTTGAACGTGTTGACAACCAGTCCCCTGGGTGATGAGTTGCAAACAGTTCCTCTGAGTCTTTGAATGCCTTGGGTGAGGGCTGACAGGTGATGCTCTTCCTCCTCCACCTACATATTGAGTTCTTTCCACTCCTTCCTAATTTAGCTCCTCCTGTTAAATTCCAAGCTGCTGCCTTGAGCAACTATCTCCAAAACCGAGACTACAATAGAGCAGGTCCTAAACTCATCCCAGATGTGTGAGAAGGTTAACCATGTTCTTAACCCCTTCTGACTGCACCAACATCCTGTAAGCAGAGTCCCCTTTTCGAGTGGCAAGAGAATAGCATCAGCTGAACTGATGAACTGGGCAACAGCTTATAGGACAATTCTTCTCATGGGCCTCACCAGCTCTACTATGAGTCAGGAGAAAGCTACCTATTGGGTATTAATGTATGGGATAAACATATAATATGTAGTTAGATAGAAGATGTCTTACCTCTATTGAAGTTACAGCAGCTGTAACTCAGACTGCTAATAAGTTACAGACAATACAGCAAATTTAACTCTCAGGAAGAGCAAGTTGGGTGATTTTACTGATATGGGAGAAGAAAGATGAAGGGAATGCTTCAAAAAAACCCAAATCTCCTTTTTCCTTTCTATTTAGAAAGCCAGCTATTATTTTTCCTCACTCTTCACTCCAATTCTGCTAGCCAAAACAGTGAAGTTTTGAATCCCAGAAAAACAATCCCAGATGTGATTCCACCCTTCAGGCAATGCAAAACTGCAGAGAGTACGTAACCCTGCCTTCACATATTGACCTCCTAATACAGAGTGTACCATTGCTGCTGCCAATTTGCACACACAGTGTACTCAGAGCCTGATAAATGGTTGTCCTTAATTCCTTCTCCACAACTTTAATTGTGCTGCTGCTTTGTCTTGCCTTTGACAGGACCTCAGAGCTTCCACCTTTTCTCAGAAAACGTCTGAATCAGCCGAACAAGATGTTCCATTCCTTCTTTCCTCCTTCGTTCTGGATGTGCTGTTTCTGCAGCCATCAAGGCCCAACTGCACAGCTACAAATAATATCTAGTCCTCAAGATGGTGATTAAACTCACTGCTCAGTGACATACCTGCCTCGTACACTGTGTCCCATGGGATGGGGGTGGAAGGAAGGAAGCATCTAGGAGAGAAGAGCAAGTCTGCAACAGGCTTTAGGAACAGCCCCTCAATTCCTGGTGAGCCAGTGGAGAGTTTGCCCCCAGCACAGAGGGTGGAGCTGCCAAACCCCAGCCAGCCCAGTGTACCAAGGCTGGCGGATGCTGTGAGTGCTCACTGAGGTCACAGTGGCCCTGCTTGTACTGTACACCCTCTCCAGCACATTTACACAAGGAGTGAGAGTCTGACATCAGCTGATGCCATGGGCATTCCATACAATACAGAACCAAATGTAAACCCCACACCAACTCCCACACTTTGGCTGCTTTCATTCCCCATTTTATCCAGGCCATATTCCACTCACTCTCTTCTCCTGCAGTTTATTTTTACCCTTTTCACTCCCTGCATTGTTTCCACTCTTTCTTCTTAAAAGAAAGTAGCTTCTTGGTTGATTTCTAGACTTCACAGATTCCCTCAGCACCTCAACACTTCTATCACACATTCCCTCTACATCTTATCTGTTTTCCACAGGGGACTTCCAATATCCTTTGTTTTCCCCAACTATTTGCCCCCATTTTCTTCTGGCCCCAGCATAAGCACAAAACCACGTTCTAAACTAAAAGGACCAGCCACTGCAAATGCAGTCAGTCATCTGTCCAACCTCACTCCATGGCATGGTTCTAAAAACTGAAAAAAAAACCCAAACCAAAAAGCCCATTTCCCTTTCCTGCTGTTCTCTGTGTCCCTCCCTATTCCTTCTGGGTTCTCAGAGTTTAAGCATGACATCAGCTCAAGGTCTGTCCAAACAGCCATAGCCCATTTCCCAGTGAACTTCTTCAGTCACCATGAAGGTAACTGCTGCCTTTTTCCAGCAAACCACTCATGTCCCGGGCTCTCCTCACAGGGCTCAATTCTCCACACATCTCCAGCAAGTCTTTCTGCCCAGATAACATAAAATTCAGGGTTTGGATTGCCAGGATTTGACTTTATCGATACTCAGAAATCCTCCACCTGCCTGTTTTCATCCCCTAGCTACAACTATCATGGCTGGGCAGCCATGGGATTTATCACACCAGTTTCCCCTCTGCTGTGACAAACTGCAGTTCACTGCTGGGGTTGCTAGAACTGGGACTTGGGCAAGAAACCTTGAAAGCCTGATCTGAGCAAATTGCATCAATGCTCAGTGATGGCAGCGTGCCAGGGCTAATTACTTCACTGCCAATCAGTTTATCAGAAGCACCCAGCCCATGTGCTCATCTTTCCAGTCCTCTCCCGTGTCTCCAAGTGCCCCACCTCTCCCTCCTGCCCTGCTGAAACATCTGGGCAGCACCTTCTCTTCTCACAGGGCACTCTCAAGACACAACAAGTAACAGGCTGTAATTAAAATGCAGTGGAAAACAGGATGAGAAGCCATGGTATAAGTGTTAAGGTGCTTTAGATCCAATTGGAGCATCTTCTCTCTTGCTCAACATGGAAACATTGAGCTAGTGCCTCTATGGAAGGTAGGAGGCTGCTGGAACAGTGCAGTGTTGGAGAGCTGCATTCATTCTCCTCCCTTTCCTAGGAAGGCTGGGGAAATTAAGCTAGGTCCAAGAACTCTTTCTTCTCCATTAACATGCATCTATCACCAGCTTTTCTGCAAGGCAGTCCCTCCCATCCACTTCAGCCAGGCTCTTCCAGGAAACCAGACAAGACAAGAGTGGAATCCCTCATCTGCCAACCATCCAATCATACAGCGGGGCAGGAGACTATAAGAGGAAACTAATTTTTTAAAAAAGAAGCTTTTTGCTGTTTCTTGGGATCTGGCTTCTGTGTAGAGTGACAAACAAAGAAACTCTTACAACACACACAGTGAGGAATTCAGATTAGGGAAGTACAGAGAGAAGCGGAGACAGCTCTGAACCAAGCTTGAAAACTTGCAGATCCTCAAGTGCCTGTTGCAAGATGGGAGGAACAGGCTTGTACTGGGAACTGTAAGGAAAAAACAACTCCTGTTAAATGTTCCAGTTTGAAGAGATGCTAAAAACTTGGCTAAAACTTTCTTTTTTTTGACACAGACAATCTCCATGACCAAATTTGAGGTGGGAGGAGGAAGCAAATGGCCGCCAACATAACAAAGCAAGTCAGATCTCACCAGGGACAATCTTGAGTAACTGATCCCAAATGGAAAAATGAACTCATGTATTTTAATGGGGTCACTTCAATAAAAAAAAAATCTCAAAATCAAACAGAGCTCTAAAATCTTATGCCATTAATATCTCAAAGGCTTATCTTCAATGCTTCTCATTCATACGTATAAGCTTGAGCATGTAAAAAGAGGGGCAACACACTTTCATGAGCTTAAATCTTGGAGAGGTTAGACAAGAGCTGGTAAAAAAATCTATAAATCTAGTCTGAGCAGCAGGACTGCTTGTGCAGTGGTGGGAATGCTTATTTACAGGTTGCTGCCTGCAGCCAACCTAAAGAACAAGTGATCAGGGATTATAACTCACAAGACAAACTTGCATTTGATTTATTGAGTGAAGCTTTCCAAAGCTGGTCATAAAGTTTCCCTTCATCTGCTCCTGGATCATACACAGCCAGACACAGCTGCACCCAAGAATGCCTTTGCCATCCTGTCCAGAGGCTGCGATTCAGCTCCTAAACTTCCAAAGGCCCTACGTGCACAAGGGGCAAACACTCACTGACCTGAGCTGCAGGGGCAGGAGAGACGAATAAAACAGAAAACACGGAACAGTTTACTAAAGGTTTGATCTGTGACTCAACAGTTTGTACAGTCTGCCCAGGAAAGGCTGGCAACCTGAAACAGATGCAAAAATAGTGCCTTTTCTAATAATTCCACAGCCAATGAAACCCATGTAACAAATCCACTGAACTCCAGGTTGTTACCGCGGCGCGTTGCGACACTTTGGAACTTCCCAGAACAAAGCTCTTGTCCACAGGACAGAGCCTTTTGCGCAAACCAGAAACACCCACTGGTGTTACACGGTGAGTTCTGGGTACACACACACACAGCTGCACCACCGCTGCTCCTCGGCAGCAACGGCACTGCCTCGAGCACCTACACACGGGTGCAGCCACACACCAGACACAGCAAACTGCATGTGCAGGTGTTCGTGAAATCGGACCAGCAAAAGCTTCAGTAAGAGAAAGCTGCAGCTGTGACCTCATCAAAGCAAAGAAACAAGATGAACACGCAGTGTAGCTCTTTGGGGAAGAGGGTCTGGAGGACGTGGAGTCTGCGGATTCTATTTTCCCTGGGCTCTCATGACTTTGTGGTAGAGCAGGTGAAGTGAAACCTGACTGGGGTAACTCTAGCCAGAGAGAGGGAGATGGAAATAAACAAATATTATTCCTGGAAAGAAGGGATAGTAGCTGTCCCTCTGACAAAGTGCACTCCAGTCCAGAGCCTATTAGCTGCGGATTCCTTTCCCTGCTCCACCTCCCAGCGTCAGGGCAACGGTCCCAGGCCTTGACGTCAAAGCTGCCTTTTGTTTGCTGCACAGACTTTCCCCTTGTGCAGGTTTAGCAGACCCAGGCATGGGAGCAGGTGGGCAGAGCTCTGTTCTGACCAGATCTGCAAACTCAACACGAGGCTCCGAGGAAATCCCCTCCCCACGTTACTAATGTCAACCTTTCCAGTGAAAAAAAAATGAAATAGTTCAGTATGTCTAAATTGTTTTACGTCTGAAGTGCCCTCTTGCTCACCTTTCCTTCGATTTGTGCCTTGTGTTTTATCTGCTGGGGTTTTATCTTGCATTATTTAGACTGCAAGCACTGCCAAGCAAGGACTCTTACTGTAAGTGTAAGACAAGGCTGCAAGACTGCTTCTTTAACTATCAGATAGATTAGGAGAAAATCCTTGCAGAGATGAAGGATAAACTCGCAGCGTTCCAGGATAGTACTCAGGGATATGAGAGGGGGAGGAAAGAATGAGACCAGGCCCTATTACAAAATCCTCCCACCTCTCCGAACCTGGGACAGCCAGAGCCTCTCCTCCACTAGTCATGGTGACCTGGGCACACACATGCCACTCCTTGCCCTTCTCATCCACCTCACTCCCTGGCCCCAAACACAAGCTACCCTGTGGGAGTACAGGGGAAGAGGGACCTGCAGAAAACTCACTGTGTTCAGTCAGGCTTTTCCTGCTAAAGAGGCCCTTTAAGATACAGTTACAGCAGCCACAGTAAGATTACACCACTCCTAAATAAATTTCACACTCTATTACAACCTATAGCTTTTCTGTTTAGAGGTCAATAAACAGGAGGCAAAAAGGAAAAGAGCAGTCACATAGTCCACCCAGAAATGGGCACAGGAATCACCTGCTATGGATTTCCAGGAGGAGATGCTCAGAGTTACAATCTGGCCACATTTGTAACCCCTCCTTTCAACAGCAATAAACCTGACACTGGCTGGGATATTTCACAACACAGCTCTCCTATTCCTCTGCCAGTGAGCCTCTCCAGACCATCTCCCTCCACCTAAGGCAGAGGCCAAACCTCTAACTCCTGTCCTCCAAACATAGGCCTGCTGCAGGCTCCCCTTCTTCCCTTTTCTGAAAGCTGGGGAACCTTTGGCATCTTTCCTTTCCTTAAGACACTCTAAACAGTACTTGACTTTGTGATCCTTGCAAGAGTATTGATGATGGCTTTGTACACCTGTAACTGAGTGGAAAAACTTGACAATTATCTCCTCGCTCAGACACAGGGCCAGCACTGCTGGATGCAGCATTCCCAGGCTACTGGTAGCTAACAAGATGAGCAGCAAATGCTCCTGCTAATGGAGGAAAAAAAAAAACAAGGAAAAAAAGAAAAAAAGAAAAATAAGGGAAGAAAGAAAGAAGGACAAAAGACCTTCCCATCATCTCTGGTGTCAGAGCAACAAAACTCTATGCTCAGCTCAGGCCGAAGTGTTTCATCCCTTGTAAGATGTTGATTTGGAAGGGAGACTGCAAGCTGCCTTCATCTCAATGGAGCCTGGTTGTGCCATGTCATCCTTCTGACCTGCACAGAAAGCCAGACTTCCCAAAGAACTCACCCACATCCAGTTCCCCGGGACAACCTTTTCACTGTCTCGTGTGAGTGAATCTTCATTCAACAAGACACATCGTGGGTAGGAGGAAGGAGTCCCCTGTGGGGCCTCATACAGTCACACTTCCCTCCTTGGTCTCTCAGCCAAACTACAGGCACACAGATAAACGCGGGAACCGTGTCACAATTACTCTCTTTTCACCTCCTTCCAGTGTTTTCAGAGAAGTCATCCCACACAGAATGGAAAGGCCTGTGCATTTCCACTTGCTCTCCACCAGCAGGGAGACACAAGCCAGCGGGTCGGGAGGGTGACACCACTGACACACGGGTGGTATCAGGGGCAGACGTCAGGAAGTCCAGCAGCTGCTCCAGCCTGATCTGGAGCTCTGCAGGGCAGTGCTGCACCAAACCAGGCTCTGACTTTCTATCACCGTGTCCTGCAAACACACACTGCCCGTCAGGTCACAGCAGAGATAAGCAGGACCGCTTGGACCTCACACGGATCCTTTCTCTAATATAAAGGCCTGACAAAACTGAGCCCCGGGGATGACCAGAAACCTGAACTTAACTTGTGTCACACTCCAAAACTAGGCTGTGATGCAGAGAGAAAGAATATTTCCAGGAATTGAGGAGAGAGCTATTCCAGTAATTCAGCACTCCCCTCCCACTCCACTGAAGTAGGTAAGCAAATGGCACAAGGCTTATTCCAAGTGCTCTGAACCCAGGAGTCAGCTCTCAAGAAAACAATAGAACAAATGCTAATAGTAGGGGTGTCAGGGTGGAATGGCTGCATGTGACTGGTTATTGGCCTTTGGGCTTTTGATCCCTTACAGAGTCATATTTTCCAAGCTCTCCCTGTCACTACCAGGGCTGAAACTCTTCTTAAAAAAAAAAAAGGAAAAGAAAAAAGAAATCATATCCTAGACTGAAAAACACGAAGCCAGATGCTTGAAGAAAAACAGCAAATATGCAGAGAGATGCTGGAGATTGAGAGGTGGCACCAGCCCAAACTAGGAGCCAGCAGCAAGGCAAGCCCACCATGGTTTCTGAGAAAGTCTGGTTTTAGCAATTAGCTGCCTCCTGGGGCAGGATGAGTGCCACAGCAGCTCTGCCCACTCCCAGCTCCTACCCCTTCTCTCCATACCAGACTCAGATGATGCAGGAACAAGCTGCCTGTCACAGGAGGGTGATCCCTCGCGTGCTTTTAATTCATAGATATACGACGGGGTGTTTCAGAGTTAAAAAATACAAACCAACCATGTAGCTGAAAGTGCTCAGGTCGGTCCCAGCTGTCTGAAGGAACCAAACAAAACCCTTGCCACCTCCTGAGCAGTGAGTGGTTCTCTGCTGAGCAGCACTGCCTTCCCACCCCAACTCAGAACAGACAAGGAGCACGGGGCAGGCACTACCATGGCCCAGAGGCCACCCTGACTTCCCCATCTCTGTCACATTATTTTGCTTGTGATGCTGGGGGAGAGACCTAAGGAAACAAAAGTCCTGGGAGGAAGTGAGTCAGGAAACCTGCACCGTGTGGCAGGGGAAGTGTGACTCAGAGCACTTGGGGCTCGCTGCTCCCTGGTGCCCTGGAGGAGGTGATAAGATTGTGTAATCCCCAAGATAACTTGCTGCACATCCTAATTCTGCTGATCCTCCCAGGGGAGGGGTGCTTCTGCTGAGTACTGTACATTAGTTGATTTCTTAGAATAAACTGTGGCAGCTCCCTGTGAGCTCATCGTGTGGGAGGGGGGATGCTGGGCTCCCTGCCTGTGCTCTCAGAAGAACCAGGAGCTGCAGAAACACCAGACTTATCAAGAGCAAAGACCTGGCAAACCTTGTTTGCTCTGTTTTTGAGTTAAACTTGGCAAGTGTTTTATAAGAAAACAATATCAGAATCAGGTGTTCTTTAGGAACAAACTGTTCAACTTTGTGCAAACAAGTGTGGTTCTGCCCCCAGGAAAGAGTTATCTTCTTTCACAGACAGAGGGTAGGGACTCGAGTACTTGAAAGCCACAGAGAAACCAGCTATAAAGCAGAGGGAAGGGTAATAAAGAGAATTTGAGAAAGAAGAGAAGGACAACTGTGGTGGCAATAGGAGGGGAGAGGCACCAGCTCAGGACTGGTGAGGAGAAGTCAGAGAGAGAGGGAACATGAGATACCAGGAGGAAAGAGGCCAAGAGTGCAGGCCAGGCAAGGGAAGTGAGGAGGGCAGAGAGGATGGAGATAGGATCATAGAGAGAGTCACTTAGGAGTGATGAGGAAAGTACAGTGAAAACAAAATGCCCCTGTGATCGAGAGAGCAGAGAAACATTATACTGAGGGAAAGAGGCCTCCATCCCTTCTGAGTTCTCAGTACACACCAGAGCCAGAGTTCACATTTCTGGATCTCTGTCCATCTAAGTGCCATTCCTTAACAACAACCAGAGCCCTAAAGCAGGAGGGTGAAACAAGATACAAAAAATCCCCCTATTCCATCCCCACAGGACTGTCCTTGTTTCCTCTCCACGACTGCAGGCACAAGCAGTGCCAGCACTCACAAGCTCAGCCCTCTGCCTGTGCCAGAACAGCACCTAATGCAAAGGATCTAAGACACAAGTAGGCTTTTGGAAATTTCTGCAGCACAAGCAAAGCTCACAGGCACCTTGGGGAGCTTGATGCCAGCTGACCTTCCAAACTCCAACCCTCTGCTTCCTGGAGACCCAACAAATTGTTTTTGCAAACAAACTAATGAACGTGAGTGAAAAGGAAGTGCTCACTGTTCCAGCAAGGACATGGCTGAAATGGCACACAATAGACACGGGCTGTCACAGGCAGAAAAGGCCCTGTCCTGTCCCATCTCACAGTGTCCAAAATCCATCAAACAATCACAAACACAACAAGAGTTAGGGAAATCCAGGCCTGGTCATGCAGAAAGCTCACTCTCAAGAAGTACTGTTTCCAGCAGGGGCCATCCTGTGCTTCCCGGGGAGGAACACGGGTCACGCTCAGGGGCTGCGCAGCCTCTCTGTCCGTCTGCAGCACATCCAAACTGCACCTCGAGCACCTTCTGAGAGCCCTCACCGTGCCCAATGTGGCACTAAAAACCCACACTTAGAACTGCAAATTTGTTATGCTGTTTGAGTCAGGAGCCAGCAATGATCAGACCAGCAGTTCCAGGGAATGTTTCCCCCAGTGAGGGGACAAAGCTGTCGGCTGAGACTCAGAAGACCTAAAGCCTATTTCCCTTTCTGCACAAACCTGTAGCTATGCTGAGACAAACCACTGTGCATCCTTGGGCTCCAGGCCCCTTTTCCCCCTTTTTTGCCTTGCTGGTATCAAATACAAGCTTCCTGGGCTTCAGCTTCTGAACAGTAACATTAGATACATCCTAGACTGCAAAATGCTGAATGGGTCTGTAACGGAAATAATAATGAATACTTTAGGTTTCCAGCCTTATGTTTCTAGGTCAAATGTTCCTTTAGGCTTGTACAACCTAATATCCCAGGACTAGAAAGACTGGGAACAGCTGTGTAAAGGACCTGCACACAGGAGAGCAACTGACCCTACTACTGCTGGTAACAAAAACAGTGCCATTTTTATCATAAAATTCAAATCAAAGGAAGTTCTTATTCTTCGCCCATGAAAACCCAAAGCTGCCAGAAAACAACTTTGTTGGAAATTTGTGATTGTTGTCATGGGTTCAGTGAGATCCTGCACTGTAGTTCTTTCTTTCACTGTGAGCATACTGTTACTCAGAAATAGGATGACTGTATTTTACTCCTGCAGGTGGGATCTGCAAGGCCAGAGTGCAAGGACCAAAAGCATCCGTGTCATGCTCTGTAAGTGTATGTTAGTTATTCTGCCCCCTGCAAGCCCTCACCCACCTTGTGGGCACAGCACAGGGATGGAGCTGCGTGCAGCTGAGCAGATACTCTGAGATTTCTGTTTAAATGATGTTTTGCAAGCCTGACTCAGCTGCTGACACCTCCTCACCACACAGGATGCCTGCACTCTTTCGCAGCTCTGTTTTTCCCTTTGAATCTGTGCTAAAAGGAAAGCATCAGGTGGAAGATATTTTTCTAGTTAATGTTTTTTGAGATGCTGCCTGGCCTAGATCAATTCCAAGAACTGAGGCAGCCAAACAAAGAAACTTTTATTCAGGCTGATCAGCAGCATGAGCATCACTGCTCTGGCAACTTCCCACGCTGTAACAAGAATTAGCACGAGCCAAAACAAGACCACACGCAAGAGAAGGGCTGAGCAATGCACTCAGGAGCTGCCAGTGACAGCACCCCCAGCCCCTCTGAGCACACCCGAGGCAGGGGCAGCCTCCAGCACCAAGCCTGTTACACTTTTCTGGAATCCTTACTCCAGTAGAAAACCCTCCCCAGCACTGTTTTTCCAGGCAGCCGACCAAGCCTGAGCACCTGCACAGCAGTGATGGGGGGAAGGCTGGAGATGGGGTTGTTCCCTCGGACAGGGCTCACACCCCACAGCCTCTTCCCTGCCTCACAATTCTACGGGCTGCTGACTCTGGGGCCTGAAACTTGGATAGCAGTAAATCCCTTTGGGGGACAGGATGGGACAAGGCAGAGTCCTGCAGGATCCAAGTGCTTCAGACCTTCTTCCTTCATCCCCCACAGAAAAAAAAAATAAAAATCAGTTACTTCCATGAACTCTGCACAGGCACAAAAACCATCTCGAAAAGTCATCTCATCACATGAAGCCACCAGTGCCAGCTTAGAAAGAGTGGTTTTGGCATTCCAGGTTACCCCAACCCCTTCTTCTCTCCTTTGTGTGCACTGTGACAGATGCCCATGCTGGCATCCATGGAGAGTTTGTTTTCTTTCCCAGCTTACTGCCATGAGGAGCTGACATAGGGGCTGGCCCTCATCAGAGCTTGACTGAAAAAGTAGTGTCAACAATGACCTGTGTCAGTTGAGAACTCCAAGCCAATTTTAAGCACAGAGGGAAAGAGGACTTCTCTCTCTTTCCTGAATAAAGAAAGCCAAAAAACATTGAAAGAGGAAAAACCTTTGGACTTGTCTTCAAATAACTGCATCCATGGAAATAGCAATAGACATGCCTTCCTCTGCTGTGTTCTGCTCACTATAAGCTGCTTCCTGATCTCATCAGATTCATCACAGCCATCAGGCTCAGCTAAATTTGGCACTGGAGCTATGGCTGTGACAGTCACAGCTGGGGAGTAACAAGCTTTGAGCCAGTCTGAGTAAAGAAGCAAATGAGCCAGCATCTTTCCAGTAGTCCAGTAATAGTTTGTTTCCAGAGATCTCTTGCCTGGGGACCCCACAGGCATTAATAAACCCTCACAATCCCCAGCTGAACCCCACAGCATCAGTATATCCTACACTACACTGGAAAACTGAGGCATTGGACAACAGTGCTTGACTTCCATCATGCAGCAAGAAACAGAATCCAAATTACAAGGTTATAAACTACAAACTCATCCTCCCAACAATTTCATTTAACTGACTGGAATTTACCCTATGGCATGCACAGTCTTTATATGGCTCTGAAAGCACATAAACATTCTGTGCATCAGTGCACAGCATCACACTGTCATTGCCCTCTCAAGGTTTATCTTAACCAGGGCAATTCTGGGACAGTCTGTGGCTGAGAAGCTCTTTGCACCACAAAAGGCACTTCCCTCCCTGAGGAAGGGAGGATACAGCCACTGGCACAGCCTGGCTGAACAGCTGCTCTGCTCCTACACTGATGGGCAAGGAAAACCAGAAAAGGGGATCCCAGCAGAAACCTCAACAGCCGGAGTTACAGCAGGGACACTTTTGCTGATGATGTGACATGGCATTTCAGAGTGGCTTCCAGACAGGGCTCCTTTCTAAAAAGGGACATTTTGTCACCTCCAAAGCCTCTCTCAGTGCAGCGAGGGTTAATCCAGGCTAGTGAACAAGCAGGATCAAGATCAGCTCATCTTTTCCATTCAAGCAGAGACTGCTACAGAAAACGCTGGTTGCTCGATGTCTCAGTGACTTCCAGGAACAGTGAGCTAAACTCAGCTGCTCTTCCCAGCACCAGCTGAGGGGGCGGCAGGGGATGGAACACAGCCCTATTCTTGGAAGGCAGGAAAAAATAAGGCTCTGGCAGAGCTATGCAAACTCTCCTCTCGCCCTCCTCCTCTCCCCAAAAGATTCTTTTCAGCATCTCTTAATTCCTCAAAGTACAGCTGGGTTGGTTTTTCCTTTTATCATCTAACAAACATAAGAGCAATGCAAGAAAACTGCAGGCAATTCTCAAGCAGAGAGGTTAAGTTAATCAAATGAATAATGATAAGCTCATGTCCGTGAGCTCCCACATGCCCCATGATCTTGCTCAGTTTAGTGCATGACCTACTGTACTTCTTAACATTTCCCTGTTAGATAAACACAGAAAGCTATAGAGCCATCCAGCTCATGAAAACTATTTTTGGCTGCTTTATCTTCAAGCAATGAGAATTCCAAGGGATGATTGGATATTTGGACTTCTCCCAGCCTGGCTGACTGGGAAGGGGGCAGACAGTAACCTCATTGCTATTCTCCTGTGGAAACAAACATCTTCTAGAGATGACAAGTATCTGGCTTGTAGGTACAGCACTCGGAATGAGATTCAGGGAAATGGAGCAGTCCCCAGCTGTGAGGAATGTGAGGACAGCCTTGAGGCACACCAAAGAGGAAAACAGGAACCAGAATGAGTTTGTTTCAGGGTTCCCCACAAGCTGCCCTTGAAATACAAGGCAGCAGCACTGAGCTGTGAACAGAAGGAGAAATCCTGCTGCAAGGCTTGCAGGCAGCAGTGCAGATGGATGAGGATTTGCAGCAGCTTTCATGCAGACTCGAGCCTGGTCCTGAAAATAAAAGGAAATAAAAGGACTCTGTGCTGGCAGGTGTGACACCCGTGTACCTGCCTGCAGGCACCCAGCAGAGCAGCTCCCTTATCCAGCAGGGCCAGAATGAATGGTCCCAGGAGCAGCTCAGGAGCAGCTGGTCATCCTGGGACAGGGCTCTGGCACTGCAGGAGGAGCTGTTCCCACAGAGACACAGCAGGGGCTCGGCTGATAAGGGTCTGTCTCCAGCCCAATCGCTCTCTCACCTATTGCAAGTGCTCCACGCTCTGGTTTTGTGGTGTTGGGCGTTTCCTTCAGCTGCTGGACAGAAGGAAAATGTAAATCTGCCTGGTTCCACAGGAGCTGAAGGTCCCTGCCGTGCCAAGGCCACGCATCCATGGCTGGGAGACAGGAAGACTCTATCACTGTCTTTCACGGATTTTAGGGATGTTAAAACCCCCCACCCAGGCAATAGCACAGAAAGCAGAGTCAGCAGCAAACCACAAGACCAGTTTACAGGTTGTTGAACATTTTGCCCTTGCTGATTCCCAGGTTCTCAGGCACCAGCTAAGAGACTGAAGCACTCTGCTGTCCCGCTGGGAATTCTGAACTCCACAGCATGATGCACCATTTATTTCTGCTCCCTTCAATTAGGAACAGGAAGCTCAGAGTTGGGCACTGGGTTCATTTTTAGCTGTGCCAATCTGATGACCCAGCTCCTTGCCTATAAATCAATGTAGATGTGCTCATTTACACTCTGTGAGAAATTGGTTCATTAGCTAGAATTAAACAGAGGCCCAAGCCACACCATTTAAACTTGAACAGTGCTCTTGAACACCCTGTTCTGTCCTGGATCTGGGATTTGCTTCGTGCCTTCCTATATTTAGCATACAGTAATGTAATTGAGGCAATAAAATAAGGCCCACAAATAGACTGGTTTCTCAGTACTTAATCAAGGACCTTTTCCTAGAACTGCAGAGGGCTGAAATTAAAAGAAAGGAATGTGTGGTAATCAGCCCCACGGAGGCAGGAGGAAACCACCATGAATTTAAACTCCAAACACACACTGGCCAGCTGAATGTCCCCTTGTTTGAATTAAATGTGGCTTTACCGTGACCCAGGCCAGGGTCACATGGCATGAAACACTTGAGAATGCACAGCCCACATACAGGGAATTGCTGAGCAGATACAACTCATGGTCTGGAAGTCACTGTACAATAAGAATGTCCTCAGACCCCATATCCATAACGGATGAAGGAAATGGCAGCTCTGAGGCACCTCTGCAATAATGCTCATCTGCTTCTGTCAGCTTGTGAACAGCAACAGGCACAGAAAGAAGTGACTGAAAGATAAATCCAGTGTGCAAACTGCAAAATGCATAAAGCAGGCAGCACTCACACTGCAGCAGGAAAGGAGGCAGGGACCTGCAGCACTGTGCTCGTTCAGGCTCACTAATAACAAGTCTGAGAAGATAAACTAGAAGACTTCATTTTCTTCTTAATAATCTAATTTGTATTGGTGGGCTGAATAGGAGAACTACGTTTTAAAAAAAAATTTCTTTCTGTTACAAGTTTAGGAAAATCTCCTCTTCGCATTCAACCTAACAACTGCCAGAAGAATAAAACAAAGATAATATTCTGTAAGCAGAAACACAGTCAGACATTTAAGAAGTGCTGAAATGCTTCAGTAAGTGCAAAGCTTGTTTTGTCTGGAGCTTCATTTTAATGTATTTCTGCAGTATCAGCACAACAAGCCTCCAAGTGCCAGTTGGGACATGCAAAGGCATTGATGCAGAGGTAAGACCTGAAAAGGTCTTTTAAAATAGATTTGAGAGCTGTATTTTCTAGCTTTGGCAATACCCTTGAGGAGGACAGTTGTACCTCCCCATCTCTTCTGCTCACAACCTGCAGCTGTTCTGCAAACAGATGGAACAGCCTGTCTTGCTCAGTGTGCCCCTGGAAACATCCTCCAAACAGCTTCTGCCAAAGAAGTTTTAGGATTGAAGTTACTTCCCACATGTAGGAGCTACTGACTTCTCTTGGAAAACTGTTCCTGCATAACATGGGATCTCTACTGGATCAGACAGATGAAAGATTAAGATTACCCCTGCACTGGTTTCATACATTGCATTCCCAGCCCAGAGCAGGGAAAGTGAGAAAAGGAGAGAAAGAGAATATGGGAATGAGACAACAGCAGTATAAATTTAAATCAACTCTTGGGTCTTTGATTCACCACGAGGATTCACCAGAACAGATGAGAAGGAGGGCCCAGCTCACTCCCTTTCCTGCCATCACCCTGCAGAGGAAAAGCAGTGCTGGGCTCTAAAGCTGCATCTAAAAATCCCTCACTGAAAGCTCCAGATACTGAGAACTGATTATGTAAAGCTGCAGCAGGGAAAACATTCCCTGTACAGTGCTGAGCTTTTTCAATACAGGTCTACAAAACAGCATAGCATAATTAAGCTTCCATAAATATTAATAATTCCATTTGTAATTCCATTTCTAGTTCCTTCTGCTCATCCAATAATTAATATTGCTTTCACATCACCATTACAGATAACAGCTTGATAGTAGGAACAAAAGATTAGGCCGAATATCTCATTTGTAATGAATGGAGATGAATAATATCAGGTGCAAATTGCAAAGGGCCAGAGTGCAGACACTGACTCCCCAGTCTCCAAGCTAACTCAACACACAAAGGTTTCTCTCTGATATTCACAGGTACTGGCATTTCCTAGAAAGACACTAAGAAGAAACAATTTACCCTTAAATTATGAAACACTCACTGGAGATCTAAGTACATCTGAAAAATACATGTCAAATGGAATTCACGGAAATGCACTCCAGTGTTTTAAGAAGGACCAAGTTACCTTCCTAGCATGGCAACATTAAGGAAATAGAGGTGGAATTAACACCTCTGCCATTGTGGTGAACTCACTCACAATGAGGAGAGCAGAGCTGTAACAGAGGGTGTATGAGAAGCTGTGAGGCAAAACTGATGGGCAGGTGGGGGACTGGGTAGACATATATATATAAAACAAATAATCACACAATTCAGAGCAGAATTAGCACGTGAACTAGTGTAATGCTTCACCCTCAGCCTTGTCTCCTTTTCCTCCCCAAGACCTGCTGTTCCTTTGGTCAGGCTTCCCCTCCTGTTGCACACTTTGCAGCGCAGAGCTCAGTGTCCCTCAGGCACATCTGTATTGTACCTTCCAAGGGCTTCCTTGGGCAGCATCTCACACTTTGATGCTCCAGTTTGTTATGCAGGAGCAGCCTGGGCTTCCAGATCTCACCCAGGCCTTGAGCCCAGAGCAGACAAGCCCGGTAGTGCCCCAGTGGAGAGAGCACACAGAACAACCTCCCTCCCTCAGTTAATCCTAGAAATCCTGTTCTGGAGCACTTGCAAAGGTGGGAAAATTCAGCTCACAGGCATGTTCCCTACAGAGCATCCAAGCCCTGCAGCTGAACAGGCTCATGGCAAGCACAAAAACTCACCTGTGAGCACTCCTTTTCCTCAGCTGGGAGGCTCAAAGCTCTAAAGACTGTGTTCCCTTCCTTGTCCAGCAGAAAGGGAATTACTATTTCATCATCTGCATCATCATTCAGAACATTTCTAAACAAATTAATTCCTAAGTAGGCAGGAGCTTAACTCCCCAGTGGACAGAATATCCAAGAATGCAGGATGCTTCCACCCCCACTGACAGAGAATCCCAAATCAATATTGCTTTGGGGGATGGGGGCTTTGAATCTCAGCCAGCCCACTTTCCTCTCAAGTCAGCAGCACTCTGGGACCTTTTTTGATCCAGAGCCTTTTCTTTTTTGATTCCATGCCTCCAAACCATCTGCTCCTAAAGAAGCCAAGGTGTCATTCTGTCCTGTAAGAGTCATGAGAGGCTTTAAATCCAGCAAAGGGATCCATCTCCCTCAGGGCCTGTCCCTAAGCCCCCAGTGAGAGGGGGAGACAGGGAAGAAGTCCTTCACTCCAAACTGCCCACGATTGTTCTGCTTGGCTAATCCAGTTTCCCCTTTGGCACACTGAAACCCCTGCCAAAAAGCCAGTGTCCTGGATTTCCCCAGTGCTAAAAACTGCCACATGCACTGTCTCTCCTCTCAGCACCTCCACTGGGGTCTTATCTGAACATGTACTTTCTAAAAGGCTTATTATTACTTAGTATTTTTATAATACTTTTTTTTCCTGGTGCCTAATAATTGAGAAATGAATTCATTATCCTCCTGTGAGCCTAGTGTATTATTCTGCTGTCATCCAAATATAGATCAGAAATACTTAGTAAATGCTTCTACTTATTTTCATCTTCATTGACAATTGCACCATTTCCATTTCAAAGAGGCCTTACACAATTCCTTTTCAGTTTCAAGCAGAATGTTTAAATTCTTTAGCGTCCTTGAAGAGATAGCAGCCAGGGATAATTTCACATTTTCCCTTTCATTTCCAGTTTTCTGCACTTCATTTCTAATTTCTATTAACTGTGCCCTGCTCTGCCTTCCCTTCCACATTGCTTTCACTTTTTTTGTTCCTAATGCTGTCTTCACCACTGAACAATGATCAGCTATATGAAGATAACTATTTCCTGAAGGCAAAATCACTCCTCTTTGCACTGTTCTTAAAGAATACCTAATTCTAATAAGTGTTTTCTTATAAAACACTCGCCAAGTTTAACTCAAAAAGTCTTTTAACTTTGGGTAAATTATATGTTACAGTATTATCTGGCAAAGCCTTCTTTTTATTTAGATTTACCTTTAACAAGGTCACAGTCATGCAGCTGCTACCAGCTTCCAATCCAGCTCTGAAACCCCCTGCTCCCAGATATGCTGGGTCTGATAAAACACTATTCAGTGATTTCTTGGAAGTCCACATGGCACATCAATCCTTCCACCCTGAGAAGCTTCACCTGCTGATTTGTGTAACCATCACACACTTATCTTTGGATGCAGATTCCTGGACTCCAGTGGTCCAGTTGTCACTGAGTCAATGTGGCAGCAGGGCCTAACAAGCATCTCCACCCCCAGCACCCAGTGAGAACATTTCTGCAATCCTTGGCATGCAGAGCATCCTCCTGCTGCTTTCACTGGTGCTGGGCTTAGAGCTAGACCTTAAAAATGTGCTCCCAAAATGAGTGTGAAGGAAAGGAAGGAAAACATCATGGATGGAAAATAGCAGAGAGGGACAAAGTAAGAGCCTGAATTCTGCACAGTGCTGCTGCTGATGCAGGCTGGCAGCTGGGGATTGAGACCCCACTGCCCTGGGGGGACTCCAGCAAGAACAAATGCAAAGAGATCATCAGTGAAAGGAGTAGAACTGTCTTACTGAATCTCTCATCTGGGGCAACAGCCTCTTAGGTAGAGCCTAGAGGAGAAAATAAGAATGGAAAAAGACCACATGAACAACAGCATTTCCTAAAAAGCTTTGAACTCCCAGGACCATGGATATCTCATGCCACCCAACAAGAAACTTGCTCTCAGCATCTAATGAAGTGTTTGGTCAAACTGGTTCCTCCTGGCACCATCACTGAACCATCCTGTGCAAAGACAAACCCTCTCAGTCCCAACTGCACCAGATACCTCCAGCAGGCTGACGTCAGGGCCACCAAGGATTAGAAAAGCACATGATGGGAGGAAGCAAATTACACCAGAGGCACATGAAGGGGGCATGAAACAGCCCCTTCCCAGCAGCTGCTGTCTCATGATCTGCCCTTGATTCCAGCACTGATGACGGCTGTCCCCAACACTTAGGTTGCTGCTGCCTATGCACTTAGAGCTACACAAATTTGGGAGCCCCTGGCACAGGTTACAACCACAGGCAGAATTCCTCTTTGATACCACTTAAGCCAGAATGAGTTCTGAGAAACTGCTGCCACATGTTCCCTCCATGACGCAGGGCTGAGTGAGGAGCTCTGACTCGGTGCTGGCTGCAGTTCCCGAGACTGCAGTGCCTGGTCCCACACTCAGCACTCCGCAGAGGAGAGACCAGAGCTGGGCAACTGTGCCAATCCCCATGGCTGAGAAGACAGCCACATGTTCTTCCAGGCAGGAGCAGTAGCACTCAGGACTGTCCCTGTCTATGGGAAACTTTCACCCGCACACCAAAAACTCCGTGAGGAACGAGTAGGTCACTTGGGTCTCACTCAGCCTCTCCTCTCTGAGACAAGTCTGGCCCAAAGCCTTAAAAAACATGAACCCCCCTCACCTCTGAGACTCTGATGATAGCCTGGCTTAAGCAAGAAGCCTCCAGTGAGGTCAGGTTGGGTGTCCTGACACCTTACCTGTAGTATGCCCTTCCTTGCAGTGCTGTAACTCCACAGGCAGTGACCAGTCACCACTGGTTAGATTCACCACAAAATCACAAGGCACCTTCCCTTCCCCTCACCAGCCATGGCTTACTTGTAGACCACAGAGGTCTCCAGGAGTGACTCACTATTGACAGTGATCAGGGTATTCTGTGCTGTCACCCAGAGGAAAAAAAAAGAGGCTTCATGGATAAATTTTTCCACACCCTGACCCTCCATCCAGGAGATAGGCAACTACATTCCATGCTCTGTTAGGTTCCCTTCCCTACAGAGGGAACTCTGAGGAGAAGGTGGTGTGAGAATGCTTGGCATAATGGGAAACCTTGTCCTTTCTGGAACCTGTCTTGTTCTCTTCTGACTAACCAGGTCTGAGAACTTTAGGATGTGCTGCATAATCTCCTACTTACCCAAGCTTTCAGGAAGGAGTCAGGGAAGAAAAAGCCATTTATGAGAAAAGATTGGGTTTGTGGGAGCTTGTTGAGCCACAGTGTGTAGTCTTCAGGGTATGTGACTATTTACTTCTGCTTTAGCTGTACTTTTGTCTTTCAGCAATGATAGCTACAGTTCTTTTTTTTTTTTCCATTTACAATTACTCACCATTAACTGAAATAAGTTTTAACCTGAAATGTTAACTGAATACCAAGAGGAGGAAGATACTTTGAGCAGCAGCCACTAACCAATCCTGAGAAGTCAGGCTAAAGCCAAAAGGCCCCTTTCTTCAGCTTGTCACACTTTGCTCCCCCTGTTCACATGAAGCTCTGCAGACCTGGGAGCTGCAGCTGCTTCCAACAGTTCTTCTCATGAACCTTTGTTGCAAGGTATTTACATCACTGTTTACCAGATATGCAATGGTATTGCATCTTAAATATATCAACTACCACCCTCAAATGAACATTATTATCATTTCATGTTTTACCTATACACATACACACAGAATTTGTTAAAAATTAAGAGCTGTTTGAGAAACTGGGACAGGAAATGGGTATATCAAATGCAAAGTGATTTTTTTTGTCAGCCAAAAAACGCCCCCAGACAATCACACAGAAGTGCTCTTAAATTTTTTGTTTAAAAGCAATCAGCTTTCAGCTGGATTGGCTTTTATCACATTCTGCAAACTCCTGGCTCCCCAGCCAGCCACTCACAACCAACAACTGCTGGTATTCTAAAAGAGCACCAATATCTTGCGGGTATTGTCTTGAATTTTCTTGTGCTCAGAAATAGTGCTTTGGAAGGAATGCCTGTGTTTTATCCAAGTATCTTTACTTCACTGTCATACTGACAGGAAAAATCTCTGAGGGAAGTGAATTCACTAAAACCATTAGAAAACACACAGACACAGAACAAAGAGGCAACAGCCAGAGACAACTCCTCTGGCACAGGAGGAAGGGAGAGCCTTGGGCATTCCCCCTCTTTCCTTGTGTGACATTCCTTTATTTTTAAGGCACTCCTAGGAGTTTCCTTCCAGCAAGCCCCAGCTCAGAGGGCAGAATGTAGGGCAGGAGCCATGCACCCACCAGACATCACATCTGAAACAGTCTCAGCCATTTCCAGTTGCCAGAGCTCACCCCAATCACTGTGTCTCATTTAGTTGCTACCCAAAGGTATCTTGGGCCTGCTGGGCCCATCAGGATAGAAAAGGCATAAAACAATGACATTCTGTGTCCCAGCACTGCAGGTTTTACACTGTTACCACAGGGCACAAAGCAGGACACAAGCATATAACACTCTGTGAGCTGGAGAGTGACTTACCCTGGGGGAAATTCCCAGCTGACAAAGGATTCTGCCCAGGCTTGTGCACCACTTTGGCTCCGTTCACGCCGCTGAAACTGGTTTAAAGAAAGCAAAAAATAGGTAATTTCACTCTCTGAGAATATCTTCTTCCAGGAAAAACCAATTTTCTAAACAACACATCAGGCTTTTTTTTTTTTTAAACTAGACTAGCACAGGCCCTTGCTGCCTGTTGACCCAGCTAAATGCAGACAGCTACTGAAATTCCTAGAACAGCAGCTTCTTCGAGGCCCAATGCTCACAAAGACCCCTTCCACCTGATTTGACCCACACATTTGTCAGTGCCCAGATTGCTCTGCTGGAGGATCCAGCATTTCTTAGGTTTGTGGGCTCATATCCTATGACTCTACTAAGTTTATTCTGTAGTCCCTTCAAGGATCAGAGGCAAAGAGCTTGATTTACATGGCCTGTTAGTCAATTAGCCCATTTTCAGCAGCCCCTTGTTTTCTGCACTTTCTAGACATCATAAATTCTCCTGGACTCAGAGGAAGGCAGGGACATTGCAATTTGCTGTATGATGTGGACAATGGCTCCTGCCCCAGTTTGAAACCCAGAACACTCTTTTCCTGCTTTTGTCTCAAAGTGGAAAGAATGAAACACTCATTCCTGGGGTGAGGCAGCAGCTCCTGACCTTGCAGGAACTCTGTAGGAACCAGGACTTGTTGCCACCCCAAAGGTGAGAACCTGCTGCTGTGCTGTGCAGGAGGAGCTGTAAAGCCTCTGGAACCACACTCCCACTTTCCCTTCCCCTTCATTCTATCCTAAGAGGATTCCTAAGGGGAAGAGTTTCACTGCTGTGCTTCAGACATCAACACCCCTGAAGGTGCGTTTACTTTCTCCTACAGATTCTTTTCCTTTCCCAAAGCTTTTGGCAGAGCCCATTTTCATGCTGTAAACTGGATCACTGTGTACCCTGTGTAATTTTTGTTACAGAAAAGCTGCACTGAGCATATTATTATTTTACACATTATCCTTTCTCTTCTGTACCTTTTATCAGATCACAAAGAATAAAGAGTTGATCTCAGCTATCAAATAACCACAAATGCCTGCTGCAAGTCTGAACCAGGCAGAAGTACAGATATTACACACAGATAAGCAGAGCTCTCAGTAATCTAAGCTGCAATAATCACCTTACAGTTAAGTGTATTGCATAATGGGCTGTTCGGACCATAAATTAGCAATAATATGGAATCAATTCAAGTAAAAAAAAAATCAGAACTTTGCCTTAAAGAATGACCTTTTTAATCAAATCCAAAGCTTTCAATTCCATGAAAAATAATTTTCTGTCCCAGCATTTTTAAGGACTATGGTAATTTTTCCATTTCTTGTCCAGATCTACAAAAAATCCTTTCTTTTTTACACATATTAAACCCCAAATATTTCAGTTTTCACAGGCTATCAGGTTCAGTCTGACTCTTCTTTCTGAAGAGAAAAGCCTCATCTTATTTACCACCATATTTATGTCTCACCCTATTTAACCCTCATCTTTCAGGCACATAAGTAGGGCTGGATTTGTTTCCTTTTAATACACACAAAACTGTGAGACAAACCAAAAATGACCTTGTGCAGATACAGTTTTCTTGGGAAGCCAATGCTTTCACCTAAGCTCAGGTTAACAGAGAGAGGAACACTAGGAAAGGGAATATAGTCACTTTTCAGAGAACTCTACAGCAATGAAAATTAATCTCAAGCACAATTCTCCACTTCTTCCTGCCCTGCTCACACATCAGAAAGCAGTGCCTTTGGAATAAATCAACACCCAGTCAATACAGCACCACTTTGCCAGCACACTGCTGCAGCCTCAGCCCCACCACTGTGCTGGGCAAAACTGAGCACACCACAGTGTCTCTCCACTACTCTTTCAGTGAGGAAAGGTCAAACAGATGAAAAATTAATCAATACCTCCTCTGAGACACATTTACTCTGCCAGAGAGATGTAAAGGAGCACTACTGCAAACCAGACCTGTGCCCAAGCTGTTCCACACACTCTCTGCAAGGACACAATCTTGATTTACACACAGCACCTGCCTGGTCTGAGTGACACCTGCATGAAGGGCAAGCACTTATCAGCCCTCAGCAGCCAGGCAAAAGGCCATTTGTCACAGGTGTCCCCCCTTACCAAATCAATCTCATAAATACTTCACAGACCTCATGGACCAAGCTTAGCACAGAGCAGTGGCAGAACCCAATAATAAATAAACCAAACCCCAAATAATCTGGTCATTGTTTCTGTTGTCCCTTGAAAGAGAATGAAAAAAACCCCACCAAGCTATTTGATGCTCCTCAACCTATGACACATTGTGTTACATCATAAATACAGCTCTTGGATAACTACTAAAGTCACTGGAAAGCCCATGAGCTGGATCT
The DNA here is from genome assembly GCF_009829145.1 of Chiroxiphia lanceolata. NCBI lineage: Eukaryota > Metazoa > Chordata > Aves > Passeriformes > Pipridae > Chiroxiphia > Chiroxiphia lanceolata. The sequence goes on along the minus strand of NC_045647.1, from coordinate 16,964,771 downwards.
GAGCTGTCAGCTTCAAATCAGACGCCTGTCAGCAGAGACAGGGGTGTGGAGACAAGCACCCACATGAGCTGCTATGATCAGAGCAAGTGATGCTCCAAACCTTCTTGCAGAGATCTTATCAGAGCTGGGCAGGCAACAGGCAGGTCGTGAGTCACCTGGCAGGAGTCCCACTACCACTAACCCCTCCCAGCAGTATCAGGACTGAAGGTGGAAAATTACAGGTGTGCTGTAGATCAGGGCTGTGTAACAGGTCTGTGCGTGGCTTTGTTGCAGACACTTCCAACAGGTGTCAATGGGGACAGCTCAAGCACAGCAAAGGTGTAAGAACTTCAGAAAAGTGGTTAAAACAAGCACTACACCTTCCCAGTGACAGGTTAGAAGCACCTCACACAAATATCATGGTGATATTCCATGACATTTGCAGCTGAGCTTAACTTTTACCAGATGATGTCCTGTCTCTATGATACCCCTTGCCAGGGAAATGAGGAGCAAATGCCTCATCACCTGCAGAGACTGTTCAGCATTGCTCCTGCTGGAGCAGAGGTCAGACCAAAAGGCACAACACTGAGGCTGGGGCAGCTCCTGACTTGTACAGTTCTTTTCAGAGCATCACATCATGTTAGTTCACTTCCTCAAGTGGATTTCCTCTCCAGGGCCTGGCACTACTGCCTTGAACACAGATTAATATCCTAAATCGCACTAGTGTCTTAAGTGAGACACAAGTGGGAGATGTAACTTCTAAGATAAAGACCTTTCACTATTCATTGCAGGGATTTTATGCCTTTACTGGAAAAATCTTGACAATCATGAAAGAAAGCATTCAGATGACAAGACAACTGTGGCTGGGTTTTCAATACATCTTGTGCAACACAGTCCAAACTCAGTTTGTTTTGATTGAATAAACTGTTCTGAATGGGATTTATGAACACACTTTTTGGGACTCATGCACTCCATCCTGCATTATTTACTGCCCAAGTGAAGTTGATGCACCAAGAGCTGGCCAGGTTCAGGAGAACCTCATTGCAGTGACTCTCACCACTGGCACAAGTGGAAGGACTGAAACTCAGCTTGAGAGAGGAGCCGAGCAGGTCATCCTGACAGGATAAGCAGGAACTGCATTTGTGTGTGGAAAAAGGACCCCTTCCTTGGAAAATACACTTTAAAATTTCTTTCAACCCAGTTATCACTGCTAACTAGCAAATACCATTCACTTTCCTTTTCTTATTGGAGAAGTCTGCTTGGGTTGCTCCATGGCTGGCTGCCTTTCCATCCAGCTGAGGGTGGGGTCTGACACCCACTGTTTGCTTTCACAAGCCCTGTGGTTGGGTAAACTGGATTAGACAGGATTTTGTGGCTAAATAGAACAGGCAGGAGAGGGGAGATGGGGCAGTGACACAAGGAAAACAGACACAGCAAACATTTTCCAAACACTTTCCATTATTCTGAGGGCACTGCCATTCTGGAATGTCCATACCTGAGAGATTCTCTACACAATTTACAGGCATACATGAGCTCTTGAGGATCCACTATTCTAAGCTCAAACACCTTGCAAAAAAAAAAATGAAAGTTTCAAAACTGAGCATTCGCTTGGAGTAAAACTCCAAGTTTACTCATTTTTCAGAATTATTTCAGTCCTTTTACATCCACTGCAATTACATCCACTGCTCTGGTTTGGAGTAAAAAGTAACAAAAAGGGTAGGCAAATGAGATTTGAGCCTTTTGTTTCTGTTATTGGTGTTTGCTGGAACTAATATAATAAAAAATACCTCCCCAATGTGTTTTCTTAAATTTCTCTCTTAACTAAGACAGTTACGAGGAAAAGGAATGAAACCAGTACAACACTTACCAAGCACCTTTCCTGGTTTCATTTAAGCTGTGAAGGAAAGAAAAGAAAGAATGGAGTGGCAGAGGAAGAAAAGAAAACATGGTAAGAGAGACAGAAATTTGTGTTGACTATCCCCTATACAGACTATTCTCTACGTTAAACTGACAGAAAGTATAAAACAATTTGGGGCAAATCTCAGAAGGAGACAGATTCATCCCAGTCATGGCTTTGTGTGGCTTTCAACTTCTTAGTGAGCAGCATTTGTTGTATTCACCTCTTCTACTTGCCAAGGCTGCCTGTAGGCGGGCTCCTTCCAAATGCCTCTGTGATGCTAAGGCAAACATCCTACCACAGCTTAGAACAAAGACATTCCTGTCATATCTCAACAGGCATTGTTTGGACAACTGGGGACAAAACTTTTGTCTCTACAGAATTATAAGCCTCCAACTTAATTTTTCAGATATTGCAGAAAACGAAAAGTGAAAGGAAACCCCTCCTTCCTGCACACTGCAGATCTAAGGCTCACAGAAGCCAAGCACAGCTTCTACCTTCTGGAAACCAGACTGACATTTGGGCTTACCACAGTGGTACCTGGAACGTTTAACACCCCAAATATTCGGAAGAACGAGGTAATGTTGTAGCAATCATTCCATTAACAAAACCCAGGTCATTTAAATTTGATCACCTTCGTCTAATGAAACAGTCCAGGTGCCAGTCTACTCCTCGTAATGTTTTCTGACCATCAGTTTTCCTCTGGTAATGTTGAAAGACATTGTTGGGAAGAGTTAGGGTAACACTGTGCTCGTTTCCAGACAGGATATGCTAGAACAGTTTTGAACATAATTTGTTTTCATTTATAGTAGGTAAGACCAGAATTCAGTCCTGTCTCTCTTGACCTGTCAGGTCAAATGGGGAGAAACAGGTAAGAGCCTCCCCCTGGGAAATGCAGGTTCTATATTCACTTTATCCCTCCAATGCACTGACTCCATCAATCAATGGCAACTTTCCAATGCTCTGCTTGGCTTTACTGCCAAGGCAGGACCCTGCTGGGAGACAAATATGTGAAGTCTATTGGTAAGAGAAAAATGCTGCACAGAAAACCAAACTTCTCAGAGCTACACCACGGATATCGTGACAAAACTCAAAGCAGCAGCAGATTTTTTCTTCAGCTGGGCAGTAATGCTCCTCTAGCTTTCTCCCACATATCTCTGGTGCTCTCCAGGTCTGCAGCCAGAAGGAATAGGAAGCAAACTCTCTTTGCCCTGAATGCTCAGGTCTGAGCAGGAGCTGAAAAAAGGTACTTGCTATGCTGCCCTACTACTCCTTATTTCATTCCAAATGCATCTTCTCTTTGTTGCTTGGTTCTTGGGTTCTTCACCCCAATTCCAAAGAACTGCCATTTCTGGGAGTACTTTTCTACACACCACTACCAAGGGCTGAAGGTCTTGTTTTACCTGGCTGGTTTTTTGCTCATCTGTTTGCAGTTTTCTCTCATTTTCTTGCCTGAAAAGTTCAGACTTGTCCTATAGGTGAGCATTCCTCAAAACAGGTACTAAGACACATCCTAATCTTTTATGAGGAGTTAGGGGCACGGAGACAAATCACCCTACTACAGTCACAATGCAGATCCGTGCCTGAATGGAGCAGGAAATGGCAGCAGCTGGGAAGTGGGAGGGAAGAGTTAGCACAGAATCCTACCATGCAAGTTTTGGTTCTAAAATATGGTGTGCAAAGGCTCTACACTCAGTAAATCTGGCCAAGTCTGTTTTTAAACACGAGATGCAGCCAAAGCTGGATATTTGCACAGCTCAGCTATCCTGAAACTCCCCATCTCCTGTAGCTCATTTGTACCTTGGCTATTGATTTTTCATCACAGCTGCTCACTGCCGCTTCCCCTGCTCCTGCCTGGCCTGTTGGGTCAGGCTGTCTCTGGCCTCTCCATGCATAAAAGGAAATGAGACTGTGCAAGATTTAACTTGCTACTGCAGACTCCTCAGGCTTCTTTACAAAGCTCTTTTGGTTTTCATTTCTCCCTTTGAGACACTGCTCCAGAATCTCACTCCAGTGGTTGAAAATCTGATTTCCAGGCTAAGTTTATTAATAGTAAATTTGCACCACTTTGTCCTTGTGCCAGCATTGATCTTTATTATAAAGAACTTTTCTTCCCCTCTAGTACTTACTTGCCAATGAAGTGTTTACAGAGAGGCATCCCATTCCCTCCCAGGCTTTGTTTTGCTAGGCAGAACAAACTCATCTCTTTTGGTTTTCCCTCACCTGCCAAGCTTTCTGTCCCTTCTCATTCCCCCAGCCCCATTCTGGACCTGCCCCTGTGCAAGTCCATCTTTTGGACTGAACCATGCACAGAGTTCTTGGCACACTCCTGTATCTTGGTTTCAAACCTCCCTGTTTGTAGCAGGACTGTCTCCCTGAAACCATCCTGCAACCATGTCAGCCCTGACACACCCTCACCACACATTCCTATCTCAGTCAAAGTCCCTCTGATGCCTCCAGCAGCTCATTCCCTCCCCTCCTCCCACCTGCCAGCTCCTCATGCACAGCATTCCCAGACTGGCTGGGCACACACATGGGGTGAGTGCCAGCACTCAGTCCCACACACACTGCAGGGACCAGTCACACTGCTCTGCTCCTCAGCCTTTAAAACAAACAAACTCCCACAGATCCTGAACCTCCTGATCTGGGGCCTCCTGGGCCTCCTTCCCTTGATGGTAGACTCTTCTGAACACCACAGACTCTGGCTTTCAGCCCTGGATCTTCCCTGGCTCAAGCAGTGGTGACAGAAGGACAGAGCCTCCCTCAGGCCCTCAAACCTTAGACCTGCCCTACTCAGAAGTGCACAGCCCTTAACTAGACTCCACAAGCCCTAAAATGCAGCCAAACAACCCCTTCAGATACATCCACTGATCCTCCTCTGCTGCCATGAACATCCTTCTCCTAACACAGGTCAGTTCTCATCAGGCTTCCCCGCTAATGAAACACCAGTTCCCTGCTCATGGGAAAAATTCCTGCTAATTTCCTTCCTTTGGTGCTTCCCTGTAGCCTCTAGTGCTGGATACAGCCATGCTGTCTCCCAGATCCCAGCCTTTGCCTCGCCTTTCAAAGATCCACCTTCGGTATAAACCCAGACTGGGAACAATGGCACACGGAACATCACTTAGGAACGAGCAAAGGCATTTCCATACTTGCATAAAGAATCAATTTGGACATAGCTAAACCCAGATCTTAGCCTAGGGAATAAAGAATTCTTCTGTTCCTTGATCTAATTCTGTGAACTGGGGCAAGTGGGGACATTTCTTATTTATAAGAAATAAAATTCAGAGGAGCACACCCACGGGAATTAGTCCAGTGCTATTCCAGTGGCATGGTTCCAGCAACTGCCCTCATACCCTGGCTGCACTGCTCCAGGATCCCTGCAGTAATACTGACATTAAGGTCACACAGCACAAACCAACTCATAAACCTGCTTGTTCTACGCCCTCAAAACTTGTCCCTCATCTTCCCATCTCTGCATTTGCAGCAGAGCTGCCACCACCTCCATTTCTGACTTTTTGGGAGCTCGGCCCTCCCTGTTAGGTATGAGTTTCTGTCACTGATACCATTCAGAAAAGGACAAAGGAAGGCTTTACATCAGTGGAGTGGGGTGAACAGCTGTGCCTTGCTAAGGGCAGAGCAGTTCAGCAGCACCCTGCTGATCCAGTGCTCTCTGCTGAGGTACTTTACAGCTCAGAACTCTTGATGCCTGGATTGTGTATTGACTCCCGTGAAAATAAATCCCATTGTCACTGCAGCCCTTTGCCATGTCACACCCAGATCTGCTCCTCCCCTGTGGATGCTATTCCCAAACTGAACATGTTTGCTTATAACAAGCAAGCTGCTTCTGTATTTTTTTTCTTTTAACTATAGGGTGTAATAGCTGCATGGATTTAATTTAAGACTGGTAAGTTCTTCATCTGTGCTGTGATCCACACTGGAATTTGATTCCCTAGACTGTGGATTCCCAGCAGTGTCTGCAGTGGTGAATGCTGAAAGGTAACCACGGGAACACCTTCCTCCACGAGGGTAGCCAAGGCCCTCCCACCAGACATCCCATGTCAGTGCAAAGCAGGACAGGAAAGGAAACTTTGGCTCCGTTGATTTTGTGCCCTCCCAGTCATTCAAGGCATCTTCCCTGCTCAGGACATCCTGGGTGGGTTTTTTTGGAACTTATTTGTGTCGGTTGTTTGGGCAACACCTTGGAGAAGAGAAAAGACACACCAACATCTGGCACACCCTCCACGTGGAGGGAGGCTCCATGGAAGAGGTCCAACAAGGAGAGCACGCTGTCCTTTCCCTGCGAGGGGCAGGAGGGACAGGCTCCTGAACAGCAGGAGAGGAGGAATTATCTCCCCCCCGACATGATGTGCTACAAGCAGTACAAAAGCAGAGCCAGGGCAGGGCAGCTGGGGCAACAAAGGGATTTTGAGGACTTTCAGTATGGAGACTTGGGCTTACGTCCTAGTGAGAACATCCAGGTCTTCTCTACCAGAACACTCAGGAGCGTGACAAAGAGTGCCTTTGCTGGGACAGAAGGACAGCCAGCAGAAAAGCACCAAAAACAACAAAACAACCTCTTGGGAAGAACTTCTTTTAAGAACAGGCCTTTTCTTTAATTTGTTTTTGAAAGAGCATTGGTTTTGATAAAAGTTCCTGCCAAAGCTCCTTGGAACAGCTTTGCTTCTGGCACTTCAGAAACTCTATTCCAGAACATCCAAATTTTATCACAAGAGGTTTTTATCCCACGTGCATGGTTACTGCCTTGCCCTAACATGGAAAAAGCAGTGAAATATTTTATTACTTTGCAGATCATTAAGACAAATCAGTTATATTTGTTACTCCACAACAAAATGTTACCCAATTTTCTAGATCAAGGCATTGCCGGGTGCTGGAATGGCACTGCCAGACTCTCATTACATTGCAAACAAGGGAGTTCTTGTTCTAGGAAATAAGATAAGATGTTTCATTGATAATAAGCAGCAGTTGTTCTTACTGATTAAAAAAAAAAAGGTACCTAACTACTGTTTTCTTATATAATATACATACTGTGACCTGCTACTAGGTTTTACTTAGCAAATCAGCAGGAAACATAAGATGTACAACTTAAAATGGATATAACTCAAAGCAAAAATTCAGAAATCCCAGAGCAGAACATTTCTAAAACTCAAAATCTGGGACACACTGTCCTTGTAGGAAATTTTGCAAATTATTTCATTCTGATTAAAGGGAAAAAACCAATTTGCCAAACAAGCTTTAGAGTGTCAGAACTTCCCAGGAAACAGCAATTCTGAGTTAAGCTGTATCTTTATTCCAAGAAGCCCGAGCAGGATTTTTTGCTAGGAACAAAGTCCAAGATGATCTGGATGGAGGGAATTCTGCAGGGATGCACAGCACAAACAGAGAGGTCAGAGGAGGTCAGGCACAGCTGGCTGAGCAGGGCCTGGGTGGGGCAGTAGGGCACTGTCAGATTAGAAGGGGAAGGAAAAAGGGGGTTCCCTTCACTCCTCTGCCCATGGTCTGCAGAAAGCAGCAGGTCAGACCTCGAGAGGGAGAAGTGTCCCACTCCTGTGTGGGATGGACAATGACATCCATGCTCAAGGCTCTGCTGGCCAGTGCCCACACGTTCCAGAAGGGCCCAGGAAAAGGCACCACCATCAGAGTGGGCTGGGGTCTCCCCTCCTGCCTTTCCAGACACTGCACCAGCAGGGGAGGGTTCCAGCAAGCACCAACCATGGCAAAGATGGGATTCCAAGGAGTTATTCTGTGATCAGGACAGCAACAGGTTACAGGGCGTTCCTCTGGATGCCTTCATCTTCTAATTTTTGTGCTCATGACCTACCCTGGCCTTAATCCCAGCCCTACTTAGTAACAAAATTACTTAATTACTACATTAAGTAATTTATCTAATACTTAACCAATTTTATTAGATTATCCAGCTTTCACAAGTTACACAGATCACCTCTCCAAAGACAAGATTTTTTACTCTCAAAGCATTTACAGCCTTCTTCTTTTCCACCCAGGCAGTGACGGGTGGAAAAGCCAAATTAAACAAATAAGTAACTACCTCCATAGTCTTGGCTTTATTGCTGGTCAATAGGGCACACAATCAAGCCCTGAAGCAGAACAGACAATATATTTGTCAGGCTTATGGAACTTACCCTGGAGTTTATTGCACAACTCAGGACCTGCATCACGTGTGTGTGTGTGTGTGTGTGTGTGTGTGTGTGTGTGTGTGTTGCTGAGGTGCTGCTGAACAAAGGGTTACTGTCTGCTGACACAGACAAGACAAAAAACTCACTGACCTGGAAGTTGAAGTACAAAATCTACTTTCAGCCTGAGTGCCCACTGCTCATACACATTAAATGAAGAAGCCTTGTTTGAGCCAAGTATGATCTTAATCTGCTCTTCTGGAGCATGGAGAGCACATGGCAGCACCAGGACTCCACCCAGCAAATCCCATCAGCTGCAACAACACACCAAGGACAATGCAAGACTAAACTGCCTCTTAGATTTTTTCTGTCACAAGCTCACTCCAAATTATCTAGCATAAAGAAATTTATCCATGCAAGCCAACAAGATTGGCAAGGGGAGAGTTACACAACAAGATACTGGCAGGGGAATAGAGTAGTAAAAATCTAGAGATGGAGCAACCTGTGAGGAGTCTCTAAACTGTATGGCAACACAAACACAGCACAGACTGCAAAGGCTCAGAGAAGGACTTCCAGAGGAGCAGCAAGCTCAAAGTCAAAGCATGGCAAGCAGGTCAGTCCTGGGTAAGTGGCAAAGCAATAGAGGAGAGGAGAAAAGATACATCAGTTTAACAGTCTCCAGTCCCTGGAAAGGCTTAAATCAATGACTGGACGCTTGTTTCACAGAACACAAATACCACACGGCACCAGGTGTGCCAACTGGAATGACTGGGATGACTCCACTGAGGTCAACAGAGCTGTAACAGCTTGCTCTGGATTTACAGCTGGAACATCAAAGCACTACGCAAATCTAAGTAATTAATCATCAGCCAAATTCCAGGCCAGGAGTTTTATCATAATTCAAGCCTTTTTCAACAATCCAAGCAACTGTGTTCACATTCCAGTCTTAGATGTGTATTCCAGTTCCAGCAGTGAGGATGTTGATGGCAGAAGCCACTCTCCTGCCAGCACTGCTGGGTCCTGCAGCTCTTGCAGCAGCTCAGGCTGCCAGGTAAGGCCTCCATGGCACTGGGCACTGTGCTGCCAAGTGAGGGGCATGTCCCACTATGTGCATGTTGTTGTGTATGCATAAAACACAGAGACAAGCTAACCACCAAGAGAAGAAGAAGAAACAGGTGGGTAGCTAAAACAATAACAGCAGCTGGCATAAAGTGGAAATCAAAATCTCCCACATAAGAACTGAAGACATCCCACTAGAAGCAGAGTTCTGCCTCCCCTGTACTCCTGACTTTTACAGAAAGTTTATAGAAGCTCAGACCAGTGGCACCTTTGTGATACACCCTGAGCAGTGCTCTGCTCTCAGTCAGTAAAGCTCCTCAGTCCTCTGCTCTGTCCACTGTTTCCTGCCCAAAAAACATCCACATCAGAGAAGGGGCTTTACTCACTTGCTGAAGTGCAGACATTGAGCAGAAATGCTCAGTTTGCCTCCTACATACAACTTGCACCTTACAGAGACTCAGCCCCACACTTGTACCATGATTTCAGAGTGCCAGGGCAGGAATGTGGCAGCACAGGCCAGCCCTCCTCAAACCTTGGCTTCATTTTAACACACCCTTTCTCAAGGATCATCTTCTCTAGGTGAGCTTCATGTGCTGGTTTCTTCACCACTCCCTTCCTCCAAACAATTTGCCATTTATGTGCCCCAGGTCCTGCAGCAATGGCTGTGCCAGTAACACCAACTGTGAAAATTACCCTCCTGTCACATCCCAACACCGAGCCTCTCAAAACCGAACATTTCTCTGGTCACACTCTCCACCAAGGAATAACAACCACTACTTCCTGCTCTCGAGGCACTATCATCCTTCCAAGGAACAGCTGGGATATACAGTATTTAAAGAACCAGTCAAGGGAGGAACCAGGACAGCTACAGCTCAGTTGCCAGATCTGCCATTGAGAGCACCTGAGCTCTTCCTGAGACTCTGCCATGGCTCTTCCATTGCTGTGCCTCAGTTTCTCACCACACCTGTTGGCCCTGGATATTTATATGGCAAACTCTTCTTTGCCACACTGCAAATTCCAGCCTGGGAGCTCAGAATCTCTGCCATGTGTCCTAAAGCTCCCTGTCATGGACAGGATGATCTCAGAACATCCCACCTGGCATGAAAGAAAGGATGAAGTGTGAGACTACTTATGTGGCCCTTTAAAGCAAGCTGAACCCAGAGTAAATATTCAGTGTGGCCAAGGCCCCTTCCTCCCTAGGCAGCAGTTTGCTCACACAGTGCTTCTAAGGCCCTCCAGCCTGTGGTAGCCTTGCTCATGGAGCCATGGTTACCATTGTAAGGCTGATGGGGCAGCTGCCACTGCAATGACATGGTGATGCCCACTCTGCCCAAAATGCTGGGGTGAGCACACAAGGCACAGGAGAGTGACCACTCGGGTGTGCTGGTGAAGGGAGAAGATGAAGCAGATCTTTAGAGCTCAGTTCTGACACCAACCACATTAAGGAGACAAACCACGGAGACCACAAGGTGTGGCAGCACTTCTCTGCACCTGCCTGCAAGGCAGCACATGTGACTTGTGCACTGCCAGAGCACCAGCTGCTGTTGTGAACATGAGGCACATTCTCAGCAGCAGCAGCAGCCTCTGTCATGCTCTCATTGTGCTCAGAGATGCTCTTGCTGCAGAAAAACTAGTGCTAGTTCTCTGGCTCACTCTGGGTTTGCACTGGAAAGCAGCAAAGCCAGTCTGGTTTACCAGGCTGCAGCAGGGTGGTGAGCCCTGTCACCAAGCAGCAGAGGAGAGGAATTTCATGGAAGTTGGCTTGTTCTTTGCTCTTTCTGGGTGTACTTGAAGAAGAGCCATAGGACAGTCACAGTCCTATGTAACAGGGTACCCACATCCTCTCTATCAGGTACTCTCACAACGGTTTATAAGACAGCAAAGGAGTAACATTCCAACCAGAACAGCAGGGAACAGAGCAAGCAAAAATACACCAAGGTCAGGCCTGCAGTTTGTCAAACAGCAGGGATCTGCATCCAGATCTGCTGAATCCCAGCATAGGATGGAACCACTGGAAAGTTTCCAGCAAATGCAGCATTAAACTTCCCAAAGGGAGCAAAGTGGAATGACAGCTTATTTGCCTCTGACCTACTAATAGCAGATGAAGAAAAGTGCAGGTCACACCTGCTTTTGGGCACTGCTGGAGCTCCTCAGGCCTTGCCTGTGGGCAGGAACTACTGCAAACAAGCTCCTCCTTCTTTGTTATCCTTACCCACTCTGCCCCCACAGTGAATCCAAAGGCACGTGGATTTCTTTCCTTGGACACAAGAGAAAGAAATCTAAGGCACTTTGCTCAAGAGAAAATCCCTTGAAAAGCAGTTAATTTTGCAAAACCTCCAGTGGATCTGCACACACCATACTCCCCAAAGGCCTGATACCAGGATCAAGCCCAGAAGGAAAATCAAAAGAAACAGAGAAGGACTGTGACATGACCCTCCACAGGAGGAAACATCTGAAACTTCTGACACTTAACTGAAAGCATATCAGAACATCTATGGAAAGGGAAATAGTCTGGAAACTGGATTAAGTCTCTCTTGGTATCTCATTATCATCCTGACTGTGAGAGAGAAGTCTTTTTTCACTGGGTATTTGTCCCTCTGGATTCAAACTGGAGTGGAAATTGTAGTTTATTAAAACTTAAATACACTTTTTGATAACTTTCCCAGACAAACAAAATGTTAATGCAAGTTTTGGCTTAGTCTTCACTTGGGAAATGACTCCTCTGCAACAGGATGAGCTCCAGCAGCTTTGTTATTCCACTCACCAGAGGCCCAAGTATCACCTGCGACGTGTCTGCGGCACACGTGGTCCCCTCACGTTTCACAGGCAGGGAGGGAAGGATGTGCACAGCTGACAGAAACAACACAGTGTTGGAGTTCTTTCCCTCACAAATGAAGACTGAGGAAACATGGGAACAGACATGGAAGGTGCTCTAAGGAGAGAGGCAGCTGTTCACCTCAGGACAGGAGAAGTGCTCGGCTTTAATCACTCCGAGCTGCCATTGCAGGGGATAACTTTGCAGCAGATAGAACAACAAAGCACCAAAACAGACTGCATGCAGAAGTCCTTGTCAGCACTGGGAGCCTTTTAGGTCAGGCTGGGCAAACATTTGTCAGGAATGATGTAAGGCAAATTCATGCTTACTTGGACAGAGAAATTGGGCTAGATGACTGTCAAGCTCTCTTCCAAGCCATTTTGATCTATGGCCCCACATTGAGGAACATGGCCAGTAATCCACACACATTCGGTTATCTGGGTCCCCAGAGATGTTCTGTGTCACCCCAGTGGAGTCACCCTGTCACTCAATGCCTCACAGGGGCAGCAGTCTCATTCCTACAAGACCACAGGTAGTTTATCCTCTGTGAGGATGAACATATTTCTTTCTCTCTCTAAGGTCCCTGGGAAAGGCCCTCTCACCCCACATCTTGGGTGGACACTGAAAGCACAGGTGGCACTTTGGGGTGCTCATGTGGACATTACACCACAACAAGAATGGTTCTCTGTCTCTGACCTCCAGCCCTAGGGGGCCTTCAGGCCCCCCATCAACAGCGTGAGGTACAACCCCAGTCCTGTACCAAGCTGTGAGTCCCCTTCCAGTTTGTCCACACGAGCCCAGTGTCGAAGCTGTTTCACCGGCACAGGAATCGAGGTTAAAGCCCCACTTTGCAGCTGCACCGACCCTTCCGCCCTCTGCTGACCCCAGTTCTCTCTCTGGGGTCTGGCCCTCCCCACGCAGCGGGCAGGCTGAGGCAGGAGTCTCTCCGGCACGGACACAGCTAAACTGGGCCCGCAGCTCCATCTGCAGGGCTCTGCCAAACCGCGAGCCTTTCCCAGCTCGTCCTCGGGGCAGGGCAGTTACCCCGGTGGATCCCGCACACCTGGTGACCCCAAAACACCGATGGGAGCACACACAAACCACACTCGTCAGGGGCCCGAAAGCAAAGGAAGCTCCTCTCTGAAAGCACCACCTCAGGAATCAAATCACCGTTTTACTGGGTTCCAAAGACCCAGTAAATTCCCAGAAAATTCCGTGTCTGTCAGACACTGCATTACGCACACTGCCAACAAGGGAGGCGTCAGCCTCCTGCGGCTCCAGGGAGCTCTGCAGAGCTCACATGCACAGGGAGCTGAGGCAGCTCAGCCTCCTGCCCACGGGCAGCACAGACACAGCCCAGGGGAGCCCCCTAAAACCACCACCTCCAACGAGCTTTTCTGTCCCAAAATGAGCCCGGGCCAAAACGTGTAAAGCACTGAGGAACACACTGTACGACACCAGCACATTCCCTGGGATGTGAGTCTGACAAGAACATCCAGCCTCTTGGGAGGAACAGCAATTTTTCTCCACTCTTGTCTTTATGAAAAGGTCAGCAGCACCATGTGATTTTCCAAGACCTATAACCCCTATGCAATGCAAATCCATGGAAATGCAAGCATTTTCACCATTGCTTTACTATAAATATAGGAATTTAACACTTGCCCTACTGGATTAGACCAACGGTCTGTCTCACAGGGGATTTGTTCTCCTCAGAGCTCAGACAAGTGACTGATTGATGCTTCCAAGAAAAAGCACACTGCCTTCCCCAGCACCCTCGGAGGGTCAGCTAACTGCAGCCTGCTGCAGGGAGACAGCCAGCCCCTGAAGAATGAAGCATGATGCTGTAAAACTCTCCCATAACCCAGCTTTTAAGGCATCCTGCAAAAGCAAGCTGTGCACGTTGCTCTGTTTCATACATGAACACTGGTAACAGCCAGGAGAAATCTGTGAACCCATTTCTTTAAATTTATTTTCTAAACAGAGTCTGAGAAACTGAATTTAAAAAATACCCATGAATTACTATTAAAACCAAATTCACAACCAAACAAAACAACACCTCTTTGACTAAAATTTGTACTCATGGCTCTGGCAAAACTCTAGCAAAACAGAAATCAGCTCTGCTGAGGCTTTATTTCCAAACCTAGGCTCAAGTGCACTTTAATTGACCTTTTTTAGTTCTCTCCTCCCCCCGATTTCCTTTACTGTGTTTGACCAGGGCAGGTACTACAGGCCAGAGAAGACTCACAGTTTCAAATAAAGAGTGTACAGGACATGGCTATCTCCTGGGGTGGATAAATGCAGTGTGAGAGGTACAATGGGGGAAAGGGCAGTGTGTGCACAGGGCTGTAAGAGCCCAGAGGGTGGGAAGGATCCAGCTGGAGACCCGAGCACTGGGACATCAGCGAGAGCTCGGGGCTCTCTGGGGAAGCAGGGCCAGTGTTCAGCAGCTAAGGGGGAATGAAAGAGCAGGGAGAGTGGGAGAGGTAGAGGGGAAAGGGAGATGCATTAGTGCTTATGAAATGCCTCTGAATCTGCTGCAGCCTTCCCAACAGACTCAGTTTGCTGATGCACCTCCTGCCTAATGTTTCTGGCAGTGCAGTCCCAGTCCAGCCTGGACAGGGCCTGACAGCACATCCCTGGCACACACAGACTGCAGGGTCACTGTCTGGACACTTCCACCCCTACTGAGTGCTCACCTCCACTGGCCCAGCAACTGCTTCCATTTGGACACCAGATCCTTTCCTTTGCTTGCTTTCCTTCCTCCTCTCACTAGCTATGGTCAGGAAAGGAACTTGCAACACTGGAAACAGCAGCAACAGCAAGCAGCAGCTTGAATTTAATCCTGCCATTATTTATAATGTCATGATGTTGACTGTCCATTTCAGGGACTTCTCTCAGTGCTGTTTCAGACAGCCCTGCTCTGAGTCATCCTTCCCAAAGAGACAGACCTCAGTTATTCCCACACTGTCAAGAGACTGAGTCCTACTCCAAACTTAGCTTGCTGTCAAATTTTGTACAAGTCATTTCACCTCTTGTTTTCCAACTTCTCCATCTGCAAAACTGGAGTAGCAACTCTGGCCTTCTGTGTAAAGTCTTGCTAGTAACAGCCTCGCATGGAAGTTGGGCACTTGTATTACTATCAGAGCAATGTGTGGGTGCCAGGTGTTTTGTCAGGTCTGAATAACTGCAGAGCAATTCCTGTAAAGACACTGATCTGAAGCACTATCTTTATTACAGTGTTTAGTCTCATTCTGGCAGCATCCACCAAGTGTCAAGGGCTGTAGATCAGGTATTGTAACATGTGCACTGATCCTTCAATGGCATGTCACTCAGCAGGAGTGGGAAACAAAGGCTGATTTACTGTTGGAGCATCAGGATCCTGGAACAGAACCGAATTTGAAATGTGCAGGTCAGTCATGTCCTGTTATACCTGCAAATCCATGTGCCAATATAAGCCAGAATTTGGACCTATCATCCAATCTGGTCACATTCTATATAAATGAATCTCAAGGCCAAAAAATAATGGAATCCTTTCTAGGTCAAATGGGTGATCTGGCACGTTGAGAAGTTGTATTTTTAATGAAATATCTGGAGCTGTGAACTCCATCTTGGGTCCTGAGATTAATGAGCCGCTTTAGCAGAGCAGACTAAAAAGTTTCCTGCAGCTCCCTGAGGAAGGTGAAACACTTCCACATATGCTCAGCTGAACTTCTGCATCTCTGGGTGAAGTCTGTATGGGGAAATGAAGGGGTCTGTCACTGCATGGAGAGTCCAGCAAAGGGGAATGAAGTGGAGATTCCTTTCACCCGGCAAAAGGAGTTTTCCACAAGCTGTTCAGCCAGGCTCAAGAGCACAAAGCATTCTGCAAGGTGAGTTATGTCTGCTGCAGTTGTCATCTGCTTTGTTTCTGGATGTGCAGAAACCTAGGCCTGTGGGAAAAAGAATGACCAGCACTGTAAGTCTCACTCTGGGAGAATATGCCTCTACCTCTATCCTATAAAAGCAGCAATTTTCCAATGGCAATAATCTCACCAAGCCTGTCACTCCACCAGAAATGCTTACTTGTGTCAGAATTTATGACTCAGACACTTGCCAGGCTGTCTCAGAGTATCAGAAGGCTGAGCCCCTATTTTGTCAAAGACTGGCTTCAGCTGTGGCCCTTTCCTGGCTGAGTTCATCCAACTCATCAGGGTGCAGGGACATATTCCACAAAGGACACAGAACCCACACCTGAAGCAAGAATCTGAAGGTAAAAAAAGACTTACTTGCCACAGAAGTCCTTGTGAATGGCACGGAGGGTGAGTGGTAAGTTTGGGTGTGCCTGTAGCCAGTGCTCCACCATATCTGGGTGTCTGGGATCAACTTCCAGAAACACACTCCTGAAAAGACACGTTCAAGTGTAGAAAGTAGAGAGATGCACACGTTTAGGTTGTTAAACTGATAAAAATTAAGGTCTTTCCTTCTGGATGACTCCTACCAGTGGGAAATGAAAAGGTCAGCAAATACACTGCAATCCAGTAAACCTAAAACAGATCATAGCTGTCCATTTTAGATGCAGATCCCAACTGCCTCCTTCAGGGGAGAAAGTGTTGAACCTGGGGGGGAATTCTCATGGTATTTAAACTCTTGTGTTAAGATGTAAGGAGTCCTTTTGAAGCTCATGCAGAGATACCACCAGCAATGTCTTCCTGAAGGCCCCAAAGATGTAAGGCCAGAATGCAGTTTTATGCTGCAAATGCACAGACACTGAGCACTGGCCTGGCAGCAGGAAGTTCCTCTGTGTGGAGGCAGCAGAGCCATGAAGGACAAGTCAGCACACACATCCTCCCACAGTAAATGCCTCCATAAATCAGTCATGAAAACACCACCAGCATTCAGGCCTACCCAAAACTCATCAGCCAGCTTCAGTCAGGGCACCAGGACTAGGCCTGGGCACTGCAGGGCTACTTCCATTTCTGCCAGGCTTTACAACCCCAGCCCACTTCCCACCTCCCCTCCTGTGATGGGGCAGAACCACCCCAGCTCAGAGGCACGTGGAGGATGGAGCTGGTTATGGCCTGGCAGAGCACAGCAAGATACAACTTCAACAGGCAAAGGACAGAGGCCAAGCCTCATCCTATGCTGTCCTGAGAACTCCTAAAACATCCCACACTGAATACTCCCTACAAATTCACCAAGCTGGGTGTGGATCTCATTTCTGACCCTAAAAAGCTTCCACTCCTCAATGGGGGCTCCACCTCATACAATGAGCAAAAAGGGAAGGAAAAGAAATAATCCTAACAAACAACCCCATGGGACCAATCTCTGTTGCTGGGAAGTTCTGAGGAGCATCTTCTGCTCCTGTGGTCATGCAAAGCACGAGGAATGAATTCTGCATGGAGTATGCCTCTCAATTTTCCCATTCTTCTTCTGAGAACAGCAGATTTTCAGTGACCTCTCTTATGCTGGCCAAATGTCAGGAATATTCAGCAGGATGTGTGAATGCCCTGGCACAAGAACAGTGCATTCAGACTTTTGGTTATCAGCACGATGATCTTCAAAATGGATCCCACATGGCAGAGAGCAGGAACAATCAGTCTTGAATACTAATCAGGGAGAAATTTAACATCTAAGAAACTATCCCTGGCTGATCTTCTTTCTCCTGGGATATTCAGCATTGTATACTGGCACAATAAACAAGTTTCCCCTAATTAAAGGGTGGGAGGGAATAGAGATCCACATCCATCCTCCCAGAGTTCTACAATGCTTCTCCTTCCATCAGTTATTCACCTTAAAACTTCCCCTGCTTTTTGCACTCTCTTCCATGTTCTTTTTGTTCCTGCTTTGACCTTTAAAGGTTCCCACTTCAGTAATGACCATGAAACAGCACCACCAGTCCAGGAAGGCCTGTATCCCTTTATTAACCCATTTCAAGCTAATTTTGCTCATACACACGACATTTTCTAAAGTGCTGTTATTAAATGGGGCAATGGGGGGATAGTTCTGCAACTATTTTCCCTCTGTTTTGTTTTCATACAGAAAGGTATAGAAGTTACAGAACTGAGTGGATAAAGGACACAGAATTCAAAGAGAGAGCAGTGCTTACCCAGAATCCTTCAGAAGAGAAGGAGCCAAAGCCAGAATTGTTTTGATGACTCTCATCCCATCATCTCCCCCATCCAAAGCATCAAGGTCCTCATAGCTGGAGTGTGGGAAAAAGATGACATTTAACAGCAATTAATGTGGCCCTTGAGAATGGATCACCCCAGGCTCTGTGGAGAAAGGAGCACCAAACACAGCTGAGCTCCAGTGCTCCTACAGCAGGGGACAGCACCCAGGGCTTTCCTGTAAAATACAGGGAGTGGAGGGCAGCTACCACTGGGCTGAGAAACTCCACCTTTAGCACCAGCAGAAAACATCCCCTGGAGTCTGCCTGAAGATGAGGAGCCAGCTGCAGCCAGGGGCTCACACTTCCAACAGTGGGTCTGTTCTCTCTGTGTGAGCTGCACAGGGAGAAAAGGGGTTGCACAGCCAGGGATCACTGCTTGCTCTCAACCAAGCCAACAACCACATCAGCTGCCTGCTAACCCAGCAGAGCCAGCTGGGGTAGAGAAGGCTCCGCTCTCAGAACTCTGCTGTGCATCTCATACAGAGGTGGGGGCAGGACTTTGTCCTGACACGCAGACAATCCAGTCTGGGGAAGAACCAGCACACGCAAAGTAGTTCCACATCCCAAAAGAGCTTACTCATTTTTTTTCTGCTTAAGACATGTATTGGGATGAGAGTGGGTAGCAGCATTTCCACCCATCACAAAAAGCTGCTCAGATTACTCTTTCTTTCGTAAACTCACACCGATTATTAAAAAAAAAGTCTAACAGGAAAAATGCTCTGAAACAATTTTGGATTGAGAACTTGTTGGTTTCAAAATGTGTGTGTTTTCCATTTTAATGAGTATTTAAAATACTTTGATACTGCTTCAGGCCCGTAAGCAGTATCAAAGTAACACTGAATTATTATATACCATATAAACACACCCACACTTTGCACATGTATACTACATTTGCATGTTTTGTGTGCAGTTGTGTGTAGTACAAGGAAGCAGACAGAAAACCTTGCTCCAAGGAACAAGAGAGGAAAAATCTATTTGTCTGATTACCGGAGGATTTCTGCATCCAAGGAAGCCATGTCCTCATGGAAAACATAGGGGGGGTTACTGACTATGACATCTATGGGGCCCCAGAGCAGCAGCTGTTTGGCAGAACCTAGAAAAGAAGAAGAATCACAACCAGCTCTGAACTGTGGCATCTTCCCTATAAGCTCAGTGTCAACATCCTACCCAGGGAACAGCCAAGCATCGACCTCACTGCTTAAGCCTCAGCAAATGTCAGTTTGAACTGGTTTCAGCCAAGTCTGGGTAAGACAAGTATCCTTCCCTGGTTCAACTCACCTAATTTCAGGTGAATGAGGCTGGGCATTTAATCTAAGTTAAATATATGGGCTCCCTCTAACATCAGTGGAGAGACAGGCATGTCAAATTTATCTAAAGCATCCATGGCAGCATGGAATGAATTACAACATGTATCTATTTGCCTCTCCTCAGTAACAGCAAAGGGCACCTGTACTACCAGCTCAGACACAACCTTTGGACACCTAAAACCAGGAACAATTCACCTTCTGGTGTAGGCAGGGACTTCTCTCAGCTGATCATATGGTCTGGAAATCTCTGAAGGGAAAAGCTTCACTGGCTCACTTCTTACTGACCTTTTTCTCTATTAACTTCAACACCCTCCTGCCACCTGCATCCCAGAGGGGTCCCTTGGGTGTATGTCACACCTGCCTCCCCATCAAAGAAAAAAGGGAGAAAGACAAAGGGGATTGTAACAGTGAAAAGAGTTACTGTGTGAAACATCTTGGTGGATGATGTGAATCCTCTCCTGGAGCTGCAGCCTGTAAAATTCCAGATGCAAGAACAGAAAGCTTAGGAGGCATGTTTGTGTGGATTCATGAACAGCACATTCTACAAACAGATCATTAAATATTGCACCTCTTATCTGATACACTTACATCCCACCCCAGTGACTGCAGCTGGATTCCCCTCAAGGGAAATTTAGGACCTGCTCTTTGCTCGAGGAACAAAATTCAAAGCAAAGAGCACACTGTGCACCCGTGGTGATTCCAGAGTGTGGCTCCTCTATATTTTCCTTGCCAGGGGAAAACAGTTGAGAGAGTGATCCCCTTAAATCTTAAGAATCCTGAGCAAAGCTCCCTTGATGCTCCTGGGACAGGAAAGAGAGGCCAGTCTGAAAGTAGCCTTGGGCTTGGTGGCAGCCTGATACTACAGGAGAGGTCAGAGAAACAGGGAGAGTGACACAGCAAGGATGGAACAGAACCTCTATTTCCTCAGCCACGTGGTCCACCCATCAAAATACCTCTCTTTTCTCCCCAGTTTTGCCTGTGGCCCTTTTGAGGACATTTGAACAATGTCAGAGGAAGTAGTTTGCAAAGGCAGAAAGACTAGGCTGGTCAGGATCTACTGCAGGAGCAAGACTCCAAGCCTCCCACAGAAGATGCCATTCCCAGACCAGCAACAGCTGCCCTGTCAGCACACACAGGCATCAGGAAAGGGAGGGATTCCTGCACTGGGTGCCATGGGCACAGGATCGATTCAGTGAGAGTAAGACTCACCCAAGCATCTGGAGAACACAGCTGGGATAAGGGAGCTCTGAAAAGCAGGCAGGATCCAAGCTGGGTTCAGTCAAGCAGTCACACAGCTTATCCTGCTGGCTCCTCTCCCAAGAGCTACAGGGCACCACGCCATGGACAAGGTTTTAAGGATGCAATGAAAATGTCCATGGAGAAATACGAGGTCCTCTGACAGGGTATTTACACTCCCTCATGCACTCTTAGGCCAACAAGCAATGCTAATAAGCAAGGCAATTTTTCCCAGATGACAGAACAATAATCCACCAAGGAGGCAAAGATCTGGCCAGCTTTTACTATATCTATGAAAAATTGCAACAGAACTTGGTTCCACACTGACACTTCAGAAGGAAACCTCTGCTCTCCATTCTGTGTAACTGGGCTAGGAGGCAAAGGGTGACAGTGTGGTGACAAGCCTGGGAAGGGCCTGTTCCTACACATCTCTTCAGGCTCACTGTGAGCTGGGGCTGGGTTGCAAGTGAAGAGATACAGCTCAGTGCAGCCAGAACCAGAAATATCCCTCTCTGTAGCCCCAATGCTGGCAGCAGCTTGGGAAAAAAGTGTATGTGGGCCCTGTGGACAGAAATTCCAGTTAATGAGCACCTCTTGAAACTCATGGACTCCATGAGAAACAGCAATAGGAATTCTTTGTGACATGGCTCTAATTAATGCCAAGGGCCCAGCAGTTCCTGAGGACATGGATGCAGTCTGGAGCTCTGTACCCTTCACAATGTCTACAGAGACTGGGATCCAGGACTCAGAAGCATTCTGGGATTCCAGCTCTGGAGTTCCCTGTGGTAGTGACAGTCCAGAACAGCCTGACAGAAGAACCAGCTGAGGAAGTGGAGCCACTAGGAAGGACAAGGTCAACCTGACAGACATCTGTCCTGATTTCAGGCACAATGGGTTCATTCTGGAGCTCTGAACATCCAGGTGTCCAAACAGCTTGGGGCCCAGCAGCACCATTCCCACTAAATCAAGACTGCAAGGAGGATCCTGAGGGAGGCCACACTCAGAGCACAGCAGAGGAAAAGTGCTACTGGAGTGTGCAAGCTTATTTCTAGAGGAGCAAGGAGAGACACAAGCACAACAATAATGACCTAGGGAGCCACTTGTCCTTCACTCCTGAGTGACATAAACATTCTTCCTGCTGCCCTGAGCTTCCTGAGTTCACAGAAAGGGATAAGAGGAGTTACCAAGAAACACTTTGAAAACCCTTTACGACAGACAGTGTGTAAGTACTATTGCTTTACTGAGGCTGCTGTCTTTACAAAGTGTGTTCACAAGTCAAAGAAAAAATACTCTGGTAAACATAAGCATTTTTTCTGAGTTATTACACACTTTAGGAGCTCTACCAAACATTCTCTGGTTTCCAGTGGTGATAAAAATGAACTGCATGTACAAATACTGAGGACTCTTGGTCTTTCTCAAACAACAATTTACAAAAAATGAGCAATACGTGGTCTTGTACCTGTGTGCGTTCTCCCTGGTGAGATCCACAGCAGCCTCCTCTTTATCCATGGCTATGACCTGGCTCTGGGACAGAAAAAAAAGCCAACAAACCCCACGTGTTACAACATCAAAGTTCCCAAGCTCTGCCAAACATGCAAGATCAAAACTGACAACTGACTGCTCATCTTGGCTCCTGAAAGGAACAGCTCATGAAGAATGTATCTGGGGCACTGCTGGGATCGTGAGTCACGTCCAGTGAGGCACTAATGTGACCAAAGGCACTCTGCACCACAGCCAGGAGCCACCAAAACAGACAGGCCTCTGAGCTGACAGCAACAGTCACACTGAGTCACATTATCTGACGTGCTCACAGCTCCTGGTAGCGTGAGACACAACACTGGCTAGTCTGGGGTAGCTGAAGGAAGATCACGTTGAAGGTTTCTCCTCTCTAATGCAGACAGAATCCCTCCCAGCATTAACACAACCACTTGGACAGAGGTTCTGGAATTTTCCATCTGTTATGCAGACACCTTTTACCTAGTTGCTCCACTGCAGTCCTTACACCACATTCACTGCCTGTATTGACTGCACGTACTTGACTGTGTGTCAAGTATCTGAGAGTTCTCCAGCAAAATGTTAAGAGGCAGGGCTACACAGCCAAGAGATTTGTTTGACCTTCCATTCCACCTTGGGAAAACCACAGGCAAAGGCCTAACTTGGTTTTGCTTTGCTTAATGCTTTTTAAGCACAGATATTGGCAAGAATTTACACAGAGAACACATGCTTGAAGAAACTTGAAGAAACACCCTCATTTGCAGACGATGGTGTGATTTGCCATCATTCCTAAGGGGATGAATTTCACAGCCCCAGGCTACAAACCACACACATGAAGCTGACCCTGAAGGTGAAGGACACAGCTGAGTCCATAAATGAAAAGTTGCTGCTGTTTTCTCAGTACCCTAGTGCCAAATTCCGCCTCAAACGCTACAGAGATTACACAGTGTAAACTCCACTGAGCTGTCAGTGTGGGTACCACTAATTCTAATCAGTCAAGGCTCCTTCCTTATTTCTCTGGGCACAGTTGTTTGTGCTGGGAAAGGACTGTTATCAGTCACAGGGACAGACTGACACAGCTCTTTAACTAAACAAGCAAGGAAAAGAGCATGAAGCTCTTCTCCTAGCTCAGGAAATCAGACCAATTATACTCTGAAGTCATGAAATTCAAGTATTAACCTTCTCAGGTCACTGGGAGGAGGAAACACCCCTCCCATTACAGGCATCAACCTCTAATTTTTACACAGCAAGGTTTACATTTCTACAGGAGGAGGGGTTGGCCACAGCAATTCTTGTTCATGAGAAGGAACTGGCTGGTCTGCAGTTCTGAGGAAAGGGGAATACTTTCCCCTTAAGCACATGCAGTGAGATCTTGGATTCACTTCTCGTTTTCTTTACCAAGAGTATCTCAGTAAACATGTCAAATGAATCAGGGGCAAGAAGGGCTTTGGTGACCCACACCTCAGTCCCCTTCCCGCTCTTTTCACTTTGTTCAGAAGCTGTGGGTTGTTACCAGGGAACAGAAGACTTGTAAAAGGTGGTTTGGCAGTGGTGGCAGTGACATATGCTTGTCATATTGATCCCAAGTACTGACACTGCTATGGTAAGCCCTTCCCTGGATTCATTCAGTCTCCAGTCTCCTAGAGACAAGATCTTTTGGTTCACAGCAAGGTGATTTTTAGAGATGACTGCCCCATAAATTCAACTAATGAGTGTGTGCCCATGTCTCATCCCTCCTGTCCTCAGCCCAGGTTATCAGCTTGAACCAACACCCACCAGCGCTCCAGGCCAAGTGAGCTGTGACAGCTGAAGAATGAGCACATTCACTTCTTTCATTCTGATTATGTCTCTGCTGCTCCTGCAGACAGCTGGGGAGAGCAATTCCCAAATATCCCTCCTCTCCTTAGTATGAACTTACAGAGCCTGATTGCCACAGACCTGAGCCGCCCAAACCCCACCAGAGACACCTCCATGAAGATGAGCAGTGTGGGGCTGTCCTCTAGCACAGGCACCTGCTGGACCAGGAGCACTGAAGAAAGCTCACCTGTGGCAGTTTGCACAGCAGACTCAGAGCAACTGCTCCAGAGCCACAGCCAACCTCCAGGATCACAGGATGAGGAACAGGAACTGGGAAGCAGGGGCTTGAATTCGCACATTTCTGAGATTCTTCCTCCACAACTAAAGAGACGAGATCCTAACAAAAACAAACAAATAATGTTACTAAGGGAGCTGTTTTGATTCACACCTTTGTGATCTGAGGACTGCAGATTAAATTTCTCGACTGTGTACCCAGAGAAATGTATTTTTGTTGCTAATTTTAAAAACACAGATGGTAGCAATGGAACTGACGTGCCAGAAGTCACTTCAGCTCCATCTGCCCCACAGGGTGCTTTGATTAGCAACCAAATCCTCAGGATACAATTTCCCACAGATCCTCTGAAATCTTCTTGCACTGTTGGGAAAAGCAATAACCAAACAGCTGGAGCACATTATCTTCTGCAACACCATTTTATTTACTTCAGAATTTCAGCTTTCAGAATTTGCAAGCATCAAAATTTAAGATTTCTACACTGTCTCAGCAGGGTGCATGATCTGGAGGAGCTGCTAACAGCATCTAAACTAATAATCCAACCTGCAGATGAAAAGCAAAGGCAATGGGTTACTAAATGATCCACATGAGCAGCTCCCTGCATGGATTTCAGATTGTGGACTCCTACTATGTTTTATTGGTGTAAAGTCACATGGAATAGATTTTCATCCATGCTCCTGTATCTGCATGCAGCTCTCTCATTGCTCCCCCCTCCTTCCCATCACTCTCTTCTTTTTTAAATCCCTTCACAATGTCATGTAAAATCCAATACAGCAGGAAGGGTCTCCAAGATTTCCACGTTTGTGAAAATAAGTGACTGGCCACAAGAGAAAACACACATGTGCCTCCCTCAGACTGCAGCATGAACTTCCCTTGTTATTCACCGGAGAAAACTCTAAGACAGAAAGCTCACAAACACCTGGAGTTCCTCAGCAGCTCAGCAGGTGCTTCACAGCTCCCTGCAATCCCACAGCAACACACAAACAAGGCCCTGCTGCCCAAGGCACTCCCACCACGGCTGGGATACTCCACTTGAGAGGTCTGCTTTGGACCTCTCCTCTAAATCCAGAAAGTCTGACAAAAGTAACAGAAAACAATTGGCTCGATTTTGCCAACAGGCAAAAATAAAATCCATTACCAGGAAAATAACTTGCCTCCCATTTTAACGAGGAAACTTGCATATTCTTGGCATCAGCAGGAATATTTAAAAGCAACAAGGCCTAGCAGGCAGGTCAGCTTCTTTTCTACTTTACAATGGCCTTTGTCAGGAGCCTGAACTGGGCAGGCTTGTCCATAAGGGCATAAGGCCTTCCTTGGATCCATCCCCCAGCATGGGGTGCAGCACAAGAGGTGCCTTGTGCACAGCTGCAGTGTTCATGAAGATATTGGTTGCTGCTGGAGTCAGTCTGCAAAGGTGAGTTGGGTGACTGACACCTAAGTAGCCCCAACCAGGGATGAGGAGTCACAGCACAATGCCCTGCCCTGGTCACTGTGTCATTATTGGCATTGCTCTCATACAGGATTTTGCTCACAGCCCCCCAAATCACATTTTGCTCACTGCTGCTCTGCCATTTCTTTCCTAGACAGCAATGGATGAAAACATTCTCACAGGCCTCCAACCTGTAGGAAACCATTAGAGGACTATCAGACAACAACAGGGAAAAATAAAACACCTCATCTACCCACTTTTGTGTAAAAATGGCTTTGGCCATTCAGCCAACAGCTCCAGATGAATCAGTCTGAGAACACTCTGGCAGTGGAGACAGCCAGAGATTGGAACCACAGCTGGTTTGGCAAAGCAGGTGCTGATGATTCCAAGAGGCACCCAAAAAGTTCTGCTTGGCCATTAAATCCCTCTTTGAAATACCAGCCATTTCTGCACACTTACAAATATTTCCAGGAAATCTCCACAGTAACTCAGAACCATCTGTTCCCAGAGTAGCACAAGTTACTGATTACAAAAGTCCAAATGTGACTTCCACACACCAGAACTATTCTCAGCATTTATTAACTTCCTTAAAGTTTGTCATTAGCAATTTCAAGCTTGGTGGTTTTTAATGGAATGTCTACTTTACACATTCCACCACGGTGAAAGTATTTTACAGTGCTTGCCAAAGCTCCTAATTAAATACGGCCCATTTCAGCTTTTACCACATGTGCAAATGAAATGAGATGTTGGTATTCCTTAGGCTTTGTATCCTGCTTCCCGACCCCCTTTGTCTCATTGTCTTGGTTATTTCATATGCTCCTTACTGAGGCAAAGGCTGGTTCTCTCATAATATGCATGTTTACCATAATAGTACCAAATTAAAAGATATTAATGTGACAACCTAAAGAAACTACATCTTTTCTCAGACATAAGTATCTCACTGCAGTAAAAAGTTGAATAATTATGAAAATAATTGTTCAACTTGATTGACGAGCAAAGATGAAGGTTTTTTAACTGGCAAAGAACCAGGAAAATCCAGGAACCACGACACAGAGTGTGTCCAGTCATCCCACTGCCATTGCCACTAGAGATTTCCTTCTCAGAAAACAGGAATGATTAAATTATCCTAAATTGTTTTGAAACCATTTTCTTCAGATTCTTCTCAGTATTTTTCATCTTCTAGCAAATGATTCAGTGAAAATCTGTGCTTTTCCAAGCACACCACCATCTCCAAAATATCACCACTGCAAACTGATAAATTACAGCACTTTGCAGAACTCCTTTCAAATCTCATCTTGGGAGATGATGTATTTCTGGCCAAGCATTACAATGTTCATACAGAGACTACAAAACACCCCCCAGGTCAGACATTCCCAACCTCTGCACAAGAATCTGACTGGAACAACACCAGGGAAGAGCAACAAAGGGGTTGACGGTACAAAAAAAAGAGATGCCAGTCCCAGACAGAAAAAGTGGGACAACAGCAGCTGGCCAAAGGCTGGGCAGGATACCCCACATCTTCTCAACTGAACAGACTCAGAGCACAACCATATCATACATAAAAGCCATTTTAACCGTCAGTTTGATCACCAGCTTTAAAGGCTGGAGATGAAATGACAAAAATTCCACTGGGATAGAAAACACTTTGGCAGCCTTGGTGATTAACCCTGGGAATGTGTTAAGTAAATTCTGTGGGACCTGGCACTCTAAACTGAAATGGCAGGCTGTTCAGCAGGGCTTACCATCACTCACACCATTTACAGGGTTCCTGGAGAGAAATGTCCCTCACCACAGAAAAATGCTAGTTTTGGAGAAAACAAAGACTTGACAATGAATGTCTCTAAAACCTGGAGAACAAATCAGCTTGTTCAGATGCCCTGTCTACAATATCTAAAGAAATAGTGCTTGGCTGTTCTTGAATTGAGGTTTTGTTGTTGTTGTTGTTGTTGTTTTTACTGTTGCAGATAAAAAAAATGTAAACACAATTAAAAAAAAATCAAAGTGATGTATTAAGGAGCAAGTAAAATCATAAATTAAAAAGGTATTTCAGAAATGTGACCCCATTCCACACTTGCCCACAGCATTCCAACCACTGGGTAGGATGAATGCTCAATTGTGGAGTCATTAGAATTCAAATTATTGCTTACAGTATGAGTCATTATTGTCAGCAACAACACAGTCCACACTAAAAATCCTGCTGACCAGTGGTACAGGTACTGGCAGAACTACTTTTAACCTGGAGCCTGGTGTACACACACATGGGTGTAAGTCCCAGCCACCTCTCAAACCTGTGCATCCATGAGGGGGGCAAGCGAGGTGCAAGGCAAAGTATGTGGAAGGGTTTTTAGATTGCACTGGGCTGAAGGTGCCACAGGCATCAAGTGATGGGTTTTCAGGGACCTACGCTCTGCTGCTTAGCACAAAAGAGTGCTACAGACCCTCTGTGTCTTTGCCAGAAGAGAATTTAAAAATCTACAGGGGAAAATGCCGGACATCTGTGGGAGGGAGAAGGATATTCAGTCCTGACTAGCAAAGGAAGAGTTTGGAAAGACAAGAAGAGATCTATTAGTGTATTTAGTCTAGAGAAGTGAAGACAGAGAGGATCTCATTAATGAATAAAAATAGCAGGTGCCAAGAGGATGGTGCCAGACTCTTCAGTGGTGCCCAGTGACAGAACAAGGAGCAACGGCCATAAACTAAAACACAGCAAGTTTCACCTCAACATGAGGAAGAACTTTGTTCTGTTGCATGTGGCAGAGCCCTGGAACAGGGAGGGTGTGGAGTGTCCCTCTCTGTAGACATCCAAACCAACCTGGACACCTTCCTGTGTCACCTGCTCCAGGTGGCCCTGCCTTGGCAAGGGGGCTGGTCTGGGTGATCTCCAGAGGTCCCTTCCAGCCCTAACTCTTCTGGGATTCTGTGATTGCCTGCGGTTCCACGTACAGGGGACACAAATATTTGCTTCCGATGCTACTTAATTTCCAGCACTCAAGAGGCTCTCAAGCTTTTGTCTCTCAGCCAAGCCGCTCTCACCTCACGATTCCAGGAAGTCTTGCTTCACTGCCAGATTCACCCTAAGTTCACACTGTCATTTATTTGGGTTTTCTCTTCCCCCCCCCCCATCTTCTCTGTTGAGCGAAACAAACACAAACCCTTGTGCACACCTCCGGCTTCCCCTGAGCCTCTGCCTCACCCTCCCACCCCCAGCTGCGGTTCCCTGAGCACCACTGGTGCTCTCACAGGTTCTCGGTATCACCCCTCCCCTGTGGCCAGGTCTCCAGTTCACTGTATTTCTTGGAACCACAGCTGCACAGAGCAAGTGTGAGGCCAGGGGCTGCCAGCACCCAAACCACAAGCCCACAGCTGCAGGCCCAGCCAGCAGCCAGAGCAGGCTCAGGCCGTGTCCAGCCCCGGCAGAGATTCCTGTGCTCCAGAGTGCAGCCGTGTGCAGGGCTGGAGTGAGGGGATCCTGTGCTCCAGCCCAGCAACAGGGAACAGCCCATCGGATGCTCCAGCTGCTAAAGCACAAGGCTGAGAGAAACGAGAGGAGGGGAGGGAGGGAAAGGCAAGGCTGGATGTCACAAACTCACACTATGTTCCCTACAAGCACCTTTTTTTGTGCTCCACGTGCTCTGGGGAAAGCAGGGAAAACAAGGTTTCAGGGGTACGAGCCAGGGTGACAGGGAGCTCTCAATTCCCAGGTTGGCAAACAGGACAAGGAAAGCAAAAGACCCAGGAAAACCACCTTCTCTCTGCTCTCGCACACTTCCTGGGATTGTTTTTCTTATTTGTGTGCTTTCCAGAAACTTCTGTTCTCAGAATCCAGGACTTTCCATAGAGCCTGATCTGATATTAACCAAATCACCCCTCCCCTCCTGTTTGTCCACTTGGCTGCAAATCAGCACATGACAAAACAGCAGGAAGCCAAGCTGGAAACCTAACTCCATGGCAATGGCCCTAGGAGATCCCTGCCATGTACCCCACTTCCAAAACCAAGCCACCAAGGCAGCCCAGTGCTTCGTGGGCAGGCAAGGGCCTTGTCCTGGGCTCTTCTGCCTGGCACAGTAGTAAGAAAGAAAAAACATTGCACCAAGCCCAGGAAACTATAAAAGTACAGTAAGCAAAGCATCAGAATAACTGCAGAGAGAGCTGCTGATTTTAGAATAAAAGGTGGCTTTATCAGGCAATAGCAATGACAGACAAACAGGTCAAAGCATGCCTGATACTGAGGAAGGGCTTTGGCTTCTCTGTAACACGTGTCAGGGCACATGCCAAGTTCTGCTTCATCTGTTGGAGCAGAGGCTGTGACAGCACCCAGACTTGATTTTACCAATCAGCAGCAACTGCAGCAACCCATATGTGCCCGTGCCCAAGAGAAATTCCCACAGCTGCCATGCCTAAATTTAGCCACAGCCCAGGGGCAAGAGTGGCTCCAAGTCACGGCACTGTGGCTGTCCCTTGAGCCTCCAGCACGAAGCTCTGTCTATCTAGACATCTATATCTAGCAAGGTATCTTCTTTCTCTGCAGATACTGCTATTGACCCCTGCCAGACACAGCATCTGGAGGGATGCACTGCTCTAGCTCACTAATCCCTAGCTCTGAAATTCCTGTTACTTGGATATCTGAAAAAAGCTGGGGGGGGAGGAGATGTTTTTTTTCCCCACTCATGTGGGAATCTCCTTGAGTCCCATCTGTTCCAGCCTTTCTACGGTTTGTTTTTCTCCATTCTAGTCCTACATCCTGCTTTAACTGCTGATGAGCTACAGTACCCTGCTGAAATAGAGACCCTCTTTCAATCAGAACAGGGAGATTAAAAAGCTAAAGGTATCAGAGTTCTTTTAGGGCCAAAAAAATACAGGCATTAACGACACAGAAGTCTGTGGGAACATATTAGCTAAGTCTGTATATGTTAACCCGGGGAACAGGTTTGTACATGACTTAAAAGAACAGCTGTTGCTTTCCCCGCCTTCAGCACAGATTTTAGCTTTAAATTTACATTATTTACATTTTGAAAATCACCAACTCAGAAGTAATTCTCTGCAATAGCAGAGCCTTTTTTTCTTGGATAGGAAGCCAGAAGAAACTACCACTATAATTCATCAAGGCCAGTTAGCCAGGAATAACCCTGTTTCTTCCATCATTTCCTTTTGAATAAGAAATCTGTCCGAGGAAAACATTCTGTCCTGATTTTCAGGTGGCCAGCAACAGACTCCTGTTAAACTGTTTCAACATTTAATTACACTCTCTGGTAAAGATGTGCACCTTTTCTTCTGGCCTGCATTTCTAGTGCTTATTATACACTTGTCTGTGAAACCAGAGAGATTTCAGTTATCAAATTCCTCCTCCCTGTGCCAGCTAATTAACCCTTAAGCTTGTCTTTGATGAGCTAAGCAGTCTGTAACAACAAGGCAGAATTTTTCCAGCTATTAATCCACATACTGGTTTTTCTCCAAACCCAGTTTTCCACTTCTCTCCCAACCAGTCAGTAACATAACTGGACATAATAGTTGTGCAGCTATTCCACTACTGCAGCTCTAATTCTTTAATCCTGCTACTTGTTCGTGGCAATCCCCTGACCCACACACAAGGATCACGTGGAGCCCACTGGGCAGCCCTGAAAGAGGGTGCTCATGGTATCAGCCAACATCCATAAGATACTGGAGATCCCAAATATTCCTCCAAGCACTTCTGGCAGCAGAAATGCCTCGGCCACGAGGCACAGGCTGCACTATTTGTCTCTGTATATATGACCCTACTAAACACTTGTGCCCAGCTCAAAGGGCATTTCCAATTGCTCTGCAGCAACAACAGGCTCCCTTCATAATTCCCGTTCCCCAGCCTCTGTGCCACAGCCCACTTGCAGAAAATAATGTTCTCCTCCAACATAGTGATAAAATACTGCATATCATATGGGCAAAATGTGATCTGTGTGAGGCCACACAGCAATGCTCCATCTTTAGCACGTTTCTTTACAGCTCTATTTTGACAGATAGCAGTTAACATTTGATTTATTAAATAATGCCCTACTGCATTTATGTGCAACATACCTTACACAAGTCTCCACATATTTCAAGAAAGGACCTTAAGCTATGTCAAGACAGGGCACTATGACCCTTTTCATTTCTGAAACTGGGAAGTCAGTGATGCAGAAAGGAGAAGCAGCCTTCCTTTGAAGGGACAACTGGTCAGAGGCAATACCAGGAAGAAAAAGCCAAATTTCTTGAGTCCTGACCAATGCCTGTATCCACTAGACAGTGTGACCTTCAGACCTTTCCAAAAAGTAACCATCTGTGGTGATGAAATTAAGGAAATGAAAGGACATTTCTGCATCAAAGGCTTCCTTTCAGCACTGATTAAACCAGAAAATGTGTCACTGCTTTGACATAAAGCACTGCCAAAAGGCCCCACCTTGCAATCTGTGTATTTGCATATGCAGGTCAGGAAGGGAAAATCCTCCCTTCTCTGTGTGCTGGACCTTCTTGAAAGGTTAATGATTATGTTTAGCTGGAAGTACAGTTAACCTTTGTGAAAGGTTTCTCTGAGCAAATCTTTGACTCAAGTGCCTTCACAGAACACCCCACACAATGACTGCCATTCTAGGGGCAGATGCAAGTAAACAGCAATGACCTCAGGGCTTTGAGCACATTTTCATGGGAAAGAAACAACCTATTTTGGGAAACAAGCAAAAAGCTTAAAAATCATAGGTGGGAAAAACTCATTAGACAGCGACATAACTAAAAATTACACATGCTGTAGACACTTAAGTGAATGACTGAAGTGTTATGCAGTAAAAAGTAAAGGTTTTCCTTCATGGTTAAATGAGCAGGCAGCACCAGGAGCAAAGAACACACTTTTCCCACTTACAACACAAAATTAGAAAGATTCGCTGCCAGATGATGTCAGAGAGGTCGGACACAGACGGACTCCAAAGAGGATTAAACAAATCAATGGAGGACAGGTCCATTAGTGATTATGAAGCAGGATGGCCCCAAATCCAGCTTTGGCTAAGACCAGTCCTTAACTGCTGACTGTCAGAAGAAAAGGGGACCCTTCCACACTCATCTCTTCCCTTGTGATTTGCCCCCACCATCTGCTCCAAGCCCAGATGAGCCCCAGTACACCAAACTAGACCCACCAATATAGTCTGACACACTGAGTCTTCTTCTTTCTCTCACAGGAGACTGTAGCCACGATCTTTTCTGCATCACTCCTGAATGTTCAGCATGCCACAGATCTGTAGTTTCTTTCCCTAAGATGTCTCCCAGGCCTGACACACATCCTCACCCTGCAGTGCCTCCCCTTACAGGACAATGGACTGTTCCCGTGTCACAGCCGCCACAACAAAAGCCGAGACAGAAAAAATTACGTAGGGTGTGAGTTTGTGCTGGGATCACAACAGGTGAAGGAGGTGACTCCAGGAGACTCCTGGGTGGCCTGAGCTTTTGCTTTTGCTGCTGGGAGGAGATCTCCAGAGCTGCTTGAGAGGACTGTCACAGTCCCACAGTCCCAGCAGCTTTCCTCCAGGAAAAGCAAAAGCACAGTGTCTGAGAACCTGCCTGGACCCGCACAGTAGTTGCAAACGATGAAAGGTGGCCATTTTTGCTTCCACTGAGCAAATAAACCTTTTTAGAATCACCAGAAATCCTGGGATAAGTGATAGGAAACGGAACCATCAGGAACCCCGCGAGCCTAAGCCTGGAGCGCCCTCTGGGGGTAAGAGATGGGAGGACCACGTACCCCAAACTGCTTCAGACAAGTCCTGGACCAAACCAAACCTTCCCTTAAGGAATCCGTGGTGAGGCCTATAATTGCCTGGACAAGAAAGGAGTTATGTATCCATGGTTGGCTGGATTCTCCTTCTCTCTGTCCTCATTTTAAGAGGCCTTGCTTTGGGAAAAGGTCTTTCTTCTCCATTAATACAGTGACCAAGGAGTGTTGAGACAGGGATGTCTTGACATTACAAGAATAATTGCATAAAAAACATAATATGAAACTGAGCACACCCCTAAACGTTGGTCCAAACACTCCCAGTGCAGAAGCCTGGCACCAGTGCCACAGGAGCAAAGCTGGGAGGATGCAGAGCTCCACAGGCCCTCACAATCCCACTCAGCCCTTGCAG
Organism: Chiroxiphia lanceolata; assembly: GCF_009829145.1. NCBI lineage: Eukaryota > Metazoa > Chordata > Aves > Passeriformes > Pipridae > Chiroxiphia > Chiroxiphia lanceolata. The sequence continues at coordinate 16,931,049 of NC_045647.1, read as the reverse complement.
CAGCGAGGCCAAAGCTTTGCTCACAGCAGGCCAGAGCTTAAACAGGACCTGATAGTTGCCTAATTTTGTTCCCGGTTTCCCATGGAACAGAAGAATGAAGCCACATGTGCTGAAAAATATTCCCGGAGGGAGAGAACAGGAGAGGGCTCAGCTCCCAGAGAGAACTAAACAGTCTGCACAGGGGCAAATTTCACAGGGCAATACTGAGCAGGCAAGGGAGCTTCCCTCTCTGCATGTGTCCCTGTCCCCAGGCCCAAAACAATGCTCGTGGTTTGTGTCCTGCTGTGTTTAACTTCATGCCATTACCACAGCTCTGGGAACAAGAGTCACAACCCTTCTGTTGTAGCCAGACAACAAAATGTGTCATAAACTCAGCTCCCCTTCTTCTCAGACTTCAATCAACATACAGGAGCACTTGATGAAGCTACATAAATACAATTAGGAAGCAAATTTTGCAGCTGCTTGTGTATGTGCACCAAAAAGTCAATTTAGGGAGTCACATTTGCTCAGGACACTTGGCTCGTGTGTTCAGTCACAGATGAGCAACATGAACTTGGGATAACAACACTGATAATGAACTTCTTCCTAAAGAACAAGGATTGTTTACAGATAGTATTTGGCAAAAAGTTTCAGCACTACTGGATTTGAGAACACTGCAGACAAATCCTACACAAAAAGAAAGCAACAGATGCCGCGAACTTTCAACATTTCTGAAGGGAGGTATTTCCACTGCAGTTTTAAAGTCCAGTAAAGGCTGAAAAAATTACTCTGAGGAAACAAAATGTAGGCAAACCCCAACCCACCACACAAAACTCCCAGTCTGAGATGACTAACCTTTCCTTCCAGCAGAAGGAAAGGATCTGGACACCAAGGTGCTTTGTTCAACAGATTATGCACAGGACACAGTTCCTGGAAGCAGCACATGTCTGAAGCCACGCCCTGCCAGGTGATGCTAAACAGCTGGATCTTGTCCCCAAGGCTCTTCAAGTCACAGTAACCTCCCCAGAACATCACAGGGAAACTCTGAGTGCCCTCAGAGCTCCGTTCCTGAGCTATTCATCATAAACTTCTGGTCTTCCGTACTAAATGTGCTAAAAACGTTCCTTCAGAGTAAGTAAAGTGTCACATTAAATCAAGTTTTCCCAGGGATGAGGCTTGGGTTAAGCTGTTTATGCTACATCTTTGCACTAGGGTATGTTAAGTGGTTTCAAACACAGTGTGCTGCACAGCACTGCACTCCAGTTTGGGCAAGAGGAGGTGATTTTACCAAAACCATGTGGGCTCAATTAACACCCACCCTGCCTTCCACTCCACACAATAGGCCTTTGTTTGGGGCCTGGCACTGCGTGGGGAGAATCAGAGCACAGCCCCAGAAGAAGCCTTGCCAGCAGATACTTTGCCTTGCAGAACTAAAGTTCCCTCTGGTTTTAATGACCCAAGAACTAATGGGGTGTCAGAGGTTGGAAATACTCTCTTCAGTCAACCAGAGCAGAAATGCTGTTGACAATAACAAAGCCAACCATCACTGGCTCCAACTGGCAAAACTATTCCAGAGCTCCGGAGAGCTCTGTCTCCAAACTTGAGCACCACAGGGTGATCAACCCAGACAGAGCAGAGAGCTCCCAAGTTCCTTGGACACAAGTGCCATCACTATGATTTAGGGCCCAGCAGGCTCTCCATGAGGTGCTGCGGATGCCCCACACCAAACCAAGGCTCTGGTTCTGAATATTCTTCTACAGGCTGGGATGAGAGGATGTCTAAGTGGTAGTTGTGCTGATTCCCACTAAATGGTCTGGAACCCTCTCATGGATTTCAGCAGCAACCTCTTCCTCAAAGGGCACAACAGAAGCACAGGTTGTCTTGGCCTGTTAACTTCTGTTTAATTTTTGAACACTACAGCAGTCACCAAGCAGCAGGCAAACAACTGAAGAAATGACTACTAGACTGAAACTAAGTTTCTGGGACTCATAAATAGACAAGCTATGGAGACCACTTCATCTCCAAAAGTTACCCAAGCTCCAGAAGAAAATAAACCAATCCAAAACACAGGGAAAAAACCCCCTCACAAATCTTAAACTCTCCAAGGGCCAAGAGTTTCCTTGCTAGGATGGTCCATGTGCTGAAAGCTAGGCTATTGTCAGGGGAAGTGTCCCCATGTAGTTCTTGGGCTTTTCTGTAGCAGCAGGAATACTGGGGAAAATGGAGTTTTAACTTGGCCATGTATGGCTGTCCTTCACATTCTTATGACTGACAGTCATGTTTCATTCCAGCCCAGCTCAGAACTTACCTTTCAGTTTCCTGTGTTTGTCCAGAAACCACCATGGAGCCATCAGACAGGTGGTAGGGGCCATTTCCTACCAGCCTGCACTGTTTCAGTCTGCACATGGACAAACAAGCTCTCTGGAATTCATTACTGTTTTCCAGTAGCAGCTTCCTGCTACTGCAGGGGTTTGCTGGCAGCCTCTGGACAATGTTTATATTCTTATCCTTGTACCAATGCACTAAACCACTGGGATATCAGTACAGATTTTGAACTTCTATGAGTCCTTCCTATAGCAGAACTAAGGAAAGCAAAGCCAAGTCCTTCCATCAGTGGTGATGGATCCCAGTGTGAAACATTAGCTTGCAACATCTCTTGCTCTGAGCCAGGAGGCAAAGGTCATCAGCATCAGTTCCAGATCACAAGATTAGAATCCCCTCCTTGTTTTAAAGAAGTGGAATGACCTGACCTCATCACTACAACCTCAGGACACACAGGGTGCCTCCACAGCAGTGCTATGACTGTGCTGTGTCACAGAATTCACACACCCAATCCCCACAGCCCCCACAGCCATACCTCTGTTTCAGGCCGTGGAATGAATACTGGGGGTCTCATCTTCAGGGTCAGGTCCTGGAAGTCCCACTCACCAAGCACATACTGCACTGGCATCCTGTGGCAGGCAAGAGCAAGTGTGAACACCTAGGACTACACTCCATGAGCCAGAGGAGCTCTCATGCCACGCTAACCTCGCTGCTGAGCTCACACCTCAGTGCTGAGCACACACCTCACTGCTGGGCACACACCTCACTGCTGGGCACACACCTCACTGCTGGGCACACACCTCACTGCTGGGCACACACCTCACTGCTGGGCACACACCTCGCTGCTGAGCTCACACCTACTGCTGGGCACACACCTCACTGCTGGGCACACAGCCCCTCTGAGGGGGAGCAGCTGCACCCCCCCAGGCTCAGCTCTGTGAGCAATGTGCATGTGCACTCTGGGGGAGCTGCGTTCCCACAGCTGAGTTTGTTATCAGGCACTGGACCCAGGGAACTACAGGTCAGCCAGCCTTACATAGATAGTGGGGAAAGCGATGGAACAAAGCAGCCCTAGAGACTGCTTCCAAACATAGTAAGGTACAGGAAGGTGACTGGGAGCAGTCAGCACGGATTTAGCAAGGGGATATCATTCCTGACTGACCTGGTAGCCACCCACGACACAATGACCAGTTTGGTGCACGAGGAGAGCAATCAATAAATACTGTGTATCTCGACTTTCCCAAGGGCTTTGATACTGTATCCCATAACTCCCTCACATACCAGCTGATGAAGTACAGACTAGATAAGAGGTGGACTGAAAACCGACTGAACTGTGCAGCCCAGAGGGCTGAGCTCAGCAGAGCAAGGCTCAGGTGAAGGCTGATCACTAGTGGAGTACCCCGGGGTCAACAGGGGGGGCAATACTGCATAGCACCTTTGTTAGTGACCTGAATGCAGGGACAGAGAGCACCCTTGGCATGTCTGTGGGTGACAGAAAATTGGGAGGAGTGGTTAACAGACCAGATGGGTGTGCTACTTTCCAGAGGGACCTCTGGAGAAATGGGCTGACAGGAATCTCAAGAAATTCAGCAGGGTAATATGAAGCCCTACAAACAGGGAAGGAATAACCCCATGCACCAGTACAGGCTGGGGGCTGACCAGCTGGACAGCACCCTTGCAGGAAGGGCCCTGGGGATCAGGTGGAAAAGTTTTGCCCACCACTTTAATCCCCACTAGAAATCAACACAGCACTGTTACTTGACATCTGAGCTGCTGTTGTGTGCTACCATTCTTCTGGCTGATTTAAGGCTGAAGGAAAACCCTCTGAAGGAACAACTACAAGAGGATGCTCTTACCTTTCTAGTCGCCTGTTGCTCAGCTGCTGGATTTGCTCCTGCTGCATTGCTGTAAGTGGAGTGTGGAGGCTTTTGGAATTCAGGCTCTGAAACTGAAGACAAAGTCACTTTAAAACCTGCCCCCTTGTGCCACTGGGGTGTCCTCTGCCACCCTGCCAAGGGCATCCTCCAGGGAGGTCCAGGGCACTGACAATCAAATATACCTGGGACTGCTGGAAAGCCCAGGTGATAAATAGGACCTATCAGCATGTTTAGAAACAAACCCATACAACTGTTCTGCTACTTTTTGGGGCTCACAAAAATAACTAAAATTAAGAATCACTTCATCAGGCAAAATCGGGGTAAATGTATATGTCATGGGTTACACTTCAGTCCCTGCAAAGGACAGCATTTAAGAGGCCCCAAGTGTTGTGCTGGCGATAATAAACTATGGCTCACCCTCTCTGCTATTTAAGGAAAGATAAGTTGTTCTATTCCCTACAAGTGAGATAAAACCGAAGGTAAGGGATTCAATCAAAATGACAAAGTGAGAGGCAAGCACAGACCTTATTCTTTTCCTATTACTTAACTGTTTTTGCTCCCAGAACAAATGACACAATGTATTGACTGGATTCTCGTGCTTCGGGGATCCCATTTATCTCAAACACCTTCTGCCAGTAGTTGACCGTATCAGTGGCAGTCAGGAGCCCAGGTCCTGCACTGCAGCTCTGCCTCAGAGACAACTGGTTTGGACTGAGGACACCGGCTTCACTTGGACTCAATCGCCCTGGCACGTGCTGAGGTGAGAGGCTCAACACCCTCCTGAGCAGTGGATGGCTGAGGCATCTCATTGTTGTGCAGTTTCTGGTTTCCACACGTGTTCCTTGTTGCCACCTGCTGATCCAGTCAGTGCTGAGGCTCCCAGGACACCTGGTGCCAACACCAGCCACTGGGGCTGAGCACCAGCTGACCACAGCCAGTGGGTTCTCCTCGGGGCAGCGTGACAGTGGCACTGTTTTGCAGCTCTTCTGGTCTAGAAAACAAGGCAAGAGAACAGGCTGAATTCACCAGATCACAGGTTCCCCTCTGACAGAACATAGACTGCTTGCCCTAACCTCTGCCCACAGGTGTAAAACCAACTACTCACAGTCTAAGATTAACCAAAAAAAGACTCAGGTGACAGCCAACCAGCTCTGTCACTGCAATCCACTTCTCCACAGGTCAGAGGCCAGTCCTTGCCCACAGCAGGGCAGAAACAAGCTGCCTACAGAGGCACAGCACTCCTGCCTGTTCTTGCTCCCAAAAAGCCACTGACGTACCAACCTGCAGCTCCAGCCCTTGGCTCTCCACCCCACAGATCACCCTGGCTCCCTGCAGGAAGAGCTTCAGTCTCTCCCCAGTTCTTTCTTTTACTCCTCTCTCTGCTCATAAACCCCAAGTCCTAGGTTAGCAGAGATGCTCACAGAAGACCTGGACTCAGTGGGTCAAGGGTCTTCCACACTGTCACCGTCCCCAGAGGGCAAACAAGGGGTCACAGGGCCAGAGCTGAGCTGCTAAGGGCAGAGAAAGGAAAAAAGCTCACAATGTAACAGAGGGAAGAGAAACACTTGGAAGATGCAAAGGCCAGAAAGGGTAAACCCTGCCAGAGGGAAGTCAGTCTCTTAAAGGAGAGAAGAGGCAGAGCCAGACAGAGAGGGAATAAAAACAAACAAGATGACTGCAGGAGACAAAGGAAATGAAACTTTACAAAACAGCTGCTGCATATCACACTTGGAACAGTGGGAAACAAACAGAACAACAACCACATTTTCCTGCTGTGATCCATCTGAAATGAGGGCCCCCCCTCCCTTCTGACTCACAGCCCCTGGAGCAACTGTGGGTTTCCCTGAGAGCCCATTTCCATTCCTCTGTTGATGGCTGCTTTTCAACACTGTCTGGGAGAGGCCACAACCTCCTCTACTCCAGTTGAGAAAGGCACCAGACAGCTAAATCCCTCTCCTGAGCAGCTGGCAGCACCCAGAGCGGCTCCCTGCCCCACAGGAGTGCTGCTGCAAGGACAGCTGGGGATGCCAGCTCTGCTCCAGCCTGGCAGACGCTGGCACCACAGCCATGCTCCATGGGGTACCTGCCCTGCTCCTGCTGCACAGCAAAACCATGGGACAGTTAGGCCTCTGCTGCCCTCCTCTGTAATATCAAACAGAGCCCAGGAGGAAAATCCTGCAGCAAAGATCTCCAGACTGGCTCACCTGCTACCTCCTGGCAAAGGGGTGGGTGCTGTAAGAGCTCAAGAATCCCCTCCTTACCCTCTGCATTACTCTCAACAGAGAGACAAACAGTCCCTATGAAACGTGCCTTTATGTTAAGCATAAGCAGTCTCTCAGATACAGTGTTTACCCAGGCAGCTTCCCACTCCAAGGCCCCGTTTAGGGGATACTGCCACAAGGGGAGCACTAAAGGAATAAAACATTAACAAGCATTAGTGTTGTTAGGGAGGCAGAGAAGACCTTAATTGACCGCAGCTGGAACAATGCTGGCATTCCTGGCATTATTAATCACAGAATCGTTAGCGTTGGAAGGGAGTTCTGGAGAATGGGGAGTCCAACCCCACTGCCAAGGCAGGGTCACCTGGAGCACGTGAGCCAGGAAGACATCTAGGAGGGTTTGGAATGTCTCCAGACAAGGAGTCTCCACTACCTCCCTGGGCAGCCCATTCCGACATCCAGTCACTCTCTCTGTGTAGCACTTCTTCCTACTGTCCCACCTAAACCTCCCCTGGCGCCGCTTAAGACCGAGCCCTTTTGTCCCATTGCTGGTTACCTGGGAGCAGAGCCCGATCCCCACCTGGCTACACCCTCCTGTCAGGGAAATGTAGAAAGTGGTAAGGCCATCCCTGAGCCTCCTCTTCTCCAAGCTGAACACCCCCAGCTCCTCACAGGACCTGTGCTCCACAGAGCCCCGCCGGCACCGGCACGCGGCCGCTCCTCCCGGCCTTCCCTGCACACCAAGGCCGTGTGTGGGGGGGTGTCCCTTGGCCTGAGGGGCGGCGGGGCCCGGGGGCTGCTCTGAGGCGAGCGCGCGCACAGCGACGCCTCACCTCACGGCCACCGCCACCGTCACCGGCGGGGCCCGGGGGCGCAGCCGGCTCCCTCCGGGAACTCGGCCGGGGCGCGGGCAGAGCCGTGGGCAGCCGGGCAGGGCCGTGGACAGCCGGGAGCCGGGCCCGGTGCCGGGGCAGGGCCGTGAGGGAGCGGCCGCGCGTCCCCGGCGCTCCCACCGCCTCGCGAGCGCCCCGCCCGCCGCGCGCCTGAGTGACAGCCGGGCTGGCCAACCGCGAGCCGAGCCCCGCGCCCGCCGGCCAATGGGCTGAGGCAGCGCGCGGCGGGGCGGGGCCAGCGGCGGCGCGCGCGAGGCCGTGTGGCGCGGCCCGGCCCGGCCCCCGCGGCCCCGGGCGCGCCCCCGCGGCCGCTCCGCCCGCGCCCCGCGGGCACCGGACGCCTCGGCGGGGAGCGCGCAGTAAGTGCCGGCCCCGGCGGGCGCTGCCGCCCCGGCGCGGGGGCACCTCCGCGGGCGGGGAGGGGCGGGCTGGGCCGGGCCGGGCCGCGGGGGCGTCCGGCCGCGCTGTCCTGTCCCGTCCCTCGGGCGCAGCGGGGCCGCCGCGGCCTCTCGGCCTCGCCTGAGCCCCGGCGGGGCGGCGGCACCGGCACCGCGCGAGGAGCCGGCGGCGAGCCCCGGGCTGAGCCGGCACCACCCGGGCAGCGGGAAGGGCCGCGGGACCCGTTATCCGCCTGGGAACTCCTTCCCGGGATGGGGAAGGAGCGGCTGCCCGCGGGGATGGAGCCCCCGGGGGGGCACTGCCCGCACAGGGACAGGGACAGGGACGGGGCGGGCGCTGCTGCTCCAGTGTCAGTGCGGGGTCAGAGAGCGCTGACATTGCTGGGGAGGGTCCCCGCGCCGGGGCGGGATGGGAGCGTGGCCCCTGTCCCACAGCCGGGGGCGACAGCGGAGGAGCCCCGGGACAGCGGGAACACGGGTCGGGGCTCCCCCCTGCCCTGCAGCCTGGTCAGCGCTGGGGCAGAGGGAGAGGAAGCCAAAAGTTCACGCACGGGGAAGCCCCATCCCGTTGCCAACAGCAACCCAACGCCGCTTGCACTGCAGAATTACTAGAGCCACTTCATCGTGGTGAAGTAACGCAGGAAAAATGCGAGTTAATCTTTGCCTTCTTCACCCAGCGACACCGTGACCCGTCTTCATCCCCGTGACACAAACCTCTATTCTTGTCACACCCGAAATGACAGGGCAGCACAGAGAGACTAAAACCAAGACTCAGAAGAGCCTCAAGCTAGTGCCCGAAACAGTGTTCTGCATCTCAGATGTGTTGGCCACCGCAGCACCCACCAGAGATCAGTTTGGAAATGCTGGCTTAGGAGAGAAACAAATGCGTTCTCCTTATTCCCAGACCCAGCAGAGAGCTCAGCACAGAGCAGTCCTGGCTGTGTGAGGAGCTCTGCTGGTGCAGGCAATGGATCAATGCCAGCTCGCAGCAGCTGAGGATCTGGTTGCTCTTCTATTTGTGCATGGACTGTGCTAAATCCTGCCAGTGATAGGTAGTATCTGTCTCTGGCCCTAAAGCCCTCAGAGACTTGGAGTATGCCCAGCCTGTAAATCAAACTTCCAGCACTCCAGTGACAACGGGGAAAGGAAGGTGGTGGGAAAGATCATCCACCCCCAGCTCTACTGCGTGGGCCCTGGGCCATCCTGGCACTCAGCCTCCCTATCTGGCCCTCTGGAACCTGGACCACAAGGGGGCTTGGGAACAGAAATATTCCCACCTGGACCTGGACCTGGTTGTCTAAGCTAAGTCAGAAAACTTCCATACAGAACTGCTTCTAGAGCTCGGTCTGTGGGCTTGGGAATCATCAGCATGAACAGGACCCCGGGAGTGTGAACGAGAGCCCCTGTTCTCACTAGACCAGATTTTCAGTTGGCTCATTTTAACCTAGCCTAACTTCTTTGGTTTTCCAAAACTGACACCTCATTGAACTCAAGGCCTAACTCGTTTCTAAAGTTCAGGAGCTGTTCATGATCTAGAGCAAAAGCTCTCTGCAAAGCCCTTGGGCCTGCTTCACTCCTTTCACTTTTTCAATTTTTTATTTCCTTGGTAGCAGCTTTTTTAAAAATAGGTATTATCATCGTGGAGACTTTCCCTGAATAGCACAGATTGATGGATTCTGTCTGAGCAGCTGCTTGATCTGCTCAATAATTCCTTCCCTTTCCCTGCTGGGCTGTAGGTGCTGCTGCTGCTGTTGTGATACTGATTTCAAACTTGCCACCTTCGTGCCCCAGTGTCCCCTGCAGCTGAGCTCTGCTGTGGTCAGTGATGGCTGGGGATGTCCAGGTGGTTTAAAGCAGGTGCCCATGGTCTGGTGGTCAGTGAAGGACACAGTCCCTTTCAGCTGCAATGAACTCGTGACTCAGCACGACCTTAGGAGGGACCAGACCAGAACTGCTGTTACTCACCTTTCTCTAGAAACTCTTGGGAGTTTGACAGTTCCCACACTCTCCCAGGCACTTCAAAATCCCCCTTTGCTTCACAAAGTTGTTCTCAGGGACCTGTGAGACAAACCCTGCATGTGTGGCAAGACATTTACCTGCTCGGGGAGATGCAGGACGAGTCAAGGTGGCTGCTCCAGCTGCTGACTGACCACAGGGCAGCCTGGTGCTGCTTTCCTGGTGTGATTCCTCTGCTTCAGCAGTTAGTGACAGATGTTAATCACGCTGTGAAATGCAGTTGTGGGCAGCAGTAAGGCATCACAGTATGGGAACTGCACAGTAACCTTGCCTGGAATAGAGCAGAGTGGGGCAGAACAATGGCTCATTTCTCTTTGCAGGCACATCTTTTTCTGTTCAGAGCTCATTAACCCCTCTGTCCCAGCTGCATTCCAGCCCAGACATGTAATGTCTGCTAAACTGCAGAGAAGTTACCAGAGAACTGCTACAGTACTTCCTGGGGTCAGCTCTGCTCCAGAGTTAGCTGCATTTTCATGGAAGCACCTCCATGATGTTATATACAGAGGTTTTATAAACAAAGTGTGCAAATACTTTCCACAGGCTCATCCCACAGCATTTTGCAACTCCTGATCATTTGCACAATAGAAGCCTGAAGCAATTAAAGCCTTTTATGCTCTCAGCATGAATAGATCTATCAAATTTCACAACTCCAATCCAAAATTGGACTAACTTTAAAATTAATACTGATAATTACCAGAGCATGACTAAGCTTGAGTGGGTTCTTGCCTGGGGGATTTGAGAAATACTCAGTGTCTTTAGTAGCATGGGGGACCAGTGCAACCCACAGTTTCCAGAGCACATGGGATGTCACCAGTGACTAGCACAACAAGGAGCTCCTACTTTGGATTCAATAAAAAGCATCCTGAGATATGGATGCCTCACAGCTCAGTGTCATTTTATTGGATATGTTCCCATTGATATGTGTAACTTTACAAAAATTTCCAAGAGAAGAAGCAGGAAAATGCTGTATCTCCTGGGGCAGATAGAGAGCACCTGGTTCAGCCTGGGCCAGACCAAAGACAGGGGTTCTGAAGTTGTCCCCACATGGATCTGCCAAGTGCCTGCAAGGAGGCAGAGCTGAGCAGTGAGGGGAGAGTTATTGCTGACTTCAAGTGAATCAGGCATGGCTTTGGGGGCTCTCAGTACCCCCGAAAAATCTTTTTCTTATTTTGAGTCGACATTCAGAAACTGTCCTGGTGATTTGGGGAACTGTGGAAAAAGGCCGTGCCCATCTCCAAGAGCTCTGCACTGTTCATCTGTTCTCATTCTCTCCTAGGCAGAATCCAGTGTGGTTCCTATGAAGGAAAGCCATCAGTGGTGATGCTCCAGGACAGCTCTCACGTGAGGGTCCTCCACAGGAAGGGCAGCTCTGCACTCTGATGGGTGAGGACACCAGCTTGGTGACAGGAGCTCCCAAGAGCGGGCAGGATGAGTTACAGCTCACCCTCTGTGCACGACTTGTATCACAGCACCCCCACCACAGCCAGGCCAGACCCAGGGACAGCTCTGGATGTGACTGTGCCAGAAACAGCCACCATAAGCCCTGAGACTACCAGCTTCAACAGCACCAAAATCCCAGATGTGGCCAGCACTGGAGCCGGCATGAGCACGATGCTGCTGTCCTTTGGGATCATTACTGTGATTGGGTTGGCTGTTGCTATGGTAAGAGAGCCCAGCTAAATAATCCTCTGTCTCTTGAGGGTGGAGGGTGGCAAGGGGTTCTAGGACTGATTCGGGTTGAATAATTTATTTGCATTCTACTAAAGACTCACCCAGAACTGCTAAGTATTGATAGTTCCTGAGATCCCTTTCTTTTTAAAGCCTTTATCCAGTGCTCCAGTATTTCTGCAGGTCCTGAAGTCTCCAAACAGGATGCCCAGCAGGCCTAGGAGAAGCCTTATGTAGTTATTTTTCATAGCAATAGGAAGTTCAATTAAAAGAACACAAAGCAGATATTCTGTTCTGACTTGTTACCTGAAACAGTTGCACTGATTTAAACCTTGTCAACACTGGGGACCTGCAAGAAAGTTCATACAAATTACCTTTTACAGCAGACTGTTGAAACCATGTTGATCTCCCCTGTGGACATGGGGTAATTGTTTTTGAATTGAAGTGGCCTGAATCCATCCTAGCGAGACTCACTCTGGACTGCACGTCCCAGGCTGTGCTTGCTGGGTATCTGTCCTTGAGGGTTTGCTGTGTCACTAACCTTGCCATTAATGCTGTGGGCAGCAGCTTTCAGAAACCACAGTTTCGGGCCCAAAACAGGCAGTGCAAATGCTGTAGTTGTTCTTCTGATATATAACCAGATCGTTTCCCTGCCAACAGAGAAGAGGAGGGAGCAGCAAGCTCCCATTCCTCGTACGAGGAAGGGCTTCACTAACACAACCAGCAGAGGAGCCTACTGCAAAATTTCATTGCAGGCCCCGGGAGGAGTTTTTCCAAAAGCCCCTAAGAAAACCTGGAAACGGTCATAAGTTCCCAAGAGCAACCTCCAGCGTCCATAGTTCTCAGCACAAGGCTGTGGAGGCCCAAAGCCTCCCTTTCTTCCCAGCGCAGCCGCTCGTTCCGGCTGACCGAGGCAAGTCCCTGAGCATGCCCTCTTTGCTTCTTCCCTTTCTGCTGGGGAGGGGGTAGCAGCACTTTTACAGATGAAAACCACAAAGGGAAGCTTTTCCATCCACTCTTAAACTGCAGCATATGTCCTGCAGCCACAGCAATGTGCTGAGCTACACCTAATAATACACCTAATACTCTTACTCCTACTAACACACCTAATAACAGGCCACTCGAGCACTTAGTGCCACACATGATGTGCTGCCAAGCTCACAGTGATCCACATGGAATTTCATTTCCAGTTGTCACTTCTCCCTTCCCCCTGCTTTGGTGCACAGTGACACCAACCTTCTACACCACCCTTCTGTGTGCCCTGTGCCCAAAATTTCTCTTCTCAGCTGCTCCCCATCCTGCCAGGACTGTTGTAATGGTGGTTCTCTTTCTCCTTCAGGTTCTGTATATCAGGAAGAGGAAGAGGTAAGTAATGTCTGTTGTTGGCTGAAGGGAACTCAGTGCTTCAAGATCCAGAGTGAGCTGGGAAGGACACAGGGAGATGGGGAGGGCATAAATGAGGGCTGTCTGAGAGCAAGGCTGCAGGAATCAGCTGTGTGGGACAGGCAGGGACACTGCACTCCTGGCACTGGCCCATCCTCTGACACCAGAGCTTCAAAGACTCCTCCACAGCTTTGGAAGGAAAATAAGGTTGAGCAGGAGGAGGCTGGGGATCCTGCAGACTCTTCACTCCTCATCTGTGAGATGCACCAAAACAGAGGAAAGAGTTATGGGTGTGTAAAGGAGCTGGGAACTCTTGTCATGAAAGGTGTGAATCTCAGGTTTCTGCCGTTCCCAGATCCCTGTTTTCCAACAGCCCAGACAGTGACAGCAGCTGGCAGCAGCACAGTGCAGAGATGCAGCTCTCTAGCCCAAGACTTAGTATCTTAATTTCCTTGCTAAGCTTCTAGCTGAAAATAGAGAGGAGAGCAGCATGCAGGGAGACACATGACTTGTTTCTTCTGTCTCTGACAGCAGGACCAGTGAAGATCCATTGGTACCTCCTCCCTACCTGATTCCTTGGGGCAGGCCTGGCCTGGCCACAGAATTTCAAGAAGAGCTGCTGCCCACTATAAAATTTCCAAGCCTGACCCTGCAGCCCAGGCCTGGATACTGCCACAGGAGCAGCTAATGCTTGGCCTGTGAAAGTAGCACTGCTGGAGATAATGGTTGTGCTGGCAAACCCATCTAGAAGAAGGGAAAGAATGTGTCATCCTCACACTTGCCAAAATAGATATTTGTGGTGACACTGCCAGTAACTGCTTGTGTGTTTCCCTCTGCCACCCCCCAAAACTCAGCTACAGCCTGAGGCAGGGCTCAGTGCTTTCCCAGGACCATGCCCACCATCCATCTCTGAGCTGCCCAGTACTTAGGGAAACTCCTTGGGGTAACACTTCACAGCTCTGTCTCTTGCAGCAATGATACAAGAGCAGGAACAGTCTGTCCGCAGGCATCAGCCTCCTGTGAGGATCTCCCTCTTTCCTGTTCTCTATTAATTGTTTATTATTTTCTATTTATTTTTATGTACTTCAGCCCTGGAGTTAAAGTACTGGTAGGTACTTTAACTGGAGCAAGAAGTGGCCTGCTGCTGGCAGACAGTGTGACATGGCAGGACAGGCTGTTGTGGGCACAGGGACAGGGGAGAAGTCACAAGATGCCCAGCCAGTATGTTCCACTGGCTCTTTTGTGCTTGATCTTTTAAGGTCTGTGGGAACTTAAATCCTTGTCTGATTCCTCTGTGTGAAACGCCTGCCAACATTGATTAGTGGTGGCAGTTAATCCCTGTAACTGCACTCTGGGTGTCTTCCACTCCTGCCCGCTGAGTGTAGTAGGTTCTTCTCCTCATCCCTGCAGGACAGGTCACAGCCCTTACACAGCAGGAGCCACAGGAGCAGAATCCTGTGCAGCAGGAGCAGCAGCCTGGAGAAAGCCTCGGGAGTGGGGTGGGGAAGGCAGCCTGAGCATCTGTTCTTCTCAACCAACCCTTTTCCCTCCCCTCCCATGGGCAGGTTGGAGAAGCTACGGCACCAGCTGATGCCCATGTACAACTTTGATCCCACTGAGGAACAGGATGAACTGGAGCAGGAGCTGTTGGAACATGGGCGAGATGCAGCATCTTCCCAGGCATCACAGAGCAAGGTAGGAAAGACCAGTGAATCTCTTACTACAGCCACAGGTACCTGCACTGCTTTTCTTACAGACACAGAGGGAGGGGGCTTGTAAACTAAGACCTCAGGAGACTTCCTCACCTCTGCCAGCCCCGGAGACTTGAGCATTTTGGAGTGCTTAGGATGGACTGAGGAGTCAGGCAGCTAGGACAAAGTGTCTGGGGAGACAAAGTGCTGGTTCTACTCAAGTAGGAGAGAGAAAGGGGTAACTTGAGTAATTAAGGGTGAGTTTACTACAGTTTATCACCCAGGGCACCACAAGGGAACAGTAGGATGAATGTAGTTTTCTGGGAGACAGGGCTCCTTTGCCCTTGCCCTGAAAAGCAAGTAATTTCCACCCAATTCCCAGCTATCCCCACTTTGCCTAAGGATTCAGGTGTGGAACAAGGCCTTGCTGAGGGAAAGCCTGTAATCATAAGAGCTAACTGTGCTGGAAGCCCTAAGAACACAGACAGAGAGCCTGCACTGCTGGGGCACAGCAGAGCTGGGCTTGTCTGCACCTCCAGGCCAGCCCTGCTGGGCACAGAGCACACCTGGCTCAGACACACAGAAGGGAGCAGGGTCTTCTATTTGAGTTTGGGGTCAGAGAAGAAGTAGCTTTGACCCCTTCTGAGTGCTCCAAGGTGTGCAGTGTGCTGAGAGATTACCAGAGAGACCACTGACTTATTACATCTGTGAGTTAGAAAGAGCTTGATACTTTGGCCCATAATTTTTGACTAATGGTCCAGGTGGGCCTTTGACAAGAGGACATCTCCTTCCCAGAGTAGCAGGAAGTAGGAGAAATAGGGAAGAAGGGCTACTCACCATCATTTGAAGCCCTCTGTCACCTCCACCACACAAAAAGCCTTTCTGAAAGAGCCAGCAGGGATGGTTGGAACAGGTACATGTCAGCCAGTGATACAGCCTCTCCTTTATTGAATGCCTCACCAGTTGCTCTGTGCTGCCTGTGTCTTCCCCTGTTTTTCCTGTCCAGGAGCAGGAATTCTCCCAAACAATTCTCAGTCTTTACACCTTCAGATAATCTGTAGCAAGCTTGGTGTGGGCAGAAAGGGAAAGAGGAGATACAAATTGAAATGTAATTATAAAATATTTACCTTGACCTTACCCAGGCTGCTGAAGAGGACAAAGAAGATCTGTATGTTTGAATATAAAAGATAGTGAGCCTATAGAATATGCTGGTTTGGGAAACCAAGAAATGTGTTGTATAAAAGCAAAAGATCTTGTCCTTAGAGTAGCACATACTGGGAAAACATCAGATCCCTCTATTAGTCCACACAGGGGACTTCCCTGCAGGTAGTAGAGGGGGGAAATTATAAGGGCAGAAGTAACCTTAGTACAGTAAAAGCAGATCCTTCCTATACAGGGACTGGCCAGCAGGATACCTCAGATCCCTCCAGAGCTTGCTAACGCAGATACCTGTGCTTGGAAAGTAAAAGAGTTTAAAGGCTTAACATAATAAGAGAGAGAGAGTCTAAAACAACAGCCCGAGTTCAGGCAGTGGCATGTTTCCAGGCCTCCTTGATGTCTCAAGTCCTTTCATGCTGCCTTGTATACATAAATAGGGAGACCCAGTAATCCAATGATGTGGGGATTTTCACCTGGCATGGATGTGCTGCCTTACTCCCCAGCCTGCTGTATTTTCATGTCACAGCCTCGCTAATGCCGCGTTAGCCAGGCAGCCCCCCCGAGGGGATGAACCCGGGTCCAGCAGTGCAGCCCGTGCTGAGGAGGGGCAGTGCCAAGGCAGGGCAGTGCCAAGGCAGGGCAGCTGTGCTGACTCTCACCCGTTCCTGCCCCCACAGGTGCTGCTGGCCGGCCAGGGAGCCGTGCAGAGACCCAGCCGCCTCGTGTTCACCGACGTGGCCAACGCCATCCACGCGTGACAGCACCTGCCCCGCGCCGAGGAGCAGAGCAGTGACTTCCCGCCCGCACGGCCGAGCCACTGAGCCCCGCTGGGCACCCCGGGGGTTTGCGTTACCACCCCTCTGGGAAGCAAACCCTCCGTGAGGGCAGTGGTGATTTTTTGGTGCGTCTGTTCCCACTGAAAGGTCCCGAGCTCCCGTTTCTGGGCTGGCGCTGGCTGATTCCACCTGCCAGGCTTTGTGCTTCGGAACGGCGCCTGCTTTGTGTAGATTACCCTGTCAGAGCACACGTGTGGGCTCTCTGGGCCAGGGAAGGAGGAGAGGTGCACATGTCAGACACCTTCCCCCTTGGCTTTGTGTCACCAGGCCCCAAGGGAAGCGATGAATGAGCCTCTCTGTGCAGTGACCACAGCTCTGGCAGGTCCTGGGAGTGGCAGGGGGGTGACTGGTGGCAAAGCCCCTTTGAGCAAGGAGAGCTGAGTGGTAACTGGGGCACACCAGGGGTTTATCCCTGCTGTGGTGTGTGGGCTGCTGATAAAGGAGCACCCAGGGTGATGTTGAAGTGTAGGGAATTTGCTAGCTTTAAAAAGTGAAACAGAGAACATTTGGCCGGTTACATCTTAACTGAGGAAGTGGCTGAATATCCCAAATCAGGGCTGTTGTACAGACAGAGTGGAATTCACACAGCCAGAGGGAGGGGCTGTCAGGGTCTGGCTGTGTGACTTTGTGCTGCTGAACTAGGAATAACAGTGCTTGGGCCACATAGAGGAGTTGAGTTGGGGTTCCAGTATCTCATATCCCCTCCTGCTTTGGCTCAGGGAAGTTTCTACAGGGCAGAGTGTTATCCAGAAAAAAAGATTAAGCTTTGAAATATTTTCTTTTAAATAAAGAAAAACATGTGTTGGCTCGAACATTACAACAGCTCCATGGCTGCCTCCAGAGGTGACTGACAGCTGGTTTGTACTTCCTTACCTGCCAGGATCTGCAGTCAGAGCCTTCTCTTCTCCCTGCTGAAGGGAACACAGAGCTTTGTGTTAGCCTCTGCTCATGCATGTCACCTGCTAGGAACAGGTAGGTGGGACTAGACAGGTAAGCCAGGAGTTTCCCTTAGCCCTGAAGCATCTCTCTGCCTGTGCATCCTTCAGGGCTGCAGGAGGAAGAGAGTGCAAAGGGGTCTCTGGCCACCTTGGCATGTGGCAGTGCAGTGTGGGGTCTGTCCTCTGCTGGTGGGCACCAGCCCCAAGGGCTGCAGACCAGCATAGCAGTGCCCAGCACCAGTGCCCAGCCCTGCCCTGAGCCCTCCTGATCTTTTTCTGGTACGTGCATTTGTCAATCAGATCATATTCCATCCACAGTCAAAGCAGAATCAGGGCAAGCCAAAATTTGAATGCAGATCCAAAGCTTTATACAAGGGGATGTTTCAGAATGGCAATTCAGGTATCATGTGCTTTGCTGCAAGTCTGGACCTGCCAGTTAGTTTTTGTTCTCCCAAATATTTTTTTTTCCTTCCCCACTGTGATTGTTTTTTCCATATTCATCAAATGCAGGCTCTTTCCTGGGTGTGTGCCACTGACCCCTGCAGGGCACAGCTCCTTACCAGCCCTCCCTCCTTCACTGACACAGCTGCCCTCATGGCAGCTTTGCAGGGCTAAGTTGCTTCAACTTTTCACTATCCTGCTGTCTTTGTAAAAACTAGGGAGTTCTGGGAGTACATTAGGACTGGGAGTGTGGAAAACAGCCCATCCTTCAAGCCAGGAGACCTGGCAGGAGCCATTCCTGGGCTGCTGCTGTTTGCCTCCAGGGATGCTGTTGGAAGGAAGGTGCCTGGGTACAAATACTCAGTTTAATCCAGATTAGCCCTTAGAATTTGGGCTGTCTGTGGGTCGTCCCAGAGGTCATGACCAGCTGAGAAACAAGCATCTCTCCACACACACACACACACACACACTTACCTCCTCCAGGTGCTCACTGGGAGTGGACAGCTCTGTTCTGCAGCAGGACAGGGATGCAAGGGGCAGCAGGGGTGCACGGCCATCCTAAATCGCAGTGCTTCTCCCAGAAATCTTAGGATCAGAACTCAATTGGTTGTTTTAAACTCAATAAAAGGCAAGTGTAAGCTGAGCTGTTTTCTCAATCCCACAGCCCACGTAGTGCTCCTCCCCCAGCTCCGTGTGCTGCCCTGGGAGCTGCCCAGCAGTGCATGTGCCAGCTCAGGTGCAAAGACTGCACCCTGTTCCATGCTAATACCGAGATAAACCTTGTACAACAAACACACCTGCAGAGGAATTCTCTCCAGACATTCTTCCTGTGATGGTAGGCTTTGTGTCCTGTGATGACTGCCCTTAGATTAAAGTACAGATAATAAGGCTAAAAGAATATTACGGGTATTTGCTGGGCTTGTACTGGAGTATTCTTTTAGTTCCATAGCACCTCTCACAGTTCTTGGGAGTGTATGTATAATTTAGCAGAAGCATTATGATGTAATTTAATTCAAGTGTTTCTGTGTTCTAAGCATTGAAATATAATTAAACTATTTACATGAAAATCTGGTGTGATTGTCTTTTTTCCCCCGCATCATTTGCATTTTCTGCAGAAAACTGCTGGAGTGGATCCTCAGTATCTGTTGGTAAAATTTGTGTGCACTGAATTCCCCTGCTCTTTCAAAAACTGAATTAAGTGTGAAAAACGTGGAAGGGGAAGCTGTGCAGGGGTCAGGGTTTAGTGTCCTGCAGCACAGAAACTCAGACCTCTTCAGGAAGGCTTGGTGGAGAAGTGGGGAGAGCAGGAGCTTCCAGCTGAGCCAGTCCTGGGCATCCAGAGTACAAAAAGACAAATTCCAACTTGTCTGTTTGCCATATTATCCTTTACCCAGCTGAACTCCTGCACAAACTAGGGGTTCATAAGCACTGAGGTGAGCAGAGCTGGCAGCAGCAGGAGCTCCATGATGGCACTGTGATGATGACACCAAAACACAGCTGTCTGCGTGTTTTGGATTTGCTGCTGCCTCACCTTCTGGCCAACAGCCCCGAAGCTGGGCACTAAGTTAGGAGAGCTGTCAGATTAACTGAAGAGGCAACAGAATTAATTGTATGGAAAGCTAAATACCTGTATAGCCCACAGAACAATGTGGGGGGGAAACAGACTTGACTGTGGAGCCTTCTGGATGTGCACATGAAGCAGATTCGGATTGTGTTGCAATCAAACCTCCAAGATAGATAAGAGGATGGAATTAGGTACCCACATTTGGGCATAGGGGCCTTTCTGTTCTCCTCCATGTCTGATTCCTCATGCTCATTTCTTGTTTTCACATCGGTGCTCCTGAATGACCAAATCTTGTTTTATAACCCCCTAAACTCCAGTTCTGATCAAGAGCCACTCACCTTGTCTGGTGATGTGCATGTGTGCTGAGGGTGTTGCACAAGGAGGAGGCAAAGCAGAAGTCCAAGGGGCTTGTGTTTCACACCTTTATTTCAAACAAACTTCAAGGCTAATTTTCAAGTTGCCAACGCTCTTTATGCCTTCACCAAAACCATTTATGAGAAACTTCCCAACTTTGCTAGATAACAAACATCATTTATCTTCTGTGTTTTGACCAACTGTCATGACCTCTTAGTTTTGGCCAAGTGAGACTAAAACTGCCTGAGTTTAAAAACCACTTGAAATGCATTTGCTCAGAGGTAGGATTTGGCTACACAGAAAAGGTAACTAACAATATGAAAAATAAGAAGTGATTAACATTTCAAAAAAGACAATCCAAGTAATCCAGTGTGAGATCCTAGCTCTCTGAAGATGGTTGGAATTCTGCCCACCTTTCATAGGCATTTGCTTCCGTTCTAAGTCTGCATAAACATGGCAGCTGAAGCTATGGACTGGGATTTCAACTACACACAGTAGCTCCCTAACAGTGTGGAATTCTGCTTCTTCTCCTCAAGCACCTGCATTTTTATGGAGAAGTGTTTTCTACTGTGGCTTTCCAACAAAGTATTAAGAGGTAGCAAAGACCAGATTTTTATCAAACATTTTAAGACAAGTACTTTGTATGCATTCCTAGAGGAATACTGCTGACCTAAAGAAGATGGATTTACTGTCTAGCCAAGGCAGTTTCCACCCCTATTCCATGCCACCAGCTGAGAATGGTCTGACTGATGGCACAGGAAAAGCTTGAGTCTCTCACAGATGTAATCCCCAATCCATTTAGGAGAAGCTCAAGTTCCAGTCTCACACTGTGACAGGTGTTGCTCTCAGGTAACAGTGGTTAATTAAACACGCAGTACAGCCTTGCAAGCAGAGTACTGAACCTGCCAATTCACCTGAAAATCAGGTACAGAAGTTGGTAAAATATTTTGGTTTGCCACTGGAGTGGCTTTTGAATGCAGACAGGAACAGCAGCTGAACTCGTGCGTCCACTGAAGAGCAGCAGCTCCCTCACTCGATTTCAGGGAAACACCAGTTGCATCTTCTCATGTAAACATCAACAGTTACAGATTTACATGTGTCACGTCCCACCTGGATTTATCCACACAGCAGGAGTCAAACTCTTCCCCACATCTGGCAGCAGAGCTTATCCTACAGCACAGGATTTAGGTCAGTCCCTGTGATCTAATCCAGCTAGTCCTTGATTTCTTTGCTATTTGGTAGCACAGGCACAAAAGTTATCCCTGATGCAGTTTTCTGCTGTGACCACCAAGCTCGCAGAGTTAGGACCAGGACTCTGATCACTACTAAGCAGAATTAATGGGATCAGGACTCTTATCACTGCTAAACTGGATGGACTGGACAAAATGACCTAGGAAAAAAAAAGGCACTTTTCCTCCCTCTTATCTCTTTATCAGCCCTTCCTCTTAATTCTGCATACGTTTTCTTGTGTTAAATAAATACTTGCCAAAGGAACAGAACTCTGATGAAAGGATAATAAATGAGCTCAATATATACTGCCATTTCATGGGTTTCTGCTATACACCACCATAAATTTAAAGCCAATTATGTTCTGTTTAAATATTTAACACCGTTAAGCTAGCCAATTTTACATCCTGTCAGAGATAATTGAAATACCCACTTTGTCCCTTTAATAGGCAGGCAGAGAGACGGAAAATACCACCGGGATTTCACTGTTTGCAACTGGATACTGGAAACACCCTCAACTCCTAAGTATTTAACAAGTTCAGCTCTGACACCAAAAGCACAAATCTGCAAACAGTGTGAGACTGAGAGCAGCCAGCACCACACTCAAACTGCCTGGCTGCTGCTGCCTCCCAAAGCCAAACTATCACAAGGTTTTATTTGCATGGCTGACACTAGAGGACCCCCCACATGCACGCTATGGACTGAAGACAGAGCTAATTTAAATTGAATCCCGAGGCTCTGCAAGGAAGTAACTTCTGTGTAACTGATTCTTTACAGACACTCCTTTGAAGGGATGAAATCCAGTGGCTGTGACTAAGCTTGTAAGCACCGTTGTGCACTCGGAGTTGCTATCAAATTCGGCAGGGGGGCACCACCAGGCCAAAAGCAAGTTATAAGAGATGGCCCTGAGCTGATCATGTTGAGGTACAAATTTCAGAATCAATCCCACAAGACATCGGGGTGTGAGTTTTGCCCTGAAGCATCCAAGTTACTGACCACTGGAGCAACAGCACTGGAAATGGCCTGAAGGTTTTTCTTTCTGATATAGCCAAGAAAGGACTCAAAGGCTGTCTTCCAGATGCAACCCCTATGGGCAACTGAGCAAAACATAACTCTTGGCATTCCTCCATCAGTCTGCCAGAGGTGGGATGATATACAAGTTGAGCAATTAGCTGTGTAAATCGATTTCCCTTCCTATATCTGCACTGCTGAGTCAACATCACCTTTCTGATGAACTATTGCAGTCTGTGGCAGGGTAAGGCACCAGGTTATCCAAGTATTTTTTAAGAAACATTAATATCCTCATAAAAGGTACACTACAAACTGTGAAAGGCATCTCTCCAACAAGGCATTTGCTGTTTCTCCCCCTAAATCCCTGTTTGGGTGTTTGGGGTAAGCAAGCCAGCAGACAACAGGAGAGAGAGCTTGGCCAAAATTATCACAAAGGAAAAATCTGAAATACAACATTAAAAATCCTGTTTGCTTTCCAGTTCTCTGGCTTCAGTAAGACATGAACAGGTGGCACTATTGAGCTGTGGCAGGGATGGTACTCTGAGGTCTCTTAAAACCAGCAGTTTTGCCGGGCCTGGAACCACGTTTTCCAGTGATGCCTAAAGGGAAAGATCATGGGAGAGAGAGGGTTAGAGCTCTGGGTCCAGGAGCCTTGCTGCCCAAGTGCCCCTTACAGAGCCAGTGCAAGGTTAAAACGTGACAAGAATCCACTCCCAAACAACCAAAGGTCTTCAAAACAACATTCCCTTTGCACTTGTATCAACTCCAGGCTAAATGGAGCTCCTGACACAAATGGCTTCCCTGGCAGCAGGGCTCAGCATGAGGCTACTGAGAACCCAGAAGTGACAGTCTGTGTGAAAATGTCTGCTTTCTGCTGTGCAAACTCATGATCAACCTCTGCTGAGAGCAGCTTTGTATTTCCCTGGATCCTCATTGGACACAAAGTACCAGAAGTGCCCCACCCAAAGTCAAACACCAGGCAAGCAGAGGCACAGAAGGGCTGAAAACTGTCTGAGAATGGGGAATGTTTCTGGCTACACAGGCTTGCTGTGACCTGTGGGTAACCCCTGGCTTTCAGGAGAGCTGAGGGGACCACTGGGGCAGCAGAGGGAACAAAGAGACATAGAAGTTTGCAGCTGCTCCATCTCAAGTGCATGGAGAAGAACACAGGGAAGCAAAGATGGACGAAAAGGAGCAAGATCCCAAGGCTGCTTCTGGCTTTGTACTGGGTCTTGGAAATTCTGCCATAAAGCAAACTCCTTCCCTCTCACACCTATACTCTGTTAAGCCAAGCACAGTTATTGGGAAAAACCACAGCTGCTTTTTTTGGCTTACAAGGCTGTGAAATGAGGTTCATCAGTCCTTTGGCAGTGGTACTCATGGAAAAGAGCTTCTTGACTCAGACAAACAGAAAACATGAACACCACAGTCGTGATTGGCAGCATCTGCAGGTAGCAACACAACAGAGCCTGATCCATTAAAAAACTCCTGCCTGCTCCTGGATAACTTGGAGTCATCCATAACCAATGCCTTGGGAAAAACAGAGCTAGAACCCCAGCCATGGCAAAAAATACAGCTAGCTTTAAAATAGCTCTCTGCCCCATGGCAGGCTTGCAAATCTTGCACATTTCTAATCCAGCTCTTCTTATTTCTTGATTTTCCCCATACCAGATTGACTGAAAGGCAGTCAGTGTTTATTTCAGTAATTCATCAAAATGCTGCAGACACAAAGCCCAGGGCAGATCTCCTTCCCACTCAGGGCTGTTCAGTGTACAACCTGCAGGATGGGCAAGCCCGTGGATGCTCCCCTGCCCTCCCTAGTGCAGCACCTCAAAAACCCTCACCTGGAAGGAAAGAGCAAACCAACAAACCCCTCAGTGACCAAAGCTCTGGCTGTGGCTGTGGCAGAAGATCATTAAGTGAACACAGACTCCTGCTAACAAGTCTCAGAGCTGAGCTCCTGCACAAGTAGCACAAAAACTTGCAGGCGTGTAACATCTTCGTTAAACCCAGACTCACAGAATGGGTTAATCCAAAAACTACCTGTCTGGAAGCTGCTACAACTGCATTGTGCTTGCAAACAAGCCCCAGAATCTATAGCTTCCAGTAAGTCAGAACAGCAAGCTTCCCCTTTCAGTCAGAAGTTTTAAGCCAGGATTACCACTCCATCTCAAGCTCCTGAGCAAGTAACAACCACTAAGAAGTTTCCCAGAGGACTGCCAGGTTTCAAACTCCACATGCTCATTCCCACTGATTTTCTAGCTGGCTGTTTTCCTACAGAAGTGCACACCTTCCCCAACTGCAGGAGTCCCTTCTCCACCCCCAGCACTGAGCTCACCCAGGGCTCTGGGCTGCACTATCATGTGCTGCACGACTGTCTCCTGCCAACCGCAGCATCCGCCCATCCCGGCACATCTGGTGCTACCTCACTGCAGCAGGAGGGAAACAGATTCCTCCTGTCACTGCTCCTGGTCCCACTTGAACTGAAAGGAAGAAGGAAGTCCCCCCAGTGGCTGTGGTTTGGGGCGATGCTCAGAGGGGCCGGAGGTGAGCTCATCACCCGCCAGCCTGCGGCTCCGCTGATGTCACCGCCCGGCTCCGTGGCAGGAAGTGATACAGGAGCAGGAGCCCCAGAGGAAACTGAATTGAGCAGCTGAGGTTAACTCCCCTGGCATTCAATCATGTGGCATTTCCAGGGACTTTCTAAGAAACTGAGGTTGGGTTTGGCTGCCTGGTGTCTGTTCGCTCGCTTCGCACGCTCAGCGCTAACGGCAGCGGGACCACATGGCACACCAAGGCAGCATCTGCCTCTCCTGGGCTGCTGCTCCCTTCCCCCTCCCACTCAATGGAGAACATTCAATGAATGGCTTCCTACAAGGCTCACTGAAGGTAGGACTCGGCCACACACAAGTTTTCTGGGAATCTACCTCAGAAACGGCCCTGAACGGTACAGGCTGGACTTGGGGTTGTACTTCCCCAGGGCTGAGGTGAGGCTGGGGCTCTGGGTGGTGCAACTGTACAGTCCTACAACAGGGATAACAGTTATCTGGGATCTCACCTCAGAGAAGCTTAGACAACTTAAACTGGCCAGTGCCATTGTTCTCTGTGCTGCTGATGCACCTCTGCTAGTGCCAGCACTGCCAGAGAGCACTGCCAGGAGGACAAGCCAGGAAGGAGAGAGCAGGACCATCATGGAGGCATGCTGGAGTTAATCCAGAATGCTATCATGTCCCAAACACCAAGGGATCATCTACTCTCTTTTTCCCAAGTAAGGCAAGACATTCATGATAGGCTATTTTCACTTTGCACATAACACAGCCAGACAACCTCACTGAGCCACCCTTAACAGTGGCCAGAACCTCAGATATGTGACTTCTTGGAAAGATAAACATATAGATTCTCCTCCCATTTCTCTTTTCTGCCTCCACTTCTGCTGAAGTAGTCACAACTGAATTAGATGGAAGGAATGTGCTACCCCTCCTGTTGTAATGTGCCTGGAAGCCTTCCAAATCCTCCTGTTTGCAGGATTTACCAGAATGACTGCAGCCAGTGCCAGAGCTCTGGGGGTACGTGCATGGTTTGCACAGTTTAGTCTCGTGTAATTACGATTATCTAATTTCAAACCTTGGGTGGCTGGTGCAGAGTTCAAATTCGAGTCGCCGCCTCCCTGAGGATCTCCTTCCTGAGACTCTCCTTCTTTGACCACTGCTTGAGGCTACAAAGAAAAAACACCAAAAATAAACAAACAAACTCCCCACATAAAGTTAGGTAGAGAGAGAGAGAAAATTGCAAATACACAATACACTGAGCAAAAGCCTTTGATCAGTGTTATTTAAATAAGACTGTGCAGCCCTGACAGCACATCCATTTGCCAATTCCTACATCCAAACATAGGCAAGAGCACATGTAGTGTCCACACACATTCACAAGTGGCTCTGAATCCCTGTCAGAATCCATAATAAACCACCATATTACCAGCCTTGGCCCAACACTTGGAAAAAATCTGCCCCTTATGCAACTGTGGAGAAATTTTTTCATCCTCGGGAATACTTTCATTGTTTCAGGATATTTCCCTGTCCCGACCAACATTTTTCCTACCAACGATTAAAAACCAAATGGCTGTTCTTTTTCTTCTGCTTTGGTTTTGCCTCGCCCCCAAAAAAAAAAAACCTCTTCAGCTGTTTAATTTTGAACTGAAACATCAGAATGCTTCACTAACCAAAGTCAGAATGATTTGTTTTGAAACTAAAAATTCTAGATCGTCCTGCTTGTCATTGAGATTTGCCTGTCCACGGATGACACCAGCAGAACTCCCTGGGTAAGGTTTTGGTCTCTAAGTCACAGCCATTTCTGCCTCTGATGCTCTTCCAGAGAGCTTGAGGATTCTGACTTGAAAATCTTGTTGGTTTAAGTGCTGGTAACACACCAAATTTCCTTACTCAGTGTATGTAAATAAGATAACAAAAATGGGCTTAGGTTTGGGTTTGAGCCTAGCAATTTTTGTGATACATACTAAATAATGGTTTGTGGCTGTTGTGGGGGTTTTTAAGCACTCCTAATGACAGATAACAGATAACAGGACTCAATGTCCTTATTGATTAGAAGCTTTCATCTTGTTTTCACACCTGAAATGTTTTATTTTCAGCTACTGATTCTTACTAATCCTTTGTTTGCTGCATAAAAGAGCCTCCTGCTGGCAGGACTCAAAGTTTCCATATTCATCAAATTTCTCTTTTAGCTTAATTTTAAGTTTCTTCTTTTGAGACAAACTGACTTGCTAAGCAAACACTTTAGTCTTCCAAGACTCCTGGGAAGACAACCCCTCAATCTGAGAAAGGATGGAATCTCTGGTCTAACATTCCAAGCCTGGGAAAGTACTATGGAAGTCTAGTACATCTTGAATTTAGCACAGCAGCTCTCCTGGGCTCTCAGAACTCTTCAGGAGCTGAACCTTAAAGGAGATCAGGAAGGCAGTCAGGGCTTCCCTAATGATTTCCAGGCCACCAAGGCTGACAGAATGTTGTGGCAGAGAGAGAGCCTGAGAAGAGCAAACACAACTGGAAGCTCCCCAGAATCTGTGACTGGAGAAGGGAAAGAGGACTGAACACCACACTCACCCACTTGCGGGGTCTCCCTCTTCGCCTTTTCTCAGCAGAAGGTTCTGCCTTTATTGAAAACAAAGGGGGGAAAAAAAATTTTCAGTTCTTATATTTGCTGGGCACTGTGACTAATGTGCTTAGCTTGGCCAAGGTGACCTTTATAATAAAGGTCTTGTCTCACAAGTGGCAGAAAAAGCAAAAGCTGAGGACAGTTGAGGAGGAAACACCTGCCAGACTACGCTGGTTGTGATTATTTGCCAGTGGTGGAGGAGTAATGCTGGAAGGAAGCTGCTGAACAGGCAGTGGCAGCACAGGAGGGCAGGGAGGTGAGTTAGGACTAAAACCACAATAACTGGTTTGTCCAACGGTGGCAATTAAAGCTGAGCTGAATCAGGGGCAACTTTCACTATATCTTTAAGCAAAGAGAAACCTCCCTGTTTGTCCCTCTAGCAATGCTTCCAGAGGGACAGTCAGCTTCTCTCTCTCTCCATAAAAGAACATAAGCCATTTACTCTTACAGTTTCCTCAGTTAGAGTAGTCTTTTTCTTGCTTCCTTTTGGCCTTCCTCGTGGTTTTGTCTCTGATGGCTGTTCCACAGTATCCTCCTGGGATAAAAGGAGAAAACCATTTAAGCAGGATGATCCCTGGAACAACTTACAGCTTCTCATTCTGATGTGTCTTGGACCCCAATAATAGCACCCAGATCACTAAACAGCTGGTTGTCTCTGCTTTTCCAGCTGTGAGGTGCATTAGAAGATGGACAGCAATACTCCTACCCCTTTGTCTTTTGGGCTGGGGAAATGAGCAAGTTCCAAGAACCCTGGCCAAGGTTCCTGGAACGAGGCCTCCTCTGTTCTGTCTTACTAGTGATGTGGAAACAGGGTGACCTAAAGGTGTCCAGAACAGCACAGAGCCCAGTCTGAGAACAGAGAGCTGGTCAGCTCCCCTCACAAGGTCCCTGGCCTGAACTGTCCCAGCCTGTCACGCCTGAGGCACAGCTGGGGCAGTGACAGAGTCCCCAGGGTGCACATCCTGCTGCTGTCCTGAGCACCAATAACATTTACCACAGAACACTTTGTTCTTTGTTAGCGAGCTGCTTCCCAGGGCTGCCTGCAAATCCCACCAGGCTAATGCCAGAGCATCCTCAGGCAGCCTCTTCAGATGATGTACCCTCACCTGTGGCTGCTTCCTTGGTCTTCCCCTCTTTTTCTTCTGGCCCTCTGTTGGTGCAGATGAGACAGGGTTTTCTGGCCTCTCGTTGCTCATGTTGGCACTTCTCACAGTCTGCAGACTAAAATCCAACAGGTTTCTTTCCCAGTCCATGGAAAAATAAAATAGTGTCTTTTTTTCCCCTACCTTGTTACAGATTCTCCTCTACCTGCAAGGCTGAAGTGGTGAGAGAGAACCAGGCATGACAGCTTGCTATTGTTTTTATCAGCTGGAAGAGTCTGGGACCCAGCAGACTGTTAGAAGCATAACTGTGCTTTATAAACATTCTAGAACCATTCTCTCACCTGGCATATTCCTCAGATTTCTGAGGCTTTTGGCCACAGGAGCTGATTGCCCCAGGCACAGAACATGCTGCTACCTGCATCTACCTTTCCCCTCCTTGGCCACTTTCATCTGAACCAACAAAATCAGCGTCTACAGCTCTCTGAACTCCACTCTTTGAAGGCTTCCTCTGCCTGAAGAGGAAGGAGGTGGGAGATAAAGTGGTGCTGGTGAGTTCTAAATGCACCATTCAAGAGCAAAGCTTCATTCAGAGCTCCCATATCATCAGATAGCAAAGCTAATCCTGAGACCAAAGTCCACAGCAAAGAGAGCCTTACATGAGGATGCTTGAGAGAACACATATCAGGGTACAAACTCTAAGAAGTCAGGCTCTGGAGCTGCCCCTCAAGAGTTTGTTCCTAATCACTGACTGAACAGGCACTGTCTGGAGAGATGCCTGGCCCCATTCAGAGCACTCAACCTCTGGTCCTACATGAGGCTCAGTGTTTCCTACATAACACAAGCCTCCCAGATTTGGATTTTGCTTGGGTCCTGAGCACTAGCTTATCTGCTGAAAGTTTGTATCAGCAGGATTGTCAGTCAGCCTCCTCCCTGTCCCCAAGCTCTAGTGCCTGCTGTGGTTGGAATGAGCCCTGATCCAACCTGCATGCTCTCAGAAATAACCACGATCATGAGCTGTTGAGGGTATGCAGGAAACCAGTTACTTTCCTTCCTTCTAACTTGAGATTCTGGCATGTCTGCCAGAAAAGGTGCCAGTCTGTGAGCCTTGACACTCTCACACCCTGAGTCAGGAAGAAAGATGTGACCTCGACCAGAACTTCAGCAGACACCTGAATTCCAGGCACACTAAGAGAGGTGGGGGTTATTGGTCCTGCTTGGGTGTGAATCAAAGCCTACACAAGGCTCTGAGTTCAGCTCCCAATTGGCTGATCTGCTTGGAAAAGGCATTTGCAGCACCCCCAGATCTTGGCTCTCCTTTCCTTCTTGCACAGGAGGGAGGGCTCAAGAAGATGGGAGGGGATGAGGAGGCTGGACAAAGGTAGCTGAGTCCTCATTCATCAGTAGTTCTCACCACAAAATAAATAGCTGAGAATAGTACAGTGGAGAAAGCAGCTCCATTTAATGCTTAGAAAAGCAGGAGCATGTAAATAAACCCTGCACTTCCACCTTCCCTGCAAAGCCACCGCCTTCCCCTTCTCACCTAGACACTGCAGGCATAACCTGCCTTGCCTATAGAAGCTCTCCTACCTCCACCTGAGAAATGGTTTTTTGCAGCTCTTTGCTTAACCTGTTTTATTTCTCCTTTTCCACTTGCTAAGTGAAAGGTACCAACAGCAAAGCTCAAAGAGCTCTTTGTCCCATGGGCCTTGAGTGCTGCTGTGTCCCCAGGTCCCTCTGGCAGCCCTACCTGGGGCAGTAAAGGCAGTCCTGCAAGCAAGGGCACAGCTGCACCACGTACAAGTGTGACTTTTTTCTTCAAAATACTGCTGGAGGGCAGCAGCTGGGTTCAGTTCCAGTTCCTGCATGAGCAGCCCTGCCTAGTGAACTCCCTGGATGCCCCTTTGTGCCCACTGCTGGGCCCCAGCTCACAGGTGCTGCTGCACACTCGGCTTTTCTATCAAACCCTCTGATCAGAGGGCGATGGAAAGACTACAGTGAAGGTCTCCGAGTTCAGGCTGCATCTGGAGGGGAGACAGGGAAAAAAAGTTTCTTTGTACTTACAAGGCACTCACAGTTGCCACCACATCCCTGAGAGATAAGCATGAAACACTTGTAGTCTCTTTCAGAGAAGAGCTGTGCTTTTACAGACTGTAACCAGAGCTTTGTAGTCTGATCAGATGTTCAAGTTCCAAAGATGAGAGGGCCTTAACTGAAGATGACAACAGATGCACTGCCCTCTGGCCAGCCACTGTTCCCTGTGCCTGCCTTTACTGGTCAGAACTGGGGCTCAGACAGGCTGGTGCTGGCATTTGGGGCCAGCTGAGGCAGGAGAGAGTCACTGAGGTGCACAGCCTCTGCACTGCCCCAGAGAAGCCTTAGTCCCTCTTCCCAGAGGCAGTTCTAAGCCAGCCCCAGCTCATGCTGCACACATCTGGTGCTGGATCAGCCCAGAGTGCTGCAAAGGTGGCTTGAAGCTTCTGGAGTCTGAGCCTTCCCTCAGCCACCCATGAAAAAGGAACAGACATGGCCATAAGAACAGACCAGAGTGAAAGTGCTGTCCAAGCCAGGTCCTTGGGAAGAGGTGACAGCTGCTTATCTGGGGCAGGCTGTGCTGACAGGAGGGTGCAGTTAAGTATTTGCATTCTGTTTTTCAGTCTCAGACTGCACTTTTTGCTTGGTCACCACAGGCTGGACATGCAGAATCCAACAATGTCACTGATAGAGGCTGCAAGAAAACTCCCAACTTTCACTCCCTATTCCAACACAATGTTCACAGTCACTACAGACACTGAAGCCACTGCTCTCATTGACACAGCCTCTCTCACGAGTTCACTATAACTGAAACTTGCATTGAATCCAAATTTTGCACGTCAGTATTGGAGTGGGAGCAACCATAGCGTACAGAATTCATTTTTCCCCCGATGCAAAGAAAGTCAGTTCTTGCCCAATGACTGTTTGCTAAGCCTGATACACTATACAACATCTGTCATGTATCTGGCAAGCTTTCTACAGGCAGGGCTGCAGACAAATGCAGAGATTGCCAGGAGATAGCAGTGTCTTTGTACATCTCTTCCACCTTCTCATCACCCACCAAAGGCACACACTTCTTGAAGCCTCGTGTGAAAAGAAAAACACACAAGCAAAGCTACAAAAGCACCAGCCCTTAAGGCCTTTGTAAGCTTCACATGACTCAATGCAAGATGCAGACAAAGCAAAAGCACCCACTGCAATTCTACTCCAAATTTCTCAATAACAGCCTTCCATATACATATAAAACCCCACTGTGTACCAAAACCCACATATACCTTCCAGGGTCACTGCACTCCCTGCTGGCATTGGAGCCAGCAGGGCTGAATCTCAGGCCTACAGACTGTCCACAAGGGTACAAGATCTAAAAAGCCTATCTATTTGTGGGCCTTAAGTCACCATTATGCCAGCCACATACACAGCTTTGCAAATGGGGCAGGTGAGGGATTGCATGTTTCCCGGCAGTATTGAGGTCTCTGTGTTGCAGAGATATCACCTAAAAGAAAGCACCTCATGTCCCAGATGCATCCCCAGGGACCTGGCAGAGGACAGGGGATCCTCGCAGTCACAAGGCTTCACATCTGGATTAGGGTGCTCAGTTGTACAAAGCCAGTTTTTCTACCATAACAAATTCTCAGGAAAGCAAGGCTTCTCCTGGGGGCTATGGAGTTGCAGCCTAATACAGAGTATTGAACAATGTTCTCTGGGGACTTTTCCCTTCCCACAGGTTACAGAGGAAGCCTTGGGGATGAGCCTGCTGACTCAGGCAGGTATATTAAACGGCAGAACCCCTCCCTGTTTGTTTCCTCAGGGAGGCTAAATTTTAGGCTATGTCCTCAGGAGAAACACAGTGTGGATGCTTGAGACATCCTACTAAAACCCCCAAACCACATGCATGATCCACAGCAACACTGCCAGAAAACAACTCTCTGGCTGCAGTGCTCACATACAAAATAAAGGCTCACAAAGCCTTTTCCAAAGGATAATAGGAGTGTGATTATAGGAGACCTTTCATTACAGCCTTAAGGCTGTCACTGTCTCTATAATAACAGGCAAAGCTATCTACCAAGCACAACTCCCACTTAGCAGCACACACCACTGTGCTGCTGTCACGTGTGACAAAGCAAACCCGGGGTAACTTCACTGACATGAACATGGTCACTCTTCACTCCCTCTGGTAAAAGAGGGAGGGAAAAATCTGGCCCAAGGCCTGCATCAAGCAGAGGAGGATAAAAGACTCCGTTAGTCAAGACACCTAAAGAGGACGACTAAGGAAGCCAGGCACAGAGAATCTCCTCATTCCAATAACTGCAGCAATAACGAGCTGCACTCGCATTATGAGAAATTACTTTCACCTTCTGAGAAATCAAATGCTCAGATCTTTTCAGATCTCACCACAGATCAAGAAATAACACAGCTTGTAGCAGTTCCCCATGGACTGTTCCAGCAGAAAAGCAGGATAGCCAGGACCTGGAACAGCTCCCCTGGGAAAGAGCAGAGGCAGTAACTCTCTGGCAGATGTGCCTCTTCTGCCAGATTTTTCTGCAAAATGAGGAACTTACGGGCTACTAAATCAAGCTTGTGGCAACAGCAGGTTAACTGCCATAGTCTCATAAATCACTTCTCAAAACCAGAACTAACATCTCTAGGTGATTTCCCTGACTGCTCTGAGTGGCTAAGTCTAAGGCTTCTTTGATCTCATGCTTAAAAGTCTCCTAGTTCATTGCCTGTTGGTTTTTTTTTTTCTTAACGAGCAATTTATTGTCATTTGTTCTTGCATCACACCAGAGCCCTTCAGCAGCAATGTTCCTCTCTCCTCCGTTTTTCAACCCCCTCTACCAGATAAATACATCAAGCTGATCACCCTCACCTCGCCTGGCTAAGCCAGCCTGTTTGTTTCTTGGATGTGATCATTTTGATTGTTATTTACATTCTTTTCAATGTGAGCTCAACAATTCCAAGGATCCTGACTCTCAAAACTCTTTTCAGCGAGGACAGTTTGACTAACTTAACCTATTGCATACCTGAGAAACATGGGCTAAGCAACAGTTCAGTGGGCAAAATTTAGTTCTTGTAGAACATTAATAGCATCAGCCTCCAAGGTGATTCAACCAGCAAGCTATTCCAGCACCTCCAGCATATCCTGACTGATAAAATACCCAGGTCAGAAGACAGAAACTAAGCTTATAGAGCACAAAAAAATACAGGGATCATATGGGTTTCTGTGTTTCAACTCAGTGCGAGGGACCCGCTCAAGGTCTGAACAGGAACTTCTGTAGCTCTACCAACGGTTACATTTCCAACTTTGTTTTAGGCCTCTCTGTGCAACCCCAATGAAGGTGCCCTCAAGTGTTTCAGTTCTCCATGCACAAAATGGTGGGTAGCTCCCTGACTGCTGAGCTGTGCTGGGGATGGGGCTGAGGGGACAGAACCGAGTGAGGCAGGCAGAGGCCTTCCCGTCTGGGCCTTTCCTGAGAGACTGCAAGGCAGGCAAGTGCTGATGGCTGGGACAGGAGCTTATGAACTAAAGACCTCTTGATTGAGAAACAGTGCCAGAAGATTTTTTTAACATTAGAGATATGCACAGCTACATGGGAAAAGGGTTGTTGATCACTGAGTTTCAGCAACGCTGTGGCCGTGAACAGTCTCTGTTTCCTATTTCCCAGCTCCTGACTGCCCAGAGTCAGCACAACATCAAGGCACTGCAAGAGCTCTCTTGAACAAACCTTGCTTGATGCAGTGCCTGCCAACTTATTAGTCTCTGTCCAGATATATGAGCCAGTTACTGCTCTGAGAGGCAACCCTGCCCATCCTAATCCATATGACAACTAGTTATAGGAATACCACCATGGCTCTGC
Source organism: Chiroxiphia lanceolata (assembly GCF_009829145.1). NCBI lineage: Eukaryota > Metazoa > Chordata > Aves > Passeriformes > Pipridae > Chiroxiphia > Chiroxiphia lanceolata. The sequence continues at coordinate 16,896,917 of NC_045647.1, read as the reverse complement.
TCTGTAGCTAGCCTAAAATCCCATTTTTTCCTCAGAAAGGTGAGGCTTTGCACTTGCCTGTACAATGAATCAGGCCACATGTGCAGTACCAGCTGCACTGAGGTCCTGTTCACATCTGCATATGCAGGACTTTCCCTGAAGGTTGCCACAGATTTCAAGGGCTCAACCTCAATCCTACCTCAGTATCATCAGCTTCCAAGCCCTGCCAAAGCCCCAGGCTTCTTATGGTCAGAGCCAGCAGAGCAAGGGACAGTTAACCATCCCAGGAAGTCATGGAAAAGCACTGCTGGATACCAAGACCAGCGAGGAAGAGAGATCTGGAATCTGTTCCTGACTCTGGACTTGGGCAAGTCATACAATCTTTCTAACTTCATGTTTTCTGTCTACAAGGTTATGGAATAAAACTGAAGTATTAACACTTCCCTCACCCAGGGATGGAGGGACTGAGTAAGTCATCCCTATTTGTAGAGTGACCCTAAGAACCCCCAGCAGCAGAGAACAGAGCATTATCAGAGGAAGGCACCAGCAGCCTTCCCTGTGTCTCGTGCTCGGGAGCACAAAGGAGAGGCCATCACAGCTGAAGAAATACAGCTCAGGATCAGCCACATCCTGCTGAGCAGCAAAACACACCCTCACCCTCTTTCCCCAGGAAGCTGAAGGCTTGTGGAACTAGTCTGGCCTAAAGCTGAAAGCTGGAGTTCCCTGCCCTGGGAATCTGGCACAGAGCAGCACTGGAGTGGGAGCTGGGGCTCCCCAGAACCACTCAGAACCTCTCCCACTTCCCAACCCCAGTGGGCAGGGGACAGGGGGCCCAGCTCACTGTGTCTCTATCCAAGGAAACTCATGTACCAAACTCAGGACCCTCAAGCCTTGAGGCCACTGCCTGAAGTCTGAGACACTTCTCATTCATTCTCAAGACACTTCCAGCACTTATCCCAAAAGTATCAAACCAGGTCAGTGCGACTTAATGCCTCTGTGCAGACTGCAGACTCCCTAGCATTACAAGCCTGTTAAAATTCTCCCTTGGGGAATCTGCCCTAACATTCAAATGTTTATTCTAAAGGACTCTTTCCTATCTTAAAAGTCTGTCTAGACACTTTCACCAAAAAGCAAGCACCCCAAGCACTGCAGAGATACATCGATGGGAAAAAATCCAACAGTATTTACAGGGAAATCAAAGGAAAAAGGAGAAATCTGTGCTTACTAAAGATTAAAAATCACAGCTCTCATTTCAGATAGCATCAAGCCTCGTTCCTCTGCAGAATGACTATTTTGTTCAGCCCAACTACTGACATCTGCAAAGCACTGTCCACTTGTGCAAGCCCAGGAAATGGCCCTCTGCACTTCCTGGTGAGGACTGGCGTCGTAGCACCTGGCATGGGGATGTATGAGACAGTAAGTCCTGCACCTTAACCTACTTCCAAACAGCCTTTCTCAATTGCCAAGCTGCAATGTATTAATCCCCGTGCCTTAACCTCCAGCAGCCTGCGGATGGGCTCTGCACACGCATTTCAAACGCTACAGTAAGAAAGGAACACGATTTACCTGTGGAGCAGTTGGGCAGCGCTGCTCGACCTGAGCCCCGCAGAAGCAGCAGTGAAGGCAGGAGAGACAGACAGAGGTGTCCAGCAGCTGACAGCCCTCCTGCCCTGGCAGAGGCAGTTAACCCAGGCCTCTGCACACATTCATTTCAGGAGCCCTCCAGCGCCGTTCGCTGCGCTCCCGGTTCGCGATCTGGAAACAGCGAGCGCTGGCAGCGCTCTCCTTCTGACGGCAGCCCCGAGCAGTGACAGCAACCGAAACCAGCTCACCCCAACCCGCCTGGATCCCACACCAAATGCAACGGCCAGAAACCAGAAAAATCCCCAAGCACACCACTCACACCAACCAGCTCGTACCACTGCCCCGCTTACGGAAAACAAGGCCAGTTTCCAAACGCGAAATGAATTATCTGAATAAAGGGGGCAGACCATTAAGTAAAGACTTCTCTCTTTACAAGTGCTAGAAAGAATCATTGCTGACCTTGTTTTATGAAAGAAACCAAACCAAAACAAGAATCCCAGACGGGTAGCCCCAGGAAGGCTTGTGATGACAAAGGGGTTATTAATCTTGAGAGCAAAACGCACTCAGGGCATTTACTATAAGCCACAAATAAAAATGGGAAGCTGACTTCAGTTGAGCACAAACGTATTTAGAAAGGAGATGTTGCGTGGCTCTAAGTTAGGGATTCTGTATTAATGATGTGAACAACCATTAGCTCTCACAAAAGTCCCTAGAAGTACTTTTACAAAGGAGAATGAAGACTTTTCATATGACTGCCTTGGTGTATTTAAGGCACGTATATTGGGATTTTTTGGCACATCACCATTAGCAAAACCAGAGACTTCAAATATCTCAATCTGTACCTATATAAAAGCCATTACATTATCTTAGAGACAATGTTTGAGACTCTTCTTTACGTCAAGTAGTAAATTGCTTACAGTGACAGCACCACAGCATAAACTGAAGACTATTTTTTTTTTCTCAGAGTCATCCATATAAAAGATTTGCATCACTTGAGTTCCTCAGTAACTTCTCTAAATGTCAGAACGACACCTAAATCATTTACTGCAGTCTGGAAAAATATCAATCCTGACCTTATTCATAGGGAGATAATGATCTCCTGGGTAAACATGGACATGGGGGCTCTGGAAGTGTGTCCAGTTCTCAGGGCTGCCTCTGTGACCTCAAGAACCTCACCTTCTCTTTTCACCCTGTTTCCCACATGTGAAGTGGGGATAACACACAAAACAAGTAACATCTTGCTTATTTCAACCATATTTTCTTTGGGAAGATATACACTTCCCACCATGTAATTACACAGGTCTTAGGCAAAGTGGCTCAAGATTTTATTTGGAGCTCCTAACAACTAATAAAACAAAATCAACATGAAATATTAAGAGAAGCCTTTGATCACCCCTGCAACAATGTCTAATCCAAAAGTTATTAAATAGCATATGAAATTAGGTACCTGAAAATTATTATCTGTTAATCTAAGTGCTTAAATATATCTAGGTTATTTATCAAAAATCCTCCAGCATAAGCACTACTGTATCATATGGAAATACACACAATTTTTTCATTTTTTAACAAAAATACTTTATTTTCCTTTTAAATATCACTAGAGACAAAGTTGTCCACGTGCTGTACAAACACAAGTGTAATCATAATGACTGAGTCAGAACTTGAATTGTTATACTTTGTATGAAATGAAGAAATCTGCATTTTGTGAAAATGCTTCCTAGCAGGGTAGTACTAAACTTGATTCTACAACACTAAACCAGACATGGTTGACAGTTCATAAGTGCTAAAGAACATTACTGTTATTCTAGAAATTTAACTTCTAGTCAAGAAATGTCAAATATAAAATTGGAACATGGAATCCTATTTAATCTTTATTGGGCACATATTTGAGAATAGTGTCTTTAATTTAATATCCACACGTCATAATTTCATTAGTATTTAGGGCCAAGAGGAATGATTTGATCATTCTGTATATAAATGACTGCCACTTCATCGTTATCCTTGGACTGAGTCCAAAACTCTCATACTTGACAGAACCTTCAGTCCCAGAAAATGTGTTCCTGATTAGAAGACAGAATCACAGAGCCATTAAGGCTGGAAAATACTCCAAGATCAAGTCCAACCTTTGACCAAACACCATGTCAGCTAAACCAGAGCACTGAGTGCCATGTCCAGGTGTTTTCTAAACACCTCCAGGGATGGTGACTCCACCACCTCCCTGGGCAGCCCCTGCCAAAGCTTGATCACCCTTTCAGTGATGAAATTTTTTCTCATGTCCAATCTCAAGCTCCCCTGGGACAGCTTGAGGCTGTTTCCTCTTGTCCTGTCACTGGTCCCCTGAGAGAAGAGGCCAACCCCTACCTGGCTGCACCCTCCTTTCAGATAGTTGGAGGGAATGTGTCTCATGGGATGCAGAATGTACCATACCCCTGGACATGTTTTCCAGTGACTAATCCCTTTAAAAAAGGTGCTTAATTTACAGTTTGATTCATGTGCTATCAGACTGCAGGTGCTGGTTCTTGTCATCCTTTTCTCAGAAAAGCACCCAGCCTACCCCCTCCCACCTCCCCTCCTCAGTGGTACTTCTACACTGTTATCACAAGTCCACTCACACTGTTCTTCTAAAAACTTACACAGACTGAACTCCTTTAGCCTCACACTGTAAAGCCTTAAAAAAAAAAAAATTAAAAAATTGTTTTTGTTCTACTCTCATCATCTCCAAATATTAGCATCTTTTAAGAAGAGGGTGACCAAAGCTATTTGCCCACTTCAGGAGGGGCCTTTACTCTCATTAAACCACTCCCAGGATCACAGGAGCCCTTTGAGAACACAAAATGATTTTTTCATTTCACAAGCTGTCCCTTCCATCCAGTGAGCACTGCAGGTTTTCACCCTTAGCCCAGCTCTCCCTTGCTCTGTGCAGCCCTGTTTCTGCCCCAGAGCACCTCAGAGAAGCTGCTGTGGAGATGAGCAGCTCCTGGCCCAGGGCTGAAGCCTGGTCACAAGTGCACACTGGTTAAATGTCTCTCCTGGAGGTCCCACTAAGGAGGAACAAGCCTGACCCAGACCAATCAGCAAAAAAAACCAACAGCAGCCAAATCTAGAGGACAGGAGTGCTCCAAATTCCCTCTCCTTAGATGGAGGGGGGTCAAATTAGCAAGGTATCCCCTCCTGAGCAACCTTGCCAAGACATTTATGTCACAAGAGGGTTTTGTCTGTTTGCAGCAAGACATGACCTACACAAGGGCTGGCTTGTGCCTCTGAGATAGTTACTAGTTCACTTTAGGAAACATCCAGATTTCACCACAATGCAGTGCAATTCTCTGCCTGTCTTCCTATTCCTTATCTTCACTCTCCCAGAATCCAGACTGGTCACTGTGGCACAGTGTGATATACGTAGGCTAACACCAAGTATAGATTCATTTGTGTATAATCCCTTTCTGTTAGACAGGTGTGTATAAAAAGCTTCATTCACTGCTATCCTGATCTTGTCAGAACCTCTCAGGTGCACAAACCTGTATCTCCTCAGTGTAATAAAAGCTACAGTCATAGTAATTGTTTCATACATGCTTATTATTCAGGCTGTATTAATGAATATTTTAACTGGAGATTAGGCTCAGGTGTGATTTCCACAAGATAAGAAATAGATTTGCCATGCTCTATTTTATGATTGTAATGGAAGTGTGCCCCATAATCCTATATTTCTTAATTCTTTCATATTATGTTCATCAGCAATTTTGAACTCTCTGGATGACACAGGGTTACAAAATCTCACTTTGAGAAAGTTGTGGACTTGCTGGAAGGCCTCCAAAAAATCAGAGGCTTAGAAAACATGGCCTGTGAGGAAAGATTGAGAAACTGGGTTGTTAAACCTAGAGATAGGAGAGCAGAAAGGATATGATAATGGAATAGTGCAGCATCTAGGAAAGTAATAACATGTGGATAGGATAAAAAGTTAGTTTAAATGCAGAAGGGAAAGTTGAGTTGAACACCAAGGAAAGTCTAATGACTTAATGGTCCAGACAGCAAACCACTGGAATAAGTTATGAATTTGTGGAGCCTCTTCCCATGGAGGAACTACAAATGAGTCACACTCATGCAGCAGGAGTGGCATGGATGGCAATAAGGTTTCACAAGAGATGAAGTGTGTTTGGCAGCTCCTTGGGCTGCCTCCCAACTCTCTTTTCTGTGACATGAAGTTTCTATCTAGGTCTTGGTTAAGTATGTTTATGCAGAACTGTATATATCAAAGGGCCAGAACAGGTGATTCTTGGGGAAACAGAATTAATTTCTATTTGTACTCCATGGTTGCAAAACCTCCTGAACTGGCTGTATGTTATTTTAGAGGCTTCAGAATCCAGCTGGTTCTACAGCTACAAAGCTTGTGATTCACACTGGGAAAGCTAAAGAATATTTCACTATTATGGGCCCCAAATTCTGTCAATTAACTACCAGATGTGGTAGAATTTGACTCTTGCAAAGAGGATAAATCTTGGTAAAGCAATACCATAAACACTGTCAGCTGGTAAGAAGGGTGACCTTTTTCTATGTTTATAGAAAGAGACAGTTACTGTTCTGACAACATGCAGACAAGGAAGGTGGGACAACTGAGAATGCAAAGTGAAGAGGGAACAGCTTTGCTGCAGGCAAGAAAGGTGCAGGTAGAATTAGAAAGAGCTCACACTTTGCTCAATAAAGCCATGTGGAGACATTGTGAGATGGCCTGGGGATGGCCTTGAAGGACCTTTGTAACACAAAATGAACTTTCCACTAGCAGGTAGCTGAATATGAATGAGGACTAGATCCCAAAGGGAAAGTGGGTAATTCTCTGCAACCAGAGGCAACCAAGAGCATCAGCCTGAAGATCTATGGCAAGCAGTGCACATCAGAGGATTACCCCCTGAGACACAGAGCAGCAACTTTATGGCTTGGGAGCACAGACTGGCAGGTGTAGCAGGCAGCCCCCAAAGGCTGGGGTAGCTGCACATATGGAGGCAGATGTACATGCCTGAGGGAGACAGCTCAGACCCACGGTTGTCCCTCAGGTTGCCATCCAAAGGAGCAGCACAGCAGCACCACATAAAGTAGGGTGTTCAAAGGACATGCAGTAGCTCCTCATGAAGACACAGAGATACCCAAAGATGCTTTGCTAGCAAGAGGGTATTGCACATCCCAGCTGGGAAGTGTGAATTTCTGGGAGAGAGATCCAGTGTAAGACAAATCTGCCTCTCCTCCACATCTGAACAGGGCCATTCTGAAGATTGCAACACACAAGCTGTGATTGTGTCCTTCTTCCAGTGCTCCTGTAGAGAGATCCCAGGCAGACCAAAGGCCAGTGTGTCCCAGCAAGGGAATCACTGGCATGTCTTAGGAAATCCATGCTAATGGAGCGACAATGCAGTGCCTACCGTGTTCCCCTCCCTGATTTAACAACAGGAATCCCATGTGCAGCTTCAAGACATCACTAGTTCAACCCTCCTAGGTCTTACAAGACTGAAAGGGGAAGTTCACATGTACTTCTAAATACTACCAAATTGCTTCTGACTGGGCTGAAGAGCTCATGCATCCAGGCTGTTTTGGGAGGATGTGTGCAAAGAGCCCTGAGCACACTGATGGCTCAGCAGCAGAGCCAGCGCCAGGCTCACAGCACAGGCAGAGCCCACAGGCTATGCCCCTGGCAAGGTGGCTGCTCTTACTGTTGTTCTCTTTTCTATTCAATCTTACAAAGAACTTCAGAAGGAAGCATTCCCTTCCCTGGAGCAGAACCAAAGCAAATTACCCACAGAGTTAACATTTAAGGACCTCGAGCTAAAAGGTACTGAAAAGCAAGAACTAAGGTGCAAGACCTGCTTAGTAAAGGCAAGTGACCAAGTTAAGAGGATGTCAGATCAAGGGACAGAGATGACTTTAGTCTCAGTATTAGCACTGTGGGTGCAGAATGCACAGTATAATAGAGGTATGATCACAGTACAGCCCCAGCATCACTGGCACAGGTACAAGAAAGCACAGCCCTAATTCCCTGAACTTGTGTTGTCCAAGCCTGACACAGTTTGCAGCATATAGTCCAGACAAAATTTCACAACTCAGTATATTATCTATACATGTCCCATTCTTACCCCTTTATTTCACTATCCTTTGAGGAAAGGCATGATGTTAACATACATGACTGGGAAAAGAACACATTTATCGGGAGAGAGAAGGGAAGGAAAAACAACATATAACCAAAATACAAAGTCCTGAAGTGTTGCTCCCTCTCCTTTACCAAGCACAACCCAAATCCTGGGAAGAAATCAGTCATGCCTGCATTAACTTCCAGGAGATGCTCTTTCAAACCTCCCGTGCCAAGGACGCCGTGCTCCGTGTCACCACACAGCGGCACTCTGCCCACACATTTCCCAGAGGGAAACCTGCAGGCTTTTTCCCTCCATTACCAAGACACCCACGAGCATTTATGCTCATGGCTGAGCAGGCAGGGCTTTCAGAAACCACCAGTCACTGAAACACATGCAACTTGGAACCCACAGAGATGGTCAAACACCTGCTTTGACAGCACAAGCATTAGCTGATTACAAGCTGTTAGAAATCAAACACTAGGAAAATCTGATTTAAAAATTGCTGGTAGGTCTATTCTTTGGATCCTTTTGTTTCCTTCCACCCTCTTCTCTGCACACCTCACTTGCACTTCACCATTCTGGCTCTACCGTTCTGACATCTCGGGTACTTGACATCATTTCTTTTCTTCCCTAACTCCAGCAGCACCACTCTGAACTCTGGCAAACCACTTACTCTCCATTGCTTCCTTAGAGGAAAAGCCCCAAGGACTCCCAAGCAATTACACACCCATCAAAACACCCCTCTGCCAGGCACACGTGGATTTATTAAAGGTGACAATAATGGTGTGTTGAGAGGACTGTGGCAGAGAAGCAGTACTCAGTAAGGGGAAGTGATGGAAGTAGGGATTAGATGGGAAAAAGCCATTCACACAGGCTCTCCTGGTAAGTGTTGATTTTTCTCCTTAAGTGCTAACTGTACAGGGACAAATACAAGCCTTAATCTTTATGACCTAAACATTACACACACCCTCTGCACAGAGACAAGGGATCAGAGCTCAGGTCTGTAATGATGCACATAAAAGAGAGGAAGCCTACACGATGTGAGAAGTCCTGCTCAGCCCCCTCAAGTTCCTTAAGCCACAGATAGACTGGGATTTGCAGATAGCAAATCAGGTGTGTTTAGCCTCCTGTAAGACAGGCTATGTGGGAATATGCAGGTGCTCCTAAGTCCACCTGGAGCCCTGCCCCTTCCAACCTCCGCCTTCTCACTTCCCTCCTCCCCCAGCTCTTATGGAAGGCCCTGTGCTGCGGGGACAGAGGTGACACAGGAGTCTCTATAAGCAATGGTGCCAACACAGCAATCAAGAATGTAGTACCTTCAAAGCCAAAGGAAGAGGGGTGTCCAGAAAGGGTCCTACCAATTTCCAGCTATTTCTGATCAGTCTCCACCTTTGCAGCTGCCAGCTCTGATGAGCCAGGCTTGCTGCCAGTTAGCCAAGCAGAAGAATTCCAGATGCCTACAGAGATCAAAAGGATTCTCATGCATGTATGGCATAAATACCAGTGACAGAGATTCATCTGGGCGAGGAAACTCCCTCTGCAGCCAAACCTCTACTTGGAGACTGGGCCAGAACTGTGAATCCATAAATTATTAGACAGGATTTTACCTAGAGGGGCTTTGTCTTCCCTTTTCTGAGGAAAGACACTCAGACAGGAAAGCAGTGTTCCTTAGGAGGGGCAATTCCATTGTACATGAGAAAAATCACCCTAGGATATAACAGGTAAGGAAATTCATGATGGTTCAAGCCAAGGTTTTCTTTGGAATCCCCTTGTTCTTGCACAGAAGACAATGAACAGTTTCTATTCATGCTCCTCCGCCTTTGCTATACTTCTCAGTCATGTTTCCTCCAAGCTCAGGACAATTTCTCATTCAATTCTGTACAGAAGCTATTCTTGGAGTTTTCCCATGTCTAGGAAACTCCCTGAGGATGAAGAAAACAAAACAAGATGTTGTATTCAAGGTGGAAGCACATCAGGTTTTTTTAAATTAAAGCAAACAAACGAACCCAAACAACACTAAAACCAAACACACACACAGAGAACAGAGCAAGTGTTTTCTGGTTTGTTCTTTCTTTCTTAGCTTCCAGCACTTGATTTGTCTTTCTCTTAAGCCTGACCTGATGCTTTCATGGGGCCATGTGACATAACCTCAAGATCCCAGTCAACTCTAAGCCCATGATTTTATATGCACAACAATCCCTGTTTTTCTCTGCACTCCTCATTTCACTTTTATTCACGTGAAATTTCATCCACCATTTTACTGGCCAGCCATTCAGTCTCAGGGTTTTTCAACAATTCTTCATTGTTGACTGCTGCCTTTTCTGTCTTGAAAAACTTAATTTTAAACAGCAAAGTTTGAAGTCTCACTGTTGTCCCTATTTTCAATGGTCATTCCTGAATATGTTCAACATTACAAATCCCAGCATCAACCCACGAAACTCCTCTGGTAGCATTCTTCCACTGGGATCATTTTTCTCCCACTTTCTCCTACCTTGTTTCCTATCTCTTTGCCAATTTTTTATACATCTCAGGACCTTTCTGAGATGTTCTGCCCAGGACATCTACACAGGCTGCTGGTTCTGCCTGGGCACAGGGCTCCAAGGTTTGGTGCCATGTCACCCTTGAGAGAAGGGAACACCTCATGCTGCAGGAGATCTCTGCATCCAGCTACTCTGCTTCCACACCATGTAAGATTTCTCCATCTCCCATCCCTGTCCTCCTCATTCACAGCATATTTTAGAAATTCTCCACAAACCTTCCCCTTTTCACACAAGAGGCTCTGGGAATTCAGCATTCTTCCAAATTTGCCCCATTTCTCTTCTCCTGCCCATGCACTTCATGTGTATCCCCCTTGTTCCTTTGTCATTTTGTTTTCTCCCAGTTTCTTTACCAGGGCTTTCATTTTCTCTCTTTCCAAGGATTTCACATGCTGTACATTTCATTGTTTTTCATCTCACTGACACGAACACAACTGCTGGGAAAGTCAGGCCTCTTTCCCTCTTCTGATCTTAAACAAAATCAGTGGCTTTCTATCCAGAAATCAGTCCTGAATATTACAGCTGATCAGATCAGCAGCCACTGGCAGCTTGTCACAGGCAGATAATGCAGAGACAGGCAAATTCTTACTCTTTCACCTTGCTTCTTCAATGGGCAGATCAAAAACATTAACTGTGTGACAGAAATGAAAATAAAGTATCTGGGCTCCTCAAGATGTATTCATTAACCAGGTGCTAGGTTTGCCAGGGATTTCAGTGGCTTGGGGTTTCAGATACAGGCTTTGAATTTTGATAGCAGCGGTGCCATTTCAATCGAGGTAGAATTCAGATTCCACAGATATCAGAAGTGTTCATTAAGAAGAAAAGGAAAGGGAACTAAAAGAACAATCTTGCAGAAAAATCAATCTATTTTGAAACACCAGCTCAGCCAAAGCAGGAAATGAAGCCTTCAGTCTGTTATCCAGCTTTGGACCCTGCTATTCCAGGAAGAAAGGAGAGGCCGAGGCATGAAGCACAAGGACACATGTCAGCTTGGAGTGCCCATGGATTAGCTGCAAGACAGTGCTGAAATTCTGTACCTCTGGATTTGGAAAGTCTCGTGCTAGCAACAAGACTGAATAAAAGAAACTAGTTTTGCAGACAGCTTAAAAGTTGAAGAAACCAGGCAAACATGTCTGACAAAGCAATCTGTTTTTCTTATAATTATCTCCAGTTCCCAGAGAGTTTCCTTGGGTTTATTAGAAAGCTATAGCATCTGGCTCTTTGGAATCAAGTTCATCCCTTCTGCAGTATTTACTTGGCTAATCACAGCAGCTTTGAAAGCCTGAGATCTAGTATTCTGCAGGCCACCAGGAGACAGGAATGGCCTGTTTAAAGGAGAGGTGATCAAACAGGGAGAGGCAGAGCAGAGCTGACAGGCAGCAGGCACGCACACAGGAGCCCATCTAAAATTCCAAACTCTCTTCTAAAGGAAATCAAATGGAGAGCAGGTTTGGGATTCATTTGCAGGGGAACAATTTGCTTTTCTTATCTGGCCCTCCAAGCCTATAGCACACCTGTGACGTGATCTCCTCCTCCTCATCTGTCTCTCATTCCAGATCCAAGTCCTCCTCCCTCCCACACAGTGCTACACCATCCCACCTTCTCCCCCGGCTCCTACCTGTGCCCAGAGAGCCCAGGCACAGGCACTTGCTGTGACTCCTCATTATGGCTCAGAATTTTCCATTGCCCTCTGCAGCCCTCATGGTTATTACACTCCCATTGCCCGGGCAAGTGAGCTCAATCTTCGCTTTTCTGATTTTCTATTGTCTGTTTATTAGATGGGCCCTTTGTGAACTCAGCAGTTCACACTGTCCTGTGGTGCCAAGTGTAAAATTAATATTGACTAAAAAATCTGGGCACTTCTTTCTGGCCAGAGAGGAGACATTTCGGATTAATGGGAATGTTACAGTGTTTCACACCCACTGTCATCCTTCTGGAACCTCCCGCTCTTGCTGCTCATCTCTAATTACCAACATTAACTCTTAATGGGCCCTGTCTGTTCTGGGTGCCCACATGTGCTGGGCTGGCCGGGCACATCCAGGACTTACTGGTGTCCTCACAGGCAGCCAGCAGAGGTGGTGGTGGTGTATCAAACATTTAACTCCCTCCCTCAGCTGACAGGCAGGCAAAGCCACAGCCTCTGCCTTTAACAAGTGTCCCCACAGCCTAATGTGGGTGAAGGAGGTTTGGCTGAGAGCTCTGCTGGCACCCGAAGGGACACAGCCCAAGCACCACTTTCTACCAAGCTGCCTATGAATTTGACCTGTTCCTGCAGGCTGAGCTGGCAGAAATGTCTTTTAGCAAGGAGATAGTTCTGCCTCCATCACCCCAGCTCAGCTCTCTGGCTGAGAGGTGACTACCAGGGACTGAGGGGACAATTACTGCCAAACCTGGTAGGCCATTTACCCCTCACAGCAGTAGCTACCTGATTTACAGCTGAAACCACAAGCTTTTTTGCTAAATATCACCAAATAGCCCCTAAAGAGACACTGTTACCTCTAGCCAGTTCAGAAATTTGAGAGGTAAAATCCTCTATCAGCTGAGCATAGGCTGCATGGTGAGGAAATCCATGCCAAAAAGTCCAGTTCCTGTCTCGCTCTCCAGACATTGCCCTGTTTTCACAGAGAGGTGACAGGATTTTCCTAACTGGCATCACTGACCCAGGGCCACTGCAGAGCCACTGCTTGAATTAGGCACCTCAGCACTCTTGCACATTTTCAGTGCTTGTAACAGTGCTGTAAAACCTCCGAAATGGTGTCACATCCACATGCAGAGCAGGACACTGAAGAGCTGAGTCATCCAGTGGTCTTCCCTACTGCGTGCACGTGCTAACGTTTGATTTCTTTCAGAGCAAGCCCCAGTCCACGTGGCCTTACACAGGAGCAGAACCACTGCTGGGACAGTGTGTGCTCCTGAGAAAGCAGCACTGTGTCCTGTGCCTGCAGACAGCTGAGCACTGCAGCCCACGGAGATCACAGCCAGGTCAGAGGGGGAGTGGGAAACAGGCAACTATTAACCTGCTGGAGATGGAGACCTTTCTCTCACCTGGACAGATTTCCAAGGTGTTGGCAATCAAGGTTTACTTCAGTGTATTCCCACAGGCAGTTATGGCCAAGTGACAGATTTGGGGTTTCTACTGGTGGATCGAAATCCCACAAGGAGGTGAAGAAACACAGTCCAGGAAGGGAAAGAAGATTAGAGAGATGCTGAATATGCTGCTATGATCTCAGGCAAAAGAAATCTCACTCCTGCATTCCTTGCACACCCTGACTCTTTGCAGCCAAGAGCTCTTTGCCAGCCTCTCAAAGCAAACACACAATGTAATTACACCAGTGTAACACCATTACCACTAATACCTCCATGCATTTGCACGGCAAGTGTAAGGGGAGATTTAGACTTTAATATTATTATCAGTCCTTAAAGTAGTGTTGCCAACACAAATCATTTGATAATCACTGAGCTAACAAACATGATTTAGCTCCCCCCATTTTCCTCACTTTCATTAACTGTCCCAGCCCAGCCCTGCTACAGGTGACTCCAGTACTGCTTTTACTTTCAAAATGAAGAAAATACTGAACAAACTTTTGTTCCCCAATGAAACTGAACTAATGGAAAAGGCCAGATGTAGAAGTCTCTCCTGGCCACATGAAGCACACCAGAGATTTCCAGCCCTGTTATAGATGAAGGAGTGGTGCAGTATTACTGCACATGAGAAAACCAAGGCACAGAGAAGTGCTCTCACATCACATGACAGTGGATGACCAGGAACTGAGCTCCCACTTCCAGCCATGACAGACAAAAAATTTCCTTTTTTTTAAAAGCAAAGGACACATACATGGTCTCTCTAATGCTTCACCTGTGGATACTTAAAATAATCGGACCTGGGCAGATTAAAGGCCAATGGCAGTTGCTCAGATGAATACAGAGGACTACACAGAGCTACGAAAACTGCCAGAAGTACTTGATTTTCAGATTATACCAGCCGTAAAAAAATATGGATCGCAGACTGCTGTCAGGGGAGACAGCGAACGCTTTCCAAACGCAGTGTCAGCTCATGGCAGCTCCAGCACTAATAAAACAGTGCACCTGCTCAGCAGGGCTATGTGCAGTGAACCCCCTGGCCCAGCACAGCCCAGCTGCAGGTGCACAGCCACACCCCCAGCCCGGCCAGCAGGAGGGTCTGCAGCAGCACAGACCCACGTCTGTGCTTCCCAGCCGCGTCTGTCCTTCCCTCCCCACAAAGGCGGAACGTTCCCAAGCATGAGACTGACTCAACTTTCCTCACACCACAAGTAACAGTCGAGACCAACAGTGACAGGTTTTGAAATCCTCGTCTTCTGGCTCACAGGAAGATCTATAAAAGCAAAGGCACGGAGAGATAAAAGCCTTCCTGCAGTACGGAGAATTTCACTTTGCTAAACCAAAAATTAAAAACCTTGTCCTTTGAGAAAGACAGCGAGTTTTGCTTTGTCTTGAAATATCTTCACAAAAAAGGAAAATACACGCACTCCAAGCTCTCCATCTCATTAAGATAAATCAACAAAGGGCATATTCTTGTGTAGTCCTGTACAACCTACAAATCATATTAGCAAGCGGGCTGCAGATCAAGTGAGGACAGGCTGGCAGCAGTTACCCAGGGTGCAGCCCCAGGCAGGACAAGCAAATCAGCCCTGGTGTACACCTGACCAAATCCCTCCTCTGGCCCTTCATCTCTGTGCTTTACAATGTAAGGAAACTGAAGCTCTGAAAAACATTTATGCCAGTCTTCACATTAAATGTGTGAGCAGCTCCCAGGAATATCCAGCTAATCAGGAGTGGGTGATTGCAGGGCCAGGCTGAAACATGCCATTTGTACTGAAATGCACCTTAGGATACCCCGATTTTCCTTCTTCAGATGAAGCCAAAAAAGGTAGGGAGCTTCACACCTGTGCTTGGTATGACTATTTAATAGCACCAGCTGAGACTTCCCATTGTTTCGTTTGCTAACTGCTACTTGCCTCAGTCTCTTACAAAGTGGCCACAATGACCATCATTACCGTGCTATTTGTCTAATAAAAATGTAAAAGGCACATTTTACTTGGGAGTTGTTTATGACTGTGATGAAGGTAAACTTCTTCAATAACCACTCAGTAATGATTAAGGCATGTTAGAGTTTAAAGCTCTAGATTACAATAACCTTTAAAAACAAACTGTTTTCCTTTGCATTGCTGCAGGGCAGAGTAAAGGAGGTTAAGGTACCTTAATTGCATTTCCACTCCTAGCATGTTTTTAAATCACTCTTGGACTACTATTCTCAAGTTTCTAACGCTTCAGTTGAAAGGATATCATCTGAACTGCAAAAAAAAAGGGAAAAAAATAACCCGACCAGGGAAACGTAGGTATTTCCTGAAATTAAACCCCAGGCAACTGGAGTATGTCTGACACTGATGCAGTGCAGAGACAAAGGGGTTAACATCCACACAGCAAAGGACAGAGTAGCTCAGCTGACCCAGAAAGCTGTGCCAGAGCATCTTACATCTGAGTGGTCCAGGCCCCAAAATATTTCACTGTGGCAGTCCTGCTTCCAGTTCTGACTGGTTCTTCAGTAGCTCAGACACTCCTGCACTGCAACATGCAGTGTTGACACTCCTTGCTGTGCACCCGCTCACACTTTTTCCCCTACAGATTCACCTACCAGCCAAAATGACAGCCCAAATGTTACAGGCAATGCAGGCAGGGACAAGAAGAGGCAGAGGAAAGTGCTCCTCCGACACTGCAAGCTTGGGCCAGGTATGTTGAGTGCAGCCCCAAGTGACTCCTTACGAAGTCTGGTGTGTTAATTCAGAGGACAGGAGTTAATCTGGACACTACTGGCTGGGGGTAGATGACAACATTTTTAGTTTTTGAAATGGGAGTGGTTGCTTCAGGCACAGGGGCACTGTATTGGCAAGTGTGTTTCTCACCACAGAGTTAATAAAATGTATGAGAGTGCAGCACTCACTCTCAATTTGCGGGAAGTGGTTTGAAAGCCATTCTCTACCTCCCAGGCTCACGTGTGATATGGCTGGGATTTACAACCTCGGTTAACTTAATGTAGGTTTTCCAATTTGCATCTATTTCCTGAAAGATTCAAGCCTAAGGAAAGTGGATGCTAATGTAGAAGCCTGTATTTGGATTGGTGAAGCAGATAATCCAAGATTAATTTCATCTGACAAAAGAAATCTATTATTACAGTGTCAAACTCCAGCGTGCAGCTCGTAGCTCTCAGCAGGACTGGAAATGCAGCTCAGCACCTGCGTTCTTACACACAGGTGCTACAAAAATGCCCAGGGAGACTGGAGTGATTCTGACAGGGGCAAAAGCCTCTTTGAGAGCAAGGCTGAGAGCATTCCCTCTTATCACCTGGCTTCTGGACGGATGGAGCATTGAGCCTGCACGGGACACTGTAGCAGTAAGATTATGCTGGGCACTGATGGGCACAACATTCCTTTAGAAAACCACAGAGCAGATCCAGCTCCTCACCAAACACAGAGCTCCATTCAACCAATCATCTACCACAGATGCTGCAGGTCCATCACACCTCTGCTGCCCAACACTCACCTCCCCATTACATCTTCAGCTTGACAAAAGATGTTACTGTGACTTTAGCAATTATTACAATAACAGCTGCTCCTCTCACATTCAGAAGTGGTTGCTAGTGCAATCTCTACTGTAGTGAAGATGTTTTCTTTCTTGCAAAGCCTAGAGCAATACTGTCCTGGCCCTCAGACCCCCCCACTCCTGTCTAAGACACCAATATTAACCCCAAAGCTTCTGCACAGGTGAGAAACGTGTCTGTCTGCACTACCTCGGCTGGAGAGGGAGAGAAGTAGATAAAAGAGCATCTGCACTTCCTATACACTCACACATGGCTCTGGTAAGATTCCTATAGAAAACCATCATTGCAGAGTCCATGGTACAAAATGCTAAATAATAAACCAACTCCAACTGAGAGAAGCACACACAGAAGCTGCTCTGAGCAGGAGGCTGGCTCTTCCAGCCACAGACTCACTGTTCTGAGGGTTGAGTGACACTCTTTCCTACTTCAGGCCTTCAGCTGAGACAGTGGTGCTTCCAAGGCTCCTGAGAGGAGCACTGGGTAGTGCTCACACCACGCTCTCACTGCAGCACACTAAGCTGCTGCAAATTGCAGCCCATGGGTTCTGACCCATGGGCCTCGTTCACCTGGCTGTGTTTCTTTCCACTATTTGCTCATTGTCACAGCCCTTTAGTTCCCTTCAGTCATCCAGTAGCCCCCCCCAAGGCTTCAGCTTTTTTCTCCCCAACTCCTACCCAGGTGACAGTTTCCCCTCAAGGAGTCTGCAGTGACCCCTTGGCTATGGCAGGAGTCTCTGCTACTCATTTCTCATTGCTCAGCAATGAGCACATGGGCACACAAAGGCAAAACCCAAACAGCTGGTTGATACAATAACATATCATAAAACTTATTAATCACTTCTCCTGCATATTAAGGGACTCCTCCTTCCTTTGTCTGCCTGCCAGAACCAGGTTCCCAGTTGGTGACAGTTGTTGACTCTGCTTTGGACAAGGCAGTGAGACAAGTGTTGCGGTTCCTGGCTCTGTCCTGCCCAGAGGGGGTCAGTGGGAGTTCTGCAGCCCTTTCAGTGAAAGTTTCCAAGTAACCTTTACCTACTAGGCAACCCTGGAGCAGCTCTTTATCCTTGAGATCAGCTCCCATGTACCACTGCTGTTTCTCTGCTGCACAGCAGCAGCAAGCTCGTTATCCAGGAGAGACCCCAGCACAAAATATCCACAGACCAAAAAAAAAAAATCATTAAATATCCAGTGACAGGATGAAATCCTAGCCCAAATGAACTCAGCAATCCTAAATTATGGAAGAGACAAGTCCTACAATTGGCTCTGCAACCCTGGTTAGTGAATTCAGACCACATCTGCCTCCTGGCATCATGCTGGGAAGGTACCTGGCCATATGCACCCCTCCTTGAGCAAGAGAACTTGGGCAGGCCCAGAGGAACCCCAGGATGCACCAATAGGATCCCCTAGTACAGGTGATCAATGGAAAAGCATAAATGTTTTTGTCACAGGGTAGTAGAGTCCATTAACCTTCAGCACCCTGATTCCTGCAAGCTCAAATATTTCAACTTTCAGAGTAATGCAAAGCCTCTGTGCAACATTGCAGGGGGTGGACACCACCACCTTTCCAACCTCTGCCATGCAAACAGCTTACACCCTGGAGGCACAGCATTTATTCATACCCATCTCAGCATGAATAAATGCCAGACCTCAAGCAATCCATCTTTCAGATGTGGCAGAATGAGCTGGTTCAATGACCTGCTGGGGTAGCAGTTGCCCCTTGATGTTTACAGAAACAGAAAGTCCTGTCTGACCCATGCCCTGAAGATGATTTGAAATCCCCGTGCTTGCCTGAGAGAAGACATAGAAGGATTACAGGCCTAAGCCATCTGTATTGGGTCCTCAATCCTCAAATATGCCCCATGGTGCAGAAGGAACACATCATGAGACGTGACACTGCCTTCCTCCTGTCGAGCTGAATCTGTCTCCTTGGAATCAACAACTCACGGTGACATGTCCCAGTCACATGAAGATGCAACACTACAATAGTGTAATGATCCATAAGTCTTAAAATAAATCTTCACCCTTTGCTGGAAGCAACAAAGACCAATGGGGAAAAAAAAAAAACAAATAAAACAACAAGAACACCCCAGAACAAAATACAAGGAGTCTCTTTCAGATTGTGGAGAAGGTGGCAGCGCAGAAAATAAGCCCTGTGAAGCTAGGACTGTGGTGGGGAAAGGATTTTAAAATGACCCACAACAGAAAAAAAAAAATCACCAGGGTCTGACAGGGATCCTCATCTTCCTTGTATTCAGCTTATGTGTCATGTTAACTCAGCTCCTTGTCAAAACAAGCTCTGTTTTGCTGCTGTCAGCACAGTGGGCTTAATGTAGCTTCAGAAAAGCATCTCACACTATTCTTCATACTTCATATATCATCTCCAACAAGCCAGAGAGCAGAAAACAAGCTGCTACTGTGCAGTTGATTATTGGTGATCATGTAGGCAGGCAGGCCCAACGAGGGAAGAACACCACGGAATTTGGCTAAGATCTGTTTTTAGCTCTGCACAGAGGAAACGAGTAACAACACAGGGGGAGCCTGTGACTCAGGGAAACTTCCAGATGCCTGTGAACTACAGAAACAAAATTCCATGTTTTCAGCACTAACAACCTCAAAGAGACCTGTCAGACTGGTGCTCTCTTGTTATGTGGTACTCATTGTCAAAAAGCAGCAAAGTTGTTGACCATACAAGGCATTTTTACACATAAAGACTGCCAGCAACAGTTGGAAAGAAGAGTCAGAAGAGTTGAGATGGAACAGACACTGAGAAAAAGTACTGCTATTAAAAACATTAAAGCAAAACCTGCCATTTGGTCCTTTCCTTTCTCAAACACTTTGGCTGCTAGTCTAGTGAAGGCAGTAAGTTATTCCATTCCTTGTAATTATCCTATTTTGGCCAAATCCATTATTCTGGATGGCCTCTATCTCTGCACATACAGTAATTTAATACAGCTACTGGCTTCAGTCACAGAATGTTAAATAGTTACCTATTTTTGTTTAATTGCAGATATAAGGACATTCTCCTAACAGCATGTTAATAAAAACTTGGGGGATACATCCCTGAAATAACTCAGGTCAACGTTCTAAAACATCAGCTGTTTAATTTAGGAGAATCCCAGAAGACATGAAGAGGATTCGTGTTACCAAGATATTCCTGCCAGTGTTTCACTGTGCACCACGTATCTATTTTGCTTTGCATATCCACCCTGTGACAATATCTCATCATCATTTTCCACTGGTATTCAGGAGGGATCTCGTACTGCTCTCAGCAGCCAGCACTATAGTCTTCATACTCTGCTGAGATTTGATGGTTCATTTCCTCTGCCCAAACTAACTTCAGCTTGTCAATATTGCCCTGCAGTTCTGTAAAAAAAGTACATGCAAAACATACTTATTTGTACTTCGAGCAGATAGTTCCTCATCTTGTAATTTCCTTACACAGCAAGCCAGTGGTGATAAAGCAGGTTTAAACTACAGATTATTACTGAACACTTCTTGCTCTTCAAAGCTTCCATGCTGAATTCCTTGACATCCCTGACACTGTGCTCAAAGTGGTCTCACTCCACTCCTTGGTGAGGGACCTGAGTGTAGAAGTGAAGCTTATTTCTCACTGCTTTTCACAGGCTGGGAGCTTAGCATGAAAAATTAAAAAAGTAGGATCCAGGGTCTGGCTCAGAAGGGATGTTCTGTGTTTCCAAGTCCAGTCTCTGCTACTACTGGTACTCGTGCCCTGTAATTCATCAGCAGTATCTTAGACAATGAGTTTTTTCTCTCCACTTTTTCTGTGGGAAGGATGCTTCACAACCTCACTCTGATGGTTGGAAATATTCTTCTCATTTGCAGCCTCAGTTTGAGGAGGACTAACTTACACAGTCTTCTTATGCTCACGTTTCCCTTCAGCTTAAATAATGCATCTCCTTCCCCAGTACCTTTTCCTAGGATGCATGAGCAGACAGCTTTCACAGACCTGTCAGACTTTTTTATTGCTAGTTACACTGAGTTAGATTTTTAGCATTCTCTTACCAGACAGGGTCTCTCTTACCCAATCACCTCAGCTGTCTTCATCTCCCAAGCCAAATTCAGAATGTGATGGGGAAGCAGTAGTGGAACAGGGCTCAAACATGAACCTTAAACCTGCTAGATTCACACTCTGGCTCCTTATCTCCATCTCTGTGCAGACATTCAGAACCAGCTGAGGTGTCCCAAGACAAACCTCCTGTTTCCAGATGTTACAGATACCACCAAGAACAACTCTTCCCTTTCCCCTCCCAAGAACAAAAAGTTCACTTTAAGCCAGACCATACCAGAGTTGCAGTTACTGTGTGGTGACAAATAGCCAAGAAGGCAGACAAACACTGGTTTCACCACAGCAAACAATGGGCTGGGCCCCATTAAGATGTACCAACTCTGAGCAGCCAACTCAGGACAGCACTGATCTGCCTGTACAGACAGCACACCACAGCCTGTTGTCAGAGTGTCCTCATTAAACCTTCCCTAGAGAAGTGATAGGAGCCACCTGTCCTTCACACACACTTGCTGCTTCTTTCATCCAGGCCACAGAGTGGAAAAACCACTTCTTGTAGCATTCAGCACGTGCACCTCACTTCCTGTTGCTGATTTTTCACCTTATGTCAGGTCACTGAGAAAAGCTGGCTATGAAATTGTTAAATGCATCATGTTAAACACTGTTAACCCCACAGGGCAGCTGCTGGACATACCCATCTCTTTGCAGCCAGCATCTGCCATCTTGCTGGCTTAAAAGAAGTGTTGGTTTTCCCAGGGAGAACATAGGGCTGCATCCAATTCCTATTTCTGCCCCTTCTCTCTCACTCTGTCAAAGCTTTTCCCCCTCTCCCTTCCTTAATAGTCACATGCCCTACAGCAGCATCCTGGCAGACCCTTGTGGAAAGCACAAGGCAGTAAACACCTCCAGAGCAATTGCTCCCATTAGGCAGTGGTGATACCTGCACAGACCTTGTAGCAGAGCACTCAAAGAACAGCCTGTTTCCTTCTCCCCTACTTCTCTTTCCAAAAATCCCCATCTCATCAATGAAATATCCCTGCTTGCTGCTCCTCCTTGTCAACCTCTTCCATCAGAGAGGCATTGAGACAGCAAGATAGGCTGTACTGCAAACCTCAACCCACATTTCAATCCTTCTGTTCATCTGCTGGAAGGGAAGAAGAGGGAATGTGATCTCCTACCTCCTTTAGGAAAAAAAAAACCTCCCAACACTGTCAGGAGAATAGAGCAATAACCAGCCATGCCTAAAGTCACTCATTTTGCATGCAGAATCAGGTCACAGCACACCTCTAGCTACAGCAAGTTCTCAAGTGCTTGCAGTCAAGCCTGGACACTTGGAACTTAGCAGTTCCCAATGGGATGGACCCATTCTGGAAAAAGAATTTAGTACCAGACAGCAGCAGAGCAATGTTTGTATCATCTTGTTGTAGCATGACATCACTGCAATTCAGAATGTGACACTAAACAGCAAAGAAACTGCAATTAAGAGCTGCATGACAGGAAGCAGAAAGTTCACACCTGCCACTGAGCCTTTCAGACCAAACTGAAATAACCCACTTGGATTTAATCTCTTCTTCCTCAAGACAAAGCCACAAGTCATATATTTCCAGTCTGTTGATGACAGACGGGCGATCTTGTCAGGAAGCCAATGACTTAAGCACAAAATTCCCCAATTCCTGTTCCTAATTCTGTCTCACATTGTCTTAGTCCAGTCATCTCATCATTGTTGCTCAGCTTTCCCCCTGTGAAGAGAGGGAGGTTGTACTTCCCCAAGCCCTACTGAGCTTCAGTCATGAGCTCGGGAACCCATCACTGCTATCAGAGAGTAACTTCTCGTCTTGTTTCTTAAACACTGGAAGGAAGATACCATATTTATACACATGCACTCAGAGACACCATCCACGTGAGTTCATCCTACTGAAGAAGGCAGGAAAGAGCACATGTACAGCACAAAATAAAAACCCCAGTCATGTTCTGGATGTCTTCATGCAGATCAGAAACAGAGCATCACCTCTCCCAGGCTTCCTTCTCTTTGTCAGAAGTGGAGTCTACACCCACAACTGGACCAGTCTGCATTTAGGGTCTTTCATTTCCACCCCAGTCTCTTTTTTCCACTGCTGGATGTCCCTGCAGAGCTGTTCTGAGCACACAAGTTACACACTTTTTGCCAGGTTATTCTGAACATAAATACCAATCTGATCAGTACAGAAAACCAATTATATGGTCAGTTCTTCTAAATGCAGCCCTAAAATGACAGTCTTAGCAAAGCTGTGCTGCTAAACAGGGAGACTTGAGTTTTCTTGCTAACTAGGGATGGTACAGGTGCACTGATTAACAACCACTTGGAGATAAAGGAGGAAAGTGAGTGATGATAATAAGCCATCAGGTGGAATAAACTGCCCTGAACTGAGTATCACCACCTTTTATAGGAAGTGGGGCTGAAATCTTGAATTTCAACTTCGTAAGGTGAAAGACAGATTGTGCACTTTGCAAAGAGAATTGTGCGTACATACGTATTCTGCAAGGAATAAAGGGATGCTGTTTCTGCAAGGAGTGGGAAGAGCAGGAAAGTGGTATTTTTAAAAGCATTAGTGCATAGAAAAGCAGGATGTATAATGGAGAGTTCCTTGTGTCTCAAAGCTGTAAGAGGACCTGTGTTCTTGCTCATTGCAGGGACTATAAAATACCCACACGCAGGGGAGTAATTTTGTCCCTGCTTTTATTATTTTTTTTAATTGTGCTGGTACCATCTCCCACCCACCTGCAAATAGCTCCCTCCTCTCCCCTGTTCCTGACAGGGAACAGAGCAGGTTGTCCCTGCCACACTCTGTGCTACCAACAAAGTCAAAGAGCTTCCAGTGCTGAGGATTTCAGAGACACTCTCCATGGCCTCAGAACCAGAAACCCTGTGCCTGCCCAGGCCAACCCCTCACTACACCATTTTTCTGACAGATGCATGTGGAATCCCTCACTGCAGGGGGTAGGGAAGGGATTTTATTTCTTTTATTTTCCTGCAAGCAAAACTGAGAACTGCTAAACAGCAAAAATAAGAACAGTTTCTATTACACACAACACTGGTGTCCAGCAGCTGGACTGTATCAGTCAGCTGTGTCCAGTGTTTCCTGATGGGTTCCTGCCTGACCCAGTAGGACAAAAGTGGCAAACTCTTTGTTTTCTGATGTCAAACACATTTGTTAAAGAATGGTTTTGTGTTCTCAGTGCCAGCCCAAATCTTTGCTTCTCCCAGTGCTGGCAGTAATGCTAGTTGCTCAGTATCACTGCTCTTGAGAGCTTTTTAGATGCTGACTACTTTCAAATTACACTGAATATAAAATAATGGCCACCTGCACATCAAACATTCATTGCCAAAACTGTACTTTCCAGTGGGCAGGGCTCTATCAGGCAGTGGCCCAGCAAAGCCAGTGCCCTCTTAGCTCTGCCACTGTCCCTATGCCATCCTTTTCCCTCCCAGCTTTCACCCAACACATCCATTTGATGGGAGTTTATATTTTGGTTGGAGACAGTATATGCTTCCATCCTGTAAGGGCAAATGATTTTACTTCTGTCAACTGCTCTACAACAGCTTCCTGCCACACTACAGAAATTCCAGCAATCCTGAAGTCACTTTCCTGCCTCTTGCAGACTGCAGTTCATTGTCTCAATGGGAAGACAACACTGTTTGGGGTATCCACAACAGACAGATGAGAGTGGGATGCATCTGAGTTCTGCAACACCCTTGCTAGACCTTGTTTTCTCTTTCCAGGAGCAGAATAACACAATGATTTGTATTTCTCCAGATTTCTGCATTTTGCAGAAACAGGCCATGTCATGAGATGTGGCACCTCTACCACCAGCAGACCCTTTGCCCACCAGGGAACACCTGCAGAACAAAGTCCCAGCAGAGTTTATTGTTGCCATTTCTGATGTAAAAACAAACAGGCAGAAAGGACTCACTCCTGGTAGCTCCACCCAAACACAGGTGGAACTTCAGACCTTCCATTGCAGTCAGGGCTATAAGGGTGCCCTCAGCTCTCCACAAGCTTTTGGATGGTGAATACAAGGATGTCTGTACCAGCTGTGGAGGGAGAAGTATAAAAAGGGAAAGCTCAATCACGGTTGTAACACAGGAGGCTCTGCCCCTCATAAGCCCTGCAAAACTGTAATACCACAAGGTGCCCTCTGGGTTTTGAAGGGTCTCTGCACTGGATACAAAAGGCAGTGACAGGATAAAACAGGTATGTACAGAACACTTCTTACAGGAAAAAAGATCCCCACTGTCACCACCAGAACTCTGCCAACCAGCAACATCAAACAGGAATGAATGCCAGGAATTCCTGGCCAAGGATCCTACTCCTGCTGCAGAAATCCACTGGTCAAGAGCACAAATCCAAAGCACCCTCCTGGTACATACATGGCACTGGAATGGGCACAGGGTGTTTTGTGGATGGGAAGCCAATGTGTCTGCACACCCACTTCCTGCAATCGGGTGTTGAGGTCTGATATGTGCAGACAAATACCAGCACATGCATTTTAAAAGCCTTTTTAAAACTCAAGTGTTTATGCAGCTGTGATCAAGTTGCTTTAATTCAACCAGAGGAGAAGCATGGCATGGCCATGTGATTGCAAACAGTGAAAGTTTCCCTGGCTTGGCAAATTACTGTGTGTCTACTGGGCTGTGACAACACACCCTTTTAATTCAATCTAATGCAGAACAGAGCATTTTTGGTCTAAATCACTGGGAAAGCAGTAGCTTTTCACTCTGGTGTTTAAACAAAGGCGCTTCACTGCTCAGTGAGGATAACAGGGCACATGGCCATTTACTGCCAGAGCTGAGCTTTGGTTTCTTGACCACTTGCAATTATACAGTCTTGGAATGTAAAATAATCTGTCTAGACTATAGAAAAGCACTTCCTACACATGAAGTTGGGTTTTTTTCCCTG
The DNA here is from genome assembly GCF_009829145.1 of Chiroxiphia lanceolata. Taxonomy (NCBI): domain Eukaryota; kingdom Metazoa; phylum Chordata; class Aves; order Passeriformes; family Pipridae; genus Chiroxiphia; species Chiroxiphia lanceolata. The sequence goes on along the minus strand of NC_045647.1, from coordinate 16,871,107 downwards.
AGTGCTGCACTGTTGCAAATACCTATTCCTGAATTTTCAAACCATAGAACTGCCAGGGTTTATCAAAACATTACCACAATGCCTCTTTGCCCAAAAGCTGGGTGCAGAGATGGGGCCTGTAACCCACTCAGGAGCAGGCAATGCTTCAGACACATCCAGCTGATCCTGCTGGATGTCCAAGTGTCAGCATCAGAGCCAAGCCATGGAGCCCCACAGTACATTAGGACTTTGGCTTGCTCTAGGCTGTTGCAAAAACCACCAGTGGGAACAGTTTTGTCCACTTGAAAGCAAGAAAATCCTGCATTTGTCTCAGTGGTCAATGCAACTGCTTGGGAGCAATGCCAAATAATATTCATCAGCCCGGCTGAATGTTTTAAAACCCAGCTGTGTAAGTTCCCATCATGGAGAACACCCCAATACAACAAGCAGCCAGTCTGGGAGCACTCAACGTGCTCTTACACTGTTTCATTTGTCTTAGTTATTAGACACAAGTGAGGCAGTTCTGAGATGTGCTAACTTGTGAACTGATCTGCTCACGTGCACATGGCAGACCAAGCCAGCCAGGAGAGGATGAGGCAGTACATGTGTCACCAAACTCAGGCAGTTTGCCAGGGCCTGGCTATCGCTGTGCCAGGAGGGATTGTTAGCAAAGGGGTAGAGTGTCACCACATTTACAGCTCTACAGAGGGAGACACTGAAAAGTGAGGAGTTGAGAGTCTCCACCTTGCCTTCCTCTGTAAGCAGAGCCACACTTAAACTCACGGCCAGCCAACTGGGCTAGTTTTAAATTCAAACAGTGGTGCAGAAGAAAGAGGTGAGGGGTGGTTTTACCCTTCCTTGGAGCAGCAGCTGACCAGGAGAGCTGGGGGCAGGATGACTGTGGACCCTTTGTTCTGCACTGCAGAACCCAAGTGGCTGCTGCCAAAGCAGGGACAGGATATATGGGCCAATGGCTCCTGCTGGGAATGAGTGTGTGGAGGGAAGGCCTTTCCCAGAAGCTGTTATAGTTACTATCCTATTTTTTATTTTCGTGCATCTTGCAGCTGATCTCTGTCACTTGGCTCAGTGTCACCAGCTGCCTTGCTTCCCTTAGCTCAGCGTTTTTCTTACACCACCCATTGCAAAGAACTACCCTGCACTCCCCTTCTCCTTGGGGCTGCACAGCACAGCTCCATCTGCACTGCCAACTCATCCTGAACCAAACTGCCAGAAAAGCTGTGTGTGCTGCCCAGACTGCTCTGTTCCAGGCAAGGAAGGCAATTTGGTTTAACTCTATTCCCTCTCACCTCAAGCTAGTGCCCAATTAGAGTAACAGAACTCTAATTACACAGGATGGCTGGACAAGGTAAATGATACCAGCATGGTTGTAGCCCTGGCAGTCCTTGCTTCCTGATCTTCCATCTCGGCTGTTAGAAGGTGCTAACATGACTGCAGCCCTTCCAGTGGCTCCAGATAGCTGAATCACTGCAGTTAGGACATGACTGAGCCAGAAGGGATGGGGTGGGAATGTTCTTATTCCCACATCCTACTGGTGTTATGTAGCTGGGAGTGAGCTACCTACACCCAGCTGTGCAGATATGGATCTACAGCCTCTTCAGCACCCTGGTAAACTCATTCAAAAGTCACACAAAAATTACAACTACAGTTAAAAATTAGCAAGTAATATACTAAGCACAGCAGTTGGTATTTTTTCTTCCACTAGAACTGTTTTCAGAACAGGCTGAAATGAACAACACACATGTGGGTCAGTGCTTGCCTAACAAGGCCAGGATCTCACCTGGGAACTTTAAGAGCTAAAGCAAAAGCACCAACCCATTACCTTGGCTCTAGCCTATGCTATTGACCCTGCACGTTCCCTGACATCACTTCACAACCTTAAGAAAAAAAAGAAGGGGATTAAAAATATATATCTTTGAACCTGTAAATCCCAGAGGCCCAGTTCTTCCTTCTAGTCCTCCCAGAAAACCAAGCCACTTGCTCAGGAACATATCACCAACAATGGTCACAGTGAGAAAGCAAAAGGCCCTGACCACGATATCAGTCTCACTTTATAACCCAGCACTGTCCCTGCAGGAACCAATTGCTGCAGCAGGGAAGCTGGAGGCAGCAGATAAGCCTTAGCTGGGTGATAGGATCAGCTGCCCAGTTATCAAGGGAGTACAAAAATCAAATAGATTTTGATTTAGTAGTTACAGCTTTTCATATATCCTGGGAAAAGAGAGGGACCAGGGAGGGAGAAGGGGGGGAGAGGAGTCTTTTCCAGGGTGTTGTGATGTCAGATCTTTTTAGCAATGAATTTCTAGGTTAAGCAGTTACTGAGACATGTGGCTGCAGAGAACTGCAGTCAGTGCAGGCGTTTGTAGGAGGGAACTGAAAGCAGTGGAAGAGGCAAAGGATTGCACATCTGAAGGCTGCAAACCCTGCCTAGACTAAGCAAGACACAGTAGAGCAAAGAGTCTCTCCCAGTGGGCACAGAAACAAAGAATGGCAGCTCTGTACCCTCAGAGAGCCACTTCTGACAGTGTTACAACTCAGCCATCTGATTCAGGGTGATGAATTAACCGAGTCCTTCTCTCAGATGTGACCCAAGCTTTGGGCTGCAATGCCAACTACAACATCCAGGGGCCTCCATGCCATGTGTCCAGCTCCACAACTCTTTGACAGGAGCAGATCATCACCAGTGGATTAGATCAAAACACATCAGCTGTGTTGCTGTGTTAAGGCCAGAGGCAGATGAAGATAACACACTGGATTTCAGTGCCAGAAAGAGAACAGGCAATGGGTGCCAACAGCCAGGCAGAGATCAGTAGACAGAGCAGCAGGAAGAGGTGAATATCAACCTTTGATTACATGAAATCTGACCCAATAAAGCTTGGCATTCAGGTACAATTCTGCTATCAGCTATGACAAGGGCTACATTTGTAAATCTCCATATATTCATCCAAGTATTAGCACTTCTGGCACAAGCTTCTAGACAGAAGTTTTGGAAGCTGCAGCCATTTCAGTCATGAGGAATCTTTCACACAGCATATAAAAAGTACTCTTTAACACATAATGGCTTGGAACAACCAAAACCTAAAGGAATTTAATTCAGATTTTACCCTGTCATTACAGGATCAAGCGCATAGAGAAGGCCAAGCCACTGATTCCCTTCTCATGGTGCCTTGGCAATGCCAGCAGACTGTTCTCACCTCCATGCTCAGCCCACAGAGCCTGCACAGCCCCAGGATCAGCATCCAGTCCCACTGGACAGCACCAAGCACCAGTGGCACACAGACCTGATGTGACCCAACAGGGAGATGGTGTTTCCACCAGACTGCAAGGGAGACTCCTGGAGTGACCTGAAGCACTCTGCACCCTCAGTGAGCTACATGCTGTATTTGTGCTCCTGTAATCTACTTCCCAGCTCCATCTCCATCCCTGTTAATTACTGTCACAGCAGGAGAGTTTCTGGCATTTCAAAGAATGCCCTTCTTACTAAGCAGGAAAATAGAAGGAGATAGCAGGCAGCACTACCCACATGGAAACTGCCAGAGATGCTCTATCCTTCCTCCACAGCACTGCTCATTCATTTCCCTGGGCTGAACCAGGAACTCCAAGCCCTTAGGTTTCCATCCAGTCCTCCAGGAGAGGCTGAGGGCCATGGGACTGCTATGCTGGCAGTACTAGGAGTGTCAGGCATCTTGTCTGATCCTTCCTGGAAGGGAACAGGGCAGGGACATCACCTGCAAGAATTTTGCATTGAGCCTGGCCCACCTTCTCCCAGGCAGACCTGCCATGGGGCAGAAGGGCTGGGTCTGGCAGGAGCTCCAAATTATTCTAGGCTCTCCTGCATCTAGTTGTTTCTGTGGGCATCTCCAGTCCAATTTCAGGTATATTTGCTATTGAAGCAAACCTTAATTCTGGTGTTGGCTGGGATCTTACATAAATCTGGCTTTTGAAACAACTGGTCCTCCCTGAATCAGCTGAACAAGACCATGACATCCTTACGCAGATGAATCTGCTCTTTTCATTTAGAACCTGCCTCCTGGCAGCCTTGCTGGACTCAGATTTTAAGCACTTCCTACTGAACAAAACAGCTTATTTAAATGGGAGAAAAAAAAAAAGGTAAAAGCACAGCTCACTCTCTCCATTTGATTGTCTTTGGAAACAGGACTGGAGGCTGCTGTCCCAGAAGACCGAGCTGCCCTTATCTCAGGCACTCTGTTAAAAGACTTGGAATCACTTATTAATTTAGTGAAAGCTCCTTAATTTTGATCCTTTGTCTGCATTAATTGATTTGCTATCAATAACCTGCATTGATTAGGCCTCCAGACCTGGCAGCTGCTGAAGATGAGGAGACAGATTCTCTTTCAGAGCAGGAGTTCAAAGCCTGAAATGATTAAAAAAAGACAGTACCAAAATGGCTGATAACAAAAAGGTGTCGTTCCTTCTCCATTCTAGTATGAAACTGTGTGCAGTTAACCCTTTGGTGCCTGAAAATGCCCTCAGGTCTAAGGTATTTGTGTAACCTAGAGCTGCTAGACTTACTCCATTATGCCATTTTAATTAAAATATTATGGGTGCACTGAAACACCTGACAGGATGAGAGCAGAGGGAAGATTTTATCTGCTTCAGCCACAAAGAGAGCTCAGGAAAAGCAGCCTGACCTGGCTCAGGTAGTGCTCTCAGACTCCTTCCAGACAGCGTTGTAAAGAGCAGTTCAGAAGTCAGATTTAATTTGCAGCAGATCCAAACCAAATGCAACAGTGAAATTTAACGGGCACCAGTTAAAATTTTGACAATAAAATTCTGACAATAAAGTTCTGAGAGCTGAGAATGGCTTGTTTGTCCAAGATGCCAGGAAACCATCAGCAAAACCAGCTCCCTGTCAGAGAGGGCACTGGCACACAACTCCAGGCTGCTCCCGACTCCAGATCTACATGAGGGGCAAAAGGTACAGATGTCCACGTACAACGTTCCTCCACCAAGAAAATCAAAGGTTACTGACTATGGAGAGCTGTGAGACCACTCGAGAAAGAATGTTTTGGGACAGACTCTGGGCACAACAGTTGCAGGAGGAGCACCTCAGCTACCCTGCATGCATCTAGGAAAAAAATAATAAATAAATAAACAAAACCACTGCCAGTGCACACAGACATGGTCTCGGGTGGTTTTGTCTGCTTCAGATTTCACATATCCAATAATGGTTTGCTAAACAGCACAAGATCAAGTATTCACTCTAGCCCAGCACCTGAATAATCCAAGTGGCCACTGTCCACCAAAGACACTTAAGTGACCTTTGAGAAGACCTCCAATTATCATAAGAGCAAGGTGGGTGCTTGTTTCACACAAGCTGTGTCAGCTGCTCTGGCCACCCCTCAGCTGTGACTGTGACAACACAACCCTCAACAGCACACCTTGCTAGACCTGTAGATTTTCCTGGCAGCGCCCATTTCACTTGAAAAAAAAAAAAAAACCAAACAATTCTTCTGACAGTTAGTTTGGTGGCAGCACAGAGTGTGGGTCAGGTATGGCACAGAGACAGCTCTGGCCCTGCAGAACAAGCTTATGAGCTGTTGGTCCTGAAGAACTGTGGTGGACACTTCTCAAGCATCCCACCCAAATGTAACATGGATGTAACATGAACTCAGGGCTGAATCATGCCCTGTGTGACAGTTCACATCAGCACTGCCAGCTCACACAGCAGCACTTCTGCAGAAGGGAACACGAACACAAGCTGTACTGAGCTTCTGCACTTGTACCTGGACAAGAGCACACAGGTACCAGGACTCCAAATCCCTTCCTCTGCATGTTTGCCTCTCCTCCTTGCGTGAACGTCTTCAATATCCTTCAGCCCTTTTAGTGTATTTTTCTATTTCTTCCTCTCTTTCTCTCTCCCCTCCCTGCATACATTACAGGGAGATGCTAAATATCCCTGCAGGTGCAGTCACTCCTCACAAGCTGCTGTCCTGCCCTGCTGTGGGTCTCTCATATTTATTTACTGTATATGTCCTACACATGTCCAGAAATCCCAGAAAAATGGACCAAACTCCCAAGTCCTAGCTATACAAAATTTCTGGGAGAACAAGGAATGTGTTGGCACTCATGCTCTGGTCTCACACCACAAGGAGGGGTGAGTTCCTGAGCCCTCAGGCTCACAAGCAGCTCTGGACATGGTGATTTAGCAGCTGATCCAGGTGCCCAACCTATGCCATGCCTCTGTCTGCTGGGAAGGGACCATCTTACATGTGACAGGAGAAACAGCCCACTGAAATTAAAGGTCCTGTACTTTCTAGAAGTCCTTTCCTTTTGCATGGAAGCTATGTCAGCCTCGGTGTCCTCCAAAATTAAATGTGAATAACGATTAGGACAGCTGAGCACTGGAACAGATTGCCTTGAGGAGTTGTGGAGTCTCCATCACTTGAGTTTTTCTGAACGGGCTAAACAGTCATCTGTCAAAAAGGGTTTAAGTATCACAAACTCTGCCTTGGGGAGCAGAGAGAAAGGGAGAAGTGACCTCATAAGCTCTATTTTCTGTTGCTGTAATTTGAGTATCACTTCTCAGGACTATAGAAATTCCACTTGCCCCCTCAGCTGGCCACAGCACACCTTCCCTAAGCCCTTGTGCTTCATGTCCACGTGTTACAAAAACTCCCTTCTACAGCAAGGGTGGCCTTCATGCAATGGTTTGAGTGATGCCTTCACTTTATCTTCCCACATTTATAAAATGCTGAGGGGTGGAAAGCACAATGCTGCAAGTATCTCAAAAGCTCCGCATTTAAAAAAGCAACTTTTATTCCTACTTTTAACACATGACTAGTAGATCAAAGTAACTGAAGGCTTTATCTGGTATCTCCCAGATACTAACACTGGGTGTACATACATCACACTGATGTGCACAGGATGAGAAACGAGGGAGCCAAGCTTTCTTTCCACCCACAAGGAACAAAAATAGGCTTTTATTCCGAATGACTTATTTTAGACTAAAAAAGAGAAAGAACAAAGGCGAAGGCTCCAGGAAGTGGAGTCTGCACCCGCATCTTATTTTAAGATGCTGCCTTGACTTTTTAGAAATTTAAAGCTGCATTGCACAGAAAGCAAAATCATATCAGTGATGAGCTCGCTATTTCCAAATATCAATCTAGGATCTCAGAAGCAATAAAGATTCAATAACACTCCACAGTCTCCAGCTCTGAAAATCCAAAGAGAAAAACTGTAACAATTAAGGACAGATACAGATATGCAATATACATTGCACAGATGTTTTATTTCCCTGCAATTATATATATGTCCTCCAAAATAAAACCCAACCTTCATTAACTCAACATTACAGTGTTGTTGTATATTCCTCATGAAAAAGAATCAGTTAAAGTGAAGGAAAGTATTCATCAAGATATCATCAGCATCCAGACTAATCACATACACATTCCACCACATTAATTTCCAACATGTTCAGGTACTGGCCTTCCATGAGTAATTATTATACAAATATTTCCAGTGTTGCCTCTTCACTCTCAGAAGTTGTATCTAAAGCAAATATTTTTGTGTGGAATGGAAAGCATAGTTATACACACCTACAGGAACACAACACACACACATCCTTTGGGGGATACACAAATATAATCATTCATGGAGAACCCACACAAACATGGGCACACACCTACTGGAAAACACAAGTTCATCATCAGTTAACAAGAAAAATCTCTGCTGAGGACACAGCCTCACGTGCAGCCTGGTAATTTCAACCTCAGCACCTGAAGACTGCTGGCTGAGACCCACAGGCAAAACAGGGACAAACCAGCCAGCTGTACATAAGCAGCATTCACGGAATGTGGCCGGAGGAGATGGACATGCACGTTCTCCTCTCAACTTATTAATACCATCCAGCACTACCCAGTTGCTGGCACACAGCAGTAACTGCGTCTGCAGCAGGTAAAAGGAGCCACGTAACATTCCCATTTTTTGATGGCAAAGAGCATTCAAGTTCATCTGCAATCATTTTATTTATTGAGTGGTTCTCTCAGCCAATATCCCAGAAATTCACTCAGTTCGGAGGCAAAAGAATGCCCAATTCCCTTTTTTCCTGGAAGTTTTTTCCTACCCCAAGGGAGAAATTAGAGGGCAATAATTTCATTTGATAACAGCTGGTTTCCCTTTCTTGGTATCCCACATGGTGTTTGGAGAATCTCTCACTCCAGACCCAGCCTAACCCTTCAGAGCATTCAGCCTTGGTAGTGATTTAGCTGCAGCCTCCCAGGCAGAGCAGTAACACACACTGTGTTTATTCTCCCTCTCCAGTGGGTGTTTAAGACAGCTCACAAAGATATTTAGGTACTTCAGTTTACCTCCAGTTCCATAAAGAAGGCAGTCAGCTAAGTACCATACAGCTCTGAGCTTGAACTTAAAAAAAAAAAAATGGTATGTTTTTTCCAGTTTTGGGAAGTGACAGGAAAACAAATCTTCCAGTTCTGATGAATAATCTGCTTTGAGTTAAAACCCACTGCTGAACTGCAGCTTTCCTCAGCTTTAATACCAAGGGATAGACCAGCAGAGACTACATTTCAACACACAAATTAGGAGGGGCAAGCACTAGGCAGCAGGTGATGTATTGCTGCTGCATCACCTTTTGTTTGATTAGTTTAGAAATTAATTGCCTCTCTGCACAAGAAAGGAAATCTGGCAGAGTCCTTCTGAAATAAACACAGCATTTACATTCATTTCTCTAAAAGCTATAAAATACTTCAGTCTCCAAGCAATGTAGCCCTAATAGTCTTTGAATATAGTCTGATACAATTCCTGTGCACAGCTCGTTAGGCACTGAAATCTATGAAATAAGAAACCCCTTTCTGTCATTCATACATAAATCTAACACAGATGCCCCCACTTGGCAGATGCAAAATGCTACTGCAATAAGAAGTGATAATAAAGGAACTTGGTTGGGTTAATGGAGTCACATATGGTGATGGTGTGGTCCTTGAGAATATTCCCCCTCAACTTCACTTTCCCCTCCTATCAATCCTCTCCAGAGACTGGAGGAATAGAAGCATGCAAAGGGGAAAATTCAGGTTTGTTGGCAGAGGTGACATTTTTGGATGAAAATACTATTAATCACTGTCACTGAGACAAGATCAATAAAAAATTTATAAAGAATACCTCTTCTAATGTGTACACATTCCAAGAAACACTGACAGCCATACCAACACCATGAGACTAAAATAAATCCAATTCTTTTCCGCCCCTGAGTTTTTACTTTTGTCTCTTCATCCCATGTAACTGAGCTTAGAGTGATGTTGCCAAGTGTCTCCTGTGACTGTGTGCACTGATGCCTTTCACCAGCTCCAGTGGTGCTGAGGTTTGGGATATGGAAGGTTTGACAGAATAAGTAAAGGGAAAAAAAAAAAGAAAAAAAAAAAAGAAGGTAGTCCTTTGCTGTGATCAGTGCTCAGACTTGAGGGAAGGAGGTGGATGCAGTGAGAACACTACAGATTGCACAGTACTACACATTGCCATACTGGCTTTATTTCTTGACCACTCTGCAATTAACTCATGTTCTTGAGTGTTGTAGGTCTTGCATGTGGGGTAAAAAACCTATCTTTTCACTTGGATGCTTAAGCCTTTTCTTGCTGAAGGTCCTTTATATCTAGGCCCATCTGTTATGGGGTAAGAACAGTTTCTTTTGCTTGTCAAAAATGGCAGTGTTTCCTGCACAAAATCCCATCCCTCTGGAGCATGAGAGAGGATACTGCTTTTGACAGTGGCCTCCAGCCTCTTACTACAGAGCCTGAGCAAACCCCAACTCCATTAAAATAACACAGCTCATCTGCTGTCCCCAAAAATCTGCTCCCTCCTGCAGACCAAAGCACCTGCCAGTCAGAATAATATGTTTCTGCATGTGTTTATTTTTAGGGTACAGCTAAACAGTGCACCCACAGCACTAGCTCTTAATTACAATAAATTCACTGGGGAGGACAGGAGCATGAGAAAATAATCCAATGCCCTAAAATGGCACTGTCAAATCTCATCTATTTTATCAGGAACATAACCATATTTGAGCCTTTCACTTAAAGCTCCACTATCTGGATTGCATAATTAAACAGTACCTAATTTTAAATTAAATTTCTAGAATACTGCATTGAAAAGTGTGGAAAAAAAAACCCTGAGAGGGTGAATGTCTATTATGCTCAATAAACTAACTATCTATACTTTTGTAGTTTCTTTAAGTGTTAATAAATATGACAGATTTTAAGGCAGTACCTGGATTTTAGGAGACCTATCTTAAGGTGTTTTGATGCAGACACCTGCTCAGATTAATATCGCTATGAAACTCTCTATAAATTGTTTTCTGTTCTCAGTGCTCGTTGCTACCTGAAGTACAGCTTAACCTCTCTTGAGAAAACAGTCCCAAGTGGAGCAAAGGAAACCTGTTTACAGATAAATTAAATTTCCAGGGCACACACAGACACCCAACAGCTACTCCTCGAGAGTGAAGGTTCAAGATGGAGCTTGAACAAATGGCTTTTCCTGTGCCTCTAAAAAGCCAACAAAGGACATGCTTATTATTTACATCCAAACTGGCTGGCACACCTAATATTTCAGGAAACAGATTTTGCAGCTGTAATACAACTTGAGGAAAACCCCTATATTTCACTGATATGAGGTACCATAATAGCTGAGCAATATAGGTCTTTCTATACATCACATTCAAAGCTGGGAAATACTTTTTTTGTTGTTTGCTGCAAACATGCTTTTTCTTATCTATAAAAATAGCCATAATAATGATGCTCTACACAGCTCAGGAACCCCACAGCCCTTTCAGGGCACTGAGCACCTGTGTTGTAGAGCTGAAAGAGTACGGGCATCTCCACAAATCAAACAGTGAGGAGAAGATAAAACACTTGAGAGGGAGCCAAGACTAGAACTTGGAGCTTTTTCCTGCTGGGGTGCCTGACACTGTAAAACAGTTATTTTCTATAACTGCAGAGGTGCCAGTTATCACAAATTTAGAAGCTTGGTGATATAAGACAACTATGATACAACCGTGGAGAACATTCTGAATTAATACAGAACATGATAAATGCAGCAAGTACTGGGTGTCTTATGAAAAGCTTTTTCACTTTAACCAGGGTAAGGGGCAGGTATATTACCAGAATAACATTTTTAATATTAACTAGATCCCTCTAGTCCTAGGAGAGGAAATAGAGATCAGGTTAAAGCACACAAATACTCACACACGGCCTTAGGAGACCACACATCACCACAACGCAGGAAACTACAGCCTGGGGAAACTTTGGGGCTTCACTCTCTGCACCCATTTGTTTGTTCTGTATTACTTCTGACGCAAGTCAAAAAGCACAAGACACCGGAGAAAGAAAGCACCAACTCTTTCAGAGCGAGCAGAGGAGGAGTATCAGAGCAGTTAAAACTTCTTACCAGCACAGGAGGGGACACAAAGCAAACAGGAGCCGGGAGGCAAATGGCGCCAAATGGCTCCTTAAGGCCTCCAGCTGCCTCGCACTTGCCACATTTAAAGGGCCAGCACGGGAGGCAGGTGGGGTGGCTTGGCAGCCCTCCTATGGGAGGACTCCTCCCTGTGGAGGGGAGGCAGCATCAGAACGGCTCCAGGATGTTTCTGACCATTAAATGACACTGCAAAGAAGTGTATTAGAGATAGATGCTATTAAGAGCTAAATCACACACATCTCCTTAAGATACTAAATCAGAGGCCTGGGCCTTTTAGGCCCAAAGGGGAATCACCTGTGGGTAATATCAGCTGAAGGAGTTTTTCTGAGACACGAGGTCACACCTCTCAGTCACAGGTTACATGGATTACATTTCTATGCAGTCATTAGGTCTTGGTCTAAGGCACCAAGTTGTTTAAAGCAGTTAGCACTGAAACCTTCCAGGAAGACTAAAGTGAAAAACTACTGCTTTTTCAGCACCTTGGCCCAGACTCAGCCAGCATCTGGTAAGCCAGAAGTGTGCTGCTCATCCCATAAGAGTGTTCTGGTCTGTGGGTTATGCTGCCTTAACCCATACCGTATGCTCCCTAAAAGGCAAATCCCCACATCAAAGCCATTCTCATTTTGCTCACATGGAGAGACTGGTGCTTACAGCAACAACAATGGGATGCTGAGTTTGTGCTCAAAGCTGTAAATAGAGTACCTGGCTGCAGCAGTGTTTTATCCCTTCCAGAAAAATTACTTCAGCGCATGAAGTGCTGTTTCACATTCCTAGGCAAGAAAACTGATGAGCAACTTGAAACCAGATGGGCAGTTGGAATTGTTAGCAGATAGAACAGCAAGTGAGAAAGCAGGCAAGCAAGACAAATGCCTATGGCTTTGGAAGGGGAAGTCAGAGGGAAATCCAACAGGAGCTGCTCCCGCCACCACACAGGCAGCATCTCCCTGTCATGTTCCACAGCAACCACGTGCAAACAGGGATTTTCTAGTTAGTGACAAGTTTTGTGACAACTGTTGTCATCTGAGGATGTGGGGTTAGTGCCTTGACAACCGTGGTAGACTTCTGACTCAGGCCTGCATTCCACTTCAGAAGCCTCAGGTCAGCCAGCACTAACACCAGAGATGATGTAGGTCTTGCAGAAGTTTGTAAAGGCCATGTAGCACTTGTGAGCTCCCTTTAGTTGGGGAGCATGGGGAGGTGACAGAGCTGACCCCACACAAGGCAGCTGTCATTGGGTGGATTCAGCACAGCTGGGACATTTCAGACTCAGAGAGAGAGAGAGATGTCTGCAGCATCCCCTGCGGCTGCATTTCACTGTTCACCTCCACACACCTCCTGTCCCCTCTGACTACACCGTGGTTACACTGGCTTGTGTGTCATGTGTGTCATGTGGAAAGGTCAGCTGGCTGATTTTCAGTGTAGTGCCTCTGGCAAACACGAACCTCTGACAGTTCTCAATCTTCATTAGATGGTTCAGGCCCTACATGTCCTTCCTTTGCCTTAGCAGATGAACCTTCAAGGTCACTGATATGTTTCTCCTTATCACATCTCCCTGAGATGGGCAGCTCTAATCCTCTCCTTAGAACTTGGAGGTTAGGGCACAGAGACTAAAGGCAAGGTTTTAAAGATCCTTAAGAAACCTACGGATGCAGAGTTGGCTGATGCACTTTTCAAACCATGAAATGCAAAACTGCAATTCAAATTGCTGAATTGAAAAGCCCTGAGGAGTCTATTTCCTTTTGATTGATTTCAATGGGGGTTAGATACTGTTTGTTTCTGAAAATTGTCATCTTTAAGAATCTACAAGCCTCACTTTTAGCACCTTGCCTACAACATAGCAGGAAATGGGAGTCAGAGGTTTCCAAGCATGAGGCTACTGCTCTAGCAATCAGTCCCCTTCTTAGTCCTTCCTTCCTTTTTTAAAAAACAAAAGTCACCAGCCAGCCTGCAAAGGAGGCATGTGGTACCATCAGGTTCAAAAGTTATTAGACAAATTCAAGAACAGATCCACAAGTAGCTACTCAGAACAGGGCAGGGATGAATCCACGAGCACCACTGATCCAACATTTCTGAAGGCAGTGGGGAAACAGCAGCAAGTGCCACAGCTCATAGGCTCTCCCTGAAGAGTGTGTCCTTTTGCTGAGGGGGAAACAGAACTCTTGACCAGATGTCCCAGTGCTCTGCTCCAGGAAGGCATTCCTCATGCTCTCATGTTCTCATGTTTTAAGCAGTCTGTGCTGCAGCAGTATAAATGCACCAATAGCCTGCACTGAGCACCAGCTCCTATCCCCCTGCAGTCACTGTTTCTGCTGTAGAAACTAGAACTCTCCTAGCTGGACAGGAACACGTGGGCCTTGAATGATGTAGCTGCCATTTTGTTATGTAGACTGCTTTTTGTCCTGATCCCATACATTTTTAAATTGGAGTCTGAGCTGGTTATCTTTGTTTGAGCTATTTCACTGCCACAGTTCCAAACCTGTGAATACTCTCTGCTTTCTCTTTCTTCTTCAAACTCTTTTGCATTCCATGTTTTCCTTCAGAGCAGTGTTATTGTGGCAGTGGCTGGCATGATTATTGCTACTTACTCCCAATCCGCCAATGGCAGAGTAATACCTCTTTAATTGGGTGTTTTTCCCTCCTGACACTAATCTCCTAACAAATGCTGATGCCGTGTTAGATGCTGTGTGGGGATCTCTCATCACTATCTCTTTAAGCAGGCAGTTGTGTGTGGAACGAATGCACAGTCACTTGGCATGGATGGATTTGTCTGAGTCCCTGTCAGCTCCCTGTTTTTGTCACTGAAATCTTGCGTTGCGGATCCGGATTTCTATTGCTTTAACTTTTTGAGGCAGATTTATCTCAGCCCCTGTCAGATCAATGGGTTTTGTCACAGAAATCTATGTGACTTTGTTCCCTGTGGAGATCTGGCTAGTCAAGTTTGTGGAGGCTGATTCAGAAAGCTGAACCCAAGGCCTTGTTTGGCTGTCTTGGGGGGGAACAATAAGAACTGAAAAGAGCAGAGGCCTAACAACCATGAAAAATTAACTAGAAAACACAGCAGCAACATACATACAAATCCCAAGACAACACATACCCCAGAGAGCACGTTCCTGCTAAAATACATGCACAAGTGTATTTTTGCAGGTTCAGGGCTCTCTATTTGCTGGCATCATAAACAGCTGCTCGGTCTGCCCTTCACAGTGGCTGAGATCTTACAGGGTTGTAGGCCTGAGGCAGATCAGCCTTTCAAAACAGCCCTTTGTGGCTGCTCAAAACCCCCTGGAGCTATGGAGGCAGGAAGTCCATAGGAGGCACTCTTCCTTCAATGCCTCCAGTATATTAGGAAACACTGTGCCATCAGAGATGATCCTTCTCAAGTGATACAAGCCCAGTTTTCTTTTTGCCTGTAGCCATCAGACTGCATGATTGTCTGACACTGCTACAACAGAGTCTTCCAGATAAAGCCCTGCTTTAGTGAACTCCATCTTGCCTCTTTGGTTGATTAAAACATTTCCAGGAACAGCTTCAGTAAATGAAAGTTTCCTGATGAAAAGCATATTTTTCAAATAATTTTTTTTGTTGGTCTGAGGGATAACATTATTTCCTTTGCTTATTACTATTTGAAGATTTTTTTAAATAATGATTATCACAGTTGAATTTGACCATGATCGAGGTCTGAATGAAATTTAGTAACAAAGTGGCAGTCGAAATAATAACAGCAATAACAATAATAGGAAAGCAGGTAACATACATTAAAGGAAGAGCCTGGTGTTGACTGATAAAGACTCAGACTTGTCTGGAACAGCCAACTCAACCTGAAAGCTCAACACAGCAGGGATGGAGCCCCTGTTGGTGAAACTGCCTCAATTTTGTATTTGAAGTGGAACATTTCAAAAAGAAAGGGTACCCCAGGAAAGAGGAGGTTTGGAGAAAGTAGCCATTAGCATCTCAGCATTAATGAGAAACAAGGCAAATTGTTGGCCATGGGTGACCTCACTGTTCTCTTTGCAATATTCCAGTCCTGAGCTTTCTTTACAGCAGGTGCTCATTCCTGTGCCTGCCTTGTGATAATTCCCTTCTTTCTTTTTAATGAAGCTCCCCTTTTGTTGTATGCTTTTCTATTTCAACTTTACCTCTGGAAATTCTCCATTCCCATTTTTCACCTTCTAATCCTTCTTCATCCATCTTTCTCTCCCTGCCTCATTTAAACATTCATGCTTCTGTTTTGCTCCTTCCTCTAGGTGATTATCTATTCTCTTTTAACTGGTACCCCCTCCTTAGTTTTTTCCCTTTCCCGTCCTTTCATCTCTCTCTCTCCCGTTTGCTGCTGCTCTCTCAATCTCTCCCTGTGCTGCTGAGGAAGTGGTAGTCCTTAGATATTGAAATGACATGTTTAGTTCCTGCTTGTGATTCTGTGCTAGATACCTCTGCATGTCTGTGCAGCTTCAGACTTCAGCTTCATGTCTGGGTAAATACAGGAAACTGAGGGAAGCAAAGCTGAGTGAAATGTTGCTTACTTGTGGCTGTGATTTGTGGCTGTTTAATAATGGCCTCCTGATTAACACAGACTGCAATTCCAGAAATGCCACAGTGATAGATATCCAGTATATACCTAAACAGAGATACACAATTCCCTGAACATTTAAAGCCAGTGCTAGCAATACAACTATTACCTTGGAAGTTGTTCAGGCCGCTGCCTGTGTGCGTATCGCCTGGTAAAACACAACTTTAATTCTGCATGGGTCTCTGAGGACTAACAAGGTGTTCAGTGATCACTATTACATGGAGCTGTCACCATGCCTGCAGTTTTATCAAACCAGAAGAATAATGTTGTAGCTTTCATATTTCACTTCAGAACAATGCAAAAAAGTATGTCTTCAATAAACGCTGCTGAAACTGTGCCCTCATAAGTCATCTTGTCTGCTACAGCAACTGCTTTTCACAGAGGTCCTCATACTTTATCTGGTTATAGTTAGTTAACAAAGAAGAATTACAAGGCTTGACTAGACAAAGAGCAATGAGATACCTGTAACCATCCTATTGCTTTAGTCCATCTCTTTTGGTACGTCTTAGTGTGCAGCAAGGTCACTTCAACAAGGAGCTTTGAAATACTTGCTTGTTCCTGCTTTTAGACTCATTCCAGAAGCACAGAAGATTACTTTAGTCAGATTACCTCTCTGTGATCTCCTTCTGCAGGTGATGTGTCCCAAGCAGGCAGAGAGAAGGAACCAATGTCCAATGGCAGGTCACTCATAAGTAAGACAGTCCAAGAGCAAAGGCTGCCTGTTCTGTCCTCAGCTAATTATCTCTTTTGCCTTCACTGTAAGTATAAATAAGGTTGCTTAGTTCAGTCTGCCATCCTGGCTCAATAAACCAAGTTGAGAGTTGCTGTTACACACTCTGTTGGGGTTATAACTATCTTTTAGCAAAGGCCCAGGTGTAGGAATGAGGAGGTGCAGAAATGCATTCCCAAAGATGACTAGTAACCTGGAATGCTCAAGTATTAACCGAGACTGCCTGTGAGAGCACATCTCAGGTGCTGTCACATGTCAGAACCAAAAAGAAGATGTTTAAAAACCGGTTTGGAAAAGGGACTTTAGCACAAAATGTGTGGGAGCCCATATCTGGAAAAAAAAAATAACTAGACTGAGTTGCAGCAGCGCTGCTGTGGGAGGAAAACTTGCACAATGCCTTGACTGCAGCCATGGCTGTTTTTCCTCACATTCGTGGGCTCTAATTCTACATAAAATAAGAGAAGGGGGAGTGAGAGACAACACTGCATCATCTTGACAGTCCTTTCCAAGTATATAAAAGATGAGCTGTAAGTTCCTCAGTGTCTTGCTAACATATAAGCCGGCAGCAGCAAATTGCCATCTCTAGAGCCATACAGGACAATGACAGATTGGGGAAAGCCAGGCTAATTCTGCCAATAGCAGTGTCCAGCCATGTTTTCCAATAGTTGGCTAATTAGCAGAAATAGAGATTTCCAAGACAGCAAAAGACGATTAGGGAGCTGTGTAAAAGCCTCAAGGCTGGCTGTGAGACAAACCTCAGAGGACTGTGGTACCAAGGCTTTGCATGTGTGCCCCTGATTTTAAGCTGACAGAATGACTGCTGGACTGAAGGCTTGATAGACATTTATTACTTGACACTGGCTGATGATCTCAGTCCACCTTCTACTGGATAGCTGCCTACACCACTAAAGAAACAGCTCATACTTCCAAATTTGTGGACATTCAGGCTACTGCTTTAAATTGACCGTGAGGGATGAGATATCTGAGCTGCCTCCATAGAGATCCATCTAGTTCAGTCCTGTGAGGGGAGAAGGAATTCATGTAGTTTGCTTATACTGTACCTATCCAGGTTAAAGAGAGGCCTCATTTAATTGTCTGTCAGGCTGGTATACTTGTCATGCACTACAGTTCTGTAAAACTTAGACTCTGGAACTCTTTAAATAACCACAGAGACTGGTTAGCAAAAGGTCACTGGGGGAGCAGAAACATTAGGATACAGCCTAAATAACGACTTCAGCAACCATGGAAAGTCAGGTGGATTTACTGGTTGTAATACCCCAAAATTAGCTTTGCAGGGGTCATAATTTAGGATGATATTATACAGCTGTAAATTCAACTTTAGCAGTTGTGTAGGGCTCCCATCTCAGAATCATTAAGGTTGGAAAAGACCTCCAAGGACTGCCCCTTGGAATGAGTGATAGAAATGAAAGAGGTCGCCAAATGGTTATACTCAATGTAAAGCCAAATAAAATTAATTTAATACTTGAAGAGAACTGCAAGATAGGAATTTTCCAGTGATATCAAAGAGGTTCATTCCTTTGTTCCACTTTGGAACAAAACTACCGATTGTAATGAGCCTCATGTATGAACTATAAATACTTGTATGAATACCCAACTTGTGGGAATTCTAGTTATTTGTCCAGAATAGACAAACCTTAGATCTGGAAATTGGGTCAGAAATCAGAATGTCTGGTCAAATCATTGAAATTCTGGTTACAGTGAAAATGCATGGGTTGCTTTTGAGGTTATAAACCATATATATGACTATATTCAGCTTCTTTCTAGTCTAAACCTCCATTAGGTAGTCCCAGTGTACCTTGTGTCATTCAGACTCCCCTCTAATACAGAGCCTACAGGTGAGTAAATGTTGCATTGTTTAAAAATCAAAATTTTATGGTAAAAGTGAGGAGCAGAACTGTGAGGGCTACAGAAAGATGCTTTGGTAACAGCCTGCTGTCAGTTCTAAGCAGGAGGGAAATGTGAGGCATGAAAGACAGGCTCTGACATAACCTGGTCTCAGGTCAGGAGCTGCTGTAGACACCAAATCTGTTGCTTTGAACTGCTCTCTCAAGGAAAGCAGCAGCTCACACTGCCTACAGAGAACTGTGGTGTCTGAAACTACTGAGTGGTCTTTGAAGGCAGTCCCATACAGAGCCTCCATTACAACAGGTAATCAGAGTAAGAGATTCTTCAGAGAGAAGAGGGGTGAGTTCCTTGGAAAGTACTTGGAAAAGATAATTTCAAGCTATCTGTGGAAGAAAAAGATCAAAAAGAGATGGTAGATTTTTTATCCTTGTTAATAAGCATCTCAGCAATGGAAACAATGCTACGTGTTCCAGCTCCTTCTCAAACAAACCAGCATTGTATGCCTTGTCTCCAAGCTCCAGCCCACGTGCACCCCCAGAGAACAGGGATGTCTGCTCACAGAACAACGTGGTACAGCAGCAGAGTGGATGCAGCTACATCACTTTAGGCCTGTTTGGAAAAATTTCCACAGTATTTTGGCCTTAGACACAAAATTAAGTGCAACACAGTCCGTGTTCCCAGACAACAGGATATTCCTGTAAAAAGAGGAGGGCTGTTCAGTGCTGTGGCAAAATGTGAGAGACTGTGTCCTGGCAAAGGCTCTGCCACAGCTGATCCTTCCTGGAAAAGCAAGAAAGGGCACTAGAGCACAGCTCCATTCTGCAGCCAGGGTAATTCCCCACCTGCCCCCAATGTGAAGTCCTCCAAATCAGCCAGGCTAATCCTCAGGGAAAGTGAAAATTACAGAGCAGAATCATTACAGGGCATAGAAAATTATGCAGTCCAACTATGAAGGACTACTATTGCTTTTTAAATTGGAAGACTCATTTAAATTTAATTAATCAGACTACCTTCATGTACAATTAGAACTGTATCTCTCAGTGATACTTCTGCTTTGAGAACCACATGACCTTCAGGAAAACAGAGCTTAGCAAATTATTGCTTCTAAATTTTGCATATTGAGGATTTGGGGGGTCACCTGCAGACGTGACTTTTGGATGTGCTGAAATGGCAACACAGGCAGGCCAAAGGAAATATCCTTCCCCTTCTCCCTGCAGTGTTAAGCACAGATTTTCAGTTGTTTGGGAGCTGGCAGCATGGGACCAGTTCTTGTCTTTGGTAAAACATCCTGCCCTCACTGTAAAAGCAGGTTTTTCAGTCAGCTTCCCTTAAGGTTAAACACAATCGCTCAGGGCCAGCTGCTCTTCCAGCCTCCTTTTAGTCTCCTCAAACAGTTGTGAGATCACCTGTAAATTAGCATAAAAAATCAGGGAAAGCAGCAATGCTGGAAGCAGTTCAAGCTGGAAGTCAGACTGAGTGTGCTCCACTGCACTCACAGTCTCAGGTGGGAACTCTGATAAAATGACAGTGTAGAATGACAGCTTAAGAGGAACCTGTGGGTGGGTAGGCATTAAACCTGTCCCAGACACACAGACTCATCACCCAAGTCACACAAGAAGAGGTTGGTGAAACAGCACAAAATTATCTAATTGTATTAGGAAGAAGAACAAGTTATCTAATTCATGTGTTGTGCTGCCAGAAATCCAAATCATAGCTCACAACACTGTAATTTTGGATATCTTAAGACACAGAGCTAAGTGGCACATAAACTCTTCTCATCTTCAGGATCAAAAGCTGCTGGATTTTTTGTGGCCATCACAGACTCAAACCAAATGAAGGGGAATGCAAAATTTCATAGTGCCTGTCTCCTAAAGCCTTCTGTACTATAAACACCAGGGTAACAATATTTGGTGCTGAAACAGTCTCCCAGTCAGCCTCAGAGTTAGATGAAGCAAAATCAAACCACAACTAAAGCAAAGTGAAGAGGAACTTGCAGTGGGCCAGTTTTGTATCTCTAGTTTTTATCTTACAACACAGTCAAGGAATCACTGATGAAGATTTAATTCTTCATTCCTTCCTATGTCTTTACAATTCTCAGTAGAGAAAAAATACATAGTACCACTGCTTATCGAAATAGTTAATGGTCCTTTCATGAGGCAGCTCTTGCTCTAGACTTAATTTCTTTTAGCATCTAAACAGTGCTAAGAAACCCACTAATTAATTCTTGAGCCCTATCAAACAGCCACCTTCCTATTGTTAACCTTCTCCCTGTGAGACAAGGAGTACCAAGCTGTCAGGGCTGTGTCTCCACGGGGGACAGGCATGGGGAGAGCGTGATAAAACACTTGAAACGTCTCTGGCCCTTCCTCTCACACAGTGCCCAGAGCAGCTGTTCCAGTAACAGCTCCTGGGCATCCAGAGGGATGGCTTTTGCCTGAGCCACAGTGGTGACTGGCAGCCCTTGCCATCTGTGATCGACGGCAAGGTTGTATCCGTCGCTGCTCCCGGGATGTCCTGTATCCTCTCTGCTGATTGTAATCAGGGACATGCCTGCCTGGAAAGAGGCTCTCTTGGCATGCACTGCACTGAGGGATTTGCAGTTGGATTAATGGCTGTATGGCTGCTTTAAATACCTCACAGGAGAGATTTCTGGAAAGGGCAGCCATTGCAATGGGACTGGCAGAGTCCCCTGGCTCACAGGCACCGGCTCTGAATGCACTAGGACATGGGAAGGACTGAGGAATACCGTCCTTTCACAGTGATGTACGAAACCAGGCCCCAAGAAAAGCTTTAATATCAAGACATGCTCCCATGATGAATTTGTTTATGTTGTTCAGTTTTTCTTGTGACCTCTCAGCAAACCCATTTTAAAGGCTCTCCTGTATCCCACTAGTCTTTGTCCAGCAGCAGAACTCCTCTGCACCAACTGTACAGACATCTTTCTCTCTCAGTTCAGCAAAGGGTTCTTTGGTAGCCAGCAATCCCCTGGCTTTGCAGACCTTGGTCTAGTATGAATAACACACTTTTCAGGAGTTCCCTTGACAAATACCCAGATCACACAGAAGTCCAGCCTCCCAAAGGACAGGCTGACTCTGGGCAGTGGGTGGTGAGCTGTATACACATGCACCAAAGGATCACTGCTCTCCAGGGAGCATGAAAAGCATCTGCCAAAGGAAACCCTCCCAGCTTCCTTCAGGGCATGAAAAGGAACGACACCATGACCAACACAGTGACAAGTGTGGAGTGACAAGTGTGGAATTGCCTCACAAGAGGGACTGATTTGTTGGTAATGCTCCAAAAACCCCTCATCCCCACAAGGAGGAGGAAGAACAAAGTCTCCACCAAAGCTGTCACCTCCATGGTGTCCAATATCTTTTCCACATCTTCATCAATCACAAAGCCACATCCCAGACAGGCAGGCCAGTAACTCTGGGGTAACATACACATGGACATCATTTGGGCTCCCTAGGGAATATCTGTTCTACAGCTGGGGCTCTCATTCAGTGATAAACTAATTTCCTTAATCCTGAGATTGTACCCTTTCTTCTCCAGAAAGATACAAAGAACAGTCCACTTACCAGTAGAAAGGTCCCTGAACCTTCCCGACAGGTGTCTGTGGAATCTGTGCTTGAAACTCCAGTGGAAGTGATTCCCATCTTTCACATTTATGTGATGATAGTTTCCCACTGGAGATTTCTCATTCTGGGTCTCCGTGTCATTTTGTCCATCACTGCTGTAGCTCAATGCCAACACTGAGTTCATGCCACCTCCTGCAGTCAATGTCTGCCTGAGGAGACAGAATAAATGGTTATTAAACCTACTCTGGATTTGCTGTCATATTGTAACTAGGCACTGGAAATCAAATAAATATATCATAAGATGAGCAGTTAAAATGTCTACTGAAAAAACAGACTCAGGCAAAATGGCTTAATCTGCAGCATTAATGAGTAACAGATTGTTCCATCAATAGTATATGAGGAGCAGCACACAAGAAGGCTAGTCCCCAAGTTCCCTGGGACTCACAGCCTTGTAAAAAGGCCCAGTTCAGAAGAATACTCAAGGACATGATTAAGGTTAAGCATGTGTTTAAATTCCAGTGATTCAAATGAGACTGAGGTAAAAGCTTAAATGTTTTTTTGACTCAGGGTGCTTTACTAAACTGGAGATTATTCTGTGCAAAAAACTCAAAGTCAGAAGCAAGAAGAGCTGGGAGGAGGGGGCTGGCCAACTCTGTGCTGCTGGACATATGCAGCCATCCTGCTATCCCAGCTCTTAGGAAGAGGGAGATAGCTCTGTGTTTCATCATCAGCCTCAGAACTACCCCTGAGATGCACCTCCTAAGTCAGCCTCAGTCTATGCCACACATTATCTTTTTTCCTAATGTAATCATCAGTATAAGGAGAAAAATGACAAGGGATCCTCTGACTTTGCCTGGAACCAAGTGTACATCCTGACTCCTGCCTGCACAGGCACAGCTCACAGACACATCCCAGCACAGCCATCCCGTGCTCCCTCCTGTGCAGCACGTGCACATCTGGAGATGATCAGTAGCAGTTCCAGGATCCAAACAGGACCAGGGCCCCACTTGACATGCAGAATGAAAAACTAGGTTCTGTCTCAGAGAGCTTGCTGACTTAATGAATGCTGAGAGAACAAGGGAATAAACCAGAGAAGTCTCAAGGCCTTTAAGGACAGAAAGGGAATCTGAGAAAGGGAGATAGTAAAAACAGATGGATAATATTTCTTCTGTTGAATACATACACCTAAACCCCAGCAGAAACAGTACAAGGCTATGGATTTGTGTGTGCAGCCCTGGCCACCAGAAAGGCCCATCTCATATGAACTGAGTACCTCTGCCATGCCATTAACTAGATGGTGCAGAGCAAATAATGAAATTGCTTCACAAAAGCAATGAAGACAACTGGCCAGCTCTTGTTGTGGTTAATTCAGATTGGCTCTGTGTTTCTTACGTATTATTATTCTGGTTTAACTTATTCCTTCATTTCTAGTGTCTGCTCAGGTGAAGCAGACATAATACTCTCCTCCATACACACACACACTGTAATCTGCTCCTATTCCCTTAACAAGGGTCAGCATGGACTGTGGTTAGGAAAGCAGAAGAAATCAGTGTGATGGGTGCTAGGGAATGGTCTGCTCTT
This sequence comes from Chiroxiphia lanceolata, assembly GCF_009829145.1. Classification (NCBI taxonomy): domain Eukaryota; kingdom Metazoa; phylum Chordata; class Aves; order Passeriformes; family Pipridae; genus Chiroxiphia; species Chiroxiphia lanceolata. Next base: position 16,847,346 of record NC_045647.1, on the reverse strand, counting down.
CCATGAACACTTTGCTGCCTAAAGCTTAAGAAGTCACATGGGGTGTTTGCAGAGAGGAGAAAATGTCCTTAATTGGCAAAGCCTTAGGAGCCCAGGGCTTCCATCCAGCTGTTACACTGAGGTGAACTGAAGCCTCCAGGGTGTTTGTAGATGGATGGTGCTCACAATTTTCCAGGTTAGGTTGATGTGGACAAATATGGGAAAAGATAATAACATCACTAGGATCAGCGCAAACCCCCTTATTTTTGTCTTCTTGGCAAAACCAACTGTCTTGATGTTTAAATTTTTTTTTATATTCTTTAATCAACTTTGTGGTGTTAAATCCAAACTAGCTGAATTGATAGTTGGGATTTGTGGAAAGACAATGGGTCTGCTTAAATGGGACTGCTACTATTCATACCATAGTCCCTCTTCAGATCCCTTGGGAAACAAAGACTGAGTCTGCAGTCTAGTGGCAGAAGACAGTGATTTCATTTTAACTGCAACTAGAAATCATTGCAATGACCTTGGATGAGTCGATGACTTCCTGGCTCCTGTCAGATGGTGAAGAGGGAGCCTTACTTGCCTGCATGGGAGACCAGGAGGGCTGGAGCTGAGTATTCTGACCAAGTCCTTTGAAATTCTGTAGGGAAAGGTTTCAGAACAACACAAAGTCATGGGCCTCCCTCATCCACACCTCTGTGCAACTCACCCATCCCATGTGGAGGTGCAGTGACATGACCCATTGGAGCAGAAACTACAGGGCTGCCAGGAGGACTCACACACAGTTTGCTCGTACCCGTAGCTACAGAGTGTGTGACTCTGGGCTTGCACTGCCCCACCTGAGCACGGCGTGCTCGCTCTAAGGAGCTCCCACACGAGCCAGGAAGCTGCCTTGGTTTGATGCCATGGAATAGATACGTTCATTCTCCGAGTGCTGGGGCCTGACCAAGGATGGCAGCAAACATTTACGAGCACAGGTGTTACTGGCAGGTGTTTTGTTTCCGAGGAAGCTCCTTCTGGCTGAGAGGCTGCCAGCCCATCCACCCGCCTCCCCCATTGCCACACAACCTCGCCTCCCCCAGGGACTTCCCTGCAGGCCTATTTGCAAACAGCAGGCACAGGCAATGAACACATCAGGCAATTAAATGGCAGATCAATTCGACTTAGCTTCTCTTGGGAAAGCAGCCCTTGGGAGACAGAAGAATGAAGCAGCAGGAGACAAAGGCAGAGAGAAAAACGGAGAGGTACAGGAGAGAAGGAGGAGAGCAGAAGAGCAAAGATGGAAACACAGCAGGCAGAAAGGGCTACACACAATGTGGTGTGAAACCACGACTGCAGGGGAGGAGGCATTCAGGGAAAAAAGGGCATGGCTAGTATAGGCAGCATGAGAAAGACAAAATTGTGGGGAAGATATAGGAAAGAGAGTATATCTAAGGGAAGGTAAGAGCAAGATAGGGAAAAATGAGACTAGAAAGAGTGGGATAATGAATATTGCAACTGTAGAGAATGGCCTCAACTGGCACCCAGGATCTCAAGCACAGTGGGTCCCCTATAAATGTTTACATACAGACAAAAATTGTAAGCTTTACAATTTTGGAACCATCAGCAAAAAATACATTGGTAATATCCTATTCACTTTCTTTAAACTGATGGAGAATCACTGGCTGTGGACAGAGAACTTCCCTCCCTGAAATATGCTGTGAAGCTGGAGCTTTCTGGGACCAATATGAAAAACAGACAGTGGAACTGCCAAGCAGAAGGAAAGGAAATTAAACAGGCTGGTATCACTCGAGCCAGCTGAGTGGAACACTAGAGCAGAAAAACCAACATGAACTCCTAATTAGTTTTCAGTTTCTATCTTTAATAATCTGAGATACTGGTAGTACTAACCCACTTAGTAATGCTAGTGGCAGGCCTTCAAGAGTCATGAGTGAGGTACCAAAAATCTGAGAGTCTTTTCTTTAAAAAAGTCACAATTCCTGGTTTTGCCTTCTTTAAACAAACAAATAAACAAATCCTATGCTTTACAGTTTCATTGTTTTGTCTTCAACAGGTGTACTAGAAAAGTAATCACGTTTTTAAAGCAAAGATGAACTTCACAATTACAGCCTGACTTGGGGAGAGGGAGAACACTATAGTTAGGGGACCCAGAGAACGTCTGACAGTCCACAACACAAAAGGATCCTTCCCTGTATGACCTCCATCCTGCCAAACTACCCTGCAAGAGAAGTGCCCCCTTGCAGTACATCTCTCTTTGCACTTCCCCCCTCAGCTGGGAACAGTGCAAATCTCTCTGTCCCTGCTTCCAAACCCGCTGCTGCTGCTCTGCAGGACTCTGCCCCATCCTAGGGGCGCGCTTCTCACATGTCCTTTCCAGCCCGGCAGGAGCCAGCCACAGGAGGGACATCCAAATGTCAGGCCTTGAAGCTGCTGTGCCAAAGGACAAATGAAAATATCTCACAGGGACTCTAGGGAAGCCATGTCTTTCCAGATTTTATGCTAAGGCTCTGTAGTATCACACTATGCTCTTATAAATTCCTTTCTTGCGTGGCTTCCATCCAAGCCTGTCGAGGCTATTTACATACACCCACCATATTTACAAGAGTGCTGTGAAGAAGCAAAAGACAAAACCAAACCAAACCGTGCAATGAGTCAGTGGCAGAAATGCTGATAAACCCAGACTCCTTGCTGCCTCTTTCTTCTTATTAGGTAGACAATGCCACCTTTCTTCTTCTCCCTTCAACTGTCCCATGACAGATTTTGAAGAATAAGTCTATGAAGAATTAATATTCCAGTTTCTGCTTAGGTAGAGGAGCCAAGAATATTAAATACAGCATTAGGGATGACCCCACAATAGGTAACCAGTTTGGAAATCCCAGGCCTGATTGCTTCACACCTCAAGTCCAGCACATCAGAACTGCCTTTTTTCTACCACTTTATATTTCTCTCTTTGCAGGAAGACAATGAAGTTGCTGAGTCTGAGAAGGTCTAGCATCATTTTGTCCTACAAGGTGGACTCTGACCATGCTGCTCATTTAGTTTCCCCTTCTATTTCCTAAACCTTGTTCCCTCTCCCTCTTACAGCCCACACAACTTGCACTGTCCATTCAGTGGTGACAAATTCTTTTAGTCCAGTATTGTCCTGGCAGATGTTGTTCCTCAGGCCATGAGGTCCCCATCCTGAAGCAGAGCACGAACAACTGGCACTTTCAGGGCTCACAGGTAGCTGCCACAGAGGGAATGAGGATGAATTTACCAGCCAGCTGCCACTTCACTCTCACTAACCTCGAGCCAGTGATCTCCATTGCCAAAGCACTGAATGGAACAGGATGGCTTGCACTACAGCTAGGAGAGAGGTAATCCCACAAATAAAAGGGTGGGCAGGCAAGAAAGCCAAAAAAATTTAAACTAAGTTCACAAGAACTAGGAGAGTGGCAGAAGATGGAACATCTGGTCTGCTGGCTTGCTCTGTCCTGCAAGCACAGACACACAGACAGATGTGGACATGTGCACACCCTTCTCCTGTCTGCTACATCTGGGCATCTGGACCTCTATCAGCTCATATGGCCAACTCTACATCCCTCCTCAATACAGGTTCTTTGGCTACTAGATCCCACAAACAAATTAAGTCCTTACGTGGACATGAATAACTGTCTGAAATCTGCCTCCTCCCAAAGTTTGACTCTGTAAACAACTCAGTCTTTCAGCCTCTGCTTGTCTGTCCTGAATTTTCCACAGCACTTAATCTGTAAATGGAATGGTCACATTGGCAGCAGACGCTGCAGCCTCAGTTCCCTCCTTCCCCACAAACAGAAGCCGGGCATGGATTAGAGGCTGTGTGCTCCATAGAGAGCAGGCTGCACAGTGGTTGTGCTGCCACAGAGCTCTGTGTCACAGCCCTGTCCCCAGCACAGTCCTGAGGGGAGCAGCACCATGGCTCCTGCAGCCATGGCTGTGAGGGAAGCTTCTCCTGGGGCTGGAGCAGAGAATCCACACAAGCACCCGGAGGAGCCTTAGCAAGGCAAGTACTCCCAATCTCCCCTGCCCTCCTGCAGCAGTGGCATGATTTATATTCCTAGGGCACAGCTGGAGACAAGCTGCAGCACAGCACTGGAGAATGAAAGAGCAAGTTCCTGCAGCAAGGCAGAAATATAGGAGCTGGAGGTATCTAGAAAGGGGAGATGAAGTCCTCCTGACTCTCAGTGAATCCTCACTTCCACTGTTCTTTGTCATGAGACAACAGGACTGCCTGGTACCTGCCAAGAGGAGAGCTAACAGAGAAATCCTGGCTATGCTCTAGTGGCCTTGTTCAAAGCAATCAGCTCTTTCTGACAGGAGTTCTCCTCTTTTTTCAAATTACCTATTTTGCTGTGTCTACACTGTCATCGGGGTGGCTGCAGCACCTGCAAACAGATTAGAAAGGGTTTTCAACTCTTGCTGCTCTTTTTCTTGCAATGCATTAATGATCCAGCTGCCTGTGTTCTCTCTTTCTGACCTGATGAATTGCTGCTCCTTCTCTCACATCACGAAATGAATTCCTCAGTGGACCCCCAATACTGCTTTTTCAGTCCAGAATCCTCAGCATCATGGTTTTTCTTAGCACCGTGGAGCTGTGTCCAGTTTTGACAGGATTTAATGGGTGCTTGCTCCCAGATATCTGACACATCAAATAAAAGAAGCAGATAAATATGATCAATATTAAATATGAGGAATGTATCTACAGGTAATAAAAACTGGCTAGGCTTTGTAGACTTTAGTTGTATTCACTCAATTCTGTGAGGCACTTGCTATAAATTAAAGGTTGGTCAAGACTCTACAACTCACATCAAGACCTACAGGTTTTTCAAGAGAGTTCATGGAGATACTAGACCTCAAAACTGGAAAATATGGTGAGAGCTTCGCATCTGCCTTGGTGCTGGCTGCAAGAAAGCCATTGTGCCCATTGTTTGTATCTGGAAATTCAAAATCAAGAACCCAGCATCAAGACATTAAAAAAAAAAATAAAAATCAATAATTAGTTGTCTTTGAGTCTGTACATGTTTGTGCTTCCAAGCCTTTCTCCACAGGCAGACAGGTTAGAAACTGACATTTTAAAAAATGAAAGCAGAGACTCACATAATTGCATGACCCGAGAGCTTAGACTTTAACATCAGATTTTACAAGGCTTACAATAAAAATGTGGTGGCTGGTAGCATGGGGGATTCACATTCCTTTCTTTCTGCAACAAAAAGAGAGAAGAACATGAACACTCCAAATACAGCCTGTCACCTGTGTTCTTCTTGATCTTTTTGACTTTATTGAGCCTGTCAGCTGCAGTGGAAGCCAGTTCCACATGTGATCCCCCAGTGGTAACACTCCCAAATAGGTTTGCAGTGTGTGACACCTCCCCTACCATAAATGCTGTGGTTTATGAACTGTTCCTGGGGCAGCGGAAAAGGAGCACTAAAAATTGATATAAATGACAATGACCACACTGCCTGGCTTTACGTCCTGTCTTTTTATACCCCTCCTTTTTTCTTCAATATTTGTTTCTTTCTAAAATCTTTACCTTCCAAAAGTTCTCCTATATTTTAACTCTGCCTTCAGTCTCTTTTCTCTGTGGTGATTCTGATTTATTTTTGTTTCTCTATCCCCTCTTCTGACTCCTTCCCTTTAGCTGTCTTTTAGCATTTAGTAATGTAAGATTTTTCTCCTGTGTCAGGTTGGCACCAACTGAGTTGTGATCAAATCCTTTATCCCCAGGGATGCAATGTCTCTGTGAAAAGAATTTGTGCCCTGCCAGAGCAGAAAGATTCTCCCCACCATAATTTCCAGACATGCCAGCTTCTTGAGCCCACTTTGGTTTCACCTTTCCTGGGATTGCTGCCCTTGGTCATGATAACTGCACGTCCCTGTCTGAGTTATTGTGACTTGCTGCTCTACAGGTGTTGGGGAGAAGCACGTTGTTCCTACTGCTGCATGTGGGCCATCATGCTGGATTCTGTTCTGTCACCTGGCCCAGATCTGTCATCTACAAGTCTGTCACTCTCTTATGTACAGAGCTGAGGAGTGCACAGGACCCAAGAACAGTTCAAACTGACATATACTCATTCTAGTCTGCAAAGTGCTTTTCTGGTTCTTTCTCAGTTTTCATGAAAAAATTATATTATTATTATTATTATTATTATTATTGTTATTGTTATTATTGCTGAAAATTCCTAATTTCATACTGGAAACTTCCCTCCATTTTCGTATTTCTGGCCAATTCTGGAGTGGCAAACCCTTGCACAGGTCTCCCAGGACCTGGTGTGTTATGTTACTGAATCTTATCAGCGAGAGTTTCAGAGGAGACCTGGACAGAAAAGAGAAGCCCATGGTCTGAAATTAGGCAACTGGCAATCACACAGACTTTCAGCTGATGAGGTGTGGCCTGGGGTAGGGAACTGACTCTAGGAAGCCAAGACTGTGGTGATCTGGAGTCACAAATGCCAAATCAATAACCACCTTTGGCCTCCCCGGTACGTGGATCCAGCACTCCCCTCCCTGGCCGGTCCCTCCCTGCTGGGTGGCACTGCCAATACTGAGGGAGGAGTGGAGCATCCTCACCTCCCTGTTGCACCAACGGAGCTGTGGCCCCTCCCAGGGCCAGGCTTTGCCTTCCTGCCTCCTCCCGTGCTTCCAGCAGGGGCGGGTGCTGTGGAGCAGCTTCACGGCTGGTGCGCTGTATTTGCATAGGGCATTGTCATTCCCCGCGCGGCTCCCTGCAGCTGGCATCCTGAACCGGAGAAATGGCTTCTGGAGGGAGAGGCACGAACGACGCAGCTAAAGATAAAAATAACAATAATTTTACTAGATGAAACTTCATGTTAAGCACTTAAAAAGCAATAAAAAGTCAATTTTCTCGCTTTCAATTATTTCGCTTATTCCATTTTTGAAAAAAAGAAAAAAAAAGGGGGGAAAAAGGAGAAAAGTTTCCTATTAGGAAGATGTCTGCTCTTCTCATCAGCACCCAATGCCTTCATCATTTCTCACCTCTCTCTCGTCCTTGCCCCCCAATCTTACTTTAGGTCCCACTCCCCGTGAACATGAAAATAACCATTATCAGGCGGGGCTGGGGCTTTCTGGCATGTAGACAGGAAGGGAAAGGAGCACTGATAACTCCTGAGTGCTTGCTGCCTCTTTCAGCACACAAGCACCTTTTCAGAGAAAAAGATAAAGGCAGAAATTACTGCTCTTGCACAATATATGCCAAGTTCGTAAGAGCAGCGTTTAACACTTAATCAAAATGGTTTGACAATGTAAAAATTAGGTTTTCGAATGTCATTAGTGCCTTATAATAGGTTCAATTTATATCATTCCCATCCCTGTTTTTTTCATCTCTACTAATTGTTTTTATTCATTTCTTTCATTTTTTACACTGTTGTCTTGTTGGTTTTAATTTTTAATTATCGAAAGACTTTTTCTTTTACCTTGTTAATTGGTTTATGTTTGAAAAGACTGGTTCTGTCATTCTTTTTCTCCAAGGGCAGCTACAGGGGATTTTTAGGCAGGCTCTTTTCCATTGATAGGCATGCTCTCTTCTGGGCTAATTTGGGCAAAAAAGTGTTTGCTTTTGGGTCAGTACGAACACCCTTTTTGTAGTGTGATTCACAGAAATGCTCCCTTATATTGACCCATAAATTCCCTTCTACACTGGTGTGCAGGATTCATTTGGTATTGGCATGGAAATTGTACCTCTGTTCTACAGTTGATATGCAGGCTCTTTTCTGTTTGGAAGGAGATGAAAGCTCTCTTCTGCTCTGGCTTGCAAGGTTTTTTCTGTATGGGCTCTCCTTCCTGTCACCCATGGAACACAAGCACAGACACCATTTCTTTTCTCTTTCCATGTACAAGAATGTTCCAAGTCTTGGTTATCACAGGGCTGCAAGATGTCATTTGCATGGAGATGCATGTTGGCAACTTGTTGGGGATTTTTTTTCTGCCAGTATAAATGGAACTGGTTCAAGTAATTCTGGTGACATTTTGGGGGCAGAAAACCACTTTGGCAATGGACATTTTTTTAGGAAAATGCTGACGCTTGGTTGTACTTGGCAGAGGAATGGACTTTGAGTCTTTGGGGGAAAAGCTAAAAAAATAGAAGCAAAAAAATCTAGGCAAAAAAATACAGGGGGAAACAATCATTCTCAAACTCTCTTCACGTGCAGACAGATGAAGTAATGCTGGTAGGGTGACTTCTTGCTCCTGGAGGAAACCAAAGCTGGCAAACATGGAAACTTTGGAATCTCTCTGCCATTGCCAGTGAAAGTGGACTGTGGCTTCTCACCAATAAAGCTGCATTACTTTGGCACCACAGGGACACGTGGAAGTGTACTCTTACTCTCACTCCCACTCAGTTCAGTCCTACTGGCTGGAAGATCCTGGCTTCACCTTCCTGCTGGCTCTCATGCCCCCTGACTGCTCAGGAAGGCTTTTCAGTGTGCTAATCAGGCAGGAAACCCTTCACTTAGAGAGAGACCATCTTAGTAACAAAAAGAGTCCTGGTTTTCTTCACAGCAGTAGTACTGGCAGAACTCCTCCATGCTCTCCACCATTTGAGAGGGAGAGCATCACTATGATCATGAGTTACAAGTGCTGATGTCTGGAAGGATCTTTGCAGAGGCATCTCTTGTATGGTAACCAGAGGCCTCACAGCAAAGTTGTCAGGCCTGAGCTGTATGATAGTTTTATTCACTCAGCCTTTAACTGTTGGATTTAATTCTTCCTGCTGGGAGGGCTTGTACTCTCACGTCCTGCCTAGAGGTCTACACTCTCTCTACTCCTCCTTCTCCTCCTCCACCCACTGCAGCTTGGGTGTGTTACCCCTCAGCTTGTGGGTACAAGTGCAAGTGCTGCTTCCTTCTTATGCAGCCTGAAGATGCCCTGTAGAGGACAGAGAGCAGGTCTCCCATTAAGCCTTCAGTGGCAGTGCTCATCCACAGAGCCCTACCTGACAAAGTGCCAATAAGCTGCCTGGCCCTGGGAGGCCTCTCAGCCTCTGTAAAGTACTGCTGGCCCCAGGCAGCTTTCTGCTCTCTGATGGACAGCCATCAAAGGTTCTCCAGAGCCTTACATCAGGAAGGATACAACCTGTATCTATGAGATGCCAAGAACCTACACGGATGCCTGATAAGAGGAAGGCCTTTCACTCGCCCCTCTCTATATTTAGCAGCATTCCCAGGCAGTGTTTCTAAAATTACCAGCTGCAGTAATGTGATTCATACCCCCATCACCGCCAGCAATGGATGAGAAGAGTGTAAATGACATGCAGGAGAAAATCATGAGCAGTGTAGCCCAAATCAGGACTGTGATGGTAGAGTCTTTAGTGCTTGTGTTGATGTCTCTGCCAGGCTTTCGGGGAGAAGCAGTTACCCGACCTCCGAGGCTGTTCTCTCTCACAGCAGTAGGTGGGAATGTCCCAGGCTGCAAGAGAAAAGGCTTGAGACTGTTTGCTAGCCATGTGTTTGGGCAAGTCTGGTACAATGGATAATGACAGAAGATGTGCACAAATTGTTTTTGCAAGGACACCACGCTGCTGGGGATGAGAGTGCTGTCACTAGAGCAGGCTCTCTGCTACCTAAGAAGGGTCTCCATCTGCAGAACATTAACAGCAGACAGGCAAAGCATCTTTATCAGCTGTGGGAACCCATTCCTGAGATGGAAAGGATGAATGTTGTGATGGTTGTCATAGACTGCCCTGAACCAGTCTGGAAAGAGGCATTACTGTGGAATCAGTCCAAGAGCTGGAGCTGTTACGGTAAATACCATAAACATCTAAATCTTTTAGGAGGCTCAGTCTGCATATCTGTCCCATTATGGCATATTAACTAAAATGCTCATTTGAAAAATTATCCTGTGAACCACTACAATGTAGCAGAGGAGCTGTTTTGCTCAGATAAATAATAATTGAAAACTGAGGCAGAAAACCTGCAGCCATATCTGCCTATGTTGTGATCTTCTCAAATCTCATCACCTAATTACTACCAGGCCTTGCTGGGCTGTGGAAGAGAGACCTGCAGGAGAGGCAGAGCCTCAGAAAACAGTATTTATTATTCTGAGGGAAAACTCTTCTCACAGAGTTGGTGCTGAACCAATCTCTCAACAAAATTAAAGGAACCTGCGCTTCTTGCAATCCTTAAAAAGAAATTAAAATGCTGCTATGCTTAATTACTGTTGCCTCTAAAGACCCTTGTGCCACGATGGGGTATTTGTTCTGTTTGCTCTGATCAAATTAACATTTGAGAATTCCTTCCCACCACTGTGAAAGATCCCTCCTTCACCTCATCTATACAAAAATTTCAAACCAAAACTGCACTGTTCCTTTCTTCATATTTCCACATACATTTCCCTGTACTTTCAAATGTCTGTTCCACAGCCAGGGGGTGATGGTTATTGCCACACATGTTGGCAAAGCACACTTGGACCCTTTAGGGGGAAAGCACATATGTTTATTATATGAAAATATGTCACTGTTATCATCTCCCATTGTGACAAGTTGTTAAAGACTAGAAATGAGGGCAGTAATGCCATTAGAGAGAGGAAGGAGATCTCAAAGATTTATGAAACCCGCACACGTGCTGCAGACTATTTTCCCAGCTAAATTGCTCTTTGGCAGTTTGTTTTGGTGGCCAGGATAAGTCCATATTCATCCACTGTTGCAATGGCCTCAGGCAGTACAGAGACATAAGGAAACCCTCTCTGTGCACTTCACAAACACCTTGAAAAAAGTTCAGCACAAGATATATATCCACACAAATGCTGCATGAACCGTGCACAGAGGAAAGTGTAATTCCAAAGGGTGGCAGCAGAGCCAGGCAACATTTTCCATTTCTCTAGCATTTTGACAAAACCTAGGTAATAGAGAAGTCATAAGAAGACAATGGTCTCCATTTCCCTTAGCACAGGTGAAGAATATGAGTGACAGAAAAGGGGCTGAGTTCTCTATATGAGGGGCTGAATACAGGAACCCAGTAATCCACACTCTCACCCTCTCTCAGTAACATTTACAGTGTAGGCACAGTTTCCTTCATGATACTTCTTCTATTCAGATGATTTTCATTATCATCACAGAAATACCCCATATTATGTTTTGGGATTGTACTAATTTCCATCCAACCTCCTCAGCTCCAAACTGGGTAGCATCCAGAGAAGGCAATGGGAGCCCCATCAGGACTAGAATAATGAAAGGGTTAACAACTCCTTCCAACAACTCCTGGGGATAGGAGACACAGCTTTAAAATTCAAGAGAAATACAGTTATGAGGCAATTTTGTTCTCTATTAACCCAGTCAATGGAAGGTTCCCCATAAGCCATTACCAGGGATTTCAGATGCAGAAGATGTTGCAAGGGGTTAAAATAAAGATGTTTCTGTGTTCATTAGTGCTGACAGATCAGGGAAAGAAAAGGAAGGAGGGAAGAAGGGTGAGAGAGAGAGGAAAAGGAAATTCAGATTTGGGACATTAGGAGAAAAGTAATTAGCTATCAACATGTAAATTGTGTAACATTCCTGTGTAGATATTACAGATATACTAAGGTGGTGTATTAAGTCACACATTAGGGACAGGAAATTGGGCCAATATCCCAGGCCTCGTCCTGCTCCGTGGTGAGTTTGGAGGTGACCTTGGAATATCAAATCCAGATTTACACAGTGCAAACAATGGTGATGAAGGGATGGTCGTGGCCGTGCTTGTGACCCACAAAACAGCTGAACCTCCAGCAAACATCAGTCCATGCAGCAGAGTGATCAGTACTGAAACTCCTCTTCCTTGGTAGAAAGCTTCTGGGTGACAAAGGAAAAAGACCTCTTCTAGGGACTCTCAACAGCCTTTCTCTCTGCCACACGTAGGCCTAACCAATATTATCTCACAATTTTTAAGTCTTAAGATTCACACACAATGGCAGCAACAGTCAACAAAAAATAACTCATTTATAAAAGGAAGTTCAGTTGCATCATCCATCTTCGGTATTTCCCAATACAAGTTGTTTTGATTTAATGAACGAGGAAATCATCCCTTTCCTGCTTCCTAGCACGCTTATTTCTCCAAATGGGTCCTGCATCCTTGGAAAGCAGACAGAAAGAATGTTACAGAAATGCTGGGAAGTGCTGCTAACACAGCCTGGAAAAGCACCCTCATGGGAGGAGGAAGAAAGTGTGAGCAATCCCCTGTTCTTCCACAGGGTGGGGGGTGCCTGTGCTCGTAATCCGAGTCTGCCTTTCAGCTCTAAACTGGAAACTGAGATCGTGTTTGTTTTTATCACAAAGGAAGGACTTGGCACAGTTTGGAAAGAGGCCAGAAGTGTGTAACGGCTCTGTAGTTGGGAGAGGAGCTGGGAGGAAGCATGGAGTGATGCTGGTGGTGAATAGGGTGTGTCTAGCTCTTGGAGAGACCTCTCCCTCCTCATCTTGATGACACTGGTGTAGCTCTCTAAGGAGACAAGATCTTGGTCGTCTGGGTGTGTTTAACTTTTCTGGAAATCTCCCTTTTCCCTCCTGAGTCCTTTATTTTCACACTAATGTAGTCTCTCTGTGCTGTTTACTAACCACACACAGGCAGCTGTTCCCTCTGCTTGCTCAGGACATTAATAAAATGCCTGCCCACCCATGCAGCCAAACACAAAGGGGGCTGCTAATGGCATCTTCCTTTTGAAGCAAAATCCCAAAGCTTTCATTTGGTTCATGTTCCTGCCTGATAAAACTCTCCTGCCTCTGTCTCAATATGGGACACTCTTATCTAGTCTCACTTGGGGGTGGCAGAAGCTCTGAGGCTGATCTGGGGAGTGCTCTACCTCCCATCTGGTGAGGAGGAAAAGCCAGAGGCCACGGCACATCCAAACCAGATGGCTCAAAAGGGACACAGGACCATCATTATTCTTGAGGCAATAAGGAAGGCACGTAATATATCAGAAAGGCAGGGAAACAGCCAACCTACAGATGTGGGGAACCATTTGAATATCCCTAGGATGAGCCTGCAGGATGAATGTGGGGGACAGGGATCCACAGACAAACCCTGGGCATTGCAGTGCAGCTTTGGGACGTGGCATCATTACAGTAAATATGAAGCTACTGTGTTCATTTCTGAGATAATATGTTTATACAGACAGACCGACAGATACACTTTAGGAGACAGGCACAGCTCAGAGAATCCATATCCATACATTTTCACATCAGATTCTGATGTGGTAGTCAGTTCTGCAACTGTAAGGCATTTGTGTTTCTCAGTATGGCACCTAAGCCTATAAAACATACTTGTTCTCTGTACAGAAAAGCAGCCACTTTGTGACACTGGGGCACTGCTACAGAGGACATGCACACTGTCCTGTCTCTGACCTGGAGAATTTGATTTTGTACTTTTCTTGTTTCTTTCTCTAAAGATTGTGAAATCCTTCTGGTTCTTCTCTGGCAAGTGTAGAGACAGAAGAATGGCATCAAGGCACAGAGTTGGGACCCATTTTTTATTAAGACAGTACTTTACAACATAAAATGTTGTTTGGTAGTATGTCCTCCTGGGAATCCCCTGGAAGAGAAGTAAAGATGGGGGAAAAATCCCTGCTGGTTGCATTTTCTCAATACTCTTCCACGGTCTCATTTGACTTCACAGTTTAATCCAAGTAGACAGGGATCTTTAAGGGATTCTAATCCATTTTAACAGGAATTTGAACATCTACCCTGGGAAAACTCCCGTTTTCCATCATGAACACAAACTATGTCATTGCTAGATGAACCATGAAAAGCCCATTCTGGGAATAAGGTGAACATTTCAGGGATCTTAGAGGTCTTTTCCAACCTTGCCAATTCCCTGATCTGAGACATGCTTAACTGCCAGTGAAAAGCTGTCTCCTTAAGAAGTCTTGATCTTAAAAATTATTACTACAGTGCATATATTTAGGTAGTTGCTGGAGCTTACAAAGAGGGGTTATCAGCCCTACTCCCAGTCATTTCCATTCCAAAGATGCCCATGCTGTGTGCTCTGAGGAACTGAGAGCCAGTGTGGAGCATCCTGGCCTGTGAACTGAGGAGTTCACAGTGGCCTGTATCCATTCCCATCTCCTCACAGAGATGCTCCTGCACCTCAGAAAGCCTCCTTGGACTCGGGGGATGTGATCTCTAATGGGATGGGAATGGCCTCTCCTTTCCTGCTGCCCTACTGTGGTTTCATTCTTCCCCTGCTGAGGCTGGGTGACATGTTTCCATTGAGTTCACTGAATCAGCAAGATCGAGCCCCTGGTCTTAAATAACTAAAGACTGCAAACTGAATATTGTAGCCATGGCAACAGCCAGCTCAACTTTAAACTCTCTGATATATAAAAAGGCAATTTTCTTTATTTTTTCTCTCTGCATTTTTATATTTCCAGAACTTACAATGGTAATAATGGCCTCAGGCCCTACCCTCCACCAGACTGCCATTAACTTCATGGAAATGCCTTCTCCATCAGCCCCTATTGTCAACAGCCAGCACCATTCCACAGAAACCATAGGGTCTCACCATACTAACACGACTGGACGTCTCAGCTGTGCCACAGCCCTTTGCAATCCTGCTACAGACTTATTTCCTGATCATGACAAGTGAACCAGGACTCCATTTAGAGGGGCTGCATGACTCTGCGGTGCTCATACCTTCCTCTTGGAAAATGGGGAACAAAATGTCTCTCATCAGCCTGATTGCCATTGTGTCCTGCACGCAAAAGCTCATGGGTAGATGCACGTGTCTCTGCCTTCCCCCTCTGCCTTCCGAGCTCATCCATCTTTCTCTGAATGGAGCAGGAATACTTCCATGTCTCAGTTTTATTTGGTTTCCTGTTTGGGCCTTGGAAACGTTGTCAATGCGGTTGCAAAACCACTGGAAATAGTGGGAATAGTTCTTTGCTAGTGCTGCTAAAGCACAGACAACAAAGGGAGCTTTTGCATTTTAGGAATTATTTTCTTATTCTTTCTCAAATTCTTTCTGAAACGTTCCTTCAAGAGCTAAGCCTGGATTAATGACACAAATTAACTGTTTAGCATGTGTAAGACATTGTTTGACTATTCTTAACAGGAATAGAAGACCTCAATCTTATGTGTAATTTTGTCCTTGATTGTCTATGTGGCTGGTGTTTTAACTTTTGTGCCTCAGTTTCTCCTTGTTCAAGGGAAAATAATACACTTCTATCTCTTCTAATGGTCATGAAATTAATTTCACTAGTAATGCATGTATAGTATGGAGAGATGGCAGGAAGAATGGCAATGGCTGCAGCTATTATTAGCTATCACTTTCAGCAGATAGCAATTTCTACAGTAGGTTAAATTCTGGCCCAAAAAGTACTTGACTGTGTCTCTTTAAGGTCACAAGCTATTATGATGTTGAAGACTAAAATGCTTTGTATATGATCATGAATAAATGAATTGAGTATCTCTGCCCAGCTATGTGGGATATGGAAAGGATGCTGAATATCATCAGCCTGAACTATCAACATCCATCAGCTTTCCCCTTGCTCATCTCTCAGCTGTCGCAATATGAAACCCACTTTCCCCCGAGATTTCAAACGACTGGGGCTAAACAGCAAAAACATTCGGTGACTAAATTTGCCAGGGAAGGTCTCAGTCACGAATGACTAAAAACAAAATTATAGAGCAATCTCGGCTGACTGAGAGCAGAATGAAATGTGATTCATTTTCATCCACCCAGCAGGGACTGCAGGGGAAAAAAAAGACTGGATTAACCCCTTCCCTGCTAGCAATGCCCATGCTCCCTGGGCTGATGCACATGTGCTTTGCATTCCTCAAAGTAAAAGAGTTGGAAGGTGGGGAACAAGGGAGGATAATGACCTGGCTTTCTGAATGCCTACAGGAAGGACCTCTCACATGTGAAGGGCAGGAGAGGAGAAAACATGGAGCTGGTAGTCTGCAAGTTTGACTAGCAGATGATGGAGCCTGGTCTCCTGGGAATGTGGGTGGATGCTCTGGGCAGAAGCCATTGTTGCAGGCTGCCTTTCTCACCATGCCGTGCTCACAAGCTTGGGAATCAACACTGGGCTCAGCTGGAGGCCTCAGGGAGGAAATGGGACTGCCAGTGGTGCTGAGGCAAAACTCCCCATGTAATTTCTGCCCCTTAGGGGAAGGGGGCAGGTGAGGCACTCCTGCAGTTGAGTTCCTGCCATGCCAAACACCAGCACCTGAGGGCTGTGTTAAGGTTAGCCCTGTGCACCAGGTGGTTCTGTGTTCTGGCTGACCACCTGCTCAGACAAATAGATTAAAAGCATGTCTGCTGTCCCTAGCCCAGAACAACTGTTTAAAGAAAGAAATCAAAGTAAGAAAGATTACATTTTTATCAGTAAACATCAGAGATGATCTTTTCTCCAGCATTTTCTCTGACACTTTTTCTAAAAGAACAGTAGATAAAGATTAAAACATACCAAAAAAAAAAAAAAACAAAAAAGGCAAACAATTAGTACTTTATTAACAAGTCAAAAGCAAAGGTTCTGGAAGGTCATATAATGATCCCTCTGGAAACAGAAGCCAAGGACCTGTCTGTAAGTTGACCTACCTGAGGCAGCATTGTTCCTGAGGTCAGAGACTAAACTAGGATATGGCAATTTGGGAATGGTTGCTCCTTGGGTGTCTGATACCCTCCATGTCACCACTGCTGTATCTCTGTAAATCTCTGTATAACCACAGCAACAGAGTCATGATACAGCAAGTCAAGCTAATGGATGATGGATGTGATGCTCAGAGCAAAGTGGGAGCACAGGTGAAGTGCTGGAGCAGGAGCAATTTACTCAGAGCTGTACAAATGCTGGATAGAAGGCAGACTTCCCCTGCCATCCTTTGAGAACACTAGATAGAAAGCTCCCTAAACAACTCCCAGATTAAATCAAGAGGTCAAGCCATGGGCAGGATGACAAAGCAGCAACTTCATGATTCAACAGCTTGTACATGGTAAAGGAATGGTCCCAGACAGGCTTGGCTGATGCCAAATTCTTTCTGCTTCATGCACACTATGGTACAGCTTATATACTTCATTTGGTTTCCTTCTATAAATGGAAAAAGTTCTCATGAACCTTAAGAGCAATGTTTTAAAATCACCCAGGTTTACAGCTTATTTAATAAATTTATAGTCGGTCAGTTTAGTCACATGACTGTGCTTTTCAAACAACATCAACAAAACTCTTAAGTTTAGTGTGCAAGAGGAATAAAAAAAGATGAAAATACCAAGATTGTGTAGGTTTGCTGGGGTGTTGCAGAAGAAAAAAAGGTTATGGTCTGCCTGGGCCAAACAGAGCATCTCAGCAGGGCTGTGAGTCTCAGTGGAACTACCAGAGCTGCACTGCTTCTCCTCTGTAAAAGTGGCTTATGCAGAGCTGGCTCAAGTTTCGTGGCTTGGCATGGTGGGGCTGGATAAAGAACTATCCAAAGGTTCCCACACTGCATTTCCAGCTTGAAATTGATTGTCCTCTCACCTCTCTTTGAAACGAGCTTCTTGTGTTGATTAGATCTAATGGAAAAGATTTTCTTTCTTTTGCAGTTAGCAAAACAGCAACATGCCTGTAACTAAGTAATAGTAATTGGCCAAATCCTTACACGGATAAAATGCCTCCTGAACACCACAGTGGTTATCTTGTTCTCTGATACACCCAAACAAATCCATTATCTTCAATGGAGCAGCACTTGTATGACGAGGGAAAAAAAGACATTTGGCCTAACAAGACTCTTTCAAGAGAAGTGACTGAGTAAAAGGGCTGTGAATTTTGCTGATTACTAGTTATTTTAGGAACCATATGCACAGGCACTTTCTGACTCATGTTGCTGTCAGTGAAGGCCAGCTGTGCAACAGCAAACTGGGTCCAGGAGTCTGGTTCTGACTCTGATTCACAGCACAATCTTCTTCAAACCGCTTCTCTCTGGGTTCAAGGCACTGTGTGAAATAGGGTTGACATTATCCCGTGCTTACAGATCCTTGGGAAAGATTTCTGTGCTTTTAGTGCAAAACCAGGAGTCCAAACTGCCTGGCTACCCCCCAGGGGCAGGATGGGGCAGGCTGGACTGGGTTGGGTTTGAAGGTGGGATGCCCAGCCTGGTCTCCTTTACGTAGTATGAGACACAGCAATAAAAGAAGATGAACAAAAGCTTCCCAGCATTTGGCTTACAATGGGAATGTATTTGAAATATCTAAATATATACAGTATTTGCTTTGGTTGTAATTTGCTTTGCTTGCTTAAAGTAAAGGCAAAGGATGCAATTAGGATTTCATGCAGATGAAGTTCTGTTATGTTTGTAAAGTGAAATCCATTTCCTTGACCTGGAACCGCACACCACAACCTGTTCACTGCATGAACAGAACTTGTAATAGAAATTATTACCAAAATAACACCCAGAATCACAATCAGCATCAGTTCCCCACACTAATCTGTGCTGGATGGATACACACTGAGTAGCATCACTTGACTGAGAACTTGTCATCCAGAGAAAGAGGAAACAAGCAGAGAAGTGCCGTGACCTTCTAGGACCACACAAAATGCCAGTGGTAGAGAGGAAAATGGGCCAAGGTGTCTGAAGTCCTTACTAACAGTCCTCATTTCTGCCTTTCCATAAGAAATATGTCAGTATTTTTCCCGTCAGACAGTAAGTTTGCACAAAATAGTATTTTAGCAGGAGATTATGAGAATAAAGCTGTTGATGAGACTGCACTGAATTTGCTGAGCGGTATTTGCAGAAAATCAGGGGAGAGTTTTCAAAATGTCAAAACAGTTCGTTTTTGTATAAAACGTTTCCTTATTGCTTTAAAATATTTTTTGCTTAAGAAATTGATTTGAAGTAAAAAATAAAGGGTAAAAAAAACCAGCCCAGGAGAAATGGACAAGTAAATGGAAAACTAAAGAACAGTGTTTGGCTCAACCAAATACAGAATTCTGATTTTAGTGGGTTTTGGTTGAGCCACAGAACCAATAAAGTCATCATTTTCCCAGCTCTGCTCCTGACATTTTAAGCCACATGCCCTCCATTGCAGAGACTGGTGTTGTCAGCTCCACATCATTCCATACCCTGTAACTCTAGTGACAACACTGTGCTTGGAACATTCTGCAGGGGAGCTCCCAATCAGCACAGTTCTGCCACCAGTCCTTTAATGGATCTCCTGTGCTGTGAAGAATTAATATTTTCCACTATTAATTATATCATTTTTTTTCACCTGGACCCGAATAAACACGTGGGAGGATGGAAGGCAGCTCCTTCTGATGTCCAAGAACATCTGTGCAGCCAGGTAAACTCTTCTCACATAATTCCTCCTGGTTTCTTATGGGCCATGTCAAACTTGGTGATAACAGACACCAAAATCACACCTGTGCTGGAAAACCACTTGCAAAATGAATGGAAACTCGCAATCCAAGTGCAAAAAAAAAGATAACCAAAGACATAAAAGACATAACCTGTCTTTGCATTCAATCTGCAGTCCCAGGGGACCTGAATCATTTAATTACTACACAAGACTGCAGTGCAAGTGAGACTAAAGGCACACAGTTCCCCTTGAAGGAACAGGTATGTGCTCTTGTTTGAGGGCATGTCTTCTCTGTAACATATTGCACAAGCTTTGTCAGACAAAATGACATTCACCCTGCAGGCAGGCAAACAAACCCTTTCAATCAAACAGCCCAAATGCAATTGCATTATGTATTTCACCTATTTGCAGGGCACAACTTGGACAGAGGAGCAGCTTGCTGGTCTGCTCTAGTACCAGCCTCCTCTCACTCCACATTGCACAGAAATACGTATTTAATTAAGAGTCATGTGCTGTGCACAACTCTCCTGAGAAACGGGCTGGGGCTCCAACAGAGCCACCAGGCTTTTATGGAGCAGAGGGCCTTGGGAGAAGGATGGGGTTTGTTTGTTTTTCCTTGTTACCCACAGCATTTCCATCTCAGACTGCCTAATTTAGAGTGTTTCCAAGCCTGTGCTCTCTGAAGGCCTGGCCCCATTCAGCTCACGGACGGTGGAAAACAATTTAGGTCTTGCAGCTACAGCAGGGTGATGCAACTGATAAGGGAACTTCAAGGTTAAATAAACTGTTCTGTGGGCAGAGGATTGGGAAAGGATCTCCACAGAGCCAAGGAAAAAGGTGGGGAAGCACAGGCACTGGGAATGGACAGGACAGAAACATGTCCCTGAACCTAGAGAGACTTGCCTGAGGCCAGGGCAAACAGGCCTTGGAGAGATGATCCACAAATAACACACTTGTTTTTGTCACTGCTGTTGTGCCTTGTATAAGGGAAAACAGAACAGGATTTTTGGCTGGGCAGTACTATAATAAGTGAAAGGTAAATTAAAGATTTTTTATATGTTCATAGCACCTTCCAGTCAAAAAATTTATTGTGCTTTAGTCCTATCACCTCAGTGATGCCAAAAAAAGAATCAGGGAAATTTCTGTATGAGGGCATGTCTTCTCTGTAACATATTGCACAAGCTTTGTCACACAAAATGACATTCACCCTGCAGGAAGGCAAACAAACCCTTTCAATCAAACAGCCCAAATGCAATGGCAGTACATATCTCATCTATTTGCATGGCACATCTATTAGAACTTTGTATTACCCAGTACTCTGTCATCACACTGCTGTCCATGGGAAGGAGAGCTTATCATCCCCACGTCCCACATGAGGAAATTCCTGAGGGAATAAGCTCATTGCCCATGGTGTACTACAAAATGTCTAGGAATGAATCTTAGGGGTTGCTGCCCAATTCTCCCCTCTAGGTGTCAGACATTCTTCCATTGTAAACAGCGCACTTATCTCTGTTTAACAGGCCCAGATCCTAGAGGAAGGCAAATCCCAGTTTTAACTGTGTTATCAGTCATGTACCTTCAGTGGGACAGCAAAGAGGAAAGGGGCACTGTGTAGCTGGTGCTTTGACACTGCTGTTTTAAGCCATCAGTAGGGCCTGGGCAAGCTGTATTTTCATACAGCTGTAATCATGCTACTGCTGTTTCCCATTTGGTAATTGCTTGCTGCTAGCAAAGAGTAGAACTTAAAGGCATGTCCATCCTGCGGGGAGCCGAGATGGGGCTTTGCAATTTAGACCTCTCTCTCTCTCTAGCAGAAATATTGGCAGTGATGAGGAGTCTGGGCCTGATGGTAGATCACCATTCAGGTCATCCCTGGATTCCTTGAGACAACTTCCTCTTTCCTTTAGTTTTCTCAACTCTATTTTTTTTCTCACAGAGACACAGATGTAAGAATGTAGTCCTTGGGACTGTCCATTTGCCAGGTTACTCTGGCACTGTACTTCTTAATAAAACTGTCAGGACATAACATAAAGTGACTATACAATAACTCCTGCAACAAATGAGTCACGATGGTCACTGGCACTGCCCTCACAAGACGACTGGAGAAATGGGAGATTGCAGCCTCCCCACAGGAGATCTTGCAAATTGCAGTAATTGTGTATAAATAGAAAGAAATGCAGAGGCAACTGTCAGCCAAGGTCCTGCTGACTCAGTGCCACCTTGTGTTTTCACCAGGAAGCACAGAAGCACAGGGAAGACTGTCAGTGAGGGGCAGAGAGGAGTCTGAGTAAGAACTCAGCCCACTTTAATCTGTGATATTATGGATTCACTCAGAGCAGCCACTGAGCAAACCCATAAGCTGCTCTCCTGCAGGAATGCCATGGCTCTAAGCCATCCAAGCCTTCCTGGAAGAGAGCTGGCATTACTGGGGCAGAATGAGGCACAGAAGAGTACAAGTTTTTTGCCCTGCATCACAGCCAGTCAGTGGAGAGCTTTGAAGCAGGGCTTTGATTTTATAACGGTGACCTACAAAGTCTAACCTCTATTCCAGACTCCTTTGAGACAGAACTATGTGGGCAGCATTAGTAAATGTCATTATACAAACTTGCAGGATGCTACAGGGAGGAGAGCAAGCTTATCCATGTTCCTCCTTCCTTCCTTTTTCCTTAGTGGTTGCCTTTGCAGAGAAGCAGCCCAGGAGGGCCATAACACTGTCACTCCTCAGGAACCCTGGTGTGAGTGACTGGAGCCCTTGTTTGTCCACTGTGCTTCCACTGAGATAGGAACACACCAACTCAAACAAGAGAGACAGAACTGTACCCATCTCTGCTCTTGTCTTCCCTGAGGACAGGAGGCTTGTGCAGTCTGACAGCACTGCAGCTCCAGAGGATGCCCGAGGGTGCTGGGGGGGCACCCCTGCAACTCACAGCTGGGGGCAAACTCTGCAGGAGGGAGCACTGATGGGAGGCTGTTGGCCCCACCAGCCTCCCTCCACTCCTGAGGTCTTCCTAAATCACAAAGAATCATAGAATCACAGAATCAGCCAGGTTGGAAAAGACCTCGGAGATCATCAAGTCCAACCCTTGATCCACAACCGCCGTGGTTACCAGCCCATGGCACTGATGCCACATCCAGTCTCATCTTAAAAACCTCCAGGGATGGAGAACCCACCACTTCCCTGGGCAGCCCATTCCAATGTCTGATCACCCTCTCTGTAAAGAATTTCTTCCTAATATCCAACCTAAACCTCCCCTGGCAGGATTAAGATCATGCCCTCTTGTCTTACTGATAACTGCCAGGGAGAAGAGACCAACCCCCACCTGGCTACAACTGGGTGTCAGCTTTGATTTCAGTTCTCCTGTAATTCTTTTTAAAATCATGAGTGGTTTCCATTTCAGCACTGAAATGTTTCCCTGGGTTAACTTTGCCTCTTCTCATGAGAATGATCTGATGACTTTGCCTGGGACTGTTCAGTGCAGGAATCTGTGACTCCTGCCCACCCTCCACAGGCCTGGCCTGCACCATCCCATCGCTGGGCCTGCCTTGATCTCCCTGTGGCTCTGCCAAGGTCCTAATCCAAAACTGCTCCTGCTCTTCCAGTTCTGCAGATCTACACCCAGCTTTGCCCATACTTCTCCCTCAAAAGCAAATGCAAGCTTGCTGTTAATGAGTAAAAAGCCTCCATATTAATTACCTCAGGTTCTAAGACCACTTTCATTATCTGATAGTTTAATTTTACAAGTAAGTAGATATAGAGACAGCTGTAGAGATATAGATATATAAATATGGTTTCTTGTTTCACAGAAAACACAGTGCTATAGCATTTTTTTTCAGCCTAACCATAGCAGAGAGCATTAACAGAAACCCTCACTTTTCCATTTAGTACACATAAGTACACAGAACCAAATCTCTCCCTGGAGTAAACTTGCTGAAGTCAAACAGGGCTTACATCAGAGATGAATTTGGCACTCTGTTCTTACTGAGCTCTACAGCAGAAATTCAAACATAGGCATATTTCCACTGAACATGCTGAAAGCATGAGGTCAGGATAAGGAGAGAAGTCAAAACTCTGCTGCCATTTCACGATTATTTGGATCAGCTCATTTGTCTGACACGCCCTTACCCATGGAGAATGGGTAAGGGAATGGAGAACATCAGGAATTCTCTGCAGGGGTAGATGGGGACACATCTTTTTCACTGTAAGGAAATGCATCTGTTTGCACAAGAAATTTGAGAAATAAAGGATAAAACACAGTCTGCATGAGAAAGGCACCCTAGATCACTGTTTTCCACAAGCAGAGGCCATGTTTCCAGAAGTTAAACCCCAGCTTAAGGAAACTGTGCACAACCTTAAGACTCACCCAGGCCCAAGTCACCAGTGGGATGAATTCCTTTACTACAGTAAGTTGCCAATACGTGTTGGCTTAAGCCAAACTCCCAGAGAGAAACCTTGTCTCTAATGAAGGCAATGGAAGCTTTGGTATTATTTCCAGCTGTCCCAGAATTTCATGTCTCCCACCTGGTTTCTGTTCTTCACTGTTATTTGCTGTCAAGGCACACAGGATGGGAAGCTTTCCACTGGATAATATATTGCTGCAGGTAAGTTGAACCCATGGGAGCAGAGCCTTGTAACTGCAAAAGGAACATGAGGACATCAATAAAACATGTCTGATCCTGTTCTTCTAATATTAATCTGAAATCAACAAGTTTGAAACCAGTGAAATGGATCTGAACACTCTGGATTTTCTTACATACTCTCTTTTATAGGGTGTTTTCTTATTACAGATGCTAAAAGTGAACCTTTCTGCTATGAAACACTGATTTCACAGATAACTTTCTGTCCATGGGATGTGAGAAGCTCGTTATAATCACCTGAAAAGATTTCTCTTCTGAGTTTTGATTGCTCTTGATAATTTCATTTAGTCAGCGCTAGTTCATTAATTTACCAAATACACATATTTTAAAATTGCATTTCATCAAGTTTTTTATTTTGTCAAGCTGCAAAACAAATTCCTAAGAGAATCAATCTGCCAAAAGGCTGGAGATGGGGTGTAAACCCATTTAACCCAGGATCCATGTGACCTCAACTCAACTTTTCCAAATGGCAGAATGGTCTGTCTGCAATATGCCAGCAATCCCCATCTAGATCTTCCTAGAAAAGGGTCCATATCAGAGGAAGGCACTGACCAGACCTTTAAAATACACCCATCAGTTCACCCCTACAGCAGGTAGCTCTAGTTCAGGAGCAAGTCACGTTGGAAGGAGAGATGGTGATTGGGAAGTGTCTCCTGATCCTGTCCATGATGCACAAGTTCTGTCACTTAATAAAGAACCTCATTCCCCAGAGCCCTTCAAGCCAGGACCTTTCACCCAAAGTGAATCAATTTTTAAAGCTGAAAGCCCAACTTTGAGATGGAAAGGGAGAGTTTAAAACACTATTTCATTCTTTCAAGCTGTGCTACAAATGGCCAACACCTAGGGGGGAAACATTAACTCCTAGGACCAGTGAAAAGACATATAAATCACATGGGGAAGCATCTTGGCTTAGCGGCTACTAACCCATTGGAGATAAATCTAGGAAAAATCTTCCTGGAGTTCTGCAGATTTAATTTTAAGAGAGAAGAAAAAGAGGAAAGTAGTTTATTTACTGGTTTTAGTTCAAATTTGGCAACAAATATCAGTCAGTGTTATACCATCTATACAATGCACCTTTTCCTACACCAATAAGCCATGGGGAAAAAAAAAAATCATACCTCTTATGTTAAGCTGTAAAGCTGTTACAGAATTTTGACATTTCAGTAGCAACCTTGTATTGTCTGGGTTTGCATTCACACCTCCTAAGGGTATGAGCTGAGCAAAGTTAGAGGAGATAGAGTATGCAGATAAACTGTAGAGCAGAGGGCACCCAGGACCACGCTGGGGAGAAAAGGCAGAAACGTCTGGGCCCAGTAGCTTAAATTCCCTTTCAGAGCCCACAATATAATCCAGGATTCCAGAGTCTCACTATCTCTCGTTGTTAGCAAGCATCTGTAAAACCCAGATGCAAAATGCTTGCCTCATTCCCCTCTGTGTGCTGACCTACAAGGAAGATAACTATGTACTTCTTCTATCAGTTACTCCCACAGCCAGGGTAGCACAGGCCTGTACAACATGTATAAAATGTTCCCACGTTACTGATGAATCACCCAGCAATGAATCTGAACTCACATGATAGAATTTCTGCAGTTTCCATTTGCTTATTTTTTCAAACCCATGCACGGACACATACATAAGAGAAGCAAGGCACTGAAAAAAATGCTGATACTGGTAAGTCATGTATTTAGAAGATAGGAAATAGCAGGTACAAATTTAACATGAAGACCTAGTAAATCCAGTTCCTTTGAACATATTTCTGGTGATCTGGTCCTTTCTTATCCTATCACATGCTATTTGCTGACTGAAGGCTGACTTACATATTGCACAAGGCAGACCTATTCTTCAGCAGAACAGGAGGCTGTACTGAGAGAGGATGTTGTCTTTAGGATTTCTGCTCATTTATTGCCAGGATGGTAAAGTGTACAGTAAATGAGGCAAGGAACTGAGAGGAAGGAAGAGGTGGGTCTCAAGATTAATGTAGCTGAATGTCTAGAGGGATGGATTTTCTCCTGCCTGCTAGTATAAATGTCATTTGTACAAATGTCTTGGTTTAAGCAAGACACTTAAGCCAAGTACCATGAAAGGTCACTCACTGAGGGTGCCCTGTTTTCTTGATTCCTGATTTGAGACCTGGGCTGTGATTTATAGAACATCTTCAACATACCTATCTACAATACAGGAAGATGGGAGCTGTTTAAATATATGAAGTCCTTCAAAACTCCCTACTGCAATGTCTCTACCTCAGTTTCCCAAACAGGGACCCAATACAATAGTACACCCTCATCAGCCAGAGATGTGGCACTAAGTTAGTTATGTCTGTACACCAGCCAGCCATTATAGTGATGTGTGCCACACAAAAAACCTGGGAGAAAATTAATCATTTTTTCTCCAGACTAAGGTTTGAATTGTGTCCAGCAAATAAAGCCTGGAGCCATACACCAGACAATGAGGAGGAAATAAAATATTGACTAGCTGCTTATTCATAAAGCTCCATCTATTCTGTGCACTGTCCTGAGACAGAACTGCTGAGTAAAAAGCAGTATGAGGAGATAGAGTTGAAGATCTCATTGCATGCCCAGGAGAAGGCTCAAGCCTCTGTGTGCTAACTTTGCATTTGACATTGCCTAAGACTCAAAGCTTAGTTTGCAGTTTTTAAGATGTTCATAGAAGAGTATGTCCCTACATGCAGGAGTGTTTCTGTGTTCCCTTGAGCAGGATCATATTCCAAATTGGGTCCCTAATTCCTTTAGGTTTCAGTGGTATTGAAATCTATTAGCAGTAGCAAACTGTTGAAACAATGGTGAGAGGCAAACTGATAACTCTGAAACCACAGGTGGCTCCTGCAGTCAGGGAAAAATACCCCTTTCTCCTTCTGAATTCTTGGCTAGATCTGCTGACAAGGCAGATAAATGCCTCTGAGGGTTATCTGTGCCTCTTTGCCTCTGTCCTCTCCTCAACAGGGATACGTGTGTTTTTCATGGGAGCTCTGCCTGTGCCAGGGAGTTAGAAACCCAAGAGCAAAGGTTTCAGCTAACCAACTGTGTCATCTGAAGGACAAGAGGTCAGGGTCTCAAAAGGGAATAGAGAACAGCCCTGAGCATCTCTTGGGAAAGCAATGGCAAGACCTGCACTCCATTTCTGTGCTCCTGACTTTAATGAGCTTTGCCAGCCTTTGTGCTTCCACTCTGCTGCCCCTTGGACATAGACAAAGGAGTACAGTTAAAGGAATTTACCTGTGGCCTCTATCAGAGAAGCAGGCACACAAAAACTACAACCTCGAAACAGAGAGAGGAAGAAACAATTGGTTGTCAGCTTCTAATCAATAAATTCTCCTTGGACTGTTTCTAGTTCACCTGAGGCTGATCAATATCCATTGGGGAACCTTCCAGTGGGACCAACTTTTAATTTATCTCCCAATTTCCTCTCCAGAGCCTGGGCATCAGATCTAATTACTGTGCCTGTTTACCCTGTTTGCTTTTCTCGCCAGGAGGATATTATGCTTCTTGATGGGGAAACGAAGATGTTACAGTGCAAAGGAAGTGCTCAGTGCAAGAGCCCTGGGTGCCACATGCAGACAGACATTCCTGGCCTTCCCAAGGAAAGGTGAGGGTGCCGGAGGAGAGCCAGAGAAAATTAGTCACTGGAGAGATGACACCAAGCACGAGGAGACAAATGTGATCAGACACTAAGAAGGTAGAATGGAAAGACAAGAGAGGGAACTGGGGCAGGGAATTCAGTTCTTGGGACTGGTAGACTCCAAGACAAGAATATAAATAAGAATGAATCATGTTAAATATTACTCTTATAATGAATCTACCAGTTGCTCCTCAGTAGTTTTGTCTTGAGTTGTTAAAAGTGACTAAGCCACTGAAATTCTAGGGTGGTTGAGTACCTAATCCACTTAGTTTCCTTTGAAAATCCTGATGTTCACTCCCCCATGTCCCCATGTGATGTATAATAGAGACACTTTCCCTGTGAACACTCCAGGGAGGGACTAACCCATGGAAGTGGAATGGAGAAATGAACAGCTGCCCAGATTCCATGTTCCTGGCAGTGATTATTCATGATGTAGTGGGATGCACTCACTGGTGCTTTAGAAATGCCTATGGCTACTTATTATGGGACTTGGACAAATCTGGAATGCACTGTTTTCTAGCAGAGGTAACTATGTTGGGTTTTGGGGGTTTTTGGGGAGGGTTTTTTTGGTTTGGTTTGGTTTGGGTTTTTTTGTACAGCCAAACTGAAGCCCTTATCAGAAGGCTGAAACTGCCCAGACATCAGATTTACAGGAATGCTTCACCTTGCCCTCCTTACTTGGAGATTCCTCAACCAGGAAATCAGAAAAGATGGATTATAGACTTGGCAGCAGGAGGATGGGAAAACAAAGCAGTGCTACAGAGGGCCTCAGGTACATTAGTGCTTTAGCCCAAGTAATGCCAAGGGCCTCCTATTCACAACTCTATAACCCTTCACATAAGCTGTTGAGTCAGCACTTTTCCAAAGTGTTAGTGGCAGCATTTTCCCTCTATTGTTCCCAGGCTGCTGTTATCTTTTTTTTTCTTCAATGTTCTCATGCTGTTACTCTTGGAGTTTTGCTCTCATGGCCTTGCACCCACTATGAGAGTCTGGGACCTCACTTCTACCCTTCCTGGCTGGCCCCCAGAGAGAGAAAGTTTTCCCTTTCCCTCTCTCTCTCTGTGTTTTTTATTCACTCCTAAAGTAGATTTGCTGGAGCTGATGTATGTGCTCAGCCACAGACTCTGCTCAGAAACCACTGTGTGTGTAAACCTGTCCTTGTGCAACACTTTGTGCAACAACAGCCGTGACTGAGGTGCCACTGTGATCAAGGGTGGTGGTTCCTGTGTCAACACTCACCAGAAAAGCAAAGAGCAGCCACCAAGGGCAGTGTTCTGTTTTAGAAAGCTGTTAAATAATACCAGTTAGTGAGTAGTGTGGGTTTTGTGTACTAACTTAAGCCTGTATATGGAGACCATTGCACTAGCATGAAAGAAAACACAATGAAACAAAAAATCAAACAAAAAGACTAGTGCCTTCTTTCATGTGAATTTAATTTGGTAAAGAGCTGAAAGGCCTCTGGGGAAAAGCACTCTCTTGCCTGTGTCTACATAATCATGGGTATGTTGGCACAATTGCTCTTGCATGATGTTTTCCAACAGTTCTTGCAGCCCAAGGTGCAAGAAAAAACACACTTTTGTCCTTCTGGGCCTGGAAGTAAAGAAACTCATAGTCTCAGGAGAATATAGAAAATAAGGATGCAGATGGTGAGGATCAGACAAAGCAATAAACAGATTAAACAGCAGGCAGACTGAAGCTCACCTGACAAACAGCAGCCTAAAAGAGCTGGGGATGTGAAAGACAAGAGGTTCATTTTCGGGTGGGAGAGGTAGAGATCTCTTGAGAGGGGGAATATTTGGTGGTGTGACTAAATGGCAGGTGCTGCACAACAGAGCATGCTTGTCCCATGAGTGATGGAATCCAGGTGACAACTGAGAAAGGGCGAGAGATGCTGAGGGGGATGGAGAGGAGAGACAGAAAGGAAAAAACAAAGAGGATTATGAGAAACAAGACTTCACGAGATCCTGCTGAATTTGATAGGAGTGGTGTTCATGTTTTTATTTGAGTGCAAACATGGAGTGAAGACACTGGCACCCTTGGTACTGGAGTCTAAAGAACTGGCTTAGTCTCAGTGCCAGCTACTGGCATGAAGAGCCCTGAGCTGGAGGGAACAAGAACCTACAGTACAATTGCAATCAAGAGTCCTGGTCCATCTTCTTCCCATTGAAGTGATACTGTCCACATTTTAACTCTCTGTGGAAAACAATTTTAAATGTCTAAATGTCAAGCAGAGCAAGACAGAGACTTGGCTAAAGGAGCCCTGGATGAAAACTCTTTCATTATCCACTCTGATTTGCAGCATTTTCTATCCTCCTGATCCCATAACTTTTGCCACTCTGTGTCTATGTGTATGAGTTAGAGATGATGTCAAAAAAATTAAAAACAGGAAAGGGAGAGAGGTATGATTATCTGGCTGGAAGTGAAAAACAGCATGGAGACTCCTCATGGATCTCTGTGCATTGTCAATAGTAGAAGAAAATATCCTTGTAATTAGTATCACTATTCAGCTTACTGTGAAATGCTGCTTTATATCTGTGCATAAAAATGTGGAGCAAGGAAAAGAAGAGAGTTCAGACCCTGGCAGGGAGGATTAGAGGTACTGTTCAAAACAAATAATTCATACTTGTTTAAAAATAACAGCCAAGTTTGCTCAGCACTTGTAAGTCACCTGAATAACTCATTTCAGTAAATATGATTTTAGATTTCTACAGCATCTTTAAAGAACCTGAGAGAATTCAATAAGCACCAATTAAGACTCACATCCTGTCCTGTGAGACAGGAAAGTACTGTTATTCCCAATTTATAAACTGGATTTGATGGTTTTCCAAAGCGTTGCTGGGGACACAGAAAAGCATTCTGCCCCATTTTAACAAAAAACTCCACAAGCCACCCTTGTGGAGCTTGGCCAAAAGAAGTGAAGCAGCTTGGCCAAATTTATGCAGCTAAGCTATGACATACAACACAGGATGCAAAACTGCCTGACTCTCCTACCTACTCCTCTGGTTTCAGAACAGTCTCTCCTCCTAATGTGAGGGCAGGGGAGGAAATGGAATTTTCCTCCCACGGGGAATTTCAAAATAATTCTTCATTTCAAACTTGAATGGAAAGTCAAAATTCCGTGGAAAAGTATAAATGTTAAGATCTAGACATTTTATACCAAAACAGGATGATCCAACATGTCATTCTGTTACGGCATTTTTAATTTTGGATCAACATATTGAAAAAAAAACCAAGTAATTTTATGTTGAAATGTCAACTCCAAACAAAATATTTTGTTATGCTTCTCCCAGCTGGAAAACCTTTTTTTTCTTTTTTTTTTTTTTGTCAGAAATGACATTTTATCCTTGCAAATTTCAGTTTAGGTGAAATCATGTTGTCTGATGGGAAAACACTTCTGTGACAAAAATGTTAATCAGCTCTGAAGTGACTATGTTTTCTGTCAAGAAAAGGAAGACAAAAAATGCTGACTTTAGAATTCTGAGGAGCTGAAGTGTTCTGAACAAAAAAGATCTGGGAGGCCTCTGAACCGGACTGAAGTGCTGATTGGGAAGAACAAGTGAATTGTCTTAAAAAGGATGTTCTGAATGGAGCAGAATCAAATAGCTAGATAAGTGAAGGAAGAAATGAAGTGTCTTTTTGGAAGCTATACAGAAGTCACTTTTCTTATGCCCTGGAAGCCAAGGTGGGTTGTATAACTAGGTAATGTATGCACTGGGAGGGCTACCAAAATTGTTTCTTGGCTCAGAGAAATATGGCCTCTCTTTGCAATAGACATTTATGACAAAACACGTCCAAAGTAAATCTCCTAACTCCTCGTGGTGTGGGACCAGCAGCTATGCTTCATGTTTTGCAGCATACAGGTTTATACCTGTTATGTATGGGTTATATACGACATAGTTCTTACTCAGTGCAACTTGAATTTGTAATAATCCAGGTTTACAGGTTATTTGTTACCTATAGGATTGCAAACAGTAATAAGTGGTAGTAGCTTTAATCATTCACTACCCTGGAACATCCCTTCAGGTAACTTTCAGCTGCTGCTGGCTTCTTATTTATTTGGCTGGTTACATAACTTTAACATTCCCCTTTATCACCTGTGGTCTTCTCAACTGGGAATTGCTTGCTGCAAATTTGGACTCTATTGATCACCTGGCCTGCAGCTCACTGAGAAACACGGAATGGCATCGTTTTTGTTCCATGACCTGGCAGATCCCTGCTTCTGGAAACCTTTCGTTGTTGAAAATTATTATGGCATTTTATGTTGACCTCCCCATTTCTACACCTTAATTTTTTTGAATATACAGGTAAATTATGTTACTTGGTTTTCCCTTGCTTCACCTTTTGCAGACACGAAAATGCAAACGCGGTTGATGAGTGAAGCACAGCTTTTCTTTGCGCAGTGAAGTTGCTTGGTCTCTGTCAAATTGTTCTCCTCTACAAAATTTATAATGCTGCTTTTATTTGTTGTTTCAGACAATCTATTCGGTTCTCAGCTAAGGCAAAATGCAGTAATACAGTTACATAAAAAAGTAGGTTCAGATGCTCTTACTGTCAGGTAATTCTCTGACTTCATGTCCCCTCCCTGGCCATGAGAGTCCAGGACAACAATTCACTGGCCACTGAGGATAATTCCCAATGTTGCCCAGAACCAGAAAAAAACTCACTTTCATATATTTCTCTTTAACAAGTATCACCTTAAATGTGGTTAGGTTGTTTGCCCCTGCTCCTTATACAGCTGGTCCCTAACTCTTCTCTCAAAATCTTTGCACTTCCAGCTTAAAAGTATCCATAGCAAGGTCACCCCATTTATTCTGGTGTTGCCATACCTTGTCTCTCACAAGTATACATCATCATGTATTTAAAACAGCTTTTCTATCTTCTTTACTATTATTATCACAGAAGCATCTAGAGATTCAAATAATACCAGTGATCCTCTGGGCTAGGAATAATCTCTCTTCTGAAAGGTTTACAGTCTAAACAGGCAAGACAATGAGTGACAGTGCAGGGAAGCAGAAGGTCAAGTAAACAATATAACAGATCAATAGCAGTGCCAGGAATCCCTAGTTTTCCAGCAGGTCCCCAGCACCCACTGCATTTACCCTGCTTCCAAATGTAAACCAATTCCTGTCTGCAGTGTCTCAACCTGCCCCCCACAAAGCACACAAAGATGTGTGGGTATAGCTGTCAATCACATCCACTCTCTTGTCCACACAAACAAAACCTGTGCTTTGGCTTCAACACACAAAAGCTGCCCAACAGTTTTCAAGGGCTACCTGGGCTTAAATCAGAATTAGGGCTGGCTCTGCATCCCATTGCCAACACGTGTCATTACCAGTATCACCACTAAGATCAATGAGGCTCCCATGGTCTCACTGATATGCAGCCAACTCACAGAAATATCCTTGCACCTCTCTTGTTCATGGAGCCCCTTTCCTGGGTGAACAAATGTATTTTTGCTGTCATAAAATGAATCACAAACTTCTTTTTTATTAATAAAAGCCACGCTACTTCGATGCCCTGAAAATCTCAGCACTTCCATACTTGCGCACTCCCCTTCTGGAGACACGTACAAATATAAACCCCCTCAAGTGGAAATGAATTCAGTCAGGTAGAGACAAGCAATTTTGATTTGTCACACAATATTGAGATTTTGTGGAGGCTGTGAAATCCTGGCAAGCAGCTGCAGCTGATTTCTGCCCTGCAGGCCTGGGGGCAGGGGTGCTTTCTGCCTGACGTGCATCCACCTCTCCTTTCATCGGCGTGGAAGGAGATTCCCTCTCTATCTCCTTATCATTCACCCCGATCATTCCAGCAAGCCTGGTGAAGCAGGTGTGAGTGAGAGCTTGCTCCTTGAACCCTGCCCAAAGATAACTGAGTGCTGGGCACTTACCCACACCATCACAGGCTTCATGTATCCCTTCGCTGGGGTCTGTCTTGCTTGTTAACAGTCAAGGAAACGCCCATCTTGAACTCGTCCTTCAGATCTCCTCTGCTGCTTCCTACTCTTTGTTTCCTCCTCTGTTCCTTTTAATTGGAAAAAAAAAAAAAGTGTATAATTTTAAGGGCCTATCCACTGGCAAAATGGTTGGTTCAATGGGGAGAATATACGTCCCTGTGCAGAGGCACAGATCCTGTTATAGATGACAGCAGATAACCCCACAGAAGGGTTTTCATTCTAAGCCTCTGTTTTGTTTGCTTAACAATTTAATATAATTTTTGCTTGGTGAAGGCTTGTCTCCAAGATAAATAGTTTTCAAAAGATTAATAAATACATAGGTTTTTTTTTTTTTAATTTTATCTATGTCTTCTGAGTGATAACAGGATTCGATTGGTTTTGGGAAGAAAAAAAAAGTCGAACGAGCAATTTAAAAATTATTATTATTTTTTAAATTTCTGAGCTTTCATTTGACAGCTGTGCTAAAATGGGAATACAGAGCTGGGCCACCCCTGAGGGATCCTGAATTGCTCTCTGGCAGTATTATAAATGACTGCTTTGGACTTAAAAAAAATGAGAAATCCTTTAAATGAAGTCACTCTCAGCAGTCACCAAGTTTAATCTCTAATTTTTTGCCACAGATCAGAATGTCAATAGGCCACACCTATCAAGGCTAGTCGTGATCTAGCAAATCCTTTTGGCACATGCATAGTCTGAACAAGGACTGCAGTAGGAAACCTGGTTTCTTAGTGAAAAATTTAGCAAGTTATTACCCTGTTCTAATGCCACATTCATTATCTACCAGTAAGAGGAAATCAAGAATTCTCTTCAGAAGCACAAGAAAATAAGAAATTAAATAGGGGATTGTCTCTCTTGGGGAAGAGTTTTCCAGTGGTGTCAGCCCAATAGTGCTGTTACAGCATTTTTGCTGTTTTCTTACATCACACCTCTCCCAAACAGCAAACAACACAGTAGGTAGGAAATGTCATTATAAGATACACATGTGAAAATTATCAAGAATGCACAGCTGAACATGTCACCTAGTCCAGTCCAGTGGAGTAACTGATATGAAAAGTATTAAAAGTATTTGCCATCCTTACTCAGATCACATACTATCCCGTTCTATGAGAAACCCCAAGAGGAATTTATAGGATTATTCAATGAGTAAGGTACTATTCATGGTGAGTAAAGGTGGCAGAATCAACTTGCTACTGATTACGAGCTGCTTTTCCTCACTTACACTGCTGTAAATTTAAATTAACTCCACTCAATCAATGGCGAATAATTGATATAAAATCAGAGTAAGAGGAGAATTAGTCTATAAGTATGTCTAGAATGAATAAACAGTGAAAATTTGCCAGCATATATAACTCCCCCTTGAAGCTTTGCTGCAAGGTTACTTTTATAACTGATTGTTTCATTCTCAGAAGTGCTGTGCTGCTTCTTGAAAAGAAAAATATATTGAGCTTCTGCATGCTAAAATACGCCGTGGCTTCCGAGGCCTCGTGTTTTCTTGGGTGGTATGAAAATCCCACAAATCCCACTGAGCTCTGTTCAGACCGTGGGCACATCCTCACTAGCCAGGGCAAATGGGTCTTCTGGTAGCCAGTCAGGTATCCTGGTGTGCCCCACAGGCTTGTGGCTGCATCTTGGATTTCCACTGGAGAAAGCTGGACTAGCAGTGGATTTAAACATCACCTCTCTTCCTCTCAGCCTGTTCAGCAGCCTGAGACAGCAATCCCTGTCTGCACCTCACGTGGTCCAGGTAACACTGAGGCCCTGTCAGGGTCACACTGCCTCTGCCTTCAGCTGGGAGGCTTCTGCTCCTTCCTCTCTTCCCTCTGCTTCATACATTTTTTTGAGGAAGAACTATCCTTAACTATATTTGTATAGCAATTCCCCCAGCAGGGTTTGGATCCGGTCAGTGCCTCTAATTACTACCACAAATTTATTACTATTTAATCTGCAGAGACCTCATGATCCCTTTTGGGTGGCATATTTTTAACACCCATGACTATTGCCTGGATATGGTTTAATTTTAGCTCCACATCAGATTCAGAGGATGATAAAATTGCCTCCCTCCCTCTGTGATGCTGACCCATCCCCTGTCCCCACCTTAACTTCTGACATTGCTTTTTCTGTCCCACTTTCCTGTCCCCTCCCATCCCCAAGCAGTGGCTTGAGGAGGGTGCTGTCACCTCTGGAACTTGCAGATTAAAAGGCAAAAAATTGACAATAAACTGCCAATGGCTCATTTACTGTTGACGGTGAGTCAATCAAAATCCTGCTTTCCCACTGCTTCCTGGCTTCCCCATCTGTGTGAATTCATGACCCGATTTCTGATGTGTTCCACACTGTTACTTTTTTCCCCTCAGAGTTTAATTGCTTCTGTTTCACATTTGGGTGCTGAAAAATTGACAGAAGCTGCACAATTCCCTGCAGCAATGGATCCTATTTGTATTGCTGTAAACTACGTTTTGCAGTGATATGATTAGTAATAAAAGGGAGAAAATTAAACAGAAATTAGCATCTCTTTGTATAAAATCTGGCTACCAGCCAGGTTTTACTCTAAGGGTCACAAGAAATGTTAACATTAAAGTCCCAGCACACCATAAGGAGGATCTCAAGTGTGAGGAAGCTCTGGAAAGGACTGTGAGGAGCTGTGACTCCACAGTGCCCGCAGTCTGCTGGAGTGCTCCAGCACAGGAGGGACCAGGTTCCTCATCTCTGGCCACCCTGAGGACAGGGCACAGAGACTCCAGCCAAGCACACTCAGAACATGCTGCTACAAATTTAGAGAGGAGATTGTGGCAGCAAGTTTTTGTGCTGTGAACATGTAAGGGTGTCGATAAGGCGAATATCTTTTAAAAGACCAAGCAGTATGGCTAAAAAAAAAAAAAAAAAAAAAAAAAAAAGAAAGCTTTTGGGCACATAAGCCCATCTTGAATGACATTTCAACTCTCTTTCCTTCTCATAGGGTTTGAAATTGAACCATTTCTTCTTTGTCAGGAGAGTGCCTATAACATTTTCATCAATACTTTTCTACCATTTTTTTTTGTCTTGAAAACACATCTGACCTTTTATTTGCTGAATACTACACATCCAGTAAATAAAAACTGATACATAAAATGATCACGTTTTGTTTACTAAAACATTCAGAGTGCATAGACTACTTAATAACCACTTTGGTATTATTTTCATAAGTATTTTAATTTTTACGAAGTTAGCTGGAATTACATGAAAAGATTCATAAGATATATGAAGCCAAATAAACCTTGAGGGACTGATGTTTTGTAGAAGGCTTTTAATTTTTTATAAGTAGTTGTTTTGCCTGGGAAACCTTTGCACAATGTGCTCTTGGCTCACTTTACTCAGATAAACTCATTGCAAGAGCAATTGTCAGAGCTTGACTCAGCCTTACCACAGCCAGGACGGACTGATGGACACTTTCAATCCTCATGAGGTTACTGCAAAGTGCTGGACTCTCTGCTGAGTTACCCTGCAGGACTGCAGGAGAGCAGGGCCTATGAAACTCAGTTCTCCAGCCCTTCCAATGTCATTAGGCTTTCCCAGATAGGTGAGGAGGTTTATGAGCAGAGCAAATGCCCATTTCTGTTTGCAGTGCAAAGTTTATTTTGTCAGGTAGTAGACCATCATGTGCAGCTGGATAACAGGCAGCATGGCAAGATCTGAGAGCAAGACCTGCTGCTCTCAGTCAGGTGGTACCAGAATTGGCACCTTGAGTGAGGGTTATACAGCCAAGCCAGACAAAAGCTGCTTCCAGCACTGGAATGGCTGTTTTATGGCTCTGATCAGTTTATAAGAAACACTACTGTCCAGAATCCCTTTGCTAATAAAGTGCAATGTGATGCTAATGCACTGCCTACTTCTCTCCAGCAGCTGCTCCCAGAGGGGAAGAAGAAATAGATTTATTCTGCCACCCACGGCACATCCCAGCAGGAAGTTTGGATACTCTTATCGTCCTATCAGCCTTTTTTAGCTCTCTTTGCAGAAGGTAATTGCTGTGTCATGGTGTTTGTGTATGGCTGTATGACTGTGCACATGTCTGCATGTGTCTGCAGCAGGCAGAGGCACTCATGTGCAAAGAACTGCTGCATGTCATGACAGTGTCACATTTTTGCTCTGCTGAGAGCAGTTTTGCTCCTCCCTGTTTCAGCCACAAGGCTGTTCATACCTGGAGTTACACAGCACTTCAGCACCCAATAGCATAACACATCTCTCCAACATCCTGAATCCAGTTTCACCCACAAATGCAGAGGTGGACATCCTCAGTTACCTTCAACAGATGGGATCTGAGCTGTCTGTGCAGACTTTCTTTTTCCCTCCAGAAAAGAAGCAATGTTTTCTACATTGACCCAGTTAAAGATGGATGAGATGGGAATGGGATGAAGAGACTTGTACTGTTTGGTAGCAAATGAACACAGGCCAGCATGACTCTGCAAGTATTGATACCTGATTTATGATTCCAAGGCATGTATGTAAAGAACTGACAGTATCACTCCAGTTATTAATGGACACATCTTTCCATTACACTTACATTAATTGTTCAGAAAAAGACAGTGAAGTCAGGTTCTGTACAGGAAAATTAGTCTGTTAGCAAATTATCTGCCCTTTGGTTCCAATCGGTTTTAAATCAGAGGTTCTGGTTTCATTCTCCTCAGATGATGACCTTGCCAGGGAATATCACTATGAATACACCAGAAGCATCTCCCTAATCTTGCAAGCTTCTCCAGAGGCTTAGCTGTGATGGTGCAGCATTTTCTACCCTATTCTATTCTCCTTCCTATTCTGTTCTGAGGCACAGGTAAGTGGACAGTGCAGGTTTGAGCTTTCAAGGGCTGCAGTGGCACTGCATTCAGCCCCCACCCAGCTGGGAGGAGGTGATGTCACCTTTTCAAAAGATCAGTGTCAGACTGGCAGCTTCTGTAAAAATTTTGGAAACTTGGTTTGTTTTAATTGAAGGGTGAGATCCTGGAAGCTACTCATTCACGTGCCCAGAAACTCCACTTGGGCTTTAATGCCCTACCAGGGGTGCATATTCTTAACTCTGGAAACAGTGCAGTCTACAGAGAAGAGACTTTTCTGAGGAAAATGGGAAGCTGCCAGTAAAATTCACAGGTATTATCAAAGATTCCCTTTGAGAATTTGGGCAAGTAACTTCATCTACTCTGTGCTTATTTCCCTGCTTTTGAAATGGAGGTGATACTTCACCAGGCTCTTTTAAAGGTAACATTCACAAATGACTGATGTGCTCAATAAAACATGACTGAGCTGCAGAAAACTGACTGAGGACCCAGTATAAATTTGCTAATTAATCTGGTCCAGCTTTTGCCAATGCAAGATTTCCCTGTACACTATATATATTTATTTTTTTTTCAGTCCTGTGCAAAAAGAAATAGTCTGACACCTGATGCATAGTGGAAAAAAACAGTCTAACCCAATGCATAGTGGAAGTGCTTCTTAGAGGCAAAGAGTAGAAACTAGGACTCCTGGGTTCTATTTTCAGTTCTGCCACTTACTCACTATTTGACTATGGACAAAGCACCTACCCTCTCCACACTTCATTTCATTAAAAACAGATCAAGAGGGTATTGCAAGGTTATTATTTTTCTAATTACCCCAGAGTCCTTGCATGAAAGGCCTTTCAGGAAAGAGGAGAATTTCACAAAAAATAGTAATCCATCACTTAGTTGCCAAGAAATTACAAAATTCTGCAGAGTGAACCATGAACAAGCTGTGTCACTGAAGCTTATTTCTACTTCTGTGTGACAAACACCTGAGCAAATCAACTGTGGGAGTAAACATCATCAAAGGTTATTAGTTAATAAATACTAATCTCCCACAAACACTTGTATACTAAAGCAGGCACCTTCAAAACACGGGCCCCCATTGCAAAAGGAATTTTGCTAAACCAAAGTTGTTTTTTTCTTGCCTATTGCCCATAACTTCGAGTTGGTGTGTGAGTATGTGATAGAAAATGCACTCCAGGACTTTCTGTCAAATGAAAATTCCTTTTGCTTGTGTCAGTGGTGCCAGTTGCTCCTCCCCTGTTCAGAAGCAGTGGTGGGGTTTGCTGTGCTTAGATGAATCACTCATGCACTTGGTACTGCTCAGTTTGGTGTCCCCCACCCACGACGGGCCGAGGGCAGTGTCCCTGTCACACAGGCCCTGGCAGAGAGTGTGGTTTAGGTAGCTCTTGCACCAGAATTCCCCGTGATCCGAGCCCCCTGTGCCTGTCCCACACCCCACACTTCACTGCTTTTCATTTGTGGACACCACACTGGAACTGTGGAACTTGAAACTTTTCACTGAGTTGCTCTGTCCTGTTAAACAACTATTGCACTCTACCTTGTACTGGGATGTGTTCAACCCTGACAGCTGTGCTGAGCCCTTTAGGATGTAAGACACTGTGCAGTAAAATGCTCCAGCCAGGAGCCAGCATATGTTTGCTCACTTCTAAAAAGCCTTGGTATCAAAGACATCTACTATCAAACCCAGGAAGAGCAAAGGGGTGGTTAAGTGCCAGAGGGCTCTGCAGGCTCAGGGTAGATGTTTTGAAATCCAGGTTGAAATTTTCAAAGTAATTTGAGGAACTGCAATGAATACTGAAGCCTCATTGTTGAGCATCTCCTCCCAGTCTTCTACTGAAGCTCTGTGCTTCCAGATATTCAGTGCAGAGAGAGAGGGTATTTGCTCACCACTGTTTGCTACTCTGAGAACTATTTGTGCAAATAGGATTTTACAAATTACTGCTGGAGTGGCAGGTTCATGAGGCACTGAAACACCTGCCTTTCTTACAGGCTCTGTAGTCTCACTGCAGCTGACAGGACTACTCACATGCTACAAGTCAAACACACGCTTAAGTAGCTATTATGTGAAGCCTCCCCAAAACTGAAGATTGCCTAAGTGAAGAAGTCACCCCTGACCTCTGGTCTCAGGCTGAAACACTCAGTTGCCAAGAAATGCAGGTATTTTGGGAATTAACTCATCTAGCATCAAATGAATTTCATTATCTTCCCATAAAATAAGATGATGTTAGTGGCAGTGATTCTAATGCCATTTACCAGCATTAGGTTCTGCTCATGTGAAAATCTCCTTTCTTGTGGATTACAGTAAAGCAGAATTTGTCAGATTGCAGAGAAACTGGGGATGTCTGCTTCTGATTTCTGATCACAGCTCTACCTTCCTCAACCAAGAAAATAGAAAATGATTAGTCATGTAGTGCCTATTGATTTAGTAGTCTTCATTTTAAAAATTATGTTTCCCAGTATTGTTCTTTTTTTTATTATTATTACTGAAGCAAATTGTAACACACTGAATTGGAGATTGGTTAACTCCTTCCTATCTCTGCTTTTATAGCTCATTTTCTCTCTGATTGAACAAAAGCCATAAACTGAGAACTGTTTTCTCTAAACACAGGAAATAAAAGACAGACTTCATAAGAACATGTCATGCTCAGGTCACTTGTGCCTCTTTTATTCTCATCATCCCCAGTAATTCCTTTCTTTCCTTCCCAACTCTTTTATCATAACCTGTCTATGAGAATATCTATTATCAGAAGCATACAGTGGATAACTGTGATAGTGAGGGGACTTGGCTAAACTGCCACATTAACCATGTTTTCTATTCCTGTGAAATAAGAGCCTGGTTCATTCCCTGGCTCAGAGAGGCACCAACTAATCTCACAGTGTTGCTCCCCCTCTTCTACAGGGATACTCTTGCTTTTCAAGGAGTATTGGGATAAGTGCAAAAGGAAGTCTCACTCTGCCTTCTATGGATATATAATGATTTCCAGTGAGGTAGGCTCTGCAAAAGGATGCAAAACATCACTGAATGAGAAGAGAGAAAGTCTATAAAGATCCCTGGCCTAGTTTTCCCCACCAAAAAAAACCAAACAACAACAACAACAACAAACCAAAACAACATCAACAAAAAAAAAACAAAAAAACCCCAAAAAAACAACAAAAAAAACCAAAAACAAAACCAAAAACAAAACCAAAAGACAAACCAGCAGATTGTCTCCTAGGTCATGAAATCCATTCCCTCCAATCATAATTAATATGTCATAAAAATATTTTTTAAAATTTGTTGACTACCACCCCAGAAACCACTGCACCTTCCCCCTTGAATGATCTCTCTAGTGTCCCTTTTCCGAAATATCAACAAAAATCAGGCAGCTAAGAAGATCTGGATGGGAAAAACTCAGGACAACACAATGGCTAAACTGGGCATTGTATTGGGACAGCAGAACTCGAAAAGGTAAAAGAAAATAATCTTCCTGGAACTAATATGTGCTTGGGGCATAGTGGAAGCCATACAGATTTACTCATGGATTCCTGAGGCAAGAGGATGCAAGTGCCAATCCATCCTGGACTGAAGTGGTGGCAGATGCTGCCCAGAAGAAATGACCTGCTAGAACTCCACATCAATAATCTGAGCAACCGCTGGAATCAAAGAAAGTTGGTATGGTTGGAAGAGGGGTTCTAACCACACTTCAGAAGTGTGAAAATATTCGTATTTTGGTCAGAGGTCTAGGATTGAGGGGATCTTAGAGGGGAACTCTAAGAACACCAAAGTGTGGCAGAGGAAAGAGATGAGGGGTTTTGTTGTATTTGTGTGCTGAGTTTTCAATAAAACCAGATTCCAAAAAGATGAAGGAGCAGAAGCCTATAATGAATGAATACTATCTTCACTCAGTGCACTGTGTAGAAGTTGAAACCATTCACCAACAGGCATTAAATTGTAGTCATTGTCCTAGATGTTTGTTCAAAGCTTTGCTAAGATGCTTTTTTTGTTTTCAGGCTTTGCCCAGTGACCTTCATTTAGCCTTTCTAACAGACAAGGCTGGGACAGCCAGGTACATGTGCTCTAACTGGTAAAGATAAATAGATTCATAGAATTCTTAGGTCTGAATTGCATCCACAGCATGTGTGCTCTAAAGATA
This sequence comes from Chiroxiphia lanceolata, assembly GCF_009829145.1. NCBI lineage: Eukaryota > Metazoa > Chordata > Aves > Passeriformes > Pipridae > Chiroxiphia > Chiroxiphia lanceolata. The sequence continues at coordinate 16,804,931 of NC_045647.1, read as the reverse complement.
TACACTTGAGCCCAGCCAGAAGTTATGGGACTGAAACAGAAGTTTCTGGGTGAAAATCGCTGGCCTATGCCATGCAACAAGCCAGACTCCATGACCTAATAGACATTTCTGGTTTTAAAATCTGTGTATCTATGGAAAAAAAAAAAAATCTGTCCTATGCTTTGCTTTTTCTGCAAGGGCATTATCTATCCAGGATATCTATACTCAGCAGCCTCAGGCTTGAAGCCTTTTAGTAATTGTAATTCTACCACCATTTTGCACCTCCAAAGCTTTTGCAGGGAGGCCTCTGGGGGTTGGAGTGAGACAAAGTCCAGTTGCAATTCCAGTTTACCAGTTAAATTGTGGGCTGACTGATTGCAATAGTGTCTGCCATCAGTGCAGAACAACAGACAGAGCTGATTCCTGAGAATGAGCTGACATGGAAACTTGTGTCACTCAGAACTCAAAAAGGCATTAGAAGTCTGAGAGGTCGTAACAACACACTCAGGCTGTAGCTGCTTCCATTTTTATTTATACATTGTGCTTTTCATGAAATAGGCTTCCAGTTCACCAACACCTTAGTAACAACCCTGTTATCCACGTCCTGTACTCTCTCCTTAATACCTTGAGCCAGATTCTTCCTTAAACCAGTGACATCCCATTGCTTGCAATGGGGCTACTTGGAATTTGCACACTCCTGAAGGGAGAATCACAGCTCTCTTCTCCCAGTCCCTCTTTCACCCTCACAAATGCTCATTTGTTATTATTTTTTAAGGTTCTAATTTAGCCAAGCCATGGTTTCCGCTGCCTCCGGAATCAATATTTTCTCTGTCTTTTGACATTTTTTTTTTATTTTATTTTTACATGCGGTCTCCAAAAGGGTATAATTTACAGTTAATACCAGGCAATCAAAGACAATGGCAGGATTCCCGTGAGCAGAGCAATCCCTGCTTCCTAATCATGGCTCTCATGCTCCACAGAAGAATTACAGTCCTGCTCAAGGAATAGCAAATACCTGTTCCCACAAACACAAGCAGCTTGGTGTGTTAAGGTTGTATTGAATGAGGGAAACCTCTGCCTGTCTTTGCTCAGAAGGACACGACTACCTGAACTTCAACACCGCTTGGGATAAGGAAAAAGCACCACGAGAAAAGCAGATTCCCCAGCAGGGCAGGGCATAGCCCACACTGCATTCTTGAGGGTCATTTATATTCAGAAAGGATTCCTTCGGGTGTGCCAGGTCATTTTCAGCACCATTTTGTGACCAAGGCCAGCTGTGTAGTGACTTCAGTGAGGCCCTGCCTTGCTAGTAACTGGTGTAAAATACCTAAATTGGCATCTCATAGTCTGCTGAGTAACCACTACACACAGCAGAGCAGTATTAAGTGTAGTTCCTGCTGTATTTTCCACCCTCAGCAGATAAGTCCCACAGAATACCTCTGACTTAGAGAAAACCAGAGCAGAGAAATAAGGCAAGGGCTGCTTTGAGGTGGTTCTGCCGGACTCAAATAAAGGATAAACTCTGGTGGAAGTGGGAGGAATCTGCCCTAAGATTGACATGAACACACAATGTCAAACACATGTGTTGGATGTACCCAAACCCCACAGGTCTGTGTGCAAGGCTGTTTGTGCCTCTGCTGCTGCAGAGGAGGAGAGGGTTGGGTTTTGGAGGGAGGAATCTGGGTACAGCATGGCACTGATGCATTTTGTTCTGCATTATTCTCCCTTAAGCACTGTCTTTCCCTACTTGCATGGCTTTGTTGGAGGACAATTACCTTCCCTAAATGAGAACGACCAGAATGTGTCAAGGGTCAAGTAAAAAGCAATACACAAAGCAGCCAGAAATAAAGGAGTATGGAGCAGGGAGCATCCAATTCTTCACTTTCCATGGGGACAAAGACATTTAATCTGCTGCTGCAGCAACAGCTATTCCACTAGTAGTGAATTCCATGAGACCAAGTGGAACAACATCAGGGCACAGCATTAGGGTGGGTTGCTCAACGTTCACTTGGCCAATGGCTGGAGGATTGTGAGGCTTCTACTCTCAGACTGTTTGCCATTCTCCATCTGCCAAAGGAGGCCAGGTTTGGAGCAGAATTGGTGGGAGCTCCTTAGCCCATTTCAGAGCAAAGCCACTGACTTTGCATGCTTTAGGAAACTCTTAGGCAAACCTGCAGGACTTCACCCTCTAAGCTGCAGTGCAGTAATTCTTGGAAAAGGAGTCATAGACACAAGCTGGAATGACTTTAATGTCTTATTTTCCTCCACTCAACTTGTATCAAAACAAGCTCTTAGCACATTTTGGGGGACTTTGTGTTCCCATTTTCCAAAGTCTCTTGCTGCAACCAGTCTTTTCTCAATGAATCCAAAGTTTCTGAATTTTCATTTGCAATTCTCCAAAAGCACTAGATGCCATGCCTTTTTATCAGCACCCCAGTAAGCAAACAAAGTCTATTTGTTTTGTCTTCTACTTTTACACAAATATATTATGACCTAAAATCAAGTGGCTCCTTGTATTTTCCTTTTTGTGTTCTCTCAGGAATATATAGAGAAAACACAACAGAACAGACTGTTCTCCTACAGCATCTCATCAAATGACTGTCAGGAAAAAAAAAAATCTCTGTCTCACCTCAAAAGAGGCTGTCAAGCAATGAGGAGGTGTTATTTCCCCTAGTCTTACTGTTCCTGTCCCAAACTCTCTCTCAAGAAGAGTTTGCATTGAAAATTGTTGAGAATTGGGAGAACAGACCAAGAGAGGGCTCATTGCATGCCCTGTTTCCTGTATTATTCCCTAGCAATTTGCTATGGACTGCTGTAGGAGAAGAACCAGTATCAAACATACACGTGAGCCACGGTAGACGACACATAAGGGAGATGTAAATAAACGGCAGAGAATCCAGAAAAATGCAGCAGAGTTGTTGCAAAAATTCAGAGCTTCTGGCTTTGATGAGTTTCGGGGAACGGCAGAGTGTATCTCTGAGAAGGGCAACCCAGGGAGAGAGGATAATGCTTAGTATATAGTGCATTCAAGAGGAACGGAAGGGGAACAAAGGCATGGCCGACAGTGAACCCATGTGCTGCAGACAGGCAATTACTCTATAAATCACAGTTAAAGGAGACCTCTACTAGCTGGCACCTACCACAGTCCCTCACCTCTCCGTGAGGCCGCTGTGATCACAGGCAAAGCCAGAGATCTGGCAGGGCAAAAATTGCTAAGCACTGAGACAGATAGGTCAGCATCCCCACCAATCCCCCAAACCCACAGGTCCTGGAAAAGTAGGAGCATCTCTGCGGACTGAAGGTGCCTTGAGGGGACAAGTACTTGATGCAGATTAGATGATGGGATATCTGACCTGAAGGGGGGTGGCCACAAGGGCACGATGAGCTGTTCTTGAGAGGCACGAGCTAAACCACTTATCATGATGGTTTCATTGCAGGGAACAGTCATGCACTATTAGTGCTGAAAGATTTCCCAGCCCTAACGGCTAGGATTTTAAGAATCTATTTAACTTTGATAGTCTATAGCCCATCACTGGGAGTCTGCTTAAAGGTGTGATTGCTCTTCTTTGTATTGGAATTGCTGACAGATCCTTAACTATTATGGCGCTTACCAGCAGTAACCCATTTAAATAGAAAGAAAGAGGAGAGCATAAATGGCTTGTGCTGTTTGGATTTGATTTACCCATCAGCAGAAAAAAGTTCCACGTATAGATCCTTGCCACAGTCTTCAGACCATGAGTTCGCTGTGCTCTTTGTATACTGTTATACTATAAAGTTAGAAAATGCATTATCCTGGAGGAAGGATGCTACGCTGAAGGGAATTTTGGTGCTGGTTGTTTTTGAACTGCAATATGTGGCATTGTAATTCCGTGTCAGTGATTTAAATGCACTGATAGAGTTGGTGACAGCTTAAACGGCTCCAGCCCCCAGCCTTCCCTCACCCCTCCTCCCTGCCTGCAGTTCCTCTCTCTTATGGATGGAAGGCTGACAAGTTCTGTGCAGGAACAATGGAGAGTGGGAGAGTAGGTGGAGAGACCGGTAATTGTTTAGGGTGGGTTTTTTCTGGTGTTGTTTTAAAATATGAGCAAATATGGAGACATTCCACCTTCTTTTTTTCATGCTGAAATGCAACTCCCAAGGGAGGCTGATTGCGTGGCCAGGCATCCCACTGCCCCTGCCCTCCAAGTGGGAGGAACGGAGAGAAAGAGAGAGAGAAGGTGACTGAGTGGCCCTACAGGCTGCTTTCATCATCCTATGCCTGCTCTGCAGTGACAGGCTTCTGACAGTAGACAGCCATCTCTCTAAATCAATCATCTGCTTGCTTGTTCCTTATTCCCCTCCCACCTCCTGCTCGTACACAGCGGCGCCCAGCGCTCTGTGTGACAGGAGACCTTCAGGGGCTGGCTTTCCCTCCGGTATTCCTGCAGGTTAGCCAGGGGTGCTGCTCTGCCTGCTCGTTCGGAGCCACTCAGAGGGATGTGAGGGTCACTACCGGCATCCTTAGGAAGGCTGAACGACAGAGCGAGCAACTGCAAATGCAGGTGATGAAAATGATCGTCGTCTCTCTTTAGATGCTCACAACAAAGGCTGCCACTCAACCACCAGAGGGGCAAGAAGACGAGTAAAGACTGGAAAAATACAGATATGCATTGTGCAGGACTTAACCCCACTGGGAAATAAGGCATCAAAGCATCTTGTTATCACTGCCACCCCTATTAATAACATCCCTGACTTCAGGTACAACCTCAGCAACTCTGGAATGGTCTAAAAATACTGAGTGATGGATGGTGCAGTACCACGCTCCTGATTTACATTTGTTAGAAGCAAACAACCACAACTCACTGAGAGTAAATATGTGATCCTGTCATCCCTAACTGGTGGGGATAAAAAATGTATTACTCTGCTCTTTATCATGTGCCCAGACTCTATTTACACTTTCTTTCTCTCATGCATGCTGATACAGATATAATGGAAATGGAAAGGGTATCCATCAGAGAGAGGGAAAGTCAGTGAATTGGGTTAATCTTGTATCTTGAAAAAGTCAGTGGTGGGTGCACATGCTTTGGACATCTAGACCTCACACTTCATGAGGGCACTCCTAGCATAAGTTACATACTCAGCTTCTTTGTATTAGATAGGCAACTACCCAGGTTGATGAAAAAAAAGATTACTTTGATTACTTTCTTTTACTAGATGAAAAAAAGGTGCCTTCTGTAAGACAAATGCAGGACACGATCATGAGTCTGGCACTATATGCAGTAGCAGATTTCCAAAGCCAAGATTTATTGCACTCAACTTCAGCTACTTAAATTCAGCATCTGAGATGGAAACCGTATCCTTCTAGACTCTCTCTGCAGTCAGGGGAGAAAGAAACACCTCCAGAGCAGAAAGAAGATCTTCAGTAGCCTCTAGCTTTCCAAAGACTGTACATACAAAAAACCCAGGGCAACCACATTCCTAGTTGAAGCGCCTCAGTTAAGTGCCTGACTTTAAATGGGATGACTGTAGATCAGTATTGCCTGATTTCACCCTGCAGGCTGCCCTCTCTGGTTCCTCTGACAGGCAGGGTTACCCCACAGTGCCAAAGCTCACTGCTCACTCACTGTATTTGCAAGTTCCTTCGTATTCCTTCAACTTCAGAGCAATTATCCATAAATAACCAAAAAGGTACATAATCAGTTTCCATCAAATTCCTTCTTTTTCAATATCCTTGTTGTCAGACAGTCTAGGCTGTTGCAGTAGGGTGACTGCTGTTGACTGTCTCTGAGTGAAGAAGAGGGGTAGGTTAGGGATTTGTGCCCTTAGCAGAGGGACAGCAGTGACTGCCAGTGGAGGGAGAAAGGGCTCAGAAACTCAAGACAGTGAATTATGTGGTCAGGGACAACTCTCAGCACAGAGCAATGTGGTACATTACATGTAATGTACAGGGTAATGTGGGGAGGTTGAAGAAAGTGAGATGGATTAGGGCTACAAACTGCTGCAGACTGAGGGTTTGACACCTGGCATGTGGAGCAGGGTTGGACTTTGGCCAACCCTTGCCCAACCATAGCTCTGGGGCAAGAAGAGCCACAGAAAAAAAAAAAAGCTTTGCCAGACCTACCTTAATGAAAAGACTGAAATTAGTGACACTCCCAGCTGCTTGTTTAAAATGACAATGTTTTTATTAGTGCTAAAATAGAATGGGAAAGAGAAGGAGTGTTGTGTAAAGTGTGTGCTGGCCTTTGTGCCTGCTGCTGGGGGTGTGATCAACAACACCAGCTGGCAGCTCTTTGGTTAAGAAAAAAAAATAATACAGTCCTGGAGATTGCAATGTGAACAAGAGCAAGCAGAGCACTCAGCACAGGAAAAACAGCTGGCGAGGGACCCAGGCTGTCAAGGCACAAATTGCAGTCAAAGCCAACAGGAAGTTCTCTCCATCACTCCTAATGTGTGGAGAGTTTCCCCACACTCTCCTTCTTGGCTTTCCACCACCCTGCTTTCAGTAGTGCAAACGCAGATGCCTGTGGACTGAAAACCTTGGGAGACGAGCTGCCCACACACACCTTGGCCTGGGATACAACCATGGGGTGAGGAGCGGAGAGCGGGCTCTGCCACACACTGCGGGTTTACATGTTTGGTGGTCCATGCAAGGTTTGGGACTTGGCAACCAGTACCCTGGGGAAACAGCTTGTAGACCAGAAAAATGTGCATGGCCCTGTCCTGCAGACCCCACTGCCGTGGCAGCCTCAGGCTCCATCCAGCTCTGCGAACGTATTTCACACACTCCCAGCTCCACTTGCCATTTCGGTCCCGCAATCCGATGCAGCTCAGCTGCTTTCACTCAGTTCTGCCCTGCAGCTTCCCGTTTTTCAGTTCTGCACCACAAAGATGATGTAAATCCACTTCTTCCCTGCAACACCCTCAAGTGCTCTAGAAGTCATTTTATTTTGATCAAAGTCAGTCAGCTATGGCCCAACTGTGCCGTGTGTTGTTTGCAGTACACCTGTACTGATGCATTCACAGCATATTCATCACCAGAGAAGACGAGCAGTTTTTCCTCCCTTTGATTTGAGATACTAATTAAACCTATTTTTATTGAGATTGAGGGCATTCAAAGCCTGAAGACCATCTTTGTTTCCTAAAGTCGACAAGGTGAGACAGAAGCAGGCTGTAGAAAGAGTTCATTAGCTTGGGAATGAACCCCTTCTCTGACACTGACCTACTCGATGACTTTGAGCATTTTACTTTACCATGCGTGACAAATAGCAATTAACTTGCTGCATACTCCACTAAGAAGTTGTTAGCATACACTGTGATGAGAAATGAAATGCAAGAACTTCGAAAAAATAAGCTGGGAGGTCAGATCTGAGCTAGAGTGCCTACATGTATCTTTAACTGAGTGATAACTCAGACTTTGAAAGAAAAAAGGTGAGTTTAAAAAAACTAAATCAAAAAATAATTGTGCAGCCTTTAGCTCTAGATAATGGCAGCGTGAGAAGTGGGATAATTAAATGATTGATATGATTTCAGAAAGAAAACGCAGTTTTTCTGGGCATGCACAAGGTTATCTGTGTCATTTAATTAACCTGCATGCAGGAGAGGAATTCTCTGCTGTTATCTCTTGATCCCAGTCCTCTGATGTCTGCTGGGGGTTATTTTTTGGTTTTTGTTTTCTAAGCTAGGTTGTGGTTTGTTGTTTTTTTTTCCCTGGGGATCAGCAAGAGCTGGAGAGATTGCTACAAAACAGAGAAGAAATATCTTTTAAAGATTCTTTAGAACGGTACTAACAGGGGAATGCTTTATATCAGCTGTCTTGTGTGGTATACTGATGAGGTTGCTGCCTCAGTTCCTTTCTGGTTGTGGGGAAACAATGTCATTTTGCTGGCTCAGCATTGCTGGTAAGGGGGAAGAGCCATCAGTGCACTGCTCTCTCATCTCCACGAGGTAAGTGAGCACTGGCCCCCTGGGAGAGTCCTCCCATCACCAGCAATCTGCTCCAGCCCTTGCTCTGCTCCCTGGTTTCAGCCATTTCCTACCTGACTGCATCCTACAGCCCTTCCTGTCCCCTAAAGAACCATTCCTGAACAGGGACCTGTGCTCCTCTGGAAACAAGCTCTACTCTTCCCTGTAGGCTGCACCTCTCTTTTACAGCTGCCTCTCTATCAGGTTTTAGTTTTCTTTGCTCTTGACTCCCAAAATGCAGGTGGAACTGTGCCTATTTACCCAGAGAAGTACAGGTGTCTCTGGGGAGGGAAGCAGACAAGCAGGGAGCTGAGGATAGGACTCCGTTGTGCAGGTCTGGGACACTGGCCAAGGCATCCACCTTCCATCAAAATCCAGAACAGCCCCAGCCAAACCAGCATGGCTCCTCTGCTGTCATCCCTGGCAGAGATGCCACAGAATACCTCGGCCATGGAGATTCAGCTTCCTTCCATCTCTCCCCAGCCATGGAGGCTCAGCTGTAAGGTGGCACTGGGTGACAGAAACCAAGCAAAATGCTGATCAGTCCAGTATCGACATACAAGAAAGACAGGGAGCTCAGGGACTGCTGCAAGAGTGGAAGGCTCTGCTCAAGCTTTGCTTTCAAATTTGGTCTTTCTAAAACACATCCCCATCCCAAGCCATGCATGCTACAAGCCAGCACTTCTATTGAAGATGTCAAGTAACAATACAAATCCTGAGAGCAATGAGTCTATATATAGTAGACAGGCATCTACAGGGGGAAAGGGAGTAAAAGAAAGGGAGAAGACAGACAGATAGATGTGTGCAGTAGAAATGTTTCTCAGAAGCTTTTGACGGTGTTCTTCTATCCTTGTCAGGAGTATGTCTGAAAGCTCATATATAAAAGACTACCCTCTCCAGCTTAAAATTCATCTCTGTGTCTTCCTGTTAGGTGTCTACATACAGAGTCAGTGTCACCATGTATTTTTAAACCATCTGACACTGGTGAATCAGCCCTCTAAAGAAGCCACTAAGAACAGTTTACCTCTGCAAAGCTCCACTCACAGTAAAGGGATCCAGAGATCTGTTTTAAAAAAAGTGATCCCTCCAATCTGGTGGGATTAGCAAGGAGTTCTTCATGGAGAAGTGGCAGGGCACAGGGCTGTTCAGCTCATGTCTGTGGACTTTTTCTTTTATTTTGAGATTTTTGCAATTTCTAAACTTGCTGATACTTGCTTTGTGCCAGTACAGCAACAGTGATGCAATGCCATAGGACGTGGCCATTTAAAAATTAACATTCAATGCTGTATTGTACACATCCATTCTGGGAACTCTTCCTTCCTTCATCAAATGACTCCTTGTGGTGGCAAATTAAAATCAGATTACTGAAATGGTTATTATCCCCACCCGACTGCAGAGTTGTTCTACCTTAGTGTGCCAGGCTGAAAACTGGTGGTTCAGGAGATGATTCCAAGTAGATCACACCCCCATGCCTTGGGAGCAGTAGTTCCATCAGAAAAGGGAAGAAAGACAGGGGAGGCAACCACTCAAAGTTGTCTGATCTTAATCTAGCCCAATTCTGTCACACCCTTCAGGAAAACCTGTGCTGACCCTCTTCAAGCCTGAGACAAGCTCAGACGCCAGAAGGAAGCTGGGATACCTCCACATATCAGTTTTTGTGGTAAATGGGTCAGCCCCACCACTCTGGATTCTGTATCCAGAAGAATGGACTTCTCTCTAGAAAGGCTGATAAACTTAACAGCTGAATAACAGAAGGGAAACACCCGTGCAGTGATTTTTGCAAGTGGGCACAGCAAACCAGTAGCAGAGACAGAGTTAAAATTCAAGCTTCCTGAGTCCCAGTCCCACCCATCAGAACATATTGCCCATAACCTAAGGATAGTGCAAACATCCAATTGATAAGCTTTTTACAACTGAGATGACAAAGTGGAAACTATAACCTCTTGGATATGCTACTTTGTGGCCCCAGGAGAGGATTCTGTTGTAAATGTTATTTATTTATTTTTGTTTAACTAGAAAGATTAGGCTGCCTCTCCTTGAATAATAAAATAGTAAAGGAGGACAAACCCACAAAGCCCACAAATAGCATTTGACCTCCCTGCTCCTTTCCTGGGCCTTTGAGAACCAGAGGACTGCGTGGGAAGCACGGGGAGAGGCAGACACAGGAGTGCAGCCAGCAGTGAACGGGGATGTCATGATGGGGACTCATCACAACTGCCAGCAGTGACTTTGTCCTGCTGGGTCAGGTTCCTGATGGAGGCTGGAGTGAGCCTGAGCAGGGGTGACTTTGCTGTAGCAGATCTGGTGAAAAAATCTGAGACAGTCCTCTGTGGCTATGTAAGAAAGGTCCCTATGGAGCCTCTCCAATCCTGAGAACCCTGCCTGGAGACCAGTGGCTCCCCTCCCTCTTCCCTCTTTGAGAAAGGTGCAGAAGGATTGTCCTAAGGCAGGAAATGACAGACCAAGGTCAAGTGCTCTGCAGAGCCAAATGAGGCAATGGGATTATTCTGAAAATTCATTTAAGAATACAACTTGTGGATATTCTAGGGGTGACATCTACAGATAAAATCATTATCTGCCCTGGAGAACAGCAGTCAGGAAAAGGATTATCAAAGAAGTATATATGAGCTACACAGGCACATTTCACTGCCATGAGATCTCAGCTTCCAGTTCACATGTTCCCAAGGGCTATTTATTCTTTTTAAAAGAATACTTAGTCAAAACTGGGAGCCTGCAGAAGGGAAGAAAAATTACAGATACAATCAGCTATCTCTTCTGCATGTATGAGTTGCTTGCATGTACAAGAATAAACAAAGTCCTGAATGTTAAAGGATGGGAGGATCCAGAAGAACAGAGCTGGGAAAAAGTTTTCACCTGAGCCCCAAGTGAGATGGGGGTTTTTCAGCAGTTTCTGTAACAGGGATGCCCCATTAGACTGCACACCCCAAAAGTAGCACAATCCCTTGTCCTGTTTTCTGCTCTGAGATGTCATTAAAGATTTTCAATTGTTTGGCAAGTCACAAACCTGCCACGGAGCAGGAGATACACAAAGTGTTGTCCTGCAAATGCAGGAGGTGCAGATTCAATGATGGCAGCACAGGAGGAGGTCAAATGAGGGACACACACCATGTGCATGCCCTGACATTTGTGCAGTGCAGTGTTTCAGGGAAACAAAAGGCAGACACATTTAGCCTGGAGAACTCCAGCCAAGACTCCTTGAGGAGCCTGGTTCAGGCTGAGGAACACACTGTGGAGTGCTCTGAGAGGAAAGGCCAGAGGCTTGCTGTTTCCCAGCATGTTTGAGTCACTGAAATGCTAAAAGAAGAAAGAAACAGCAAAATATTTTGCACAAACTTAGCAATGTTTGTTAGCTGTCCATCTCCCACTTCTATTCCTGCTCCTTCTGTTTCCTTCTACGGTATGACACGGGCTTCGGTGCCATCAGCAAACCACCTCCCTCCAGCCAGTAGCACTCACCCTCTCAAGCCTGCAGAGTCAGCAATGTTAACAAAGCAGCTACAGAAGAGCATGTGACAATAAAATAAAGTTAATTTGCTGCACTGTGGTATTTAACCAGAAGAAAATAAGAGAGCGATGCCCTCGCTTTTGGACTGTTACCCACAACCCCCTGCACATGACAGCAGTGACAGTGTCAGCTTCCATATGCTGGTGTTACACTGACACTTGCCATGCTAAACACTGATTAGAATTAAAATGGAAATGACATCTACATGCATTACTCTGCTATTAATCTTGATGCCCAACGTTTTATGTTGACAGTGGGCTTTTGCGGGGGGAGCCTGGATAGGCACAGGGTTGTACAGTTGTGGGTTTTTTTGTAGTTGTTATTAAAGAAGCAAATCTGATTCTGAACATGAGCATAACACAATGAATTACAAGCTCTTGGTAGCTCAGAAAGCAGACAAGATCTTTGTATTGTCACTTGTTAGACAGCGAGCCCAGTTTCAGAAAATACGTGTAAGACTGTGTGCACAGTAAATTTTTGCCACTAAAATGGAAATTTGATGGAACGTTAACATGAGTTTATTCAAATATCTAATGCAGGTGCCTGTGAATCATGTAACTACCTTATGCTGTTAACTGACTGTACCATAATTGTGTACACAAGTGGTATTCACAAATGGAGCATGGTTGATTAGAAAATGAGACCTATGAGATGAGATTCTTCCTAACTGCAGTGGAGCGGCTGAATGGAGAAGTTCCCCCTTCAGGAAAAGGTGTGCATTGAATAGAGCACTGTTCCAAGGCCATGGAAGGGTGAATTCACACCACACACCCTGGGATCTCTGAGGAATGCTCAGCAAGGACTCAAGTCCTTTGACTCATTTTGACAGTGCCCAGCCACTGGTTTACAGCTAACCCTCAAAGACAGGCCAAGGACATAGAATCACACAATGGTTTGGATTGGAAGGGATCATAAAGATCATCTGGTTGCAAACCCCTGCCATGGGCAGGGACACCTTCCACTAGACCAGCTTGCTCAATGTCTCATCCAGCCTGGCCTTGAACACTTCCAGGATGGGACATCCACAACAGATCTTCTCTCCTCTGGTCTACTTCCTGACTGAGTTCTGTGGGAAGTCCCTTTCTCTGGATAACACCATAAACACCCCTTTCAGGAGGGCTCAGTTATCCTTTAGTGGGGAGGTTATCTATCTTCCTCTACAGAACTGGAGTAGCCAGAGCTTATCCTGGCTTAGATTTGGGCCTGCATCTGACCTGTCCCTGCAAGTCAAGTATCCTTGGTCCTCCCACAGAACCACAGTCCAGAATGGGGACTGGAAAATGTTTAAGCTATTTCTGATTTTCCTGAAATCACCACCTTTTCCAGTTCTTGCACTGCTGATGGAAATTTTTCGTCTTTAAAAAAATACAGAATGACCGCAAGGCAGTTTGGGCTAAATTTAAAGTAAAATTCATCCATTTTGGGCTGATTTTTTTTGCTTACACAGCAAAAAGCAACAACAAATCTGATGCACGACAATTGCATGAAAGAGAAATGCAACTGTAAGGGCTGAGTGCTGTGCCCTCCCTGCCGAGATCCTCGCAGAGCTGCCTGATCCCACCTGCAGGAGCTTGGTGGGCTGGATCCCTCAGGCTCCACCAGTGCACCCAGACCAACCCACACCCTGATGGCTCCTGTGCTCCACGAGACATGGTTACAGTATCAGAGCCATTCTCCAAGCTACCTGCTTGTCCTTGCCAGCAGATCAGATTTGGGAAAATATTTAGAGCTGTGCTTCACTTTCCCTGTTCCTGCACCTGCAGTCTGATGACTGAGGTGCTCAGGTATAAGCACACACCTGTACTGTTTGGCAAATCATGGCTGAATTCCAGGTTCAAAACTAAAAAAATCACCACATGATGTTCTATCAAAATTTCCAGCACCCACCTTAACTCTGCCCCAAGCCCCTGGTTTCTCTTCCTTCTGCAGAACTTTCCCACCCAGGCTCCAGGCATGATGGATAGCTTCCCTCTCCCTTATCTCATCCCTACAACACTAAGGCATAACGAGGGGCTTGGAGGGGAGGGAAGAAGATGCCTGTAGTGCCTGTAAAGTTGAAGATAACGTTTAAGCTTTGTTACACCAATGAGGCTGCGTTAAGCTCCCACGACCTTGAGCAAGAGCTGCAGCTTGGGTTCCTCTCCTAAAGACTTTAATAAAGTGAAAAATTGTTTCAATACAAAATGTGATATTGGGACATTGTTCGTGCATATATTGAGCTTAAGTCAAATATTCTGTGTCCTCAAATCCGACTGATTAATAATTAGACCAGAAATTCTGTCTTTACTCTAATGTGTTTAGGAAAACTGATGGATTTAATTTTTTTTATCAGCCAAAAGTAAGAAAAATGTAATCTTTCTTAAAGTATCTAATACAACAATGCAGAATAATTAGTTTCTATGAAAACAGGCATAATGGGACTGAATAATAAATCACTTTCTGTTTTGTATCTGCCCGTCTGATGGAGGAGAGATTTACTATACAGTGTAGTGCATGATGCTGTAGGAAATATCAGGCAATGGAAGAAATCTATAAGGGGATAAAGTATTGCCAGCTGTGCCATATAAAGGAGTGTTTCATCTCATGACAAAGCCTCAGGGATAGGTCCAAGTAATTAGCAGGCAAAAGGCAGCTCCTCTCAGGATGCCAAACTGTGTTGGCCCTAAAGCTCTGCATCCTCCATGGCCTTTTACTTCAACAGACCTGTGCACTTCTGGAGAGTTTTCCTCTACCCTTTTCTCCCATCCCTTTTGGTGCCTTGAACACACAAATGCACCAAAAGGGGCTGGTCCAGGCCCTTCTCACAGGGCAGTGCAATCCACATTTTGTAGCTGGACAAGCCAAGGCACAGTGAAATATATTGGCATGGCCAAGGCCATGTGACAGGCAAGGAGCTGCCCGAGCCTGGATCAGAATCAAGTTCACTGCCAACAGACTCAATCCAAAGCCCTTTTAATTGAATTGTAAGGGTTAACTCACGTAACAAGGAAGTTGGATTCTCCAGCTGCTACAGCTCTGCTTTACTTCTTTTGAATTGTAGTTTTTCTTAGCTTTCTTCAGCTTTCTTCTAGGAAAGGAACCAGAATGAAAGCAAGTAGGTTGATATGTTGACTCTTCTCCAGGTACATTCATGAGGTGTCCAAAACAGGCTTGTTGCTGGGCATTATCATCCTGCTTTCATTGTCTGCCACTAGAACATCATCTCTCTGTTGGTTCCATTTGGACCTGACTCCAAAGGCATGATTTAGTCTGACTCCTTTTCACTTCACAGGTGAGTTCATTCTGATTTGCACTGCCAACCAAAACAGAATCTGTTCCTGTGGGTTTAGTCAGTACTTGCACAAAGAACATTTCCCTTTTATCCTGGTTTCTCCTCCCCTTCTTGGGAATTCTTTTGAGACCAAAAAGGTGGTCGAAAAACCAATATTCCTATAAGGCTTATGACCTGGGATACAGTCACATGTAGGAAGCTGTGCTGTTAGATTCAAATGTATAACATTCCTCAGCCAATTTGACTCAATTAATATGGAAAGTCCAAAGGTCCATCTAATTCTTGCTGACTTCTCTTGAGCACAATTCATGGTACATTTATCTTTTGCTTGGTGATGGTAAATGGTCTCCAGTTCTTCCTCCAGTAACAGATCACCCTGTACAGATCTGCTTTGGTTTGTATTCCATACAGAATCCTGCATTATTATCCCTAATTCCACCACAATGTACTTTTTTCCCTGCACTCTTGGGATGCCACAGCCCAAACCTTGCCCGTTCACAAGGTCATCTGAGATTTACAATTTAAAGGGATACAATCACTAAAACCAGCACAAGTTAAAACATCATCAACAAGTTTCCTTTGCAAATAACAAGCACAGGAATGTTTGTGAGACCTCTGCCAAAAAAAAACCTTACAAATTGCTTATAGATGCCAGAAAAAAAGCAAGGAGAATGGGGAGACTGTGCAAGGATCACACCTAGAAACAAATGCCATCTCCAGGTCAGTATCCAACACCCCCCTCTACTGGATAAAGCCCAGACAGATAAACTATGTGCAAGTGCAGTACAGTCTGACTCCGTGCTTCTGCAGCATCAGACCAGTGCCTCATCCCACTGTCCCCCTGCTATTCCTGTGTGCAGGATCTTCAGAGCCTGGAGGCTCCCAAGCTCGTAGACATTCACTTGTAACCTGTTTTATATGACTGTTGTCCAGTGAGAAATACAGTAGCTGGGACAGACTTTTCAGAATGTCCCCTTCACTTTGAAGAACTCTTTCTTTCTCACACCCAACAGGGGACACTCCTGGCCCAGACTTGGATTTGTTTACCCTTTCAGCTGTTCCCCACCCTAGGTAGCTCTTCTCAAGCTGTCACAGTCAGTGTCACAGGAAAATTACCACATAACATATGTGACAAGTCACACCTACACTGCACAAAAGGCACAATTATGCAGTGACGTGTCAAATGGATCATATGCATGTATCCCCCAACATGTACAGTGCATGAGAACTGACATCTCTTCGTCAGCTGAAGGAAATGATAAATCACGGAGCAGGCAGGCTGAGGAGCTCAGGGGCTGTGACAGTGGCCAGCCCATTCTCAGGGCACAAAACCAATGCCTGCCTTCCCTCACCAAGTCTATATATACACCTGTATAGGTGGAATCACTAACTTTACGTTGTGCAGGTTATAAACATCTTAGAGAACATATCCAGGCATCCATATCTGCAGGTTTTCCCTGCCTCCATCTCTGGATAACTACCTGCTCTGCTGCCTCTTGAGCGATTCTGCAGTGAAGCAGAACTGCTAGGAGAGGTAGCCAGGCAGGCTGGGGGGGTCAATGGCTGCTGAATGTACAAGCCTGGGACTTCAGAGAGCCAGATTCAACTCCCTCCTCTGCCACTGACTGTGTATACTTTGGCCCAAGTCATCAAGTCTCTCTGAGCCTCATTCTCCCTCTGTTAAATGAAACAGCAAAACTGTCCTGCCAAATGAAGTATCATGAGAATAAGTAGGATAAACAATGCAAGCACTCAGATATACTAACCTACATTGATGTGTTCTGGCTTAAGTACCTTAGACAGACTAATAAAGGCTTTATGGAGCATCTGATGGAATCAATAAATAGATGTCTGTGGATTTCAGCAGGCAGTGGTTAACCCCCTGCAAGAGAACAGGTGGTGTCTGCATTGCCTGCACAGCCAAGGAATGTTTGCTGTTAGACTTGTCCCTTGCACTTTGCTCTTCCCAAAATACATCTTAAAATGCAGGAAGGATCTCAGACACTGACAGCTTTGAACCTAGAACTAGTTAGCTGTATCAAGAAGGCAAAATAAACTGCAAGCAGCAGATAGAGGAAAGACAATACCAGGCAGGGAACACGGAGGTTTGAGTTCGACTCTCAGCTCATTCACAGATTTCCTGCATAATCTTTGATGAGACATTTAGTTTCAGTATGCACCAGCTACTCATCTGCAAATCGAGGATGAATAATCATTCCCTTGCCCTTGCTTTCTATTTAAAGTGTAAGCTCTTGGGACTGAGGTTTCCACTTATTGTTGACAACTCTACATCAGCCGTGAAACGTTTCTCTAAATTGCAGAAAAACTGTGTTACAGATGCAGAATCTCTCCACTGTTTGTAAACAGTCTAGCCTGGGTCCAGAATAGCCACACGCACTGAGCACAGCCAATGAGCTCCACTGGACCCTGTCACAGGCACAGCAGCTGGAGCAGAGCATTGTATTAAGAAATCAAGATCCCTTCAGCAGCAAATTGTCCCTGTATGTTTGCACAGAGCTGTGCCCTGCTAAATGGGATCCCCTCCCTACACACGTACTTGAGAGGGCAGTGCAGCAATGCTGGAGCAGCACAGTGAAAGTCAGCTCATGTCCAGAAGCAATGGTGTTATTTAGTAATTTCAAATGTCTGGAGCATTCTAACCCTCTCTTGCTCCTGATGAGGGAGACATGATAACATGTATGTAGAGTGTGAGCCCTGAGCCCAACCAGGATGTTCAGGAAACATCAAAGTAAAGGTAACAGTGACTACAGAGAAACTCCCATAGGCAGGGTTAACCCCAGTCTGACCCAAATATTCTATTCTCACCCTCTTTCTGTCTCCAAGAGACTCCTCCAGTTCCCTCTCCTCTGACAGGAAGAGGTTGCAGAGCTCAAGTAGGATGCATTTGTTAAAGACCACATAGAACCAAGGAGCCACATCTGCACAGTGGATTCAAGATCAGGCCCATCCCAAAGATGGGCTGCACGAAGAGAAAATAAACAAAGGCTGAAACACACCCTGTGTGAACATAGGGCTGATCATGAACATCATGTCATTTCTATTCCTCCACACAGGAGATGCAAGAACAAAGAAATGGCTCCTGCGTGTGGGTTTAATTTTTTAACAAGTTACTATGTGGCTCTTGTTTCAAATTTTGGGTGTTTATCTTTGCAATGTCTGTTGCAAACACTGTAATTTTCCAGCAGCCAGGTACACTGAAGACAAAAGTACTAATAATGTGACATCATTATTTTTGTTCCATAGCAACATTCCCCCCCCGCCCCTTACACAACAGGTTATAAGTCTGTAAAACTCTGCATTTTACAGCACTATAAAACTCCTCCAGCTGTTATAAATATATCGTTTTAAGCACTTGCATTTAAAAAAAAAACGAAACAGAAAAACACCACTGAAAAGTTCAATGCTTTTTTTTCTTCTCTGCATTCAATTGTATTAACTTTTTCCCTGCTGGTCTCCCAGACCCACTGCTGGGCTGGCAGATTTCCACGGAAACCAGGGGAACGCTAAAGACGCACAGAGGCTGTTTGTTGGTGCAAAACAACTCTTTTGCCATGAGAGATGTCCAGTGGGGGTAGAACCTTTACCAAAAGGATGCACCTAGCTTGTTTGCCAGCATGACAGGTACACGTTATCTCATTTGATCCGATGGATTTGTAGAGATGGACTCCACCATGGTGCTTTAAGATGGGACAATAGAGTCCCTGGTAGAGCTGCTTCCTAATTGCAGGAAAAGGGACCTGGTGCTGTGACTATTGGCTGCACCTACACTTTATGCCCCAATAAAGTTGTCAGCAAAGCACTTGATCCCACCAGAAATCTTTAATTTAGTCAATTGTTAGGTGGGACAAGTCTTCACTGAAGCAGGGGAAGAGGCAGAGGCTGTACAGTGGCACAGGTCCAGGTCTTATCTGAGGAGTGCACAGGCACTACAAGGGCAGGGACTGGGGACAACATCATCCCTTGGCAATCCCCTTGTTTTCAGTGATGTTTGTGTTAAAGCACCTCATTCATTTCTGGTTTGGGTGTGTTGGTTCCAGCAGTGTCTACAAATGATGGATGAAATATGTGCTGTTTGAAACCAACAGAAGTGTTGCCACCAATTTGAATTTGGGAAAGACACTTTAGGTCCAACAGACATCCATGGAGCCTCTGTCAGGAATCCAAAGAGAGGCAAACCTCAGCCTGAGCTTGTCCATTCAGTGGAATCAGAAACTACTGTAGTCCTGAAGCATCAGTGCCTCCCATAGTGAAGACAACACAGTTCCTGGATGAATATTGGCTGCTGCTGCTTCTGCTTTAGTTGAAACACTCCAGAGCAGGGACTGGCTCTCACTCTGGACAGTGATGAGTGTTCTCAGAGCCCTGATCTCTGCTAAAAATGGAAAGCTGTTGCTAGAACACAAGTAAAGCCAGTATTAACTACTTGCAGGTGATTCCTACCTCAGACATGCTCTAAGAAGGGAGCCTCATTTTTCTGGGCTGTATATTTGACCATCACCAATGAGGCTTCTGATTTTTAGCTTTTTCTGCATGCTACTATTATTTATATTTTCCCTGCCAGTGCTTGAAGCCATCATGACAGTGTGTTGGGTAATGACAGGATAATTGTTGGTTTTATTGATCATGATAAACCATTCTGAATCTCTACATGATTTATAGCATTTAAAATACTCTCTCCTGTCCTCTCCATTCCCCTGCCATTGGGGCAGCTAAGTAGATCAAAAGCCCACTGGCTATGAGCAATCCAATTAACAATGACAAAAGAAAAAAAAAACAACTTTGGAAATAAATGAGTCCTTACACTATTTCTTTGATGGTTCCTTATTGACCCTTTCATGTCACAAAGAAAGTGAAAAATGTGAAGCAGTTGGGATTGTGAAGAAATTAAAGTGCAAGGAAGTGTGAGGAAGAGGGAGGAAGGAAGGAATGCTGCTAATGGGCTCTTTCATTCAAGTTCAGACTTTGCCACCAAGATGTTGTGCTCACAGACCAGGATGCTGCTGTTACATCGCTGGGTCAGGACTACAGGCAGCTGGGGCTCAGCCCACAGTCCAACAGCAGTGGGCAATGTCTTCCAGCAGGTTCATCAGGGCAGCTGATGGAGGGGCAGCTCATCATCTCAGCAGCCCACTGTGGCACTGCCACCATGGCCACGACAGATCACAGCTGTGGTTTGATCCAGCCCTTCATCTTCTGCCAGATGCACTGAGATATTTTTATTTGTGCATGAAGCACAAATACAGATCTCAGATGCTTCAGTACCCAATGGGCACTTACTCAGCCACCAAATAACCTTTCCAACTTCCTACTTACACAGCTTCACCCCATTCTTCCAGAAGAAGCATCAGGCACCATTATAAAGACAGTACAGTATTGATACCAAGAATTTCCATGCATTTATACCTGAAATTACAGCAATTTTCTCTGTAGAACCAGGGTTTTCAGCTGCAAGATGTAAGTAGATGTCAGCATGTCATAAGCACCCTGCTATTCACACACTGCTAAACAGTATGAGGTGTCCCAGCAGATCAGAAGGGGATCACAGTAGAGAACAGGCATATAATCATTGGAATAGGTGGTGCTTGCCTGACTTCTACTTGGAAATACCTGAAGAGACAGGAATTGGCTCATTTACATACTTGAAAAGTCACAAAAGTGTTCTGGGGCTGTTGAGAAAACCACTAGGAAATGAAGAGGGAGCTGGAAGAGGTCCCTTACCCACTTTAATCTTTATCTGTGAGTTTACAAGGAGACACTCACTGGAATTTTTATCTGTTCTTTCAGCAAATCGGTCAGGAGAGAACAGAGGAGGGGAAGGCAGGTAAGTTGCCCCTTGGCCACCTTTGCAGGTTACTGAGCCACTGGATAGAAATCCAATAATGCAAAAGGTAGGGCAGGGGAGAATTCCTTGGAAGAGCCCTTTCCCCACTGATGTTGCAATGTGAATGATGGAGCTGGGTCACTCCTGAGCTTGTTCCTCTCTGCAGGTATGACTACAGTGCAATCAGGATTGCAGCATATACTGGCATCCTTCAGCTAGTTCAAATTTAGACAGCTCACACAGCAAAAGCAATGCAGACAGAAGCACAGTGTGGCTTTATCCTGTGCAACACTCTATTTACTGAAGAGAGGAGCCCCTGTGAAAAGCCTGCACTGTGCCCCCATTTTAACTTCCATCTGGTTGAAGATGGCTTGGTCACACCTAGACACCACTGCCAAAGGGCAGGGAAAAGATCCTGGATGGAGCCTATGTATTCAAAGTATACACTGAAATGATAAAAATAAAAGTTTATCATCGTGCTCATTTGGCCTTCCAGGATGGGTTCTCATGGCCTGCCAATACACAGACACTGGCTTGTTTTGAGCACAGCTCCCAGCTCCCAGTCACCCTCCCATTCAGGATGGACTCCTCCTCACAGGGGTTTACCTGACAGTTTTCAGTGAAACCTTTATTCCTCTCTGGTACACATGATCAAGTTCAGTTCTGATTTTTCATGTTCCTTTACATTCAAAATCAACTTTTCTCCAGCGTTTACTTTTTCTGCCACAAGACACAGGCATGACACAATCAAGAAATCCAAACTGTGAGTGCCCGACAGAAGATTTTCTCAGAAATACAGGACTATTTTATAGCAATCAATAAAGCACTAGAGTAAACCCCTGCCTGCAGTGGAAATTCCCCCAGCTAAAATTGAGCTTACCATCAGCTAAGATGCCATCACCGGAGGACATAAAAGTATACATCAGAGAAGAAAGTATTCTCTTTTCACTGCACCAATTGCTTCAGTCTCTGGTTGCCTTTGAAAACTCCAATCTGCTAAATATTCCCTGTCCTCTGTCTGTTTCCCTCTCCTCGTCCAGGAAGAGAAAGGACAACAAATGTTTCTGAAATACTACAGAACAGACATATCTGCAAAATCTGCCTGTTGAGTACACGTAACACTTCCCAGCAAAGTCAGCTGGTGCCATCAAATGGGAGAAGCTTTGGAGGGAAGGGTCCCAAGCATAGAAGACTCCTCCAATTCGTTCTGCCGGGCTACTTGGAACCGTACCAGAGTCGTAAGGAAGTCTCCAGAAACAAATCACGAATCAAACACTGTTGGTTCGATCTCAGTGGAAGGGAAATTTCAGTCCCTTGAATGGTTTCATAATGCATCAGGGCACATCAGAAACGAAGGAAACAGTCTGGCAGAATTGCATTAATTTTCATGAACCCAGCAGCCCTGGAAAATCATGAAAACTGCAACATAATGAAAGCCTGGAAGGGAAAAACCTGCCCTCTTCCTCGCTGCTGGAGAATCTGAATGCGGATTCCATCAAAGGAGAGAGTCTGAGAAACCACAGCAGGAATAAAAATTAACCCTTTGGCTCACAGGACTGCAGGGTTGAGGAGTCACCATTCTCCCAGTTACTAGTCTGCCAAAAGAGATAAACTCCTGTATGAGGGCTGGCCATCTCTATGCAATTAGACCTTAGCACTCTGCATGACACAATGAACTGCTGCCAGCAGGAATTAAGGAAGACATTTTCTTCTATCTTCACAGTATTTATCTTCTGCCCTCGTTTCTCAGGGTCTGTCTCACTGATTTTAGTAGAAATAGGATGCATGTATTAGATTGATAATGTCCTAGATGGATGAATAATGCTCCCAACAAAACAAACAGACAAAAATACAGTTTCTTGCTCTTATGTGAACTGACAAAAAAATCGACCTCACATGCAAAATCCTACCAGACTGTGTAAATGGGCTTATCCTTTCAGATATTCCCATCTCCTGTATTTTGCTCAGAAGTTTCACCTCTGAACATAAAAAGCAGGAATTGTCTACCTCTTACTGTTATTATTATTCTTGTTACTGAGGAGAAGAATAACTTAATTCTGAAAACTGTCTTGATACACCCTCCTTATATATTAACTACTTCATGCCTACCTTGTGTTACTGCATTGTGATGAAGTTACACCCTGGAATATAAGCACAGGGGGCACAAAGGTACCTTGGTTTCATTCCTGCCTTTGCTGGTTGTGAAGCAGACAGCAATTAGCTAACAGCAGTTGCTCTTCCAGGAGCTTTGCTGACATCATCTCCAATGCCAGGGAACAAACAAAGCTCTTTTTGCAGGATAAAAAGCACAACATGCATTGAGGTTGTTGTTGTTAAACAAAAATAACCAAGCTAATTTCAGCTCCATTTAAAAGCATGGGAAATAATCATTGCTCAGTGAATGGGAAAAGGAAAAAATCAGTACAGAGAGAAATCATTTGCAGGGTCGTGAGAGACTTCTACAAGACATGAGTAGTGAAACTATTTTTAATCTTACTCAAAACAGTGCCATTTAAATATCTACCGCTCCCTAGTACAAGGGTTTGGGAATCTCTCAATTTAAGAATTTCTACATATGTATATTTTTTTCTCACCTTCATATCTTATCTAATAAACATTTATAGTTAAATAAAATCATCATTTATAAAGCCTTGTTTGACCAAGTGACTTATTCTCCTCAGTTAATTTAGCCCCACTGAGAATGGCAGACCATCACCACGCTAGGTGCTGTACAGAGAGGAAGAGATGTTGCTGATTTAACTGGCATAGTAAAAATTTTGCAGATGTGCAAGTGAGGCACAGATAAATTAAAAGACTTGCTCCAGTTTGTCCAGAGTGCCAATCACGGAGAAGGGAATGAGGCCACAGTCACTGAGCCACTGTCCAATGCCTTAACCACAAAACCATTGTTTTTAAGAGACTTTGATCTTAATCACACTGGAACAAGCCCAGAACTACTTTACCGTCTCAGTTCAGCATCCCTAGAGATACCATAGTAACCCTAAAGATCATTTTGCTCAGAACATTCAGCATCCTGCTGACCACAGCCTACCTCATTCATTTTCCTCCTGGTCATGACATTTCCCATCTGCCGGCCTCCAGAACAGCTTTCTCAGGAGCAGAGTGCTGGGATTTCTCAGTGCCCCTGCATTTCAAACAGCAACACTGCTCACAAGCGGGTACTCGCCCTGAGCTCCAGGTGCACGACAGGGCCTCTCTGGACCTCCCACCTGCACCACAAAGCAAGAGTTAGACCCAAACCCTCCAGCAGTACAGAACAGAGCATGGCTTTGGCCACCGGAGCTACAGGAACACCCTCAGACAGGGCAGGGGGCACAGAGCGACTGACTCGTCTAGAGGGAACCTCAGGAGACACTGCGGTGTGATCGCTGCCCCGTTTCCAAGGCAGGAGCAGCTGCCGCTCAGGAAGGGCAGGTTGGGCTCGGTTCTTCCCTCAGGCAGACTCCTGTCCCTCCCCTTTCAAAGGCCCTGACCCGACATTTGCCAGCCAGGGCTCTACTCCCTCTCCACGCACCGAACCCACCTGAGGACACGGGGCTGCTGTTCCAAAGCCCACTCCGGCAGTGTTCGCTGCCCTTCCAAAGCCCGCCCTGGCTGTGCTCGCTGCCCTTCCAAAGCCCATCCCTGACTGTGTTTCCTGCCCTTCCAAAGCCAGCCCTGGCTGTGCTCGCTGCCCTTCCAAAGCCAGCCCTGGCTGTGCTCGCTGCCCTTCCAAAGCCAGCCCTGGCTGTGCTCGCTGCCCTTCCAAAGCCAGCCCTGGCTGTGCTCGCTGCCCTTCCAAAGCCAGCCCTGGCTGTGTTTCCTGCCCTTCCCTGGCCCTTCTTCTTCCCAGCACTGCCACAAAACTCGGACGAGCCTGACCAGCTCCCCTCTATCACCTCAGGTACCTCTGCAGCCTCCATTTTCTCTTCAGGTGGTTCCTGGGCAGCTGCTCTTCACAGGACGGACACCTGTTCACCTCAGAGCTCCTGCTCCGAGAAACTACTGCACCTGCAGCCTTGGGGCTCTCCCGTTTCCAGGGCTTTTCCCTCATGGCCTCGGGACTGAGACGCTTTTGTGGGGGGCTGTTCACCTCAGGGCTCTGTTCCCCTCACGGTGCTGAGACTTTCTCGCCATCTCTGAGGGGGCTGATCCCCTCCCGGTGCCGAGACCCTCTCCCGCTCTCTGAGGGGCCGCTCCCCTCACGGTGCTGAGACTTTCTCGCCGTCTCTGAGGGGGCTGCTCCCCTCAGGGTGCTGCTCTCCCCCACTCCAAGGGCCATTATTCCCTCATGGCAGGCTGCCGGCGAGGGAAAAGCAGCCCTGGGGAGGAATGAGGTGTGCAGCCTGAGCAGGGAATGCGTAGAGAAAATGACCAAGTGTTTGTGTAATCTGATGCAAATTGATGCATATTTATGCAAATGTGTGTTAAGTAGATTCTACTGATGCTCCGGTTTCAAATATTGGTAGGTATGTGGTAATACCTATAACACACACTTAAAACTCCCCTGCAAGCCTCAGTGACCCTGTTGGTGTTTTACTGCACACCAACACGGACAAGGCGCTTTCACCTAAGTTTGAAAAGTACCTGCAACTGTTTAAGGCTTTAATGGGGATGTTGGGGGTATTTGATCAAGTGTTCTGGCCAAATTCCAGTGAGTATAATTATACCTCGTCTACCTACTCCAGTTCTCCCACCTGGTAAAATGTTTTTCTGTTTTCTTCTGGTGTGAGTTGTTAAATATCTACTATTACCCCAGACACTAATACATGGGTTAGCTGTTCCCCATGTCAGGAGTGTGCCAGAGCTGGAAATCTTTCAGGGAGCCTGTGTTTCCCATCTCTGTGACTTAAAGGGAAGTGGAAGGGTCAATTAGATGCTGGCAATTTTAATTCTGGTGATGAGCATTCTCCAGCTTCAGCCTTGCCTTGTCAAGTTGCTCAAAGTCTTTTTTAATTTGCAAGAGAGTTTATGTTGTAAGCCTACAAATGTTGGTGAAATTGATTTGTAGGTCAATATATATATAATAACACCTGCATATATGAATGTATGGAAAGTGACTCTGTAACCAGATAATCAATGGATGTTGTTAAGTTCCTGAATTAAGGTTGAGACAGAATTAAAGTGGTAAGGAAAAGCTCTGAAATGATTGTTGTGCTAAATATATGTCTTGAAACACGCAGTGGAATTGATTCAACTATCCCTTCAGAGCTGGGATGGATAGGTACTGATATTCAGAAAGTATCAGGAGGTGGATGTGGCAGAGAACCACAAAAGTCCTGACCAGCTGTTGCTAAAGGTGGCATCAGCAGAGCACAGTCACTTGTAAACTGAAGAGAACCTCTGTGTTGTCTCATCAACTGAAGTTTGAATAAATTGTAAACAATATTGAGTTGAGGGATTTGATTCAGAGTTTCAGAACAAATATTAAATAGCCTAGAATGTGGAGTGTGTACCACATTTTATATTCATAAGAGTGTTTTTCTATGTGCATTAATTTAGTCATATAATGAATGACTAAAATCTTCCTTTTCCCCAAAAGCACTTTTAAAAATTGCTCCTAAATTTCCAGATATTCCTATGTGCTCTCTAAAAGGAAATAAAAATGCAATTAGAGGGAATGCTAATTTCCTCAGGACTAGAACACACAGGAGGATGGATCATAGCTCTGTATCTGCTCCCAGTCTGCTTGGTGGGTCTGGGCAAATCAGCTCTCCATGCTTGTTTTCCTTTTCATAAAATAGAGATAATGTCTCTAACCTTTTGTAAGGCATTTTAAGACTTAATGGTGAAAAGTGCTGTAGAACTGTTAGATACTATTAAGGGTGTTGAGAATTTTCATTTAGAATTAAAAGAGATAAGCATTTAGACATTAGAAATTAGGGCTGTACTGATAGCTTCAAATCCTGTGTCAAGCACTGTTTTCTTTTTCAGAATGGCTTTCATAGTAAACCATTCTGATGGTGTGCCTGCAGTGTGTGAATTGCAGTTATGTTTTCCAAGAAAAAACAGTAAATTACTCTTTGTTTCTGTGAGTTTCTTTGCTGCTTTGAGGAGATCCACTTTGGGTTATTTTCCTTGGGGAACAATTTAAATTACTTTTTTTGTTCATTATAGATTTCATCTGCATCTTTTCATTATATAAGACATTCTTCTAATTCAGAGATTTTTGCAATCAGCAACTTATTTAGTATTTTTTAAAATCACTTTTTTTTTCCAGCTTTTGAACTTTTATACCCTGAAAACGTGTTTAAAGGAGCCAGAATCCACCTCTTCCATCTGATCAGTTCTCTCCTGTGTAATGGCAATAGAGAAACCCAGAGATCAGTATGGATTACCACAGGTGAAAGAGGGCTAATTTTCCTGCCTTCACTCGGTAAGTGGAAATTTCTCATTAGACCTACAGTACTTTCTTGGCAACTGAGTCAGGATTTGATGTAAGTTATTTAATGAATAGTCATAGGTATTGACTCTTCTCACAGTTTTCACACAGAGTTGCAGAATCATGTAGGTTAGAAAAGACCTTTGACTGATCATCACCTTGTCAACTAAACCAGAGCACTGAGTGCCGCGTCCAGTTGTTTCTTGACCATCTCCAAGGGTTGGTGACTCCACCATCTCCCAGGGCAGCCCATTCCAATGCAAGAGAACCCTTTCAATAATGAAATTCTTCCTGATGTCCAACCTGAACCTCCCCTGGTGCAGCTTGAGGCCATTTCCTCTTGTGCTACCTGGGAGAAGAGCCTGACCCCCACTTGGCTACAACCTCCTTTCAGGCAGTAGTTTTAGAGAGTGAGAAGGTCCCTCCTGAGCCTCCTTTTCTCCAGGCTGAGCTCCCCCAGCTCCCTCAGCTGCTCCTCATAGGCCCTGCTCTCCAGACCCTTCCCCAGCTCCATTCCCTTCTCTGAACTTGCTCCAGCCCCTCAATGTGTTTCTTGCAGTGAGGGGTCCAAAACTGAACCCAAGATTTGAGGTGCAGCCTCTCCAGTGGCAAGTAGAGAGGGACAATCACTTCCCTGGTCCTGCTGGCCACACTATTTCTGATACACTCCAGGATGTCATTGGCCTTCTTGCCCACCTGGGCACACACCAGCTCATATTTAGCCATTGACCAGCACCCCCAGGTCCTTTTCCACTGGGTTGCTTTCCAGCCACTCTGCCCCCGGCCTGGAGCACTGCAGGGAGTTGTTGTTACCAAAGTGCATTTTATTATGTCTGGAAATATTTAATGTTTTTCTTAAATTGTTATAATCTGGAGTCATTTGAACCTCAGCTTTTATGTTTTAAGAGAGTGTATTTCTAAACTTGATGACAGCAAAATGAGAAACTTGCAGACGTGTTCAGCATGTGCCATTAGACCCTGGAAGTCAGAAAGGGCTATAAAGAAGCTGTGGTAGATTTTACAACAAATGGAGTTGGTCTCCTGGAATAGAAAAGTAAATTCTGTATTGGTGCTGAGTGGTGTAGTTGTCTTCTCTGCCTTTGTGCTGAGAAGTCAGCAGGAACTGCAGCATTCCCTGGCATCCTCTTGGATGCTGTGGCCTCCTCAGACTCCTGCCCAGGGATTCTCACTCAAAGGCTGACAGGCAACTTGAATGCTGCTAAGATAATTTTGCTGTTTCTTCACTGGAATAATTTTCACAGTGACAAAAATACTCTTGCAAAAGTCACATTCTTTTCTGAGATTTGTCTTGGATTACTGCAATGATATGCAACATATTAAAAGGATTTGCCTTGTATTGTGATTGGCCTCCATCCTGGCCAACACAGCAGGATTTGAGCTTGGTTCTCTGGAATTAACAACTGTGAGCTGCTCTTGTGTGAGCTTCAGGCTCTAGCAAGCCCATATTCTCTGTGGCAGGGCACAGAGGGATTTCATAGCAATTGCTCACCCCTAGGTTACTCCGTCACACTTTGTTTCCTCCTTTCCCCTCAGGTTTGCTCCTTACATATTCCCAGGTATTTACTCATGGAACAGTGTTGCCCTGGGGTGTCATCCGTGACATTTGGGTTTGCTGGAATAGGGGAATGGTTCATTTCATAGGTTTGTCCTTTCAAGAGCTTAGGAATGTACATGACATGAGTCTGTCAATCAGTAGAAGAGAACACCACTGCCATAGTGATGCTCTGTGGAATTGCACTTGGAGTACCTCTGTGACTCCAGTTCCTTGGCCCATTCTGTTACATTACCTTGTGCAAATCACTGCTTCTCCATCTCTGGCCTAACACACCAGAACATTTGGCATGGGCCCCAAAGAAAAGCACTCATCTCCATAAATCTTTTGGTCTGTCTGCTTTCTGAAGGCATATCCCTCGTGGGGTAGAATTAGGAAGTGACCATCATGTCCACATAAATCCACTGGCCTTGGCTCTGCATCCAACTCACATCCAAAGTCCGTTGTTGGGGGCACAGCTTCATGGTATATGGGGGGGGTGTGTGTGTTCTCTGCACTTTCAGCTGCAGTAAGCACATGCTGAATTCTCTGGGTCACATTCTTCCTTGTCCTAGTACAGCTCGCTCCGTAATCTCCCAGCCTCCTTTTGTCTGTTTGTAAAATCCATTGTGTCCCTACTCTGCTGTGGAATGCACTGGATAGACCTAGATAGAGAGGCTAGTAATGATCTCTGTGTTACTCACCTCCAGGGGCCTGGGAGAGTTAATGTCTGCACAGTGCCTTAGCAAGTGTAAAAGTGCTTAGCTTCATTATATATTGATTTATGTGCAAGAAAACTAAACGAAATAATAAAACATGCAATGTACTTAAAATGGACTGTAGGCAGAGGGAGGATCTTAAATCTAACCTTAAAATGTGGTGCAAGTCATGTGAATGAATAGAGTTAGGTGGGCTTCCCACCAAATACAGCACAAGTGGGAAAAGGCCCTATATTTGGAAATAGCACAGGGCCCAGAGGGGACTTTGTCTAGATGAGAATTCCCGTGTGGCGGCAGAGACACGAATTAAATTAGAGCTCTGGGCCAGATTCATCTCCTCACTGCAGCAAAGTAAACCAGAGGAACACCAGCAAATCACTGATGGAACACCAGGGAGAGCGAGAGGAGGATCAATCCACAGGTAATAAGGGCAGCATCAGTGCCTGCCTAGGGTTTCATCCTGTGCTTTGTCCTAATTATGAGCAGTTTAATGGCATGCTAAAATACAAAACAGATTTATGAGCCATTGCCGTCTCCCTCTGCATTGTTATACAGCTGACTCAACAGTACTCTTACTCCTTGGCTAGAAGGTCAACTCAGGTTTTACTAAGCTAGGGCTTGGGCTTGGACTCAGAGATGTGCTGCCTTACTGAATGCTGCTGCTAGGATAAATGCTAAACTGAAGTTCCATCTGCTCTCCCTATGTCTTATCCAGATGGATATTTAAGATCCCACAGCACACCTTGGATAGAGGATAACTTTATATATCTAGCCAGTATTCTTCCTTCATTACAAAAGACTCAGACCAGCTTTTATTTCAAGTCAGCAGAATTACTTCTATTTTTTCTTGCGAAAGCAGTATCTTTCCAGATTGGAAATACTGAATCTGAAATGGGAAAGGAGTAATGTGTAAAATCAAAGAGGCAATGTTGATCATTGAAGAAAATAAGGACAAACACTGTGATGAGATTACTGTGGGCTATTGCTTGAAGTATTTTCACTGAGTGCAGTGTACCTATAACACTGCACTGCCTTCTGGGGAAAGAAAATGAAATTATGCAAAAAGCAGATGATGAGCCTCAAGATTTCCTGGATTCTCTTCTGAGTGTTGCCCCTAATAGACTGTAGGTAAATCCTTTTTTCATGACCTATAGATAGCAATAGTAGTAATTTCCTGTTTTTCAACCTGGCTGTGAAACTTGACCTGCCACTGTTAACAAAACGTTTTGACATTCTGCTGGAAAGAGGGATGGGCTCAGCTGCATCTTCACTGAGTTGCTGATCGCCACAAAGTAGAAGGATGTCTCAAGAGAAAGATCAGATGATACTTCTCTTGTTTCTTATATGTTTCCTCACCCCCACCCAAAGTAAGTAGCTCTCTTGTAGACCTTTAATTCTATGCTTGGCAAAAATCACAATCACTTTCTAGTGAAGCCTTATTGTTCAGCTTTCTTCATCAAGATGCGCAGCTTTTCCCTCAGTAGGCACTTGTCTTTCAGAGGGATGCTGCAGATTTACTTTGCTCTCTGTTTTCATTGCAGCAGCTTTTTTCAGAGCAAAATTCTCACTCGCCTTAAGCAGGAATTTTCTGGAAGAGTGAAGTCAAGACCAGCAGTAACCCATCTGAGAGGAGCTTGCCCATGCTCCTCTTAGAACAGAGATCATGCCACTGAAGACTGCATTAGCACTGTGTACCTTGGGGCTTGGATCAGGAAATTTGTCAGTGAATTTCTGAGCCTCCACTAAAGAAGGAGCTGGTTGAATAGGTTTGACAGAATAACTTCTGCCCTTATATTATCCATACATTGTCACAGAGAAACTTCACAGTGATGACAGCAAAACCACTTGGTGATAAGATTTTCTCAGTTCCTCTGCACTGCTGGGATACAGGTATGAAATCAGCAGGCAGGTAGAGGGAAAAAGAGCCTCTTTTACAGAATCACAGAATCAACTAGGTTGGAAAAGACCTCTGAGATCATGGAGCCTTACCTCTGTCTTTTCATGGAGCATCAGGTGTGCACCACAGTGTTTGAGACCCCCAACAGACTTATATCCACATCTGTCCCATTTTTCATTTGGGCTCAAGGCTAACTCACAATATGGTTATTTTAGGGGCAATGGGGGAAAGGTAGATGTGGGCATGATATCCACAGCCCTCTGGATCCAGTGCCTGAAATCTCACGTGTCTGCTGGCCCTTGATCTGGCTGATAGACTGTAGCAACACTGCTTCTCTTGGCATCAGCAGCTCCTGCTCATTGCCAAAGCCTGAGTTCTGCAAACAGATCTCATCCTGGCATATGTTATATTGCCATACAGGCAACACTGTTCTGATTAATAACAAGCAGCTTGATAGGATTTGGGGAGGCACTGGAGTAATTAGTAAGATAAGGCCAGGTTTCTTTGTGCTGCACTTTCACGGATGACAAAAGCTTTCCCCCTGAAGAGTTTCACTGATAAATCTGTATATAACAATAATAATAATAATAATAATAATAATAATAATAATAATAATAATAATAATAATAATAGCAGCTTTTTTCCAAAATGCAAGTTAAATATTCCTTTAGGGAATAAAAGGAAAAGAATAGTTCAAGCCCTGGTACTGATGGGAGGCCAGAAGAATGGAAGAGGAAAGGAAGCTCCTAGGAAAGAACCTGCTTCTCCTTCCCTGCTGACAGCGAGGTTTGGGATTTCATCTCTAAACAGCCAGCATGGTTCATCTTGGCAGGGCTGGCCTTTGAGTGCTTGAAGCCTGGGATGTCTGTGCATCACAGTGTGCTGATTTCCCCTGGCAAGACAGTGAGGTGGGTTGGTGTTTAAAATTGGGCCCTTCTCTGGGAATCAACAGCATACAGACTGTATGGGGCAAGTTTCAGCTTCCACATAGCTGGCTGTTTAGCTGCTTGTGGCAGTGGGATCATAAATACTGAATATTTCTTATTCATCTTCTCAGCAAGCATAGTTTCTGCTAGCTGCAGTGGGAAATTAGGAGTGTGGGTTTGACTCATACAGAATAAGTGACCAGGTATCAAAACTAAAATAAAACAAAAAAAAAAAAAAAAGAAGAGTAAAAGGCTACAAATGTTGCTGAAGTGACAAGTGTTCATTTACTAAAAATACCTTTTAATATTGCTGGAACTTTTAAAATAATCTAATTTATGTGGAGCATTCCTCACTAATTGAAGCTGTCTCCTTTTTTATTAAATAGAAAGGTTACAAAAAAGTATATTGACGTTTTGAGAGTGATTCTTCTCAGGAGCACATTGACTGTTATGAATAGGATTTCACATGATGCAAGCCCCTAAATGCCAACAGTGATATGAGGAAACCTGCAGATTCTTGTAATTGTAAATGCAATAGGCAAGGCTTTGGGCTATTGCATCCCCTTTCTGGAGATCATTGTTATAAAGCTCAAAGTGTTGTTTAGCCCTTGGTGTTCTCATTTATTTCCACAGCTTTTTCTGAAAGCACAAGTTTGAAAAATGGAAGTCTTTCAAGAATAATCACTCTCTAAACACTTAATGCTGCTGTGACAGCACTGTCTATCACTCAAGATTTAACTTTGGAAATCCACATAACATAGAGGAAAAAAAACCTTTTCCAATTAGCTGAGACTGGAGGCAGATTAGTTCTCGACTGCAGCATTGAGAGATGCTGGGGTGTATATTAATGGACCACAGGAGCTGATTTCTGACCATAATTCTGACTGCATTGGGTGGTGCATAAAATGGAAACAGCAGCTCTCCTGCTGAGAGATGCAGGACCAGCTAGTTAATGTGAGCTACCCTTGGGTGTATCTCGTAGGTCTTAGTGATCTACAAACCTGTCAAGTGCAAAATATATCATCCTCACTCTTTTATATAGATGGGGAGGTTGAGGTGTGGAAAGGTTAATAGATTGCCCAAGGTCATGCTGTTCTTTTGGCAGGCCTCAGAATAGCACCCATGCCTCTGTCCCGAGTTTTATGGACGTGTGCACGTGTTCAGGTCTCAGCCAAAAAGTCTGTTGAACAAACTTTTCCCCCTTTTTTTGATCTTTGGGACCTGATTGACACACGCCTTCGTGATCACTGGTGTTGCAAAATTAACAGTCTTTAAAACCTTTTGTAATGTACTTGTCTTCATTAGAGCAAAGAGATGTTTTTCCCCAGTCAGCACGATTTGGATGTTTAGATCCATGGCGTAGCAAAGCTTGTAGCAGTTCTTGCATCAAGAGTTTAATGTCGCTTTGTTCAGATCTGTAGCACAGACTTCTATCACTTGAGCTAACAGGGTGCATTGTTATACTGCTACATGTCATGTGATGCTGACATTAAAGGATGCAGAATAAAGCAATAACCAGATGCACACTATCAGGGAATTTCCTGGCTGGCAATAGATGATGCAGGAGGGATGGGTTTGGTTTCAGGTCTGTGCTGTAGTTCCCTTGCTCTTGGCCCAATTGTCTCTTGAGCTCTCACTCTCCCCCAGCTTTTCTATTGATCTCTTTTTTCACTCTGTCCATCAACAAGCAAAGTTCCATCAGTTCCAACTCACTCTTCTAAGTTTCCATCTCTTTTTCTTTTAGTTTATAGTCACCCTGTGCTTTCTTTCCCTCAGAGCCTTTTTTT
Source organism: Chiroxiphia lanceolata (assembly GCF_009829145.1). Lineage (NCBI taxonomy): Eukaryota > Metazoa > Chordata > Aves > Passeriformes > Pipridae > Chiroxiphia > Chiroxiphia lanceolata. Next base: position 16,771,109 of record NC_045647.1, on the reverse strand, counting down.
GATCCTAAAACCTCATCTTCTGCCATCTGTTTGGCCCATAACCTGACTTCTTCCCTCTGCACTCCCATCAAGTCCTGGGATCCTTCCATTCACTCTGTGCCTTTTTAGCTCTCCACTCTAACTCTTCATAGATAAGTTCCTCCTATTACCCTACTATATTTTGTCCTGAAAATGGCAAAATTTTCATTCACAGCGTCATATGCGGGAGAAAGCTGAGCAACCACAATGGTAGGCATTGCTGCTGGTAGTACATATTTATATTTTATTTAGGCACAAAAATATTCTTTCAGAAGAATGAGATCTAAAGATTACAGGACATTAAATAACTGAAAAATTTAATCTGATGATAAGGAAATAGAAGATGGATTGAATAAGAGGCAAATGCTGTAGGGGAAAAAACAAACAAAGGCAATAAACAAACCACAGCATGATGCAGGCAGATTGAATGCCACCCTTGTGCAGTCCTATCCAAACCCTTCAAAGAATCATATCCCGGGTCCCTTCCTATTGAACAGACAGATATTACTTGGTTTCTTCCAGATCATGCTTCTAATTTCTCTGTGACTGCTGTTCTGAGATTTTGGAGGGTTATATTTTACATCAGTATTTTGTGGTCAAGGGACATAAAGAACGAGATGGGGTCTGACCAAAGCACCAAGTTCTGGGAACTCTCTTATTCTAACTCAGCTCTGAAACAGAATCTTGTATCCTGGACTAATGACCCAATGTCTTCAGCTTCTTCAGGGTTCTGAGGCAGAGAGAGCTGATCAAACTGCTGCAGAGGGGTGTTGCACCAGGACTCATCCGTGTTAAGTGGGATGACACTACAGCTTTGGCTTCTCCTGCTGATTTTGATAGGAAAGGTAGTTAGTTATGTTTTGCACCTCTGCTTGCTTCCAAGAAGCTATTGCACTGCTGAGCAAAGATGAGCCTGCAGTCACTGTACCTACTGTGTTGCTTTTTTTAGGACTACTACATTAGAGCCTTGGTGACCAGACGAAAAATAGGGCAGAGCTGAAACAGTTCCAGGGAAAGGAAGCATCACAGAGGAGATAATAGCAAAGCAAAGCATAGATTCGAGCTTTTGTATGTCTCAAACTACTGTTTTAACTACTGGCCAGATTCCCATGCACTCTGAAGCCTCTTTTTTCTTAGGAATGCAGGAAGAAGGATTGAATTAAATTATTGGCTGTCAGGAGGAGAATATAAGCCACTAGGCCAGTGATACTTTGGGTTTGGTTTCTTTTTTTTTTTTGGCTGAAGTCATAAGCAGTTTTATACTCATGAAAGATGTGGGTAATACACTTCAGGTAGTTTATTGAGTGGATATAAATAACATAAACTGCATAAGTTCTGCTTGTATAAAACTGGAGACGAACTCAAACTGCACAAGGACCTGTGTGCTTTCCTTAGTTTCCTGAAATAGAAAACATCAGGAAGGATGCCAGATCAAAGAGAATTTTTGGGTGTGAATTCTGATTACTGCAGACTGAATTACAATATATGTCATACAAAACCATTCAAGCAGTGCAGTTTTCATTAAACTGTTTGTAGATGGATCTGGTGAGAGCGGACAGGAACATCCAGATATTTTTTACTCATCTCTGAGATAGGGAAACCCACTTCTAAATACTTTATTTTACATAATTAACAGCACTTATACTGGCTTTCAGTATTGCAGTTTCTCACACCACCTGTGCAGCATTTGCCTATTTCTTTTTGCTTCAAGTTACTACTTGAGATTTAATTGCAGCACTCAATCTATGGACAGAATACAGAGGCAGGCATTAAGGTATATTCAGGTTGGTTCTCACTAGAAAAAGGAACAGTCTCCTTCCCAGTACCAGGGATGCACTCAGAAATAACAGACTGAATAACAGACTGATGCTCCTTCAATGCCAAGGAGAATAAAAGAGGAGCAGAGTTGCTAGGAAAAGAAACTGTAATAAATACTGAAAGGATAAAAGTATAGTCTAAGGTCAGAACATTAGTATTTGAGCAGTGGTGAATCCTACTAACAATATCTTATAGCAGATATTATGCATGTCAGAATTGCCAGCTGATTATAAATATTGGCTTCTAACTGCTGTCCAAAGCTAATATGTTCAAACCACCCTTAAATAAGTACCAGTTAGAACTAATGACTGGAGAGGATTAGGCTTATTCCTGCTTTGGGGCAGTGCTAGATGATCTCTCAAGTTCTCTTCCAGTTCTACTTTTCAAGACTCAGGAATGTCAGTGACTTTACAAAGGGAACTTTCTTGAGTTTTTAGAACAGTGAAGATGGCATAATATTATTTGCATTTCCCAGGGCTATAACGAGAAGCTAAGTCAAGTAGTATCATCAAGCCTTGCTATTCAAATAGTTTGAGCTCTGAATTTCCCCAGCTTGGGTTAAAAATGGAAAATTCCCATTTCTTCAGGTTTGCCTTCTGTGTTATGAAACTATCCAGTTCAGGTGGCTGCATGGGAACCCTGGAGACAAGGAAATTCTTTTTTTCCATAACAGAATCTCCAGATACCACAAAAAATACAACAAAAATTGCCACCACTGTCATTGCATAAAGCAAATCTCTTGAGATCCCTGTTGGTGAAGTATTACAGAGGTGTATGGTTTTGTATCTAACATCTACCAAGGGACTGTGAGGATTTTGGCACATCAGACTTTGCTTCACAGTTGATCAAGTGGTCTGAGCACAGATAGCTCTGTGTGTCCGTGGAGGTGCTCTGAGCACTCACCTGCACAGGTTTAAGGCAGACTTACTTAGGCCAGTATTCCCCTGTGAAGGCAGGTAAAACTGGGGAGGATTGAACCCCAAAACTGAGGGATATTACCCATCACTGTAGCAGTTTTTAACGCTGCCAGGAGAGGTGGCCCAGAAGAGGGACATGAAAGTCGCACTCCAGCTGAGATCTTTCCCATGTCATTCCTCCATGCACATGTTGGTTTTCTTCAGACTCCCATATCCCAGGCTGCAGCACTACAGGTCTCCCTGCTTCCTGCCAAGCCTTGTCCCATAGCCAGGTCCCACATGCCTGCCTCCCTGCTGGCCATGTTCCTGTAGGAAGCCCTGGACAAACTAATACAATAATTGCCAAAGAACAGATAATTTCCCAACAGTTCAGGAGAGAGAGCAGTGATGAGACCTGTTAATGGCTGTTTGACTGGAATTTCATCAGGGAAGTGGGAGAGAAGGAAACTGATTGACCTGAGCTAATTTGCAGACGTGACCAACTGTTGTCTGTGGGCTGCATCTTCACAGAGTGAGATGTCTTCGTGCCTTGGAGACAACTCCAAGGGAGCTTTGCACCTTCACCTCAGCCTGGTGAGTCACATCCAGGCAGACAATGCATACTGGGACTTGGGCTTTTTTCAGAATGAGCATCCCTGCCCAGCTTTAAGCAAATCTCTTCATTCATCACCAGCACTGCTCCTCAGACAGCAGAGCAGTGTGCAGCCTGCTCTTGTCAGCTGTTCAGAAATGTAGAATTTTGAAAGTACAGTTACCGATAAAAACTCCATAACCAAGAATATGCGGAAAGATGTCATAACCCCTTTGGAGGGAATCTGTGGGAAGTTTATTGGTACAAGAAAGATCAGTGTCTGAGAGACAGAAACTGAGTAAAGTTGTCTTAAGGAGGATGGTGATGATGACTAAATAAACAAGCACAAACATGCACAACAGATGAAGGTGTCACTGGCTTTTCATTACTGCTGTTCAGGAACACCAGTTGGGATCAGGATGCTCTGAACTCAGCTCTGCAGGCTGTCCTTGCCCTGATGAGTTTACAAGCTGAGAAATCAGGTTCATGCTGACTGTGTTTAAAAAATGTGGACCTAATAAATTACCAGGTTCAAATAATTTGCATTCCAGTGGGGTAAGGGAGTTCCCAACTTGCCAGATGCTGTCACCAAATTCTTCCTTCCTGCAGCATCAGTACTCGGTGTAAGCCCAGTCTCTTTATGCCATCTACAATAGAATATTTGCATTTCTTGAGTGGCAGGAGGGTTTTTTCATCATCAGGCACTTCTGCCTTCTAACTGTGCTAATAAGCACACTGTCTGCAATGTGGAACATTTTAGGGACACAGTAGAGGAAGGGCAGCAGACCAGCCAGTGTGAGTTGACACTCACACTGTTCTGTGTTGCTAGCAACTTGTCCATGTTAGAATATATCTCATGTTAACCCAGCTTAAAACAAAAAATGTTATCAACCATGTAAGCATCAATAGCTTCAATATTTGACAACATTATGAGGACTGACTCTAAACACTAGGACCACGGTTTCAAACCAGGGTGGCAGCATTCACTGAATACAAACATTCCTGATTTACTCTCCTGCGAGAGGAGAGCTGAGCCCTGTTGAGCTTATTATAAAAGACAGTTTGATGGAATAGACTGAAATATCAAGATTTATAAATAAAAGAAGAACAAGAGAACTGTACATAAAACAGCCCAGACCGAACTGACGTAATTATTCTCTATGGTGAGGTCAGTAAGAGAGCTGGTTAAATGAATGTGGATGGCATTTCTATCTGTTTAGACCTCTGAAAGCTGTTGATAAAAATCTCCTTTCAAAGTGTTGTTTAGTCTCCATAACCTTTAATTTGGAGTAGGAGCATGCATGCACAGCATTGAGCATGAATGCCCTGTCTCCTAAACAGCCATGCTTATGTAAGCCACAAACCTGGGTAGCATTTAGGAACAGATCAGTCTCCCTGATAGATCTGCATCTCTCTAGAGCTGCCAGCTGAGAGTGGGATGTAGTAGACCTCCAGTTCGTTTCCAGTTGCCTAAAACATCCTCTCAGATGGAAATTACTTTCATACCAAAATTAACCTGGGCTAGTTTCAGACCAATATCTTAAAGGCGTACAGATTTTCTACTACCCTTTGAATCATCCAGTGCCCCAACAGGGAACTTTAATGCCAGTGCAGCATCTGCTGCAGAATATTTATATTCAGGGCTTCCTGTGTGAAGCTCTGGATGGATGTGATTATTGAATGTGTTGGAAAAGGGACAGTTTACTGCCTGGGTTTTATTTCCAGCTATTTTGTATTTCTATGCAAGGAGCTTATATGCCATGTTGTAAACGGCTGGTTTTCTTGTATGATGTCTCTTTTTTTTCCTCATTTTCTTAATGGGCTTCTCGCTAAAACTGACGTTTCAGCAGCATTCCCATTATTAGTTATGATGCCAGCAAATGGAGGTCTCAGTAGTGGGTGAAATTTAAATTAGTTTTGAAGAGCATTCAAATAATTCAGCGCTTTACTTTCATTTGGTAGCTCAGCTTGCAGAGTGTATGATTTAGTTATTCACATTTTAGTTACTGTGTTGATGTTGTTTAGCAAAGATCTTGTTTTGCCTGGGACCCAGCTACAGCTCTCAGCCAGTCTAATGTTGTTTACTGTAGCTACCAGGAAAATAATGGTTTGTTCTCTGGGTTCCCGTTTGATGTTATAAGCCAAGTCACACCAACTAGTGCAGGAATCATTTCCATTTTACTTTACACTGCTCACATGAAAAACATCTAGCAGTGGAAAAGAACCTGTTTCTGAGCATAAATGATAGGTGTACTTTGCTCTGTTGGGAGTTTGTAATAGTAGAGTGTCTCAGATGGGGCTTTACTTTTTATTCCAAAGAGCTATCCTGAACTGCAGTGATTGATTTGAAACAGGATACAAAAGACTAAGCCATCAAAATCTATGTTGTGTAAGAAATCTGGAAAGTTTACGTCTTTCCCATGGACATATTCAGACGTCCTAGGAAAAATCCTGACTGTGAAGAAGTTTTCGTAACTGAGGCTTCCATGAATCTTTGTGAGTATCTCCTAATAGAGAATAAGCTTAGTAGTAAATATTAGTCAGCATTGTCTAGAGGCATCAGCATTCTAAGTTTGTATTTCCAGATGTCAACAGTAACTCTGTGCATTAATTTCATCAGCTGGAAAATGAAGACATGTATTATCATCATCCCAGGCCAACCTGGGACAAGTTCCACTCAGATGCTGGCTTTGGCAGACCCAGTTGTCTCCCGTCAGTTCCACATCTGCCTTAGGTGTGTGCCAGGGGTTTCATCCAAGACCCTGCACAGGTGAGGCAGCAGGTTCTGTTCCTCTGACTGGTGACCCGAGTGCATGAGCAGGGTAATTTCTCCTCATAAGCAGATGCCATCACAACACAGGGTAGTGCCACCACATCCCTTGGTGCTGGCATGGCATGACAACATTAACTCATGCTGTGGCTGAGCAGTGCCTGTTTATCACGATGGGGCAGTATCTCAGGAGCGTGTCCAGTTGTCTCCATATGTACATTATATCCTTCTGTCAGGTTTGCCATTCACCTGGATAGGGATATTAGATTATACCCTCTGTTGTACACATGGGAAGCACAGAATGAAAATAATTGAGCCCAAATGATCTGGTTGCTCACCTTGGCATTCAGTGTATCCTCTTATCTGAACAGAAGCTCGAAACAGAAAAATTAAATACCATGGCCCTGATTACTCTTTTATGTGTGTGTAAATCAGTGAATTCAGCAATAGGTAAAGCATCTGTCTGCAAGAGCAGAATCCCACTCCTGAAACACTGCAAAGATAGGTTTTAACCTTTACATTAGCACAAAGGATATCCCAAGCTATAAATAGGATGCATTTCATTTTTGCCCAATAGCCTAATTAAGAGCTAACTCATACTTGAGGAGAAAAGGAAGCAATTTGATTTACGGTACCTCATGTGATTAAATCACCAGGGAAGAGAAAGAAGGATTTGAGATGGAAGGGGGGAGTTTTAAAACATATCATTTGTGAAGAATGGAATCTCTTTCTTCTTACAACCCTTTTGCCCCTGTGCTCATAGCTTAAAGAGGATTCACTGACTTTTATTTATTTGACTAAACTACTGATTTTTCATCTCGCAGGGTGGCTTCAAAATCCAATGTGAACTTTTTAAGGCACCTAATGATCCATTCTATTATCCCCCAGGACAACGCTAGTTCCAGTGATTTCATGGGGAACTGATTCGGAAAATACCCTTTTTCTCTTTTGCAGTCTCCTCGGCCCCTGAATCATGTTGGTGTCTGGATACCTCTTTTCTTTGCAACAGTACGGTGGCAGCACAGTCAGCAAACAGACCTGGGGGGAGGGTTGATTGGGGAACAGACTCACACTGTGTGTAGCCCAAACAAGGTACCTATGGACAGCTCAGTTTCTATGCCGAAGATGAGACCTCATTGTCAGGTGGTTTTAAAAGCACAGGATTCCTGACCCTTCTATCTAAGCATATAATACTGCCATTTTTTTAAAAAAAAACAAACCCTCTTATTGATTTTCATTTTGGGATAAACATACTTACAAACTTAGATAGACTTGGGAAACTGTAAGCCAATGCCAAGAGAAAGTATGATGGGGCTTAGAAAATAGAGTGTTCCCAGATATTGTTGTTGAACTAAGAAAGAGGCAGTCCAGGATGTGATAAAGTATTGCAAACTTTGGCCATCAGCTTCAGTTTCCCACACGTGCACCTTTGTTCATGAATTGTCCCACATCATGACAATGATGTTTTCCATCTGTGCATCTCAGTGCTTTGGAGGTGTCTAAACATTTTAATGACTGGAAAATTGTGGTGCTAAAAACCAAGGGATTTGCTCAAGGAAACACAGATAATTTCTGATATAATTAGGGCTAGAAATAAAGTCTCCTGATACTCTTAGCTTAACCACTAGACCTATTATCTCTCATAGCCTAGTGTAGAGAAAATACCACAGCAGAACTGCTGCACCCATTCTTCCTAAAACAGCACTGCCAGAGCCTAATCCTATTCTGCACCTATCTGGAGTATCTGTTCCAGGTCCTTCTCTACAGGATCAAGGACAGAATGGAATTTGAAATACTTTTTCTTTTTCAAACGCTGTTTTTCTTCTTTTTACTGCACTACAAGCCAAAGGGAGCTCAGGCTGGTTTGAAGGCAAAAAAACGTCAATCACACTGAAAACTCCACTGCTTTCCTGAACCCCAGGCAGGACAGGATATTGCTGCCCCATTGCAGGAATGATTTGGCACATGGCACAGGAAAAGGGTCTGGATTCTGCAAAAAAAGACTGCCACCAGAGCAGAAAACTCTACAGCCTTCACTAAACTATCAATCTGGCAACTTCAAGGACTGTGCAAAACAAGTGGTTGGCTCAGCCCAGAAGTGGCTGTTTTGGCAAGGCGAGAGATATCAAGAAAGAAAATAATTAGCTGTCTAAAGGAAAGCAGTAAATATATTCTCACCTGAATGCTTATTTGTTGTTTCCAATTTTTCCACGTCCATGACCTTTACTTTCCTTGCTGGCATCACTGCTTAATTTTGCCTGTGTCCAGCACGCAGGCACTGCCGTCACTTTGATGCATGGGTGGTGTTACACCGTGGCTGTGGGTGGCGTGAGCCCTGGAGAGGGAAGGTGTGATGGGGCTGTGCTCCATTTTCGGTGCACACCACTGGAGTGCTTCTCCTGCAGCAACAGGGTGACACCCACTGAAAGGTGGAATGGGTTTGGGGGGCAGGAGGAGCAGTTGGGATGGTGAAACATGGAATACATTCACCAGTGTGTGTTGATAACCTGTAGCTGGCTTTATTTTTTCGTGTCTCTTTTACACCCCCCTTACCCTGGACAGGGAAGGGCCTGATTAACCCCTGTTCTCACTGGCCTTTGTGCTGCACTTGACACTTCTGTCCTGCCAAGCACTTGCTGCATTAAGCCTATGGGCATCCATGAATCATGAGCTACCTTGGCCATAATTCAGGGAGCTGTGGCAGATGCCTGTCTTCTGGAAAAATGTCACAGCCACCCACAGCTCATAGAAGAATTGACCTTGGGAGATGCACGTGATTGCACCAGAGACATGTGCAGTGCATCTCCTCCAGCTGTAATGACGTCCAGCATCTCTTTGCGAGGACACCCCTTTTGGGAAGCACCTCTTTGTGGGCTCCTTGTTTAGCCCACATTACAAGGTGTGCTTCAGAGGTGATCTGACCAGTTTTCAGTTTTCTCCTTGGAATATTAACATGGAATATCATGACAATATGTTGTTGCTGCCCAGTGAGCTGCACACATACATCCTTTAGCTTGGAAGCGAGGTGCTCCTTGATCTCTTTTTGATTTTTCAATGCTTGCTATATCTTCCTGCTTGTGCTGTAACACTAACTGGGATGAACAGGCCAGAGATATTTTCCTGTCATTTTGGAATAGCCTGATTGGTAGCACTGAGAAGATCAAAATGACACATGAAGACAGAGAGTCTTGCTTTAAAGAAGTATTTCAAATGTGGGAACAGAGAGGAGCGGAGAAATGTAATGTTGGGGAGGAGAGAGAAAAAAGGAGAATTTGGCTTGGTAGAGTCTGTTAGATTGCAGGAAGGATCCAGGGGATTTGAGGGAAGACAGCACTGTCACCTCATCTTTGGACTAAAGAGCTCAGTAGGGCAGGTGAGAAAAGAGAAAGAAAGATGAGTAATTGGATGGTGGATGCAGAGGGTGAGGATACGGAGCTACAGAGGAAAAGAGGAAGAAAAAAGTACCTTAAATAGCAGAGAATTCACAAAATTTAGTTAGTATCACAATATCAGGAGGATCATACTGCTCTGACTTCTCCAGGATAAGCAGCACTATGGATTTGGATCCTTCAAACACTGGATGTTTAGGGGCCACCTGTATATGGCCAGAAAAGAAGGCCATGGTCATGTCAGAGTATGTCAGCAGTACTAAAATATGCATGGTGAGAAAGAAAGCAAGCTGGCTTGTACAGAGGGAACAGCTGTGCAGGAACTGTCTTTGTAGCACTGTAGAGAACCACCAAGACCTCTGCTTGGGAATGCAAAGAGTCTGGTTTGTAAACCCATGAACAGAGGCATGTTCTGATTTAGGGCTACTGCAGTTCTGCCTTGATGCTTACCACTTCCACCTCGAGGGGAAAAAAACAAGTGCCAGAATGATTTAAAGACAGAATATCAACCCACACTGCTGCAGGCCTGCTTTCCACATTTTGTTGCTTTTATAGTTTTAGCTCTTGTTCCAAGAGAAGGACTTCTGTATGTGTGTGTGTGTCTGTGTGTGTGTTTCCTTCCAAAATTCACACATGAAATCAATGACTGAAATTCTTAAGAAAGACATTAGTAGAATTTGTCAGAAGCTTGTGAAGCATAATATCTCTCTTACCTTCCCCCCATCAGTAAGGCAGCACTTTGTAGGGAAAATTTTCTCATCTAACTTGATTTTTTGTGCTGCTTTTCTTTCAATCATTTTCATTCCAGCCAAATGCAGAAGGAGGAAGACAATCTGGAATATGAGGCACACCTCTTCAGAATTGCAAGACCTTTGTTCAGCCCCTCCTTTGCTACAAATGTTTGATGTTAGGAAAATCTCTTCAGGTGCCTCATATCTCAGCTTTCTAACTGTAATGTGGGAATTACACTTCTCGTTATCTCGGAAGTGGTGGGAAGACAAATCTGTTAGAGACTGCGAGATGCTCAGACGTTACGGTGTGGAGATGAACGTTAGGCAGATATGCAAACTGAAGGCCTCCAGGTCCCTTTCCGTGGATTTTATTCAGACCCCTCTGTCTGACAAACAAGTATCACATTCACAACCCCAAGGGAGGAGACACAGGTCCTGATTTCTGAGTGGGTCTTTAAACCGATATGGAAGCTTAAGATGAAGGCTGTAGCGTGACAGTGAAAGAATTTTGCTTTCTGGGCAAAGAAGCACAGAGCAGTGCCAATGTCTTTATTTGAAAAACTCCCTGAGACATTGCTAAAACAGATTTTCTGTGAAATCTGTTGCATTCACAACTACAGACTGTTATGATCTAGCACGAAAGTTTTTATAGCTACTCAAGTATAATAGAGGAATCCCAGGCTCAGGCCTATGAAACCTTTTATAGAAAAGCCCTCCTTTACAGATCTCCTATGTATAATTCCCGAAAATCAGCAGCTATTTCTATATCAATTGGGCTTTTAAACGTAGTGCAGGACTGTTGGTGACACTGTTCTGAACGCAGTAGTACCTCTTTGATGAATGGTTTATTGTTTTTTTTCTCCTTAAAACTGAAACCTAATTAAAATACTGTTTAGGGGAAAAATTTGGAAACGCATGGGTGAAGTTTAAATAATTACCAGCCACAGGTTTAATTCCAGAGCCAAGTGCTTTTTTTTTATAACATGCTTCTTTATTCTGTCTCCCAGCCATGTTGCAGCGTGCTCTTTGCTGTTTTACAAGCTGTAACGTACAATGATGGTCATTACTATTCATAGATTCATAGAATTTAAGATTGTAAAGGATGATAAGATGATCTAATCCGACCTCCTGCTTAGCAAAAACCAGACATTTCATCCAGTTACCCTCGTATTGAGCCCAGTAACTTGTGTTTGACAAAATTGGATCTTCTGGAGAGACATCTACTCTTGATGTGAGGAATTCAAAAGGCAAATAATTCCTGGATAGTCCTTCCAGTATTTAATCATCCTTACGGTTAGAAACCCCTCAATTCTGCAGCTTGTTTCTAATTTGAATTTTCTGGCTTTAAATTCCGGCCATTGGTTCTTGTAATATGTCTTTTTCCACTAGATTAAGAAGCCCTTTAAAACCCACTGTATTCTCATGATAAAGGTACTTATATGATCTAATCAAATCACCTTTAGGTCTTCTTCTGAATTTAATAATAAGAAAAATGTATTTATTTTGTAAAAGCACTTACAGGCCCCAATCACAGACCGAGGCCCTGGGCAACTGACAGTTTTTAGGAAACTGGGGTTCATTTATTCTCTGTCACAGGTTTCTGGTGTGTCCTTGGTCATGTCACTCAGCTCCCTTGTTTCTTGGGTGCTCACCTACAAGATTATATATATATTTATATATACTACAGGTGTATATTTCTCCACTGTAAAGTGCTGGGGGAACAGTGAAAGCACTTAACAAGATGGCAATCCTAAATCATTGTCCAACTAAACGAAAAAAACCCATCTCATGTTAGATATGGGTCAAGGTTGAGTGTCTGCTGTACTGAACTCTGAAACAAGTGCTGATTACTGTTGTGCAGTAACCATGTTTTAAATTAAAGCAATAGTGAGGTGTGACTACATTAGGTAACTGAGTGCAATGCTGTGTGACTTGATAGGATGCTGACCTCAGCTATTTCACCCTGCACAAGTATCATTTGGATCCCAAAGATAAATGATTCAATGACAGATGACTTGGACTTGAGCTAAAATGACTGACTGAACGCTCACATTTTTATTTTTTGTCACACCAGGTCTGTACCTTGAGCGCAGGTATAGGTAAAAGCTGGAAGAAAATACTGTTTTCAGCTGTCCCAGCAGCCTCCAAAGTGATGATGGGACTATAACCCATTTTACATACTGGCCTGTCAGCCCTTTGACAATGAGCCTAGGTCTTTACAGAGCTGGAAAAGTCTACAGTTCTGGGTAGGACTTTGCATTCCTGTACTGAAGGCAAAAAAAAAAAAAAAAAAAGAAATTGTTAAGTCAACAGGCAAATTCCAATTACACTTCTAGAGTTGGCTTCCAGTTATGCTCAAGGCCTCTGTAAATGGGAATATCACCCAGAGAGATTTTAAGACTTGCCAGTTTGAGATGGAATGCATGTACTTCATAGACTCTAGAAAACTAGTACAAAATGATAGCATTGAAGGAATTAATTCCAGTTGTGGACTCAGATCAAGCCTCTGCCTTGGCATGACATCACTTTGGGCAAAGAACCTGGATGCTCCTCTAAATGTATGCTCCATGGACTCCGTAATGTCAGGGCAGCACAGGCCCTGGAACATGCCAGTAAGTGCTCCTTGGTGACAAGTGGGAACAGGTTTTGGAATAGCTTTTATGTCATCCTGTGCTGTTTCTCTTTCCTGTCCATGGTGGAATCCTCAGGACAACTCTTTGCTCTTCCTTGCAGGTTCTTATTTGCTCTGGCTCAAAATCTCTGCAAACATCAGTTGTGCTATTTCCTCACTCCTTGGGCTTTTTAAACACAATGTGGCTCTCCGTGACTTGTGGTAAGTACAACAGTTACTTCTTGTGTTTTTATTAATGTTAAGTGCATTCTTTTCTCCTCTTTCTTAAACACTGACATCTGGCAGCAAGCAACTCTATACATCATTAGCTGAGGAGCTCAGGTTTAAGAACCCAGAATAAGAACAAACCTCTGAAGTCAGGATGTGTAATAGCTGTTATCATTTGCTCACTCTTAATTACCTCTTCCCCTTATTTGTCTCTCTTTAATGGTATGCCAACAACATTTTCTAACCTCTCACGCAGCAATTGATTTGTCAAAACTGTAAATAGCATTTGCTCCAGTTAGAGGCACATGTTTAGCCATGGCGGGCAAAACTGCACTAGTAATTAGAAAAGTGAGGATCTGGACTAATTCCCTGGAAGTGCTTCACATTTAAATTGACAGATTGTTCTGCTGAACCACCATTCATGTACCAAGCCAGGTGCTTGTGCCAACCTGCCTCAAGTTGAAGGCTGTGTCCTGGGACATTGACTGCCCCTTCATGAGGGGTCCTATGCAGAGCTGTGCTCCCTTAGACATGCTGGAACCTCAGCTGCCCATCAGAAATGTAAAACCAGCAGTGCTTCACTGTAAAATGCTAAGAGGGAGAAAGGAGTAGCCTCACTAATTCCCCTCTGTCACTTGGCTGCACAGAGGGGATGTGCTTTACTAGGACAGTACGTATGACTGCCCCTTCTCTGCATGAAAGCAGAGGCTTGGCAAGGCTGAACTTTGTTTAACTTTAGGAGTAGAGAAAGAAATACCTGTGCAGCAGTAACTGAGTGCAAAGGCTCCCAATTTTTCCTGGGAAACGATCAGTCAGGAGAGAGTTAAACCCACACCTTCTCTAGCATTCACCTGCATTTGCAAATAAATCAGCCATAAGAACAACTTAGACAGCCTCCTCCTACATGGCTTCTCCACTAAAAGACGTGGGAGAACGGTAGTGGTGCTGCTTGTTTTGCTGCAGCCCTGTCGGTATTTCAGGTATTGTGCTGAATTTCACAGGGTCCTCTGTAGATCACGGTGCTTTCACTGCAATGTTTGGCTGATTCACACTTGCTCTGAGAACCTACACTGACATATCACAAGCTGCTCTGCAGGGGATGGCTCGAACTCCATGTTCAAGCCCACGTTTCTGGCTTGGTGGTGCTCGGTGCTGCAGGTTAGACAGTGTTTCAAACAGGCCACAGTGTAGCAGCACCTGCTGCAGAAAACGTGAAGGATAATGTGTGTAGCAGTGCTGTCTTTCCTGTCATTCTCAACAGAATAGCAGGTGGAAGATGACTCCTCTGATTTGCTTCCCACCCTTTTAGGTCAGCACTGATTTTGAAAATTGTTGCCATATAAGGTCTTCATAACACATGGTTTTATGCAGGTTCTGGACGTGACTGTCTCCTATGCACAGCTTGGAAATGAAACTTGCAGCATTTTTAAGTGAGGCAGTAAGAGGAGCCCACTGATAAATTTGTATACATTTGTGCCCTGAAATAGGCTTTGGGTGTGAGGTGACAGGGTTAATCTAGCAGCATGCAGGCATGAATGAACACTTTTTTTTGGTGCCATGTATCTTGGCTAATTCCATGATTATGCCCCTTTTCATTTAAGGCTGTTTCCAAGCAGCTTCCTACTAACCAACTTATCTATGTATGGACTGCAAAGATCACAGCAACAAGTAGCCAAAAACATTTGAAATAAGAAAATGAAATAAGAAAACTTCATAAAACTAAACCATGACAGCCATCTCAGCAGTGCAGGACTGTTCTTTAAAAACAAGGACATATCAGGCAAAGTTGTACTGTTAACAAACCCAAACAGCCACATTTGAAAGTAATTACCTGACATCTAGAAATCTGCTCCTACCCTAAGACCACAAGGTCAGATTTTGTTCTGAAGGATATTGGTGTCTGGATCAAAACAAAACCATCGTAAGGACTTGGGAGAGCCACGTCTCAAAGAAATAAATCACCCTGGCTGTCCAGAATGTGTCGGGTGGCTGTGCCTGTGCTGGTGAGTTGCTCTGTTCACACGCACACAGTTCCAGCACAGGCTGGAGCATCCAGTGCTGGGGCTGCTGCACACATGCAGTGCATTTGCAATTGTAGAGCAGCCAGCTGCTGGATGCCAGGCATTTGGAAAAGCACTTGATAGCCATGGCAATACACACTTGTGTCCCTGAGCTTTTCTTACAGGACAGAGGATCAGATTGCATAATGCAGAAAAATCCCATATTATAAAGGATATCTGGCAGTGGTGATGTTGCCTCTTAGACCCTGGCTATCCTGTTAGAATGGGAACCTAAAAGCTGGCCCCTGTGGGCTCGTATCTTGAGTTAAATTGTGTCTGTTAGACAGATGCTAACCCAGGTCCTCTGGGAAAGAAAGTAGGGATGTAACAGACAACAGAATTTGTCTTTCAAGAGTTTGGAAAGCCAAATTCTACACAGTGAAGAGTGTTTGCTATCTGCTGCTGACTCTGCCAGCAAAGGACAAGCTGTTTATCCTATTGTCGCTCTGTTTCCCATGTATACACTAGAGATTATCCACTTACCACTGCTGAAACACACTTGGAGGTTGTAAATTGGAAACTTCTATATGACAGGTCAGTAACTGTGATTTCAGCTGTAATAGCCCATGCAAAACAGGCTTAAACTGTGTGGTATGTGCAGTTGAAATACAAATTGCAAAACCAGACTGTGTCGTGAAGAGTGTGCAAAGAATAGTTCTAGTCTGCACGTGGTACAGGAGCTAGAGAGGGAATACTGACATATTTCTTAATAATTTATTGAAGTATTAAGTTACTGTGCATATTCATTCCTGTGTTGAACTTATCAGAGTCTGGGGCTGATGTTTTTGCAAGTCCACTTTTCTGGATTCAGGAGTGGGTTTTACTGCTGAGTTCCAACCTGAGTTGGGAAAATGACAAAAACCAAATTGTCTCTCTGAAGCAGCTCGAGCTGGAGTTGGTGCATCAAATCCTAGTTGTTCCATTTATACATCAGTCCTCTTCTCTGCATCAAATTCGTGGTGTGCCTGGATGTGACCACATGAGTTTAGGTAGCACTGTCAGTGCCCCTGGGACACCAGGAGTATGAGCCTGGTTCTATATTACTCCAAAATGTTTCTTTTACACATCAGAACAAAGGGTGGAGGCAATTCCATTCATCGGCAGAAGAAAACCCTTCCTTGCAAAGGAGGACATGAGCACTTCAGAGGAGCAATCTCTCCTCACCAAAATCCTCTCCCCTTCCCAAGCTGGAAGGCGTTTAAACCTCTGTGATGGAATCCAAACTGCCAGGGGCTCCTGTCCTGCTGCCTTGCTGTTACAGTGGGCAGGACCAAGGAGCCTTTGCAACTTTAAAACACTGATACCTAGTTTGTGAGGCTCTTCCTCAAGAGGTCTGTCCAGATCTGGCCATCTTGTCAATATTACTGCTTTTCTGAAGTTAAAGAGGGCGAGTTTGTGCTATGCATCGCCTGGCACCAGATTATGCAGGTTTAGGCTATCTGGGAAGGGAAGGGAAGAGCCTGTGGACAGGGCTCCTGCCTCTGCCTTTCCCAGCTGTCCCTGCCCTGGCAGTGGGCAGTTCCCTCGAAGGCGAGCAGCTTGGGTTTGAGTTTAGGGAAGATGAAATTATGCTGCAGCTACCCAGAAGACAGCGTTGAAAAAATCCAGGCCTTCAAAAGTCTGGCTCAGAAACGCTGGTGATTTCGGGGCTGCAGTTGTTAATTCCGCTATTCCGAATTTATTGCCTGCCCTCCTGCCGCGCCCGGGAACACTCCCCGAAGTCACAGCGCGCTTAAAAAAAATATCATAGCTGGCATTATTATTATTAAACATAACCGGAGATTCCCATACGCCGCCTCGTCTCCGGGAGGTGGCCCCGCAGGAGAACGCGGTCCCCGGGCAGGAATGGCAGTGACAGACCCGCGCGGAGGATGCGAACGAGCCGCGATGTCCCTCGTCGCTCGCGGCGGGGGGGACCCGCCAGCGGGGCAGTGCCTGGAGGCGGGGGGCAAAGGGGTCGGGGGACAGACCGCGGGCGGGGTGAGGGGAAGGTCGGGATGCGGGGCCGGGACGGCCCCATCCCGGTGCGGGGCCGGGGGCGGCGGGACCGGCGGGGGGCGCGGAGCGGGGCGCATGCGCTGCGGCGGCGGGGCGGCGGGGGCCGGGGCGGCGCGGGGGGCCGGAGGGAGGGAGGGAGCGGGCGGGGAGGAGGCAGGGCCGGGCCGGGCCGCCTATTTGAGGGAAAGTAGCGTTCGGCGGGCGCTCAGTGCCGGCCCGCCGCGGACAGGCAGCGGGGCGAGCGAGCGGCCGGCGGTCGGTGCCCGCAGCCGGCGCGGCGCTGCCCCCCGCCCCTGCCGAGGACTGCCGCGCTCGTCGCACGAGTGGCGGCGGGGGGAGCCCGCCCCGCGGGGCCGCCTCTGCCCCTTCCCCGCCGCGCCGTTAATGGAAACATGGCGATGGCGGCTCCGACCGGCAGCGCGGCGCCCGTCGCCCCGGCCCTCTGCGGCCACCTGGCCCTGCTGCTGCTCCTCGCCGCCCCCGCCGCGCACGGCTACAGCTTCCCGCAGCAGCACACGTAAGTGCCGCCGCCCCGGCCGGGACCCCGCGGCTCGGCTCGGCCCGGCGCGGTGGCGCATCGCGGGGCCGCCCCGGGGCCTGCGGGGGAGCGGCGGCGGCGGGGCCGCGGCGGGCGCTGCCGGTGCCGGCGCGCTGGATGCGGGCGGGCGCGGGGGTCTCCGCCCGCTCCCCGCCGGAGCGGCGGGGCGAGGAGCGAGACCCAAAGTTGCTGGAAAAGCACAAACTTCCCCGGCGGGTGCCGGTCCGCAGGGCGGCTGTCGGAGCCTTACGTGTGGCGAGAGGGGGGAAAGACCGAAAAAGGACTTCTTTTTTTCCCCCCGCCATCCCCGTTTTCAAGCACACAATATGGTACCCACAAACCGGCCGTGCCCACCGGAGTTTGAGCATAAACTAATAATAGCTGGATAGTTCCACAGGCTATCCGAGCTGGCGGGTCTTCCTCTCCCTCCCTCTGGACCGACCGAAATTGGCTGTAATCTATTGAAAGAGAAAGTCGGAAAGCAGCTCATTTGGGTGAGGGGGTGGGGGACTGAAGAGTCGCTGCAGGAAGGATATAAATAGATTTTTTTGAAGAAGGAGAACGTTTTGGAAGTTAACGTTTGGGAATATTTGCTAACACTGTCGGCTCTCTTGCCTTCCGTGATAACCCTTAAGCCTATCCCCCTCCACACATCCATGTGAAACCTTGCCGAGATGTATTTTAAGAGGCTGTCATCTCCGTTATGAAATGCTGAGCTTTGTTGACACAAAACGGAAAGAAATCCAGACGATTCAAAGTAAAGGCTGACACCGTGTCCTTACAGTCTGCGTTTCTGAAGGTGGGGGAAAGATTTCAATGACATAGAGTTAATAATAGCAGTGTTGCCCTTAACTTTGTGCTGCCCCAGTGGATGTGCACTGCTTTATGTCACAATTTTCTTGTCATTTGTGATTTGCTTAAGAATAGAAATACATTGCATATATATATGTCATAGGGAGTATTTTTGAAAGCCCTTTAGATTAGTGTCTTTGATCTCAAAGTACATTTTTACAAGCATGTAGTCAGGCCTTCTGAGAAGAAGGCTTATCGGCAGAAGAAACAGTGCTGTTTATTTGGGAGAGCTGTAGCTTACCGTGTTAATATCTGCCTTCACCGGAGGCATGGTTGTTTATTCAGAAATCCTTCCCATTCAGACAGCTGCTTTCTGGATTCTTTCGGGTCGTCTGTCCATATTTCCAAATATCTTTGAGCTCTGGGAGCCGATGGATTCCCTTTTCTTGCTGTCATGTAAATACGGAAATTCTTCAGAATAAGACCCTGAGAAATGTCTACCTACAGGGGGAGGAGAGGAAAGGGAACATGCCAGTTCTCGTCCAAGTACCACAGCCTTACGGCCTGATCCAGTCTTGCTCTCACATGAACGATCATTGCTTCCCTGAGAATTCCTATGGGAGCAAAGGGGATTATGTACGTGGTGAAGCGCAGACAAAGTTTGTGGGATGGTTTTGATATTTCAGCAGCTTTTCATGGATTGTAAGTTGTTGCTTTCTCTTAAATTCAGAACACAGAATCATATTATAGAATAAATCTCTTCTGGATACCAGGTTGCGAGTCAAAACTGTGTTTTCTTTCTAACTGTAGGAAGTTTTATAAGAAGGTCCCTAAACCAAGAGAGACATAGGAAGGCGTATAATTTGTAAATAATGTGCTGGTCTTCCCTCGCCCAGACTCATTATTATCTGTGTTGTTCTAATAAACAGTGCCAGCTTTTTAACCAAAGCAGTTTTATTCCAATTAATTTGGTGGGGTTTGCTAGGCTAGATTTTGTTAGCTCTGTGCTCTCTTATCAGTGGACTTATCAGAGTGGGCCTGATCCTGCACTGAGTGAGGCAAGATGAGCAAAAACTGAACCCACTGGCAAAGAATCATAATTGCTTGCAAATATGAAGGAATGGTCCTGAAAAGGCCACTTCTTCTGTGTGTGTCTCTGGTGGGAATCAATGCTGTCTGGCTGCATCTGGAGAAGAGACTCAGAAGGGATGCAAGACCTCAGCCTGACCTGGTATCTTCTTGCTCGTTTGGTTCCCCTCATGACCTGTTCTGTGAACCCAGAGAAGAGAAGGGTCACGAATGGATATTTGATGATGATGCACAATTGCTGGGCAGTAGGTTAATGCTGTAACATGTGGGCTGAAATGCCTGGCGAGTTCTGCCCTAGGGCTGCCGTGATTGTTTCTGGGGAAGGAAATACTTAATGGGAGTAAAGAATGCAATGGTAACTGGCACCAAGGCTTGAATAACCTTCCTTAATTGACTGTTCCCCCTGAGTAGTTACCTGTTTGCACCTTTCTTGTTTTTAAAGAGGCTGGATATAACTTCAATCTCTTTGGCAGATTTGTCTGGTCAGGAGCTGAGTTGAGCTGATGAGATGGGCTGCTAAATTCTTCCTGTTACAAGCCAATTTTCTCCTGCTTTGGACAATGTACTCTTGTGAATGATTCAGAGCATTGATTAGAAATGTGTTTGTCTTTGGAGGTTTTCTCTGTAAATCATTGAAGTCATCTTTCACTACTGGACTCTCAGAAATTAGGCTGCTTTTTTAAGCAGCCCCAGAATTGTTTCGTTCTGGCAGGCAGCAGACTGAATGATTAGGATATTTTGCCTAAGGGGGGAGAGAGGAGAAAATAAAGAACATTTTTCTTTTTTATTTTTGGTTACAGTTGTATTAATTATTGTCAGTGTGTTGATTCTTGGTTCTGTCCCTGATAAATCGCTGGTGTTCTACATTATCTCTCTCCTCCCGGGTAGCATGGTTTTAATCATCTTATGCTGAGCTAAGGAAAGCTCGGCTCAGCCAGTTGTCCAACGGGGAATTTCTCATTGAGATTTAAAAAGCAAAATCCCAGATTGGAACAAACCCGTTGGGGCGGGCGCGTTAGGTGATGTCCACTGACTGACAAGGCTCCTTTTAGGAATCGCCACGTACGAGAACGTGCATCTGTGTGGTCAGTGGGATTAATGGCTGTGGAAAGAAAGGCTGTTGGTTGCAGTTAATTTTTCTTTTAAATAGTACACAGAGGGATTCCTGTGGCAGCACAGTAACAGCCTCTGCTTGAATTTCTGAGCGATCTGGCGTTAGGTGATTGAAAGCCTGGTCGGTCAGGGGAGTCCTGCACCTGTACTGCCGTTGCCTCCCGTTAGTGGAGATCGCGTGTGTGTGACTGCTGGGGAATGTGGCTGCAAATACCGCTGCTGGGGAGCAGAACAAACCCCCTCCTCACTCTGCAGCGAGGCTTTTTGTCACTTGGACTTGAAGGAAAATTGCCATCTGCTAGAGGGTGCTGAGCCATTTGCTTCTCGTGAGGAGGCAGGTGTGCGCGGAATTGCTGCGCGTCCGCCGGCGAGCCTTGGCTTCGTCGCTGCTCCGCAGGGCATCTCTGCCCAGCTGGCCACAGGAGAAAGGCATGTCTGCAGGGGAAAGTGCCAGTCCTGCTTCTCTGGTGGATTTAGCACTTGTCAGATGCAGACAGTTGTTTTGGGCAGCAGGCTGAAGGTGTGACCTGTGTTCCTGTTGGATAGTGAGCAGTGAAGGCTCCTGCTTAGGGCAATAAGGCCTAATAGCTTCCCATCCCCACTGGAAGGTGGGCCTGAGGCTGTCTCTTCCAAATTAGTTGCTTCTTTGTAGCAGATTTTGATTTGTACTTGTGTCATTTCACCCCAAATGAGGTTAATGACGCTGGTAGTGATGGCATATCTGGGCTAGCAGGGCTTGAAATAAATAACTCCATTAGAACTGGATGCTTTAGGGTTTGCATGATGCCACGTAGAGGAAGTTCCTTCTCTTGTTCCACTGCCCACCTGCTGTGCAGTTAGAAAATCTCTTCCAATTATGGTTTTGATGCTTGGGAAGGGAACTCGTAAGAAAAGGAGCAGAGAAGAAGCGAGGAGATATCCCTGTTTGTCTTCTGCTGTGCTCTGCTGAGCAGGGAGACAGCTCCCTGGGAGGGCAATCTACCACCATGAGTGACTGACAGATAATGTTGCTCTGTCCCCATGAGGGCTGAGTTTGTGACAGTTTGTACCCAGTGGAGGCACAAACACCCAGTGTCCCTGCAGCAGCCCTGTGCAGGCTGTGCTTGGTGGCAGAAACCTCTCTGAGGTGTGCAGAGGCACCCTGAACTTCCCAGAGGTAAAAGAAGAGCCTCACAGAGAGGAACAAATGTTCTTTAAAAGCCATTTGCAATATTTCTTTGGCATTCAGAACTTTCTTCTCCATTCCTCTTGCCATTCCTGAATGCTTCCTGCTCAGTTCTCACATGGGCAAAGAGCAGGGCATTAACACTTTCTTGCCTGTCTTTGTGACGCCTCCACACCGTACCCTGCCTGCAGTCATCCCCTTCAAGGTTGTGGTTTCAGGAGCTAGAGTTTTTCAGCTGTATACATTGAGAAATTGTTAATTGAAATTCTCTCGAGGACACCTTTGGTTTCCCACTGAAATCGATAAGGCTCCTGCACAGAAACCTGAGGGTAGAAATGGGTTTGTGCTCGGTGTTTGACAGGCAGAGTTCAGCAGCTCTGTTGGGAAGAAACTTTGTGTGTGTTGTATGTGTGTGTGCAACAGCCCCTTAAAAGCTGAAGGTGGTTACAGAGGCTCTAAATGCAAACCTGAAAGTTTATCCTTGAACGAGCTTCCTCGTGTTTGGCTTCAAAAGCCATCAAAAAGGTTCTCGAGGGCTTAAGTCCTGGGCATCTGCACCCTGTAACACTGTACATGAGCACACACCATACGAGTCAGACAATGCTTTTTCAGCCAATGAAATACTCAAGTGGGATGAAATAAAAGCAAAAGTCATTACCAAGCGAACTACTTCAGTGAAATATGCAGCAAGAAAGGACGGTATCTGTACGTTTTGATATTTATTTTTCTAGGAACCTCTTGAAGGCAAAATGTGTTTTGTTAGCAAAAATATTTTTCCTCTCAGGGGTATTGGTAGTAGTTTGTTGGTTTAGAGCTGTGCTTGTAATCTAGCCTTCATCCTCAGGGTTATTATTACACAAGGAATGGGGTTATGCAGATTGTTGTTACTGGAGAGTTAGTTTGTATCAACAAGCTATTGGCATGTTTTGCTTCAGGCTGAATCATTTGATCTTTTGGAGAATGGGAGTGGATTTTCTTCCTAAGTTTGACAGTTGTCCTATGACCCTTCCCATTCTGTCCCAGCCATTATCTTTTGGCCATGAGCATCACAAGAAATAAAAGATGTTTACCCAGACGAGAGGATTCGTTCTCCCGCTGTAAAGCCAAGTGTTTCTCGCATTGACTGACGCGTGAGTGATCAGGGTATTTAACCAGATGAGCTTGTGACAGGTGAAAGGGCTGCAGGGCGAGAGACACAACGATCCGAACGGCAGTCAGGCCCGACAAAGGGTGCACGGTCTGTGGTTTCTCTATCTATTCATTAACTACGGCAAGGTTGTTATTATTGCCTCTGATTAGGACACCGTGCCGCCTCCTCAGAAGCTGCTTCTCGGTCTGGTGGGGACGTTTGCTCAGCACACCTTCTCCCGGGGCCACGGGAGATGCCTTTCAGGAGAACCAGGATCAAATCTCCTCCCCAGGCTTCTGGCTGGGGCCGAGAACTCCAGAGGAGATAATTGCTGCCAGCAGTCAGATTGGGTGCTAAATGGGGGTGTAAACCGTCTAGTACAATAGCGCCGATGATGGCAAAGCCTTGGGCACAGCTGGCAAAACAGAAGTTGAGTTTGCCTATCTCGAAGTGCCTTTGTGCAGTAACACCACTGATATGCGTGGAGTTAAATGCAAGAAGTACAGGATGCAACATGATTTTTAGCTCTGGTGTATGTCAAAATCCCTGAAATTCTTGCAATGAAAAGGAGATCTTTAATAAGAATGTCTCTTGCCTCCCTTGACCTTGTTCCTTCCTTCACTGTCCTTGAAGGGTGGGGATGGAGCTGTGCTTTCCATGGCCTGGGATGGAGCTACTTCTGCACCAGTGGGTATCTGTTATGAAACTCCTGAAGCCCTGGGTAGACTTTGGGTTTCCTTGGGTTCTGCTGGTGCCAAAACTGTTCTTCTGCCGTGTCCCACAGTGACACTTGGGGAATTCATGAATCAGTAGGGGTTGTGCCTACAATGAGTACGGGTATCCCTGTGATAGAAAACCCGGGGTGATGGATTACAAAAGGCACGTTCATTTACCTGACAAAGGTTGTCTTCTTGAATTATTTATGAGGTTTCCCAGCGAGCTAGTAAATTTTGTGAAAGCAATGGAGTCCTGGTAATGTGAGCCTCTTCACTGCAGCTTCCGTAGTGGAGTTGTGCTGAGGAGGTACAGGAGGTGGAGGATGGAGGAGGAGGAAGAAATAGGCAGCAAGTGGAGGGATAGAGAGACTGCTGTTTTCATGTGCAAATGATGAGGTGTGCAGAGCAATGAAGTGCGAATTAGTTAGATCATGCTGTGCATTGGAGCAAAAATCCTTGTGGTGTTAGAAAGCAACTTATGCTTCAGTGAAGGGTGGGGGGCGGAAAGGATGGGGGGAGTACAGAAACAAGGACAGAGAAGGGTGAAAATCTCATGACCAAAATACTGCCTGCTTCCCATCTATAGGAATGTTATTTGCAGGGGTAATTTTGGTAGAGTATATAATCATTTTGGTGAGGTTTTCTTATCTGAGTTCCAGTAAATGAAGGATCAAGCCAGGGCTGGCCAGGCTTTTCTGCGGGGCATTCGGCAACTGGAAGGCTTGCAAGCGTGCAGAGCACGTGGCTCTGGATCAGAGAGGTTTGCTCAGGATAACCTGGAAGATGTGTGTCCACAGGAGCATTAAATCAGTGTTATCCAACACGGAGAGCGAGGGCAGTAAGAGCTGGAGTCCTGGCTGCGAGCGTGCTGCCTTGCTTCAGTCCCTGCTGGAACACCATTCCAGAGCTAGAAATCAGTGGTGCAGCAGGCACAGCACAGGTTCATGGTGTGGCTGCTTCTTGTGTACCTGATTTGTGGGTAAACAGAGCCTGCCCCATGCTTTTGGGCTTCTGAGCCTCTTGGCCTTGGAAGCACCAAGTTAGTCCTTAAACGGTCGAATTGGTGGAAAGAATTGGGAAAGTGTTGTATCCATCTCCATTGAAGTGACAAATGAGGATATGATTCTCCGTATAAATACCAATGCCTCTTAACTCATAGCAGAGCCGGGTCCTGAAACTTTTGTCACAAGCTGCCAGTTTGCTGTCAGGCTCTGTTTCTTCTCCAGTGAGCACTTAATATTCTGCAGTCCAGAAGAATCCCATATCTAAAGTCTGAGTTCACATTAATTCCCCAAATAAGAAAGCAAAACAAGGGGCATATATCCAGATAATTTCCAGAGCCAACCTTGTATAAGCTCCTTACCCATCAAAAATGTATAAAGCTCTCAGCGATGTAATTTCTGTTGAACCGGAGATATTCTTGTATTTGAATTCTCAGAGCTATTAAATTTCATGTAATAATACCTCTCTGTTGTGGCCAATGAACACTCTCTGTACACGTTGACACAGGGAGGGTCATGAATGCAGTGCCTTGTTTGCATTTCTAACGTATGGTGGGTTTCACTGGCAGATTTTTGGCAGCTGTAACACGAACACCAGAATAGAGACAGACTTAAGCCAAGCGAAGCACCTAATGTTCAGCTTTATCAGGTGTTGAAGATTGAGTCAGATTCTGGGCTGTGAGTGGCTGAACGTCTTTTTATTGCTCCATAACGAACTCAGTAGACCCAGGAGGAGCCAAAGTGCCTTTTCCTCATGTCTGAGGTAGTCTTGTAAATTAGAGGTCTCTGCTGAGCGTTCACTGGAGTGTCACATTCTTGGGATCAGCGTGTGTGGGAAGTATTGTGTGGGCTCGTGTGCTTCCAGTACCTCTGCAGAGAGAGGGATGCCCCTTGCCCAGGTAGAAGGAAGCCTTCTGCAGCAGTGTGTCATGAATACCAGGGGAAAAAAGGGTGGAAGAAACAGCATTTAATTATTCAAGGCCTGCAAGCTGAAAAGGGTTTCAGGACGGTGAGCTAGGCATGCGTCAAAGCTTCGTGGGCACTCTGCTTTCCCCTCCTCCCTTGCCTGCTCTGGGAAGGAGGGTAGATTACATGAGTATGAAAAAAAAAAATCAATATTTTTCTCTTCACGCTGTTCTTAGTTTTTATTTATTCTGTTTTTGTTGGCTGGGAAGTCTTAATAATTGTTGATCAGTGACCAAACTGATGACATTATTTTGCCTCCCGCAGAATAAAAGCACTTCCAAGAGCACAGAGCAGAGGGGACCCTCTCTGTGAACAGGGATGCTTTTGTGCCCCTCCTTGGCTGAGTGCTGAGGGACTTCTGATTGAGCCTTTCCTGACGTTGGGCTTGTTACAATGCAGAAGAATTTGCTGTTGTCAGTCTGGCGTGCTGTGCTCTGCTACAGCTGTGAAGGTTTGAAAACTGAGAATTGTCAAGAAAATGTCCAAGACACTGGGACAAATTAATCCCTGATATAACCATGCTGTGGGATTAGGCGGGGAGAAATTTTCAGGCCTTTTTCTTAGAAATATGGTGGTGGTTGTGGTTGCTTCTGATGTGATTTTTATTGTGAGATGGAGAAAAGAAACACATCTAACACATTTACTATCTGCTCATGCCTTGGTCCCAGTTTCTAAATAACCCCATTTAGCACCTGTCCGTCTGTTTGACCCAGCAGCAAAAATGTTGTGTTGGCATTTCTGACATCAAAACCGCCTTTTTACCCATCATCTTAAGGCTAAATTGAACCTTTCTGTGTCACTTGCTCCTTGCTATGTTTATTTGTTTTGATCTAGTCTTTACTTTAGAGAAAAATCTAACTAGCCCTGTCTCACCCCTACTGCCTGCTAGGTGCTTGGGGCTCTTTCTCGTGTGAAGTGGCTCCTTCCACAGGTGAATTTATACCCTCAATTTCCCCCTGCCTCCCTGTGCTCCCTGCCCAGACATGAGGATGGAGCAGCTGGGTACCAGAGGGCTCTGACAGCCACATTTTGGCACGAGGTCTCACTTCAGCACTGCGAGTGCTGAGCTGGCTCATACCTTTCCCCTTCTTGCAGCCCTGTGGTGACAGCCCTTCTGGGGCTGTGTTTGCTCGAGCAGGCACAGCATTCCCAAGCCAGAGGTGAGGATGCATCCCAAGGCTGGTGCTCTGCATGGAGCACTGCCTGTGGCAACGCTGCCGTGCGGGAATCCTTTCCTGCCCTTCTTCTCTTGACACCACTCCAAGTGGAGCCTTGTGCTGAAAGCATTGCCGGTCTGTGCAGTTTATGAATGTGATTATGTGTGCTGAAAGCAGCCTTGCCTTTTTTATTTTATAAGGGCCACTTAATAAATGTCACTTATTTGGGCAATCTTAGGCAACTGAGTGCATGGCCAGCCACCTTCTCGTGGGGAGGTGGCTGCCAGACCCCTTCCTGCTCTCTGGAATCACAGCTGGCTGGTGGAAGGGTAGCTTTGCCACTTGCCAGAAAGACAGATGTGGTGGTTTTATGGTAGCTTGTGTAATATTTGACTTTCTTAGTTAAATCTACTTATTGCTGTGTTTGGGCCTTTCAGTTGTTATCAGATCTCACTAGATAACATGAGGGCTCTTGTATGAGAAGTTTCTTTCAGATAACACCAAGCAGCTGCAGAAGGGAAAGGTTTGGTAAATAGTACCTGTCCTTCTTATGGAGGAGTGTCAGAGTGATTGCAGTGTGGGAAATGGGACCTGCTTGGGCTGCAGGTGAGATGCTCCAGCTGCTGCATTACCTAAGGCCTAGTTGGGGCCACAAGTAATGCTTAAGCCTGCAGTGTCTCTGCTTAACAGCGTTTGTTAGATGAAGGGTTCATGTGCAAGGCCTGGTGCTTCAGGGCTGAGTGGAATTGGTGGCTAGAGTGCCATTTCACCCCACAACTGCCAACCTGCAGTACTGACTGAACTGCAGTTTGTGGCACTGTTATGAAGTTTGTGAGGTTCACTGCACAAAAGTCCCCATCCCACAACCAAAGCAAGGACTATTTCAAGTATATTGCATTTTTTTTTTGGTCTAATTTTCCACATGAAAGTAACCTTGCTTCCTCATTTGGCTTGGTTACAGTATTTATTACAATGACATTCCTTCTCCTCATTTTTTTTTCTACTGCTATGATATTGAGATTTAATATTTATCTTCTAATAGTTTCTGAGTAGTGGAGTGCTTGCATTACTGGCAGTGTTGTATAGTTAATCCTGAGCACAGATAGCTGTGAGGAGTCCAGACGGACTTCAGCCCTTAGTGGCACGCTTGTAAGTGAGGAAATTAGCTTGGAAATTGCTGTTTTTTAAAATTGCTTCTGTGTTAATCTCGCTGTGATACCACAGCTTCTGGCAGTATGTGGGTTAGCGAGATGCTTGTGGCCGAGAATGAGGGCAGGTTCTCACTTTAGAAGAGTCTCAGCAAAGACCTTGTCTTACACCTTTGCTCTGAGGAGGTTTACACTGAGGAATTTGGCCCATTTTTCCATTGCCAGGCCCATCTCCCAGGTGTTCTCTTATCCCTGACTGACCTTCTGGCCTACTTTCTGTCCACTGTGTGTTAAAGGGTGACCAACGTATCAGTCTTGGCAAGCATCAGGAACAAAGCTCGTGTGCCTCAGGCTTGTTCCCTGGGGAGACAGGTAATTCTTTCATGATGCCCTTGGGATTGTCCCCCTTCCCTCTCCCTCCCCATTGCAGTGTGAGTATCTTGTCTTGTTCTCCATCCTCCACTCCTTGTCGTAGTTTTGTACATGCACTTTGCAATAGCACTTCCCTATTGCTCATTTTGCTGATGAAACTGAGGCTTCAGGGAGTCCAGGATGTCAGTGGTGGAGCAGGAAATATAACCAGATCACTTAATTACTCCTCTTCTGTTCCTTGAATGATCCATGCTCTTCGTTTTGGGGAAAACGTTTCTTCTGCTCTGTACTAACAAGATGTCAGATTCAGCTGCAGGAACAAAAAACATGGGCAGGAGGACTCCAGGGACAGTTATCTGTCCCTTTCTTTGGTGTTGGGAGGGTGGGAACTGCCCTTGTGGATGAAAAGCTCCTCTGAAGGACTCTGGCAAGTGCCTGAACATCAAAGCTTGGGCAGTGCTGTTCTCCGTGCAGTTAGTCGGAGGGCAAGAGGCCTTGTTGCTGAGTGCTCAGCACTGGACTCCTGCAAATTAAATGGGTGCCCTCTGCTGCATAAGCCCTACATTGGCTCCTTGTGCCATGTAAATTATGGTTAGGCACCTTTCCCAAGGAATGCTCTCTTTAAAATTGCATTTTTGTGCTGATGATGCACCCATTTAGGATTGGATCTCGTGCCCATTGCCTCTTTGTGGCAAATGCTCACCAGTGGGACCAGTTACTGGGGAAACTGTAGGGCAGTAGCTGCTGACTGTCCCTCGGACATTTAACCCCTTGGGTGGTACCTCAGATACCATCTGAACATTTCCTGCTCCCCGTGTCTGTCTCAGAGAGAAATTCTGGAGGCCATTAAGCCGGGTAATTTACATGCTTCTTGAGCCTGTGCCTAGGGAAATATATTTCACAGGTAATTTCAAATCTCTTGGCGTGTGGAAGAAGTCATTATTCTAAATAGAAAGGGGCTGGTGATGTCACAGGCCCCATTGAGAGGACCACATTAGAGACTGGGATTTTTCTTTCTTACAGAAAAGAGTCCGAGGCATTCTATTCATAGGGCTTTGGGATGTCAGATCTTTTGGGGTTTCATGTTAATACTCATTTAGAAAAGCAGAAGAGAGAATTATCTTGTAATCTTGAATTCCAGTTACGTGTGAGTGGTATTGTGTTTGAGGGCTGGGAGGAATCCTACTCTGGGGTACCCACAGGTGTGAGAGTTTCCTGCTTTGGTGGTGTCTTCCAAGGGCAAACATCAAATTTAGCATGAGGAGGCTGAGTTGCAGTTCTGACTCTACTCCCAGAAGTCTGTCTGAGTTTGGGACTCCTGCTTTGCCTTTGTAGCTCCATTCTCCTCTCCTGAAAAAGACAGAAAATATTTTTGTTGGACATATTAGGAGGATTTGCCAGTTTAACCTTGACCAGCCTCTTCAAAATGATGTTTGATGGGCTGTTGCACTGTCTGCTTCAACTGTGGTGTTGCAGTGGGGAGGGGATGTGGATGGTGACTTTGAAAGCTGTGAAGCCAAGCTTGTGGATGCACTGCTGGCTTATCAGCTTGGGGCATTTGGCAAGGACAGGGACACATCTATGCTTAGGCTCCACGAGAGTTTCCCAGTGACCCTTTCCTTTGGAAAGGGAAGGCACTCCACTTGTTGTGGAGTGGTGTTTTCTTGCAGCAGGGAAAACTCCCCCTGTGCTTAGCACAGTATCCTTGTTCCTAAAGGTGCTCCAGCACAGCATCCTCCTTTTATGGGGTCCTCCAGGACAGGAGGGGCATCCTTTTTGTTGTGAAAAGCTGGCTGCAGCTGGAGATGAGCCTGATAGATCAGTCCTGAGCATGTAGAGCAAATCCTCAGTGTTTCCAGTGTGGTTCAGGCACCTCCATTTATACAGACTTGTATCCTTTTCAGAGGAAAGGGGTATGTATATGCTGTTTCCCTGTGGAGCAGTGTTTGTCCCAGCTGGATGGGGAGCAGAGAGGAGGTGACCTGTGAAAGCTGGCAGCTTCCTCTCTGTTGCTGTAATGCTTTGGGTGATGCAGCAGTACTGGGACAAAACTGAACTGGGCTTGATGTTTCCACTCTCTCTCTGCCTCAGAGCTTGCCTGGATGCCACCTTACAGCAGGAGAGGTCTTGCAAACAGCTTTTAGATGTGTATCACAAAGTAGTGAGGTAATGGCATAAAATGTGCTAAACTATTATTTATTTTTTTTAGTGCTCTCCACCCCCACCCTTTTTTCTTTCATTGCTGAAAGGGACTAATACAATGAAGAGCTTCTGCAAATGAAGGCAACTACATTTGAAATAACAGGGTTCTGGGTGTTTGGCTGGTGAGAGATGCAATAAGTGAACATCGCTAAGTGCTTTATAATAACAATGATTACAACGCTCTCTTGGGAGCCAGGAACCTCTCAGGTAGGGGGATGGTATGGAGAGGGGTTGTTTAAGGTGGGGGTTTAACTAGATAGACATTGAGTGACAGTGATGTCCAGAAACCCCTGAGGAATGTTCCATATGGTGCTGTGAGAGGCTACTCCAGAAACCCCAGGAGACTTGGACTGGCATGGTTTGAGGCTGAAGCAATGACAATGGATGCCCCTAAATAGCTCTTGTAGCAGGAGGTCTTTGTGGCAGAGGTTAATGATATCTTTCTTTGCTAAGGAGAGAAGCTGTAGATAGAAATTCAGCAGAGGTCCGACTAGTCAGGAGTCCTCTATCAAATTCCTTAACATGGCTTGTCTTTAAGTGATCAGATTAATCATTTGTGCCTGCTCTATGTCCATTCAGCTGAAATGTGCCATGGGCAGGGTGGGTGCTGAAAGCAGTCCTCTGGTGTCTGGTGGCTGATAAGAGTTTACAGTGTGCTGTTTGCAGACTGACCATCTCTGTGTTTTGCTGCAGCTCTCCAGAGTAGTGTGACTCTTCCTGGCAGTAGGAGCATCCCTGGGTAGAGAACCTTGTGTGGAAGCTGAGAAGCTCTTTCTTGCCAGGGGCTCCAGACAATCCTTTATTTCCAGTTTGCTGCTGTGGCATCAGATCTCCCTCACTCTTTAAACAGCACACTAGGGAAAGGAGAGATGACTGCAATGTATGTATCAAAAACTCCATTCCAGCCATCGGGACGTGGCACTCCCTTATCAAGCTTTGCCCCACATCTTGAACAGACTCTCCACAAATGACCCAAGCAAGGAGAACTGTTTTGCTGTGTTCAGTGTCATAGTATTTGTGTAGCCACAGAGTCTTATAAGAGCCTGCATGAGCTTGGATGTTCCTGCTGTTGCTCAGCAGTGATATAGGAGCATGGGGCAACTCATAGCATCTAATCATAAAGCTGTTTGCATATGCTTTAGTGGGCACTATTCTGGTGGCACAAGACAGAAACACTACTGGGACTGTCATCTTTTAGCCATCTAGCCTGATGTACTCAAGTGACAGCTTCACTGTTTCTCCAGGCTGTGAAAAAAGCTCTCCCATCTCCAATCCCAAGTGCAGGTCCTGCAAGGTGTGGCTGTTTTGTCTTCTCAGGGGGAGTTCAGCTTTCCATCTGGTGATGAGGATTTACTGGAATGAAGAAGATGCAACAAGCGATCCTACTTCTGTCTAGCTCCCAAGAGAGTCATGAATTATACACAGAATAAACAAATAACCTGATATGTCTGTCATTATATCATAAAGGACTTTAATAATTCATGCAGCTTGCAAAATCCTTACTAAGACCTACCCTCTGTAACCTTATCTTTGCCGTGGGGGATGGGATCTCTTCAGCTTCCACTCAGATTGCATCTGTAAGACAGAAGGAGTCGGCGAGGAGGGAGGTTTTATCATAACACTTCATCTGTATAATGGGTTGCAAAGTGACGTGCAAGAGTTATCAGCCATTGGGGTCTCAAGGGGTGCTGGAAATGACAAGTGGCTGCATTGGGTGAAATTTATGCAGGTAGCGTGTGCCATAAAACTGACACCTCCTCACTTATTTATTAATTCATTGTTTCAAGTCTAGATTTGTGACAGGCTTTGAGATTAGGAGGCCAGTTCTAATCCTGCGCGACGGGAGTGCAAAGACGGTGCGAAGAAGCCACGGGCTTCTCCTGCTCCTGATGCACATCAGCAAGTGTGCCATGGAAATAGAGTTTTGAGGTGTAAAATAAGAGCATAGCTTTCAAAAAAGCTGGAAGGTTAAGGCATTGCATTAGCTTGGGCTCTGAGAAAAAGTGTTAGCTGTGTTGGGGAGGGTACTGCCAGTATCACCAGCACAGCTCCAGTACTGGTAGCCCTTGCCTTTGGCTTATTCTTCTTGTGTTACAGCCCTGGAGTTGTGTGCTGGTGCTTCTGCCACCAGCACATGAGACGTCAAAGTATATGAGCCACCTGGTAAAGTTCCCATTTGTAGGACCATCCCCGGGGCAGCAGAAACAGTCCATCTCGATCTCCAGACATAAATCCTATAGCTAATTTATTCCTCTGGTAAGGCAACCACATTCAATTTTGCTTATACAGTTGGTAAGTGGCTTGATTAGACTCCCCACATGGTAGGGAATTGCTTGCTGAACTTGTTGAACCTAGGTGAAAATAGGGTAGCATCTTGAGGTGCCTAATTCTGCTCCCACTTAGAGAAGTATGAGTTGGTGACCATGTGCTGAGATCAGATTTACCCCTTCAGGCTGTGAGGATTAATTCCTGCACAGTTTTAATGTATTTGGGGATCCTCATACAGAGGTCCTGCCAAATAATGCTCTTGAAATCCAGATATCCATCACACAGTGGCTGCATCACTGAGTGATGGCCTGGAGATGAACTCTAGACTGATAAAGATGGGAGGAACTCGATCAGGGATGGGGTTCATGGCTGGAAGGGCCTTTTGGGGAAGCTCTCTCCTCTGCCCGTTTGTCTGCAGGAGATATTTGCTGTGGTTGCTTTGCCATTTGTTCTTTTCATTGCTGTATCTGTGAGAGGTTGTGCATGTGTTTGATCAGAAGAAATCAGTGCCTGTATGGGGCCTTTTGCAGCACTGCTGGGCAAATGTACCAACTAACACATTCACTGGCTTCTCCTTCCTCTGTCTGTGGGCAAATCATCCGCCAACAGATTGTGATTTTCCTCAAACCTACTCTTAGGTTTTAAATTATTCACTGTATTATCCTTTGGCCTCCAGCTCCTTTGCATATCAAATACTCCAAATCAGCTTTTTGTAAAGTTTGAAATTCAAGATATTTTGATTGGACACGCAGCTCTCAAAGAATAGTTATCGTGGCTCTTTGTCGTACTGGGAGGGCGTTTCAAGTGGGGTCCTGCAGGGATCTGCCCTGGACCTGCTTTTATTCAATAGTTTCATTAATAAGTTAAGCAATGGAATGGGAAATATGCTTATAAAATTTGCAGGCGACACTGAGCTAGGAGGGGTTGGATGTGCTTTGGAAGGCATTATCAGAATTCAGAGTGATCCAGTAAAACTGAACGGCGAGCTGGGTATCAGCAAAATGAAATTCAGTGGAAACAAATGCAAAGAGATGCACTTACGAGGGAGAAATCAAATGTACAAATACAGAATAAAGAACATCTGTCTGGGTGGCAGTGTGGCAAGAGAGATCTTGAGAGTTATCGTGGATCACTTTGAGTCAACAAAGTGCTGTCATAGTAGAAGGGCACATTTATTCTGCAGTATTCAGTAGCTTCTTGGACAAGACGGGGGAAGTGATGTCTTCCTCCTCATACAGCACTGGGTTTGGCTTCTGTTGGAGTACCTGACCTCACTCCTTGGCATGAGCCTTTGGAGATGTAGGGAAACTGCAGAGAATCCAGACAAGGACAACAGAAAGAATGAAGTATTTAGAAAACAGTGCAAAATAGGGAAAGCTGGGAAAAGCTGAGTTTGCCCTTCCGTTCTTTATTTTTATACTCCAAAAGATGCAGCAGAATAATGATCTTCCAGTTCTTGGGAGCCTGTCATAAGAATTTTTCAGTGTCTGCTATAGGTGGGATAAGCGGGAAGAGGGAATTGAGATTTAGGGTGAATAAGAAGGGAACTTTTTCACCATGTGGTGAAAAATTGAACTGGAAGAAGGTACTGTGGGGATCTTGGGTTCACCTTCAGCAGAGGATTTAAAGAACAGATTAGACAATACTTCATGCAGAGGGTTCAGGTGTTTAGATATCTCACTGCAACTAATGGTAGAAGAGGAATTCCTGAAGCCCCTGCCATCCTGTGTGTCTATGACTTGCTGAACACCTACTGCCTCTTCTGTTTTTAGGTGGAGTTAGACCTTAAATGGTTAATGCTTCTGTTTTTCAATAGAGAAATCATATTTAAGGAACAATTTTCCTGCTGTCCTAAATGTCACTGGTGACAAGTTGGTGGTTACTGTTGGTTTTCTCACGGGTACCTACAAGTATATTTGTGCTCAAGACCTGTTAATGAAACACAATTTTTTTGTGTAATTGCCAGACTATTTTCCCCTCACTTTTTGCTCAGCTCTATCTATCCTGCAGGCTGAAAAAACTCCACAGTTATCCTTTTCATTATATTGTAATACTTGTTGGGGTGTCAAATTGGGATCAGGATGAATCTGGTAGGGGTTTTGGCACTTGTGGGTTTTTTTGGGTGGGTTTTGTTTTTTTTCAAGACATACACTGCTGCAAAAAATTGTAGAGATGAAGCAGAGAGAAGATAGGACACAGAAACAGGCACAGAGAGGTAGTGTCTGAATTGAAGAGAACAAAGTAATGTGGTGATAGAGCTGAATGTAGAAACATTATCCCCTTCCTCTTTCTCAAAGATCTTCCTTGGGATATAGTTCTAATATTCATTTGTCCCTTCCTTCCCTCCTATAATAATGTCACAGATGCTTTCTTATTACAGGGAAGACCAGATGGTAGAGGTGAATAATGTCTTGACAAATATTAAGAAAAGACTAGTCCAGCAGGCAAATTTTTCCCACCTTTCCTTTCTATAAACACCTGGGCACATACTTTAAATTAAAACAGCGTCATAAAACAACAGTGTGGGAGGCTTGATAACGTCTGGGAGCACGGTCAGTAATTATTCGGTCATTTGGAAAGAAACAGGTGCTCTCTGCAAGTTGTATCTTTGGGGGGAAAAAAAAAAGGCAACTTGTTTTTTTCCTTGATGGGTAAATATTGGCTCACGTGGGGTTTTTACAGCCTAGGTATGTAGGGGAGCTCAGAGGGGGCACTGCACTTACACACGTGCACGTGTGTGCGCTGACACGCACTATTACAGTTAAAGGATTAAGCATCTTGAAGGAATAAGCCAATTATAAGAAGTTCCTGCACAGCAAAAATTAGACAACACAGTAATTAATAACCTTATTAAATAGCAATATTTGGGCACTGAACCAAAGCGTATGAATCAGAGTGAAGCATTCTTGGCTGAACACCCTGTGTGAAGTGCAGACACTTGTACAGAACACACTCTCTGTAGAACCCAATAAGCTTTGGGGCAGTATTATCTACTTAGCAAGTAGTTTTTCCTCTTGCCCTTTCATGTTTCTGTGACTCTCTCTTATTTTTGGGGCCAGGAAGGCAGCAAAAGAAAAGGACCAAATCTGGTTTTTTTTCCCTAACATCCTCTCCTGCTGACAGCCAAACAAGCACTCTCCTAAGGCTTCTTTTAAGAAAAAAGTGTCCTCAAGCAGAAAACTAATTTTCTTTCCTCTTACTTCTCCTTTCCCAGTGCTTTTGTGAGAGGTGGCTTGCAATGAGGCTTATATTCATCAGTGGTTTGTGTAACTGCCTTGCCCAGCCCTAGGTTAGCTGTGAGGAGGTGTGACTACAGCCCAGGAAGGGTCTGTCCCAGGTACCCTGAGCCACCAAGGAGCAGAGTGACCCTGGGCTGAGCTGCAGTGGCAGCTCCTGGTGCTGGCCACAGGCTGGCAGCGCGTGGCTTGCACTGGTGCCTGGTCTGTGAGTGTGAGAGAAGACCAGGACTGGGGCTGCCATCTGTTGTGTGCTCGAGTGTGGGAGGATGTGGGCCAAGGACAGCCTGTCTCCTGCCTTTCCAGGCAACTGTCATTTTCTTCCAAAGCCACACAGCTGGAGCAGTGGTGTAGCCTCGAAAACCAACACAGAAGTCTCTGCAACTGCTTAGGTCACCTGAGGCATGAAATGTGCCCTAACCCTAAGCAAGGGCTGCTGTGACCGGTGGCAAGACACAGGTGCCCGCTGAGCAGGAGTGGGACAAAGTGGGACAAAGCTTTCCTTCCTGGCCCCAACTGCAACAGCAGTGATTTGCCTCCTGATGTGCTGCTTGACACAGTAAACATTTTTGAAGCTCTGCTGCTTTTTTAAAGCCTACTTTATCTCATCTTTAAGAAAAATCAAATATGCAAATTGTGAAATCAATTAACATTTTTGTAGTTTTCTTTGGAGAGGGAGTGATAAATGGAGTTGTGTTTTCAAAAATCACTTATGTCCCTCGCAAATGTTGCACAGGAGGCTGTAAAATATACAGGGGAAGGAAACAACCATTTTTTTCAATACTAAAGATTTTTTAATGGATATCCTGAATGTGCCTACGATAGTTGTAGGGTTGTTGGGTTGGAAGAGTCCTGTGGAGACCCCTCAGCAAAGACAGTGCCAGCAGAGATGATGGGGATCAGTGGGGTGTGCTGGGTATGTCACAGCCAAAGAGGGGACAGGGGATGGTGGGGCTGCCAGGCTCCTTCCATGCAGTTCCTGCAGGCACAGAGCTAATGAGTGCCACCACAAATTCTTGAGCTCAGAGGTTTTCTCCTCACCCACGTTGGTTCACTGCAGTAGACACTGAAGCGGTGCTCGGTTTAAGGGGGGACTGTGCACATGGCTCATAAAGGGAGCCTGGTGGCTTTCCTTGAGCGCCACCACAGCCATGCCAGTGGCTTCCCAGTCAGTGCTTCAGCTGTTTTCTTTATGCTTTATTTGTAAATGACATTTCACGAGAGCAGCAGGGCACTCCCGGCTGCCTGGTTTGGGGAGTTAGCGCTCCGCGAGCCCCGTAACGCACCTGAGGCGTGCAGGAACAGCCCAGGAATGCAATGACTGTCATGTCCTATTGCTCACAGCTTCCATGGGGGACACACTTCAAAGAGAAATCTCCATGTTCATCATGGGCTAGCAGTTCCTTTACCCTCTTCATCCTTGCTGCGGTTGTCTTGCATAAAATTTTAAGTGTGTTGGCCGTGAGAGAGAAACGAGAGGCAGAAGGTCAACTTAAACAGAATAATAATGGGATTTATGTATTTTATTTTATTTTTTTTTAATGTTTAGCTTTCAACTCAAATATGGCAAGTGAAATGAAACCTCCAAATTCTGGGATGTGGCCCACTCTGAAGACTTCTGGTCCTGGATGTGACCAGGGCTAGAGGGACACAATAATGGGTCACCCAAGGGTTTTAACAGTGTTGTGATGTGGGTAAGGGATGTGCTGGTTAGAAAAAAGAGTTTTTACTACCACTGGCAAAAGCTCTTGTGTAGCCATACCACACCAAAAAAAAAAAAAGCTGCTTCTGCTATTATTTTTTTTAATCTAGAAACCTGGTGTCAGCTATGCCAAAATACCCTGCTTATTAGATAGTGTAATACACATGTTTAGTTATTTTAATAGTGGTACCTAAAGCTTGTACTACAAGGCTTAGCTGGCCTCTTTGGGAAACTGCTGGTCTGTAAGGCAGCACAATTAAAGGGAGTCGCAGTCTTTCTCATGAATGAAAAATCCAGTGGCTTTTCCTTAAAATACTAGTACTTCTTGGGGTGGAGGCAGGGGGTGGAATAAGTTTAAATTTTTTTTTTAAAAACAAATCTACTGACTAAATTTAAATTAATTGTAAATCCCAGCCCAACTGAGCGCTCAGTGTCTCTTTAGCATATGCCAACAGAGTAATATTGATGCCTCTGTCTTCCTCTGTAACTAATCCTCTCTGAAGGCTTGGCCATACGTGACATTTAAGCGGATATGAACAGTTGTTAATGTGATGGATACAGCTCAAGATGGGTGGTAATTTTCCCTTGCTGTGGTGTTGTAGGTGTTCCTGGGGAGAGCTGACACAGGCAGGTGTCACTGAAATCAAGGATCTTGTACAGAGCTGGAAGTTAAGGGAAAGTGTCAGCTCCATAAGTGCTCAGTGGGGTTTCTCGGACCTGTGGCTGAGTATGAGCTTATAATTGATTTTTTTTTTCAGTTCACTGGAGAAACTGGAGGAGGGGAAAAAAATAAATCCAGTTTTGGTATTCCGGGGCATATTTTTTAAATTAATGTTTTGTGTAAAAATAAATATTTTTTTGGTGAAAATACTTCATAAGATTTATGGATAACTTTGGTACTCAGGTTAACCTGAATATACCTTTGATAGCAAATAAAACATTTGAAAAAGGAAAAGAAAGAAAGACCCCAACCCAGCCCCCCCTCAGCTCTGTCTGTGACCTGGTACCTTCACCCTGCAATCCCACTGAAGGCTTTGCTTTCCCTCCTTTGGCAGAACGGGGGAGGTTTGCAGATGTCTTCACCCATCTCATTCCCTGGATTTCCTCTCCCCAGCCAGGCTCGCAGGGGAAAAGAGACAGCATTGCCTCTGCAGGAACGTGGGAAATGGCTTAAGTTACAGTGGAAGACTGATAAGGCTTGGCATGTGCAATTAAATCTTGTTTTCATCCACAGCCTTGTACGTTATTAACTGGCATGAGTTTTGCCTGTGTGAGTAACACACGTCTGTCTGCCAGTCCCTCCCTCTGTCCTGTTTGTCCCCCCACCCCTCACAAGCTCTGCTCTGCCGCTCGGCTCAGGCATCTTTCTGCCTTGACATTTCTGCCCAGCTTTTGGGCTGTGCTGTGCAGTTCAGAGTCCTCTGAGGCCCAGCTGAAAAACAGTTGGGTTTCTTTGCTCCTTGATCTCTGGGAGAGCCTCTCCACTGTTTGGGGTGGTGTGGGAGTGTGTGTGGGATGCCTATTTGCACGAAGAATGAAATCACTTGGTGAACCCGACCAAAGTGCAACCCCCCTCGAGGTGGTCTGCTCCCTCCCACCATTGCTTTGCTGTGCTGCTGGCCTTACCTTCCACTCCTTGTGTTCCTTCCCTCCTTTCCCCTGTGTATGTTGAGAGAGCACTGTTGCTCTGGAAAAAGCACTGAAGGCAGTGCCAAGTGGTGCAGAGGCAATCGAGTGCTGCTTTTCCAGGTCAGACGGGAGATTTGACATTTGCGCGGTCAGCGGCTGGAGTCGGGAAATCTCATTAAAAGAAGGAGAGTTATCAAGTTCTGTGGATTTAGAAGAGGGTTTATTTGTTGTTTTTCACGTGGAGTGATTGTTCTAAGCAGAAATCTGTGTGGTTGGATGTACAGGAGGGTGCTGTGCCTGTTGGAAGCCCTGGCAGCCTCCCTCGCCTTAAGGGGCTCAGGACAAAGGAGATGCCACGTGGCAGCTCCTGGCCCTTCCCGCTGCCCGGGAGGCAGCTCTGCCTGCAGTGAACCTGGCACTATCTGTGCCTGGCTCAGGCTGGGCTTAGCTGAAGGTGCAAAGCAGCTGAGCCCTCGGGCACTGGCTGCTCGGCGCTTGGCTCCGGGCTGTGCCCAGGTCCCCCCTGTTGTGCCGCAGTGATAATCCACTGCCGCAGTAGGACAGACACCTCTGGCCCTGCCACGGCTCTGGGTCTGCTCTCTGCCACAGAGCCCTGCTGAAGCACTAAGCTGTTTTCTGTGCTCCACATCACTTCGACCTTGTTAATCACTCTGGGCTTAAGTAATTATCTACTGCAACTGTTTGTATAAGGAGAAAATAAACCCTTACGCCTTGCAGTTTTTGTTGTACCTTTCCCCCCCTCTTCTCTCTGTGGCGCCTTGTGCATAAATTTTGGAGTCTTGAAGTTTATAACCTGCCCCAGCTGTAATTCTCAAAGCAGTGTGTCCCTGGTGCTGTGCCTGCACTCGGTGCTGCAGAGGGAGAGCAATGAACTTAACTGAGGCACTGATTTCCTTCCTCTCCCTTCAGTCCCTTGCTTATCTACTCAGTGTCAGGGCTCTGACTCTTTCTCTCTCTCTCTTTCTCTCCCTTCCTCTTTCTCTCTTTCTCTCCATCTCTTGCAGTATGCAGTACTGGGCCAGGAGGCTGGAGCAGGAGATTGATGGAGTGATGAGGATATTTGGTGGAGTCCATCAGCTCAGAGGGGTAAGCTGTCTGTCTTTTACCTGTGCTGCCTTCCTTGTGGCAATGAATGTTCTCATCTGCAGAAATCACCTGTGTGAACACTTGCACTAAGTCACCCTCTCAGCTCACTCCATGTGCAGGGTCATGGCTGGCTGTGCTTCTGGTTCCTGGGCAATTTGATGCATTTATCAAGTGTGTGGGAGTGAGTGTGGTTTGTATCTGTCTGTCTCTGGGGCCGCATGTCACTGCTATCTGAGCATGTACCTGTGGGTTTTTTCCTATATGACACGCTAAATGCATCCTAAATCCATCTAACCTTTCCTCCAGGGACTGAAGGTAGTTTAATTTGTGTTTAAACTTCTGTTGACAAAGCAGGAAATGCTGAAAGGATAATTTGGCTAGCCATTGGAAGCCCTGTGTTTTTAAATACACATTGCAGGTAAAACTGTAATTCTTGTTTGGCTTCTGTTTCCAAGTGGCACAAAACAATATCCTGTTACTGATGTTTGCATCTGCCTCCTGCTCCCTGAGTTAGCACCAGGGCACAGCAGGCTGCAGGAGCCAGACCTGCTCTTCTGGCAACAATGCTCTGGGCTGGATTAGGGCTGTTACAAAACTGCTTCATTCAGGTTTGTTAGGTTCGTGGATCAAAGAGTCTTTAAGACCCTGCTTCCCCTTCCCCACACTGTTGTGCTGACTAGATGTTTTGAAATGGAACAATTTGGAGTTATGGTGTTAATCTAAAGAAAACAGACTTCTCTAGGATGATAAATATGTTACTCCAGAAAAAAGCATGGGTGTATTTGTGTTTTCTCATGACAGTGGCATGTTCTTCTCAGATGCCAATAATTTATGGGACTCTTACTGTCTGTCCTGCACTAGTAGCTATATTGGCTTAAACAGAACTGTTCATGTTTTATAATGTTGGTTGTAACCCGTTGTCTAAACACAGAGGTTGCACTATTGTCTTTTAAATGCATTTTGAAATGAGTTTATTACCCGAAGGCTTGCAAAACTCTTCATGGTTCATCCATTCATTTGCATTCATATCTGAGCTCTAGAACAGTGTATCTGGGCTTTGCTTGCAATCATTTCAACCGAACCTCGACTGGATTGATACAAGCTTCATGTGCAGCATGAAAAGCACATACACCACTTGGGTTTTAACAGATATTTTTGATTGTAGCCATGCATCTGTGCAATGCAGTTTTGCATGTTGGCAGGGTCTTAGAATCAGAGCCAGGGATGCCAGTTTTCCAGGCAATACAATGGCACAGCAGCCAGCATTCTCTTCAGCAGAGAACAGTTATAAAAAACAAAAAGACTGCTACTACATTTTGTACGTGTCCTCTCTTACAATTTATTCTTATTAGCTTTGATTTTACTCCTTTGCATGTTAAATAGGTATATCATGTAATTTTTTTAATGCCATAATTAAATAGAAATTACACCTCCAATTTGCCAGCACTTGACTCCTATTGGCCAGTCAGTCAATTACAGGTAAGAGAGCTTCCCACTTTTTCTGTTTAATTCTTCTGGTAGAACATAATGCATCACTTCAATGGATTAATTCTGGATAAACTGACTACCGAGGGATTGAAGGGGCTTTTTGAAATCTGTTTTGGAATCTTATGAAGGGAGGAAGCTAATTATTGTATCTGGTGAATGCATAAACCTCCTGAAGCCAAGAAATGAGCTATTGAAAATTCCAATGTGCAGCTGTTAAAAGACGAGAAAGGACTGATAGAGGCTGACTGTGGATCTCTAGGGGGGAACTTGGGATGTGGAGTTCAGGTTTGATACATAATGACACTTAAGGACCACATCACTTGCTAATGCACACTGGCACAGCTTCACTGATGGCAAATAGCCTGGAGTGCTTCCTCCTGAAGAACTCAGAGCTCTTCTTGCAGGGAGTCCATACCCACCAGTTGCACACAGGTTCTTCTGGGTTATGGTATGGGAGCTGTTTAATGTCATAAAGCAGTACTGTAAACTACTTGCAGACATGGACTAAAAAAAGGGAATTTAGAAGAGGTCCATATTCTGCTGCAATCACACTCAAAATTTAGAAGGTGGCAACTAATTCACAAGGTTCAGTCTTGGTCTGTGCTTCCCTTCTTGTAAAGGGCACTCCCTGGGCATGACTTGGATGTCACAGCTCTCCTTGCTCCATCATCGTGCTCCAGGATGGAGGGGCTGGAATCCAGTACCACCCACACAGCTGTGGTGTGCCCTGACACAGAGTGAGCAGCTCAGGGGACAGGGAAAGCCCCTGCCCCAGGAGCTGTGGGAGCTGAAACACTGTATGGCTGGGAGCTCATCCCACCCACTGGGATTTTGCAGGAAGGATTTTTATTAAGCAAGATTAGACCCATGAGGGGTGGGAAGGATAAAGAAAAATGAGGCAAATAGAAGTTGCTGATGTTCTTTGGGACTGCCGTGTTGGCCTGGGACATGTCTGCATGGGGGGACTTCTGGCTCACAGTGCATAGGGAATGATACTGGAAGTAAGGGAAAGTGCTCCAGTGTCACCAAAGACAGAACTGGTCCCTGTGAACTCGGTGGGGTCTGTCATGCAGGTGCTGGGTTCCACTGCCAGCTCCCACTGGTCTGTGAAGCCTGTA
The DNA here is from genome assembly GCF_009829145.1 of Chiroxiphia lanceolata. Taxonomy (NCBI): domain Eukaryota; kingdom Metazoa; phylum Chordata; class Aves; order Passeriformes; family Pipridae; genus Chiroxiphia; species Chiroxiphia lanceolata. The sequence continues at coordinate 16,728,062 of NC_045647.1, read as the reverse complement.
AGCACTGGAGGTGGTGCCGTGCCAGAAATGGATCTTCCCTTTCCAGTTCAGGCCTGAATACCAAAGTGACAGACCAAATAGTAATAAAAAATACCCTCCTCTGAGGTTTGTCAGGCTTACTGATGAATAATTGGGGGGGGGGAGGGTTACTGTGAAAGGACGTGGACCTGTTCTTTGGTTATTGCCTGAAATCATAACTTGTGGCATATGAGGCATGAAATTTATTGTCCGAAAGATGGTGTCTGGGAACACAATGGTGCTGAGTATTTTATCTTCCCAGAGTGCTGCCCATCCAAAAATTATTTTTGTCTTAAACTCTTCAGTTATCTCCTAGAATTGGCATACTAAATGTCCAATGCCCCTGCTTCCCTCCTCTCCTGAAGGGTGGACAGGCACCTTGTGGTCTTCCAAGATTAGCCAAGCTTGCACCACTCAGTGCTTCTTTGCACAAGGGGACCATTTTTCTGCAGCAATTACAGAGGAGGGTGAGAAGCTCTGGGATGCAAAGGGGTGTTCTTAAAATAATTATTTCTAGAATAAGGAATATTACACAAAAATCCAGCTTCCTGACTTCTGTTTTTTCTGTTAGTGACTTTTTTGTGGCTACAGTGGACTCTTCCATCACTTTGCAGGACACAAAAAAAATGTTTTGCTTTGACATTTCTTGCTACACTGCACTAAATTTTTCCTTCCTCCAGCGTTTTGGCACAAGTAGAACTTGTTGACTTTAGTAGAAAATGAATGAATTTATTGTGTTTCCAGCCTAGATGCTGTAAAACCTGTTCCAGGGTAGACTCTGGCTCAGGAGATTTCCCATGCTGGTGCAGCCCTGTCCCAACCTACCCGTGTCCTGCTGTGCTGGCACTCGGGACAGACCGATGACAGCAGAGCTGTCTGTGCCGCTGGGTTTTTGTGCCTCACTGAGCAGCTCCCCTGGATGTTGTGTTAAAACTCTTTTTCTGGATAGCTGGGCTGAGGCTCCGAGTCTGCCCTGGCTTGTTACCTAAATTGTGTTTGATCCTGTGTCTCCTGAGATGAGCAGTGAGCTGAGCTGGTCAGAACATCCCGTCCTCCCCCTCTAGTACCTGTTATCCGTGGTGCCTGTAATGGGCTTGTTTCCTTGCTAACAGTTACTGAGGAAGCCAAAGCCTTCAGAATGAAAAGGCTCCTTTTCTACTCTCTCTTTCTTTCTCTCTTCCCCCTGCTTGTCTTTTCCTGAGGACTGCTCCCGTAGCAGGGCTGAGCACTCACCCAGGGGCCTTGTGCCCTTCCACAGACAGACCTCAGCAGGGGCAGGGTGGGCAGCAGAGCTGGACCTGAGCTGTGCTGCCATCCTCCTGCTGGTTTGGATGAACAGACCTTCAGGCTGTCAAGCTGGTTTTGTACTCTCCTTCCTTTCTTCTGAGCTGTTAAGGGAAGTCAAGAAATAGTGTCTGAGTCTGCCTTGCCAGGGTATGACTGGAAGATACGGATTCTGTTGGCCTTGGTGATGAGGAACCACCTGGTCTTTAAAGAGTGAGATGGCCCCAAACATGAGCCCAGGGTGGGACACAGGGAGCAGTTTTCTGGCTGAGCTGGGCAGGCAGTGACCCTCTGCCTGAGCTGTGCTTGGTCCTCAGTATGTGTGGCTGCACAGAAAGGAGGATGAGCCCAGGGAAAAGGGAGACTCATGCTGTGCCCGTTGGGATGCAGCCTGCTGCCCAAGGGGTTTGCTGATTGTGGCACAGCAGAAATGGTTTGGCTTGGTCCTAGTAATCAATATCTGATTTTACTTCAGTGGATTTTTATGTCTGTCTATTATTCTTGCTTGTTATCTTGTGCCGTTTTCTCAGCTTTGTTTTGCCAGTTTGGCATCTCTGCCTGGCAGAAGTGCTGCTGTTCATTCATCTGGGCTTTTGTAAAAGGGAAGGACAGATCCTGCTGGCCAGGGCTTGGGGCAGGGTGACCAGGATCTGTGCAGGTGTCCCCACCTTTGTCTGCCTCAGCCTGCCTGTCCCTTCTGTTCAGTGCTGCTTCTCTGATACATCACCTCTTGTATTCAAAGCATGGCCATCCTTTAGTTGAGGCAGCTGCAGGTGAGGAACTGTGATTGAGCCGTGCACAAGCAAGAACTTCAATTAAAAAACTAGTATACTAGCAGAGTTTTGCCTTGGATCTGAAGAGCTCAAGTGGCATCTGCCTTGTAAACTGCTGCAGTCACTAGCACTCCTCCTGTGATGGGGTCTCTGCAGTACCGAGTGTTTCACGTGGCTCTCTGAGTGCATCCCTTACAAAACTGCTGGTACAGATCTAGAGTTTCTTTAATGCCAGCACTAGGAGGTGAGACATGCTCTTATCAAAGGAGCTGTCAAGGTTTTCTGTTCAACTTTTTTGATCTTGAGTAACTACTGGAATAATAATAAGATAGCCTAAGTCTTCCAAGTAGCTGTGGTATTACATGATGTTTAATTTGCTCTTTTGTTTTCTCTGGGTGTAGGAACATTCACCTGGTCATTCAGTAGGGTTGGAGGATTTGAAAAGTGTTTATGGGATTTTAAATGAAGGATGCTAGGGAATTGGAGACCCCCTGCACAATGCTCTGGACACAGTGTCTGAGAAGCCTCTCTGTTTCCGAAGGGATCCGTCACACGGACTGGGCATCTACAGAAGGGCAGTCCTGTGGTCCTTAGACATGGCAGAGTTGGGGGTAAGATGCTAATCTTCTGGTCTTCAATCCAGTAGCATAACTCCCAGTTTGGACTTCAAAACACCATAGCAGAGTGCATTTGGCTTTTCCTTCTGAGGAGTCAGCCCCAGCTTCTGGAATGGGAGACAAGTGATGCCCAGTGACTGCACTGTGCTCAACAGAGTTGAGAAAAGGAGTCTGAACCTAAAGCTTGGGCAACACACAAAGCCAGCTGCTTGTGCTGCAGCAGCACTGAATGCCTGCCTTCTTCCAGATGCCAAAAGGGAGAAAGGACCTAACTGAGTTTTCCAACAACCAGTGCCCATTTGGGGACTGACCAAGAGCGTGGGCTCTGTACCCCAGTGACATGATGCCTGTCTCCAGGCTCTTGGTTCCCAAGCTCATGCATAATCTATCTGATCCTTGCTGTTGCTCTCCTCTCTTCCCTCCCCCTCTCCTACCAGCGTGCACACAGCCTGCTTCCGCACACCATCGCTGTGCCCTCCCCTGCTCCTCATGTTTGATAAGAGGAAGTGTGCGATGCCAGATAAACACATTCCTGTTCCAAACTGCTTGGGTTTATTTTAATCTGCCTGGGCCGTTCAGCAGCCTCAGCACTCTGTTCAGCACCGAGTGCAAAGCCAACACTGTATTATCAAGGAGCAGCATTTAAATGTCCTTAGCTTTGCAGCGGCTTGGTTGGGAAAGAGGGATCCTCTGCCACCCCTCGCTTGGGCCAGTGCCTGCCATCATTAGCCCCCTTACACCCATCATCTCACTTCTCACTCTTCCTCTCTACTAGAACCATATTGCATCCGTACTGCGAGATGTCAGGGAAACATATGCTCCAGCTTTTAGTACATTTGCATAATTAGAGTAATGTGTATGAATAATTTATAGCTGTATGTGGCTGCTCAGTGTGTGACGTTAGCACCCCTCACTAAATCCTTTCCAGTGGGTGGTGCAGATCCTGCACCAGAGCCATTGTGCCCATGCAGTGTGCAGCCTGTTGGCAGATGCAGGGGCCCTGCTTTGGGAAATCAGGGTGTGCATATATCTGTGTGTCTGTGTGTGTATATATATATATAGATATATTTAGTGGAGAAAGATGGGCTTTTACAGTTCTAGGGGGAGAGCAGGTTAGAAGTCTTAGAGGCTAAAATGCCTCAGACTCTTAGACTCAAAACTCGCTCCATTTATGCAGAAGCTGTGAATGAAAATGTTCTGCAACATTTGAAAGCTGAGGCAGGGATTTTTCCAGCAGGACTCAGGTGTGACTAGTTTGTGTGCCAGGATTATGGGGTTTTTTAAATTACTTTTTCAGATCATAAAACTTAGCAGCTTGTGGGGAAGAGGGATAAACGTGCCTGCACTTTGTCACAGAGCCTGATCTCAGTCGGTCAATAAATAGTAGCAAAGAATTGCCTGGGCACTGTCTCACTGTTCACCAGCTCTTTAGTGTGTGACTTCCCATGCTGGAAAGCCCAGAGTCCCAGGTAAGTTTTCTAAAGGAGTGATCTGAGTGGATGAATTCTGGTATTTATGTTCCATTTAATTTTAGCTTAAACTATATTTGGCCCATTCCAAATGTTTGAGAGCCTTGTCTGGAAAGCACTGTGTAAACTGGAGTGAAGGGCAGGCGTGCCCACTGAACGAGCTCATTAGTGTTATCCACTGGGAAACTGAGGCAGGTGGTTAATCTGAGCAGGTCTGCAGAACCAACATGATGGAGAACAGTCCAGGCTGCATCACAAGGGTACAGCCAGTGGCTCCTTAGAGGGGATGTATTTAGAAGGGAAACAGGCAGAGTAATAGTCCTTAAAGCCCTTGCTTTGAACCTTTTCACTTTACAGAATTACTTTGTAAAGATAATACACTTTTAGCCAGTTGGTGAGTTTTCAAAATCCGAGGGGACTGCTGTTGAGTTTTATGGAGTCATTTCTGATTTATATTGCCGTCAGTGACAAGTTAAATGAGCCCAGCATTCAACAGCCTGATGTTCAGGTGTGTGCAGCTCCTGAGTGTGCTGCTTCCTATCCAAAAATGTAGCCGTTGTACCAAGCCAGTCAACAACCATGTTTGTAAAATCCTCATGAATATTCAGTGAAACTCTTAGAGTTGATGCTGCTGCCATTACTCATGAATCCACGGGAACCATGGGACCCTGGTTGGTCTTTCTGGAAGCCTCCCTCACCCAGGTTGTCCTGCCCTCAACTGAAGGAGCCTGTGTGGTCCCTTGCAGCTTAAGTTGTTACCTTCAGGCTGCATTTAAAAACAAAGCAAGGCAAAATCCAAACCAACCCTGCCAGAATGCAGGATGAATAATTAGGTGGAGATCATTAAAGTTTGCCTTCTTAAAAACATACATAGATTATTCTTTAATGGAAAGTTAATTGTTTTATTATTCTCTCCAGATGGTTCTTTTCCTTTACATCCACAGGGGAATTGATATAGCCTGGAATTCAGCCTCCTGTGAGCAGAGCTGATAACCAAAAATGCAACTCTATCACTGATCAAGATACAAAACACAGAAAATGTGTATCTGTATTCCATCATAATTTCAGCTTTTTCCCTTTCTGATATTTTAAGTATTATTTATATGCTCTAAGTTCCCCTTTGGCTTGAAGTGCTGCAGGCTGGGGAGTTTGCATTTCTCTTCCTTGTAGGTTTGTCAGGCAAACACTAGGTATTGTACACTACTGGATCCTGTTTTTCTTGTGGATCCATTACTTCTAGATACTGGACTATGGAGGATCCTGCAACTGTAAGCACTGAAATACACAGTTCTACTGAAAGGTTTAAAGGTTTAACCGTCATTAGATACTTGGGGTTATCGTACAGAGGAAGCAATAAGATGTGTCATGTGCCCTTTGTTCTGTATGTAGAAATGCAGGAGGGCTTTGGAAGTTGGGAGACAACGGAGGAGGTGACTTCTCAAGGGCACAGTTGTGGCTGTTATGTTCTAGCGTGGCTCCAGCCTGGGAAATTGCAGCGGGGAGCTTGCATGTCAAGTGAGCGTATTTATCGTTCCTCATTACAGCAGGTCACCTTTGACATCTGAAGTGAATAACTTGAATGGGCCCCTTATTTCAAACACCCAGCCATGCTGATCTGTTGGCCTGCAATGATTCTGCTGGTTTTATAGGTACTTATTTCCTTTTAATTATTTAGAGTTAAGATACTATTGTAAGGGAGGGAGAGAGAGTGGAGTCTGATTTCAGATCAGCCTCGCCTTCCTCATAAACAGATCAACTGGACTTCAGTACTGGAGAACTTTGCCTGAAGACTGAGGACCTGTGCTCTGATTAAAGCTGTAGTTTGCTGTTACTTTATTGACAGAGATGGCTCTGCTTTTGGGAGGAACTGCCTCTTGGGAGACTCCAGATCTTGGTAACCATTGGGGATCTGTCCCTTTCCAACACTTGTATCCTTTGCATCTTACTTTGACAATGCTGCATACCAGGAGCTTGAAAAACTCCACATTCTTTTGTGTCTTAGGGATGATCCAGCCTCTCTCATCGTTTGAGAGGTCATGTCCAGAGCAGTGAGGAATGAAGGGAGAAATGAAGGTGAACAGGCTAAGGAGGCAGTATAGCAGGAAGGTGATGCCAATGGTTATGGATTCTCCTCTCTCTTCTCTTGCTCTCGGGCTGATCAATGCTAACTGACATATGTGGAGCATCTCCTCTTTGTTTTGATATATTTTGGAGGATTTCTCTGTTTCATTTTTTTGGGATTTATATTTGTGCCTGGTCCTTGTGATTCAGTTATTCACTGGGCTTCAGATTTTATTGACTTTTCTCCCTTTTCTAAGTGACCTTTCACACCTCTAAGCTTCCAAGACAGATTTAGTATGTGTTTGTTCAGCACCTACCATAACCAATAGTGTCATGCTTTTTGGACACTGACTATAGTATAAATATTAAATAGTGAGTAAGAGCACTGAGAAAAAACCGGCCTGAATGAAACATGAGATCTACTGATGCGAAGAGATGCTGTGAATGAGAGGCATGGCTCTTCCTAGCAGGGCAGTCCCCTAAATGCCTGGGTGATGTGGCTTGGACTGGTGGCAGGATCTAGATGTCTGTGTGTGTCAGGAGCCTCTCTTGGGATTGTTTAAGCAGTGGCATTAGTTATCATCTGTTGGATGCCCAAGTGAAGCCTTTGCTTGTAGCCAGGAGGCAGGGAGCAGATTTTCGGTTCCCTGCTGTGACTGTAAGGCCAGGTAAATAGAGGAGGAGGAGACAGCAGGGGGTTTATGTGACTTGAGGAGCAAAGAAGATTGTAATGGTAAATGTTGGATTACTTTTAAAAACAAGTAGGTCATTGAAGATACCATGGTTGATGAAAAGAAAAAGAAAGCCAGGCGCATTTACTCCTCGTTCTTCTCAGATTTGTTACACTATAAAGCTCACTTCACTGCTCAGCACGCTGTCATTTTTAATTTTGGAAGTTCTTTGTTTCTGTTTTTGTCAGTGGTCCACCAAAGATGACACTAGACTGAGATTAGGGACCTGGGATCTTCAAAGGAGCCTTGGTTCCCAGTTCCCTTGGGCACTGTGAGTAGGCTGGGTCTTACTGTAGTACTTGCTGGGAACATCAGCTGTTGTTCTGTTTCCTGCTCCTGCAGGATTTGCCTGTGACTCCACAGTACTCAAATTGTTTAAAATTCAGCTTATTTTTTTGTCTTCTGCCCCTTTTGCAGAGTGCTAGAATGCAAGAAAAACATCCATTTCCATTCCTGCCTTTTGTAGAGGGGAAAGGATGGCTACCTAACATCCAGTGATAATAATTTGCCATGAGGTATACACATGGAATATTCATACTGTATATGTCCAATTCAGAGTATAAATGAGAGCTCCAATGTGTTCTTAAACTCTCAGTGACTTGCTGTTCACTGAAAAAGAAATCCTGGCATGATAATACCGTGCTTACCTCTAGTGCATTTCATGGCTGATTATTAAAATTACTTGCAAACAAGTTTGCTCTCACTTCTCAACACTGGAGAGAGGGAAAACATTACAGATTGTCTCTGACAGTAGGTAAATTGAGGCTTGGGTGAGGGAAGTCCTTATTCTGCACACTGAGTCTGAAGGAGAGCTGGGGAGGGAACCTGTGAATCCCAACTCCAGAGCTTATCTTCCGAATGTCTTCCTTAATAACAACGGTTCTGTTTGTCACTTCTGGCTCATTACTACATCTGTTAGCACTGAGCAGTGAATCCTAGGCAATGCAAGTGAGAGAGAAACTTTCAGCTTCAAATTTTCCCTCAGGAAACTTATTTCTGGCAAGTTTTGCAAGTGGCAGCTTCTTGTTTATATTCATAGGGTCTGTAACACATGGCGTGTCCTCCTCAGCTCTGCCCTCAGCTCCCTCCCATGACCAAAGGGATAAGCCATCGTTCTCCCCCTGCCTCTGCTATTGGTGTGACTTTGGAGGGCTGTGCTGCTGATGCAGAGCCCGAGCAGCAGTTGATTGCCAGCTTTCCCTCCTCCTTAGATGTGTGCTAGCTCTCGAACGACATTTTGAGGTGCCTGAAGCATTCTGTGGAAGAAAATTAATTGGTTTTGACAAACCACAGCAGTCCCTTGGGTGCCTGGGAGTGCAACATTTATTGAAACCAGGCAGGAAATCAAAACGCCCCGGTGTTCACTCACCTCCAGTGCAGCGGTATCAAAAAAAATAAAAATAAAAAAAATCCTTAACCTTCCTCTGAATTTTTCACTCTGACATTTGGATCGTCCACTGGCTTTCTAATAAAACCTCCTTTTTCTTTTAGAATAGAGTTTAGTGGTCATGAAAGATGCCAGAATGACAGCCCAGGGATTAGATGGTCTCTGTTTACCCACAGAGCAAATGCAGCATCAGGGCAAACGTACTTGCCATTGTACTTCCACCTTGACCTGTGGCATCCCAAAGGAGGGTAGGGAATTGCAGTTTTTTAGCACTTCTAGACTTGACCTCTCTGCTCACACAACTCAATAAGGATTCAGGCTTCTCCTGCTATTGCAATGCAGTATTAAGGAAAGGTTTTTCATCACAGCTTCAGGCATAACAACTTCAATGCAAACGTCAAACTGAAAGCACTCTGCTAGCAGAAACCATCTCCCAGCCCTGCTCTTCCAGGAGTCTGGCCTGTCTTCCTAACATGTTGGTTACAGTCTGATTCATTTCTAAAACATATGCTGATATCCAGTGCAAGTTACAACCATTCTTGTTAGTAGAAGAAGATCCCTGTACACGTGTCAGGTGTGTTACAGTGCACAGCCCCAGCCCTGGCTGTGCCCTTCAGTCAGTCACTGGCTTGAGGTCACTGCTCTGCTCTGTGCTCATGGGAGTCATTAAGTTGCCACCAAGTTTGAATTAGTGTTGGTTCACCTTTAAAAAATACCCAGCAGTGTTCTTCACACAGCTCTGAAGGCCAGACTGGGAAATGAGGGGAGCAGTTTTTAAACAAAAGCGAGTTACTGCCCAGGTGCAGTCACAGAACAGGGCTGGGGTTAGTTTTGTGTGGAGTGTCCACTTGCCAGCCTCTAAAGTGACATGTGATTTCTGGACTGTGCTTGCTTGATGGGGCTGTGGAGTCTTTTTACAGGTCCTTTGCTATCTGTGGCCATCTCCAGGAAGGGTGTCAGTAGGGGGAAGTCATATACTTTTAGCCTGTAGGATCAGGGTTATCGCAGATCTTGGCCTCATGGACTGGAAAGAGTACTGGAGCCATTGGAAAGGATTCACAAACAAATGATGTAATGGAGTTATTCAGCCCCTCCAGGGCCTTATTGCAACACATTTCTGGGGTTTAGCAGGTCCTTTTTATGTTGTCCATCACCACAAGATTTACATGGGCATGGTAGGGGTGAATGCTCTGAATTCAGTACAAAAGTACATGAGGGAAGCTGTGGGTTAGGCAGAAGGTCCTGAGCTCCTTGTGTGTCCTCCATAGCTGTAAGTGCCAGACTGAGGTGGGACACCAGCTTTGCCCCAAGGGTGAAGGTGTGGTTAGAAACTGTGCAGGTGGACTGCTTTTCTGGGGTGACAGGGACGGGGGAGCAGTGAGGACAGAGACAGACATTTGTTTCTGAAGGCTTGCTGTGGTTTGGCTCGGTTACCACTTGCAGAGACGGATCAGGGGTGTGTGGAGTCTGTAAAAGGACAGATGGGGAGGCCAGCCCTAGGAGGTCCTTGAGACAGAGCAGGTGATGTGACTGCGGCAGGGAGCGGAGGAGCGCGAGTGGCTGCTCGCTCTGCGTCACGGGGACAGGAGAGAACTCCTTCAGCAATTAATTAGCACAGCTGAGGAGCTGAGCTCAGAGCTAAAGGTGATCTGCAGTTGTAACCACAGACGTGCACAAGGGCTTCATTTTTCTGACTTGGGACCTAGCTGGGGGCTTGTCCTGGTGGATGTTCATGAATAGCTTGTGGAAGCATTGTCTAAAAGAGAGGGTCATCAGCGACCCTAAACGCAGCTTTGGCAGGCCTGGGTACTGTAGGAGAATTACTGCATAGGCTCCCTCTTTACCTTTTTTCTCCTCTAATGATTCTGCTTTCTGGCATAACAATTACCTGTTTTGGATATCAATGTCTACAGGAAACTGTCTCAAGCTAAAATGGTAAATTAACTGCTTTGAAGCTTATGTCCCAGATGTCAGTAGTGATAGATACTGTTGAGTGGTTTCTAGCTAGAAAAGACTTTGAGCAGTGTCATTTTTCATGGGAAAACTTCCCATATGCTTCTCCAAGAGGCTTTTCTGGGCAATTAAGTGACATGCTGTATGCAGAGATAACATGAATTCAGAGAGCTTTTGCACTTTATCTTCTATGACACACCACACGTGTGATGGCAGTGGTCACCATGGGTTTGGCCCTTGGTCTCAGTTACTTGTGCAGGAGCAGGGCTTGCCATCCCAGCTGTCACCCATAACCAACAGGACTCCTGCAGTCTTTATTGTATGAACAGTCATATGAGCATGGCACACCTTGAAGTTGGGATATGGGAAGACCTGTGGCAGAGGAAATCCCATCCTACAGACAAGAGAGCCCACTGAATGGCCTTGCAGGGCACCAAGAGCCTTCAGGTCTTGAGCTGTTGGGATGTCTGGTAACAGAGACAATGCTCTGGACAACATTTAGGTGTCACAGGAGTGAAGATTTTGATGCAACTGAATGGCAACTTCTTTTTGTCTCTTATTAAACAGACTAATAAAGTTCTCACAAGCAGCACCTGACTGTGTCGAAGTGTGCTGCTGCTCACATCTAGGGCCACAGGACAGAGATGTCGGGGGGAAAACTCAGCAAAACCCATCATTTTAGATACTTGCAGGGTGTCTCATGGCCCTTGGCAAAGGAAGGGTACAGTATGGATGGTTAGGGGGCTTTCAGAGTCCCCCACAGAGATGACTTCCTCTGGTAGCACTGGCGCCTTCAGTCAGTTTGGGAACCCGTGTGTGCTGCCCAGGTCTCCGTGTGGCTCCATGCCCCAAGCCATCTGCAGCTGTGCTTCCCAGGAGTCAAGTCCTCTGAGATTTTCCTTGCTTGACTCCTCTGTGCCAGCAGTCCTGAGGTCCCTGCTGCTTTGCATTACAGCCATGTGTCAAGAAATCCTGGCTTCTGGGGTCAAGTGCTAAGCATTTGCTTCTTTATCAGATATTTACTTAGGAGGATTTCATTATGCTGAATCTACTGGCTTTGAATAAATTCACATGCAGTAAATTTATTCTCGTTCTTTTGGAAGGGACTTGTGTGAGAGAAAACTTTGAAGACCATTTATACCAAAAGCAATTACTTTCAAGGTAATTTTGTATGTATTTTACTGCAGATACTGTATTTCTATTTGACTGTGAGCTTTCTCCTAAGTGCCAGTGCTGCGCTGGAAGTGGAGGAAGTCAGATACTTGAATTTGTGGTGCCCCAACATTTTCACAGTTAACACTGAATGTATTTGTCTGTGCACTCATCTGAACAAGCTCCACCTGTCTGAATAAAGCTACAGGTTGATGGGATCAGAATACACTTGTGGTTGTGCCAGGTGAAGCGTGGATGTGTTTTGATTTGCTTTTTGGGGGGTTGGTTGGTTGGTTTTGTTCGGGTTTTTCTGCAGCACCAGTGTGGCAGCTTCTGGTTACTGGATTTCTTCAGCCAAGTGGTAGAGCTGGTCTTTCATGTCACTGGTTTCTTTTACTGTGCTTCAGAGGAAGGGAGCCCAGCAGGTAAGTCATTCAGCACCTCTGTGATGAGCAGAATGAAAATACTTGGTGTGATAGAAAAGGCAATTCTTTGGGGCTGGGGGTTTGGTTCACCAAAACTGTTGGTGATATCAGTAGATATCAGGGGTGATAATAGCTGTCCATCCTACATTTAAATGTGCTCTTAGCATTTCCAGAGGGCAAACATGCACGAATTCTTTTGAAAATGGACAAGGGCAAACTGGGGAGACTGAAGACAAGCCTGTTCATATTAAAATCCAGGGGAGTAGATTTGTTTTTTCTCCAATAGATGTTTCTCATTAACAAGATCTGTTTTATTTAGAAGTGGTTCATTGACGACTTTGAAAAAGGAAAACCAAACCAAACCAAAAACCTTAAAGACTTGTAGGTCCCTGTTAAATTACTAATTCTGTATTCCATGCTGGATTATTGTTTTATGGGAGCAAGTAATAGTTATAGGGCAAGTCTACATATTTCACCAGAAAGCAAAATTCGTTTTTCAAGGGAAATTATTATACAAAAAAGAAATTCAACGAATAATAAACCATTGCTGTTACAGTATGTAATACTTGTGCTCAAACCTCAATCTGAAATGAAGGAAAAACATCTGAGCAACCCTCAAGATCCCAGTTTAAACTTTGTGGCCAGCTTTAACCCTTGCAATAGACTGATGAGAAAAATCACACAGTCACTCTCCTATGATTGCTGTAATGAAGTATCCAGAAACATTTATCTGAGCATTTCTCTGGCATGAGAATGTTGTGGAGCTCTGGGCTGTTCGTTATCCAAGTAAGCCACTTGCATCTGGAGGAATCACACATCCCCCTTGATTTTTGACCTTTTTTCCTTGCATGGCATTTGGTTTAGGATTTAATGACAAATAAAGAATGTACTTCTGGATCAGTAGGTCTGTGAAGTTTCAGTTAGCCCAGTTAGGGCATGAACTTGAGGTGGTTTGCTGGCAAAAGGAAGAAAAGACTTTTGTGACTCAGGTGGAAAGTAGCTGGTCAGGGTATCTCTGTTTGGGTCCTGTCTCTGTCTTAGCCTGTTCTGGGAGCCTGGGTAGGTCCTTGATGTCTGTGCATCCTCCTGATGTAGCAATGTATTGATGGATTTCCCTCCCACGGTGAGGATTTCCAAATTCACATTCGATGGATCTTAGTAACACCCTCCACACAAAAATCTAGGGACAAATTGCACATTGATGGTTATTTTTAAGAGGAAACCAAAAGAAAAATAAGCACACTGAGAGTTGTTTTGTAATTCATGTTTTGAAGTTGGCACTTCATAGGTAGAAATTAGCCTGAACTGAAAGGAAAGAAAAACTTTGGGCACCACAGGGCTTTGCACTGCTTTGCAAGTATTCATGGAAAAGTACATTTTGACAGATTTCTAGTTTCAGCTTCTTCATGTGCTATTATAGCCCTCTTCATGGAGATCAGCAAACCTTGGAGAAATCACACATGTGAACTCACTTAAGTATTTCCCCTGCCAAGCTTCTAAATGGGGGGTCTAAGGCTCAAGCTGCTTCTAGTTCTTGTGGCCTGCCTCAGTTTTAGTTATTTTTCTCATGAAAGACTGAACAGAAGTTAAATCAGTGCTGTAATAAAAGGTGTCCCTATTTCATAAGGACCTTAACAGCAGCTGCTGAGGACAAACATTACCCTAAGAAGGTCTCCAGGGGTTGGCTTTGACGGAGGTAATCTTTCTTGTAATACCATTCCTAATGTGGATCTCTGTTAGCTATATGTAGTAATTTCTTCCTCTGTATTTGTTCTGGTATATCTCTAGGGCTGCTTGTATGTGCTGTAGAATATTTACCGTATTACTTTCTTTCCATCTATTTTGCCACAGTCTTATGTGCCTGTTGCAGATCTGTTCCCTTCTAAACACGTAGAATGCCTCCTAGTTCCTCCCTTACCCCTCATAGCTGTTTCTCTTTTCCTCAGATGTCCTTCTCTTACTACTGCACCTCTGAGCTGAGGGTACATCAAACTGCAGCTGCAGTTCCTGTTCATGGAAGGGAGCTTACAAGAAATATGGAGAGGGACTATTTGCAAGAGCATGGAATGACAGGACAAGAGGGAGTGGCTTCAAACTGAAAAAGAGTAAAGCTTAGATTAGATATTAGAAAAAAAATTGTTACTGTGAGGGTGATGAGACACTGGAACAGTTTGCCCAGAGAATCTGCAGATGCCCCATCCCTGAAAGTGTTCAAGTCCAGGTTGGATGGAGCTCTGAGCAGCCTGATCTAGTAGAAGGTGTTTCTGTCCATGGCAGGGGTTCGGAACAAGGTGGTCATTAGGGCCCCTTCCAACCCAAACCATTCTGTGATTCTGTTTGCAGCATTGGGAACCAGGAGGGAGAGTAGCAACCCAGCAATGGTTGTTTCAGTACCCTCTGATTCTCACTGGTGTCTCCTGTTCAGGTGTGGCTGTTGTCCAGCAGACACTCAGTGATTCAGCTGTGGTGGCCACAGTCTCAAGCCCCTTGCATTGGGTCCTGCTGTATTTCCCCAGCGAATCCTTCTTGTTTGCTATTCATTTCTCCAGTACTGACACTAGCTGTTATCAAGTGGCATCTCGATGCTTTGAGATGTCTGGAGGTGGTTTAGGAATCTTGTTACTCCTACTTCTCCTTCTTCACTATATAGATGATACTGTAATAGAATAACTCTTCACGGAGGAGTCTGTTGGATTTTGTTTTGACTATTACTGCTTGATTGCATTTGTCATTGTTTTTTCCTGCTTTTTTTTTTTTTTCTGTCAAATGGTGAGGACATGGCAGAACAAGTCTCCTCTAAGAGTAATACCAGAACTCTTCAAATCTTCCCCTGCTTCTGCCACCCCAGAACTTGCCATCCTCCCTATGCTCCCTCCATAGGGAGGGAGCAACTCATGCAAGTCCAGTGTCTGGTGGCAGATGATTTCCTGTATTTGTCATCTACAGCTCTCCTGCCTGCCTGGACATTTGTCTAGGAAATCTAGGTAGCTTTTAGAATGGTCAGAGGAATTCCACACCACTGACTTAACTGAATGGTGGGTCACTCCCATCATCTCTGACCTTTTGTTTGGTCCAGCTCAACAGAAGAGTGTAGCATTCGGGATGGGGCTGTGTGCAGACTTCTGTGTCACTTCTGTGGGGTGCAGGGGAACCATTTTTGCATCTCTTCTGCCACCTCTTCTGAAGAGCAGCTCACAGCTGTAATTTCTGCAGTCAGAGGGACTTGGCAAGTGGTGGATCAACAGGATTGTTCAAACTGTCCCGGGGGGCTCTGGAGATCACTGGGTGTCAGCCAGAGCTGGACCTCTGCTGCTTTCCTGGGAGACCTGGGGCTGCATCACCCATCTGTTCTCCCCTTGGAAGGGAAGGGATCCAGCTGACCAAACTCAATTACCTTGTCAATGAGAATAAATAAGGATCATAATCCAATTGTTATGGCAATTGCAATGCAGCAAACTCAAGGCAACTTTCCAAAGGGCTTCTATATTTATACCTTACTTGTTTAAAGCAAAAGGACCAGCTTTTCCCAGTTTTCCTGTGTCCCAAGCAAACCACACTGCCAGCTCAGAGAAGCCTCTGATGTTTGACAGGAGTCAGTAGGACCATCTCTTTTACTCTTTTGTACTGATATGCTCTGCCTCTTTCACCAGGGACTGAAGGCGGATGGTGACTTATAAAAATAATAAATGCATAATAAATAATAAAAAACTTGGCACTGTAGTTCCCAGCTGTACAGCATTGACTTCACCTGCTCAGTACAAAGCTTGTACAACAGGTGGTGATCCCTTGTACCAAAACTATGGCACATTAGAAGTATTTCATTTAAAATCTTAGTTGATAGTCTTTCTAATGTGAAAATATAGCATAGCATAGTACTTAGGACTATGGGTGGAGGAATCTGCTGAAAGTCTATAAGCAAATGTGAAAAGATTGATTATTAATTATCAAGTCCTTTCAGGGATTTGTCTTAGTTTTTTCTGTGTCCCCCGTGATGATAATAGCAAGGTAATGAAGACAAATTTTCCATAGCTGTAACTGAAAGCTTGGTGCAGGTTGCACTTCAGGCAACTGGGTCATACTTTGGTTAAATTATTAAATATTCTCGTATCAATTACTCGGGTACAACTGAGGTAGGTCACCTATAAAGGGGGGCTAAAGTTACCTCAGGCCTCTCCTGCAGGTGACCCCCGTGCAGTGCCCTGGTTGCAGTGACTCAGGGCTGATGGGACGAGCTGAGGGCCACCAGCGCTCCTGCAGTGGGACATCACAAAGCCAAGGTCACTGCAGGGGTGGTTGGAGGCTGCAGGGCTGCCTGGGGAGCCCTGGGGACTGATCTCCCCCAGCTCTGCTCCTACGCACAGCCCCGTGTTCCCGCGCTCACCGCCACGTCGTCAAATCCATCACAAATTAAAGGCCAGATTCATGAGTTCACTTCAGCTGCTCTAGTGGTACAAACCAGCTGCAAATTCAGCTCTTTATGCTGTTGCTACTTCCCCCAGCTTTTATGTGTTAGCAGCTTTGCCTTTAAAAGCAGTTTTTAAATGGCTTGAGATTGATGCTTAACTTCAAAGTGCTAACAAATATTGCATTGCAAATTCCTCCTTGGGCTGCTCCATTGCTTTTTTTTTTTTTTAAAGATTTTGAAAACAAAGGATATTCTTCAGGGAAAAACTGCTAAGGTGAATGATGTTTCAGAGTGCACATCAGTGCAATGGGAACAGAGCATTGCAGTGCCAATGATCACATCTAAACCCAGGATTTGCACAATTAAGAACACCCGTTATGATGTATAATTCTGTTGGACTAAGGAGTTCTTGGATAAAACCAAAAGAAATCTCAATTCACAAATGGCTACATCTGTCTGCTCTTGTTAGAATTCATTGGATTGTGTGAAAGTTTGATTTTTTTAAACTTTCTAAAAATTAACAGTGGCTATTTCATTGTTATCTTCATACTGAAAGTTCCTACTCTCACTTTTAATGGTAAGCAAAATTTTTAAAGCAAAAATATAACAATCATGATTAAGATTTAAGAACTCAAGCAACATATTTCAAAACATGATGTATTTTAAAAACAGTCTTGCAGTATTTAACTGCCACACAATTTAATTTTGGATGGTTTCATTGTGCATTTCAGGTTGCAGATATTGTTAGCTTTGCAGTCCAGTCTAGTGTTAAAACATCAAATGTCCTGATTCCATCATGCATGTTCTTGGATACTTGCTTTAAATATTTCATCCAAAATTACTGACCTGCCTCTCTGCTTTATAATGCTTTTTTGGGGACTAATGAAAACCCTTTAGGAATTTTAGGGGTTTTCTCATGTTTAAATTGGTAAGTGCTCTTCCCACTCAGCTCTATCTTAACATATATTTATTGTAACTGAAAGCTTCTGGTGGGAAAAATTGCCCCTGGCTTTATATCTGCTTAGATCCTCAGACAATTAACTTTTTTCTAGAAGCATCCTAACCATGGCTTTCCAAAGTTTATAACTGCCCATTTCCATATGTCTGCATAAGACAGGCATAAAACCATCCGACAAGTTAAATCAGAAATGGGACAAAGAGAGAGGGGCCAAGGGAGGAGAGATTACCTAATCCTCTTTACTGGAACAAGTGAAAATCTCACTATTTTCCCCAAATAAGAAATATGCTCTGTCAGCATGACAATGAAGTGTGTTTGTGCATATTCACCACAACCTCTGTAGCCATACATTCGTATCAGGGCTGGGGGAAAACACATTTGCATCTGTGCAAATGGTCTTCTGGGAAACGAAGCAAAGAGAGGCTGTTCCAGGTAATCACAGCAACTCCCCTCGCTCAGTGGAGCGGGCTGGCACTGTGAACTTCCACAGGAAGGGAATTTGGCTATTAATGAGTAAATTCAGTGGCCTCTGTGCACCCCAGTGACTGTGCCTGCCCAGGGCAGCGTGTGGGGCTGTGGGGGGCAGGAGTATGTGTGTACAGCCAGTGTGTTGAGCTGATGATGCCTCCTTTGCTCTTGGGAAGATTAACCTATTTTTAGACCAAACTGTTGGTGGGAGGCCAGGAGAAACCTTCTATCTTTTAGATTTATGGAGGTTGCCAGGCAGATCTTAAACACTTTCTCTAAGCTGCATTTATTTGTGTTTTGGCTTCTTTTTCGAGGCCAAGTTCGCGGTGTCTCTTTGGATAGGACCCTCGATATTGAAACGGGTCTGGAGTCTGTCAAGTAATCCAAATCATTCAACATTTGGAATTACCGTGCAAAAGAAAGTAATTTATTTTCTAATTATTCTCTGTCTTGCACAACCGTGCGGCGCTGAAGTGTCGCTATTTAAAATATTTATCTCTCTCCGCTGCGTGATGTGCTCGAAGGCCATGGAGGGGCGATGAAATAAAAGCACTCCTTCCCAATGCAGGCACATTACTTTGACTTGTCTTGGGCTGTTTTGACGTCTCCCTGTAAATACATTTATTTTTCATTAGGATGTTTCTGGGTTTGTGGCATCCAGGAAAGCCAAAGCCATTATGCTGTTCATCTGGCACAGACAAAATGAAGATAAACAAGTGTAATGAACTCCTCCTGAAGCCATTTCTCTGTTGTCTTTCCCTTGCTGCAAGTGTGTGCATGTGCAGGTACAGCTCCGTGCTGGCTGGGTGGGGGGAGCTGCTGCCTCTTGTTCATCTGCAAGGAGCATCCAGCTGGTGAGAAGGATTCATGCTCCAAGTGTGCTGTAGTCCTCAGGTTTTGCTGTTGTGTCTGGAGAGCTCAGGCATGTAGCACTGCCTCTGGGGTTTAACTTGTGATCTTGCTCCCACAGCAGTTTCCTCTAACCCTCTCCAGTGTGTTACAAGGATAAATACACCGGAGATGGAAGTATGAGGGTGGAATGTCTGTGAGGTTCAAGTAGGTGCTGATGGGGTTGGTGGTGGGGATTGGAGGAACATGCAGAAGGTGACACTTGAGTACTGCATCCAGCTTTGGGGTCCCCAGCACAGGAAGGACATCAACCTGTTAGAGCAAGTCCAGGTTCAAAAGAGGGATGGAGCATCTCTCCTATGAGGAAAGGCTGAGAGACCTGGGATTCTCCAACCTGGAGAACAGAAGGCTTCAGGGTGACCTGAGTGTGGCCTTCCAGTACCTGAAGGGAGCCTGCAAGAAAGATGGAGAGGGACTGTTTACAAGAACATGTAAACAAGAACAGGACAAGGGGGGATAGCTTCACACTGAAAGAGAGTAGGTTTAGATTAGATACTGGGAAAAATTCCTTACTGTAGGGATGGCAAGGCACTGGCACAGGTTGCCCAGAGAAGCTGTGGCTGCTCCATCCCTGGAAGCATTCCAGGTCAGGCTGGATGGGGCTTGGAGTAACCTGGTCTAGTGGAAGGTGTCCCTGTCCACGGCCACGGGCGTTGGAACAAGATGGTCTTTAAGGTCCCTTCCAACCCAAACTATTCTGTGATTCTATGGCATGCTCACTGCAGGGATTTCTTGTGCAGGCTGGATACCTCATCCCAGCCATGGGCTTAAGAAAACTACTGGAGAACCTGTGACTTGGTAGCAAATATGCAGTAGTGTGGAGGTTGATGGATAGGGAGTTAAATGCAGCCAGAGACAGGAATATTGTTTGGAGATCAGGGAAAGCTTGGAAAGGATAGGAAGTAAACTGCAAAGAGGCATGAAGACAAGAATAAAATTGAAAGTGAATATTGAGCTTTCTAGGGTGGCACATAATGCTCTTTCTTCGTCCTAGTCTTTCAATTTTTTCTTATTTATTTGAGCCCTCCCTCCTGTGCCCATTCCCACCCTTCCAAACGGAATTGCTCATTGAGTCTGAGCGAGTTTATGCTGAATTTTAAAATAACTTCTTTTCCTCCATCTCTAAACTGCTAATCTCCCAGGCTGAGGAATCCTGGGACAAAGAGGAGTCCACAGAGTGGAACTCTGTAAAATTAGCTTTTGCAGCATTAGTGTTTGCACAGTTACAGGCTGAAGACCTGTGCTCCCCCCGCCTGGCAGCCTGCCTCCCTTCCCCAAGGAGGCTGTAAGGCAGTGCAGAGCAAGCTGCCTTCCTCCTCCTGGTCCTCCTCCTCCCTTGAAGCCATCCCTCCACTGGGAGAGGAGCAGAGGGGAGATGTTTGCATCCCTTCGGACAAGGGTTTAATTTGCATTATCTTGGGCTTGTCTGCTGTTGTCAGAATGTGCTCTCCCTCAAAGGCAGCATAAAATCGAAATTCTAGTGCCGGTGTCAAGTCAAGGGGTAATCAGCTGGGAAAAGACAGCACACGGGGGGATATTTTTGGGGTGAAACCAAACCGAGACTTGGCACATGCTGTGCATTGCTGCCTTGTGCTGTAAGCCCTCTGATTTTGGGCAAGCAGTTTAATCTGGAACATCCATGTGCAGAATGAGGGAAGGTTTTGGAGTGGAGGGAAGGTGCAGTGGTTACAGGCTGGTGCAGTGCTGTGATGTCCCTGCAGGGAGAAACCTGTCTGTGCCTTTGGGGTGGTGAGTGGCTTTCAGTGAGTGGCTTTGAGCCCAGTGGCTGCAGAGAACCCAGACCCCTCTGCCTGGTTGCCCAAGGGAGCAGAGACGCCACAGAACAATAGATGATGCCCTGAAATCTAGCACTGAGCTTCTTGTGTTCTATTATGCCCAATTTTGATGTAAGAACATTTCTTTCGAGCACCTTGCACCAGTTTTCACTCTCTGCGACTTGCTCTCTGCAATTTACCTATTCAAACCCCATCCCCATTGCCTGTGCTTCTTTATTCCTCACTGCTTCTGCTGTTGTTTATTAACTTGCTCTGCATGGCATCTGGGGAATTTGTTCTCTGGAAAAGCAAAATGAAGTTGCATTTCAGCCTAACACATGTAGGACGGTGCTCGCAGCCTGCTGGGCCTTGAGCAGCATCCAGCGCGAACGCTGCAAACCCTCCCCGCTTCCTCTCCCGGCCCCGCTCAGCTGATTGCCTTCTATTTTTCCTTGTGGTGTTGTTATTAATAATCATATACCAATCTCCTCTGACAATCACAATCATTTCCTGGGAGAGAGCGAATCCAAGTCAACCACATCCAGCTACCCAGCGAAATGATGCTGTGTCTACCAGCCTGATGAATGCCGCTCCTGTCTGTGCCCTTTCTGTGTGTGGAGCACTTGATGATGCTGGAGGCTGCACTGGAGATTTTAAACTGTCTGTTTCTCAAGGAAACTGGCTGCAGGGAGGAGACGTGGCTGCCCAGGATTAAAGGGGATGGTGATTTTTTGGGAATGACCATGAGAAATAATACAGTGCCTGGCTGTTTCCCTGGGTGCATCTGACTGCAGAGGGACTGTCCAGGGAGCTGGTGTCCTCAGCCCAGTTCTGCATGGATAAAGCCTCTACCCTTAGTGTGTGGTTGTAACTGGCTTTGCAAAAGGTTTTTCAGGAATAGATTGAGCCATATACCTTGTGCTTGTTCCTGTATCCCCCAGTTTCCATCCTCCTGTGAGATGGGAGCTCTTGCTAACTGGTTTCTTGCTGGAAAGGATTTCCAGGGGCAAAATGGGGGTGAAAGCTTTTTTCCAGAGTTCACTGGATTCTCAGTTATCTCCCTCTTATTCTCAGCTTGGCTTTGCAGGCTCCCAGGCTATCTGTGCTGCCAGGTTTTTCTACCGGAGCAATTTCCCTTGTTGCAATTCTTGACAGCACCACTTTTTCTCCAAGAAACATGGGGCTGCTGAATGTCTAGCGAACTCAATTGGCCTGGATGGATGGGATGAGCTGAGCCAGCTGGGTGTGCTTTGAGGCAGAAACCACCCTTCCTGGGCCTAAAGAAAAGGTGGTGACTGCAACTTGCTGCAGTGAAGGGTTGTGCTTGGGTGGGAAGGGGAGCATGGTAGGGAACTGCTGGTAGGCACAGAGGGGGGGAGCTCTCATGTGGGGTACCCCTCATGTTGTGGCTTTTGTCCAGGGTGCCTTGCTCTGCAGCCTGCCTGGCTCTGCCCTTTATTTCACTTCATGGAAAGTTGTCTTCTTGGCTGTTGGGATTACTGTGGCTGGCTGTGCAGCGTGGGAAGCTGGGCTTGGCGGGCACACATTCCACGTGCAGTGGGATTGCCAGGGGCTCGTTGAAGTGAGGTGCCCAGGAAGGGCAGAGCTGTGGGTTGTGTCTTGGGAAATGAGGTCAAGAAACCCTTGGGAGCTCAATTAACCACAGATGACCGGGACAGACTAGGACACCGATTGCATGACTGGCGAAGATGAGAGCCCGTGGCCTGCTTGGTTTGCTCCGGGCTTAGAATGTCTTCATTTATTTTGCCTTTATTTTGTTCCTGGATTCAGAGTTAGGAAGCCCTGACCTGAGCTCCCCATGCTTTGCCCGTGTGACCCAGCAGTGTCTGGTAGGCAGAGGCAGTGGGTGGGGTGCAGCCTGCTCTGGGCACAAAAGCAGTGCATGGCCCTCCTTCTCTCCATGTTCTTGTCTTTGCTCAAACTCTGACACAGATTTGTCTTTTCTGTATTTCCTGGTGGATCGTTCTATGAAATATTGTGAAGTGGATCCTTTTTTACGTTACAAGCCACTCATAATGAGATTGGAGAGAGATACAGCGTTTGACTGCAGTGGCTGTTAATTTTAATATGCTGTGAATCTCGAGGTAGCTCTTTATTCTTCCTACATTGAACTTGCACGCTGCTGCTGCTACAGTCTGCAAGGGGGACATGTCGTGTGAACCAGAAAGGCTTAATGAATAACAGAGGGAAAGAACTCTGCCAGTATTTTATAAACATGAGTTTTATTTTCTTAAACGCAGACCACAGTGCCTAGACGTTCAGAGATTTATGATTTAGCAGCTGTAGGGAAAGGTTTGGAAGGCAGTAAGAAGGACAGGAGGTGGTTGACAGACACCCTAAATATGCACCCAGCTCTGCTGAGCAGAAGGTGAGTGTGCAGTGGAAAATACCAGTACCTGCTGGTCTGAGCAGACAAAGTCCTTCACAGGTGAGGGATGGAGGAGAGCACATCAACAGCACAGGGCCACGGATGGCAGGTTAGTGCTGTAGAATATGTTCCTTAATGGTTGGATGAGTTGGGCAGAGACAAGTGAAATGAAAGGGAAAAGGAAAGGGCGGAGTGGTCAGGAACTGGGAAGGAGGGCTTGGGAACTGTCATAAGATGCTTCAAAGGGATTCTTGCCCATGTTGTAAACCAAAATAAACTATGAAAGCCCACATGTGTCTGAAAAGCATCAGCTGAAGGGAAACCCCAGAGGTACCAAAAGGTTCACAGTGGGGATCTGAGCAGGCTGTTGATATTCACCCAGCTCCGAAGAGTGACTTCAGGGATGAGCTTTTCTGAGCTCTGGAGTTAAAGAACAGGGGGGTGGGGGGGTAGTTTTGCTGGGTGTTGGGGTATTTATTTATTTTTACTACTGCTGTTGAGCTGAATGGCTGCTCTCTGAGTGCCTTTGAATTCAGAGAGGGACTGTCTCCCTTGGTGTTCTGTTTGTCGGTTGTCTGTGAGCAGCAGACTGGAGATGCAACCGCATTTGATCATCTGTCAACCTTCCCGTTTGTGCCGAGCATCTGATGGCGTTTGCTGAACACTCGCACCGCGGAGGCTCCTTTGAGTAGCTGCTGCTACATTCACAGATGATGGAAGAAGAGAGCTTGGGACATGGCTAAGGCACATCTGCCATTGAATGTTTGTCAACAATAAGGTGCTCGCTCAGCTTGCTAATAACAGACCTTGGGAAAGAGGCGGTTCCAGTCTTTACATGCAATTGCTGGTTCCCTAAATCTGTGGGCAGACAGAAAGGACATGGAATTGCCTTTCCAGAGCTGCTCTTGGAGGTGTTTCCCATCAGCAGCTGTCTCAGAAGTGTCAGTTCCAGAGCAGACCTACAAATTCTCAGTGTGGTGATGACCTACGGTGCCGAAACCCTTGGGGAAGTGTGTGTGGGACCTGGCTTTGCTGCCACAGCCATTGAGGACTTTTGTGGAAGAGAGATGGGAAATGGCAGGTCATTTCAGTATCCAAACCTTGTACTCTGGTACATGTAAAGTTCAGCTCTACAGGAGCTCCCCTGCACAGAGAGTGCTGCTGGCAGGAGGGGTTCTAGATTTGGAGTTCTGGGGAAAGCTGGTCCCACTCGATGGGAGAGGAGGATGCCTTTTCCTTGTCTCCTCCTCTCTGCTCAGAGACTCCCTGAAGCCTGAGCAGAGCAGAGCTGTGCTTTGACCTGGTTCCTGCTGTCAAGTGCTTCCATTTACTCTGCGAAAAAAATCTCTCTGTTGGCTGTGGGAATCAAGCCCCCAGGAGGAGCCCGTGACTGTGACCACTCCTTGCCCTGCACTTGTACAGAGCCCCCTGCTCACACCAGGCTCTGGGAGCAGCAGTACAGCAGTTTCGTAGGGTGAGGTTTTTTTCACTTTTGTTTCTCATCGGGGGCTGAGTAGCTCACTCACACATGGCCTATCAGGCCTCTTGCAGCACACTTCATTTAAAAAGCTAATTTGTAATTGCAAAGCGATACACATGCTCCAACAACCCCCTCCTCTCCAAAGCAAACAGAGAAACGCCACAGAGAAATAGAATGAAATGGGATGAGAATTTTCCATGCTTGCTCTACTCCGCCGTTTGTCTCCTGGGGAAGAAAAAGGGGTGAAACAAAGTTGCTAAAATAAATAAAAAAGAAAAATAATAAAAAAAGAAAACCAGCCTCTAATGTATTTAGTGTTGCAAGTTGTGAGATGGAGATTAGCCCTGCCTGTCTTCCTGTGTAGTGCAGTGGGCTCTGAATTGTTGTGGGATCGAAGTTGCCCTTTTCATGCAAGCAGATGTGGGTGGCAGCAAGAAGGGCTGAGGGCAGGCAGGTGTCAAGGGCTGAGCCCCCAACCAGCGCCTGGCCAGCACGGTGGGTAAACTCCTCTGCACCCCTCGGTGTCCCCAGTGTAATTCTGAGGGGGGAAGCAAGTGTTTTATCCTGCCGTGTAGCTGTGGATGAGACTGAACCTGCCTCTCAAGGGACTCCCGCACAGCCTCTGCTTGCATCACTGTGTGCCCGTGCCCTTGGCGAGTGCTTTTTCGGAGCAAGGAGAGCGGCTGCGTCACGGTGTTATCGCTGCAGCTGCTGCCCACCTCTGTCTCCTGCCTTCCCCTCCTGCCCTCCTTGGCTCGCCGCTGGCATTCGCTCGGCTGCGCCGCCCTGCTCCCGAGCCCTCCCACTCGTGGTGAGTCGGAGAGGGAAAGGTGAACTTACTGCTGGGCTTTGCTCTGCAGAGCTGCCAGCTCCGATTTTGTCATCCCTGCTCCGCTCTGCCTCTTCGAGTTCAGCGGGGGCATTTTCAAAGACATTCGCTGTGGTTCCCAGCAGGGGTTGAGGGGCAGGGAGCTGGGGAGGAGCGAGCAGATCTCGCCGAGGAGCATTTCAGGGTTGAGATGTGCTAGGTGGGGGCCGGTGTGTGGCAGGATCCTGTCACTACCGATATCTTTTACTGCAGCTTTTTTGCAGCATCAGAAGAGCAGGGTGGAATTAGGCCACGTAGCCTGTGGTACGAGCTCTGCTTGTTGGTATTGTTAATAGCTCTGCCTAGAATATGCTGACTTTTTCTGAACAAAAGCTTAAAAAGCAACCCTTACAAATTAATCATTATTAATACTTTGTGCTTGCTTAGCTGTGCACGCAGCCATTCAGGGTGGTAAATACCCACTCTTGTGCTTGATCTCTGTGGCTGTGGAGTGCTCGGCTTGGGCTCTCTTGGATGGCAGCAAAGCCTTGTACTGGGAGCTCCTGTGTTTGGGGGCAGCCTGGTAATTGTGGGGCAGCAACCCCTCTCCTTCTCTCTCTCCCTCACATGCTCCCTCCTCTCTCTCTTATCCCTCTTCCTCCTCACATGAAATACAACCAAACCTCTTAAAGCCTAGAGGACTTACATGGATACTGTGGCAGCATGACTAAGATAAACCCAGGGATTTCATCTGGTGCCAGTTGTCATTGATTCTGTGACTTCTCTATTACTCTGATGCAAAGGCTGACTTACACTGAAGTTTGCTCTGGCCCTAAATTTGTCCAACTCTAGTGAGGTTAGGGATTTCTTGGGATTATGAGCCGGAACAGAAATTTGTGGCTGATAAACTGAGTGGTGATGAGGAGTTCTTTTTATCTCAGGTCTTGAGCTCTTCTGGCAGGGTGGAGATGCTTTGCCCCGCCAGTGGGAGGAGGACACGGTATGTTGCATGTCACAGGTATCTTGTCCAGCTGAATTTTTGAGGAATCCATCCCCAGTATTCTCAGAGCTGGGCCCCAGGGAGGAAGGCAGGACCAGTGTGACAAGCACCCATGCAGATGTTGTTGATGTGCACAGCAGAGCGTGGCAGTGAGCAAATGCTGTTTGCAGAGCACAAGGAGGAGGCAGGTTGGGTTGTCTCCTCCTTGGGCTGCACCTTGTGTGCTGGTTTAAGTGCAGTGATGTGCTGCCAGATTATTGACAACAGCCAGCTGCAGCAGCCTGGTCCCCTTCTCCTCTGGCATCCACTGGGGGCTGTGCAGGGCCATGAACTGGGGGTGAAAGGCTCATTCTCTCACTGGTGAATTCTGTCTCTCAGCCTCCAAGTTCACCAGGCCTCTCCAAAAATAAGTTCTCGGCCTTTCCATATTGTGACTTCTTCCACTCCAAGTGCTACCCATGTAATCTCCTGCACATTTCAAAGCTACTTGAAACAGCTTCTTGCTTTAGTGCTTGCCAGATTCCCCCCCAGCTGCCAGGAAGAGAGTAAGCAGCCGCTGCCTGTTCTACTTGAGAAATTCAACTGCCAAGTGGTTATTTACAGCGGGCAGAGGAATGAAAATGTTAAATGAAATCAATTGCTGGCAATGGGAAAAAAGGAAGGGGGAGGAAAAAAAACCCCCAAACCCTTACAAAATCAGGATTACGCTGGCTGCAAGCTGCAGCCACCTTGAAAGGATTGCAGACAACAAACAGCAAAATGCCGCCGACAAAGCCGTGCCCGCATTAGCCCAGCCCGGTGCTGACTCCGACTTTTGTTTCTGTTTAATCTCCCTATTCTTGTCCACTTTGGTCCCTCTCTTGGCAGTGGGTGGGGAGATGGAAGAGCTTTGGGAAGGAAGCTGGATTGTGTTAAAACAGTTGTTTCAATCCATTTCAACATCAGGCTCCCTGCCTGAATTTAACCTGGAGGTAAATGAAAAATTAAAAACTAAATGAGCCCTGTCTCCCTGATGAACACTGAATTTTGCCTTAAAAAATGGGAGTATTTTTATTTCCTTTGACTTTTGCAGGGCGGAGGTAGTGGGAAGGTTACTGGGAGAGGCTGCTGGCTGGTTCAGTTTTGGCTGGATCACAACTTTTTTTTAGGTGTCAATCCTTTCCTTTACATGAAAGCCGCAGGCTTCCCTGCTAAATCTCTACAGAGACAAGTGAATCACAACCTTGCATTGGGCAGTGTGGCAATTAATCAGCCATTAAAAAGGAAGACCTGCTGTCTTATAAACCAATTAGATGGGAACTGCTTGCTTGTGTAACTAATGTAGTGGGGTTGCTAGTAACTTAAAGGCTCCTTGCGGAGAGAGCAGCTGAAATAAGTCTCTGTTACAGGGCTTTAAAGAACATGTTGAAACCACCAGAGCACCAGATCTTCCTCTAAAACAGGGATCTCAATTAGCAGCCGTACATTGCAGTAAACACTGTCCCCTCTGCCTGCCTTGCAGTCGGCTGAAGAAAGTATTTTTAACTCTTGATGATGAAGTGTTTTTAAAATTAGTTCTTTTTCTTAAATATTCACTGGGTTTCTGGGCAGAGGTGGAGATGAGGAGGAGGATGCACGGGGGGTCTAGCTCCTGGAAACCCCCTCTGAGGCTGGGTACGAGAGGTGAGACAGCGCTGCGGGCTGTTCTGTGCGTGCAAAGGAATGGGGTCACTGAGGTCCAGCTAACCCTGGGGCAGGATTTGGTGCACTTTCCATTAATGCAGCACCTTTTTTAGCTTGTTTGCAGGATGGGGCTGCTTTCAGGAGCTGGGCTGATGCTTTTGCATAGCACTGGGTCGGTGTTGTTGTGGGGCAGGATTGCCAGCTGTAGGCATGGCCCGTGTCACTGAGAGGACATGCCCTGTTATCTGTGGCTTCTGCAGGGTTTACTCCAGCAGCCACTGGAGCAAATCTCGAGTGTTTAGCTGGTTGCATTGGGCTTTCAATTCTTGGCAGTTCTGCTAATGTGCTAATTCGAGCTGCTCTCTCCTGAGAACACGCTCAGTCTGTTGGCTGCTGAGCCAAATGGAGCGGGGGGCTGACCTCAGCCTGTTACCTGGGGCAGCAAGCGTGGATTTCAGGCACAGCCCCGAGCTCTGTCCATCCTGTCAAGGATCTGCAGGGGTGGGACAGGGTGGCTGTCCCAGCAGCAAGGAAGGAAGTGCTTTGGTGAAGAGATTCTTAAGCCAATCCATTGTTACCTGTTCAATATATTCTGCTTTTAGGAGAGGTGTGATTGCCATCATTGGGCTGCTGAAGTAACAAGGTGTATATTTAAGTTTACCTAATAAACTGTGTGATGCTACTTAGGAACAGTGCAACCTAGATAAATAAATTAGGGCTTTGCTTCAGTCCTAGCAGTGATTTTGTGTCTGCTCCACTGTAACACGGGGCCTATGAATTTCACTGGGAATGTGGGACACAGCAATGCATTTAACAGCATTCACGTGCAGAATTTTAACAGATCATTCTAGGCCAACCGAGGTAGCTGTTGCTAATCCTTTTTTGCAATTCTAGTAAGCAGGAATAATTTTAGACTGGGTCTGTGGTAGGGAGACTGACTGTCTTTATAGCATTAAATGTTGAAAAGACAGTTTGGGGTGGAGAGAAGACAACTGGGTGCACTAACTTGTAGTTTTGGCTCTGACACTTGCTTGGTGACTGTAGGAAGGACACTTAACTTATCAGAACCTCTGTTTTCCTGGCTCCCCTCATAGCACAGTGTATTTTTTTTTAATTGTGACTTTTATTTGTGTTATTTGTGTAGTTACAATGAGCACTGGCCTGCCTTGCCCGCTGTCTTGTACCCACCTGAGTATGTGGTGGCAACTCAAGCTGTACCTGTGCTTCATCAGCGATGAGGTGCTGCTCAGGTCAGAATACCAGTCTGTGACAATAAGCTCCCTTTAATGAGCAAATTCTGCACTTTAGGGCTGATCCCAGCTCCACCACCAACTGGCCACACACTTTGCTGTGTAAGTGCTCTGAGTCTGGCCACACAGAGTGGCTTCTGCCTCTTCCTCTCCCTTGCTGCGCACTTTGTCAGGACCCCTAATTCCTGACCTAGCCCTTGCTTAGGCCGAAGTCTCATCAGCCTAAGATTTCATCCTTATTAAACAGTGAGTGTGGGCTTACAATCAGTATATGTTGGTGTGCTTTGCTGAGTCAGGCCTTTAATGATGCCAAGCTTATGACAGCTCTGCATCCCGAGTGAAAGACACCCCCATCATCCCTCCAGCCCTCGGCTCGATCCCAGGGAAGGTGCACACTCCAGTTGAAAGGCACTTCAGCTGCAGTCCACTGAGCCAATCCTCAAATTGAGTTTGAAGTCATTAAGTGGAAAAGAAA
Source organism: Chiroxiphia lanceolata (assembly GCF_009829145.1). Taxonomy (NCBI): domain Eukaryota; kingdom Metazoa; phylum Chordata; class Aves; order Passeriformes; family Pipridae; genus Chiroxiphia; species Chiroxiphia lanceolata. The sequence continues at coordinate 16,698,613 of NC_045647.1, read as the reverse complement.
ATTTTTGTGACAAGTGATTTCCCTGAGCAGGTGACAAACTATAATGAAGTGGGGCGGTTTGGCTGGAAAGGTTTATGATAGCAGCTGTGTTCCCTTCCTCTCCTGTGAGCAATCTGGACAGGAGAGGATTCGTGGAAAACTGTCCATGTCAGTGCAATGCAGTGTTGCCTGCGTGTCAGCCTTGGGTAACTTTCACAGTCTTCTCCCCAGAATGTTGCTGGAGATCCTTTGGGAACAAAGGCAGGATGGGTGACTAATTGCCATTTCAGTTGTACTGCTCTTCCTAGCAAAGTGTTTAATTGTGAAAAGCTTGTGAGCTTTCCACCCCTGGAAAATGGTGTAATGTGAGGGCTCTGAGTTATTTAGCTGCACCATTGCTAGTTATAGCTGCACAGCTTGTTCCTCCTTTGGTTCTGGTCCTGTAGGACAGGTGTAGCCAACGTGTGTCTGCCACAGGCTGAGGGGTGCATTGAGTGCGTGGCAGTTGCATGGCACTAGTGGGCTCCTGTAGAGGTGGAGCAATGGGCACCTCAGAGCCACGGACAGAGCTCTTCCCAGAACAGCAAGATGATGCAACACTGCCCTTGGTCAGAGCCAGAGGAGAAAGGTGTAAGCAAGGGCACCAGGATGGCTCCTGCAGTGTGGGGTGAGGTCTGGGTACGAGAGCACCGAGAAGCTGATTTATAAAAAGCTGAAGATGCTCAATGCAAGAGCTGCTGCTGACAGCAGGATGGTGGAGCAGAGCAAGCAGTTGCTCATCTTAAGGTGCAGGTAGGCTGGTATGACAGATCATGGCCATAACACTTGGGAGAGAGGGGCACAGGCTGAGGAGTGGGTTGTCCTGGTTGAGCAGTGTGCAGGTGTCCTGGCAGGGTGGTACCTGGCTGTCTTTAATCTCACTTCTGTGCTGTGTAGATACTTAGGCAAGAGATCTCTCTTGTCTAAGGTGGAGACATAGGACAATGGTCCTTAAACAGGCAACATTCATAGTACACAGCTGGCCAGGAGGTTTCTGAGGTGTTCCCTTGAGGTGATGGGTGCCTTGTTAGAGGTGAGGCTTGGAGCACTGCAGGGCAGCTTCTCCTGATTTCTTTTCCCCCTGATTGCTGGTTATGCAGCGTGTGGGTGGGTTGTTTTTTTTCTTAGTACAATGTCAACTGCTGGGTGAGCAATGCTGGGATTTGTGTAAGGGTTATGTGCTGTGGTGGGCGTGCAGCCAGCTCTGCCCAGGAGCACCAGGCATGTTCCTGGGGAGCAGGTATGTTCTGCAGGTGCACTCACCTGTTGCAGAGGAGCCTGATCTCTGTAGTGCACTCGGGGTGAGCTGTTCAGGACCAACCCTGTACTCTGTGAGTTTATACTGGTGCCTGCTTAATGGGATTTCTTCCACAAAAGGGCAGTGGTGAATCACCCAGGCTAGACACTGCTGTCCAAGGCCACCAGCTGTTGACCTTCAGGACAGTTTTATTTATACCTCGGAGCAGGTGTTGAAGTCCTGATGCACGGAGCAGTGCTGAGCTGGGAGCTATTGGTCTGGTCTGCTGTCTGTCCTACACTAGGCTGAATTATCCAGCTGTCCCTGCCTCCACTGCTCTTACCCAGGGCGGGATCTCCAGCAGCAGCACACAGGGTGGGGAGAGGTGGGTGTTGACCAGCTATGAGGGCCTCAGTGTGTTAATGAGCCTTATTACCTTAATCAGTCTCACCTGGGAGCCACTTTGCCCTGATCAGTCTCACCTGGGACCCACTTTGCCCTAATCGGTCTCACCTGGCACCCATTCCCAGTCCCCCAGCCTCTGGAGCTTCATTTGAGCTTGGGTCCCGGTATCATCCTGAGCTCTGTTGGGGTATTGTCTCTGTTGTTGCCTCTCTGGGTGCACCCCAGACTCAAATTTGGGAGCTGCAGCTCTGTCTCTGGCTGGCTCTCTTGGATGGACTTTGGAGTGACAGTGCAGGCATCCTGGCCTCTAACCCTTGTCTCCCAAATGGACTTTGGACCTACATTGCAGGTAACCTCTACAACTCTGTCTCTCTCTTGCTCTTGTCTGAGCTCCAAGGGTGGACCTTGCCCCTGGTTTGTCACCTCACCTTGCTTGGGGCTGTCCATGGACCTGTCACCACCTAGCCCTTCTCAGACTGTGCCAGACTGGGGAGGGCTGCCCTGTGGTTCCTGGCTTGTCCCCTGTGTAAAGGGGCCCCACTCTTAGTCCTCCCTGGCACCAGCTATAGTCCTGTGAGCATTTCATTAGGCTGATTCAGTGCTGCTGTTGAACCTTTAAGCAATCCACTGGTCTGAATTGAAAATTCACTTTTCTTGAGCTTCCACCTTCAGAGCTCTCCATTGTCCCTTCCCAGCGTTTCTGGGCAGCTGGTGTTTGAGATGTGGTATGGAAGGGTTGTCCTGTTCTGGTTGAGAGATGCTGCCCAGGCAAAGAAAAGGCTGAGGATGTTATTTAAAGATTTAATGTGTGTGCTGGGAATAGAGCAGGGATAATTTCTTGGAGGCACTAGGTATGCAGAGCACTGCTGTGCATGCAGGAGTTGAACGTGGACTGGGGGCTGGGATCAACGGGAGCAAGTAATGCCAGCTGGAGACACCAGAAGCCTTTTAAAAAGAGCTTGAAAGGAACACAAAACTCAACACACTTGCATATTCCAAGCAGTGCACGTAAGCAAGACTCACTTTTACATTTTTCAGAGCAGATTAGCGATTTTCTAATTAGGGAAAGAGCCGAATACTGAGCGCTGAAATGGATAAGCGACTTAAAAAGAACACAGAAAATCGCAAAGTGAAATCACTTAAATCAGCTTGGTCTCCTCCTCCCCTTCATGCTTGGTATGCTGTTTATCTTGGCAAATAGGGGGAAATAAATTCCCTGGAGGTGGCACATACACTCCAGAACCTGAACACATCAGATATATCCACGCAGGGAGTTAAAAGCCCTAAACTGCAGATTTTTGAATCAGTCTTCTGGACCTGCAGAAATATGAGCAGGGCTGGGCTTGCTCTGTCGGTTGTACCAAGCAGCAGCTGTTTGCTAAATTTTCATCTGGATTAAGGAGATCCTTGTAGTCGAGGCGTGTTTGGCCTTTTGGGTGGTTTGATGTTTGGCTTTGTGAAAGAGCAGAATGTTGTGATTGTGAAACGAGTTCCCGGGGCAGCTTCGTCATAGATTTCACAAAGTATTCTGAGTTGGAAGGGACCCACAAGGATCACTGAGTCCAACTCCTAAGTGAATGGCCTATACTGAGATTGAATCTGCAACCCTGGTGTTATTAGCATCATGTTCTAACCAACTAAGGTAATCTCAGGGTCATTGCTGCCACATGCAGATCTTGAAATCCAAAATGTCGTTGGCTTGTGCTAAAGACTCATTCTGCTTGTCAGGCCTGAAGCCCTTCACCTTTCCATGCCTTAGATTCATCATCTACAAAGTGGGGTTGCAATCTGGGTTGGTGCCTGGGCTTTGGAAGAGGCCAACACAGGGTACTTTGGAGGGGTGCACAAGGCAGTTTACACTGGGCAGTCTTTCCTTAGGCTCTTGTTATTCCAAAAAATAAAGCCAAGGGAGTGTTATGAGCTGTAAGGACGCGGGGCAGGGAGTGTGTCTCGCTGTGCACAGAGGCAGAGCTCGCATGCTGCAGCCACTGCTGGACCATAAATAAATGTTAGTGGGCACTCTCTCTCCCAAAGCACCTATCACTGCTGCCATCCATGTGGAAAGAGGAAAGTAAATAGATTCTTGGATTGTCTTAAAGGCAGAGGGAATACGCTAGGATCAGTCTGTTGGATTTGTTGAATAAACTACAAAAAATAAGATATAATTCTCTGCAGACTCAGGGTAATGGGCTATGTTGTATTTTGCATTTCAAGCACCAGAGCATTCAAACCAAGCTGTCAAAAACTGGTGGGCTTGTTTGAATTAACCATGGCTTGAACTGGGCACAACATTTTTTGACTTATTTATGCTCCAGTAGAATTTTATGCCTGGCTGCAGCACACGTGGTGTTCTCTGCTTGCCCAGGGAGGTGTGCTCTCTGCCCCACAGTGCTTGCAGCAGGAATTACAGACTGGGGAGCCAAAAAGCTGCTTTGACATTTGTCTGAAAAGCTGACCGTGAGTCAGTGGTGTCCTGGACAAAGGAGGGTAGCTTGCTGGCTGGAAGCTTCTGGTGTAAATCCAACTAAACTCACTCCTGTGTTAATTAAAACTTGCATCCAAAAGCCATGCATCAGCATGACTTGGTTTGTTGGCTGCCCCACAGAGGTGAAAACAACCCCTTCACCCCTCCAGCTCTTACTCCTTGTCTGGTCAAGATGCTCAGGTGGTCAGATGTCACAACCCAGAAAAAACAGCTTTGTGCTGTCATTGATGCTGCTTGTGCCCTTCCTTGCTCTGCAAACACAAAAACATGGCTCTTGGGTTTTGCCCTAAGAGGGTAAGAAGTGTCAGGGAAATATTGTGTGCCTTTTCCTTTTAAATGGGGCCTTTGTACTGGCCTTAAAGATAGGTAAGAGGGATTTGTGCATTCCCTGACAGCAGAAACTTTTCATTCCGTTCTCTAGATGAAGATCAGAGGTTGTGAGATGAGAGGAGAGAGGCCAGCAGTGAAACAACCCACAGGTTAATCGTGGAGTTGGCATTTGGGGGATTCAGCTTTAAGTTCCTACAGGGTGTTTTTAAGTATTTGTCTGAAAGCAAACACTTAAAGAAACGGAAGCACACAAAAACATGAGAAATGATCAGCCCTGCAGCAGGCTCTTGCTTTAACTTTAAACCATCTAAAAGGTATGATTGTATCCTATGAATTGTGTTCTAGTTGGAAAACCTTTACAGTGCCTCAGCAGTTGCCTTGCATGCACACAAAGCACATTGCCTTGACAATACAGATCATATCTTCTGGCCACTTTTAAATTAAGGGAGCCTCAAAAAGGTGTAAATTCGCTGTAGTGTTCATTCCTATTTCCTCCCCCCAAATATCTTGAGAACTGGAGATTTCAGCTGCATAGAGGAACTCTGGGGGGGTAGCTGTGGTTCAGCTGTTCTCTTGGGTGTCCCTCACAGCCCTTCACAACATCTGTTGCAGTCACCTGGCACCATGAGCAGGGCTCTGCTGGCCTTGACTGACCAACAGAAGAGGTGGTTGGATCAGTAATGCTGCAGGACTGAACAAAACCCAACCTGAGTTGCAGCCTTTCTCTCTCTCTAGCTCAGCAGCCTGCCCTGCCAGCCTGCTTCTCTGCAGCTTCAAACCAAGGGGTTTTCATTAGACATTTTATCTTTATAATAAATAAAATAAGCTCACGCCCATTCCCTGGCTCTGAAGACGAGTGCCATGGCATGGTTCGCGTCCTTGTGGCTTGCATGACATTTCCCCAAAAGAGACTAACCTCACCTGGGCTGTGTCTCTGCCCAAATACCCTGGGGAGTCTGGGCTGTGACTGTGCTCTGCTGTGGGTGCTGGTGGGGCAGTGCTCTGGTCCCCCTTGGTTACTGGTGTAGAAAGAGCCAGCAGGTCTCCAGCAGTACTGAGCTGTTAGGGCAGGGTGGGCAGCGGCACGTCAGTGGGAGAAGGTGCCCTCGTGGCTTGGGTGCAGGGCTGGTGCTCTCCCAAGGTGTGCCCCACTATCTGTGAGGACCCTGAGCTGTGAGGATGCCCAGTGTCATTTTTCTCCAGTAGTTTGAGGTGCTGGCTTGCAAAAACCAGCACAGATACAGCACGGAAGAGTTCCAGCAAGGTCTTGCCACCTTTGTCAAGTAGCAGCCAACTCACCTCACTCAGTGCCCAGGCAGGAAATAAACTTGCTAAATGAGTATATTTACTGCAAATGAATTTGTACCAAATCTTGTATGTGCAGCAAAATCCTCTTAGATGAGCATCTGATAAAGGATTAAAACTATTAAATGATTAAAAAATCCCCTCTGCCAAATGGTGAAATATACAGATTATACAGTGCTTTGTTGTTTTGTTTTTCCCTTTGGCTTTGCTATTCCCACCCTCCTTGCTCTGTTTGAGGGGAGGGAAGAGAGGAGAGAGGGCTCTGCTGCATCCCCAAGGCACAAGGGGTGCCAGGGGGACTGGCAGTGCTGGGGGACCAATGGTAAATCCTGCAGGAAGATGGAGGAAAAGGTCCCCAGAACCTCTCCCAGCTGCATGCTGCATCCTGCTTTTCTGAGAAGCAAATGGATTTCTCCTTGTTATGGAGAGCTTTGCTCATGGGAAAGACTAGGCCCATTGGGAGGTTCCTGGGAATTTGGAAGCCAAAACCAGTGAAGTCAAGGAACAAAACTAAACCCTACAGGAGGGCTATTCCAGGCAGGATAGCATCCCAGAGGAGTCTTCATGGGTACAGTCCTACCAGTAGTTCTCTCCTTAAGCAAAATAGAAGAAGGATTGGTTTCAGGCAGCTCCTGAGCTCGCCCTTGTCATCTGAACTGCTGTGTCCCTGGTGGGAAACATCTGTGTCCATAGGTGGGAGGATCATCAGTGTTTCCTTTAACTCTGGGACATGTCACCTTCCCTGGTGAGCTTGTCAGCTTATCCTGCACCTCAGCAGCTCCCTATGATTTGCATCACCTGTGCTGCAGGTGGTGGCAGGTGACCTCAGTTATGTTGGGTGGCAGCAGGGAAGTGTCACATCATTTCCCCTGTCAGAACATCATTTGACTATGACACCTGCATGTCACTGGTCTCCTTTGGGTGTGCAACTAAGCACTCAGGGCTTGCTAGAAGTTTCTTAGCCCACAGTTCTAAGGCAATAATTGACAGAGCCGATAATCAAAGGAAAAGTGCCAAATATTCTGGTCTGTGAGGGGTCCAGCTAAAACTCCTTCTGATGTTCATAAGGCTCAGGTGTGGGTGTGGGTGTGTCCCCCGAACTAGAAGGTGTGAGAAGACTCCCTTGCTGTGGTCATGTGCCTGGGTAACTCCTGATAGCTCTGGGAGAGGAAAGCTTGGTGGGAGAAGGGACCAGAGCAAGGGTACAAGCTGCTGTTTTGACCCTGAATGTTGACATGAGACTGAAACATTGGGCCTCTGTGCTGTGGAAGGAGCTCTGCTGAGCCCCCAGCAGGGTTTCCCTTGGGCTGTCTGGGGCTTGCTTTGTGCTGTGGAGTTGGACCCCACCAGCCAAGGGCTGCTGCTGAAAGTACCCTTTTCCCTGGTGTGCTGGGCATGGGCACTGCTGTGTGGAGGATATTTTGGGGTCAGGCTGGATGAGATAACCGCTTCATTAATGTAACCCTGATTAGGCAGTCAGGGACCGCATCGGAGTCCAAGTTATTAGGAGCTGTCAGCAGCCGAGCGTTCAAGTGGAAGGATGGGAGAGGAGGAAGGAAGAGCCAAAGGGGCTGTAGCAGTGGTGGTGTCAGCTCAGTATTTATGAAGGGAATAAGCCTCTGGTGTTTTATGGCCCATAAGATGCTGTTTTCTCTGGGTCTGTTTGATTAGATAGGATTCTCTCAAGGGCTCGAATGGCACATCATTGATTTCTGCTCACTTCCATGGGGACGGTCAGCAGCCCTGATCTATGCCCCCTGGTTCCAGAGTGCTGAGAGGGGACAGCCACTGCTGGGGGGCAGCCTGTGCCAGGAAGGGCTGTTTGGAAGGGTGCACCCCTTATTTAGCCTGACTCCAGCTCCCCTGCTTTCCTGCACTGTGCTCTCTGCTTTGATTGCTTTGGGGCCATCACTTGCTGTCTCCCAAAATCAAGAGCTGGTACAATGATTCTGTCTCCTTGATATTTCGGGGAGAGCTAGACAAGGGCAGGAGAAGAAAGAGACAGGAGAGGAATTTAGCAGCTCGGAGGGGTTACCAAGAAGACCAAAAGGACACAGTTTCTAGCTGGTATAGCACTGTGGGAACAAGTCATGGTCAGAGGCGTGATGAGGTAGGGACCAGATTTAGGATTATTGGGCAGGTGATGGGTTTTCTAACTTCCTGTGCCCAAGCCCTTATTTAGCATTCATTACCCATGTGGAAATCTTGTCAAAATCCTGTCCCAGGTACCAAACTCTTAGAAACCTGTCCTTGTGGGTGTCTGGGTGCTTCAGGAGAGGGCAACGTGGTGCTGGCAGCAATGTCAGATGGGTAAGCCTGACCAAGTGAGTCAAAGTATTTAAAGGCTGCAACAGAGAGCAGCTTCCCTCATTTCTATGTTGTAACTGCTGGCAGAATCCTGAAATGAGATGGTAAATAGCTTTTGTAGCTCTTGTCCATATAGATTGGAGGCTGAGGGGTTACAGAGCAGACTTTTCCAACAGGGTTACAATCTTCAGGCCACGATCAGAGGGGGATCTTCATGCTACAGAGGCAGAGAGCAGGGCAGGAGAAAAGGGAGTGTAGGAACAGACTTTATCCTGGCCCATTAGACGTGGGAGAAGCCATCTTCAGCAGCATTGGAATCGACTGCCATGAGGAGAATTGCAGAATATTTTGTGTTGTTTGGCACATGAGGTTGAAGGCAAGGACAGCATGGAGATGTGGGGGCTTGAAGGGGCTGGAGAGGGTTTGGATAGTGATCTTGCTGGAAGGATCCTGGCTTGCATTTTGGTTCCTGCTTGCCTCAAGGCAGTCACCGGTGGGTGGGTTACTTCTGCCTCTTCCCCATGCATGGGGGACAGTGACTTGTGAGCAGTGGAGCATCCTGAGCTGGTGGCCACCAGTGTGAACAGAGGGGGTGTCTGCAGGAGAGCCTGGTGTGAGCTGCCAGGGCTGGCAACACCTCTGGGTGTCTCTAGGAAAGTTCAGTGACTGTTCCACTTGGTGTCACAGAGCTGAATAACTTAAGCTTGGGGGCTCTAAAAGCACGGCCCTTGTTAGCTGGTTTCCTCTGAAAGCTGGGCCAAGGGAGAGCTGGGAAAGAGGAGCAAAATGCCCACAGCATGGCAGGAGGAGGGATGTGGGTGGCAGAGGTCTCCTGGGATGATGGGGCTGAACTGGGGGTCTGCAGAGAGGAGCTGGTGCAGTTGTTATGATGCTACAGTGCAATTTGGGGCCAGGGAGTGGAGCATGGAGGAGAGGGTGGCAGGGCCACTCAGACCCTGGGGTTAACTCTTCTTCCCTTGGAAACTGCATTCCCTTTAACCTTCTGCTTTTGTTTTTTTGGAAACCTTTGAAGCCTCTTCTCTCCAGTTCATGTGAAACAGAGATGGTGTTTTTTGGTTGGTTGGTTTGGTTTTTTTTTTTAATTCAGAGGAAGGGTTAGCATTCAGCTCCTGCTGAGAAAAAAAGTGCTGGAGCCCAGGGCCTGCTGGTCCCTGCTCGTGCTGTGCCCTGATTAGCAACTTGTGCTGGAGCACATCAGCACAGGAGGCTGGGCTGCTCAGGGAGCAATGGAGAGAGGGAGGGGACCATGGAGATTTCAGCCCTCTCTTTGATGAGCCTTTGCTGCCTGGTTTTCCAGTGCTGGCAGGGCACTGGGGCTGCAGTGTGTGCTGCTGGCTCTGCCATGTGTGCTGCCTTCCCGTGCCCTGCTGGTTTGCCTTGGCCTGACCTACCTTTCCCAGCTAGTTCTGCTGCCTGAGTTTCTTTAGCCTCAGGAGCACAGGCTTCCCCTTCCCTCTGCCTGTCTGCCCACACAGGATGAGAAGCTGGTTTCTTCCCTCAGGTGATGCTCGGGATGCTGCCCAGGCATTTCTCCTGATGGTGTTCAGAAGGTGGGACTTGGATTAGACAGAGGGAAAAGAGTGGACAGATTGGGAGCAAAGCTGAACCCTGCCAAACTCATTTCAAGAAGGCCCTCGAGGTGCTATTGGCAATGTCCAGCCTGTCCTACCCCTTCGGCGTTGGCTGAGGAACATCCGGGACTTGCCACTGCAGTAGTAAAACCTCATCTTAGGCTCCCAGTCAACCGAAGCTGGTTTTTTCTTCCCTGGTGTCTGGAGGCAGTAAAAGCAACTGCCAGACTGTTTCAGAGCTTGCAGTGTAAGCCCAGAGCTCCAGTGGTCTCCAGGAAGCCTGCATCCCATTGCTGCAAAAAAGGTTCTGTCCTCAGGGAATGAAATATTAACCTGTACAGTCATTTTACTCCCATGCACTGGGACTGTTTGCTACCATTAGTACTGAAAATGGTCCTATGGCAACTATAGGCCTCCTCCTCCTTGCTCTCTCTTCAGTAATGAAAACACTCCCTTCTTTCTCCATCCTGAGGAGTTTTAATCAAATAAACCTGGCACACATGCTCCTGAAAGGAGGATGCTCTCTGTCAGCCAAAATCTGTGCCTGTTCCATTTTCTTCTGATTTAATTTTCCAGAGATTAAGATCCTGCTCATCTCCACTCTCAGAACTTGGCTGCCTCTGTTTTGTTTGTTGGTTTTACTCTGGTGGGTTTTTCCTTTCAGTTGGTGGCTTTGTTTTGAAAGCCCCAAGGGCACCGATTCCCGGGGATCCAGCAGGCTGTGAAATCGATAGGGAGCTGTGCCTTCCCACACCTGGCACCATCTTGCCTGCTCTTGCCCTTCCCTCCTGGACTGTGGGTTGTTGTCTTCCTCCAGAGGGCTTTGGCATTGATGCTGAAGAGCATTTCTGATGGGAATGTGTTTTCCCACGACAGGAGGCTGTCTCCTGGCTGCCGGCTCTGCTTGCTCTGTAGAAAGTTGCCTGTCTTTGCTGCCATCTTTGGTTCAACATCTACATGTAGCCTTAATGGAAGTAAAAATTTCACCCTCTTGTGCTAAAGACCTCAAAGTGGGTCCCTTGGGACTGTGTTCAGATGACTTTTGAATACCTCCAGGGAGGGAGATCCCACAGTCTCTCTGGGCAACCTCTATCAGTACTTGGTCACACTCACAAGTGGTGGTGGTGGTGAAATAAAGTGTTTCCTTATGCTTTTATGGACCATCTTCTGTTTGAGTTTGTGTCTGTTACTTCTTGCTGGGCAAGAATCACTGGGCAGCACTGAGAGGAGCCTGGCTCTGTCTTCTTCACATTCTCCCTTCAGGTATTTGTAGACACTGCTAAGACACTCAGCCTTCTCCAGACTGAGCTGTCCCAGCTCCCTCAGTCTTCCCTTGTATGTGAGGTGCTCCAGTCCCTTAACCATCTTAGTGGTCCTTTTCTGGACTTTCTCCAGTAGTTCTGTATTTCCCTTGCACTGGGGATCTCAGAACTGGACCCACCACTCCAGGGATCACCTCCCTTGATGTGCTGGCAGATCTTCCTTAGGCAGACCTGGGTACCATGGGCTGTCTTTGCTGCAGGGGCACATTGCTGCCTCTTAGTGTGCACCAAGGTCTCCAGAAACCTTTCCTGTAGAGGAAAAGGAGTACAGGTTATATCTTTGAAAGCCTATATTTAAGGCACTGGCACAGGTTGCCCAGAGAAGCTGTGGGTCCCCTGTCCCTGGAAGTGTTGAAGGCCAGGTTGGATGGGGCTCTGAGCAGCCTGGTCTGGTGGAAGGTGTCCCTGCCCATGGCGGGGGGTTGGAACGAGATGAGCTTTAAGGTCTTTTCAAACCCAGACCCTTCTGTGATTCCATGATTAATGGTGGGATTCAGTACATTCACAGCTCTCCCTTCTGAGTGTGCCAGCACTTGACTGCACCCCATTCCCGTTGGCTTGGCAGACTGAAGGGTTTGAACTTCTACAAAGTGTGGGGCTGTTGGTCTTCAGCCTGGACTTCCCTTTTTTCCTCAAGGTCTGTTTGATGCAGGGAAGGCTGCCCATTTGGGGTGCATTTGTGCCAATAGAGGGGAAGCACCCCTAAAGTTGCCCCCCCCACACCACTGGCCTCTGAGCACTGTTTTTTGTGAGGAGACTGAAACACCCAAATATTTCCAGTGCTCTATGCAGGCTGTGCAGATGTCTGGGGTCAGTGGTGACAAATTATGTAGATTCCTCCCCCTTCCCTCTCTCCTTTCTCATTTCCATTATCTGCCTTTTGTAGAGGCTGTAATTTATTGCATTTTGCAACCTTGTAATTTATGGCTTTTTTATAATTCTTTCCAAGCTTTCAGAAGTAACAGCTCCATGTACCCCAGTGCATTTCATTGTCACACTTGAGGCTTTCCCACCTCCCCCTGCACTTCCACTCTTTTCTTGTAACTTGCCTGTTTACTTGCTAAATTATTATTGTGCACTCAATAAAAATTGCATTTAAAAAGTGATAACTGAAATGACATTTAACATGGAAAGCACTTAAGCATAATTACACTATATGCATTGCATCATTTTGTGACAGTTAATAAAAAAAAATCTGAACAGGGTTTTTTGTTGTTTGAGGCTGTAGAGAGCAAGTACTGGCATTTCATTGCTTCTAGAAATGTGGGGTTTATTTTCACTGGAGGATTTGGTCCTGGGATTTTCCTGTCTCCTCCACCTTGGCTGATGCCACAGGTCTCCTGTGCCTGATGCAGCAGCATAAGGTGAAGAAGTCAGCCCTGGCATTCCAAGGGGTTAAAGCTTGCATAACATGCTCAGAGTTTGATATGGCTTATTCCCAACTGGAAATTTTGAGAGAGTTAGTTTATTTGAGTCAGTGAATTGAGCAGAGTTGCTTGTGTTGGCAGCAGGGCTGTGGGGAGAGAGAAGGGGAGGAGATGACAGCCCTTTGGTTGTTGTGGTCTGACTGTGGAGACTGGAGTAATGGTGTCAGTGTGGCTTTGGCTCCCGGTTGAGCCCTACAGGGATTTTTTCTGAAGAAAGCTGCTGCTGGCTGTAGCTGGGAGCTAAACAGTTAATGTCCTTGCTTTGTACTGCCCAGTGACTTCTACAGGAATGGGGGAAGTGTGCCAACCCCTCGTGACCCCGTGGCTCATATCCTCACTGATATGACTACTTGATTATTAGATTACCTGCAAATCACAGCTCCTTGACCATCTGCTGTGTGAAACTCCTCAGCTCAACCCCAGCATCTGTCCAGCCTGGCCATGCAGACTGTGCTGAATTCCTGAGCAGATCAGCCAGGCTTCCCAGGCATGCTTTCTTCTGCTGTGCCACGTTCTACCCTTCTCCTTCCCACATGCTGCAAAACTTTGATGTACGAAATGCTTCAGGGGCAATCCTCCTTCCTTGCCCTTCATCCCTTCTCCAGAAAGCGGGATGAGCGTGGTCAGTCAGTCGTACAGGCTGCAAACCAGCTCGGTAAATCAGGTCCCTGTCTCACATGGGGAGCTGCAACTGGAGATGCAGATCACAGGTCCTGCATAACCAGGTTAACCTCCCCTGTAGGAACTGTGGTCTCCTCCTTCTGGGAGCCCTGAGCTGCTTGGAAAAGGGGTGAGGGGTGGTGGACCTCTCTCTGCACCATAAGCAAGGTGAAGAGACAAGAACAGGGACCCTGAGTAGCAGGGCACAGGAAGATCTGAAAGGACATTTGAGATGTAGCGAACAGATGACAGGAGCCACAGTGCTTGACATCTCCAGGCTGTGTGTGAGGGGTTTCTGGAGCAAGCCAAGATAGACAGTACGTGTTTTCTGCAGTTTGGAGGAGTGATCTTCAGGAAGCAGTCTGTGGCAGGTTTGGATACTGGTCCATGAATTGGAAGGGTAGTGAGGAAGTAAGAGGGGCAGGAGAAAATTGAAACAAGCCTTTATTGAAGACAGGAGAGGAGGAAAAAAACCCCACCAGTGAGAACATTAGTGTCCGTGAGCAAACACCCCAAGGAGTCTAGAAACAATGTGTTGCTCTTCTGTGGTGGTGGTGTGACTTGTCCTTCGAGTTAATAGACTGTTAATCACTTTATGGGTCATTTAATTCAAAATGTTCACCAAAGCATTCTAAAGTTCGTGAACAGATAAAGAAGATTTGTGAACTCAGGCATTTTTTTCCTCTTTTTCTTCAAATGCACACAACTAGAAACCATGCAGAGGCAGTAATAACTAATATAGGTGGGAAAGGAATCTCCTGGAGAGATTACTCGATGCTTTTTCAAGGAGGAAAAGGCATTTTTGGTTATTCTTTTTATTATGATTTTTCTGAGCTGAGTGTAAAAAAAAAAAAAATTATTGATAAAATGCTCATCTGCTTGACAGTCATCTGGGAACTACTTGGTGTTATCTTGGCTTAATTCATTAGTAAGAATAAAAAAAGGCATTAAAAATGGACATCTCTATTGAGAGCACTTAATTCTTTGCAATAAGAGTCAATTATGTCCCATTGAGTAAGCCCCATGCAGAACCACTTACTTGTGAGATTCCTCAGCCTGATACCTGGGAAGATAAAGCAGAAGGAGGGCAGAACCCTACACTTGCAGGTGTGCAGAGTGCCTGTTTGGTGTGGACTTGCCCATCTCCTGAGCAGGAGGGTGGGTTGCAGGGGCTGGGGACGTGGAGGTCTGTGATCTGCAGCCTGGGTCTGTCGCAGGGAGGGAGGAGAGCTGTTCTCTGTGAGCTCAGCAAGTGGCTGGCAGATCTCCTGATGGTTTTATGGCTGAGAATCTGCTTCCCTTCCCAGTTCCCCTTGCACTTATTTCACAATAGCTCTTCAGTTTCTAGGGTAATGGGGCTGAATGCTCCTGCAGCGCATGGAGGATGTTCCTGCGCTGTGCACACTCCGCTCTCAGAGAGGGAAATGCTAGGGGTTTGTTTGTCTTGCTTCTGGCATGGGGCTGTATTGGGACCCCTTTGAGGTGATGGCACATTCACTGACTGCCTGTGCAGGTGCCCAGGGTGAGCCAATCACCCCAGAGTCTGGGTGCCTTGCTGGGTTTGGTACTGAGAACTGCTCTCTCTGTGTGTAAGACCAACTGTTTTGGTCCATGGGATGTTTTTGAGTTTCTCATTTCAGCAGGGATTAATTCCAGCATCCCTGTCACCTGTGTTGTCCAGGAGTTGGGGTGCAGGTTCCTTCTGTGGCACCTGGAGTGCCAGAAACATGACAACATGGATCACTCGAGGCAGGGGGGTTTTCTCAAGGTGGTGATAGTCTTGATAAGTTGGATGAGGAGACTTATATAAAATAGGAAAGGGAATAGCTCTAAAAGGAGAAGCAAATTGTGAAGCCAGTTTCCTGCCACACTGTTTGTAACTAAAATTTAGTGATGCTTTAAGATGCGTATTGATCATTCAAACAGACCGAGATATATGTGGTCTATATAATCATCCAAGTTTTATTTATGACACAAACCCAAGTCAGCACTATTATTTATGAACATAATTGCAAACCCACTTTTCTGTTATGTGATCAACTACACTGCAAAGCAGCCCTGGGGGTTGCCCAGCCTGGAGTGCAGTGAAATGTTTCAGGACTGTGGGAGTGAGCAGGGTACTGCTGCCACGCCGTGGGGCTCCATCCGTGATCTGCTGGGCTTGGGAGAATAAGCTGCAGAATACACCCATGACATTTGGAACATGAGGCAGAATCCTACAGCCTTGGGAAATGATAGTTTTCTTTTTAGAACTCACAGTCCAGTTTTAGGAGGGAAGTTATAAGGTGGCATTAAAAAGCACCTGCTGCATCACCATCACATCTCACCATTTGAGTTTAAATGTCTCATCTGAAAAAACTCCCAGCCAGGGTTTCCTTTCAAGCAATTGAGGCTGCTTGGGTTTCAGCTTTTGCCACTGCTGTTTAGAGCAATGCTAATTAACATTCTGGGCAAAGGAGCAGAGAGCGGGGAAGGGAAACGCTTATGATTTGTAAATGCCACTTTGCTCTTCTGGCACCGTCCCTCAGGGGAGAGGATTTCTTTCGTCTCATTCTCGTCTTACCCCCCCCTCCCTCCCACTGCCTTGGAGTAAAGCTGATGGTTGGGCACGTGTTTTGCCTTAAGCATATGCATAAGTTTGCACTGTGTGTACCTGTGTGAGGGTGGGTGAGCCCGTTGGGGTGCGAGGGGCCCTGTGTGCGTGCGGAGCACGGACGTGCCGCTCGGAGGGTAGGGAACGCCTGGCTGCTGCGTGTGAGCCTTTACCAAAGGAAGAGGCATGTGACAGGCTTGTCCGTGCTACAAGTTCCCCCTTCCCTTGATGATAAGCTACGAGGAAATGGGGATGAAATCAGAAATTGGCAACATGCTGTCAGGAGGGATTAATTTCTGTCCCTGATTAACTTTATACTGGAACAGCAGGAGACTAATGCTCCACCGTACACGTTGCCTGATGCAACCTTTTCTTACGCCAAGTAGCTACGAATCCGTCCCTGGTCCTGCATTCTCCTTGTGTTTTCTTAGATGTGGCACGGCTGTTGCTCTGGATGCATAATGACAGGCCCCATACATGTTTCCTAATGCTGCTGGAAAGAAGTACTGAAAAAAAATCCACCGGGGCTTTGGGAGTCTGGCTTGAGCCGTGCAAGAGTTTTGTTTCTGCTTGTAGAAGCTTTAATGTGCCGGTCGATCCCTGGAGATTCTTGGTGGAATATTAATATTCTCCATTCCTGTGCTACCTTTCCCCTAAGGATTCCACAACACTTTGCAAAAATTAACGATAAATTCTTTCAAAGTGGGAGGTCAGTGAGCCCATGCAGACACAGGGAGGTGATTTGCCAGCGCTCACACAGGCAGGTCAGGGCTGTGCCTGTGGCAAAGGGGGAATACAGACAGAGTCCCCTCTCCCAGCATAAGTGCCAGACAATTGCTCCCTGCCTGAAGCTTAATTAAGATCATGGCTGTCATGGGGAGAGTGCAGGTGTGGAGCCCAAACAGCACTTGGTGCCGGCAGCCAGTGCAGAGGCAGAGCTGTGTGGGGAGCTGTGCCTGTACAGACAGACGGGTCTGGAGCTCTGCCCTGTGTCTGTGAGTGTGTGCTCCTGTGCAGGGGAAAAGGGCTGGGACAGCAGGGACTAGAGCCCTCAAAGACTGGAAGGAGCTGAAGAGGGAGAGGACAAGGCAAGTGGGGATTCAGGTGTGTCCATAGATGTGTGTGATGGTGGTTGAGCAGATCCAAGTGAGTACTTCTGGCTGCTCTGGGAGTTCTGGCTGCCCTGGCCCAGCTCTGGCTTTCACACTGTGGGTGCTTCCCTGCACCCTGTTATTCCTGGGGGGCAGTGGGCACCTTGGGACTGATTCTTCCCCACCATGTGACAGCTCTCCTGCAATCTTAGCAGTGTACATAGGCAGAGTTTGTTGGCCATAGGAGTGATGCTGGGATTGCAGAGCATCCTGCACTCTCCTCTTTGGCCATATGGAGAGCAGAAAGTCACAACCCCAATGCACAGGATTTGCAGAAGCTGGTATGTCTGGCCCCATATGGGAAAGAAACAGCCTGCCCTGTGTTCCCTGTCCTGAACCTGTAGCACATCTCTGTCAGTCACATCAGTTGTATGGATCAGCTCTATCTGCCTGCCTTGGCCTCTCGTGTTGAGATCACCCTTCCAAGGGCCAAAGCTGCCTTGCTCTGGCTTCCTCTGACCAGGGAGAGGACAGGAGAGCCTGTGAATCACTGCTGTACCAATCAGGGCTGAGGGGGGAGAATTTACCATCGTTAACTCCCAAAATTGCTCTGTTGTTTCATGTCAGTCTGCAGCCACTTGCTGCCCTGCTCTCATCAGTAACCAAATCAGGGCTGAGGATCTCAGAATTCCTCAAATCTGCTCTAACAAGAGTGCTGTCTGAGCACTCTTGTACTGTCTCTCTGTCCTTCCAACAAAAAAATATGTGCCTTTTTACGCTAGAGACGTGGCCTCCATTTTTGCACTGTTTTTTCTCTCCACCTCACTCCTGGTCTGTACATTTGTTTTCCCCAAAGTTTTGGGTTTGGACATCTGATCAAAAGTCCCCAGCTTTGATAGATGCGTAGATGTTTTGGGGACTGTTTAGAATATCACCCTGGTGAATGCTCTACCAATGGCATTGCCTAATTGTTACCTTAATTGTAGTTTGAACCCAAGACACTTGGATATGAAAAGCATTAACTTGCACGAAAAGAACATATAAACATGAGGTTTTTTGGCCTACAAGAGTAAAAACTAAACTAGAACAAATCTTCAGATATATAACAGGGGCACAGCAGCATGAGGCAGATGTGCCCGTTCATTGTAATTTGGGGTCTTTCCACCCATAACATGGTTTTTAATTGCAGTGAGGGATTTTCAGTTTGGGCATCAGAAGAAACTTTCAAATAGGATTGTGAAGTACTGGAAGCTGTGACTAGAATTTTCTCTTGTGAAACACAGAAATGTTCATCACTGAATTTCTTTAAGAACAGGTCAGAGGAACATGTTAGGAATGAGGTAACTGTGGTACTTATGTTAGAAATGACACATCCATCATACCACCTTCCACTGGGGGCATTGGAGCAGGCTGGGACTACATGAGTTGATGAAATTCCTTCCAGCCCTGTTTTCTGTGATGCTGCAGAGTTTTCTGAATTTTTTAGTGGAGCCTTTCCATTCAGGTGTCAGATCTCTGGAGGGTGCCTTCAGAAGAGACATCCTCTGGGATCTCTCTGGGTGTATACCAGTCCTGCCCCCTCCAAGACTGTGCTGAAAACAAACCTGGGCTGGCTTTCCCAGCTGGAGGGTTTGATGCTGCTGCTTCAGTCTTGCTGGGGAGGCTTTAGACTAAGCTGAAGACTTCAGCTGATATGACTTTGCAGTGGGTCACCTCTTTATTAATTCTCCAGGTGGTGTACTTTTGTTGCAGTCTCAGTTTCTGAACCTCACTGACTAGGGAGCAGGGAGCACTAGCAGGAGAAAGGATGAGTCTGAAAATGGCTGGAAGAAAGCTGTCTGCAAATCTGTTCTCCATATCTTCTGGGGACATGGCAAAGCTTTGAGCCTATTCCATAACAGAGATAACTTTATATTAAACAGAAGTTTAATTCATGACTTCGTTGCAGGCTGACTTTTCAGTGCCTAAAGGGGCTCCAAGAGAGCTGGAGAGGGACTTTGGACAAGGGCCTGAAGTGACAGGGCAAGGGGGAATGGCTTTAAACTGACAGAGGACAGGGTTAGATGGGATATTAGGAAGAATTTCTTCCCTGTGAGGTGGTCAGGCCCTGGCACAGGTTGCCCAGAGAAACTGTGGATGCTCCATCCCTGGAAGTGTCCAAGGCCAGGTTGGATGGGGCTTGGAGCAACCTGGGATAGTGGAAGGTGTCCCTGCCCATGGCAAGGGCTGGGAATGAGATGAGCTTTAGGTCCCTTTCAACACACACCACACTGTGATTGTATGAAAACACTGGAGAACATCAGACATGGAAGCCTGAGGTCTCCACCACCAGGGGATTAGAGCAGGGCTTGTGAACAGCACAGGTTAGGTGGGTCCTGAATGAGCCAGAGGGGATGGGTTGAACAAGTGGGTCTCTTCCAGCCTTGCCTCCAACGAGCCTGTGCCTTTACAGAAATGCTTCCAGTGCTTGAAATTAGGGAGAAATGCTTGTAAACGTGAATCCCTGAAGTGCAGAGAAAGCCCCACCACCTACATCAGAAGGTAAATCAAGAGAAATGCAAAGTTGCTATTTCTAAAAGTTCAATTTCTTTAAAATAGATCATTACTCTGCAGAAAACTGTGGGGGTAAATGTTGACAGTGCTGACTTATGCTGGCCTAGATTTCAATTGCTTTAGCTCTAATAAGAGATTTAGTTTAAATCCATGTCAGTGAAGTTATCCCAAATTTGCATCACTGCAGCTGAGAGCTGAATTTGGCCAGTGGTAGCCATCAGTAAAAATAAAAGGCAGCATGAGGTAATTGTTAGTCTTTTTCTTTTGTAGTTAAAAGGAAGTCTGCAAAATATGTCTGGGAGCTTTAGTGTGCACAGCACAGCCTTTTTCACAGCCTTTCCTACAAGAAGCAGCAGCTTTTCTGGCACGAAAGATAAAGCTGTTTTGGGAAAGAGGTCTGGTTATTTATTTAAAGTCAAGTCTTTGAGGATCTGAGAGTCTTTCCTTGCTCAGTGCAGAATGAGTGAGCTGTGTGTGCTTGGGGTACACTCACAGGGAACGGGGAGCAGCCTTTGCCCAGCTGGAGCAGGCCTGCCATGGACACTACCACTGCCAGGGTGCAAGAGAGTCTCGTGAAATACTTTCTCTCAGAGCAGTGGTGGTCCTTTCCCCATCCTCCTCACTGTCAGGGAAACAGAGTGCGGTGAGATCCCATTTTGGGTCTGTATGAGCTTTTGTAGTTGCAGTGTCTTAAACATTTAGCCCTGGGGGGAAAAACAGAGTTTTAAACTGTCCAGCAGCTGTGCAAAAGGCAGAACTGCAGCCACACAGAGACTGAGATCAGAGAAGCAGAGATGTTTCTTGCTTTATCTTTCCCTAATGATTTCCATCATCCTCTCCTGTTTGTTTCATTCAGATGGCTCTCTGAAGCCATCAGTCACCACACAATGCCTCCTTCCCTGGGCTTCCTGCTCCAAACTCCCTTTCCTCTGAACCCTCTGTCCATGTCCCCTCCGTCCCAACCCCTGTGCTTGTCCTGGTGGGTCCAGCGTGGTGCTTCAGCAGAGCATGTGTCTGTCTGCCTGAGAGAGCACTTTAACCTCCTCTGGTTAAGCTGAGGATCCATTCCATAATTGATTTAAATACTTACTTATAGGTAAATCAGAGAAAAATTGAGTTCTTTTCAACCAATATAAATCAAGCATGTGTTTCTGGAAGAGCTTCACATGTAAGGATTTGCACTGCTGTATCAGTGCAGCTTCCGATCTGGAGATGCTGGGGAAAACCCAGCGTGATCCAGCATGGGGGGGCACTGATTCTGATATGGTTTGGGTTAGAAGGGACCTTAAAGACCATCTTGTACCAATCTTCTGCCATGGGCAGGGGCACCTTCCACCAGACCAGGTTGCTCAGGGCCCCATCCAGCCTGGCCTTGAACACTTCCAGGGATGGGGCAGCCACAGCTTCTCTGGGCAACCTGTGCCAGGGCCTCACCACACTCTGGGCACAGAATTTCTTCATAATATCCAAGCTGAAATCTAGCAAAATAGCACATCTTCATCTGTGACAGCATCCCTCCTAAGGTGCACCCAGGGTATTCTAGGTGCAGTTTTAATGTTGTTGATCTGAAGTAGGTATGTTCTGCATAGACATAACTTGATCAAACTGGTTAACTCTTGAGAATATATCCTGAAGGGAAGTAGTTGAGGCACCTTTTAAAAAAATACTGTTTTCCTTACTAAAGCTTTTCTTATGCCCAATATAACCAAGTGAGCAGCCAGAGTCAAGCTTGGTGTGTTCGTTTTGTTTCTGTTTTACTGTACAAGCTTGTATTTTTAGAGATCATGTACTCTCTGAACACATTTGGGCATTTGTCTGAGATGCTGTAGCTGTTCTTTTCCTCTCATACATTAGCAGATTATGCTCTGGTGGGCTTTTCCCCCGACCTGGCAGCAAGACCCATCTAAGTGGCTGTGAGTGTGCACAGGAGTGCCTGGGCAGAGCTCCCAGCCTGGTTGAGACCTTCTGTTTTCACCCGTGCAGTGATTTATTTTTACAGCACTTCATCTGAAAGGAGAAGACCAAGTTTCAAGTTGTGTGATACTGAATTTCCTTGCAGAAGGTTCACTCTCTGCAAACACTCAGGCAGGTCTGTTGCTCTGAGAGCTCCTCATACAAGGGTTTGGGCTGATGAAGACTAAAAGCAGCTTTCCAGGCCAGGAGAGGTTTTCTGTAATCCAGGCTAACCGTGTATAGCCCTTTATCCCTGTCTAGTTGCTAAATTATGTATAGCAGTCTCATGTCTGCTTCTGGGCTGGCAGAGCTGAAGTCTCAGCTGTAGAGGCTGGTGATCCTGGGCTGAGAGCAGAAGTCCAGCCAGTGCCACAGAGGATGGGAGATGTGGGTGCCAGGGCAGGACAGGGAGCGCTGGAGCAGCTCCACCTCTCCATCCCTGGTGGTGTGGGCTGCCTTTTTCTCTTCCCCCACGTCCTCTGTGGTACTGCTGCCTTTTCACAGGCATTTTGGTGAACTGGGGAGCCTTAGTTCTATGGTTTGTTTGCTTCAGTTATAGCTGACCGTCCCTGAGGAGCAGCTAAACTGCACATTTCCCTGTCCTGCTTCTGCGGGAGAGCTCTGAAGAGCTGCTCAGAGGATGCTTGCATTTTATTAGGTGGGTGGAAGGATGGAGCACAGCAGGGAAATGGCACTGAGCGAGGGGAGAGGGGGTTAGGAAATGTCAAGCTGTTCGCCTCCTGTGCGCTGGGGCACGTCCGCAGGCCGCCGGAGCAGCGGCTCCTGCTGGGGACAAGGCAGAGGGGTGATAAAAGGCAGGTTGGGCTCTGTAGGAGACGCTGCCCACACTGCTCCCAACAGGCACAGCACATCGGGTGCCTGGGCTCGGGGCTCTGCTCACAGATGGGTCCTTAGGGCTGGTGGCATCCGTGGTACCAGCTCTGGCAGCTGGTGTGGGGTAGATTTGCAAAGCCCTCTCTGAACGATGGCACCAGTGCTCACCTGCAGCTGCTTCCCTTTGCTTTTCCCCCTCCCGACTCCTCGACAGGGAAAACCAGGATCTAGCACGTTCCCGAGTGCTTCCCCAGCAGGCCTGTGCCCTGTGCTGGTGCCCAGCCCTGGCCCTGCTGGGGTATGGGATGGGATGGGATGGGATGGGATGAGATGGGATGGGATGGGATGGGATGGGATCCGCCCGGGGAGGCGCGGGCAGCGCTGCCGGTCCCGGCGCTGTCAGCGAGGCCGCTGCCGCCCTTCTCGCTGCCTGCTTCATTATCCCTGACGCTGCGCCGGGGCTGGCATCCTCCTAATGTCATACAGACACCGCGGTGATTACCATCATTGCAAGAACTATAAGCACCAGACGATGAAATTTAACAACAGTAGGTGCAGCAGGGATGAGGGCAGAGATGGGAATCGTGCTGTCTCTGCTCTCTGCCTGTGGCCCTGAGCAGTCTCCATCTTCCAGCAGGATCTCTGGGGTTTGGCACTATTTTCTTCCCTGTTACCCAGCCACAGTGCTTCTTGCTCAGCCTGGACCATCTCACTGTGGTCTTGCTGGTCATTTATATTACTGGGCAATTCTCCTCTAGGCTCCCTCTTCACCAGTTGGGTCTGCTCTGTGTACACAAGGCACGAGCAAGTCAGCTCAAGGGTTCTCCCCATTCCTCTTCACTCATACTCTGAGCTGTGGGGAAAGGGCAGGACTCGGCTGTAGGTGAGATGAGACTCAAATGGGGCCAGGCTGATGCTTGTCTGGGGGAAACCAACAGATCCTGAAGCTCCAGGAGAAGCATTAGACGAGCATCTGAGCAAGCAGCACCTCTAAGGGCAGGTATCCTGCTGCAGCATTTCTTGTACCAACTAATTCCCTTTGCAGAGGCCATATGTGGGTCACTGTACAAAGCTGATCCCAGGCATGGGCCTGGCTGCAGGAGCTTGAAGGATACCCCTGAACAGAGACCTTCCCTGCCCCATAGCAATGCCAGGTGGGAAAAACCTTTTGTTTTCCTGCTTGCTGGCCTTTGTGGGGCATGACATGGCACAGTCCCATTTCTGGGGCATGAGGGGTTGTCTCAGGTGTGCACAGCTGTTGTGCCTGCAGCGATGTGTTTTGGTCTTTGGCCTCCCTCACTGGGAGCACCCCAACTTTGAGGTGGGATGCTCCAGGAGCAGGAAGGCAGACGCTCCTTTGCTGCACGTAGTACTGTGCTCTTTTGCAAACATGCCAGGTTTGCACTGTGATTAAACGCTGCTGTTTGGACTGCAGCTGTCCAAACCTGGTGTATTGGATTCATACAGGGGTGGGGAAAAAAATTAATTTCTGGAAGATGACTATTACCCAGATGAGGCACCTTTCCAGCAGGAGCTGGAGCTCCACAGCCTCTCCCTCCTTGGCCCTGAGCACACCCCAGCTGGGGTTTGAGCTGTGGGTACAGCTGTATCCTGGCCCAGGGGGCTGAGAGCTGCTGGGGTTACCCAGCTGCCCTGTTAGGGCTCAGATTTTTCGTTGCTGTTGTTCTTGAGTGGGGCAAAGGGGGAATCTTAGCGGGGAGTGGGTGCTGTGTAAGCACAGTGGAGTGATGCCCCTCTGATTTTGGAGGAGGGCTGCTTCCTGGGGGATGTTAAGTGGAACTGGGGGGAAAGGGAATGGGGGGGGTCTGTTTTGGATTGCAGGAGCACCCCACTATCCCAGCCCTCTCATCAGTGTCCTCCCTCATGTCCCGGATAAGGGGGCTGGAGAGAGTTGGCAGGGGAGGCCAATGCCTGTAAGAGACAGCGAGGCTGAGGCTGGGGAGACAATTTTTACTTTCTAGTGGTGCCCAGAGGCCTACATACTAATTGTGCTCCACAGGGAGCTGCCCTGGGATTTGTCATTTTTCTTCATGTTTTATCATCAGATACCTTGACCCGTGGAAGGTGTTGGATCCTCTCATAGCAGCTGAACAAGTGGTGATTCCTGCACCCGTTTCCTTCTCAGGCTGCCAAGTTTCATGGTGCTGGGTGTGCTCATAGGGAACTGGGAAGAGGCAAATGCTTTCTCTGAACCCTGACAGCTGCCTGGATATATGGGCACAGAGGGAATTAATGGCAGAGATGAGCATCATTTGTTGTGCATTAGAAGCAAGGCAAACAACTGAATTTAGAGAATGGATGTGCTAAGGCAGTATCAGATCTGCCTCCTTGGCTGTACAGGTGCTAGGAACATGTGCTGGCAATTGCTTGTGTTACCAGCTCTGCTTCTTAGTGAGGCCACTTAGCGCTTCTGGGCTGGTTTAGATCATCCTCGCGGCTGTTTGTAATTGCTCTATGCTTAGGAATATTTGGGATTAAATTTTTTGTGTTGCAGGTTGTCTTGAGCTGTTTGATTTTTTTTCTCCCCCCACCTGCCACCGTTTTTTTTTCCTTTGTTTTTGTTGTTTTGTTGCAACTCAGTACTTTCTGTTGTTTTGCCAGTGTTAATATTCTCCCCACACACTTGCCACGTATTAGTTCACTCTCAGCATCCACTGCTGGACTCCTTTCTGCTGCCATGACTGGATCTTCTGCTACTGCATCCAGTTTCAGCCCTTCCCAGATTTTTCATGGAGACTTGCAGTTTATAATTTGGCCTCACTTCCCATCCCCTGAGTACAACAGCTTCCTCTGTGCTGCCTGAGGGCTCATCCCTCTACAGGTAATTCAGAGGCTCTGTGCAGCCCTTCTCCTGTCCAGTAACTTCAGGTTTGCCAACCACATAGGGCAGGGCTGACACAAGGGCGCTGCTTCTTGTTTCAGCGTGGCTGGAGCAGTGCAGGATTTGGCTTTGCTCCGTGTCCCTGCATTGCCACCCACCTGCATGTTGAGGAGGCTGTGAGGGGTTGGGGTCTGTTCCTCAAAGGATTACAAAGTAAAACCCAGTCTACCAAGAACACACAGCCTTGCCCCCCTTTTCCCCCGGGGGTGCCAGCAGGGCTGGGTGTGAGGGTTTGTTCATGGAATCAGAAGCAGCAGATCCTTGACTCTGAGGTCACTGCTGGTACAAATGTCAAGCCCAGGTCCCAGAGCACTGGATCACAGGAGAATTTCAATGAGAATGGCTTTCCAATCTGGACAAAACAAAGGGCTTTTGCCATCACTGAGGAATGTTCTGGATGTCTTGGGCCAGAAAATACTCCGTTCGATTCAGCTCAAGGGAAAACCCAATATGGGAAGTGTCACCTTAGATAAAACCTGTTCTGAACAACCCAAAGCAAAATTCTGCAGTGAAGAGCATGAAGTTCTCTGAATTGCCTGGAGCCCTACAATTCGTTCCCTTGCCTGTCTGGGACGTTCTCATGCACGTATGGTCACTGTTAATTTGTCTTGGATTGTTCTAATTAACGCCGATGAACTGTTCAGCCAAGAAGACTGCAGAGCTCTGCAGCTGCAGAGAGGGCTGGAGGAACAGCTCCTGGTTTCTTTTTCTGTCCTGTCCTCCCTTGTGGACAGGCACCGTTTCTGTCCATGACCAATAGGAGCCCATTTTCTGTTTCATAATAGGAAAATACTAATGTCAGGACTCCCTCTGTACCCAGAGCTTTCTCCTTGAAGATTGCTCCTCTTTGCTTTCCTGATTGCTGCTGCTCAGCTGGAGGTACTGCGTGTCTTCCAAGCACATGACTTTGTTATGCTGTTACTTAGGAAAGGGGTGAAAAAGAATATGAGAGAATATTGCTTTGTGTCCAGTGTCCCTCGCCTTAACCCTCTCTGTGCTGGCATGGGGTGTTTTTATCTAGAGGATGTTTTTCTATTGGCAGTACGCGCTTTTTGATCTGAGGCTCAGAGTATGATGGAGCTCTGAAGTGAAGAATATCTAGAAATTGTATCCTGAGCTGCATGGAGAGCAGTGTGACCAGCAGGCTGAGGGAGGTGATTCTCCCCCTCACCTCTGGTGAGACCCCCCTGAAGTGCTGTGTCCAGCTCTGGGTCCCTCAACATAAGAAGGATATGGACCTGTTGGAGCAGGTCCAGAGGAGGGCAACAAAGATGCTCTGAGGGCTGGAACACCTCTCCTGTGGAGACAAGCTGAGAGTTAGAGTTATTCAGCCTGGAGACGACTCGAGGGAGACCCTAGAGCCCCATCTGGTGCCTAAAGAGGCTCTAGAAGAGCTGGGAGAGGGACTTTGGGCAAGGGCCTGGAAGACAAGGGGTAATGGCTTCAAACTGAAAGAGGGGAGGTTTAGACTGGATATTAGGAAGAAATTAATCGCTGTGAGGGTGGTGAGCCCTGGCACAGGCTGCCCAGAGAAACTGTGGATGCCCCATCCCTGGAAGTGTTCAAGGCCAGGTTGGATGGGACTTGGAGCAACTGGGTCTAGTGGAAAGTGTCACTTCCCATGAAAGAGTGACTGGAACAGAATGTTTTTTTAATGTCCCTTCCAACCCAAACCAAATGATTCTATGAAATCATTTCTGCTGGAGTCTTGGGATGCCTTTTGAATGTCCTTTCTTACTAAAGCATCTTCTTTAGAGCCACCATGCTCACGTAGCAATCACCTACACTAAGACAGGAGTTGCCAAATTGATGTGAATTATTTGGTTTGGGGACCAGAATTATTTGGGTGAAGCCCTTGGAATCAGGTTGACTGGAAATTTAATGATTGGAGTTGTCTTTCCTTGAAGACTGGCAGCTCTGGACCCCGTGAGAGCAGAGCCCTGGGGAGGGCACTGGAGCCATGCTCCACGTGTCTCTTAGGGGCTGAGGAGTCAGCTGAGGGGCACAGATGTCTGGCTCTCAACATCTCTGCTCTTGGCTCATGGACCATGTTCTCACAAGTCAGTAACCAGCAACACTCACAGAAATGCTGTTTTCTCCAGAAACTCCAGAAATGAGCAGATCTGAGCCTTTTGTTGCTGCCCCACTGACAGATGGTGTGGGTTACTGTCCTGGCAGCTAGGGGAGGTGACCTGAGTACCTTTGAGGGGAAAAAACCAGTTACCTGGAGTAGAGCTAGGATGGAGCAATGGTGTATGTGGACACAAGGCTGCCAGGAGAGGCTGCTGTCAGGAATTTTCTAGTGGCATGGAAAAAAAGAGGAGCTTGGGCGGAACAGGGACTGCAGTGAGAGCTTCAGGAAGCAAAGTTGAAGCCTGAAGATTAACCAGGTAGGTCTGGAAGGGCTGTGCACAGCCAAAAGACCAGCCCTTTGCTTAGTCTCTGATTGTACTCCTATGGCTTCAACCTCAGAAACCGCTTTGTTTAACCACAGAAGGGCTCTGTATGTGTCTGTCTCTCCGTGTCTGCTCCAGCTCTTGAATTTATCACCAGCTGCATTCAGCAAGTGGAGTCACTGCCTGCTCCAGCTTATTATAAGGTCTGGAGAAGGAAAAGGGTGGGGAGTAAGGAGTTTCCCGACATATTAGAGGGTCTCATCATGTTCTTGAGCTGTGTGATGTGGTGCTGTGTGGATCCTGGGCACCTGCCTTGCCCATACCTTTGTTTTTGCTGGCTCCACCAAGTGAAATAGTTGTGGTGGTATCAGCCTGGTGGGTGTCTCTGGCCAAACCTCTCCTTAGTCCGTGGTGAAATGGTGTGAGTTCTGAGGTACATGTTTGTCATGTGGAAGCTGGTTGTTCACTGTTTGTGTCTGGGTGCTGCTCTGAGTCCCAGGGCAGATCTGGGCAGGGACAGGCAAATGTGCCCTGAGAAATGGTTTCTGCAGCCCCTGGTCTCTTCCTTGGTCGACGTGGTCAGGTCTGCAACAAACCAGCAGTTACAGGCAGAGTCTGTAATGAAGCTCCAGCAAAGAGGGGGTTTTGTCCCGTGGGAAAGCATGATTTGGCTTCCAAGGGTCACGCAAGCTTGGGTAGGTGCCAGACATGCTTAGCATGGAATTTGCAGTTAAGCGTGGAGTCATCTACCTCCTTGGGGAGGTTCAGCTCTCCTTGGAGGGTTTTCTGCTCCCATATGTCTTCATGCCTGGAGCTGAAGGCATTTGCACGTAGCCTGAGGATACAGAGAGAATCAGAAAGCCTATTTGCTTTGTGGTTTTTTTCATGTACCTTACTTAAAAAAAAGATAAGGCACGAAGGTTTGTTTTTTTTTTTTCCCCCTAATCTCAGATGAGTGCAATAAGCTCTATCCTTTGACCCTGTGTTGGTTGCACCTGGTTTTGTAGACAGGTGGAGTTAACAAGTCACAAAATGATCTGAGGAGGTGACTGAGGGGTTGGTGGTTGTGAAGTCTTATGGTGGGACTGATTCCTTCTTGTTGAGGCCGTGCTGATGCTGATTTCCTTGGGCATTGTCTCCTTGTGTGTTGTGACTTGGAAAGGCAAGCCTGTGGGTCACTGCTGCTGCTTTGGGGGAGAACATTCAAATCCAGGTAATTGCCTCTGGCCTTCAGGATAATCCTGGTATAGATTTGTGCCTCTCCCTGCTGCAGCCTGGCCAAGTTCTGGACTGGTTGTAGAAATTCTCATTTCCTGAGGGTGCCAAATTACTGTGGCTTGCTTAGAGACATGGTTTTTATCCTACTTCATGTGATCCCCTTGCTCCGGTTCCTGGGGCTGCCCTGCCTGCACCAGTGCTGCCAGGTCTGCATGGAGCAAGCCCTGGGGGCAGGTGGGAAGTGTGGCTTACACTTGCCAAGTTCAGCAAGTGGCTTTGGGGAGGCGGTCAGTGGGATTTAGGGATGTGTTTGGGTGAGGGAGAGCACAGCAGGAAGCATTGTGGCTCTGCCTGTGCTGCAGGACTGGCTCAGCAGAGTCAGGGGGTGGGCAGTGCTGTGGGCAGCTCAGCTTTTGAGTGAGAGGGTGGGATGCTCATCGCTTCAAGCATGAAGGCAGGCGGCTCTAAAGCCAGTGATGTGGGCAGCAGGTCAAATGCATTTCTTTTTTTCTGGTGGCAAAGCTTTTCTCCCCTTGCTCCCCTCATTTCCAAAGCTTATATTGTTACTTAATCCACATTGCGAGAATTCTCTTTCAGAGGATCAGCTTTTCTGTGGGAAGACTCTGTATTTCTCTCTAATATTGACTGTCTTTCTTTCTCTTGCTTCCCTTCTTAGATCTACGATGACAATAAAAACCTGTTTGAAGTCAAGGAGAACGTGCCCAGGAAATTGGTGGAGAAGGTTGCAGGGGACATTGAGAGTCTCTTGGCCAAGAAAGTCCGTGCTTTAAAGGTAAGGAGATGGGCCTGTGTGCCGATCGTTTGATGGAGATGCTTGGTTTAAAGAAGAGGGTTGATGCTGGTGCAACGTTATGATCTCAGCTTCAAAGTGATTTCTGTGGTTGTGTGGCCTTTTCTGGGAACTGCATCCCGCAGTTGGGCAGATTCACATGGAGTATGTGAGGCAAGGACGTATCATGTGAGGATCTACTATAAGTGTCTTCTTGCTTTTCATCTCCTCCCACCATCGTGCAAACACCTGAAGGTGCTGCCACAAGAATACAAGTGACAGCAAAGCCTGGCAGCAGATTTGACCAGTCCTTTAACTGGGAGTGTACTGGAACCAGAGGTACTGTGGTGTACCATGAGCAATAGCTCAGGGAAGTGTTTCAGACAAGAGGGGCCTTTCCTGCTTAGGAGAGGATGCACTGAAGTGTTTGTGCCTGTGTCTGGTACTCAAATCCTGTAACTGACTGCACGTGTGGGTTGCCCCCGTGGGTGTCTGCATACATTTCCAATCTATTGTCCTATTTTGTAATGTTCCTTTTGAAATGAACTCATTTTAACTGTAGTGGAGCAAGGTGACCTGATCGTGGTGCTGGCTCAGTAAAACCTGGCAGTGGCTGTAACGAGGCAGCAGCAGGGCCGTGCTCTGGTACAGCACTCTCTGCTACTGGGGAAGAGACAAGTAATTACCTTCTTGGAGAGATGGAGAACCCTCTCCTCTGAAGAGGGGTGTGGGTACTTCACCTCCAGGAGCTGTGTCCTCTCAAAAACATGAGTGGCATGAAATTGTGCAATGGGCACCTGGCAGGGTGGCCAACTGGATACAGGTTGTAACTTGATTCACTGAAAGGGCATCTGCAGAGTGATGGAAAAGTGGAAGGCTTGGAGCAGGTAGTGTAGCTGTTGTGTCCCTATGTAGGGACTACAGCCAAAAAGACTTGGCCATCCTTCAGTCTGATAGGCAGGAATGGGAGCACAGAAAAAAGTGCCGTGGTGAGGGAAGGGGTGTTGCAGTAACTGAGGTGTAACTAAGGCTGTGAGAGTTTAGAAGTGACCTGTCTCAAAGGCTGGGTAAGAAATAGCTCAGAGAAGGGATTTGGGTGAAGAAGATTGTTGTTTGCTCAATTCTTGACTTTGGGAAGTAAAGAATAATCCTACTTGGGATTCATACTAAGTGTTTTAGCTTGAATGGAGGGAGCTGAAGTGGGACTAAATAGGTGGACACTGCCAGCACTGTATTTGGGATTGTGGAAGTGAAAACCAGGGAGATGAGGTTTTTTTTTTTTCTTAACATGAGCTTACATCCTTGTGTTCGTATAGTTTGTGTGCAGGCATGAGCATTTATCATATTAAACACTCCAGAGATGTGCAGCACCTCTAGATGCTGGAGGAAGACATGGGGGACAGAAGTTAGTTGCAAACTTGATACACACCTGGACAACACGTGGCTCCCGTGGGATGAGCAGAGTAATAACCCTGAGTTACACATCAAGACTGTGCTGGGTGGTTCCACTGTGACATTTGAATTTCAGCTCATCAGTCACTGTGTTTTTCCTTGCCCTTTGCTCTGAGTCACACAGCATTACAGAGAGTTTGTGCATCTTCTGGTGCTAGATCAAGGGTTGAGCTGTGTCCTTGGTACAAATAACCTTGTTTATCTTCCAGTTTGCTTTCCTATTTTTGGGATTTGGGGCAGGACAGGCTGGTGCACTGTGAAGGGCTTGCCTGATGCTGGACCTGACACAGGAGTGATTCTGGCAGTGCTGGTTAGATAACAGCACTTGGCGCTGTCTTACAGCGGGAACAATGATCTGTTGACCTGAATTAGTCCTTTCAAGAGGACTCCTTCAGAGAACACTCTTGGATGGAGCAGTCTTTTACATCCAGCTTGCGTGTCAATTCTTGACATCTTGGCTTGGTGGCACTGACAAGAAAATCTGCAAATAGGGAAGTTGATGGAGGAGGAGAAATTGAATCTTCTGAATTTCTACCATGAGCTGAGCTGCTTTGAAGCAGTGGGGCTCCCATAGCTCCTTCTGCTCTCCAGCCTGTGTTTTCTTCTGTCTCAGTCTCAACTCTCCCCTTAGTTGAATCATCTCTCCTGGAGTTACTTCCTCCCCTTCTCTCATGACTCACGAGAGTGGTCATGACTTCTTGAAACACATTGTTCATCATCTGAGTCAGGTGGGACTCCATGTATCAGTGAGGGCAGGTGAGGAGGGAGAAATGGAGCCTCTCCTTGATGTATGAATTGCCATGTCACTGGGTGCTCACTCTGCTGAGAAGATGCATCCCTGTCTCCTTTGATGCAGGAGAGGGAAGGGATATTGCCTGTGCCTTGGTGGTGCTTTGTAGGAAGGTGCTAGCAAGCCTTTGGGCACACACCATGGGTGCACAGCTCAGAGCACTGTTCTGATTAGGTGGTGATTCAGTCCAGTCATCAAAGAACCTGTTTTCCTCTAAGTGAAAATATTAATGTGTCTTTATTAAGTTAGACTATGTGCAGAGCATTTATTAATAATACATAGTTTCTTACCTTGTGTGGTGCATTTCTAAGAAGCAGAAATCAAGCACAAGGAAACCAAACCTGTCTGTCTGGCCCTGGCAGCCATGGGGGCAGCACTGTGGCACAGGTCTGGCACTAGTAGGATGTTCTGATTTCCCACAATACGTTTTGGAGGAGTGCCACAGACAGGGGTGTGTGGCAGAGAGGGTAATTGCTTCCTAAGTGAAGGCATCTACAAGGGGCTGCTTATTTGGATGCTGTCTCTCCCTTTTTGTTCTGGAGCATTGTATCTGATGACAATCCCATTGTGGGACAAAAAAATTCCTAGGAAGATCTTTTTGCAATCCCCACCTGTTCCACCTGGCACTAGAGGTCATCATCTACAGCTGGGTCCTGTGGGACTTCTACCCTCTGTCCTACACAACAGCTTCTGTTTGACATGGATTTGCATCAGCACTAACTGCCCTTTCCCTCAGCATCATCCAGTGTCCTTTCTCCATGATGATTTCATTGCTTCAAGCCTGGCCTCACAATCTCCCTTGGGCTCTGTAGTTCCAGCTGCTTTTTATTCCCAAGCTTTAACAGGAGGGGAGGTAACAGAGATGGTCTTCAATACTGAAAGTGCAGCTAGTTTCCTCACTGAGTGAGCCAGGGCAAAGCCATCACCTGAAGGTCTGCAGGGGCTGGCTGCCAGCTTCAGATTCTCAAACCCAAGGGGTATTTTTCCCTCTTCCCCTTTCTTTTCTCTGTGAGGTTTTCCAAGGATTCTCCAATTCACCCGTACTAAGTTGTCTTCCTCCAAAGCCTCAGTGGCTGTGTTTGGTGAGGATGGTGAAGATAAGCCAGTTCTCCATAGAAAGGAAAAGAAACAGCAAAGATAAACAGTGCTGGAAGGAACCTACCTCCTTTACCATCAAATCCAGCCCCTTGCCTTCTCCATGTGCCCACAACGGCATCTCCTCTTCCCTTCCCTGTGCTGTTTGCTGTTCTTGCTTCATGCCCTGCCAGCAGACCCAGGCTGCTCTTTCCTGGATGCCACAGCTCTGTCTGCTGCTCGTGGTGACTGAGGAGGCCTTGGCAGCCCAGCCTCACTGCTGTGGACACCCCAGATCTGACTCTTTTGTAATACTGTGCAGAGGGCATGAGTGATGCCTCCAGGTCTATCCTTTCCCAAAGCTCTGCAGACTGGGGGAGAAGGGAGTTGTGGTTTGGTGGGGGAAGAGGCTGAGAGATGGAAATTTTAGATCCTAGGGTGTGTTTTAAGCTTGTTTCTACTTTTTATACAGTTCTTGTGAAGGCTGCTTTTGGATGCTGACTGCTTCAACCTTCACATATTTAACCACAGACAATTTGCTTTGCCTCCCGAGAGCAGCACATCCCACAGTTTACTGAGTGGGTTACGCCCTGAAGAGAACTATTCATACACCATGACCTGCCTAAAGATGATTGTCTGTGCTGGGGGTCTTTCCCCCTCTCTAAAAAGAGGCCTCCTGATCCATAAAGCGTGGTGGGAATGCCCACAGGCTCTGGTGCTGCCCCGAGGGGATGCTGGTGACACGGTTGGGCTGATACTTTTTCCAAAGAGCTGGTTTAGGTTTGGGTGTTGTACATCACTGGCAAAATCTTTTGGGATAAGGTGAAGTCTGTTTTATTTCCCATGGACCTCAGCTGTGGGCAGTGTCAAATATGACCTGTGGAGCAAAGTGGTGTTTTGCATATTGGAGAATTTACAATGTGCATTATGTATGTCTGTCTGTATTTTACATATGTATGTAGAAGTATTTACAAGTGTATGTACATGCAGCAGGTTCAGTGCACCTTGCTTGGCTCTGCTGATGAGAGCACCAACAGCACTTACCAGCAGCAGGAGAAAAGTTTGTGGTTTGGTTTTTTTTTTTTATTCTGTTGTAAAATTTAACAGCACATTTTTGTTGCTGTGTAACGAGCACCTGGGGGCAAGGAGGTGCTTGCCAGCAGTGTTCAAGGGTACTGTTCCTTCAGCTAGGGTGTAGGAGTTCAGTGTATTTCACTGAAGACACTCAGATTTTTCCTGTAAAAAGAGTAGGAAAACCTACACTTGGCATTGGATGTTTTGTTTTGGCAGAAAAGGGAATACAAAGGACAGGCCTGGGGATTTTCTGTGTTGTGAAGGCATCCTGCAGGGAAGTCTGGTTGGCTGCAAAGCCCGGGTGAATATGGCTCTAGAAGTTTGTGGTGCTCCCATCTTCCTTTACGTTGGGGAAGGTGGCTGGAAAAGCTGCAATTTGGTGCACGGTGAAGGTGGTTGATCTGGAGATGAGTAGGACTTGGGGTTTTGTACTGCCTTCACCAAATTTTGCTATTTTGTCTCTGATTTCCGCCCCTCAGTCTTGAGCTTTCCCACTTACTGGCACCTTTTCTTGCATATTGCTTCTGATGTGATGGTGCAGTTAGTACTTGACTGTGTTTAAGGACCCTCTGATGGAGGGCAAAGTGGGATTTTGGTGTCTTACCACAAAATACTTACCAAACCAGCTTCTTGGGATGAAACAGGTCAGCAGGGGCATCATGAGAGGCAGGAGCTGAGGCTGGTTGTGCTTTCAGTCGTGGTTGAACGCTCAGTGTGTTACTGTTCAGCTGGGACTAGTTCCAAGCTCCATTTGTGTCTGGCACAAGCATATATCAACAGTGCAGAGGGGATTTAATTGGACAAGTTTATCCCTTTAACAATTCTGATAGGCCTGAGATTTCCCTTGCAGGTATGTGGTGAAGGGAGTCTTTATCAGCTCTTCTGCTCCCTGATAGGGACAATAAAAGGTGTCACTTGTCTGAGGAGCTGCAAAAATTGGCGTGCAGCAAAGCATCTCTCAGCCCAGTTCAGAGCATCTCCCCACTCCCTCCTTTCTCAGCTGCAGAGGCACTGACCTCTGTCATGGCACAGGCTGGTAGGAAAGCACCAGGAAATCTTCCCTCCTTTGCTGTTGGGGTTGTTGCTGTCCTCTGGTCTTGGTGGCAGACAGTGAAGGAGGTCAGCATTCAGCAGAAGCAGCCCTGGGGCTGTACTGGATTTCTCCTCCACTGCTGGCAGTTCAAGGTCCCACTGCCATTCCCCTGCCCTGCTGAGCTGCCTGAAGGATGTTCTTCCAGGTGCTCGTTGGCCAAGTAGTTGTTGTGTTTAACTGGAGGGGTCCCAGGACAGGAGAGGGAGACCCTCCTGAGCTGCAGTACATTGGGGGTCCAGGTTGGGTGGCAGCATGTGGTGCTGCATGTGCAGCCTTGGTGGTTTTTCCTGCTCTGGTGTGGTACAGCCCTGGTTTTACCTGTGTGGGGACTTCTGGGCATGTCAGAAGGCCACCAGTGGTCACACCGTGGCCTGCTGGATCCCAGACCATTGTCCAAGCTAAGGGACACATTACCTGCCTTGCCTAGGCAGCAAAATAGGATAGGAGAGAGGGAATAAACGTAGTTCAGGTGAGCTCAGACACAGCCTGTGGTTTGGTGGGATGTGGAGCTTCATTGCCCCATGCCTTCCTGCTCCATTTCAGACACACAGCCACACACAGGAGCTCTGGAGTTGGTGGAGGAAGGACCACAACCAACAGCAACCTTGTGCATGCTGAAGTACAAACCATTTAAAGGCATGGTCTCTGTGCTCTCCTGTGTCATAGTGACAAATCCATCCCTCTTCCTGCTTCTTTGCTAATTGCTGGTTGGTGGCTTTTGTTTCAAATTCTATTTTTAATTCGCTCCTAATCAAATCCTGGCTGACAGTCCCCGTGCATTTGTTTGTTTATTTATTTATTTATTTACTCATTCGTGCATGTGTGTGTCTTCTCCTGCCTCACGATTGTTCTTGCGCTGGACCTGCTCCAGTAATCCAATTTGAATCCAATCTCCCAGGTCCGGAATTCTAATTTACAGATTGCAGAGGGGAGTCGAACAATGCCCACACACCAGGATGGGGGTTGATTGTCTAATCTAATCAAGCACAATCAGATGTTTGTAACAAGTCTATCAAACCTATATTGGGCCAGTTTGCCGAGCAGTGTAACCAGCTTTCTTAATAGCACTAACACAATTTAGGGCTTCCTGCACTTTCATGCAGATTATGTTGAACGTTTCCCTTTCTTCTCCCATGAGCACTTGGCAGCAGCCCAGCCCGATGGGCTTTACAACTTCCTGAGCTGCTGGGTGCACTTTGCAGCAGGGGAGGTTTATGGGGACACAGGGGCTCCTGCCGCTGCCTCCCCCGGCACTGCCACACACTGGGGGCTGGGCAGTCCTGGCATGATCCTATTTTGGGACACACATGCAAGGTACAGCCTCAGTACCACCAGTGCCTCTGGAGTCACAGATGGGGGAGTGAAAATCAACGGTCCTGATCTGATGAAATGTTCAGTAAGTCTCCACAGCAGATCCCAAGCCCCTTGCCTGGCTGTTGGTAAAGAATGGATGAAGAGACCTGTGTCCTCTCTTGTCCTTGGCAGACTGAGGCTGTTGTTTCTCGCTGTAAGAAGTCTGGACAGTTGCTGTTTAAAGAAAACACCTCTCTGTGGTTTTTTTGGGATGCCCTCTCAGGGCCTAGAGCAAAAAAAGGAGGCAGAACCAGCTCTGTAAACAAGCTGATGTCCCTTAGTATAGCTTTCCAACCCAAAAGTGAAGTTACTTTTACTGTGCAAATAAATAGTTGCCTGACTTTCCCCTTCCCAAAGACTGAAATATCCATCTCTAGTCCCTTACCCTGTCAGCCAGGAGGTGAACTGGTTCTCACACTCCAGATCTGTACCACTTAGCTCTGCACTTGATGCCTTTGCCCAGGGGTTTATTTTAGGTTTGTGGATTCCCCGATGCCCCAGAGCACCCTCCCTTGGAGGGCACTGTGTGCTGCACTCCTCCCTGAGGCAGGAAGGCTGCAGGGGGGGAACTGCTGCTCCCTGCCAGTGCCTGTGTAGCATCCGAGGCCGAGGTTCTGGTCTTGGGTCACACAGCTGTGCTGGGAGTTTTAGCTGGGCTTTTAGCCCGAGCAAAGCCTGCCCTCCTGCCCCCTCTCTGAGCGCTGCCAGGCTCCTTTGCACGCACAGGGAGGAGGACTGGGAACTCCCTGGAATGGGAGCTAACCTTTTATTTGAGGGTTTAATTGCTGTGCCTGCCTTGTCTTCCTGCACACTGTGCTGTGAGGAACCCAGACACCCCTGAGACCGAGTGAAGAGAAGGATGAAACAGTCCTTAAAAGGGGGTTTACTTCCCATCCTCAAACTGTGTTGTGTATTTGACAGCAGTTTGCATGTTATATTTCAGTTTTTCCTGGTTTTTCCAGCACGGGAGCAGCACTCTAAGCAGAGGGGGAGGTAACTGAAGTCATTAGAGTGGGCAGGGGATTTGCTGCAGTTCTCAAAGCTCAGATCCCTCAGCTTGGTCCTTACCCTCTTGAGCTCCCAAGGCCTGGTGGGATGCCTTGTTCTGTGCACTGAGGGGAGGTGTTTGGGGATGGCTGAAAGGGTAAAAGCAGGTGGGTGTGACTTACTGGTCTATCTGTATATATCACACAGATATAAATTGGTTAGTAATGCCATAGAGGAGGGGGTCTCCAAAGGAATTAGCACTAGGGAAGGGAATTGCCATTTAATTCTTCACAGAATAACCTTTAAACATGATTGGGAAGATATGCTTGCAATGATAGCAAAATAAAAGAAACCATGTCACTGAAAAAGGGATTTATTTGAATTTTCTTGGTTAATTTTGGCATGAGAAAATGCATTTCCATGGCAGTTCAGTAGCTAGAGTTGCTTCTGCGCCCTGTCCTGTGACTTTGTAATCTGTGCATCGTGGGAGAGGGTGAAAGATCTTTATTTTTCCAGAGTTGCCTGTAGGTTTGCAGAGAGTGTGTGCTTCTGCACTTCCAGGGACTGAGAGCAGATCTGTGAGTTCAGCTCCTGCCCTCCATGACACTGTACATCCTCAAGGAGCTCTCTGAAGCCCAAGATCTGGGGCAGAAAAACCTCCAACCAATTTATTCCTGTTTCATGTTTTCCCCCCTGAATGTTTCAAATGCATCATGTGGGGTGGAAGGCTCTTATATTGAATGGGAGTAATTGACCTGGCAAGAAACAGTGAAATCATTTGGAATTCACCTCAGGTGGAATGAGGATTATTTTTTTTTTTAAGGGTTTCATCCTCAGGCTGAACTAAAATTCAGTTATTTGTATAGCTCTGTTTACAGACAGGTAGTGAAGTTAAAGCCTCTAAATGATTGAGGGGGTGGAGGCTTGGTTCTGGAGGTTAATGGACTTGCACAAAGCTTTTTTGTCTCAAAAGCTCTCTTCAAATCCCGCCTTCTTTTCCTAAAGAAGGTGGATGGAGTCTGAAATCCGTCAGCTTCCCACCCCACCCCATAGCAAGGAGCTATTATATATTCCCAGAGCAGCTGATGTCCATTAAATGTTTGAGTGACACTACGACAATGTGTAAAATATCAGTGATAAGGATCTAGCAAATCTTAATAAAAAAATATAAAAAAAAGGCGACAAGAATGTAAATTGGACATACAATTGTGATAAAGAGCCAGAGATAACATTAAAGAGATTGTATCAATTTAATGCAAGTTTCGTGCCAAAGCCTGTCATCTGCTCTTTGAAGAGGAGTTGCTGGGAGCTGTGCTGTTCCAGCAGACAGTGCTCAAATCATCCCAGTCCTCTGGAGCGGCCGTCCCTGCAGCCAGCGTGCTGCGTGGAAGCTGTCTGCTTGCTGGGGATTAATGGAAACCTTTCCTACCTCTACAAATGAAAATAGTGTTCCTTGGAAAAAAATAAAGTGCCCTTCTGCCTGCTGGCCTTTGGGTCCCTCGAAACGCAATTAAAAAGCAGCTTAATACAGCCTTGCAATGAGAAATCTGTCAGCGTTCAGAGGCACCATCTGAAGTGAAAGCAAGATGAAAAGGTTGTGAGCAAAACTGTTTAACCATGTACCTGCCTGCCTGGTGGGGCTTGTGGAGCCCCTGGCTGAACGGGGATGTGGGGGGGCTGGAACTGGGTTAACTGGGGGAGCTGAAGCAGCTCCACGGGCACAGAGCTGGGCTGTAACGGTGCATGGGAGCTCAACCTTTGTGTCTCTGCTTACCTGTGCCTGCCAGTCACCTGTTTTCTGGGCTGGTGTTTCTGCTTTACGTCCTTGGTTTCTGTCCCTCCTCTGCTGTTTTGGATTCGCTACATCCCTGAAAGTGGCTGGGTAACATGGCAGTGAAGGCTGTTGGAAGTACCTTACAGGTTTGCTGGAAGTGGTAACTCCAGCTTTCTGTGCAGGGCTGCTGGCTGTAGGTCACTGTTTGTGCCTGCAAAAATGCCTTCCCCAAATTTTATGCATAATAATGGGAGTTAAAGTTAATTTTAACCTGGGGGGGGGGGGGAATCCTTTAAGTAAAGCTAGTAATTCCATAGCAAATGGGGGGATTATAAAGGCTGGGAGTGAACAACCCATCTAGATGGGGATGAGAAGACAGGGCTCCAGTGATTGCCTGGTTTTGCTGCTGCAAAATGAACCATCATCTTTGGCTGTCCCGTGTCTGCTGTTTGTGTGCCACTGCTCGTGCAAGGTCTGAGTTGCAATCCCACCTCAGCTCTACACAGAGAGCTGCTGGAGCAAGAACTTGTTGGGAGTAGTGCTGGAAGCAGTGTTTCAGCTGGATGCCAGTAGATGGCACAGCTTTGATATCAGCTCATTATATAGGGAGCAAACTCTGGTCCGTGCTGTTGCTATTGCTAATCTTAGCCATGCCTCCCTCTTCACTCTCACAGATGAAGAACTGTCTGCTGGTGTGCCAGTAATCGAGGAAGTGGGATAAGATATGGAAGATGTTGAGCTTTGCAACATTGGGGGGCAGTGGGAAACCATGATGGGGAAGAGAAGATAAGCACCAGTGTGCTTGGGTGAGCATGGGAGCTGAGAAGCAAACTTCCAGGTGGTGGTAGTTTGGGCTTCCCAAGTGCATTCCAGCAAGTGATTTATTCCCTTAGG
Source organism: Chiroxiphia lanceolata (assembly GCF_009829145.1). NCBI lineage: Eukaryota > Metazoa > Chordata > Aves > Passeriformes > Pipridae > Chiroxiphia > Chiroxiphia lanceolata. The sequence continues at coordinate 16,658,704 of NC_045647.1, read as the reverse complement.
ATAGATGTATTTGACTGCTTCAGCTTTGTGCATAGGGAAACTGAGGCCTGGGGAGATCATTCTTTGTCTTTGATACACCCGGGAATAAGAGCTGTGTTTCCTAATTAAGTTCTGGAACTTTTAGCTACAAGGTGTCCTTCATGCGTGATTAGGACAATAACGTCTCCCTGGAGCTCAAAGCTCCTTCTCTCTCTGCTCTGCTTGGGTTTGGTGCTATTGTTCCCTGGCCACTTCAGGCTTTGAATATGAATTTTTTTAGCAGTTAGCAATTTTTTTGCGCCCTTCTGAAAGAGGAAGAGTTGAATGCATCCTAAATCTGCCTGTAGGATGTTGCCCAGCTGTTTTGTAACTCCCCTCAAGCAAAACAGCCCTCTGGCCCATTCAGGATGGGCATGTGGGTTTTGGAGAGGCATCCACTGGAGTTTTGAGGCTTGCTCAAATGCAGCAAGACAGCCCTGAAACAGAGAGGGTGGCTGCCTGTCCCTCTGCTCCCCTGTCCTGGGAGATGTGCAGAGACCCCAGCATTAGAGGCAGTCTTTCTTCCTACCTTCTGCCTGCTTAAGAACTTCTTTTCATGACTGAAATTGATTCTTGCAAGTGGATGGAAAGGATAGATCCCAAATCTTGAGGACCTGGAGTGCATGTAGAATATAAACCAGAGTATATGTATGTGCGGCTGTAAATAGAGTTGTCACTCTAAAAGAAATGGGGTTTCTAGTGCTTGTCAGATCATTTTAAAACCATTTTTATTACTAGATTACATTCTGAGATAAAGTTTATTGTAGCAAAAAAGAGGGAAGGTGTAGGATTTGACTGCAGATTTGGAAACACACTTAAAACTTATGAAGAGTTTTTGAACCTCAGCTGAGGGCAGACTGTCTGCTTCAGGGTTTTCCTGCAGGGTGTCTCCTGCCCAGCACATTTAAAGGAAGATCTCCTGATTTTGATGCAAACTCTGCCCTAGGACATCACCTTTTATAATCAAGAAATGATGTACCATGCAGACATTGGCACAGGAGCTCCAGCTCACAAGTCTATGTCCTGCAGATGGAGCAGAAACCCTTCCCAGGCCTCTGCCCCAGCTGGGAGCACCCAGCTGGGGCAGAGCTGAGAAGAACCCAGTTCCCTGAATGTGGCTCTAAAACAACTGCCCTGAGAATTTTGTGTCAAAACTGAAGATCACTCCTGGCATTTGTTGACTTTCTTCTTTCCCTTCCTCTCCCCCATGACCATTGCTCCTAAAACATTTTGCTCTCGTTATTTCCTTTTTCTGTTCTCTTGCTTCTAGCGCTGCATCTGCAAGCAACAGAAAACCCTGGGTAGGTGCCAACTCTTTTCTTAGTTATTCCTTGCAGATGCCAGTAGCACCCCTTTCTCTAACCCAGCCTCTTCTCTCTTTTTCTCCTTGTTGTTCTAGTGGTATTTGTCTGCCTTTTATATGTACCAGTGACAAAGTTAACAGGGTCTTGTTCTCTTGGGGCAGCGTGCCAGAGAAAACAGCAGTCGTCTCCTCCCACCAGACTTGGGCTTCAGAGTTGTGTTGTTTTCCATCTACCTGCCCCATCTCCCATCCTAGTTTAGGGAACCACAAGGCACATCACTGACCAGATGCTGGAAGAAGCAGCAACTTTGCAAGCACCATCTGAACACTGCAGCCCCTTGTAGGGAGGAGGTAGCTGGAGTGGTGAGAAGAAGGTTGGATTTAACGCTGCAACTTGTGCAGACCCGAGTTTACCATAACCTCTGACCACTTAAAAACCAGATTTTTTTTTTTGGCATACAGACTAATGCAGGTAGTCCACACTGTCTTACAGACTAATGCAGGTAGTCCCCACTGCCTTGATGTTAGAGCTTTTTTGTCTCTCCCACCCCCAGTGCCATCTCTAACCCAGAACCTCTGCAAGGTCCCATTCTGAGGAGCTGCTTTGCTCCCTCTGTGCTGAGCATCCCTAAAACCTGAGCATAATAGCATCCCTGCTAATTATATCACTGCAGATTTATTTCATGGTAATATTATAGCTGGCCTCAGGCATCACCGCTATCATTGGAAAACATCGAACGATCACGGCTCCTTAGCTGCCTCCATTAAACCTGGGAGAAGCGTCTGGGCCTGTTTATAAGTTTGCCTTTTGATGAGAGCCAAGGATTGATGAGCTGGTGGGTGCGAGGTTTGCAGAAGGTGCCCTGGAGGGAAGCTTCCCTCGTCACGGCAGCCATGAGGTGCAGATGGTGGGATCGCTGCCTGACTGCAGACACAGCCCGGGAAGCGGGAGCCGGGCGGGAGCGGCACCGTTATCTATGCAAGGCAGACCTTGCTCCCGCCCCTGCAGCACCATCCCGTGCCCAGGGCTGCACAGCACTCCATGCAGGATGGCCCTGGGCTCCAAACCAGTGGTGCTGGTGGCTTTGCTTGGAGCTGCTCCCAGGGAAGGGGGTGTTTCAAGTAAGCAAGTAATGTTGCGATGCTTTCTGCTGGAAGTCTTGGAGGTAGGGCGGAAGAAAAGGCACAAATATTAGTCTGTTTTTCAACACAAAAAAAAAAAGAGGAGAAAAAGAATCCAAGAATTTTCTCTCTGTTTTCCTTGCTAGAAATAAAATCCTGTGGCTGATGTACTGGGTACCAAGGCCTTCTGTTACGAGTGTGGCTGTAGGTCAGCGCTGTGTCCCCAGGGCTGTTCTGTTCTTAGGAGCCAAGCTTGTGGCTGTTGGTGCTGCAGGCTCCATCCCTTATGGAGCACAGTCCGTGGGACTGTGTAAGGACATCCTTACACTCTGTAAGATGAAGCACTTGGTGATGAAGACCTGATATCCACACTCAGGGTTTTGGCAGATATATGAAAGTATTTCAACATATATCCCAGTACCGCACAGGTTTGTTGCAAGAGAATTTTTGTGTGCACCCAAAACCTGGCTGGCAGGGAGGGGGTTGCTCATCATCCCTGGACAGTGTGTGTGTCTTCCCCATGGTCTCCATGGTCCCCAAACAGCAACCTAAGGGCACAGCAGAAGATTATCACAGATCTAGAGAATGGAAGGAGATAACTTATCAAAATCCCTTTCAAGATCTATAAAAGTAGATCAGTTTTTATTGATTTTACTCTGTCTGGCCATAAAGTCCATTTTGGATATGGTGTGAAGTGCTCCAGCACGGCAGTGAGTGGGCCAAAAACTTGACTGAAATGGGGTCAGTAAATTGCATGCAGACAAAAGGCACTTACACTCAGACTGCATCAAGTCTCCTGGTAATTTCAGCAAAACAGGCAGAGCAGAAATATGCTGATAATTATTTAAATTAGACTCTGAGCATTGAATTTTTTTCTTCAAGTAACAGCACTTCAGCACTTGTCCAGATGAGTGCTAATTTACCCAAATGGAAAGGTTTATTAAACATGCCAGCCAGTGCTTTAGTAATATTTAGGACAGCAATTTTGCTTTATTATATCTCTTAACAAAGAGGACACAGGCTTCTTGATCCAGCACCAGAGCAGTCAGGGGATGTTGGGGAAGATCCACGTCAGCTCTGCCTGGTCTTGAATTAAGGTACATTATTTCTGCTTCAATTCTGTCTCTTTGCCAAGTGCAAATGTGGGACCTGATTTGAAAAAACTTCACTGACTTGACCAGTTTGAAGGCCACTCAAAATCTGGACAACTTCTGGGTACAGGAGCCACAGCCATGATTTGGAAACATTGAAGGATGAAACTGAGTTTGCTTCAGTGAAATGGGCCCCGAGCCATGTGCTGAGGAAGATGAGCCTCAGCTCCTCCTGCTGCCCCTTCCTCACCCTAGGACAGACTTAACAACTGTGTTGTTTTGTGGAGAAATTTGGGTGCGTGAAGATGATCCCACCCTTCATTTTCCCTCCCTCAATGCTCTGTCACACGCAGCCTCCTGGTCTTGTTGTTACAGTCTGTGTTGTCATCACCAGGGCTGTCTTTCAGACTAAGGCTGTTTCTCTTAGGACTCTAAATTTCTTTGTTGCATGTATTTTAGAAGATGCTTCTCCAATCCCAATGAACTGAGGTTCTGCTAAAACATCCAGTAGAAGTATTCTGCTGCTTTTTATGTCTATGGGTGCAGGTGTTTTGTTTTGTGGCTTCTCCCAGGACTCAGGTGGGAAATTAAGACTACTTGCACAGATTAGAGAGAATGCAGGAGTGTGTTAATCTGAGAATCTCCTCACAAAGAGGATGGTTATATGTCAGTGCTTCTTGGAGATCAATCCAGGGGAAAATTACTTCTAGGTTTTGAAATTCCTCTGGGTCCCCCAGAATTAAGACCACCACCTCCTTTGTGTGTGCATACTCATCATGGGCATGCAGATTGGAAATGCTGTATAATGTACCAAAATCCATGGTGTACTCTTAATATCTTTACATTTTATTTTTTATCTTCCATAAGTATCTTCTCCCTCTCTCTCCTTCATCATTCTCTTTCCCCCCACAAGATTGCTCTGTTAAACTATCTCACTGCAAATCTTGGGAGTGCCTGCAGCTCTGGATGCTTGTGAAAGCTTTGGCAAGGGAGAACCTACTGGAATTCTGGATTGTAAATTCTTCCAGAGCTTGGATGCAGGGTGAAGCCAACAGTGATGGGAATGGGAAGATTTTGGTTCAAATCCAGGTACTTGGTCTGTCTTTGGTACCATCAGAGTAATGAGAGAAAAGGCTGTGCCTGCTCTTCTATGCAGCTGTAGATGTTGGGTATCCCATAGGAGAAACAGAGAAGTGGATCTTCTCTAGAGTTAATTCAGAGGCTCTCTAATCTCCTCAGAGAGCTGGAGTCACCTTTTTCCTGTTCCATTGGAAGTGTGAAAGAGCTGCCAGGAGGAAACATGCCTTCTCTGCTCCCCAGCGTGGGTGGGCAGGAGGCCAAGTCCTCCAGGGACCATTGCTGATTGCCTCTCGTGATCCAGAAAGGGCAGAGCACTGTGCTGTCACAGCTCCTCAGAGGTGAACATGAAATTTTCAGGATGAGGAATATAAATGGAAATAACCTGAAAGGAAACTTTCGCTCTGCATTATTGATGAGACGTATTTTTTAGCATTTGGCATCCCAAAGGGAAGCCTGTTGTGACATCTCGTTTATGGTGGAGCCTCAGTGTGCTGTGGACCATCAGCTGGGCTCATCCATCCACCATAAAAGGGATGTGGGGAAGCAGCTGAGTCCTCCCAACTTATCCACCTTTAAAAAGCACAGAGAGACAGTCTGGAATTCAATTTTACTGTTCTAGCACCTTTCTTGCCACCCTGATTGGAAGTGCTTAACCTCCTCTTCCTTAATCAGTTTGAATTTAATCTAAAATTCATCCTTGGTGAAGGCAAATAGAGTCTGCTGCTCCAATCTTCAGCTGAAAATGATGGCAAGGCATGCAGGGTTTAGCAGGTAAGTGCATTGCAGCTGGGTCAGAGTAACACTCTATTTCTGGTGGCTCTGTGCTGACAAGGCTGGAGGTGTCAGCCATGTCCCATGTGCTCAGTTCCCTACAGGCAATGCACGTGACATTGTGCCAGTGAATCCCACGTGACATGTGGTTGGGGTGCCACAACCCAGAGCAGCAATACAAGTCAGGTCGTTGAGGTTGGCAGGGACCTTTGCAGATCATCCAGGTGAACCCCTGGCCAAAGCAGAGTGAGCTGGAGCAGCCTGCCCAGGAACCCAGTTGTTCCCAGGGAGTCCTACTTTTACAGGTGGGGAGGGTAAGCCCTGAGCAGTGACTTGGCCGTGCTGTGTGGAAGGGGGGTGCAGGTGGTTGGGGTGATGTGCCTGGTGTGATGGTGAGAAGGTGAAGAAGGCCTTGAGGCTGCAGGGCACGTACTTCTGTGCTTACTCACCTTTTCAAGAGCTTCTGGTTGCAGTGGTGCTGTCTTCCCATTAAGGAATCAAAGTCACTAAGATCTACAAGACTTGAAGAGCTTTAAGATCAGAACATAAATGCATTAGGGAGATTTGTCTTCTTCTCTGAACAGCTCCTTTACTGTTGGATGTTTTTGTATAGGAATGAGTGGAAAACAAGGAAGGAGAGGGAAAAGATGCAGTGAATTTTGTTTGTACAGTCCTTGGCCTTCTAATCACCAGTAGAAGTCACCTTTCTGCTGAGATCTTCCATGACAAGGACTCTTGGGAAGTGGTCTCTGCTGAAGGTCAGCCTGTGGGGGCAGTTACACCATCCCCATCAGAATGACCTGCTCCATCCTGACTTGCCCACAGAGCAGTCTTACAGCTCCTGCCACAAGGTTTCCTGAAAAAATATTATGCCATGTTTGTCCGAGCCACATCCTCGTGCCTGCCTGTGGAATGAGCATTCCACTGTGGTAACTCTGTCCCAGGCAGCTGGGGAGCATCCTGAATGCCTGGTGGATCTTTCAAGGGGGTGTTTCAGCCAGACCCCGTCCTTGGGAGGAGGTAACGACTGCAGGGCACTTGCTTTTGACCTCCTCCATCTCCCCAAAACCTGCAGGCCTCCTCCCGGATGAGGCTCCCTCCCGCTGGCTGTGGCTGATGGGGCGGGAGCTGGGGCTGATTGGCAGCGGTGCTGCAGAAAGCTGCCGGCTGATTTACCTAATCCGTAGTGCCGAGTCAAATGCAGAAGTGCCGGCTCTCGTTCCTGCTGCAGCTGCGATTTCCAGTGGGAGAGAAAGGGAGGAGCGCGGCCGGGAGAGACAGGCAGGCTCTTCTGCCGTGTGAATTGGTGGTCTCCACTCCTACTTGGAGAGCAAAAGGGATTATAATGTCACATTCTGCTTTATTTTCTGTTTATTTCCTCCCTGTCTTCCTAGTGAGGGCAGATAGCATACGGATTAACCTCCAGGGACATCCTATCAAGAGAGACATAATTTGCAGGTTCCTAAGTATGTGAATTTCCCTGGCAGGAAAACACTTAGAGGACCCTGTAGGATGCAGACATTTTGTAGAGTGTCCAGAATCTGCAGTGTGTTGCCTCCACTGTGGACCTGGAAGGCTTTTATAGCCCAAATCTGACTCCCTCTTTCGAAGCACCTCACTGTGCTTCTTCGAGGGGTTCAGGACCTGGTGTGTGAATCTGTTCTTTAAATATTGCTCAGTTGGTCAGTGTCACAGCTTCTCCTGCATCTCATGGAAAAGAGGAACATGGCAAAACCAGAACAAGCCAAATTCTGCTGCACTGCTCAAAACAGCTTGTGAGTTGGGAGTTTGTCCTGTATCCTTTCTTCGTGCCTTCTGCTTTCCGCTGTGACTGATGACTGGGATGAGAACAACTCGGTGTTGTTCTGACTGTCTGGACCTGGACCTCCTTTGTGCTGCTGCTGTTCTGGTTTAGCTGCTTAACTTTGATGCTTGTGGGTTGCCTCATTAGGAGGAGGAACTAATGATGGAGCTAGTGGTGCACTCCTCGTTCCCGAGGTCACGCACCAAGACTGGTTTTGCTGATACAACATCTTTGCTCACAGTTGCATGAAATTCTTGTTAGAACAGTGCTCAAAAAGCTGTTCTTAAAATCTTGGGCAACATAACAGGATTTTGGCCTACCCCTTGCACAAAGCAGGGATGGTTAGATGGGTTGGTCAGGGCCTTGTCTTTTGGCTTCTGGAGATCTCCAGGGCTGAAGCTCCTTCACTCTGGGTCCCGTGTTCCAGTTGACCAACCTTACAGGATTTGCTCTGTTGTGTCAGCTGCTTCTCATCCTATGCCTGTGCACCTCCAAAAAAGAGACATATTGAAGTGTTTATTGCCCTTCCAGGTGCTGCAGGACTGGTGTTAAAGGCCCTGTGAGTACCAAAGCGTGTCCTGTTCTTCTGTCTAGAGACTTTACCTTGAGTGATCTCTTGCTTGGTGCCTCTTTCTTCCTTTGTTCTTCAGCTCCTTTTCCCATTAAATACATAGGTTTGATGGGTAATGTGGGTTTGAAAGCTAATGTGGGCTCAGAACTGAGGAAGGAGAGTGGTTGATGGTGCAGGAGTGGTAGAAGACAAGCTGAGAGTGGTATGTAGGACACCTGCTCCTGACTTCCAGCCAAGCCGAGCTGGAGGAGGGAGTCTTACGGATGACTTTGTTCAGATCATCAGGAGAACAGCACGTCTCCGATTTACTTTATAGGTCTTGTGAGGATTTCGTGTGCCAGAGCTAAAATAATACGTGATTTGTTAAACTGGCTTTTTTCACAGTTGTAGGAACCAGCCCAGCCATTCAGGCGGAGCGGTGGCGAGCGGCGATCAGCGTTGGCAGGGTGGCTGTGCTGACTGCTGTCGAGATGCTTTTTCTGAGGAGGCTGGTGGAAACAAAGGAGCTGGAGTGGTAAAGCTGCCCCATGCCAGACCTCACTAGCAGAGCAGCCAAATAGGGAGGGCAGGGAAATTAAACAGGGGCACAAGGACAGCCAAACTGATGGCAGCATGTGTAGGGCAACGTGTTAGAGAAGTGAAAGAATCAATCTGGCTGATTTTTCCGGTAAATTCAACAAGTGCCTCCAGGCCGTAGGAGTCACGCCAGTGTGGATTCACCTGACCTTTCAGGTGAGCATCTCATGGGCTCAGAGTATTCTCCCCAGTGACTATGGCAGGGTGCCTGCTCTCTAGGTTTGTTTAAGATTTCCTTTAGTGCTTTGCTGAATACAGAGCTTCTGCTGTAGTGAAGAAGGGAACTAAAATCGTGAAAAAAAAAAAAGTTATAAAATTGCAGAATCTGGAATATACAAGGAGCAGCCACACCTGTAAAGAGGAATTTTTCTATTCCCTAACAGGTTTCTTCTGCACATTCAGTCTGCAGCTGAAGTGGGCTTTTTGCTGTCTTTCCTTATTGTAATCTCCTAATTGGTTTTTTACATTCACTCCTCAATCGCTCTAAGCATTAAATTGTGGTGAGTCCCATTAGATACCCTTTTCCATCTACTTTACCTACTTAAGCAAATTTCAAATTAAGATTTTCTTTTTTTCCTACAGCTTCAGCCTTTCTGATGTGCCAAGTAACTTGTGTGTTAGGAGTGCTGGTCTCACAGGCAGTGGGTTCCCCACCTCCCTCTCTTCCCGAGCAAGTCATGGAGAAGCAGGAGCTCAGCACAGGAACACATTCACTGCACTCCTGTCTGATTCGGTCTTCTGAACAGAATTTTGTGTTGTGGGTTTGTTGTTATAAAGGGAGGATGAATGATTCATTGCTGTCTCGCAGTGGAGGGGTCAGTGGGTCGCCCACAGCCACATCTTGTTATCATCTGGAATTTAGTCTGCCGAGGGATTGTTAACCATCTGTAACACACACCGCTCATTTCTGCGGCGCGCTCGTGACCTCTGCTAATTATTTATAAAGGGTTAATTAATAGGATTCTGCTCTAAGCACTGACCCGGTGTTCTTTGTTTCTGGTCCTTCAGCTAAAGAAACAGCACTCATACTGAAAACAACAGTAATTTATTCTTGAGAACAAGGTTGTGAGGTGCTGTATCAAAGCTCCACGAAAAACTGAATGTGGCGTCTACCTCTTTCCTCTGATCACTGATTTTGTAATTTTATAAAAGAAAGCAATCAAGTTTGTCTCATTATATTGGTACTCATTGTTCAATTCTATTATCTTTTTAGGCTTTTCTCTTAATGTTTGTTCCACTATTTCAGTAAGGCTTGAAATTAGTCTAATTCCCCAGATCACACTTCTTCCAGTTTTAAAATGTAGATGAAACAGATTAAGATTATTGAGTTCTGAAAATCAAAGAGACAATAAGGTAGAACCAATAATGTGGTGTTTGCCTGTTAAAATAGACTTGGCCTGCTCCTGTCAGCCCATTCTGAAAGCAGAAGGAGAGGGCACCCGACATAATTAAAAGGCAACAGGTCTCCTGCAAGTTAAATGCTTTTTAATGCATCTTGTAGCTCACTGATAGAACTTGTTGCTTGAAGAATCTGTCAGAGCAAGAAATTCAGCAAGACAGAAAAGCGAGGGGAAGCTTGTTCTGAGTGAGAGCAGTAGCTCTGATCCTGCGGAGGTTGTGACAGTCCTCGCTCACGCAGTGTTGATGTTGTAACAGTGGCTTTACTTGAGTGATGGAGGCTTTCCAGATCAATGTGAATTGATGCAAATTGAGCTGAGGAGAAGATAAATGACCAGGGCTGTTCTCTTTCTTGCTTTGGGAAGATTTAAGGCAATAATTAGCGAAGAAAGGAAAATGATTTCTTTTCTTGCAGATGTATTTTGTAAGATATGTAGTTGCAGTCTTCCAGACTGAGAAGAGGAGAGTTGGGTCTTTCTCCAGACCATTTGCAGGGCGTGAAAGTTGATGGGACTCCAGGCCACTTCCACTACAGCAGTCTCTGTGCTCTTCCTGAAAGATGCATTAAACTTTCCAGTTCATGTTTTACAAGCCCCACCACAGACTGAGACCACTTGGCAGTGACTCTCTCTAGAGAGCCATCCAAGCTGGCATCTCCTGCTTTACTAAGCCCTAAACTGCTTTGTATCTATGAAATATGAACGGTAGGAAGGAGTGTCTTTTATTACACCTGCCTTAGTGGCTGAGCCAGACAGCTACCCTGCCTTTTCAACTCTGTCAACTGTTGGATATAAAACATATATTTTTTAATTACAAGTGGGAGGATGAACAGGAAATATGAGAATAAGCCTGTTACTCTAATGGGAATTTTGCTATAAGAAATGTGTGCATCTTCAGTGCTGCTTCTCTCCTTCCACTTTGTTATTGCTTTCTAAGCCTTTTCCTTTAAAAATCAGTTTCTTAAGCAGGCAGTTTTTCATGCATCTTACCCATTCTGTCTATTAAAAGATCTTGACCCCTTCATTTCCATCTTTCAGGATAAAAGTAGTAAGTTGTGCCAATTTGGTAGTCAGTGTGTGGAAATCAGTGTCTATGAAATGCATATTCTCTTTGATTGCCTGCATTTAAGCCTGATTGTGATGTTTGGGTGATTTGAACGTAAAGTGCTACACGAAGTATAATAATCTGTTATCAGAGGCAGACAGAGAGAAGGGGAAACAACTCTTTAGATTTTGGTAGAATCCAGAGAGTTTTACACATCATCTTTTCAAATGCTGGCCTGTGGGAATGCCGTAGAGCTGTTTAGCAAGAACCAAAGCTTGAGATCTCTGAAAAGGGTGAGGCTTTAATACCAAGAACACTTTTTGTATTTCAGTAAGTCCACCCCAGAATAAAGTCTCACCTTTCACTTGCATGCTATTGGATTCCACCAATCTTCACCGCTGCTAACCAACAATCTGACATTCCTGTTGGATGTAATGGAGATGGAAACATGTCTTTTGACAACCTCCAAATAAAATGGATAATCTGCTAGCCTGGCACCTGCTGCTGAGTGTGTCCCAGAGGCCTTGCACTTGGCCTTTGCCAGGACAGATTTTGTGATCCGTTTCCCCTCCGATGAGAACACGCTCTGGTCATGGTCAGATGAGGTGGAAACACTTCTGCTGCCTTGGACTGTCTTGGAGCCAGTGTCCACACTTCTCTGTGCCCTCCACGTGGTTCTCCAGTGTTGTGCTCCTCACCTGGGAGGCAGTTTCTGCACCCTTAAAATGGTGCCTTGGCTACTAGCCCAGCAGTCCATGGCCACAGAATCTTGAAGTCAAATGAAAAAACTTATTTACCCTCCAGGGTGTGACACTGTTGGGCTGGCAGTACCTGGCACCCATCAGTGGGGAATTGAGGGCACCCTGTTATCCCCTCCCTGGCAATCCTGCAGTGGAACAGGGATGCCCAGGAGGATTGCTGCACTGCCTGTGGGGTGGATGGAACCTCCTGCTTTCCCAGGCATTTCACTGAAGCTGTGCTCAGTCAGAAAGGTGAAAATGCAGATGTTGTTTTTAATCACTAACTTACATCTTTGAAAGCCCAGAGGGGATTTGTCACTTCTCTTCCATAGTACTGAGGTTGTTGCATGTAGAGTCCCACCTGAATGTGAGGTTTCCCAACGTGCAGATGCTGTGGGAGAAGGAAGGGAAGAAGTGGGATCTCTGACTCTGACTCCCTATTTTCCCTCTGCCTCTGTGTGGCTGCTGATGATTTAAATTGTCAGTTTAATGCATCCATCTATTTAACTCAAAAATGTGTTTGAAGAGAGGAGGAAGATGAGGGCAGACCTCTTACCTGCAGTGGGATGTTTGCCTTGCAGAATTCCAGCTTTACTGTTTCCCAGTTGAGGCCCAGTGATGACTCCAGTGGATGGGAGTCACAGGCTTTCCTTTGTCTGATAGGCTGGGAACTCTCTCCTAGACACGTGTGTGGGTGTGGGTGTGAGTGTGGGTGTGCAGGGGTGTATTTGGATGTGCATGGACACTGCCTGGAAGAGCAGAGCTCTGCTCTGGGGAGCTCTGGAGACTGTCACAGCACAAACCCACTGCAGTATTAGTAGAAAGAATGTGATTTGCTTGTCTCCAGGCAGCTGTGCCCAGAGGTTTCCTTGTCCTCTAAGAAAGAATGGTTGTTGCAGTTTTAGGGCAGTGCTCTCAATCTCTTAAGTAAATTACCAAGGAAAATGGTTGCTGCTATTATTTTCTCCTTGTGCTCTGCTAGTTCCGTTCAGGGCAGTTGTGTCGGATTTCCTTCCTTTTATCTTCTTGTTTTTCGGCATGTCTGCTTTTTTCCTTTCTCTTTGTATTGAGATTTGTCCTTTCTTTTATAGAAATTAAAATACCACATCCCCGCTGATCTGAGACTGAAGCAAAACTGGGACTACAGAATAGTTTGTTTCTAATTGAGATTTGAAAAATATCCCTCAATAATGCTTTCAGCTATTATGCGTGGGAATATTTTGATTACACTTCTTATGGCAAGCCCACGTTCTGCCATGGCAGGAGGACAAGTGAGAACAGTATTTCCACCATGAGGTGTCAGTCCTGAAGAGCAGGTGGCTCAGGGTGGAAGGCATGATACATGTGCACATCCATGGCTGTGTGGTGTGTGAGCAGCATGTAGAGGTACATGGTGATATAAAACACTGTCAGGTTTGATTACCCACACTGGGCTTTTTTTCCTTTGGGCTTGTGTAGCCTTTAGCACCTCTGAGCTCCAGCCCTTCAGGGATTTCCTGAGCACCAGGCAAACATCCCCGGTGCCTTTGCATCATTTGCAGCGAAAGCATCCTGGAAGATGGGCCCAAGACTTTGACAGTAGGGCTGTGGTTTTGAAAAAGACAACTGAGAAAAGCCAGACTTGTATTATTAAGCCTAAACTCCCTGCCTGGAACAAGAGCTCAGCTGGAAAACTGGTAGGAGTCTATAAGTAAAAACAACCCACCAGCTGGAAAATGCGACTGCAGCGCGAGTGTCCAGCATGGGCGGGCAGGAGGGGAAAATTGCCAGCAGGAATATTCTGGGAGTACTCATGGAGTTAAACATGCTTTGTAATGTCAAAATACAGACGGGGTGTGGAAAGGCTGAGCAGCTAACGGGGAGCTCAGTGCTCCTAAATCTGCAGTTGAGCCATAAACAAGCGGAGCCCGATGTCCATCGGCAGCTTGGCTTGGGAGTGCCTGGTGTCTGCGCACGGCTGAGCTCGGCACTTAAACGCCGCCGTGCAGCTGGCTCTGGGAGTGAGGAGGCAGGCAGTGACAGACAGTTAATGCTGAAGCAGCTCTGCCATTTGGGCAGGGTTCAGATGGACACCAACCTATGAAAAGAGCTAAATTTGGGGAGCAAAAAGAGCATCTGGATGCCTGACGCCATCAGGTGCTCTGTGAAGGGCAGACAGGACTGGAGACTAGTGAGAAGTCTGCTTCTCACCATAAGCATAAGAGCATAAGACATGATATCCCAGCATCGTGACTGATTACCAGTGCACAGTGAGCTGCCATGCTGCCCCCATGTCATCCATGTCCCTTTCTGCTCTGTAGAATGGGAGAGACATGAGCTAACAGCTCGTAGGCTTTGACAACTCCTTTGGCTGCTTGTTACTCCTTGAGCAGTCCAGGTGCCATCCTGGACATCAGGGAGCAAATCTGTGTGTCAATGCAGAGTAACTGAGAATCTGCCAGAGGCAGCTCCTGGCAGAGCTGAGACCGGAACCTCAAGGCCTGGAGCAAAGACTTGGAGTCCTCCAGGGCAGCTGGAGCAGAATGACAGGCTTGTGTCTGTGTCTGAAACCAGCCCCCCCAGAGCCTGCAGTTCAACATGGTGTTCATCAGCTTCCTGCTTCTAAACCAAGTGCTTGTGCACGCCTGGCCTCCTCTGCCCTCCTGTCCAAGCTCTGCTTCATCCGGGAGGCTGAAGGCTGAGCAGTGCTGGAAGGGTGTCCCATACCCTCTTTTAAAAAAATTGTACTTGCATGTATGGATTGCGTTCTCTTATGGAACAAAGTGTCCTTAATAATAACTGTCTTTTTTTCCTATATCTCGCTGCTCCAGTGTTGTGTCCCTCCAGGGTCCCCAGTGTCAGCCCCCGGTTTCTCCCTGTGTTGACTTGCTTCCCGTGCTGGGTTAGAAAGCAAAGAGATGGAGTGGGGCCGATGTGAGTGCCACTGCCAGGGCAGGGAGCAGTAGTGCTCCTGCTGCCTCTGGGTGCAGGGCTCAGGACCCCTTCTCTCCCCAGAGCCAGGCCTGGCTCTCCTCCGGTGTTCCCAGCATCATGTGACAAGCAGGCAGGAGGCAGCACAGGCAAGTGTATTTGTCATTTATTTGCTCAGCTGGGCAGTGGAGGGTGAGTGAATCCATGATTTTAATCTCCGGTTTTTTGGCTAAAAGATCAAATTTACATAGAATAAATTTCTGTTCCACGCAGTAAAAACAAGTGTAGCTGCCTGAGTGCGTGTGCAGGGCATTGCCTGCTAACTAGGGCGCTCAAAGGAGCTCGCTCCTGTCTGGAGGCAGGCAATTACTCTCAAGATTTGTTCTTTTTAGAGCAAACCTTTGCAGGGAGCAGGGGAGGAGGCAGGCGCTGCAGGGAGAGGGGCAGTGGCAGCAGTGGCTGCTGCTGCAGCTTTTGGCTGACTGTGGGAAGGCAGAACCCTGGGCTGGGCTGCCCAGGAGGCCTCCCATCCTGCATCAGGGAGGGCTGGAAGTCAGTAACCCTAAAACATAGTGATTTGTAGAGCAAATGGCTGAAATCTGCTGGAGCTGCAGGAGTTTGGGAACTGCTGAGCATCATCAGCTTCTCCTTGAAATGAGGCCTGTTTGACCTGTGGGCGTTTGAGGAGGAGCTGCAGGAAGATGCCAGAAGAAAGTGGGATGTCTCAGCCAGGAGGAGGAAGGCCAGGACTAGGGTGCAGAGCCAGGAGCAGCCTCACCTCAGGCTCTCCCCAGATCTCCAGCTCTGCCCTACTTTGTCACTCGGCAGCCTCTTCTCTCACAGCAGTTCATCTGTTTACAGCTTCCTCTCTCAAATCATCCTGCCACCTTCAAGCATGAAAACTCTTCTTGAGGAGTGCAAAGCCACTGTGCCCTTGTCAGTCAAGTCTCCCTGGACTCCTTCTCCAGATGGAGAAGGAATGGCTCTTACCTCTCCCCCAGCCCCCTGAGTGTGTGTGCTCAGTGTTTCCCTGCCAGCAGGCATCCCCCAGCACTGCCCCCCTCCCAACGTGGGTTTTCCTTGTGCTGAGTCTGTCTCCCTGCCCACACAGCACCTGACACACTGGAGCTGAATCAGAGCACTGCAAATCCCCACTGGAGAGCTGGGCTCTGGCAAGCTTTACAAGTCTTCCCCTGGCCAGGGCTGGACTGGGAGCTGTACCCATGGGGCCACATTGCTGCCCTGTGCTGTGTGTCTGAGTGCAGGGAGGTTGGTCACCAGGCCAGGTGCTTTCCATGGCCATTAGGGAGACTTCTGTGCCCCTTACATGGTGCCTGCCTCAAGCAGAGCCCCAGGCAGTGCTGGTTGTGCAGCCAGGGAGGAGGTGACCAGGCTTTCCACATGCTGAGCTACAGCTCAGTCATCCCAGGCGCTTTATCACCTCTGTCTGGCCTCAGCCCAGAGCCAGAGATGTTGCAGACACTCATCATTTACCTCTGCTCACCTTGCAGGGATGTTCCTTGTCCCTGTGCACCAAGGCTGTGATTTTACAGACAGCTAAACCCACCAGTTCTTCCCAGTAAGCACCAGCTACTGGGTAGCTACTCTGAGTCCTTGCACTGGTGGCCCTTCCCTGAGCTGCCTGGACTCACCAACCACACAGTGATGCCCCTTGATTTGTCTTGCTTGAATGGTTTTCTTCCAGCCAAGCACACTGGATCATCTGTGGGAGGAGTCAGCACATGGAGGAGGCCAGCAGAAGTAGGGGAAGAGAATGGTGCCATCCCTCTTGAGCTTTTAAGCGTTCCCATGGTCAGCTGAGGAGCAGCAAAGAGAATTTCACTGCTTATTAAGACAAAGGGTCAGTCAGTGGTGGGCCAAGGAAAGTACAGTTGCCTTCAACAAACCTATGTTTGCATGTTCAATAAAGTGAAGCCTTGCTGCTTACAATGCAGGGCCAGAGGGTCTCTTCTGCTTGATCTTCCTGGTAAGGGGTGGCCTGTAGCAGATCCCCACTATAAGGTCATGCAGGCTTCTGAGCAGTTAGTGACTGTGCCTCTGGTCCAGGCGTAGTGTCCAGACAGCTCCCCATTTTGGTGACAGTGGTTGTGATAAGGAGTGAGCTCTTCAACTGTATCAGTTTATTCCAGTGCTATGTCTGGCCATGGAACATGGAGAGTGATGTGACATGTGCTGCAGGGCTTGTTTTTCTTTCTGCTTCCTTGCTGTTGCTTTCACACCTGTTTTGCACAACTCCTTCCTGCTGAAAAGATGCCAGTCATCCCCCTGGACCTCCCTGTGGGCCCAGGGCATTGCAGCACTGGGAAACAGGTCTGAGAGTGGGTTACACCCTGTTGGGTGCTCCCTGCACCACAAAGGTCAGACCAGTGACTGCAAGTGTTGCCAGTACATGTTCCGTGCTGCATGGGCTGCTCCACAGGGGCAGGTCCAAGCCCAGGGCAAGTCGCAAAGGGAAAACCTCCCTGAGCTCCTGCCTGCTTAGCACGGAGTGATGCGGGTCCCAGCCCCTCTGCCCCGGTCATTACACAGTGATTTATGATGTCTGGGATGTGCTGTTCCACGGATAACGCCCTCGTTGCGGTTCAGTGAGTTGTTCGTTGGATTGATTGATTGCATGACAGCGTCTGGGAGCTCTTTTGAACCTGAGGATGCTGCAGAAGCTCCTCTGTTGCTGACCATTGAGAGAGGGGAAGCTGTTCACGTGCCAACGGGGGCATTTTCACAGCCCTGTCTGGCACATCACTCAGAGCTGGTGGAGCTAAAATCATGGCTGGAGGGATAACAGAGGGATAGGGGATAACCTCATTAAATGGGGACTGCCTGGCCCCCAGACACACCACTGTGCTGGGGAGCCATGGCTTGGGTCCTGCCTCTGCTACTGCCTCCTGGGCAAACTTGGACTTGTTTCTAAATATATAAAGGGGCCCCATAGGGTAAAGCTCTTCCCTGTCCTCTACTGTGAGCATAAATTCATAAATGACTGTGAAAATTTCCAGCCCTGCTGTGAAGGGCTATGGAAATACCTGGAAAGGACAATAAATTTCCAAGCTGTGAGTATTGCTTAACCTAAGCTGCTTTCCATGGTCTCTGCACTGCAATACTGTGGTTTCGGAATCACTCTACCATTTGTCCTTCAAAGAGCACAGCAAGGAAAAGAGTTTCTTTCCCAATCCCAGCATTTATTCTGCTGGCGCCGGTCTGCTCCTCTCGTTTTGGATAGCATTTCTGTGCTCCATCTATCAGACCTCTGGGTGCCCTGGAATCAATCAGGAATTCCAGCCTTGTGCCTGCTAATTGCACGGCAGTTTGGTGGCTGGGAGCTCTTCCAGCTGATGGATGGTGTGCGTGGAGGTTTTGCTCCATCTGAGTGACACCCCACAAGCAGCACAGCATCATGTGCCAGCCAGCATGGGGGGGAGGATAGACACTTGCACAACAACAAAGCAAGCCGTGTGTGCACAGAGCTGTGACCTCACTGCTACTGGGGGAGCATTTAGGCTGTCACTGTGGGAGCTGTGGCTGTCAAAGGGGTGCTGGCTTGACCAGAGCACTGCATCGACTTGTGCATGATGCTGATAACCAAGGACAGACCCTGCAGGCATTTGATGGGTTGGGCTGGGTATGAGGAGTCAGTGTTCCTCTGTGGCATGAAGGCTCTGAGGAGCAGCTATGCTCTGACAAAACTATCTTGCACCCGTCCACAAGAAGCTGACCACGATGGCAGCGAAGTGACACGCAGCCAGGTCCGTGTCCAGCCTTGTGGAAGCCAAGGTCAGTGGCTGGACTCAAAATAGCTCCAAGGTCTGCATGGCCTCTGTGACTGCCCACAGCTGCCCCGAGCAGTGTTCTAATAGCCTGGCACGTCTGGCTGGTGGTGCCTGTCCCAGCACGCTTTGGAGAAGCCTTCCTGCATCTGTAAACAAATTTGGATCTGAGGGTAGAGTGTGCCAAAGTGACAGGTTTACCCTTCTGAGGCACTTCCATTTTGCAGGTTTGACTTGACATGTCAGGCAGCTCCTGGGATGGTAACCTGAAAGGGTATTATAGGCGATGCTGTACTCCAGGTGACATGTTTAATCTTTCATCTCTTCCAGCTAATGTGTTTCGCTGATCGGTTTGCCAGGCAGAGCGGCCTCGCTGGCGATGCCAGGTCTGAGTTCCTCTCGCCTGCCTCTCATTCTGCACGCGCTGCCACACGGCTTAACAATTGTGTTTTTCATGAATAATTTGTTCTCTCCACGTCAGGCAGTCTGTGTCACTCTGCAGCCGCCGGCTTTGCAGAGGGGAGCAGCCGAGTGAAGGGAAGAGCCGGCACCGCCGGTCCTGGGCGAGCCTGCCCTGTGCCTTCCTGCGCTCAAACCGGGGGCTTAGTAATTTCTCCTTCAGAGCAGCGTCCTTTGCTGCCTGCGTGCCTGCTGTGTGCATCTCCCTGTTGGCTGTGCTGTCTCCAGGAGTGAGCTTTTGGTGTTAACTGGTGAGGCAGATGTTGTGCCCTGCCCCAGGAGAGCGCCCAGGTCCTCGCTTGTGGGGGTGAATTGGAGGGCATCGGGAACCTAAACAGCCCTTGTCTCTGTTGTGCTGGCCTGGGATTTTGCTCTTTGGTTATCCCCCAGCTCCCAAGGCTGACAAAAGTTCACTTTTAAGAACAGCACCCACCCTGATATCCCTGGCATGGGCATTTTGTAGTGGGGGCTCAGTGGGGGCTCTCTCCAGTGCATCTTTCCTTAGTGAGATTTCTTCCAGCACAAGTGAATCCCAACATTTTGGTCCCACCAGCTGCTGCCTGCGTGGCTTCCCCAGGGATGGGCTGTGTCCCGAGGCAGCTGAAGGAGCTGGTTCAGCCCTCATACTTCAGCAGAGCAGATAACAGCTTCGGTGAACTGTGTTATTTGCCCTGGAAAATTCTTGTTAGCACTCTGCTATTGACAGAACCGCACAGAATTTGGATGTTGGCTTTGCTCCTCACGATCCTCAGAGCAGCAGCCCAGTCGCAGCAGAAGCCATTTCATGTTTTCTCAGGAAAGCCCCCCTGCCAGAGTAAAGCAGGAGGCAGCAGGGCAGGCAGGAGCTGGCAGGGCTGTGGGGTCTGTCCGAGGCCCTGGCCCTTGACATACAGGCAGTGGGCACAGCAGTATTTTGGAGGGATGTGGTGCTTGCCAAGCCCTTCCTTGGGAGACTGGTGCAGGATTGTTTCTCCCAGGGCGTTTTCTGACTTTTCTCCCATCTTGTTCCAGCGTGTCATCACAGGATGGCTTTTACAGTCATTCTCCCTTCCAGAAATACTGGAATTAGCCTATTAAAGCTACCCCCTTTTAATATTCCTCTGGAGTACCAGCACTTGCCAGCAGGTTCCCTCCATGAGCGAGCCCTGTCCCTGTCCCAGCACTGCCTGCTGTGCTTCAGCACCGGACCCAAAATCCATGAAAGTCAAGGTGAAGATTTCCTGTGGACCTTCTGGGCTTTCAGTCAGACCCTAACTCATTTGTGTAGCATGTGATACTGGCCAAATCTGATATAATCATGTTTTCACAGGGGGGGAAACTGAGGTCTAGAGTAGTTGAGTCAGGATATGGATCCATCCACGTGGGAACTCAGTGCCTAGGCTCTGCATATCCCAGGAGCAGCACCGAGGGAAAGCCAGCCCAACTGTTAGATGGAAAGAGCCATATTTTTGCAGTCAGGAGGATTCTATCGTACCAGAGCTTTTTAATGGCTTTGAAGCAGAACTTTGGCCTGAAAGCCTTGCTCCCATGTTTTGGATGACCCTTAGGTGCCGTGGCTGCACGGCCGGGTCGGAAGCTCAAAGACAGACCGGCGCAATCGGGTGCGTCCTGGATAACAGCCCACGGGCTGTCATTTCTGTTGGCTTGTGATACTCGGTGCGTGTTTTCAAATACCAACTGGAGTTGTTTGCAAATGCCTAGTAAATCCCAAAATAGCCCCAATTTGCTGAATTTTGTGAATAGCATTCAGCCCACTCCAGCTACAATAGCAGCCTCCTCCGTGCCTCGCCGGAGCTCTGCCGAGGTACAATAGTGAGAGGGGCGAGGAGTGAGGCTGGGCGAGCAAATGTTATTATTCCAGCTTGCTGCACAAACAAAGGATGCGATTTGTTTTCCTGGCTTCTAGAGCGTTTTATTTGTATCTGCTCCGATTCTTTCGCTGCGTTCCTCGGTTTTCTTTTGTGGCTTTCCGCTCTTTGGGGACTCATTGTCCTGGCGAAGCGTGGTCCCTTTGGGATGGTGCTCCAGAGAGGGAGCACTGGTGCTGGGATGTGGATCGCCTCTCCCTTGCGTGTGTGTGGGCTGTGGAGGATGTCAGTCTGCGAGCATCCTTTCCGCTAACCCACAGTGGCGTGTCCTCAGTTCCCTGAGCTCTGTGGGAAGTCTGGCAGTTCAGGGGCTGCCATCCCCTCTCGCCCCAAGCTCCTCTTGCTACTGTGTTTACATGCTGGAAAGTTTATCTGCTGTGGTTTCTTCCCAGAGTCCAGCAATGAGATGCTGATGAGGAGTGACAGGAAGGTCACAGTGCAGGGGATGAGAGGGTGGGGAACACGCCCCGAGCTGGGCTCTGCATCTCCAGTCTCGCTCTGTCTCTGCCCAGCACAGCCTTGCTGGGGCAGTGGAGGCATCCTTAGCTGAGTTTGGGGTGGCCCTTCCTATCCCCAGGATGTCTGCTTCATGCGAGACAAGTCTTCACAACTCTTAAAGGTCCTTTATTCATTTTTTGTGTTTTATTTCTCATTCTGCTTCTGGGTCTATGGGAGTGTGTGATGAGCCTGAGCAAGCTGCTGGGGACAGGAGGGTGCCAATAACCCCAGCTCCTCTTCCCTGATGGGGGGATTTCCCTATCCCACCACCTGACCCACAGATCCTGTGCTTTCCTTGTTACAGAGAGTCTTGTGAGAGCATGGTGAGCTGCAGAGGGAGGTGGGCAGCCCTGTGCTCCTCCCCATGCGTGCTCAGAGAATGAGTGTTGCTGGAGGTGGGGACGGGAGGCAGGGCTGCTCACATGCTGCACAAACCGTGGGGCTCAGCACAGCCCAGAGGCTGCCAAGCCACAAACCGCAGCGTGAGCACGGAGATGTGCACAAGTATGATGGGATGGGTCTTGCTCTGGGGGTCAAGGCAGAGGTGGGACACACCACAAAGCCCCGAGATGCTCAAACCTTATTTATTTATTCTGGGAAGGGAGCGCTGGGTGCTGTGCTCCCTCTCTCCAGCACTGTCTGAAGCCTCAAATCGAGAGTGGCATTAGAAAGGGTAAAATTCGTTAGCATCTTAAAAATAAACCCAAAACCATTGCTGTCTCTTCAGATTTGCTGTGGGCTGATGGACCATTGGTCCGCACCAAGCAGTCTCTGCCCGGCGGAGACCTCTCAGAGGCTGGCTGGGGTAGTTGCAGGCGCGGTGCTCAGCATTCGTGTCCGAGCTTGGCATCTGTATCTAATCGGAAAATAAGTCACTATATATTTCATTAAACCAGCTGCTGCTGCTTTTATTTGCTTAGTTTGAATGATGCTCTGTTCCGTTGAAAACCAATTTGTTTTAGAAAAATGGGCTGTGTTAGCAGCCCACGTGCTGCTTGGCCCGTCCTGCCCCGTCCCTCCCTCCACGGGACACACTCAGCAGTCGGGCTGAGCTGTCCACCCACCCGGCAGGGGGTGGGACAGGAGGAGGCAGCACCGTGGGTGACATCCTGTCCTGGGACACAAATCTGCACATCCTGGCTGTGCAACAGCCCAGAGACCTTGAACAAATCACTTGCAAATGGTTCAGTCCTTCTGTTCTCTGTCTGTAAAGGAGAGATGGAGCAGCAAGTCTGGAGGTCCCTGGGTTGCCGTAAGTACCCGTAGGTAGGTGGGCTGACAAGATTTGCCTGTAATTTGGCCAAAATGAGGTGAGTGGGCTGGCTTCACCACTTTTAAGGCTGGAAAGCTGCCTGAAGTAATTGCCTGTCCTGCTGTGCTTGGCTTTGCCAGGTCTCTGTGACTGTGACACAGTCTGAAAACAACAGCAAATGAAACCTGTTAACTTTCCACACAGAACCCTGCCCCTCCTCACTGAACTGGGAAGTTACAGGAATTGTGTTTTAAAGCTTCACGCCACAGCCGTGAGGGGTAGCAATGTACTCCCCTTGTAAATTGGAACTGGAGAGTCTCAGGTTGTCTCATGGCCGAGGGGTTGTTGCTTTGCAGTGGAAGCCCCCAGGTCCTGCCCAAGGCAGGGAGAAGGGGTGGGCCGGGAGGAAACCTCCAGCCAAAACCTCTCGCGCTGGTTCCGTGTGTGTCTGTTAACATAAGGCAATTAGGAAACTTATTTCCAGCACACTGTTGGCCGTGACAGATTCCTGAACCCCAGCCAGCGCTTCGCGGGAGGAGCTGTCGTGGAAGAGGAAATAATGGGAATCTCGAGCTTTTTATAGCACTACCCGTTCTCTCTTGGCTGCCTGCGGGGAGCCTGATGTCCCCGGCACCACGCACGATGGGAGCCCACTGCGGGTGGGTGGGGAGTGGGACCTGGCTCCAGGGGAAGGTGGGAGCCAACATTCCTGCTGGGTGGAAAGGCACGAGATTGAAGCAAGCTGGTTGCCCACTCATCCAAAACCTGTGTGTGTGAGGATGCTTCCCCCTCCTCACAGCCAGCAGCCCCCTGTATGCTTGCTGCCTGTAAGGGGAGAGGGTACTGGGGAGGTTTTAGAAGTCGGTGGTGATTTTGATGCCTCGTCTGTTTGGCGATTCAGCTGGAGAGGCTGCAAGCATACCTGGTTCTCAGGCTGAAGTAGAGCTCTGCTGAGCACGTGAATCCAGGTCCTGAAGCCTGCCCAGTTGCCTAAAAAGGTCTCTAGAAAAAATTCAGCCTTGCACCCAGATGATCAACAGACACTGGAAATATCTATTTTATCTTTTTTTTTATACTTCAAGGCTTTAGGACTCTCCTAGCTGGCTGTGAACCTCACAACCAGGAGAGGAAGAGAAATCCCCCTCTTTTGTCCCAAACTCAGTCTGTCTCTCCACACTCACCGTCTTCTCACTCTAGTTATTAATCTCTTGGATACCCCATTTTTTTAAAGCTAGTCCCTCCTTTAACCTTTCTCTGCCTGGGCTGGACTGGAAGTGGGCAGCACAAGGACACGACTGTGGCAGGAAAACATGAGCAGTGGTGCTGGGAACAGGTCACTGAGCTGGGGCTGGGACCTGCTGCTGGATGAGCTGAGCAGTAAAGAAACAAATGAACAGAAGTGGCAGTGTGGGAATTAAATTTTTTTAATGATAATTTAATTCTTTTTTTTTACGTTAACTTAATTTGCTACAAGAGCAAAGGCTGGGCAGCAAAAAGGGAAGGAAGCAGACCTCAGACTGATGACAGGAAATGGTTTTGATGGTTGTGCTGGCTACGGAGGTGCTGTGGCTGTGGTTAAAGGCGTGATCAGGTTTACAGCAGCTGTGGGCAGCTGTGGATCACGGATGTCCATGGATCCAGGAGGATCTGTTGCTGGAGGCCAGCAAGTTTCCTGGGGCAGATTTAGAGCTGCAGGAGGTATCTCAGACCAGAACCTTCCCTTTGCTAGATGCAGCCTCCTGGTTGCTGCTGCTGATATTGCCTGGGAATAAAAGTGCTCTCTGCAGTTTTGGGAAAGGACAACCCCTTCTGATGTCCCTGTGCTGTTTCAGCCTCCTCTTGCATCCAAACATACGGTGCAGTTGGTGCGATGGAAAAGGAAAAACTGGTTCAGAGCATGTGATCAGAAATGTCCTGGACCAGCTCTGCATCTCCTGCTTCCTTCCACAGCTTTCCTGTACACCTCAAGGTCATTGGGCTGTTGCTTTCCACAGATTGCATTTTCCATTCCCCCTCTTGCTCTCGTGTTCAGCTGAGTCCAGCCACTGTGATTAAAGCATCCAGGCTCTCGCTGCAATGGCCGAATGCCTCCAAGTGCTGGTTTCCTTAACACACTCAGCCTTGTCACCCGGCCAGAAGCTGATTTACCCTGCAGATACAGGTGGGCATCTGTTAAACATCACCCCATCCCAAATGCACTGGCTAATGAGCCCTTTCTCAAGGGCATCTCCCCCCTTCCCCACGTCTGGCTGTACCCCTGCACTCTCCCATCCCCTCAGAGTGAAATCCCTGGAGTACAAGCACACACCACGTGGTCTGCCCTCAGTTAAAGCATGTTTACCTGTTGGTATTTCAGAGATGGAAATGACCACAATCCAGAGTGTTTAAATTAGGAGTGGCAGTGCAGGAACGTGCTGTCATGCTGGTTACCAAGGGTTCTTTCAGCGTGATGCTGGGATTCAGGGATGCTGGTTAAAGAGCATCCCTCTTTCATCCTGACTTTGAGTGGCAAGGACAGAGCAGGCTTTGCTCAGCAGGAAGGCAAAGAGGAGGAAATTGTATTTATTGGTGTTAACTGTCAGTATGGGATAAAAGACCAGCTGGATTCATAAACTGTGTGTAACACACCTTGGGGACAGAGAAATCTTGGCTGCAGCGCAGGAGGGAGTTTTCATCAGGAGTTCATAGGCATGGCCAGAGCTTGTGAGACCAGAGCTCTGCTGGTGCTGTGGCAAGGGACGATCAGACAGTTCAGCTCTCCTCTGTGCTTTCTGGGGGTCCTGGGGAGCTGCAACCCACCACACCAGCCCTGGAACACCATACTGGGGTTGTAGGACATCGGCCCACACAGAGCTCTGAATCCTGCTTGTCTCTTTCCTCCACATCTTCCTGAAGGGAAGAACCTGTGGGTTATAAAAGTGGAATATAAAGTGTCATTAATTGTACCGATGGTCTGCATGATTCAAGTATAAATGACACCCTGACATCCATCTGAGCCAACAGCTGGCTGTCATGAGGGGAGAGAGCACAGCAGGGTTTTGGGAGGAAACTGATGCCAGATTCAACTCATCCCTGAATGGTGCCCGAGCACAGCACAGGAGGAGGGTACCAACAGCCCTAAGCTGTCCTCTTGCAACCCACAGTGAGACAACTGCTCCAGAAGCTCCTCCACACTCCTCTCTGCAGCTGTGGTAAAACAAATTATCAGTAAAAGTAATAACAAATGCCAGCTGAGCCACGCTGCAACATAGCAGGTAAATCCCAGTGCTCCTGCTGGGCTGAAACTGCTGGTGCAAAGGTTGGAAACAGCCCTCTAAAGTGCAAATCTTCATCAATGGTGTGGAAATGGCATGGTTGTAGCCTCTTATCCTCATTGTCTCCACCTGTATTGTAATTAAGAGGGCTAAGTGTTCCTTTCCCTGCACTGGGGGTGATGGAGCTGACCCGTGTGGTTTCGGGGAGCAGCACACAGCTTCCCAGAGATACAAGTAGTGCATGTCATTCTCAGCATCCCAGCAGCACAGATCAACTGTACTCATCAACAGGTTTCCTCCTGGTATTCTGCAGTCTCTTCACTTCTCAGCACTTCCCTTGGATTTTCTACAAAGACTGGCTGGCCCTCACCTCAGCTCTCGTTATTAAAATGGGGGTTTTTCTACCTGGCGCTTTATTTTTGTGCCTGTGGCATTCACACGAGTGCTGTCTCGGGAGTCACGGCTGCTTTTGGGGGGAAGAATCGGGGTGAAGGGTGGCAACATTTCTTCATTCCCTTTTTGTCCTTCAGTGTTGGTGAGGCTGTGCTGAGGCTCGTGCTGGGGGGGCCGTGCAGGGCACTGCGAGGGCGGCCGTGCAGCCTTCGCCTCCCGCGCTCAGCCGAGTGTGCGCGCACGTGGCCGTGTGTGCTGCTCGCCGCACACTCGCACAGCTGAGCTGCTCTCTGAAAGGCTCAGCTGCTCAATAGCAGCTGCTCCTGGGGTCGGGGTTGTTCTTACATGCAAGAACAAGCCCTGCTTCCCTGCTAGAGAAGGTATTTAGCAGCAACCGGTTTTTGCCCAAAGCCTTTTTTGTTACCTGTGTCTGGAAACAGCGAGAGAGCGGGTCGCTGTTTTGCCTGCCTGTCTGAACACCATCAGAGAGGATTTTGCAGAGGTAGTTCCCCAAGGATTTTGCTAAGTGCTCTTCTTCCTAATAATTTTTCCAAATGCCATTTGTACTCCCAAGTAGGGTTTTATTGTGAGCATTAACAGCACAAAGAGTGTACTGTGGCTCCTTCTTGACTTAACTACTCAAGCTGTTTGAGTTTGAAACTCATTTTTGCTCTTTTGTGCTGAAGTTGACCGTATTTCATAACAAGATCTGCATTTGCAAGGGAAGTGGTGTTGGGGAGGACCACAGTGCTCTGTGCTGATCCCTGCAGCCTGTTTCTCTCCGTGCCACTCCAAGCTGCCGTGCTGAGAGCATCATGGGGCAAGAGAGATGAGTTGCACTGATGAGAGGGTTTGTTTGGGGTGGGTTGGTTTTGGTTGAGAGCTGTACTGAGTCTCACCAACTTTTCAACCAGGCACAAAGCGTGGAGAGTGTCGCTGACACTGTCCTTGCTGACCTGAGCTGCTCCCATCCCATCCATGCACATGTGGAAGGCTCTGCAGCTGGCCGCTCTTCCCCTAGATCCTGTCTGCAGCATGTTACAAGCCTCATCTCTGATTAGTATTGTACTATCTTATTTTTGTTAAAAGTAACAAAAATTGAAGCCCAGCCCCTGTTCTGAGATGTGAGTAGCATTTAAAGTTGATGATGATTGCAGTTCTTTTAGCCTCTTTTGTTGCACAGGGTGGTTTAGTATGTTTACCCACGGTATTTTTGGCATGTGGATTTCACAATTTGTTTAGCAATGTCAATACCATCTGGAGCATCGTCTATTTAAAGTACATTAGAGAGATGAGGAACAACCTATCATATTTTTCCATAGGGTGCATCAAGATTGGAAATGAGAGTCATTGAGAAAGGTTTAATGGGAAAGAGACGTTCGTTGCACTGCACGCTTGTCTCTTATCGCGAGTGGTTACGGCTCTGGTGCCATTCCTCTGCTGCTTTTCCTGATTGTATTGTGCCACTGTATAATATCTGCCTTGAAAAGCAAACAGAGCTGCCTTAAAAGGAGGAAGAAGGGATGGTGACTTTGACTTATTCCCCTGAATTGAGTAGGACGGTTTGCAGGAGGTGATCTGTGGAGAGGATATCAGACGTGGTCTGTTATAAAGGCTGCAGGGTTCCTCCACTTTTCCTCCACTGCTCATGGAGGTTAATGGATGCAGTGTAGGGGTTTGATGCCAGTTACTGTGCTTTTTTAAGAATGCTGTGAGCCAGATCTGCTACTGAACAGCCTTTTTGGTGGCTGTGGACCCGACAGGGGAAGGGGTGGCCTCCCATGTCATTTGTCCACAAGCCAGCCCAGCGTGCACACTGAGCCCTGGCTCATGGCAAGCTCCAGCTGCTGAAGGGGAAGGCTCTGCTCCTACTCTGATCCACTTTACTTTGAGTAGCACCAGGGTTCAGCCCTCGTTCACAGGCACCTACAGAGCTCTGTGTGATTGTTGGGGTGGTGCAGCCCATCTTCACCAGCAGCATTGGGGATGCAGATAGGGTGTCAGCAATGCTGGCTTCAGAGGTTCTAGAAGTCCTTGGAAGTATTTTCTCTGTCCCATACAGGAATGCTGCCTCTGGCTGTGTCCTTGGGTACACACATGTGGAGCTCTGCAAGCCAGCAAGTCTGGCTTTATTCTCCTGGTGCCAGGGCTGCATTTGGCAGGGATTAGCATCACTGTGCTCTCAGTTAGACCACAGTTTCTGATCTTCACAATGGCACCAGCAGGACAGGCAGCTCTGGCATGAGCCCCAGCCCCCTCAGGGAGGGCAGCCCCAGGGGGAGGGAGTGTGATGCTCAGCTCAGCTCTGATGGCTATTTGGTATCAGTGACAGTTGCTGATGGCTGTTACTCCACCCTGTGAACCCTCAGAGGGGTGTTGGGGAGCTTAATGCACATTCACTATTACTGACAGTTGGGTCATCCACGAGTGTGAACCCTCCTCGCTGCGTGCTCGCAATGCTCATTATCCAGAGGAATTTCAGGGAGTGGTGGGGCTCCAAACACCACTCACATCCTGGTGAGAGGAGCAAAGCCTCCAGGTGAGCTGGCGACAGAGATGCATGATTGCTCATAGGCTCTGTATCTTCAAAGCTGGAGATGATTATTTGACACCTGTGCAGTATTAAATCCAAGCGAATCCTGGCTGGAGAGTCCCTGTGGCACACTGGCCCCTTGGGCAGCTGGTCCCGGCTCAGCGAGATGAGGTCCCTCTGCAGTCCCCATCACCTCTCTGCTGCTTGCACTTCATAAACTGCTGCACTGCTAAAGGGCACTCTCCTGCTCTGCATCAAATGAGACTAATTGAATTTCCCTTTCCCTTCGGTATTTAACGTTATTTTCAGGTCGTGTTGGCATTAACGAGAGCCTGGCCGTGGTTTGCATAAGGATATTTATAGGCTCCCATGCAGATGAGAAGTGTCGTCTCCCCGCATCATGTGCCCGGCTTGGACGAATAAATTTCACATTGTTACTTTGAACTGGGTCACCAGAAACTTCAAAAATGTATTCCTCTGATCGTTTTGATACAGGTTACTTAACAAGGGAGATAAACTAGTACTGCCACACAGTCGTAGGGAGAAATGGATTTGCAGAGCCCAAGGCGGTGTCGGGGCGGTAGAAGCTGTTCTGATACACGCTCTTCAAAGCTTCCTACGTTTTGCCAGCCTTAGCATTTTTAATCATTTTGCTGGCTGGCATTCATCTGGTGAGAGTATCAAAGCACTCCAACGGGCGAGTGTTTCACCACAACCATTAGTACAATCCTGCACTTGTCAGCCTCTTCCCCTTCAGGAGATTGCAAGCAAAAATCCTTGGTGTTTTAAGCTACGGGAGTTTTTATTCTCATATAGAGGACAAGCTGTAATTAGTTCTTGCTGCTGCATTTAGAGATGTCATGTTTATTTGAGGAACTTGGGTTAAACCTCTTGGCTCCAGCCCCCGCTGCCCAAGGTGGGAGAAGTACAGATGGCCCGTGGGAAACCTCCCAGCTCTTTCTTTGGCCAAAGGAATCTTTACATCCCTGGTACAGGGAAAAAGTATGCATTAGCTCTTGCACATACCCACAGAATTGCTCTCCTGCATCACAGGATGCAGATAAATATCCACCCTTAGGCAGCTGATTGAAATTGAGATCCAGGTAATAATTAAAATAATTGTGTTGACCTTAAACAGAAGGGTGACCCACCGAAGTCTTGGCGTGCCAGCTGCACATTCATCACCTCGCAGCCCGAGGTGCTCTGCATTTATTTTAGCACTGGCAGAGTGTGACAGATCCGTGTGACTGGAGCTTGAACACTCACTGGAGCAGGGGGGATCAGGAGCCAGCGCTGCTGCACCTCAGCAGGATGTGTCCGTGTGTCCTCTGTGCTGCCAGAGGAGGATGTCTGTCCTCCAGCCACAGCTACTCCTCTTCCATGGCTTAAAGAGTGATCTGAACCAAACTGATAGAACCTCTCCAAAAACACTTGTGACACCATTGCTGTGCCTTGGTTTTATTTTGGTTTTGGTTTTTAATGGCTTACTGAGGTTTTCAGATGAAACCATCCAAATCCCAAATTTCAGCCTTTTTAAACAGCTTAAAATGGGGAAAAAATGGTGACGTTCCTTAGTGTGGCTGTACAGTTGTGGTGAGGATCAAATACAACCCTCCCAAAGCATGCAGATGTAGACCCTCCACTGTGGAAGGTGCAGGAGCACTAGGACAGAGGAGAGTTGCTTTCCCCCTGTGGAAGAAGAGGAACAATATCCCTGGGGGATTAGATGAGCCACCCAAGTCACCCAGAGGGACAAGAGCAGAACAATTAATTCATTCCTGGACTCCCAAGTCCTATTATTTTAATTAGGAGTCCATCCTGCCAGGATTTGATCCTCAGTGATGGGCAGGGCTGGTGAAGCTGCAGCTGTTTTTAGGAAGCTGTTTCAGTCCATGAATTAGCTTTGGACACAGCAGAGTTATCTAGTCGTGGCACCTTTTGCCTGGGATAGGGCAATAAATCATAGTTAACTTTAGATTAATCATTTCTACGTATCTCTGTGTGAAGATGGCACAGATTTCCCCACTGGGTTTCTTGTAAGTTGTAACAACTATGTGAAGAGAATATTTTCCTATCAAGGAAGCTAAGTAGTTCATCTGTGCTCCTGGCTGTCCTCATATGTTTGAGAAGTCTTTAGAAAGCCCGAGAGAAATAATTCCAGATTATTGAAAGCAATTTGTCTTGTAGAAGGCAAACGTGCCTGCATTTAACCGTGTCTCTGCATTTTGGGTCTCAGATTTTCTGGGATGTAACTGTAAGGTCTTGTACTCACCCTGCCTGCTCGGAGCTCCCTGCCTGACAAGGTGGAATCTTGGCTGCCAGCTGTGTTGGAGGTGAGCTGAGGTGGTGCCTGCATGTGAAACCCACCTGTCCTGCCCTGGGAAGTGAACATGAGCTGGATCTCACAGGCTGAGTGCCAGTCTGCTTCCTGCAGCCACGAGCTGACTTGCTGGTGGGATGCACTGAATGCTGGACCACTTGGCCAGGATGAGGAGGTGGGAAAGCCCAAGCCCACCATGCTGGGCTGGCACAGAGGTGTGTGCACCATCATCATTCCTCTGGGAGCACAGTGAGCCATATGATTTCTGGGGTCAGTTCTGACATAGCCATCTCCTCCCAGGCAGCAGGGCCGCTGTCCCTTATCCACTCAGAGGAGGATTTATCCTCTTTCCCCATGGACACGAGCAAGGCAGTAGCCACTGCCATGCCCCATCTGCCCAGCTCCAACCCCTCTGGGGCATGGCATGGAGCTGTTTGCTGCTGTAAGGAGCTACTGAATTCATCAGGAGAAGCTCTTTCCCGTGCAGTGAGCTGGTGTGGGGGCTGTCCCCACGGGTCCTGGTTTGCTGCTGTGCTGAGGGGTCTGGGTGCAGGTGGCCTGGTGGTAGAGCCAGCCCAGCTCTGTGCTCTCACCGAGGGAAGGGGGGCTCATATCTCTGACTTGTGCTGTACAAGTAAGTGCAGATGTTTTTGTTTAGAACACGTTGCGATGGGTGTTTCTGTGGTGTCAATCAAACACTGACATTTTCCCAGGGTGAAGCTTGCTGAGACAGCAGTCGTGAGCAGCAGCCACGTGCAGGAGGGTTATTTCTGCCTGGTTTTAAGCAGCTACTGAGAATTAGTCTTTTATATCCAGGACAGTACAGTGTGGGCAGCAAAAGTAAAATTTCAAGCTGCAGGCACATAATTAGGTTTCATGCCTGGGGATCCATGGCAGAGAGAATGGAATCAGCTGGGCTGAGTCCTGCTCCTGCGTCTCAGTCCAAGGTCGAGGTTCAGCATCTTGGTCTGAGGTTCAGCATCTCAGTTTGGGCTCCTCTCTCCTCGCAGTGCCTGTGCCTCAAATTGGGGGGCTCTGTGGAGCCATACCTGCCTTTTCAGCAGGGCCATGCCCTTGCAGGCTTACCCAGATCATAGCTCTGTGGCACGTAGGGCACTTGCAGTTTGAGGACAGCCAGAGACTGGCAAAGGGTCTGGGATGTTCCTGTGGGGAAGGTCCCTCTCTAAAATAAACGTAAGAATGCTCTCAGAAAGTTAGTATTTGCTGTCTTTACAAAACCTGAAAAAATCCAGAGGGCTTGCTTCCTCTCTCCAGCAGACTTTAATGAAGGCTCCTGTAGAGTGTGGCTTAATCGCTGTGAAATTATCGCTTCATCTGTGTGATATATCTGTGTGTCTGTATCAGATCCCCCTGAGCAGCTCGGCTGTCATGTCAGCTCCGCCACGCTGCCGGGAGTGCCTGGGCCGGCCCCCTCCCTGCTCCCCCTCGCACTTGAGATAACATGGAAAGAATTTTTCAACAGACAGAGAAGATGGTAATCCATGAAGATGGATTTGCATTAGTGTTAACAAAGGCCGAGATGGTGACAAATGAAGGCCTCTGCGCTGACAGGGGAGCACATGTCCTCGTAGGGATGCTCTGGCCCAACACAGAAGGTGTTGGATGTGCTGGTGGAGATGAGGAGAGGCTGCCCGTGTCCTCCTGCAGCCAGGGCTTTACTACTGCTTTACTACCAGCAGACAGGGCTTCAGTGCCAAGCTCTTGGCTGTTCCTGTGGTATTTGGCATGGAAAACAGCATGCAAATCTTACAGGGTGGCAGGTCGGCCTGGAAATAGGATAGAGTTTCTGCCCTGTGTCTGAGCTACTTCGCTGTAGTCACTGTAGTGTTATTTTTTAATTCTTCTTGGCTGTGTGCAGCTATATATCTCCTGTTCAGAATAATCCTATTTGTGCTGCAATAACAGTAGAATTACCGCAGCGAGCATCAAAGCCCGTGTAGGTCATGAGCGTTTTGTTTCATAATCTCAACGTGGTGATGATGATGATGACCTTTTGCTGCCTGTGTTTCCGTGTACCTGTGTCTCATTCTTATTAAATATCCTTGCATTGAAATCTCTTGCTAATCTAATCTCCCCATGTGGCTGCTATATAATTATCTCATTTTGTAAAATATTGCATCTGTCATTCTCCCCCCCACACTTTTGAAGCAGAGGGAGGGTGAGGGGCAGAGGGGAGCGGGGAAGCTGCTGAAGGAGGCAACAGTAATCCCACTTAAGTGACAATTTGTACATTATCAGTTTGTAATCACTGCTGTGTGTGCCACCTCTGAGGCACCATGTTCCCGTCCCATAGGAGGCCAGGAAGGGTGGCCTCAAGCAGGAAATGTGCACTAGGTTTTTTTTTGCTTTTTGGAGGGGTTCAAATAGACTTTCAGCTTGCTCTTTTTGTTCCCCCTGTGGTTGTTGCCCCTGTAAGCATTAATTCCTTGTACAGCTCTGCAACAGGCATGGTAAGCACAGTTGTTTCACACTGACCTTCCCCTCTGGTGTGGGGCTGGGTGCCAACCAGCACTGCCTTCAATCCCTAAATCTGGGAAAGAGATTGTCCCTTCCCAAAACGCCTTTCTGCTCTGCAGCAGCCTCTCAGGCTGGAAAAAGGAGCTCCTGTGCTGCTCGGTTGGAATGAAGGTGGCTGCTGACCCATCACTGGAGAAGGGCAGCAGCAGGACCCAGAGCCCCTTGCTGGGCAGTCATCTCTCCAAGGTGGCCCAGGGCCCTTCCCCGCAGAGCCCCCTGCTAATCAACAACTTAAAATAACAAAGTGAACACGCAGTCGTTGTCTAATAACGAGAAGCTTTGGGGAACAAAGAGCCACAGGGCTCTGTTTTTGTAAACCATCCTCAGGGAAGGACCAGAGCGCATCTGCTCTGGCAGGTTCTTCCTAGAAATAGCAAGTTTAATTAATCATCGTGTTTTCTTTTCTTAAACTATTTAAATTCTTTTTTCCCCCTCAAGGGATAATGCATTGCTGCCTTTTAAATAAGTACTGCAGTTGTAAACTCCTGCCATACTTCTGTCTGGGAGCACATCTGTCTTCTGGCTTGGAGCACATCTGTCTGTGCCTCCCAACCCATTGCTCCCACGTTCTGGCACAGTGGGAAAATCTGTATTTCAGCAAGGAATCACATGGATGCTTCCAGGCTGCAGAGGGTGTCAGATGCAGAGCCCTTTATCTTCTAACCCCCCTTATCTTTTAATTCTGAGACGTTTTTGTCTGACAGTTCATAAATTAAAAATGTTTCTTCTGTGACTTTTTGCTCCCGTTTCGTATGTATTTCATGTAAAGACTTTCCAGGCATTTGAGTTCTGGGAAGAATTATGCAAAACGAGAAGCTCTGGGTTTATGTTCTTATGGGACGCACTTGGCGTGCTGCAAACCACGATGCCACAATCAGTGACTGTGCACTTTAAAAATACTGAGAGTTGTGAAATTTTCCTGTAGCCCAAGCGTCGCCCTGGAAACACATCAGATGTGCGGATTTATCACACTCTGCTCTGAGTTGCAGCGAGGTTCAGGTGCTGACCCTGACCTCGTGCTGCTCTCTGGTGGCTGAGGGCAATCCCGATGTCTCAGTGATCTCTGATCATGTGGTACCTTCAGTGCTGCCTAAGGACGTTTGCACCAGACTCCACAGGTGTGAGCCGCGTGTGCTGGACATGTGGGTTTATGGAGAGGTGTCTTAATAGCATGCCTTGATCATCTTTGCAGAGATGGCCCTCTTGGGAAGCAGGGGAGATGCTGCAAGCACCTGGTTTGCATTGCCACGCTGTTGAGCCCCTCCATCCATGACTGACAGCCCCTCTTTTCCTGCCTGCTCCAGTGCCCATACAATTGGGTTTGTTGCTGGTTTCCTTTCTCCTCTTACTGCTTCTGCTGTTTCTGTCTCCTCCTTCTCTCTCTACAACACAGTCGCAACCTCTGGTCATAAATGGTTTTCACCACCACCTTGTCTTGCTGCTGTTTGTCTTCTGGCACTGTCTGCTTGTTCGTGCCCTGTTTCACCTTCTCGACCTGCCTGTGTTAAAGATTTTTCCCTCTGTGCCCTTCCCATGCTTCTCCCAGCTCTCCAAGCCATCATCCTCAGAGTCATCCTGCTGTCAGGCTGCTGGAAAGGCATTTTTCTCTCTTCTGTCTCTGCAAATTGGCTTCTCTTGCTTCAAAATACCCCCTTGCCAAGACCTTCTATTGCTTCCTTGGGCTTTGCTCCTGCTCTCTCTGCCCACCCCAAAGTGCATTTCACCATCTTGTCTCTCCTGTCTCTGCAACAGGCCCCAAAAATACAAGCTGAGCTCCTCGATGGCTGCCACCCTGAGTGGGATTTTGGCTGTGCTGTTTGCCTGTGTGGCACGCCGGGAGCAAAATCCATCTCCCGTAGGCAGCTCTTTGCACCTCTGTGAGATTTCAGGGCAAATAGAGCCGGGTATGTACTGATAAGGTGTACAGAGCAGAGAGGACAATTGAATTGCCGTGAGTGGCACATGCATCAGTGTCCCTGACAATCCGGTAATTAGCTGGCATAGCAGAGCCAGCCGTGGAATGAGCCCGGCAGCTTGTTTTCAGACATTAGGGGCTGACTACCAGCCAGTACCTGCTTCCTGCTCTGACATCTGGGTCTGCAATGAGCCCTGATGGCTGCTTCCCTGTAAAGTCACTGTCACCTTGGAGATCCCTAACAACGAGCAAATCCCCGTGCAGGCGCCCGCAGTCTCTACCGGCTGCAGAGTGGGGATGGGGTGGTGGGTGCCCCCACTTTGTTGCTGTCTAACCCCCCCTTGCTCTCAGCTGGAGTTGTTTGCAGGACTGGAGGGGGGGCTCACGCTTGTGGCAAGGTGGCAGCACCTCAAAATCTTCTTATGGGAGACCCTGGGTCTCTCTCTCTTCCCTCCTGCTCTGAATTTTCTGTGTTGCTGGTAATGTGTGTCTGTGATGCAGGTGTCTTTGCCCTGGACGGGAGTTGGGGGCACCAGGGGAGCAATGTCCCCCCCCATAGTGCAGGGCCATTGCAGGCAGACACATCAGCAGACGTGTATGCAGGTGGGGCACGGTGAGGAGGGATCTGCACTGCATTTCTAAGCCAAAGTCTGCTGGGGGAGATGGATGCTCTGGGTGAAATATTCCTGCTTGGATTGTCGTGAGCACTGAGCTGTGGTCCTTCAGCATGGGCTTTTAGAGAATTAACCTGCTTTGGAATAAGAGAGGTAATGGGTAATTGGGTAAATGAGAGATTTGTATGAGATATGCTGTAAGTTTCCTTGGTGCCATTGAATTCCCTGTAGGATCAGTGCTGTTCGAGGTCTTAGCATATAGTTTGGGAAAGGAGGCTGAGAACAGCACGCCAAAGGTGCCTGGTGCCCCTGGCTTGTCCTGGGTGATGAGAATGAGTCAAGTGCAAAGAGCTGCAAAGGACATCAGGTAGCAGCAGCTGCCTGGGAAAGCAGCAGACGAAATCCAGCCTCACGGAAGGCTGAGTGACGCAGGTGAGGAGAAACGATCCTCACAGCCGTAAGCACTGCCGTGGTCTGACCTGGCTGGTGCTGGTGAGGAGCTGTGTCCTGGAGTTAAGATTAACACTTCCACGAGAATATTGACTCGGTGCTCTGTAGCGATCAAAAACGCAGGTTGAATGTAATGGATTTTTAGAAACAAAAGAGAAAATTAAGCCCAGAACACAGTTATGGACTGTTGCATTAATCTGCTGTGTGTCTGCATGGGAAATAAATACTGCCTGCAGCTCTGATCCCTGCCACAGAGAGGAGTGGGGAGCCAGGGCAGGGACAGAGCAGGTGACAAGGGCAGTGGACATCCCTACGAGCTTTGGCAACATGAGCAATGCTCAAAAGCTGCAGAGGGGTGGCTGGGGCTGTGCAGGCAGGGTTAGGCACTGTGAGGTGAGCAGGAAACGTCTTTTCTTTGTTACTGCTAATCAGTTGCTGGGGTATCAAATTAGATTAATAGATGGCAGGAGGGAGAGCAAACACACGTGGCTCCTCTATGGCAGGAGGAAGGAGAACAGCGGAACTGGCTGCCAGATGAGTTTAGAAAGCTTCCAGAAGTAATTAGACAAATTTGTAAGAGGAAAGTACTATTGAGAGTGTTGCTGGCACTGCCAGTGATGAGCTAAATCTCTGCACTACAGGATGCTGGAGGTCAGGAGGATGCAGGAGCATCAGTGGGTGCTCACACGACCGTATGACTTTCCCTGGGCATCTCTGGAGGCTGTGCTTGGGGAGATGGTCCTGAACTGACTGAAGCTGGTTCATCTCTGCTCTGGGTGGCTTCAGCCTGCTCTGTTGGAGACATTTGCACATACTGGACAAATGGAGGAGTGGGTAGGTAGCCTGCAGAGTAGAGGAACTGGAGAGCTGAGCACAGCCAGTGCAAGGCTAGGGTAACAGCAGGGCATCATGCAGGCATGGCTGTGAGTCCTGCTGGGGTAAGGATGGCTGGTGACCCTAAAATCCTGGTACTGAACAGGTATGAGGGTTACAATCGTAGGAGGATGGGGGTGTGGAGGGAGTCGAGCTCCCAGGGGATATCTCTGGGTAGGAGCATCACTCAAGGAGCTGTACATGGAAATTGGAGCTCTGCTTGTCACCAGAGCAGCACTCAGCATCCCTGTGAGACTGGAAAACTTGGGCTGAGTCTCGTGGCAAAAAGGTCCTTTATGTGCCTTTTTTCCTGGCTTTGTGAAAGTGTGTTGAGCTGTTACCTTCACATGAAGGAGCTGGATAGTCACTGAGAGAGGTGGAGAACAAGAAATACCATGTTATGATCTTCAGTTGGTGGCCATTGGTGTTCCTTGACCCTGACAACCCTCTCAGTGCCTGGACAGCTTGTCACTGCTGCTGCAGTGCTGCTGCCATTCCAGGGACCACAGGACAACAAACCCATGCAGGGAGAGGGAAAGCAAAGCAAATAAACAAGGAGTGCAACTTAAAACCTCTCCAAATGTGCAGTGTTTTGTGACTAATACTAACGTAATTGCTGTCATGCTTTTAACATAATGCTTTTATCTCCCAGATAGACTCCTTCTGGTCATTAATCTCAAGGGTTTCTAAGTGAGTGAGCATCAGAGAGATGCAGCCTTTATGGCCAAGTGTGGTCAGAGTGTGCAGAGCACCCCAGAGCAAACTCAGGACTGGGGCTCCCCATGGGGAGCTTTGCTCCAAACCCACAGAACCCTCAGAAGTCCTGGGCCTGGACAAGGCTGTGTGTATTCTTTATGGCTTCTTTTCTTCTCTGTAACTGCTGGCCCACAAACCCATGGCAAGAGCTGACTGACAGCTCTCTCAGTGTGCCTACGCTGTCTCCATCCTCTGCTCAGCATCCCTCTGTCCCTTTTTAACCTTGAGGAGCAGAGCTCAGGAAGCAGCTTCTCCCTCTTTCCCAGCTCTCTGAGGTTCACAGACAAGAAGGCCAGGAGGGATAGTTACAACCAGCAGCTCTGACCTCCTGCCTAACACGGGCCAAGGAATTTCACCCAGTAATTCCTGCCTCGAGCCTCTACCTTCTCTCTGAGCTGGAAAGCACCACATAGATGGACCCAGTGGCGATGTGTCTGGTTTTGAGGTCATGCTGGTCTCATGGAGGATTGTCTGCTGAGGTTTTTGCTTTTGGTTATTTTCTGTTTGGCCTTTCTGCCTGCTGTGAGCTGGGTCAGATCCGTGGCTGTGCGGCTGTGCTGAGTCTGCTCCTGCTGCTGGGGGAGGACCTGCTCGCAGGAGCTTCTTCCTGTAAGCTTGCTCCGGGCAAGACTTTCCAGGTTGGTGTTGCTGGAGACCCACAGCCACACAAAACAGCCACTGCACAGTTGGCAGAACCGAAGAAGGGATGAGGGTGAGGAAATTCAGGATAATTTCCAGGAAATCATCTCACTGCCTCATTTATTCACTGCAAAGGTCTCAAAATGTCACCCGGCTCCCTGGGACACCCGACCATGGCTGAGGGTGAGCTCCCCTGGGGTTTCATGACCGCTCAGGAGGAGCAGCCCTTGCCAAACTGCAGCCTTGCCCCAGTGCTTAATTGAGGTGACGGGGGTAACACAGGGTGTTAGCCATGGTGGATCCTGCAGCACAGGGCTGCTCTCGAGGCTGCTGCAAGCCCAAGTGAGGTTTTAACTGCGAGGTCTGTTGCACCTGCTGAGCCTAAAATGGTCTGCAAGTCACCTTGGGAACAAGGGCATCATATCTCTGCTACTCCCTGCAGGCTGCAGGGAGTGAGGGAGAAGGGTTTGGGGAAGGGGCCATGGCCAGGTCATGAGAGCCTCTGGGCACATGGGACATGGGGAGGGCAGCTCAGTTGTGTCCCCATCCCATTTGTGTTATACACTGCAGACCCCCTGAACTTGTCTGGATTTCAAAGGAGGAAAATGAGCTGAACCCAAGCACTTGCTCCCTCCCACCTTCCCCTGCCCCCCTGCTGCCAGTGTGAATGAGAGTGTCTGGGCTGTTTTTCACCATCAGGCAAAATCCCGTCTCACACACTGCTCACATGTCCACAGCCAGCTGTGGCTTGGCGCCGGGGGCGTGCCAGACCCACGGAGGCTGTGCCAGAGGGCAGCAGCACGCTGCAGACTACTTCAGACCTTTCTGGCCTCGCTGGCTTAGGACTTTCCCCTTCCTCTGCTCTGGAGAATCGAAAAGGATTCCTCTCCTTGCGTCCTTCGTCCGTTCGGAAACCGGCCGTCCCCACAGATCAGAGGGATGCAGCAGGCACCCCACACACATTCCCTGCCCATCTCATTCCCTGGTGCTGTGTAGCTGCGGGCTCTGGCTGGGCTCTGCTCCTCACCACTGTCCCGGGGCTGGCTGGGCTGGCAGGCTCTGGAGGCAGCTCTGCTCCGCTGACAAAATGCTTCCGACCGCGCAGTCAGAACAATTTTGACATTTTGGGGAAGGAGAGAAATCTCACCCGGCATTGTGCATGGTTGGCAAAACCGTCGCTGACAGCATGAATAAAGGTGGACGGCTCTCAATCAACCTTGATTCGCTATTTACTTCTAATTCAGACATATTGCCAACAAACCATCTCTCAGATCAGGTTGGAGGATTCTCTCTGCGAGTGTTGAATTGTATTTGAGCTGTAACGATGCTTGTGGCTTTTGGCATGTTGTGGAGCAGGAAGGAAGGATGCTTCCTTGGCCTGCAGAATCCGGCAGGGATTTTTGTGGGCATCATCACTTGCTTTTTGGGGTTTGGCATCTCTCTGTTCCCTGTCCTGCAAATACAGCCCATGCACAGGGTAGCTGAGGGCCCTGTGGCTGCAGCAGAGCGGGGTTTCAGGCACGGTACACCCTGACCCGCTGTGAGGGTTTGTGTGAGTATGTGGGAAGTGGATCCTGGGCAGCAGTTTTGAAAAGAAGTCTTTCCAAATTTTACCAAGTGTGTCAGAGAGACTAGCTCTTTGCTTCATTCTCTGTTCATTGAGTGGAGCATTCAAATATAACAACCTTTACAGTGCAAATGTCATTGGTGACAAGGTTTGCTTTGTTCTTCTCAAAAGGCTGCTCTGACACTGCTGCACCTTGGCAGCACTAGGACTGTCTGTCCTGTCCCACACACCATGCTCTGGAGCATCCATCCCCAGTGGACCAGCAGCAGCCACCCTGCAGCTCATCAGGATGCTGAGCCTTCCTGGGATACTCCCTCCAGGGGGCTGCTCAGAGCAACCTGCTCTGGCATTTCACTTGTGATGTGCAGGTGGGTTTCCCCGATGGAGTGGGCTAGGAAATGTTGCACTGGGACCACCTGGACTTTTGTTTTCAGTAATCCTTCCTGAGACCATGTTCTTCCAACTCCCCCAAAACAAGCCTTTTGTACTGGTGCTCTGAATTAACTCAAATGAAATCGGAGCGTTGTCCAGCTCTCCACATGTCATCAGCATGATTCTCTCCATCGCCTGTTCAAGCAGACAGCTCCCAGGTCACTGTCAGAAGTAGGGTTTGGTTTTAGAGCAGGTAGGAGCTCATTCCCCCATAATTCCTACATTGTGTGTTGAAGTGCCCCTTAGGAGGCACAGTCAGGATTTAAGTGGCTGTGAACCCTTCCCATCCAGCACGTCCCTGAGTGGACCCTGTGCTCAGACAAGCTGCCAGCTTTATCCTTAGTCAGCATGAGGGGACAGGGCAGGGACCATCCTGTGGCTCCCATGCCAATCCCTGCTGGAGCAGCACCTGCAGAGGTACTGCAGACACACTTGATTGCCATGTGTGAGTTTTGGCTTCCCCATCCATAAAATAAGGGTGCCTGCCTTTTTTTCCCCTGGTGCTATGCTATGTTAAGGGTCCCCCTTATGGTGCTGCAGCTTGTCCTGGGTGATCCTTGCTGCTGGGCCTGGAAGGGCAGGAAACCATTACCTTCCTCTGAGCTTTGGCAGTGCTTCTGGTGCCCCCAGTATTGACAGCCTGGCCCCCTGCAGCCGCCCCCTCCAGTTTGTTCCTCTCCCACAGCTGCAACAAGTGTGTGCTCCAAGGGGGTGTTTGCATTGAGTGTTTTAGTTCTCTAGTGTACGGTGCCATATGGGAATGTACCATCAGTCAATTATGGCTTCTTTTCATCTCTAAATAAAATGATTTGTTAATTTGAGTGAGTGATCACTCAGATCACTCAAATGGCCTGGATGCTTTTCCTGCAATGGCAAACAGCTTGCGCGCTCGCTGAGATGGATGGTGAGCCGGTGCCACTGGATACTTTCTGGGGTTGTTTTCAATTTAACTGTGAATTGAATGGGAAGAAAAACGTTTCTCTTGGCAATTTGATAGGCGCTAGCTCTTCTGACAGATGTTGGAGTTTATTATCCCACCGGGACAATGTTTTGTAGTTTGGAATTGCTAATTGCTTTGAAGGCTTGGTGCTGCGGGAGGAGCAGGATGTGGCTGTTGGCAGGTAGCGGGTGCTGCCAGCACCCGAGGACCTGGGGTGATGGGCTCTGTTGCCTTCCTGCTAATGGCTTTTGACTGTGGCTGCCAGACCAGCCTTGGCACTGCATCCTGGCAGGCTCCATGAGGTTTGTCAGCAGGGCTATTACTGACTCCTGTCCCTGGGGAAGGGTTGTCTGGGGGTGGAGGGAAGTTCCCCATGCTAGCAACCCATCCCTGCCCTGCTCTTCCTTGTTTCTGGGTGGCACCATCTGCAGGTAGGGTGGGCAGGGCTGGCCAGTGCACCAGTGTATGTGTGGCACCAGACAGGCACTCCTGGCATGTGGGACATTGAGCCCATGGGGTGAAGCTCAGCAGTTGGTGTAGTCCTGACAGCGTTCCCTCTGGTGCAGGTGGCACAAAGTCCATGGCACTCAAACCAGACTGGTGGCCCTCAGCCACCTTGTCTGTGTCACGATACACTGGGGATATTTGGGGCTCTCTGGGTGCTGCTGCATGCGGGTGCACATCCTCCTGTGACCTTGGCACCAGAGAGCGGCAGCATGAGCTGGAGGGGCAGTGCCCACCTCCTGCAGCCTGATTGCCCATCCCCAGGGCTGGTTTTGCTCCTGCCCTGCTGCCCCTTGTGCTGCTCTCATGCTTCAGGCCATGGCAGTAAGTCTGGGAGAGTGCTGCTCCCCTCTAGTCCTCCCCATGTGCTTCGGTGGCTCCGGGAGGAAGGCTGAAGATGCCCAAAAGCAGTTAAGAGGAGCCACTAGCTGCTTAATGCAAATTATTTGCAAGCCCATCCTCCTGAAGCGGAGCAGAGCGCAGCCGGAGGTGAGCGTTTGCCTCTGCAAACAGCGGGATGGTGGGATCTGGCAAGACCACGCCAGCGTTGGGGAGCACGGGGTGTGTGCTCTGCCAGCCAGGCCGTGCAGGTGCTGCTGGAGCTGCTCAGGGCTGGATTGGGTGAGGATTTTAGGCAGAAAGCTGTGTGAGCAGCCCTGATAGCAGCAGCAGTAGCAGCTTCCCCTGGCAGGGACGTCAGCGGGTTGTGCTCCTCCCTGCATCGAGCCGTCTCTCTGCCCTTCGTTTGGAGGGTGCTGAGCGCTGTCGGGACCCTCAAGCTTCGCTGTCTGCAGTGCCCGACGTGCCCCAGCACAGGGAAATGAGGCCTGGGAGCCGCACGGCCACCCCCGGGGTGGGAGCCATGCCCAGGGCTCCCATGGCTCGGTGTGGGCAGCAGCAGGGATTGCAGCT
The DNA here is from genome assembly GCF_009829145.1 of Chiroxiphia lanceolata. Classification (NCBI taxonomy): domain Eukaryota; kingdom Metazoa; phylum Chordata; class Aves; order Passeriformes; family Pipridae; genus Chiroxiphia; species Chiroxiphia lanceolata. The sequence goes on along the minus strand of NC_045647.1, from coordinate 16,615,774 downwards.
GGGCAGCACGTGCGTTTTTGGAACCTTTCTTGCCCACCCGCTCCTGGAGCCTTTCCCAGGAGGACCCCCTTTCTCTGCGGCTGCCCTGCCACCCCTCGCGTCCCTCCCTGTTGCTCAGCGAGAGCCCGGCAGCCCCTGTGTCCTTCCTGTGCCCTTGGAGACGGAGCAGCCGTTCGCAGCGTGGAGCGCGGCAGGGCAGAGCCAGGCAGCAGCAGTCGCCTCGGGGTCCCTCTGTGGTGGTGCTCCCCGTGCTGCCCGCGGGATTCGGGTCCCTGCAGAGAGCACAGGGCGCCAGAGGCTGCCCAGGTGGCAGGAGGGCAGCAGGGTGCACAGTGCCTGAGCTGGGGAGAGCAGACAGCAGTGAGTGCCCACACTTGCTCTAGCCCTGGATGGTGCTTGCCCATGAGGGCGGTTACATGGGCTGTGCTCCCCTGATGCTGCTCCTCAGCTGGAGCTTCATCACTTCCCCAGCCCCAGCCTAGAGCTTTGGTGGAAGTGCCTGCGAGGAGCTGGGCTGCATCTGTCCTAACCATGCTTTGCCTTCCCACAGGGACTTGTCCCCTCGCTTCCCTCCCTGGTATTTTTATCTTCTTAATCCCTAACACAAATGCAGTGCCTGTTCTGGGTCTGGGATTCGTGTATCAAGTGGGGCTTGGCTACAGTCTCTTAATTTTGCCTTTGACTCACTGTCTGGGTTCAGAGGAATAACTTTATCTCTCTGTGCTTAGTGCCCAGTGGGTCAAGCAAAGCTGATGGTGAATGATACAAAAATCATGGAGCTCCCTTGCTGTGTGTGGCAGCAGCAGCATCCAGGGCTCGTCTCCAGTGGAAGTCACCACCATGGCTGTGTGTGGGAAGAACAAAGGCTGGGGTCCCCAGGAGGACCTGGCACCTGCACAGCCACTGTCCAATGTCCCTGTTTCCAACCCAACCCCAAGGTCACGGGCAGAACATGGGACGTGGAGATGTTTGACGTTTGAAGGTCAGTTGTGTTCAAAGCCAGAGGTCTCTGCATCTTTCCTGTTCACAGCTAATTGTGGCAGGGATTAGTCCAGGCTAATCCCATGTGTCGTTAATGGTGAGAATTAAACCACCTCTGGCTCTAAAACCAAACCTTGGACCCCAGCACTCCCAAGCCTCAGGGAAGCCGGAATCCGAAACTTGGCTCCAAACTTCCAATGTTACTTTACTGCAGTGATCAAAACGAGGGGCATACCTGCTCCTTTCTAATGCTGTTTGTGCCCAGTCCTTGCTGGGCTGGATCCTGGCTGGGTACCTGGGGCTGCCTGCTGGAGCTGGGCATGCTTGTGCCTGAGCCTCTGCGTGGGAGGGGACTCAAACACACTGTGGTTTTGAGTGAAATTGAGAAGAAATGCAATCTGCACGTTTTTTAGTCCATATAAGGTTTTCTGTAGGATTCTTTGAGGGAAAAAAAAAAGGATCCTAAAAATGGGACCTAAACAAGCTGACTGAGCTAGAAATAATTTTTTCTCTGCCAGTCTCCTCCTGCCCTGGGTACAGGCTCTGCTGCCTGTAGCCTCCCCATTGCTGGTGTCAGAGCATTGCTGGGTGTTTTAGTGTAGACAGGGCCCCTGTGACCTCCAGCTTGCCCCAAATTCCCTGGGGCAGCTCCTTGTGCCAACAGCACTGGTGTGTATGGGTCACTGGGAGGGTGGGGTGTAAAGGCTGTGTTCTCCCAAGTACACCAGTGGTACCCCTGTTTTGTGCCTATCCCTGCTTGACTTCGTGAGGAGAGACCTCCCTCCTGCCTGGCTCTCACAGATAGGGACTGAGCCCCCTGCTCCATGGGAGGACATGCCAGGGAGGGTGGTGAAGCACTGGCTCAGGTTGCCCAGAGGAGTTGTGGATGCACCATGCCTGGAAATATTAAAGGCCAGGTTGGATGGGGCTTGGAGCAACCTGGTCTAGAGGAAGGTGTCCCTGCCCACAGTGGTGGAGTTGGAACAAGATGATTGTTGAGGTCCCTTCCAACCCAAACCATTCTGTGATTCCATGTCACCTTGCCTGCAGTGGCTCCCTGGAGGAGGCTGAGGGATGCAGCACAGCTCCTGTTGCACCAGGCGCCTGGGGCAGGTGCTGCTGGCAGCACCTCCGGGGATGTGGTTTGCAGCATGTCCAGGGATATGGTTTGAAACACGTGTCTCTTCCCAGGGCTTGTGTGCCACTTTGTCCCAGCAGAACTGTGCTGGGGAGGGCAGCAGGGGTCCTCAAGGCTGCAGGGAAACACAAGTCCACGCCACTGCCCAGGGCTCAGCAACAGGCACAGGGAAATAAGGCTGCACAGGCGGCAGCTCCCGTGGAAGGGAGGCTGTGAGCTGAGCAGGAAGGGACAACAGCAGTATCCCTGGTACTTGGGTATTCTGTGGGATTAATCACAGCTGCTGTGGATTTGTTAGTGTTGTAATGAAATGAGTTTTCTTGCTCATGTGGTATCACGGGGACTGAAACACCACTGGAGCAGCAGCATTTCCCTGGTTCCCTGCATGTAGCTGGCACATTTCCAACGTGCTGCATCAGCCTGTGATTCCTGAGGAGGGGCTGTGCCTGGCATGTCGGCGTTTTCCATGGAGGGGCTGTTGGATCTGGGCACTTAGTGCTTTTTTTCAGCTTCTGTCAGGGCTGCGGAGAGAGGAGAGGCGGGAAGAAAGGCTAAGAGGAGAAGTGATGGAAATCTCAGCTGGCTGTAGGAGAGATGGAGAAGCAGATTGTAGTGTAGAAGTCTTTGATTGACCACAGTACCATTTTGTGCCTTTTTCTCCCTCTCTCTGGATAAAGCTGCACTGTGACATCCATGCCATTAAACAGGCCCTGTTCAAAAGAGAAAATTGCTGCTATTTTCCCCCTTTACTTTACTGCCATAAAAAATTGATCCCACATAGCATCCTTATTTCAAAGACTGCTAAAAAAATACAGAATTCTCATTTTAGTTTCTGACAGCTGCATAAAGCATTTTTTAAATAAAAGGAATGTAAAACATGTAAAAACAAAACAACCATAAAAAACAACGAAACCCTTCCCATCCCCTGAAATTTTTGCTGCAGAAAGATGCCCTTATTTTGAGAAGTGAGTGGGGTGAGAGAGCACAAGCGTGACAGTGTGAGAAGGGACTTGGTTTCTCTCTTGAGGCTGGTGATCAAAATTATGACTTTGCTGGTAGATGGACAATAGCTGGAGCAGCAAACTCCCTTGCTTACCTGACAGGGATGCAATGGACTTCCTTCAGTAGCAGAGTGCTTTTAGGTGTGATGGAAAAGAGCTTGCACCCAGGTGGGAAGGCAGCAAACTGTGGAGCTGAGGTCTGATGGGGCACTTGGGGTCAACAGGCTGACCCTGGATCCTGAGGAGAAATGGGGTGTCTGAGCTGCATCCTCCTGACCACACCAGTGTTGCCTATGTCTTGCATCTGTCCCTGCTCATCCTCTATGGAGTGGGACCTCCCTCCTGGCTGGCAGAGAGGCACCCTGGGAAGGTGATGGGCAGGAGGAAAGTGAGAGGAAGGAGTGGGAAACCCAGAAAGGGATTTAAATGGGTAGCAGGTCATGGCAGGTCCCTGTGGAGGGAGGGAGTGGAGCTAGGTCAGGTACGACTGGGTCAGCTTTGAGTCAGTGTTGATGGAGCATGTGAGAAGGATGGAGTGGTGTGGGATGAAGGGAATGTGGACCCAGGGAGAGGGGGCTGCAGAGAGCAGGGTAACAGGAGGTCAGGTCAGGTCAGCTCTCGCTGGAGGAGGTAATGAGCTTAATAAGAATCATCCCATTTAAACAAGATGCTCTTCTTGAAAGATGATTAAGCAGAGAGAGTGTTGAGGAAGTGCCAACCGGGGCTGCCAGGACCCCAGTGAGCAGCAAGCTGCTGCTCCCTCCCCTCCACCTGCTCTCCAACTCCTCCGCTCTGCTCTCTTCCTGATCAGCGACCAGCCTCCCGCAGCCACGGGGCACGGGCACAACCAGGACACCGGGGCCCATCCCAGCAGCAGGGTGGGTGCCTCGCTGCAAAGCCCACGAGGATTTCCAGCTGAAGGGTGGCCCTGTGCTCGTTGCCTGACTTGGCTGGATGCCCTGAAGGTCTGTTATTACAGGAGTGATTCCTGGGAAGGAGCATGATGGATGCAGAGCAAGGCGTCCCTGGTGATGTGAGGTGACACAAGGCTTGAGAGAGGGCGAAGGTGACATCATGATGAGCTGTTACAGATTATAAATGGCATTACCAAAGCAGAGTCAAAAAGACCTCAAATCAGTTTCCAGCCTGCTCACTCTGAGCACAGGCCATCAGCAGGGCCATCAGATACACCACCAGGTCCTCCCCATATCTTCTCCCCGCTCCCATTGACATCTGTTTGCCTTTTGTGTCCAGCAGGCCTCTGAGTTATGAGGCTCTTTCCTCCACCAGGATCTCAGGGAGATGATGAAGAGTTAGATGAGCTCTCCATAAATAGCTCTGCCATTAAAAACCCTCAGCTCCTGTTTTAATGTTAGCAGGATTAGCCGTCTGCAAAAGCATAGGCTTAAGACTCGGTGGTAGGCTTTGCCCTGGTAATATGTCTCTATTTTCTCAGGCTTGATTTCTCCAGCCAGCTTGGCTCTGAATACAATAAATATTGCTCTTCTTTACACCTCAGCTGATGACTTATTTGGAGCCTGTGTCCTTGGCTAGCCAGAGACCCTTCAAAGCTGGATTTTGTGCTTTCCTACTCTGAAACCAATGAGGTCCTTACAGAAAGGACCGGGATGTGTGTAACTGTTAGGGTTGAAGGATATCACTGGTGCAGTTCTCCAACCTCCAAATTAATCTTAGTTTTGATTAATGACCTGGACACAAAAGGGGATGTGCTAGTCAAATTTATGGGGGTGCCACATGCATTATGCAGGTGGAGGAGGGTCAGGCTGCCACCAGGGAGCCCCACGACCTTGAGCAATGGTCAAACACAAATATCCTGGGATGGAAGGATGATACAGTGCAGGAGGATAACACAGCACATGGGTGAGCACAAGAGCTGCTTCTGCAAATGGGGAATTGGCTGACTAGAAAGTCTGAGCTCTGATTGTTGGTTGTAGGGTGACCTTGAACTGCTGACGTGATGTGCTTGTGGAAAAATCAGATGGGATCTAGGAAAGCTCACAGAGGAGCCCAAAACAGTGGGACAGGGAGTCAAAATGCCATCCCATGGGGCTCTGGGGAACTGTGATTACCCACCAAGTGTGCTGCCCTGGGAATCCTAGCAGCCTGGGAGCAGGTACCTGTCCCCTTCAGCCATCCCTGTGATGGGGTGCCAGCTTGGATGGAGGGGAGAGATGGTGGGTAATGGGGTACCTGTCCCAGCTCCATCTGGGGCATCTGCCTGTGAGCATGACTCGGAGCCCAAAGGTTGGGAGAAATACAGCTGTTCTTGTAAATAGAGCAAGGGGGTGAATGTGCAGAGGGACAAAGGTTCGAGCTCATATACAACATCAACCCCAGAATAAATGAGAAATTTCCAGTGGATAGCTCTGGGCTGCAAACCTGAAGGTTTCTAACCACCAAAGGAAGCTGATTCTGGAAAATCACCCTGTGCCAGCATGAGCAGAGGCAATCAGCCAACCTGTCTTCAGGCAAGTTGGTTAGCAGTTTCCAAAGGGGTTCCCAGGAAGTGGATACCTGTGTGTGGTGACCCCAGGCCACCTCACGGGTCGCTGTGGCTCCAGGCAGTGGAGAGCAGAGCCGTGTCTGCCCCTGCAGCGTGCCGGTGTGGCTGGGGCGCCGCGTACGCCGCCTGCTTGTTTTGGGTTTGTTTTAATTTTATTTTTTTTTCCACTGCAATATAAACCCAGTGTGTCTTTAAGGCCATGCATGTGTAGGGGGATTTGCTGATGGCTCATCTTTCTAGCAGGCTTTTTCAGCTGAATGTCAGTTTATTGCTTTTGCAAATTGTCTTGTGCCTACACAGAACCGGCTGCCTCAGCAGAGGGCTTTGCCAACAGCCTGCTCTATAAAAGGGTTATTAGGATAACAAGGAAGAAAACAGAAACCTTTGCAGAATCATAACAGTATAGCGTAGCCTTCCCCTTCCCCCCCTCCCAGTTTATTACCCTCAAGTGCTTCTGAGCTGGACTTAAACCATTGTGCTGCTGAATATAAACAGCAAGGTTCGAGAACCCCAGACAGGAGCGAACTCTTTGGCAATTATCTGGTCAATGGCAGGGCACCGATCTCTAGCTCGGTGTAAACATCATCAGGAAAATATGCACAGTTTGCAAATTAAAAAGCAATTGCATTGTCTCGACCCAAGCCAGGAGCCTTCTGGTATGATTAGGGTCTCACTGGTGGAGCCAGCCAGAGCATCCATTGGGTCTCTGACATCAGTCCTTCGTCACAGGAGCCTATTTGCTGGATATTTCTCTTCTGACTGCAGTATTTCTGTACCTGTCTGGGGGGCATGTTTTATCAGGTGCTTTTGTTTTCAAAAGAAGCACAGATTTCACTGGTAAGAGGGAGGCAGGCAGAATAAGGCACTAGAAAGCCAAGGTAGTCTTTTGTGATGCTTTTGAAATGATATTGTGTTTTTCTAAGCTTTCTGGAAAGGGAAACAATAAGTGAAATGTTCTGGTTGACACACTGCAGATATGGCTTGTTTGTTGTTTGTCTAACTTTTAGGGTCAACTTCTATAATAAAAACCCTCTTTGGTGCTGCTCTTCTCCTCTTGGCTTGTTCTGCCTGTTGTGCCTTACAGCTCTCCCTGCAAGAGGGGAGTTGTTCTCTCTTGTTCGAAGCCAGCTGGGACAGGCAGAGATTAAATGACTTGATGAAGGTTACAGAAAGCCTGAGCAGAGCTCGTGTCTTTGAGTGCCGAAGTTGTGAAAGGCTGGACTCTAATGCCTCTTTCTGTTGCCTGATTTCCTTGGGGCTTGAGAGACTTTCTTGCTGATTCTGGGATATACACTGAAGTGCTGATCTAAGACTTTTAGAGGTAAGCCTTGGAGAGTATTATGATCTAGGAGGCGTTTGCATGAGCACATGGTTGGACCCAGAGACACATGGGGCAGTTTAGTCTGTGAACACAACACCATAACCAGCTGCCCTCCGAGTTCCAGCAGGTTTTGTAGGTCACTCTGCAAGTCTGCTTTCAGTTAAAACCAGGCCTTTTGGTGGAAAGATGATGGAAATCACCTCTGCAGCTATTGCTCTTGCCCTCACTGCAGGGCAGCCTGAGCTGTGTGGAGCAGAAGGGCTCCCATCCCACCAAAACCAGAACACCACCTCACCTTAACTTCTGCAGGTTCCTGCTTCTGTCTTTCCCAGCCCCATTGTTTGAGCTCTGCTCGTCTCCATCTTTCACTGTTCTCATTCAGTGAGCTCCTTCTTTTCCTTCCTTGCTGTTTTCCCCCTTTCTGCCAAGGCCAGGAGAAGCAGTGGTGATCTCCAAGTGGGAGACAGAGACAGTGGGGCTCACGTGCCAGGTACCTGGCATCAGTGTGGGGCTGAGCAATGCATTCCCACAGCAATGCTTGGTTTCCCCTGCTCATGGCCAGTGAAACACATGACAAGACTCCCAACATTTTCCTGGGTGCTGCTGGGCTGTGGCAGGCAGGGCAGGGATGGCAGTGCCAGGCACCCTTCAACATCCTTTGCCAGATGGCCCTCCAGGTCAGCTCTGTGGTGGGAGCGCTCATTGGAGCATTTCTTTTGGAGATGACAGATAACCTGGTGGCTGATACATGGGTAGGTGTTGGTGGGAAGAAGCCATGCTTGGTCCCCAAGGCTGAGCTACCGGGAGCTCCCAGGGCTCCTGGCTCCAATATTTTGCTCCAGCAGCCTGGTCCATGCACATGGTGACAGCTCCTTGGGTGTATGACCCGAGTCACCATGTGGGACTGATGCCAACACCTTCCCAGTGAGCTCAGCCAAGGGAGGACTTCTAGGGAGGTGTCTTGTTGGGAGACCAGAGCTTCCAGAGGAGGCACCAGCCCTGGGCTCATTTTTTTGGTGCAGTTTCTCTGCACTGATAAGCATTCCTCCTTTTTATGATTATTATTTTAAAGTGGAGAAAAGGACCTGGTGCCTTTGGGTCAGGTGTGTGCAGAGGCTGTTTCTTTAACCATCAGATCCCTAAAGTTAGGCTGGGGTGAACAGCTCGGGAGCTGCATTGCTTGGGCTACCTGTGCTGGAAAGAAGCATCCCTCTCCCCACCTTCCCATCCCCACAAAAGACCTGTTTCAGCTCTGCCCCACCCTTGTCACCTACAGTGTGCTCCCTAGGCTGGCCCAGGAGGTGCGTGATCATCGGTGGTTACACCAGGGGAGGATAAGCAGCTTGGCTCTGCTTAAGCTGGGAATCAATAGGGGATTAATTTGTATTAAACACGCGCTGCAAAGGGAGGGTTTGCCCTTCTCCCGAAGGTGGGGTGGCCACGGATGGGACACAGGGGCCACTGACAAATGCATTGTACCCATCACCCTTCAGCACTCGCCCACCAGTGACCACCAGAAGCTGTCAGGAGGGATGCTGGTGTCGAGGGAGAGCACTGGGAGCAGTGCCAGCATTGGGCTCCTGCTGTTCACAGGAGCACAGGGAGATGCCTGGGCTCCCCTTCCCATGACTTTATGCAGAGCTGACCCTCACAGGTGCTCTGCCTCCAGTAGTGCCTCGTGTTTATAGGGCTTCTTTTTGTCTTTAAGGGCTTTTAAGGTGATTCCCATTATCTACTTTGTTTTTTGAAGCTACGAGCCAAATGTATTCCCACTGGCACCAAGCGTGCTTGTATGGATGCCATTGTGATGGCTCATGCTTCTCTTGTGCCAAGGAAGATGTCTCCACTGAGCTTGGTGGAGGTGTGCCAGGAGAGTGGGTTCACCACACTGGCACCTGGTGAGACTTGGGGCTGCATCCTGCTCCTCTGAAGGCAAGTTTGGAAAGGGACTTTCTTGCTTTCCCTCTCCTAAAATTGCATCTTAGAGATGTAAAAATTAAAAGTGGAGCTGAGAGAGGCCATCACTGGTTAGGCCTGCTGCAAAGGTGCCTGGCAGGCGTGGTGATGGCCATGGGAGGTTGTGTGGTCACCCCTGCAGCCTTTCTGGAGGCAGCCAGCCAGGTAGCCAGCCACAGGTGGAGAGCTGATTGGGGTTTGCTGTAGCAGCCAGAATCATTTGCAGCACAGCAGAAGTCACTGTGTGACCTTAGTGGGAACACAGCCTGCCCCGCTGTCTGGATTGGCATCACTGCTCCCACACATGAGGCTTAGTCCCTGGGGAGTAGCCTCAAAGAAGGCTCTGTCACCTGTGACCTGGGGAGTGATGAATGTGTCCTGAAGCTCTCCCAGCTCAGCAGGGAGCTGGGAAGCAGGGCAGGGTATTCCCAGCCTCCAGGACAGGGACTGGGGCTATGATGCTGGAGCACTGCCTCTGGTGTAGGGAAGCCAGTAAGGGATTCAGGAAGGTCTGGTTTGTATGACTATCATATCCAAAACCATAGTGCATTTGGAAGGAAATGAGTCGGTGATGGCTTTTTTCTTTCTTATGTGTTTTATGCTGATTCTGCTTGTGTAGAGCAGGGCCTGGAACCAGCCAGGTGCTGCTCCCGCTCGTATTTCACTTTGGTTTACCTTCTGGGGAGAAGACAGGGAATAAAAATGTTATTCACTTTTCTATGAAAAGCTCTTGACATTTTTCCCATAGCTCTAATGCCAGAGCTAACCTTTCACTCGGGGCTTGTTGGAGGAAATCAGTTATATTGGATGTCTTGGTATTATAGTTCTGCTCTCCCCCTGCTTCTTCCCTTCGTGCATGTTATTTCTTCTCGCTGTTATTTCCATACCTTCTGCCTCCAGCCAGCCATTCCTGATGGTGTTTGATCCATTCAGACTCAGGCAATATACTCCATCCCTCATCCTGCCTTGAGAGTGTCCCAACCCACCAAACTGAGTTTTTGAGCCAGAGAGTGAGTGGGCAGCATATTCCCATATTCCCACGTTCAGTGCTAGATGTGAAATGGGTCACCTTCCATTAAGTGTGACACACGTTTGAAAAAAAGCAGAACATAAAGAGAAACCCAGTGAGAGGGATGGAGGGGTTTGGGTTTGGTTTGTCTAAGGCACGAGCTCCTTCTGCTTGCCTGGGTTTGACGCTACATCAAGCACCAGCTTGAACCACAGACCTACCGCAGAGAAACCGTGCACGTTTGAGCTCTCACCCTCCCGTGGCTTTGTACATACATTGTCTCCTGGGGAAATGCTCCGTTTTAGGAAGCAACTAGAAATGCTGATAACAAATTATATCCAAATCAATAGGCTCCCTGCTGAAGGGTCTGCCTCCTGCAGCGGTGAGCTCCAGGAGGAGGCTTCTCGCTGCTCCACCCCTGCGGCTCCCGCCTCGGCTCAGTCCTGGTTGACAACAGGTTACCCCAAGAGAAATGATAACGCCCTCTTGTTCCAGTTTATAAGGTAGCAATCAGATCAGGACAGGTTTATGATCCACCTAGCTTATTACTATCTCCATTAGTAGCTGCTAGCAGATGTTGGGAAAGAAGGATTATTACTCTCGCAATGCATACTTAGCTGGCAGATTATTGAAATTTCTTTCTAATCCTAAGCAGTTACTTGGGAGGTATAAATCCTTGAGTGATAGCACTTATATTCCTCTGTACTTTGATCTCAGCTAGCATAACCGATGATACTCTGATTAATCTGATTTCTGTTCCTTAAAAGAAGTATCATGTCCCTGGGTATCGAGGCATTGAGTTCCATTGGTAACTGTGTTTCTCATCTTCAGATCTGGACTTTGAAATAGCCAAGCTCAGAGGTACCTTCTCTCTTACGAGGGGATTTATACCTCTGTGTCCTTTGAAATTCATTTCTTCCTTTAAGTGAATCAAATCCCCTGAATGTTTTGAGTTTGCTGCTGCCCAAGTTCCTCCTGTGCTCCCAGCAGCCACATCACTCTTTCCTGCCCCACATCTACCTCATCCCTCTGCTTTGGGGGGAAGAACCACACACGGTGTCCCAGATGAGGGATGCACTAATTTATAGGCCTACTGCTAATGACAGTTTTATTTACTGCTCCTATCTGAGCACAAATGAGCATCCTTGGACCATCGCTTGCACTGAGATGTTTGTGCCTCCATCTCTCCCTCCAATGATTGGGGTTAATTTGGGGTTGCATCAGCATATGTGATGGGTCCTAACTGTTGTTTTCCAAAAGTGGTACCTTGGATGTGCTTGTCCTGAATTTCCTCTGTCGTCATGCTGTTGAATTCCCGGAATGAGCTGGGTCCTTCCAAAGCCACTTGCCTGCATATCTAGTCCCACCTGATATTTTTCCCCTCTGTAAAGGATTGCCTTCTTCTCACTGTATATGTATTCCCGCTTAGGATGCTCCGGTATTTTGTCCTACAGTCAGTATTTTGGTGCCTGTGCATTGGAAGACATCCTTCACCTTCTGCCCTTTCCAGTCTCTTTTGTTTCTCCTTCTCAGGACTGACCAGGCTCGGCTGAGATCTGTCACACAGAGGGCTGGGCTTGAGATTAGTTTGCTTTTCAGGAGGCCAAGCGGCCCCAGCAGCTGAGCAGGGCTTTATAAACCCATGAGTGTCTCCGTCCAAGGAGTTGAACAAATACGCTTTTAAAGGTCCTTGGAAGAAAAGCTTTGCCACAGGTTTTCTCAAGTCAAATCTCTGCTCTCCCCTGCACTCGGAAGTTTTTTTTTCCCATTTCCTCACACATGAACAACAAAAAATTAGGACACGATGGGAAAGGTTGAAATGGATGGCAGTGGTTCTACTAGACTGCAGGCTTGGCATGTGTCAGACCTGCCAAGGTGTTTGAAGGGAAGACAAATACTGATCTCATAGAGCCTCATGCAAACACGGTGGTGTAACCCTGGCTCCATCCTCGGCACCGGCTGGGCCCCGGCTGGTGCTGGCTCAGGGTCTGGTACCTGGCACTGTGCTTCCAGAGGAATGCAAAAGGAGAGGCAGAAGGGCCAAAAAGGGCCCATTTGCAGATATTACAAGCAGAGTTTGTTGGGTTTTTTTGCTAGAGAAGACGGAGGTAATTATGATAACAGCCTTCCAATATGTAAAAGGCTGCTGTTCCTGGGGATGAGGCAGTGATGAACCCCTCCTCCTTCCCCACACCTGCATAATTTTTAAATCTTTTAGTATCTTTCCCTGTAATCATCCCCTTAGCGGGAGTTTCCATCTTCTCCTGCATAGTGTGAGCCAGGGGAGCAGCTTTACCTCTGCCCCACACCCTTCTCCATCACTCTGGAGCCTCTGGCTGCAGGAGCTGTGTGATGCATGGAGGGGCTCAGCTGAGAGATCCCAGAGGTTTAGCAGCCCGGATTCAAACATCAGATCGAATTGTGTTTACCCTGTATCTCATGATTTTGAAGGTCATCTTCTAGCCAGATGAGAGGAGCGTAAAGGATGTTTATGCTGCAAGGGTTAGCTCATGCTTGCTGTGGTCCTGCTGATGGCAGCCCAGCAGTGGTGTGGTTTGATGGATTGTGGCTTGCTCTGGGTTTCAGTATCAGTGCTGTGCTGGTCACACCAAGGTGCTGCCCCCTAAGCCAAGGATGTCTTCAAGGCTTCTCTATAGGGCCCGCTGGTGTCACAGCAGCAACTGCTCAACCACGTGCTTCAACTCTAACATGGGTTATGCACATGTCATTATGGACAGTGTTGAATGTGCACCTCCATGCTTCTCATCCTGCTGTAAAATCTCAGAAAGCTGGTGGTATCTTGAGCTGGAGATTTCTTTTGGCTCCAGCCTTTTAGATGTTTGTGCACTGAATGACAAATAAACGAGTCTCCCTTGCAGCTGGTTCAGCAGGGACAGCAATAGGACACAGTACCTGCAATGGTCAGGTGGGATCTGAGTGCTTTCCTTTTGCTCACCACTGCCCAGCTCAGCCTTCAGCAGGGAAGCAGCACTTATTTATATATTTTCCTTCCCCTCGCTCTTCAGAGAAATCAATTCCATTCCCCAAACAATGGTGAAGGCCTTGAGGAGATATTGATCTGTGGCAGAGCCAGAGAAGGGAACATTTGTGACACAGAGATGCTCTTTTGTAAGTAAAAGATAATTACCAGATCATGGGGACACTTGCTGAATAGGATGACATTAAATAGGCATCAGGGTGAAGGGCACCAGGGCCTTGGAATGAAGCACTGGAATAGCGCTGTCCTCCCTTGCAGCTCCAGCTCCTCCTCCCCACTTCCCTCTGCCATTTCACCTGCTCCCCACCCCAGCCCCTGCTTTTGTCCCCCGAATTCTTCTAATTTCATCTCTCTGTCCTTTCCCCTCGGTTCCTGATTGTCCTGTCTCACCCAAATAAATACCAAATAACACTGCCCAGAATGCAGCCTGTCCTTGCCAGCTGGGGCTCCCAGCTGCAGCAGGGATGCACCTGGAGCCAGTGGATTCCTGTCCCCCAAACCAGGGCAGCAGCAGGAGCTGCTTTCCTTGCCTTGGTTTTGCTGGTATTTCCAAACCCTGGTTTATTTATTTGAGGCCTCTGCAGCATCACTGTAGTAATGAGCCCCGTGGTGATTTTAGTAGTTCTGAGGTATTGGATGGGACAGAGTATGTCCCCTGCTTTGATGTTTCAGCAAACAGAGCAGGGATAGGAGTGATTGCTGCAGGATCCAGAGCCCATGTGCTGGCTTGTACTGGCTCAGGACCTGATGGTGGACTCTCAGCATGTAGTTATTAACATGTGTGCTCGGACCACTCGGCTGCTGGTGGGTGTGGGGACCTGGCGTAGCCATGATGATGCCGTAGCTGCGTGAGTGAGGGCACAAGCAGGGCTGGGAGTGCTGAGAGAGCAAATAACTCCTAGAGCAAGACCTGGAAAAGGGATACTTGGGAGCCTTGTCTCCATCTGTGCTGCTCTTGGGACCTCATGGGAGGCTTTCCCCTCTGGAGCAGTGCCTGCCGTTGCCATGACTGATGGTCCAGTTTGGCTCGTGGAAGAGCCACAGTGGATTTGTTGCCTTGGCTCTTGAGTGCATCCCTGTCAGCCACCAGCTCCTGGATGCACAGTCCCAGGGTAACAAGGGCCTTGACAGAAGGTTTGTTCCCACACAGATATCACGTTATTGGGCAGCTCTTCTGCCTGAGCTCAGTGTTGTAGGCTCTCAAAGCCACGTGGGGATGTTTGGTCACAGGGCTGGATGATGATGTGATTCCCTGATGACTGGGAGAGCTGCTGCCAACTGCATCTCATGAATTGGCACAGCTCAATGCATGAAAAAACAACCCACAGCTCAAAATACTATGTCATAAAATGTCCCATTTTATTTACACTGACACTGGTCGTATTCTCCTAATTACTTGCCGATACACTACAGATGGATTGTGGTGCATTTTGCAAGATTAATGGATGTCTTGTAAGAGGAAGGACCCTCAGACCACGGGCTCTGCAGGTCCAGGAGGGAGCATAGAGGGTCCTGCCCCTTTGTGGGGCATTGAGAGCTGCGTGCTCTGTCAGCTGTCACTGACTCAAGCAGGTCTCATCAAGTCTGCCACCACAGCCTGAATGCCAGCAAGGTCTGTGCTCCTGTACTCCTAAAAACCCCAGAGAAGTGCAGTCACCACCTGCATATCTGTGTGGGCAAGTGAGGCCAGGACTCTTCAGCCTCATGGCCTGGCTCTGGAGCTTTCTTTTGGCTGCAGCACATTTCCAAACTCCCCTCTCCAGCACTTTGGTTCCTGGAATGCCTCCTGGCTGTTATCAGTATGGTGTTGAAGATAACCAAGTGCTTTCTCTTACTCCAAGGGTGAAAGGCTCTGGTATGTGAGGGTGTGAGCTGATAAGGGCAGTAGCTACCTCCAGTCCTCCCCTTGACTTCAGCAGGCGTGATGCTGGCACCTCTGGCTGGAGCTGCTGCTGTCATTGCTGCCTGGTTCCTGCTGTTCCCATACAGCACCTTTGGGTTTTGCACCCCTGGATCTTGTCAGCAAGGTGCAGGGCTGAGCAGAGTGCTGGAGCACAAGCTGTGATTTCCATGTCCCTGCCAGCTGCTGGCTCCCTGGAGCAGCCCTGTGCCTTGGTGTTATTTGATGTCTCAGAGTTATTCCCTGCCATCACCAGGTGAGAGCCGGCTTCACAGCCTGACCAGCACCGTGCAAAGACACCAGCTTAGGGCACCTTGTGCCTTTAAAATAAAAAATAATAATAACACTAAAAAGCCCATTACCATTATTGAATAAAACACCAACAATTTTTAAAAAAACTCTTTTAAATATTGTCGCTGCGTTTCCAGCTGTTCAAATCTCCCGTATTTAGTTATCGTAACAACAAAGTGCTGCATCTGATTTGAGCAGCGGGGAGGCAGCACCATTATTCGGGAGGATTTTAAGCAGTTGGGTTTTCTTCCTCGCAGTGGTGCTCTCTCGCCTATTAGAAGCCCCTTTTGTTGCCTTGGCACCTCTGGCCGGGGTGGCGGAGATGGCACTCGTGTATTGGCGGAGGGCCCTGCCAGCGCTTAGCAACGCGGCTCCGGCGGGGTGCCGGGAGCTGGGCAGGGCAGGCGGCTCCAAAAGCAGAGCAGAGAAGCTCTGCTGCTTCAACAGGGAGGTCTTGCACTGCAGAGTTCATGGGGAGAAAGAAAATGGAGTGAGCAAGACCCGGGTGGCTGCTGCTGCTGCTGCTGCAGGGAGCACAGGGCTGTCGAGGGAGGTCTTGGCCGACCAAATGTGTGGGTGCTGCGGGAGGTGGGGATGCTGGTGGCCGGGTCTGGCAGGGCAGGAGGGGGTTGTGCTGTGTCAGCACTTTGGCTGCACTGTAGCATCATTCAGATTGGAAAAGGGCTCTAAAGTCATAGAGTCCAAACTCTAACCCAGCACTACCGTGTTCACCACTAAACCATACCCCCAAGTGCCACATCTACATGCCTTTTAAGTCCCTTCAGGGAGGGTGACTCAACCACTTCCCTGGGAAGCCTGATCCAGTGCTTGACAACCCTTTTGGTGCAGTTTTTCCTAATAACCAATCTAAACCTCCCCTGGCACAACTTGGGAAGCCTGATCCAATGCTTGACAACCCTTTTGGTGCAGAAGTTTTTCCTAATATCCAATCTAAACCTCCCCTGGCACAACTTGAGGCCATTTCCTCTTGTCCTATCACTTGTTCCTTGGAAGAAGAGACCAGATACTACCTGGCTACAACTTTCTCTCAGGTGGTTGTAGAGGGGCTCCCCCTTGAGCCTTCTTTTCTCCAGACTAAGCACCTCCAGCTCCCTCGGCCTCTTCTCATCAGACTTGTGCTCCAGTCCCTTTGCAAGCTCCATTTCCTTCCCTGGACATGCTCCAGCATCTCCATGTCTTTCTTGTAGTGAGGGGACAAAAACTGAACCCAGGATTTGAGGCATGGCCTCCCCAGTGGCCAGCACAGGGAGATGGTCACTGCCCTGGGCCTGCTGGCCACACTACTGCTGATCCAAGCCAGGATGCCACTGGCCTTCTTGCCCACCTGGGCACACACCAGCTCATGTTCAGCTGCTGTTGACCACGACCCCCAGGTTCTTTTCCACTACACAGCTTTCCAGCCAGTGCCTGACTTGACGGCAGCGTGCACGGGGTGAGCATTCCAGAGGTAGGATCCCCGTGCTGGCTGGTTGAGCTGGATGAATGATGTTACAAAGGGGGCATGGAGTCCTGTAACTTGCTCCTGCCTTGGTGAACAGAAGGTCCTGGTTGCAGGTGGCTGTGGAGTGCAGCTGAATAATATGGGGTAGGGCCTGGCAGCATCCCTGCAGTGGCGTGTTGAGGGCAGCTCAGTCAGGGGATCAGTGATTCATTTGGGTGAGATTGATTGCTGAGCACTTGGTTTTGTCACCCCAGATTGGTGGGGATGGAGAAGAGGGCAGAGAGGCACCTGATCTGGGAGACTGCAGCACATGCTGGGGTGGCTGGAGAAGCAGGAGCAGGCTGAGGACAAGGACGTAGCAGATCTCCTTCCTGTAGAAAAATGCTATTTTGGTACCATCTCCCCAAGGTGGGGAGGGTTGGCAGAGATGTGCAAAAGCGTGCAAAGACTCTCAGAAACATCTTGAATGGCCTTGAAGAGCCAGGTGGAGACAAACTGCTACTGCGCAGCCTCTGGGGACTGCGGGAGCTGCTGAGCCCGGTGGGAAGGACCTGTGGTGTGTCCGTGGGACAGTAACACGGACAGGGCCCTGGGAGGAGTGGCAGGAGGTGCAGGTGCAAGTGGCACAAGGTCACGGTGCTGCTGGCCAAGCAGTGGGCAAGGCTGGCAGTGAGCTGGTCCCCTAACCCTCGTGTTTTGGGTGCTGGGCCACACGAAAGCTTTGTAAACAGGAGTGACCATACTGTCCCTGGGTTCCCGCTGCCGTGGTGTGTTCCCCCAAAGGTTACCTCCAACCAGAGGCGCATTGTGGGTAATGAGATGCAAATTGATAGCAAGACAATAAGACTGTCTTGTGAGCCCTTCGACGGGGGCCAGTGTTTAAAAGTCAGCCTGATTGCCTCGCTGGCAATTTGCATAGCATTAACCAGAGAGATTTTCTTTTTAAACTTGAACTTTTTTTTTTTTTTTTTTTTCCTAGAGGTCACCTCAAAGTAATTACAGCTCTGGCATTGCTTCATGAAAGAGAGCTCTGTGGTTGTGGTGGCAGAATTGGAGTGTGAGGAGATTTGACATGGGGAGACCTGTCCATGGGAACCTGAGTGGGTTTTAGTGTGTGCACTGAGATGGTTCAGTAGGAGAGACCTGCAGGGTGCATGTGTGTGCTGAGCACCGTGTCTACTATGGGAGAGAGCAGCAGCAGCAGGGCTTGAGTCCCAGCACATGAAAGGGATTGATCCCCTCTGTTGTTGTCTCCAGCCCAGGCCCAACCTCCTCCTGGGTCCCACCTGCTTTGCTGGGCTGGAAGGAGGAGGGATGACCCCACTGCCCACTTGGGATGCTGCGATGAAGTAGTTTAGGAAAGCCAGGCCCTGGGGTATTTGCACCTTCTCCGTGGTTTAGTTCAAGCAGGGATTTCAAGGTTTTTTCTTTGAAGTCAGTATAAAAGTAACTGAGGACCTCAGCCAAGGAGTTCTACAGGAGAGGTGGTGTCAGGCTGCGGCGAGCATGATGTTGTGGCTGCTCTGCTTTGACCTGGGCCATTTGCTTTGACAGTTGAATTCTTTGGATTCTAACTGGGCAGGTGTCCCTTAGTCTTGCAGCTGGACAAGATGATTACCACAGATCACATCTACCTGAACTATTCTGTTGTACTCTACTCTATTCTGGCTTTTAGCCAGTTGACAGCTTAGCATAGATCTTTGCTAACCCATTTGGTTTGACCAGGTGAGGAGTGATGCTTTCACTGGCAGCTCTGCCAGCACTCCTGAGGAACAGCCTGAAGCAGTGAACAGCCTGGAGGGAGATGGGGCTGCCCTCTCTTCCCCAGCAAAGTGGCTGCCCAGCCTGTGAGCAGGCACGAGGCTCTCCTGAGGCTCAGCCAAGCTGCTGCAAATGCATGGTCAGCCAGTGCTCTGAAGGAGCTCCTCTTGTTATCAAGGTTTTCTTCAAGACAGGAAGCGCATCCTCTGTGCTCAGCGACCCTGGGTGGGCATGGGATGGCCATTCCAGATGGTGTCTGTCTGCTGTGATGTTCAGTGGGCAGGGTTTGCCACCGGCTGTGCCGCAGTGTGAGCAGTCCCTGCAAGGCAGCACATCCCTGCCGTGGGAGGCAAGGAGTCGGTGCTGAGATGGGTTTGAAGAGCCAGCTGGACAATTTTATCACCATTAATATCATTTGTAGTTATGCAGGCGGTGGCTATGATACAAATAATTAAATCTCATGCTTCACAGCATCAGCTGATCACTTGCTGCAGTCAGGAGTGAATCTCCTACGCAGAGCACACGTGGCCGATTAACTCTGTTAGAGGGGTTGGTTTAAATCTCCTTCCTCTGGCTTGTTCCTCAGTTTCCTTCCTCCTGACTGCAGCTGTGAAGCTCAGCACCAGGACATCCCTTTCTCCTTCACAAGAGCACTGTTGTTGTAGGATGCTGGAAATGCTCAAAGGAAATGACATCCCTGCTCCCACTGCCTGGTCTGCAGGTAAATCTGTCTGCTGGGGACATCCTCTGCTCCTGCACGGGGGTTTCAGGCCACGTGCTCGTTTGCCTCCCACCTTCTGGCAGTGCTCAGATCATGAATCCTTGGGATCTTTCTCTCTGGGCTGCCACAAAGCACCTGTTGTCTCCTGCCAAGCTGGTGTGTGGCCATGACTTCATCTCAAAAAGTTCTTCAGCCTCCTCCTCCTTGCCTAGAGAGGCTCCATCTTCCAGGATGAAGCCAGCTGAATACGCATACATCTTCTCCTTTGTCTGTGGCATCCTTTTACCTTGCTTTTTAGTGGATTGTCAGAGATGTTTGGCCCAGGAACAGAGTTCCCAATACTCCTCTGGGTTTGTCAGCAGCTCTGGCACCCATGTCTTCTCCATTCCTCAAGCAGCCCCTTTCCAGGACAACATCCTGGCCAAGCCTGGAAGCACGATCAGCAGTGTGATGACACCAGGTTATTGACCAATGCTGGCTTAGCAGGTCACTGTGGCACTGCCCTTTGTAGCTGGGAACAGCAGAGCTGCCGCTGTGACTCTGTGCCTCCTCAAGGGAATCGGGGTGGAAAAACTGCGCAGAGAATATTTTTATATTTTTTCTTCTTTTTTTTTTTTCTCTCTTTCCCTCTTTTTTACATTCCTAAAGATTGAGTATAATCAGAGCTAATCAGAAAATTATGAGCTGTCTGATTGCTGATTAGATTCCTAATGTTAATATAGTCAAGAAGCCTCTCTTACTGTTGTATTTTAAGAGAAGTGTAAAAATAACATCTTAGAAGGAGCAAGCCAGAGCTGCTGGAGCAGCAGGGAACCCACTGCTGGCAAAGGAGAGCAGGGTTTCACCGCTGGCAAGAATTGAGGCCAGCAGAGAGGGAAGGGACAGGACCTACCCAAACTGTAATCAGATGTGTTGGCTTCGAGGGGGCTGCAGAGCCTGGGAGGAAGAGCATAAAATGAGCTCTTCCCACAAGTTAGTCCTTGTGCAGAGCCAGGCCTGGGAGTTTTTCTGCTGTGCTCTGGAAGCTTGTTTACTCATTTTCCTTCCCCACAAAGAGAATTTCCACAGATAATTTAGTTCATGCATCTCCCAGCACCATGGTTCTTCTGCTTCTTCACCTGCTGCTGCAGGCAAGGGGCATCCTGGGGTGATGAGGAAAGGGAGTCTGGGATGTGCCCAACGCCACCGAGTGGGACCTGCAAAGACTTGCTGCTGCTGGTGGAACAGCCCTTGCCCAAAAGGCTGGGGTGAGATACCCTCGGGCGTGCTGGTGAGCACAGAAAGGATGCTCCCATGGATCCTGATGGGAGCTGAGGGAAATCCTTATCTGCTTGTGCTTGGCTGAGCCACTGCAAAAATCTTCAGAGCCTTCCAGAAGCAGAATTGGAGGGAGACACTGCGTGGTGATGGCATGAGGGGTTGAGGATTTGCCCTTTTTCCCTGTTTACGTGCTGAGGATCAATCCAGAGAGCCCTCAGCACGGGGCTGGTGCCTTGAGTGGTGCAGGGAAGCTGCCAAGCCTTTCCACAACTTTCCTCCGCGGTCCCTGCCGGCACCGGCACGGCGATAACTCCGGGGCTGAATGGCAGGTATTATGTTGTGGCACACTAATGTTCCCGTTAATAAGCTCCTGGCCATTCACCGTGTGTTTTACTTTGATACATCCCGACGGCAGCGCTGTATAATGGACTGGATACTGTAATTGTCCCCATTGTCACCACTTAATAACTTGGTACGATGTTATCGCAGTCATTCGCAATTTTTTTTTGCAAACTTTGATGGATAATATTTTGTTCTTAGTGAATAAAAAAAAATGAGGAAGTGGTGAAAAGAGGCCGAAGTTAGACAGAAGTCTGCTCTAATTGCAGGTTGGGCTTAATAATACAAATGTCCATAGCGGCATCCGGGCTGCTTTTGTCTCTGGGAATAGTCCGCTGGGCCAGCCAGGAAGGAGCTGCTATTAAATACTATTTATTCTTTAAAACATCTTGATCAGCAGGAATTGGCACTGTGCTTGGGGAATTTATTTTGCTTTGCTTGCTCTTGACAAGCCCAAGCTCAAAAACAGCAGCTGGGATTCCTGTTCATTTCCACAGGCAGGGATAAGGGGTGACATCCATGGGGTGATGTTCATGGGGTGGGTGCAAGAGCCATGGGAATGCCATCATGGTGAACAAGAGAGTGCAAATGTTGGTCTGCTGTGCATGGCATCAGGCATGGCAACAGCCTCAACATCTGCCTAAATATTTGGGGAGAACTTTGGGCCCAAGGTTGAGCAACTGTAGGTAAAGAGGTTTGCTGGAGCCTGGACAAGCATCTTCTCCATGTTTGAGCTCACTGGCTGCCTCTCCAGGTTAGATGGGCAACATCCCACCAAATATTTGTGGCTCTCAAGCATTTGTCAGCATCTCCAAATGCTCATGGTTCCTGACTCCACGTCTGGCAGGAGAAGGAAAAGTCCAGAAGAGATTAAACCCTGAATGCAATGAAAAGCAAGACAGGGAGGTGGATACAGGGCTGGAGTGCCCTGGGTGGGAGGCAGGGGAGGGCTCCCCAGCATCCACGAGGCAGCAGGTAGGGACCTAAATGAGTTTTCTCCTGTAACACATGTCCTGACCTTTTTTTAAAAATGAAATCTATTTTATTAATTTTTTCTTTTTATCAAATCTGTCCATGAAACATTAAAGATATGACTGTGGAAAAGGTCAAGAAATGTGTAGTTGTTGAAAACTTGTTCCAGTTGATGGCTTTTCCCTTAGGGAAGCTCTTCCACGCTTTCTCCTCCCCCGCCTCAGTCTTTAAAACAAAAAGTGTCAAGTTGCCTTGAATTTTGGGTTTAAGGGAAACAGTGAAACGTTCCTGGAGCGGGACAGAGGGAAGGGCACTGCAGGCTCCCAGCAGTGATGCTGCCCTTGAGGAGCTGCTGTGGCAGCCCAGGGAAAACCTGAGCTGGAAAGGATTTCCCCCCCCGCAAACGCAGACCCCAAGGAAGGGCTGTGGGGTCTCCAGCCACGTGAAGGGAGAGGCTCCTCAGGGGGCTGGTTCTGCAGTGAGGACATATCTCAGACAGAATTAATAAAGACAAAGCCTAAGGCATGGGTGTAGTGGTAAGTTGTTCTGTATTGAAGCTCATCAGGACAATTATATTACAGGAACAGCAGGAGTCTGTGTAAACCAGGAAATAGAACGTGGGGTGGAGTGGACACATCTGCCAGGAGTTGGGCTGGATGCTGGGACACAGGGGTGGGCATCAGACCCCCTTGCATTCATGGTGGTTGTTTGCTGCTCTTTGCTTCCTTCTTTTATTGTAACACCAAGGAAGCTGGGCCATGAATTGGTCTTGCTGGCTGTAAAGATGCACAGTTGAAAGATGCTTAAATTTTAGCCTTCAGACAAGAGAGAATAGGTGAATGGGGGTCAAAAGCAAAGCAACAAACATTCCAGTCTCTCAGCACAGCCTGGATTTGTCATGTGGTCCATAAGGATCAGCACAGGGGTAGGGGATGAAGGGAAATACTATGTGAGGATTTGAACAAGGAAGCAGAGGAGTGGGAGTCCCAGAGGGATGGAAATGGGTCCTAGCAGCCTGCAGGCTGAGTGAGTGCTGAGGTCACTGTGAGCTGTCACATTGGGAAGAGCCTTTTGGTGATCCCCTGAGCTTGCTCGCTTCCACCTCCCTGAAGCTTCCCCACCCCCCCAGGAGCTGTGGGGGATTCTTTGCTGTTTTTCTGAAAGTTTGAGCAACACTGGTTCCAACTATGGTGCTTGTTTTTAGAGCAAAACACCACTGAAAAGTCCTTTACTTGACTTTTTGCACTGCAGTTGCTCTTCTTTGGTGTTTTAAACTGACAGTGTAAACTGCTCTGTTGTCGTGACAGGGGGGCCTGAGTTGCTGCCCCCGTGTCTGACCTCTCTCAGGCTGTGGGAGGGTGGCTGGTGGCACTGAGGGACGTGACAAAGATGCCGCTTGTGTCCCTGAAGGGTTTCAAGTGGGAAAGTCTTTGAGGGCTCCCAGGAGGGGCTCGCTGGGGCCGTGGGGTGGTCATATTTTGGGGCATTCCTGGGGCAATTTCTGCACGCTGCAAATCTTCCTTGGCATAAAACCCCCGTAAGGGCGGAGCTCCGGCTGTGCCGTGGTGGTGCCGCACGGAAATCCCCGCGCGGCGGCAGCTCACGAACGAGGTGCTTTTTAAAGCTCGCACATCACAGCGCAGCAAGAGGTGATGCCTTAAAATAAATCGATTGCAAGTGGTTTCCTGTACAAACTTTCAACAGCCTCCACTTGAATGAAAGGCAGAGAGCTAAAGGGGAGGATTTCAAAGGCACGAAAGGCCTCATCCTCACGGAGCAGGGAGGTGGGGGCCGGCCGGGATGCGGGCTGCATTTTGGGTTTTCAGGGATGCCCTCACGCATCTTACGGGAGTTTCTCTGTTGCTGGCACCATGCAGAGCACTGCAGGGAAGGGGGAGCCACTCCTTGAACTTCTTATCATCTTCACATGGGACTTATTTCTCCAAAATAAGGGAGGATAATGATAAGGAAGGATTTATTTTTTTTCTTTGAAGACTCTGTCTGCTAAGACCTGGCCAGGCAAATTCCTCCTCCTCCTCCTGCCCAAGTGAGAAGCTGTATCACTTCCTTTTTTTTTTTTCTCTATTTTGAAAAAACCCTTTTCCTCCAAGCTCTAAGTAAAATTGATTTTTAAGTGAAACTATCTCTTATAATTGCTGCTGAAACGCCTTGTGGTTATTGTAATGGATTTTGAACTGTGACAAGTCCTTCCTGATGATCGTAACAGGAGCTCCACAGGTTATTTGAGGGTGGTTTAGAGAGCACCGTTAGATTGAAAGTTTGGAGTTTACCTGGGAGGAGATGGGGCTGGAGCAGCGGGCTGAGTTGCTCACTAAGGTGGTTGCTGACCCTCTCAACACTGCAGAGGCTGAGCCTGCCCTGAGAGCTCGTGCTGTAAGGTGCCATCTCCCAAAACTCTCAGTGGGAGCAACATCCCTCCAGTCTGCCACCATTCCATGGGAGCCACAGCATGCTGGTACAGGGGAAAAAGGAGGTGGAAGAAGCCCAGGGCAGCACCATCTCCTTCTCCCCAGCTTGGTGAATCGCCTGCTGTCACATTTCCCCAGCTCTGACCTTCCAGCAAATGCATCTTGACCTGAATTATTTCTGGTCATCTGAAACCTTATTGTGCAGCAAGCAGCTGCTTGTCACCCAGCAGGAGAGTCCCCAAGCCCTTCCAGAGCTCTGGCAGACCCGCTGTGCTGTGCCAAGATGCCGTGTTTGTGCTCAGTAGCTCGCCCGCCCTGTCCCTGCCGTGCCGCTGTCTCCGAGCACACGGCAGGACCCCAGTTTAGCTGTTCCCAAGGCAGCTGATGACAAGAGCCATGGGTAGTGGTGCTTGCCAGGCTTTCAGCTTTGGTGTGTGTGCCTGGCAGCCTGCCCAGGGCAGCTGGGGTGGGCAGCCCTGGCTCTGCTGGGACACGTCTGTCCCAGCCACAACTGAAGAACAACACTGGAGTCGTGTTTCTCAGGTGGTTTGTATCTGTCACCCCTCTGGGATGCTCTTGACATGCCCCAGCCCTTCAGCATCTCCCTGGAGGCAGCTGTGAGTACTCCAGCTTTGTCCCAAGAGAGACTTTCTTCCTTGCAGGCTGGGAACAGACTGGGCTTTCTCCACCCTGCTCATTTTGTGAGCTGATGCTTCAGAAGAGAGCAAGGGCTGTGAAATGAGCACAATTTAAAACTGCTGGGCATGGACAGCATGGAGAACCGTGCTGCCACAGGGCAGCTGAGTGCTCCTGCTTGGCTCTTCCTCTGGATGAATACTGGAATCTCGGAGCAGAGGTCCCTGCTACATCTCCATCAACTACAGAAGATGCAGAAGGCTGCCATGACTGCAAAGCAGTGTGGCAAAGGGGATGGAGGAAAGTGGTATTTCTCAGTTCCTGAGCAGAGGAGGCAAGTGTGCCTGGTTTGGCTTCCCAAGGGGCCACCTGCATCCCAAAGCTGGGCAGAAGCACATTCCAGCAGGACTTGAGCATGGTGGCATTTAGCACTACAGTTTAAAGTCACCTCTAATGAGGTAACGAAGTTTGCTGCCAGACATCCAGGGTGAAAAGCAGGAGAATGCGGGAAGCAGCGATGGCAGTGTGGATGGACACTCCTTCTGGGGGGGAAGAGGATGGTGAGAGAGGCCAAGCCTGCCTGTGCCTGGCCCCTTCTCTCCAATCCTGCATCCCATGGCTCTGTCTCACTGCTGGAGGAGGTGGAGACAGATCCTGCACCCTGGTGCTTGCCCTTCCTCTCCCAGGAGGGATGGGGCAGTGGTTATTTGGCATTGTGTTGGTAAAAACAGGAGCTGAGCAGGGTCTGAGCAGCTGAGCTGAGGTGTTGCTGTTGCTGGTCCCTAGGGGCAGGCATCCTCATGGGTTTACAGGGCACAGTGCCCCTGCCCTCCTCCTCCCCTCCTGGGGACCAGCTGGGACAATGGGGAGCAGGGGCAGCTCCTCTGCTTGTGATTTTGGAAAGCAAGTGTCCATCCTCATGGAGGGCAGGAGAAGGGTGACAGAGAGAGGCTTTTCTCCAAGGGGAGAAGAGCTGAAGAGAGCACCAGGCACAGCTCGTGCCGCAGGACGCCTGGTTCTCTGCACTGTCCTTTTTCCCTTGGTGCTCTGCTGTTTGTGAGAAGTTAAGCTCTTCTGGAGGCCTGAGTGGTATTTTGGGGTAGGGGAAACACCGTGAGAAGCAGTGCTATCCCTTTCCTCCTCCCATCTGCAAACAGATGGGTATCTCTCCTCTTGGGATGTTTCACTCCTCCCCTCCCTTGTGATTGTTATGATGGTGATGATGTTTTTTATTGGTAAAAACTGTGGCCCTGGAGAAGAAGGAGCAGGGAGAGATGCTGATGGGGGAACAAGAGCCACGTGCTGCTGGCCTGCAGAGCCATGAGTTACTAACCTGGTCAGTAAAATGATGGACGTTGTGGCTCTGGAGCTCATCCCATGCCCCATGGCCGGGTGCTGGCCGTGCCACTGCCCTGTGTGGGGTCTGAAGCAGCTTTGGCTCTGGTTTAGCTCCAGGTTTGCACTTGTGACCCTCACTGCTGGCAGGGCTGGCTCTGCAGAGGTGTCCCTGCTCACTGCCCTGCCAGACCTCAGCAGTGAGCACCAGCTGGTACAGCACCAGGACCTGGAAGCCCTTGGAGGATTTACCACCTGCTCTTTGCTAGTCACTGGGGCTTTATTTGCCCTCCCACGAGCAGGAGAATATTAGCAGCCAGTGCTGGCTCCAGCTCCATCCTCCCTCATGCACAGGCTGGATCCAGGCACAAGAGGAGGAGAGATGGGCTCTATCTACCCCTTTCCTTCTGCACAGCCAAGGGAATTATTGACAAACAAGTTAGTGCTTTGAAAGAAAAACGCCGCAGCATATTTGAAGCTGCCTCCTTGATCAATACTCAGCCGTGGCTGAGCCTGCTGCCGACTGGATTTTGGATGAGGGCTGCAGGGGTAATAAGAGCCCTGGGATCAACTGTCTCAGAGATTATTACAGGATGAGATGCTTCGCTGCTTTACAGTGTTTACTCAAGATTTATATTCCCTATGTGTATAAAAGGAGGTTGTCGTCTTTTGTCGCCGGTTGATCATTTTTTGATGGTGGTGTGTGTGCTATCAGTAGGGTCTGCTTAGGGGTGGGTCTGTGAACGGGGAGAGGATGGGCTGGGGATGAGAGAGGGAGCTGAGGTGGAGGGACCCTGGAGCTGGTGGCAGGAGGTGGGACTGTGAGAAGGAGTCCTGTGCCCTGATGCACACAGGCAGAAAGGATGGAAGCATGTGAAACACATGGCATGGGCTTTCCCCTCTCTGGATGCTCTGCAGTGACAGGTGTGGTTTCAGGGTGCCCCATCCATGGAGGAGAGGTTGGTGCCAAAGGAGAGGGCTTGTGCCACCCTCATTCCTTCATTGTGGAGGAGGAAGAGCTGCAAAACCAGCTCCTGGGGGATATTCCAGCCTGGGGCTTGGGTTTCTGGGTTTTGTCACCTGTGTTTAGTTCTTACCTTCTTGCCTTAACTTTAACCAGCATTTCCTACTGTGGGAGGAGGGCTGGATGGTCTGATGCTCGTGGCACTCTCCTGGTAGCACAGGGCTGTTTGAATCTCCAGCCAAGATCTCCCTTCCAGCTGTGTGCTCAGGTGCGGGAGGTTAACACACTTCACAGCGTTGGGGAAGGCACTGAGATGAGGGTGATAACAGTCTCACTGAGGGAGTTAAATGAAGGCTTAGCAGGAGCAGCTCTCCCTCAGAGCAAATATCCCTGGGCACACAGGGCTGCTGCGTGATGGGCCATTGCTGGGCCCTTCCATACCAGCTGCAGGGAGAAGCTGGGAACACCATTCTAGGCTCCCCGGGGAGCATCCCCCAGCATTGACATAGGCATGGGGGTCCTGTGTGGAGTCTCAGGACACAGGGGTGGCATTGCCACCATTACACAGGGCTGCTCAGTCTCCTCTTGCAGAGTGTTTGCTGTAATCATGTTTTATAAATCCAACCTTGGCCTTTGGCCTCCCTGTGCTGCTCTGGGCTCTGCTCTGCTGCCTCCCAAGTTAAACCCACTGATCTGACTGAGGCGGGAGCAGCCAGGGCAGGCTTACTGCTATGGGGGGCTGGGAGGAGAGATTTAGCAAATCATTGGACCAGTTTCACTTGGAAAGACTGTGCAAAAATATTGGAGCAATGCGGGAGAGCCCCAGGTGTGATGGGGGAGAAGGGGTGGCAAGGAGAAGGTGGGCATTACCCTGAGTGCTTGCTGTATCAGGGACAATCCCCCTGTGTGCTGGCCCCTCGAGCAGTGGGGATACCAACAGCAGGGGTGGTCCCCTCTGACTAGAGAGGAGGTTGTGGTCCCTGCCTGTGCCAGCCCCAGTGCTTTTCCCACCGTCACACTCCTGGCAGCTTTAGGGCATCAGACCAACTGCCCTCAAAAGGTGCTGCTGTGGGTGAGCGCCTGTGGGTGAGCTGTGCTCAGGGAGGGGTGAGTGAGCTTGTGGATGATCAGGCTGAGAAGTGAGGTCCTGGCAAAGCAGCAGCCATGTGTCTGGAGGTGCCATCCTCTGGCAGACAGAAGGTCACCCACCTCATCACCCCCTTCCTTTCCTGCGCAGCTTTCGGTAGGGGGGGCACACATCCCCACCGTGCCACCTTTGCTGCCACCTGTCCATGGCATCCCTGAGGCTCCTTAATCCCAGGCAAAGCAGTGTGCTGAGCAGGGAGCTCCTGATGGATCTGCCTGGGTGAGCAGCGAGGCAGAGAGGAGCACCACACAGAATACAAACGAGGCCAGGGCACAATAAAGCCCGTGCAGCACCTTCCCCCTCACAGACCCCGCCGTAGAGATCTCCAGACACCAATCCCTTGCAAATCTCCTGCTGGCCTTTCATGACCTTCAGAGTCGTTTCAATTCAGTGTTTTCAGCCTCTAAATCTCCTGTCCTTAGCCCTGGGTGACTTCTGGGGAAAGAACTGTGCTCTTTAAAGTGCCAGGGCAGTCCCTGCACCACAGCCTGCTGGAAATTTGCAATATTTCACACCCATGCTTTATTTTTGGTAATTCCTTGAATTTTTCTTGCTGTTGGAACCACATAATTGATGACCCCAGGTCTGAAGCCCTGGGAGGTTTTGGTGGCTGCCATGTACACCACTTGGCTCTCTGGTGCACTGCCTGCATCCGGAGCATCTCACAGTCCCTGCACGCACCACACCTTGAGCTGGACTGATTGATCTGTAACACTTGAAAAATAATGGTTTAATCATTATTAAGGATTAGAAATAATCCTTGAGCTGTATTGATCACAATAACATTATTCATGATGAACTCATCTGGCATTAATGCGGATGTCCTGCGGCAGCGCGTGGCTCCAGGCAGACCCCTCACCTTCCCTGGGGACATGTCAGGGGGGTTTATGGGATCAGCAACATCTTCCCTGCCCTAAGACACAGCTCCAGGCCCTGCTGTCCTAAATAGTCACCTCAGGGACCCCATCCTTGTTGGCAGTTTTGGAAAGTCCTGAATCCAGCTATCACCCATCTCATTTGTGTCAGCAGCCTGTCTCTGAGCAGAGAGACTGGTTGGGCTTCCCTCTAGCACCAGCCAGGGATGTGATAGGATGGCACTGCTCCCAAGGGAGCCCCCACCATGGCATCGCTCCAGGCCTGTCCCTGCACATGGATGGAGGTGGGCAGAGGATCCCCTGCCGCAGAGGAGGGACGGTTGGTTTCCCACTTGGTCCCTCTCTCCTCCCAGTCACCGTCTTGGTCACGGGATCAAAACATGTTTATCAAGGAAAATGCTGCAGGAGCAACAGCGGGGAGGCTCTGGAGGCGCTTCTCCTGGGTTGGGTGTCCAGTGACAGCCCGGAGCCAGCACAGAACACTGCTGTGACTGTGCCATCCTGCTATGGGCTCCCCCATCCCTGCAACGTGCTGTTTATCAAACAAGAACATCTGGATTTCTTTTTTTTTTTTTTTTTAAAACCAAAGTTGCGTCTGGATTGACTTTGACAAATTGACATTTTCCAGAGGAAAAATATCTTCTGTGGAAGTGTTGTTCCTGGGCGTAGCCTTCCCTTGCTGCACCATTTGCAGCCCTCCAGGCACCTCGTGCAAGGCAATGAATAGTTAAAGATGTCCATAAATCTTACCCCAGCCCATAATAAACAAACACATTCTTATCAAGTATAGAAAAATGCATATTTCATCACCACTGCCTTAAATGCAACTCAGAATAAATGCTTGTCTTTAATCAGCCATCTCAATATATAAACAGAGCACAAAAGCTTGGGGGGATGAGGAGCAGAATTGGGCCACAGCTTTTCTAGGCAGTTTCAAGGGGGCAGGGATGTGGCTGTGCAGGTGAGACCCTGCAAAACTACCCTGAAAATTCCCATCACTTGGCTTTTCTGTCCAGCCACATGTTGTCTCCCATTCCCTTCTCTCCACCACCGGAGCCATAAGGATTTTGCTTCAATGCTCAGCTGATAGCTGATCTTTCCCCTTGGATGCTGACCACTGAAAGCAAGCACTGTGATTTGGAAATCAAGATTAGGAGAAAGAGAAAAGATTAAACAGTAAAGTTTCGACCAGTGCGTGCCAAGATTATGCAGTGATGGATTTGTGTTTCCCTGCATCTGATAAGAACAAGCTGCATTCTCAGGCTGGGGAGGGGCAGATCTGTGATGTCTTTCAGCACTCATCACCTTACTTCTGAGTGCCTGAGCTTTGCCATGCTCACAGAAATACAGCATCCACTGCCGTGGCCCTGCTCCAGCCACACTGCCAGGGGTGGGGCTGCCACTGTCCTGCGGGGAACAGGGGACACGTGAAGGGACTTCCTTTTCCCTGAGCATCCATTTGGAAGGGCTGAGGCATTTTGCACCCCCGTGTGCTGATGGGAGCGCTGGAGGAACTGGTGACAGTGGGAATGGTGTCTGTGACGTGTGTGGCTGTGCCCAGGGCTCATACGTGTGTATGTGTGTGTGTGTGCTCTTCTAGCCAGACATTCTTCAGGCCCTGAGGAAATAAATTCCCAGGGATGGAGCTGGACTTCACTGCTGCCCCCGTGGGCTCCCACCAGCATGCCACATTCCCAATGAGCAAAGGAGTGCTATATCATCTGGGATTTGTGGTTCACCGCATGGAAGTTATGTGTGCAGTAGCACTGTTAATGATATGAGCATTATGTGAAACTCTGTGGTGCTGCCCAGCTGATGATTTGGGGTTGTTGTTTGGCCCAAGATGTCACCCCATTGTCAGTGCTCCTTCCTCCTCCTCCAAGCCAATTCAGTGCCTGGAAACAGCCAGAGCTCACCTCTCTCCCCATGCTCTAGCTGCCAGCATCCCTTGCATCAAGGCTGCCCTGGTGCTGAGCATTGACCCATCCTGCTCCTGGCGAGTCCTGCTTCCTCTGGCTACCCCAGTGTGGGCACGGGCATGTGAAGGGGTTAATCTGGGTGGGCAGCACTGTGCACCTCTGGGCCCCAGCACTGGGGCACTTGGAGGGGGTTTTGAAGCATTTTTGAAGGCTCTGCACAGAGCTGGGAACCATCAGCACAGGGTTCAGCCCTTGCCCTGTGCAATGAGAACCTGCCCCGCTCTGGTGGGATGCCAACAGCCACCAAGCTGGTTGTGTCAAGTGGCAGCGATTCCTTTGGAGATACTGGCTAGCTTCAGAGAAGGAGGGAGCAAGCAGGGAAAAACTGGCTCCCTGTGCCTCGGACTCCCATCTTCAGGGTGCTGCCTGCGATCCCTCCTCCTGCCCTCTTGCCTGTGTGGCAAGGGGGTGGCAGGGTCCTGTGGGATCCCCCAAAGAGGGATGCTAGGTGTCGGGGTGGCACCCATGGTTCTAGGTTGATGTGGGCAATACCTGGATCCTCTTGCTTTCCCTGGACTCATTTTTTCTCTCCCGTTTGCTTTGCAGAGACTTGCCAACGCGGCGGAGAAATTCCAGAAGGCTCACCACTGGCAGGACAACATCCGGGTAAGGCTTCCATGCGCGCCCCAGCCGCTCTCACCTCTTCCCTCCTAGATGCTGAGCTCCTCGGGGATGATTTCTGGCACCGGAGTCATTGTCCCATCCCTCCTTTCCCCCATTCCTGTCCCCCTCCTGAGTCACCGCTGGCCGTGCCGTTCGCTCGGCGCTTGGGTGGCCCCGGCCCCGCCGCCTGCCACCACTAATGAGAGCAAATGAAGCGATTCTGAGCTCGTTTCCAGCCTCGCCTCTGCCTGCACACGCCGTGAGGAGAAGGCAGGAGGTGAAGGTCGAACGGACAGCTCACTGCTGAGGGTGTGGGGGCTGGAGAGACTTTTACTTCCCCTCGTCTCCAGCAGCCAGGGGGTTTGGTGCTGAGAGGGGTTTCACGTGGGGTGTTAGCAGCGGTGGCTCATCTGGCACATGCCAGCATTTGCAGTGGGGGCTGTTTCTGGGGTAAGGAGCAATCTGGGCTGGGAGAGGGAAGACGTGGGTTTAATGATTGCATTTGACTTTGTAATTCTGGCGGTGATGGCACTCAGCAGGAACCTGAAGGATTCTGTCTGGAAATGCTCTCAAATTATAACCATAACACAAAAGGAAGGAAAGATTGTTTTTCTCCCAGTGCAAACGGAGTCTGCAATAAAAAAATACTCCTGAGCCACCCAGCCCCTTCCTCTGGGTTGAGCCAAATCCTGTCTGGCCCCTGTAGTCACTGAGGGGACAGCCTGGTGATGACCCTGCTGCCAGGCCATGCTGGTGTGTTTTGGACGGGTCTGTCTGAGCTGATGCCACTCATGCAGACCCTTCCCTCCTGCCACCAGGATTTCATGTGGAGAAAAAGAGGCAGGAGGGAGCAGAAGAGAAAGCAAGGGGTTGAAAGCCTGCTTTGCTTTCATTTGCCATGTGGCCAGTGTGGGATGGACACTTGTGGCTGTTTCTGCATCCCATGGGCACCTGAGGAGAAGGCTGAGCTCACAGGGGCCTTCCTGTCATTAGCAGTCATTAGCAGAAGCAGCCTCGCTAAGGAGAGGTGAGGTGTCCCCGCTGGCCCTCCTGCCCAGCAGACAGTTGTCATTGGCACCATCAGTCACTGAGACCTTTCTGCACGAGAGCGCTGCTGAATTACTGTCACCTCTTCCCAGGAGGCCGGTGAAGGGGAGGTTAAGAGGATAATGAGGCTGATGCCAGTGCCTTGCAAGGACCTTGACAGTGGACTCAGGGCTCCTGGGGAAAGTTGAGAGCAGTGCCAGGGGAGCTGCAGGCATATCCCATGGGCTGCCATCTCCATCCGTAATGTTGGCCTAATCTTGAGTGTCCTCCAGGGTCAGGAGCCCCAGGGCAGCTCATCTCTGAAGCTTGGCCATGGGCACCCCAGGGACATCGTGGTGGCCCTGTGCACCCCGTGCTGGGCTGGCATCCAGGGGTGGCTGCCTTGTGACTGGGTCATGGGCAGGGCAGGCAGAGCTGACACTGCATTTTCAGGGTGTCTGCTTATCCCCTGGTCCATAGGGATGGGCTCCTGCTGCACAGGCCCTCCATACCCCCAGAGAGCTCCTTCTCCATCCAGACCTGGCTGCCTTCCACTGCCAGGGGAATTACAGTCGGGATACAAAACATATTAGGAAAGGCTGTAGCGCTGGGGAGCTCTTGGCTCATTTTGCCATTCATGGCACAAACCTTTCAGAAATCCACTTCCATAGAAAAAAAATATTTTTAATAGCACTGTTTGCAACCACTTAATCAAGGTAATTAGGAGCGAGTCACCCAGAAACAATGTGCAGTGATGCGTCACCACAGAGCCTGACGCGGCTTTATCAGGACAGCCCAGGCCTGGCTGGGACACTTGATGGACTGGTCCAGCTCTGTGCACAGCTCCCAGGGTGCTGGGCATCAGCCCTGCCTGCCTTGGCCCTGCCTGCACCAGCCCTGGCTTCCCGGCAGAGCACAGGGATGGAAATGCTGTGTACATGTGTCTCGCTGCTGGGGTTGGACCTCCTTTTTCTGTCCTTCATCCATGAAGTGTCCGGCACGGTCGGACCTGTGTGCCAGCACCGCTGACACCGGCCCTGCAGCTGCTCCAGCTGGTTGCGGGGGCTGGCACAGGCAGCGGGCAGGGAAGGCGGCAGCACAGCATCCCCAGCTCCTCCTCTCCTCCCTTCCCACCGAGCAGCTCATTCCTTCTGGCTGCAGCTCTCCCCTCCTCTCCCAGCGTGTCGCGTCCTGACCCCACGCCAGAGTCGATGACAGATTGCGGCGAGCGTGGTTATTTTTGTGTTTCCATCCAAAGGCACCGGCAGATGCTGAGTGTTTGCGCTGCATTAGTGTTAATGGCAGCCCCATTAAACCTCACTGCAGATGGGTTGCTATGCAAGGCCGGGGGAAAATGAAACAGGAGCAGGAGCCTGAGCGGCTGGGAGGCTGCTGCCAGCAGTCGCTCACGATCCATCTCTACTGGGACAGTTTCTTTTTCCTCGCTGAGTTTTGGTGTTCCCAGCCACATGCCAGCCATGCTGGCCTTTCTGAAGGGGTTGAGTTCAGTGCCACACCTCAGAGGCTTTGCAGAGTACCTCCCTGGTCCCAAAACTGTCCCCTCATCCTGTCCTGCCTCATCCCTGCTCCTTGTCCTCATCCGCTCGCAGGACCTCCATGTCACCTGGCCATGTCAAGCCGGGGTTGTGTCCCCACCTGTCCCCAGATCTCCTCTGGACAGCAGAACGCTTCCCTTGGCCAAATGTAGCCTTGGCCCCAGGGTCACCCGTACAGTGGCACCTGGGGCACCCCTCACATGTTCCCTCTAGCTCATTTCACCCCAGGGCTGGGTGGCAGCTCAGAGTGGCACAGTGGGCAGGGACCGGGGGCAGGAGCGGGGGAAGCAGGGAGCAGGCAGCAGGCAAACTCATGGCAAGCCTGGGTATGTCCAGGCTGTGTACTGTGTAGTGTAAATACAATGAAACCACATAATAACAGTAATAATTGCTGTATGCTTTTCTCCACGCCTGGAACTGTTCCCATCCTGAATCTTGCTCCTTCACAGGCAGCGAGGCAGGCTGTGATGTGGAGCTGTTGTACCACCTTTGATGATTTGGAGTGGGGAGAGGCCGTGCCCTTGCCTGCCTGCACAGCGAGGGTCTCTCTGTTCACCCATCAGATAAGGCTGGTGGAGTACTGGAAAGGTGAAAGCTGGGTCCCATTGAGCCCTTGGGGAGGATTCCCACCACAGGGCACTGTAACTGCCTGGCACTGGTACAGTGAGAGACCACAGAACACTCCCAGTTTGCAGTGGCCTGGCCAACCAGTTTTCCCACTGAGGATCTTCTAGCCTACAGACTTGCATCCAGAGGTCTGCTGGGACAGGCTGGCTCCACTCTGTGCAGAGCCACGAGGGTCTGTCCCTTAAGGCACATCAGGGCTGTCTCCCTGCTCTGGATGTCTCCAGTCCTTCCCCTGGCCGTGGCAGTGGTGCTGAGCTCCCATGCACACCACCCCCAGCAGCAAACAGAGGTGCTGGAGGTGCAGCCCCCACCACAGAGCTGTTTTCCAAGTTTCCGTGCTGTTTGCCACCCTGCTTGGGCGAGAGACCTTCAAAATGTACCTGTAAAAACACTGGGAGATCATGTTGAGTTTTTTGCTGGCGTTCTTTGCATCCATCCTCACTGACAAGCTCCCTGTCAGCATCCCAGCCAGCTCCATGTTCTCTCAGCTCCACTCTGCTTGCATGCTCTGCTCTGCTCCCAGGTTTTCCAGTGCCTTCAGCCCCATCCCAGCAGCATCAGCGGGGTCTCAGTTCTCCTGTGCTCCCAAAGTGGGTGGAAGTGGGGGCCGTGCTGACCCAGGGGACACTGTTGAAGGTGCAGATCTGCACCACCAGCCACAAAACGCATCCCAGGGCATTGTCATCGCTGCCTGTCAGTCTGCTGGGGCTGCTAGAGCTTTTTGTGCCTTTAAGGGACACTGACGCTGCAGAGATCCATCCCTGCATTTATGTGCGCTTGGCAGGATTATATAAATTGCTTTTAAAAGTTGACTTCTTTATAAGCCATTTTCTGCTTCATAAAATGTTTATTACTGTTGTTTTTCTCCCAGTCTTCTTCTTCACTGCATTTTCCATCACTATGCTGGGAGACTCCCCTCTTCCTCTACCTGCTGCCCCCCTGCCTCCCACTTCTCCCCACCTTTCAGATGCTGGAAAGGGCCATTTGAAGGGTCAGAGCCCAGCAGGCCCTTTCTCCCTGGAAAAGAAAAATAGCCATATGTGGGAGCTGTGGATGTAGGAGCTGCTGGGGACAGGGTTTAACCACTGGATGTGACATGGGTGTTTCTGGGGTGTGGTGGCATTCATGGAGTGGGCAGAGGGTTCACAGGTTCCAGGCAGCCCCACACCACTGCCTCCATCCATAACCCCCCGCCTGCAAGCACGCGAGGAATAACAAAGCCCAGATAATTTCAAGCTCCATTAGAAACGAAACTCCAGGGAAAAGGGGATCGCTGTTTGCTAAATGGGGATGGACAGGAGGAATAACAGAGACTGCTCTCCTGACCGCCCAGGAAAGGTGAGGGATAAAGCAGGGGGACGTGCCAGCGTGGCTGGGTGCCCATCCATGGCCATGCAGCCCTGGGTGAAGCATCCCTCCGGGTCCAGGATTTGCCAACCGGCTGCTGCATCCGGCAGTGCCGCGGTGCGTGTCTGTGCCGCGCTGTGCCGCGCGTGGGCTCCGGCAGCTGTGCCCGTGGGTTGGCCACGGCGATGCAGGCAGGGCTCTGTGTTCAAAGCAGCATCAGAAGGGCGAACACCAGCTCCTTATCCCCCTTTCATTTTTCTCCTCCTTTAATTACAGATCCTACTTATCGGCTGAGAACAGAAAGATTGTCGCCGTAACCTTGCACTTGCCCTTGTAGAAGGTTTACCTAAAAAGTTAGAAAATAAAATCAAATACTCTAATTTGCAGTCGTCTTGCCATTTCAAACCCAGTTTTCATTACAGCCCAGAAAGTGCATTGAAGCTGTGTTTATAACCCCCTTTTAGATAACAAATCACATTTTCTTTTGGCTGGCGAGTGTGTAGAATTGATATTTTTTTTTTTTCAGTTTAATGGGTTTGTGTGTTCAGGAATGATCTCCATCAACTGAGAGTCTTTATTGTGTTTGATATAATGTCAGCTTTCATTACGCTCGGAGAATTACTGTGCTATAGCACCAACCTTGCTGCTGTAGAGCTGGTCTGGCCGAAAAGCAGAACAAGAAAATCATTCACAAAAAGCCTGTGGTGGTGCTGTCCCCTCTTAAAAACCAAGGATGGGGCTTGAGGGGCTCGCTGAGGGGGCTCTCTTTAGGGGGCTGGAGGACCCATGGCAGCCCCATGGCTGCAGTGGTTTTGTGTAGGGGTTGCTGGCTTTCCTTCCATCCCATCCCATCCCATCCCATCCCATCCCCTCCCATCCTATCCCATCCCATCCCTAGAAGGGCAGGGGGTCTCCAACACCCACCAGTTCAATGTGTGCTGGCATCCCTGTGGCACCCAGATGCAGTTGAGGGAAGAAGCAGCCCCAGAGGAGCAGGAGTGGACAGGAGGTGCCATGTAAAGAAGAATAGCTGGCGAGGTGTGATCAGATAAAACATCTTCTCAGGGAGATGAAAAAACTGTTGACAGGTCACTTAAATATTTCCCCAGCTCTGTCAGAGAGGCAGAAGGAGGAAATTGCTTTTAAAAAAAAAAAAAGATGCCAAGGCAGATTATGATGACTGTTTCCACCTGTCCTGGGTAATGCATAAGGCCTCTGATGGTGGATGGGATGCAGGGAATTTGCAGGGTGAGGGCTGCAGGAGGGGCATGGTCCCCACCAGACTACTCTTGGGTCCATCTGACACCCTGTGGTGGCTGAGGCTAGCCATGAATATTTTCCTCTTCTGGGGATTGGGGAAGGATTCCTCATGATCTGTATGGACAAGGGTAGCTCTAGCCCAGTGGAAATGAGGGTTCAGCCCCTACCAGCCACAGCCACGCATGGATGTGAATGCAGGTAGGAATTTCTCCCAGGAATTCATCCAGTCCCTTTGGGAGCCTGTTTATGGCTGTGGCCCTCACACCACTCTGTGGCAGGTGTAGCAGGATCTCTTTCTTTGCCTTATGCCCCAGCCAAGAGGCTGCTGTGCCTATGGCAGGGCTGGGACACCTGAGGCCAAGCACTCACCTGGCTGAGACCTCCAGCCCCCTCTGGCAGCTGGGGCACAGTGGCAGCACAGACCAGTCCCAAGGGACAGTCCTGTCCCACTCCTTCTGATGTGGGAGGGCTTGGCAGGGCAGTGCTGTGGGGGGAACACACTGTGTCCCTGCTCGTCCCCCCCATCCACAATGCAGATGTGAGGCTGCGGGTGCTCCGGTGCGGTGGGAGCCCTGTGACACACTGCAGGATGGCTTCCATATGAAAGGTGCAACTATAAGTAAAAGCTGTTGCTATTTCTGTGTACTTAATGGTTCAGGGACATGAAGAAGTCCCTAAATATTCACTATCCACTATAAGTGCTGATGGCAGAGGAAAGGTGGGCTCATGAGCAGAGCCACTAGTGCTGTGTGGGCACATCTGCTCCTCCTTGCTCTCCCCACCCACTGATTTGCCCACAGGTCTGAGCAGGCACAGCTCTGGTCACCTGGCTTGTCTCCACACTGGTATGCTGTGCTTTGGGCTGCTGGTCCTGCCACCAGCCCCATCCAGTGGCTGAAAACAGGCAGGTGCCAGCTTGGGATCCAGCTTGTCTGCCCCAAAGCCCTCCGAGTTCCTCCTAACTGCCTGAAGGCAAATTGCTACAGGATGTGGCTCTTCCAGAGCCAATTAAATCTTGAAAGAGATTTCCTGACCACAGGGGTCACCCATGCCCCCTAGAGAAATGAAACCCACAGGCAGAGGGCTGGGATGGACCAAAATCAATGCGGTGCAGCAGGATCTGCCTGCAGAACTGCCCCGAGGAGCTGCAGCATCTCAGGGCATGAGGTCAACTGGGTGACCTTACAAGATGACAATGAGTGATCCTGAGGGGGACAACAGATCCTACAGATCCTCTGGAGAAGGATTAGCCAGCTCAGGAAAGCTCTATAGGAGAGAGCAAGTCGTGGCCCCTCTGCAATGTCCCTGCCTGCTGCTTACTCCAGCTGGATGGGCTGGAGTAGGGAGCTGATGTTTCACCAACAGCTCCTTCTGAGGTTTTTTGGGGGGCAATGGCAGCTGTGTGTGTGATATGGTTTGATTGCCACCTCATTAGACTGCTCACTTGAAGGTTTGGGCCAGCACCCCTCCATCCTGACATCTTCAGGCTGCAGCGAGATAGCAGAGCACTGACCTTTCAAGTGTTATTTTTAGTTGCTGTAATTGTTTTAGGCAAAAAAAGACCTATTTGAATGCTTGGAGAGGGCTGTGGGGGATGGCAGGGAGAAATGCCCCTCACCACCCACCTGGGACCCCCCAGTGCCTGTCCTTGTCCTGGGCTTTGTCTCAAACCTGGTCTGCTGGTGCCTGGCAAGGGAGCACCGATGCCCAAAGCGGGGTCCCCCCTTGTGCTGCTGGCAAGGCTCCAGCTCACAGCTCTCCAGAAGCCCACAGCCTGGTTTTGTTAATCAGCTTTTTGCTTGACATTTTGGTGTAAAATCAGTGAAGGTGTGGAGCACAGGACTGTTGGGGAGGGCTCAAGAAGGTCAAGTAGGACCCAGGGTCCCCAAGGGGACTTGAGCACGCAGTGTCCCCAGAACCACACCCAGCAGGTCCCACCTGAGTCAAGCCTTGGCCGTGGGCTGCCCAGTGACACTGAACCACGAGGGTTTGGTGCAGGCATGCAGGTTCCTTGGTAGCTTTGCTGGAGAAGCCTGGGCAGTGGCTTCAGGGACATTTGCAGATTAGTCTGTGATTGCACTGAACTCCCAGAGTCCTGCACTGAGGGTTTAAGAGCTGAAATAACCCTGCACTTACCCAGCAGCGACAGGGCCATGCAGTGCCTTTGTGCAGGGGCCATTTGGCAATTAGGGTGCAAGAAAATGGGCAGTGCTTAACATATGATGGAGGAGCAGCTACTCGTCTGCCTCCCCTGCAACAGGAACTGGCAAGTGCTTCCTGCAGGCTCGTTTGCAAGAGACAGGGACAATATTTTGCTCTGAAATCCCTCGACAACTTCACCCCCTTGTTTTCTTTATTGGTATTTATTCTGAAAGGCTCTAGAAATATCAGTGCTATTTACACAGAGCTGGTGCTGAGTTTAATGTGGAACAGACGAGGAGGAGGAGAGGATTATATGAAGAAGGTGAATGTGGTTTAAAAAACAAATATTAGGGAGAGGAAATTGTAGGACCCCTTGTTGCCTCTTGGGAGACCCATGTCATCTCTTTAGAGCATCTCTGAGGGCTCTGTCCCTCCTATCTGGAATAAATTCCCAGGGGCTCCACCAGCCTCCAGGTGGCAAGGACACAAATGCCCTGCCAGCTCCCATGGGCTCCCTCGGAGCCACCCTCAGCATCAGCAGGGTTGTGGCAAGGATTGTGGAATCTGGCATCAGGGCCAGCTGTCCCACACGTGCCATCTTGCATGTGGAAACCTCAGCTACAGTGTGGAGCAGGGCTGAGATCTCACCCAGCTGCTCCTGGGATCCTCAGGGCTTGAAAGAGTGCAAGGCAAAGACCTGGGGAAGTCGGTGGGAGGGAGGTCTGCTCCCTGTGCCATGCCATGTCGTGCCATGCCATGGGAGTGCCGGAGTAGGTGAAAGCAGGATCGAGGGCCAGCTCTCCTCCCCGAGCATCACCTCGCGCCCTCCCGTCCACTGCGGGAGCGGGGCCGCCGCGGGTGGGAGGGGAATCGAGCTTTGCCGAGGAGCCAATGGAAGATAAAATGAATAACAAAGCACCTTCTGGATGGCTGTTGTTAGTCACACTCACTCCTGATTAAAGATCATTAAACATGAAATTAGCTCGTTTGTGTTACGGGTCTCCCGGGGGTTCCTTTAATTAGGAAGTGCAGATGGCCGCGGACCCGGGGAGAGGCAGTGCCGGCGAGGGGCAGGGGCGTGCGTGGGGCCAGGAGTGGAGCAGGGAGGGCATCGGAACAGAAATTAATTTTTTTCCCTTTTCTTGTTGTTGTAAACCCCTCAGCATTTCACAACAAATCACAGATAATTAATAAGTGCGTTCCCTTAATGACTGGGCTTTTTAATAACAGAAATTGGAAGATGCTGCGTCATTTTTTTTTTTTTCAACTTCCCGGTCTCAGTGCTGGTTTATCACAATGATTAGGGTCACAGGAAGCTCAGGAGGATGCTGAAACCGCCCTTTGCAATCCCTGTCCTGGGGGAACATTGGCTGTGGTCCCCAAGATCAGCATCCCCATTCTAGGGGCTTTCCCACCTCTTGGTGGTCTTGTGTCTTGGCAAGCCTGGAAAAGTCAGGCAAACCACTCTGGTGGCAGGTTTGTGGCCAGAGGGTAACGCCGGTGAGGAGTTAGTGACTGCCAGCTCCCAGCGGGGCCGGGATGGTGGAATGAGTGGTGCTGGACTGGAGAACTGCTTGGACCTGCTGGTCCCTTTTTTCAGCTGGAGACCATGACCAGGCTGGGCTGGGTGTGTCACGGTGCCACCAGCCCTGGCACAGGGCTGTGTCCAGGCTGGGCTGGGTGTGTC
Source organism: Chiroxiphia lanceolata (assembly GCF_009829145.1). NCBI lineage: Eukaryota > Metazoa > Chordata > Aves > Passeriformes > Pipridae > Chiroxiphia > Chiroxiphia lanceolata. Next base: position 16,574,527 of record NC_045647.1, on the reverse strand, counting down.
ACGGTGCCACCAGCCCTGGCACAGGGCTGTGTCCAGGCTGGGCTGGGTGTGTCACGGTGCCACCAGCCCTGGCACAGGGCTGTGTCCAGGCTGGGTGCCGCAGAGGCAGCAGCAGAGCAGGAGCGGGCAGGACAGGGGTGCAGTCAGCACCACTGAGGTTTTGGCTGTGTTTCTGCTCTAGGTCCAGATCGGTTTCCTCCTGGGATGATAAGAGCAATAATCACCCCAAAGCACATGCTGCAGGAAGGCTGTTTTGCGCGGCGGCTGCCGCCGGCTGATTGAGTGGCAGACGTGTCAGCCCCGCGACGGCTGCCGGTGTGCCGGCATCACGCTCGCGTCCCGGCGCGCAGGGAAGAGTCTCCGAGTGCCCTTTAATTACCCTTTCTGATGGCACACAGAATGCTGTTGTGACAGCATCGCTGCTCTCCCAATTGCCTCTTCAGGAATTTTATCAGCTGTCTCACGTCCTGACACTCGGGGAAGAGGAATCCAGGCAGACCTTTCTGCTTAAATAGGCTCTAAATACCCCAAATTAACGACGTGCATTTCTCTGTGGAAGCAAGGACGCTCTTCTCCTTGTTTCTGCAGCACAGGGAGGGGACCTGGCTGACTGCAGGGTCTCTGCCTGCCACACTGCCTGGCTCTCCTGCAACTCCCAATGCTTGCAGCAGGACCAGAGCATCCTGGTTGTGGGGACATGGCACAGACTTGCACCCGGTGGCAGTGCAGAGGTCACGGTCACACTGGTGTCACCATCACAGGGCTGTTGGCTGTGGTGGAGGCTGTGCATGGCCCCACACTGCTGTGTCTTGGCAGCAGCCATGAGCAGAGGGAAGCATGGCAGGCAGTGTCCAGTCCTTGGAGAGTGGACATGAGGTCCTGACCGTGTCCCAGGGACAGCGTGGGGTGGGCAGGGTTCAGTCCCCAGCAGTGTGGTGGCTGCCAGCAGCATGATGGAGGTGCTAAGGGGTTGGATAAGGGAGAGGGACTCCTCTGCCATCCCTGCCTGACACTAATTCAGCTCTCCCTTTTCTCTGCAGGAGGAAGACATCGAGTACTATGACTCCAAGGCTGACACTGAATATGTAAGTACCATTCCTGTGGCACCTCTGGCACAGTCACTACTCCGACCCGGTGCTGAGCCCCGTGCCGGGCTGTCCCAGCACCATACCAGGGGCGAGGCACAGCATTCCTTACAGCCAGTGTAATGACACTCTGTGGTGGGGAGAGAGTGCCTGGTGCACAGCCATGTCCCCCCAGCTGAGCCGTGGTGGCGTTGGTGACATCTGTCCACCAGCACCGGGCCCGGCAGCAGGCAGGTGGGCAGGTCGCTCCGCTGCCTGCAAAAGTTTCTAAAATTAAAGCTGGCATCTGAAATTCAAATGAAGAGCAAACCTTTAATTAGAGACTGAATTTAATTCTCTGCCCCCCTCCCAGCACAGCCGTCCTGTGATTTCTGGCAATCAGTGCTTTAACTACAGACCCGACAGCTCCGCTCTCCCGGTGCTCCCAAGGGAGCTGGCATTTGCCAGCTCCTCTGCGTGGTGACGGTGACTTCACTCAGGTGCTGTGCCACGGGCACAGGGAGCTCCACCAGCAATGACTGCTGCACCACAGCACCCCACTTTGCTGGCAGGTCACCCAGCTCCCACACTGTGCCGTGGGATCCTTAGGAAATAGGGGCTCGTCGGGTCAGTGATGCGCGTGCTGTGGGGCTGCTGGGGCGCAGGTGCATCACGGTGTCCTTGGAGCTGGCCAGGAGCCCCAGGCACAGCAGGGTGCAGCCTTGGGGACAGCCCCAGACAGTGCTGGTGCACCGGGATAGGTCCTTGTCCCAAGGCAGAGCTGGCAGTAAATGTGCCATCAGGGGACAGTAACACAGCAGGAGGGGAGGAGTGGCAGCAAGTGGCATTGGCAGCAAACCACTTCCAAACCACATGGCCTCATCCAAAAATAATGCTCAGGTGACCCCAAGAGTCTTTAGAAGGCCTAGTGCAGAAGGAAGGGGAGGATTTGGGCTTGATGGGGTCCCACCAGCTTGAACGACATGCCCTGCACTGACCTCTGGTTCTCCTCTCAACCCACCTTGGAGATGATGCCCCAGAGCAGAGCAAGGGGCAGGCTGAAGCAGAGCATGGATGCCTTCAAAGCAGAGTTACTGACAATCTGCCAGTGCCATTGCCTTCACATGGTGACAGCAAAAGGGCTCCTTGGCAGGGGAAGCCAGCCATGGAGAGTCTGGGAGGTGGGACAGACAGGTTGGACAGGTGCTGTGACCAAAGCAGAGGGCACTCGCTCTCCTGAGCAGGTCTCCCTGCTCACAGTCCCACTCATTCAGAGCAGAGGATGTCTCCTGTCCCTCCCCAGCCTGGGGGAAGCTGCCAAAGAAGGGAGAGGAGGATCCTGCTTGCCTTGGCTGCTCTGGAAAGGATGGAGCTAATGGGCTTAAAACACATTAAAGCGGATTTTGGATAGAAGTGAAGGAAAAACTGGCTGGCAGTTGAGGCAGGAGGAGACTGCCTGGGGAGCCGGGCAACTTCCAGCCCAGGGGATAAGGAGCAGGACTAATGCATCCATTGGGCTGTGCTGGGCTTTTGCCATCCCTGCTGCAGGGCAGGGGACAGGGAGCTGGATGTCCCCATGCCCACTGTTCCCCTGACCAGCACAGGCTGCCCCCGCTCAGCCAGGGTCAGCAGTGGTGGTCTGAGTCAGCAGCTCCTGGCTGTTAGCTTTGGGATTACCATTTCTGCAAGTGAGGAAAGCATCCTGGTCACGTTGGGCAGGATTAGGAAATAGGAGGCATCTCAACCTTAGAACTGTGCCCACAGAGCCCTCCCCACACATGGGACCCTGGGGAGAAGCCATGCACTGCAGTGTTACACAGTGTCCATGGGGACTGCAGGGCTCAGCTCCCTGGTCCCTGGTACTTCCCCAAGGGAGCTGACATGTTGTCAGGGAGGAACAGCCCTGCAAATCCATCATCAGCCACATCAGCTTAAGCCCTTCCCTAGGGAGATACCAAGCAAAAGTGCAAAACCAGGGGTGCCCTGTTGTTCAGAGATGTGAGTTTGGCAGGGAGGACGCTTGCCTACCCCATGCTGTTGCTTCCTTGCCAGTGAAATCCCAGCAAATTTAATTCCAGCAAAAATAATGTGGAGAAACGGAGACGATGCTGAAATAAAAAAGGAGGGAGATGATACCAGAAAGTCTGAATGGAACTTAATAGTGCTCTTTCCATCCTTTCTTTATTTAGCTTCAGTTTTTCTATTTAAATGGAGCAGGATGTAGCCGAGCTGGAGTTGGTGCTGATGGACAATGCCTGCTCTCCACAACTGGGGCTTATTCACAAGCCTTACTCTGGCTTTAGCTGCAGTGGGAAACAAATGAGCTTCCTGTTCATTTTGCCTGCACCTCGGCTCCGCTATCTCCCTAAACAGACTTCAGATTTCCAAGTGTTTTTTAACGAATAGGAGCATCAGAAAATTATCCTGGGCGTCCCCAAGGCTCTCAAAATGTTTGCAGAAGCAGGGTTTTCACCTTTCCCTGCTATCAAGGGCTGTGGGGTTTATGTGGTGAGAAGTGTTTAAATCGGCAGACGGTCTCAGTTGGGTGTCACAGGCAGAACAACGCAGAAATAAAGTCATTTTCCATATTTTGTGTTGTGTTCATGCCAGGGGATGATGCTTAAGTCACAGCTGAGGCCAAAATCCCCTGGGATGTACTGTACTCGGGTGGAAAGCAGCACAGCTCTGTGAAGGTCTCCTGGCCCCAAGGCCAGCCCTCTGGCACCCACCCACCCTCTGGAGGTCTCAGGGAGGGCTGAGAGTGAGGGCCTGATGGTGGGAGGCTCCATGGCAGCCTCAGCCCCCTCCGGTGTGGGGGAGGAAGGGGCTGACCACTCTCTGCTCACCCTGCTCAGTAGATGCAGCAAGGAGAGGGAGGAGGGGGGAAAAAAAAGCCCCTAAATGTCAGCAGCAGCAGATGAAGGGTGTTGGAAAATTTAATCTTCCAACTTCCTCAACTAATGTGACATTTGGATTTCCTCCCGATAAGCTATCAGCCCCAGAAGTTTCTTTCTCTTGCCTTTTTTCTTTTCTTTTTTTTTTTCCTATTTTTTTTAACTTCTCTCCTCTGGCTGGTAATTTAAAAATAAATGGTCTAGAAAGATCTCTAAACAGTACCTTTGGCAAAGATTAAAAAAAGCGAAGGGGGATAGGGGAGCAGGCTGGCGGGAGAGGCTGATTGTTATTTATAACCTGGGCTGCTATAAAAGCAGGGATGTGGCTGGAGAACACACCATCTCCCTCCTTGGCATTAAATTACCGTATTTCAGGAAAAACTGATATATTTAAGGAGAAAGACCCTTCTGCAGAAAGCCTGGAGTTTCTCAACCATGTGTTGGGGGCTGGCATTTATATCCATTATTAGTAGAATCACAGCATGTTGGTATGAATATTTCACTGGCCTTTCTGGACTTAGCATGGTTGGGTGCCCCTGGGAGATTGAAAGGGATGTGCTGGGATTTCATATTCTCGATCAGGCGTGTGTGGGGCAGGACATGGGATGCAGGGATGCTGTGGGGATGCCGCGGTGGGATGGGCCCTGCTTTGTCATGGGCCCTGCTTTGTCACTGGCGCTGCCATTTAAGCAGACATCATTAGCTGTGATGGCTCGTTCCCATGGAGATGAACAGGGGTGTTTGCATCTGCGGGAGCTGCTGGGACGAGGCGTCGCTGCTGCGCCGGGACACATCCCCTGCTCCATCCGCAGCTCCAAACCCTGGGGACCCCCGATAATCCTTGTGCCCATGGGCGGGCAGGCTCTCCTCAGCCAGCACCAGTCTGGGTGGGGATAGAGGGCGAGTTCTTGCCGAGAATGTGGCAGCCTCCAGTAAAGCTGTTGGGTGGTGCCACTGGTGCTCACTGGGTGTTGGGGCACTTCTGGATTTTGTCCCCTGTCTGTCATTTTGAGAGACTCAAGAAAATGTGACTGACAACCCAGCTGCTAAAGCACTGGGGATGGCAAAAGCTCTCAGCGCATGATGACTTCTTGCTGAAGCAGTAAATACGTATCATATTGATATATTGCCGTGGAGTCGATTTCTAATGGTGTGTAGCAAATAATATATTCAAACTGTAGCATCTATTTGTGTTACGTTGTACATACTGTAACAGATAAATAGATGTTTCCAAGTCCTTTTGAAATGTAATGATGAGAAATGCTGCAAAATCTGGCTGGGGGCCTGCCGGGATGCTCGCAGTTAAACCGGTATAAATTGAGGAGAACTTGAATGATCTACTTTGCTCTAATTTAAATTTAATGCAGAATTTCTTCCCTCAGCTTTCCCAAGGTGGCTCCTTGTAATCCCATCTTAGCACCAAGATGCTCCCCTCCCTACTTGGGTTGGTGACAGCTTCACCTGCCTTCATGTGGCTGGAAATTGCCCCATTTCAGGGGCCAAATTCAGCCTGACTTAAACAGAAATAATTTGGGAGATTTATGGATAAAAGGCAAACGTAGGTGGGATAACATCAGCTTTTTCTGCAGGGCTGTTTGCCATATAGGTGTCAGTGATGCATGAAGTGCCCCATATATAGATAGCTGGATATTTGTCCCCAAGATCTCTACATGTGCCTCTTTACAGCTCCGTGAATGAGAGCAGCCAGACAGCACTGAACCTGGCAGCATACAAATTAGCCCCTCAGAAGTGGGTGATATCACGGAATAGTGATAAACAGAGGAGTGGTAATTATATACAGTAGTTCCAGCTCCAATGAAGTGGGGAATAGCCATGCCAGCATGGGGGAGAGAGGGAGAGTTGGATTTTCCAGATGCTGGTGGTGGCAGGGGCAGCAGATGGGCTGTGGCAGGGTGCCCTGCTGATCTGAGGTGGGGAGGGCTGGGGAGCTGTCACCAAGACTTTGCTGGGCTGAGGAAAGCAAGGGTTTAGTGTCAAAGCTGGTTTTGGTGCTGCAGGTGCCCTCAGGCCAAAGCTTTATCCCAAAGCCTGTTTTCAGCAGGCGCCTCTAAATCACTGTCTGCTGCTGGGAGAGATTGCAGGGATGAACCATTGCATGTGCATTGCTTTCCCCCAGAGACCTGAGCCCCCCATCCAGGGCAGGCTTGGGGCTGGATCTGCTCTCTGGATATCCCATGGCCCAGCACGCAGCCGGGGTGCCTGCTCTGCTGCAGCATCACAGCTTTGCAGGAGTCCAGCAGTCAGTTTTGTGCCTTGTCTCCAAATTTATGTGAAATTGAGAGCGTAATCTGGATTTTGATATTGGCAACATGGCTCAGGGGAGCTGGGAACGGTCCCTGCCTGCCTCCCACTTGGCTACTGTGGCTGTAATTGAGTTCAGCATCTCTCTGGGCAGCTGGAGCCCCCGCACTGGGATCAGCTGGGCAGCGTGTTTACACTTGCAATCCACTGGCTGGAATTAAAGCCCAAACCCTGCATATCAATCCTGTTATTCTCCCGAGCTGTGGCGAATGGTTTGGCCACCCCTCTCAATGTCACGGGAATGTCACCACCTTGGTGGCCGACCGGAGCTGGTGCAGGGGAGGTGACATTTATCCATGTCATCTGTGAAGGGGAAACAGGGAGGGGACCAGGATAGGTGTTAAACAAGCTTCACAGTTCATTTCCCAAAGACATAGTTTTCCTTTAAATATGTGGCTTTTCCCTTGAGAAATTCAGGTCTTTTATCCCCTGGGTTTTGTCGAGAGCAGCCTGGCTGGTGGGAGAGCTGCTCACACTGGGCCATCAAGGACAGCAGGATGGGACTGTCCCCTAGCTCTTCTCCCCCCTGATGCTGGGGTTCTTTGCTGCTGTAGAGTGTGGGACATCCCTCCAGGTGTCCATCCCAGGCACAGCACCGCGCGAGCCCTGCCTGGGGCTGCTCGCGCTTCCAGTCACGTCCGCTGTGGTTTCTGCGGGGCTGATCTCTGCTACTGCAATCAGCCGGCCCTGCACGGGCTCTGAGACAGGCACTGCACCAGGGGGGCACAGAGGGAGAGGGAGAGGGAGAGGCACTGAGCTCCTTCCTGGAGGGAATTTGCTCCACCGCCAGGCAGCTCAGCAGCCAGATCCACTCCTACTCTGCCATAGCTACCCCTACCCCTTTCACTCCCACAGCTGGGGCCAGGGGAAGGTGGCCTGAGTCATCCCGTTCCCCAGCTTGGGCTTGGCATGTCTCTGTCCCCGTGTTGCCTGTCCCTGCCTGTGGATGGGACAGGCAGCTCTGTGTCTCTGCTGTGCTTCAGCAGGGATGTAGCTCCAGGGGCACAAAGGGCAGGTGCTGCAGCACGCTCCTTTTCCTTCTTCTCACCCTGAGCGTCTCACAGCTGCAAACAGCCTTCCCCAGACACTGGGCTCTTGGCAAGGATGGGCAGCTCAGAGCCAGGACCTTCTTCTGTGTTTCTTTGCCCCTGGGGGGATGGCAGAAGCAATTTCCCCAGCTCTGTAGCGAGGCCACCCACAACCTCCCTCCTTCCCTCATGTGCCTCAGCTCCCACCCTGTCCCCTGTCTGCAACCACCCAGACATTCTACCTGCACTGGCTCAGCCCTGCCTGCCTTTCCAGAGGGATATTACCTTTAGTGCCATGCTGGCAGCAGGGCTGGGGAATGGAGAGGAGGGCTGTGAAGGCGAGTGAGTGTGTTCCAGCATCGGCAGTGGGGAATTTGCCGTCTCTTCACCATAATTAAATATTGTTTGCATTGCTTATTGACAGAGTGCTAAGCTGCACTCTGTTTTAATTTGCTCTTTGATAGTTGCCTTTTGCTGCTAATTGATTTTCAAGGCTCTTTTTTGATTTGGGGTTTTGTTGTTGTGGTTTTTTTTTTTTTGTCTGATTTAATACCTGCCATGCTACCAAAGCTGGAGAGGGAAGGGTAACCAGCACTCACCTTCGTGCCCACCCGCTCCTGTCACCTGCTCCCCTGTGCCACTGGCACCAGCACAGACTGCAGGCCAAATCCACATGAGAGCTGGCATGCCTGGTTTCCACCAGGGAACACATGCTGATGGGTTTGGGTGGTGGCATTCCTAGTGTGCATGCTGGGCTGGAACCCTGGGTGACCCCATGTGCTCTGCTCCTTCCCTAGGATGATCCCGATGGAGAAGAGATTGAGAGGGAGAAGTCCAACTCCTTGAAGCTGGAGTTCACGGACGATGACAACTTCAAGACCAAGGTTAACTATTCGTACGCTGCCGTGCAGATCCCCACGGACATCTACAAAGGCTGTGAGTGCCCCTCTTCACCCACTCCACTCCATGCTGCCTGGATGGGTATCCAGCTCTCCTGCTTGGAGTGCTGCAGCCCCAGGGACCATCACCTCTGGCTGCCTCAACTGGGTCTTGGTGCCAGGGCAGGCTGGCTCCCACACAGGAGGGCACTGAAAAGAGGCAGTCACCGTGTCAGGACAGAGGTGACAGTACATCTCTCCCCAGGGACCCTCAAGAGCTCAGCACAGGGGGTTAGGAGTTATTAGGGAAGGGATGGGGAGCAAAGGAGAGGTGGTGATTATGGTACCATGCTGTGACCACAGGGCTCTGACCCTCTCTGCAGAAGAGCCCAGCAAAGCTTGAGGAGGTTCAAAGCAGGTGCTGGAGAGTTCAGGAGGATGCAGCAGCTCTGTGCAGGAGCAAGTATGGAGGCAGCATCTACCTGCTTGTGGAAGGGCTGGACAGTGGAAGCAGGGATGCTTCCTCACTGGCTTGGGGCTGAGGATATGAAAAGGGAAAAAAAACGGCTGCAGTCCTCCAGGACAGTGTGATGCCACCCCAGGGCAGCCCCTGCTGCTGGGAGTGTACTGGCAGTGTCAGAGGGCACGGGTTGCTCCAAAAAGGAGGATGAGGCTGGTGGAGCAGCCCAAGAGCTGGGCCAGGGAGGGAGAGATGAATGGGATGGGATGTGCCACACCAGCTTGAGTCCCCGTGGAGCGATGGCATAGTCCCTGGGCTTTCACATCTCTCTGGTACCTCGCCCTGCTGCGGTGGCACATGGTGACAGTCGGTCTCCATTTCCCTCTAGTGGCTGCTCTGCACCGAGCTGGGGATTGCTTCCAGCTGGAGGGCATCCTCCAGCATCAGCCGGCTGCATCCTGTGCCTAGACCCAGACCCTGCTGCAGTGGGTGCCCCTTGTTGCCCCGCACCACCATCGGCACCACCATCCCCACACCTCGTTGTTTCAGCGGCACTTGCCGAGGTCTCCTGGGTGGTGATGATGGTGACGGGGGCTGCGCTCACGTTCCTGCCCCAGGCGGTGTGTTCCCGGCACAGGGGCTCGTTACAGGCACGGCTGTGCTCGGAGCCGCATCGGTGCAGTGATTTCACCGCGGCGGCAGCAGCGGATTAGAAATTTGCAATTAGTTTTATTACCCAGCGAGCGTGGGGCAGGCAGCTAATGAAGCACATCATGCGAGCCGGGTGGGCTGCACAGGATGCAATATTCATTCCTCCTCGCCCCTGCTCGCCAGCCGACGCCACAGCTGGAGCCCCGCCACAGCCTCCGAAATCACCCCCCTCGGCCCTGGGACGACGGGAAACTGGAGATTAACGTGCTCCGGGGACTCACAGACGCTCAGAGAGGGATGCTGGAGAGGGGATGTGGCAGTGGGGGGTCACAATGTGGGGACACCCTGCCAGTGCCCCTTACCAGACAGGGAAAGGAGCTGCAGCCACGGGCACGGCAGTTTGTGGGCACAGGGATCAGACCGTGCCCGGCCATACGAGGGTGCTCTGGAAATCCAGGGTGCAGGGAAGGGTGCGTAGCTGCTGCTCCGCAGGGAGTGGTTTGGGGTGAGGGCACGGAGACACCCATGTGCCCTCCTCCTGCCAGGGACAGCGGCGAGCGTGGTGAGTCCCTGCAGAGCCGTGGGCGGGGAGCATCTCCCCGGCGGGACCCGGCGGAGAGGCGCTATCGCTGCCTGGCACGCTAATTAAACCACCGCGGAGACGCCCGCCGCCGTCACCCCTCGCTACACACACAAATTACATCCTATATGTGTTTTATTTACTGTGCCATTTTTAATTAAATCTGCAATCGCTCGCGGGAAGGGCGGGGCTGGGCTGGGCTCACCCTGATGGGGACAGGGACTAGATGGGGACGGGGACGGGGATGTCACCAGCAGGGCTGGCAGCTCTGACCTCAACTGAGGGGGACAGGAGCCGTCCTGACCATGGACACAGCCTCCATCCAAGGAGCTCATCACTCTGCACACGAGGAGAGTGTAGGTGCTGTGTTTGTGTGCAGGGAAGGTATATGGGCTGGGAAGGTATATGGGCTGTATTTGTTCACTGGGATGATATGGGGGCTACATTCATGCCCAGGGAAGGTATAGGGGCTGCATTTATGCTCAGAGGTAATATAAGGGCTGTGTTTGGGTGCAGGGAGGGTATAGGATGTGCATTTGGTACAAGCCTCGTGTGGGTGATGTGCCCCGAGGGGCTGGGGGTGCAGGTGCTGCCAAGGCTATCATGGACATGTCAGTGCCCAGCCTGGTGCCCAGCTGAGGCTGCCAGCACTGCCCAGGGCTGCTCCAGGCAGGCAGGAGCCTGGCAGCCTCTCATGGCCCCCTCTCCTAGGAAAAACCACATCCTGTGGCAGAGCCAAACAAGAAATCATCCCAAGTGCCCAGATAACAGCACTCTGTGTGGGCACAGTGCTGAGGAATGGCTGGGGAGATATGGATGGAGTAAATCATGGTTTGAAGGCATGGCTGCCTGAGGGAAGGAGAAATCTTCAGCAGTGGTGCTGGGATAGAGGGATCCAGGATTCACCCTGGGTGAAAGCTACCCACATCTTGACAGTGCCTGAGGAGCACAGTGAAGGCTTGAACGGGTGATGACGATGTTTCCAGGAGGGACCATGTGTGGGAGGAAGCCTTAGGAGAGCTAAATATACTCCTCAAACACACACTGGCTTCCCTGCAACACCACACTGTGTTGTTTTGCCCAGTGCCAAGGAGACAGGGTGTTCCTGGGACCCCTTGCACTCCAGAAATGCACTGAGGGTCCCCCAGGAGGGAGCAGTGCCCCTGTTCCCAGGGCGCTGCTGGCTATTTACTCCTGAAGTGGCACCCACCTCTGGCTCCTCCATGCCACAGTCCTGGGGCAACCCAGCATTGGTGAACACTGTGGGACTCCCTCCATCTGCCCAGGGCTTGGGGCACCCACAGCATTCGGGGTCCCCCTGTGAGCACAGGCAGGTACCATCACAGCCTCTCCACCATCCGACCAGCTCTGTACCTTCTGTGCCACACTGGCCCCCCCCCACCCCGTGCCCTGCCAGCCCCTCTTGATTAATCACAGGCTGGGGCTGCCGGCAGCTTATCTTTTGCTTTAATAGCTGAATAATTTAAAACTGCTGTTTGCCGGCATCTTAATTGCTTTTGTGTCAGGTGCGGGGCCAGCGGGAATGCAGAGCAGGGCCCGGGAGGCTCCACATGCCCTGTGGGGACACAAGCCTTGGGTTTCCCAGCGGGTGGCTGTCCCCAGGGAGTGGGGCTGGCACAGGGTGTTCTGCTGGGAAGGGGGTGAGATGGCAAGCCAGCTGTCCCCAGTGATGGCTGTGTCTGCCCCAGAGCAGATGGGGGACAGCGAGCGCTCTGTGAGCCCTGGAGGTTGGCTCATTCCTCTGGGGACAAGGGGACAGCAGGGGGATGTTGGAGCCCTGTGGGAGCGAGGGAGTTGGGGGAATGTGGGAGAAGCTACGAAGGGCCTGTGGGGTCCTACATGGGAAGGAATAGAGGGGACACACCTCTCCCTCGCTGCCATCACCACGGTTCCCATCTCCTCAGCCCACCCCAGCTCCACTGCTCCTCCCACCCACCTGCCCACCCCTGGCTCTGTCTCCCACAGCCACCGTCATCCTCAACGAACTGAACTGGACGCAGGCACTGGAGGATGTCTTCATTGAGAACAGGAAGGAGGATCCCTCCCTGCTCTGGCAGGTCTTTGGCAGCGCCACCGGTGTCACCCGCTACTACCCTGGTGCGTGGCAGGGGGTGGCTGAGGGGCAGAGGGTTGGCCAGGGGCAGCTTGGGCCCTTCTGACTGTGAGATGTGGGTGGGCATCCCCCAGCACCGGCCCTGGGGGCCGTCTGGTACCCATGCTGTGCCAAAACCCTCTGGTGTGAGCTCACCACTGGAGCCTGCTGCTTCCTCAGCCCTGGGCATCCCACTGCCCTGTTTCCCACATCCCCCTGTCCCCCACTCCAGTACAGCCTTCCCTTGCTCACCACCTGCCTCCTCCCCACAGCCACCCCGTGGAGAGCCCCCAACAAGATCGACCTCTACGACGTGCGCCGGCGGCCCTGGTAAGGGGATGCTGGGTGGGGAGGGGGGTCCTGTCCAGGAGCATTCAGCTCCCTCCCCTTTTCATCTCACACACGGTTGGCATTGGCAAAGGGACACCATAACATGGGCAGAGGCATCCGACCTGCAGCTCTCTGCTCCCACTCCCCTCCTCTCTTCCTGGGAAAGCAGAGCAGGATAAATCCTTGGGTGCAGATGAAAGTGTGGAGAGCAACCCAGTGCCCCCTCACCACGGCCAAGGCTGCCGGCACTCAGTCCTGGCCAGAATTCCCATCCAAATGGGAAAACAACCAGCTTGGAAACTGGGCTGGGAGGATGGAGAGAGGAACAGGCAGGCAGCGCCAGGCTGTGGCTCAGCGATAGCGGAGCAGCCACTTAGCCCACACTGAGTGAGGTGGGATAGAGCAGCCTCCCCTTACCCCAGGGGGAGGTGCTGGTGTGGCAGCGCTGGTTATCAGCTGGAGGAGTTACAGCCCCGTCCTGCCCACACTCGCTGCCTAAAAGTGCAGGCAGGGAGAGGGGAGTGGGCACAAGTCCCTGGTGATCCCCAGGGAGCCCTGTATCCCAAGGGATCACCCCCTGCCCACACCGGAAGCTGCCCCCTCTCCTTGTCAGAAAATTAATGGCCCTGCTACTATGGTTAATTGTCTTTGATTGCTCCACATTAATTATTAACTGTTCCCCGACAGGGTGTCTGTGCGGGTTATTGCAGAGCAGGGACTGGAAGACTGTTTTGGAGGGAGGGGCTGCTGATGTGTAGGGGGGCTACCAGCTCCCTGCCCACTAGCCAGGCTGGCCACCCACTTGCCCACCCAGCCATGGAGGAGCAGCAGCACCCTTTGTGCTGGGAGGCAGTACAGCCCTGGGGACACCCCTTTGGGGTCCTGTCCAGCCCTCACACCGGGGTCCGGTGCAGCACACAGCGCCCGCAGCTCCGGGGCCACGATCCCGCCCGCAGCCTGGACGGGGCCACTGGCGCCACTCGCCTGCCTTCCCCTCCCTTGATGAATGGCACCATTAGGCACAGCCGTCTCCCGCCGAGCCCAGGGTATTCATGTGAGCCGGGCAGCCGGAGATGGATGCGCTGCCACAACCCATTACGGGCGGCATCTTAGTTGGGCTCTGAGCTGCACCGACAGCCCAGCCCCGGAGAGCCGGGCAGGCACTGAGCCCCCCGGCCCCACCAGCAGGCAGGAGGACCGTGGGCAGCCTCCTGCCCGTTCTGCTCCCCAGTATGAGGGGAAGGTGTTGGGGGGATGCTGCACCCACGTCGGGAGGGCCCCATGTGCCAGCATCCTGCATCCTGCCCAGGTAATTAAGGAACTTGTAATTAAGGAACATCAGGACCTGGGATTAGCAATCAGAGCCTGCCCCTTCCCCACTCCTCCCCAGTAGTGGTGAGTAATTGATACTAATAACACACTAATTAATTCACATAAGGCCTGATCCTGATCAAGCCAATAATGAAGCTCCCTTGGACCTCAGCCACGGCAGGATCGGGCCCCACGTGATGGGATGGGGAGGCTGGGAGTGCCTGGCCATGTCTGGGATGGGATGAGATGGGTGCTGAGCACTGTGCCAGCCCCACCCCCCCCCCAGGATGGCACAGCAGGGCTGGGCACAGGACCGGATGCTTCAGAGGGTTCCCTAATTGTTTTCAGTGGGGAAGATCTACGTAGTATTATTATTTTTCCTCCTCGTAGCTAAAAATAACCTAATCAGCCTGGCCTTTGAAGCTACTAGGGGGGTAAATAGCATCTTAATATGGATGTGTGTGTCAGCATAATCAGCACGCAGAAAAGGGCCTGCGATGATGGAAGAGTTTAGCATTTAGAGCTCATTAGGCTGGTATGGTACGGAGCAGCGGGTCGCTGGCCGTCTGCTGTGCCACACCAAGCCATGTCCTCTCCTCCACCTGCCCACTGCCACCTTGTCCCTGCTCCTCACCACAGGGTCACTGCAGCCCTGGGTGCGTGGGCACTCTTGGCACAGCCCCCCAGCTGCTTGTGCCCTGGCAGAGCTTTGCTCTTGGGCTGCGCCCAGAAGGGTCGGGGTCTCCCCCAAAATGAGTCGACCCTACTGACCTCCCTCTGTACCCCACAGGTACATCCAAGGTGCCTCCTCCCCAAAGGACATGGTCATCATTGTGGACGTGTGAGTACACAGTGGGGGCTGTGGCTGGGCTGAGCCAGGCCAGGATGGGGACACAGCTTGCCAGGGTGTCACTGTCCCACCAGTGACCCCAGGGAAGCTGCGCTGGGACAGCGCTGGTGGGGAGCCCTGTGCCCCCTCCCTGCTGAGCCCCCAGCACCCCTGTCTCCTGCCAGGAGCGGCAGTGTGAGTGGCCTCACCCTCAAGCTGATGAAGACCTCGGTTTATGAGATGCTGGACACCCTCTCGGACGATGACTATGTCAACGTGGCCTCGGTGAGTGCCATGGGGAGGGCATCTGGGCTGTACCCCCAGGCATCTCCCAGCTCCCCGCCACGGGAGCCCTTTGCCCCCAGACCCACCTGGCTAAGGGCTCTGCAGAGAGAAATGCCATTTTTTGTCTTCTTAACCACCCAGCTGCACATAAGCAAGGCAAAGTTTGCTCAGGGCTTGGCTGTGTGTGGTGGCAAGCAAAAGCTGCCCCCATCATGGGCAGGTGGCAGAGATGCTTTTGGGGCGATCCCAACCAGCCACCTCCTGTCCATCACCAGCCAGTGACACCTTGCACCCCGTGGCTGTGTCACCAGCTCGTGACCTCATGCAGCACAGCGGTCGTGCCACCACATCTGTGCGTCGCCGGGTGCCCAGCCCGTGCCCGCCCTCCCCTGTCTGGCCATCAGCACGCCAGTGCTAATTAACGTGTCTGGCCTGGCTCCGTGAGCTGGATCGCTGCTCCCTTAATGGATGGGCCCAATTGCCAGCAAATGAAGCCGTAAGCCAGAGGCAGCACCTGCTCCCAGTGACAGCACAGGGAGGCACAGCACGGCTGCTTGCACAAGGCTGGGGGGTCCTGCAGACATGAGGGTGCAGGTGACCCCTCACTGGCAGCACCCACTGCCAGCACCCACACTGGGCAGCTCAGTGCTGGATTTAGCTCAAGCTAGGCTTGGTCTCAGCATCAGCCCTCCCTGGGATGTGGGACAGAGGATGCTCCAGCCGCCAGCTGCCTGTTGGTGACATGTGGCTTGTGCCTGCTGGGATCTGCCCCATCCCCTTTCTGTGACTCACTCCCCCCATTTTGCCTCCCAGTTCAATGAGAAGGCAAAGCCGGTGTCGTGCTTCAAGCACCTGGTGCAGGCCAACATCCGGAACAAGAAGGTGTTCAAGGAGGACGTGCAGGGAATGGTGGCCAAGGGCACAACTGACTACAAGGCTGGCTTTGAGTACGCCTTCGACCAGCTGCAGAATGTGAGCTGGGGGCTGGGCTGGGGGCTGGGGGCAGAGTGAACCCATGAGTGCTGAGGGCAAAGGGAGAATTCTGAGTACCTGGATGCTGCCCTATGCCTGGGGCTTCTTTGTGCAGAGAAGGCTCCTCGTCCTCCTTCTCAATGCTGGGGGAGACATCCCACCTCCCAGCATGCTGGAGCTGAGGTTTTGCTGGAGCTGCTGCCCCTCTGGGTTATTCAAGGTTAACAGGGCTGGGCAGAGGGGCCAGATCCAGCCAGCAGCCATGCCAGAGGCAAAATAAAGAGGAATGGTGCTCTTGGGTGCCAAGCAGCAATAGGCACAACATCATTCCCCAGCTGACAGCATCCCTCTTCCTGCCCTTTCATCCTGGCCACCCTCACCCTGGAGAGAAGGGCTGGGAAAAGAGATGGGTTGAGGCCAGCCCTCCTGGCCACATCCAGCCTCGTACCTGGTGCCTCTGGCTCTGGGTCCGGCCCCAGGTGCTGTCTCTGCCCCACAGTCCAACATCACACGTGCCAACTGCAACAAGATGATCATGATGTTCACGGATGGCGGCGAGGACCGGGTGCAGGACGTCTTTGAGAAGTACAACTGGCCCAACAAGACGGTGAGGGGCTGTGGGTTTGTGTGCCGGGCTGGGACCAGGAAGGGAGACAGCTGCCCCAGCTCCACTGCTGGCTCCTGCTTCATTTGCCTTGTCACCACCCTCTGTCCCCACCAGCCTGCTCCTGCACCGAGCCACTGCCCTGGAAATGGGTTTATATCCAGCTCTCACCTTGGAGTGCAGGAGGCACGAGAGTAGGAACCCTGTGGGATGCTGGGGAGGGAATGAGGCTGCTGGGCTCCCTGAACACTGGCCCCGGAGGGAGCACACCCCAAGCATGGGGACAGGGCTGCTGGCAGGGAGACAAACTAGCAGGAAGGTCCCCATTGCCACTCAGGACCTGGAAACTTGTGTGGTTGGGGGGTTCCGGTCCTTGTAGCACTCTCAGAGAGCACAGACCCCTCTGGGAGCAGCGATGCCCCAGCATGTGGACCACTGGGGTAGGTGGCTTGGGCCAGTGCAGTGATGCTGAGGGACAGGACTGGCCTGGACCAGGCAAGGAGATGGAGGCTCCTTTGCTACCAGCACAGCCAGCATACCCAGGAGTCTTCAGCCCACCTGTACTTGTCTGTGGGCAGCACAGTCTGCAGGCCAAGGCAGGCACTGCCACGCTGTCCCTGGGGAGGTTGCTGTTGTCTGGGAGCACCAAGTGTGGAAGGTGCCCAGCAAATGGCCTTCCCCACCACGCTCTGCCACAGGTGCGGGTCTTCACCTTCTCCGTCGGGCAGCACAACTATGATGTGACCCCGCTGCAGTGGATGGCCTGTGCCAACAAAGGTGAGCGGGGCTGGCACCCAACAGCCACAGGGTGCAGGGTGCGGGGCTCACCCCTCTGCTCCAGTGCGTGATGCTTCTGGCAAAACACTGGCTGCAGCCCTGGAGGGGTGGACAGCAGGACAGCCAGACTGCTGGACTGCAGACAGCTGGATCTCCAGCTGCCTTCCTCTTTCTTTTCCAAGGTTACTACTTTGAAATCCCTTCCATCGGCGCCATCCGCATCAACACACAGGTATGGGGAGTGGGCAGGCGGGCAGGGGGCAGGCAGGCAGAGCTGCCCTCCGGGGTGCCTTGCCTGGGGGCAAGTTCAGGCAGCCCCAGCCCCACTGTGGAGAGCCCAAAGGCTGGCAGTGAGCGTGGCAGCGAGCTGGGGAGCCGAGCCGAGCCCTCAGCCAGGCCCTGTGCTATTGAAATAAGTAATTCATCTTCTGCAGCTCCCCACGGACCTGCTGCCTTTTGAGTGACTAATTATGAAACATCAGGCGTTAATCAGCACAGAGCAGAGCTGAGCGTGGGCAGGGCCAGCCCCAGACGCAGCCCCCTCAGCAGAGCCAGTTGTGTCTGTCCCACACCCCATCCCACTGCCCCTTTCCTGCCCCTTTTCTTTATGGGATGCACACGAGGTGCCACGGTGGGCAGGTGGTGAGGGTCCCCAGGCAGGGCAGCCCTCAGGGCAGGGTTGGCATTGTGGCACGAGGGCTGCCTCCCTGCCCAGAGGTCTGCCTTGCCAAGGTGGGCCAGGTTAAGGGAAACCTGCCCCAGCAGAAAATCCCAAAAGGCTGGTGGAGACAGCAGCCATGTGGTCAAGACGTGAGGGAGCAAGCCCAGCCCCAGGGATGGCTGGGAGATGGGGGGCTCTGGCTGGCACTACCTGGGGAGCTCCTGCCCTGCCTGTGCACAGCTGATGACAAGCAACCCCTTGTTTGCATCATGATGGGCCTGTTGAGGTCCCAGCTGGAGCCAATACCCCCGGGTTTGGTAGCTTCTGAGCCCCCTCCCCTAGGTCAGCCTGCAGCTGGGGGCCTCACCAAGCACCCTACTGATAACCCCTGGGGTGTGCACAGGGAAAAGGTGTCACTGCATTGGAGCAAGGAGACGTTTGGCCCCCACGTCA
Organism: Chiroxiphia lanceolata; assembly: GCF_009829145.1. NCBI lineage: Eukaryota > Metazoa > Chordata > Aves > Passeriformes > Pipridae > Chiroxiphia > Chiroxiphia lanceolata. The sequence continues at coordinate 16,556,315 of NC_045647.1, read as the reverse complement.
TCCTTTCCCTTGCCCTGTGTCCCTGCAGGAGTACCTGGATGTGCTGGGCAGACCCATGGTCCTGGCTGGGAACAGAGCCAAGCAGGTTCAGTGGACTAACGTCTACCAGGATGCTCTGGTAAGGACCCCCACCCTGGGGTGCAGGGAGGGACCTCCAGGGTCCTGCACAGCCCCCAGGTATATGTGGGTGAGGACATCAGCTCTGGAGTCTCACAGAGAACATGCCCCCGTCTCCCTTGTCAGGGGGGCAACCCCCCTCTGCTGCCACCTGGGTCCTGAGGCTGGTGAGGGGACATGGGACACCCTTCTGTGCTTGTGCAGGGGCTGGGACTGGTGGTGACGGGCACACTGCCGGTGTTCAACCTGACCGAGGACAGCAGTGACAGGAAGGTAGGAGGCTGTGGCTGCCACCACCCTGGCAGCACTGGGACACCTGGTGCAGGGCTGCTGCAGGGTGGGGAAGGTGCCCCGGTGCTGGGTGCATGGCTGTGGTGCAGGGGGCACTGACACCCTTGAGGTGCTGCCTGCTCTGCACCCCCTCTCTAGGGTGAGACTGGGGGTGACTGCCATCCCTGTGACCCAAAATGGCCTTGGTTAGCTCTCCCGGTTCAGTGGGGACAGCTGGCAGCTCCAAGACCGTGGGGAGTGCAGTGTCCCTTGAGGGGCTGCTGGGGGGCTGGCACATCCCACCCTGTGCCCCTGCAGTATCCAAATCTGACCCACACAACCCCAGAGGGAGAAGATGTTCATCCTCCTGTTTCCCTGTCCCCTTGCTGGAGGTGGCAGGTGACAGCCCTGCTGTCACCCACCTCCCTCCCTGCGCTTCCTTGCAGAACCAGCTCATCCTGGGCGTGATGGGGATCGATGTGGCTCTCAACGACATCAAGAGGCTGACCCCGCGATACAACGTGCGTGGAGGCCCCTTCCCCTCTGTCCCTGTCCTGCACTGCCCAATCCTGGTGTGGAATCCCTCTGATGGAAGCCCCAGGCTGTGCCCCCAGCACCCCAAAACACCTCCAACAGCACTGGCAGTAGCAGGGTGTAGGAGCCAGGAGTGCAGGCAGGGACCGGGACAGGCAGATGAGCAGGAATCGTAGCTGGGTGATGCTCTGGGACCCAGAGCACTGCCAAAAGTCTTGCAAGGTCAGCAGGGAATAAACCTTACTGGCCTGGGGAAGGGGGCAGTGGGAGAAATCCAGAGCCAAAATCTCACCCCAGGAGTGAGAGATTCCATTGGCCTGAGAATAGAAAGAGATGGATAGAATAGGCTGAGCTCCAGGGTTGACACTGGGCGAGCTCTGCCTGCAGAGGTGAGGGTGATCACACCAGCATGGCATGGCACAGCACAGCATGCCATGCCACAGAGCCGACTGACCAGCCTCATCCCTCCTCCTGTCCTCTCACAGCTGGGGGCAAATGGTTACGTCTTCGCCATCGACCTGAATGGCTACGTCCTGCTGCACCCCAACCTGCAGCCCCAGGTGAGGAGAGGCCCCCTGAGGGACACATGGCTTCCCAGGGTCCTTAGGAGCTAATTGTGGGGTTTGTGATGAGTTTGTCTGGACTCAGCAGCAGTTGTGGGAGCCCTGAGCCCTTCCCTGGCTCTCCCTTTCTGCCTGCAGATCATCAATTTCCGTGAGCCGGTGACACTGGACTTCCTGGACGCTGAGCTGGAGGATGAAAACAAGGAGGAGGTGAGCAGACCAGGGGCAGCTTTTGGGGTACAGGTTGGCTCCCCAGTCTGTGGTTGCAAAGGGCGCTCAGCCCCTCCAACCTGCCCTAAGGAGTGCCTCATCCTAAGGGCCCTGGCAAACAGTGGGGACAGCAGCTGGGTCACTGTCGCCTGGGTGCCAGCATGATGACCCTCCAGGCTGCTCAGCCATGCACCCCACGGGTCCTCAGTGCCACCTCACTGGCGTGGGTGCCCACAGGCACTGCTCTGTGGCCCTCAGTTGCCTCCTCTGTATCCCCCAGATCCGGAGAAGCATGATTGATGGGAATGACGGGCAGAGGTTCATCAAGACCCTCATCAAGTCTGTGGACGAGGTAATGCTACAGGGGAAGGGGTCATAGCCAAAGCTGCTGCTGTGCTGAGTGCCCAGCCCCAGTGGCAGGCTGTGTTGGGTTGTGTCTGGCACTGGGCTCAGAGCCAGGGCCCTGTGTCACCGTGCCAGCAGGTCCTGGCACCACGCAGGCCTGACTGGCTCCCTCTGACCCACAGCAATACATCGACGAGGTGTTCCGGACCTACACGTGGGCTCCCATCAAAAGCACCAACTACAGGTGGGTGTCGCTGCCAGTGCACCCACACTGCCCTACTCCAGCTGGACCCACACCAGCACAGGGCTGGGGGCTTGTGCTTGCGGCTCCCAACAGCCCTGAGGCCACCAGGGACTTGTCCCGTGGGCTGCCGGGTTGCAAATGCGCGGTCACATCATTGCACACAGTGCTGGAGGGCACTCCCAAAAGTGCTGCCTGGCACTGTGGAGCTGGAACCCAGTCCTCAGGGCTCTAGACAGGCTGTGTGCCTGGTGTGCAAGAGGCTGGACAAGGAATACCCGTGCCACCACCTGCCTACCCAGCCAGGGGTTCACACGGGTCCCTGCCTGCTCTAGGGTGGGTGACAGTGACAGGTGTCCACCCTGCAGCACAGTCAGTGGCCACAGAGGCAGAAGAGAGCAAAGCTCTGCATTTATCACCCAGTTTGCACCAGTTTGGCCCAGCAGATGTGTAAGAAAAACCCCAGTATCATCATTTCTGTGCTGTGCAGCTCACATTCCCTTCATCCTGTGAGGAGCCATGTGGTCCTGCTGTTGCCCACTGTACCCTCCTCCTCCTCACCACCACCCAGCTCAGGAGGAGCTGGCAAGGGTGACAGCCACCTTCCAATGCTGCCAGGTGTCCCCCATGCAGCTCTAGTCCTGTCCCCCATGGTGTCACCCCTCTGGAATTAAGTGGCACAGTGCAGGAGGGGACAATAGCACGGGGTGACACAACTGTGGCCAGGGCTGCAGGTTCATCTGTAGGGCAGAAGGTGCTGCTAGGGGCCCTGCACTCCCATGGCTCTGTTCTGTGACAAGGGTGTTCCCTGAGTTTCCCTGGGATACTATCAACATGGAACAGAAAAAAGTCACCACTCTCCTCCTGACACCTGTGGTTTGGGGTGCCATCACCTCTGATGTGCTTTCTGGGGGGCCACCACCTCTGCCATGCTTGCTGCAGTGCTCAGACCATGCTGCCCAGTGCAGACAGGACGAGCTGGACGGGTATTTGGGGGACAAAGTCCAAATCCCAGTGGCTCTGGTGCAGGTGTGACATCCGATGAAAGTCAGGAATGTGGCCCTCACCAGCTTATCCCTGGCAACACCTGGCACAAACACTGTCACCAAAGGCCACCGGCCGCTGCAGCTGCCACTGAAGAGCCCAGTTCCCTCCGTCAGCTTGTCCTGTGGATTCAGCAGCTCCAGCACCACTTCCTGCCACCTCCTTTCCCAGCACTGTCCCACACCGCCAGACTCCTGGCTGGTGGGCCCCTCTCCTTCCTGGCTCACCTGACTCCAGGTGCCTGCATAATGGTTGTCATTGGTTTCTCCTCTCTGGGAAGGTTTTGTCCCTTCTTTCGAGGGCTGTGTCTCTTCCTGCCTTCCTCCCTCACAGGGGTGTCGTGTTCCTCTTCCGCATGCATCTCCCTTGGTTCGCGGGCTGGCACATCCTGCCCATCTAACTCTGGCTGGACAGGCATGCCACCTTCTGTGCTCAGGGGTGCCCTCAGGATGGCCCTGGGTGCCACCAGGATGACCCTACGTGTTCTGGGAATGGCCATGGGTGCTCTGGGGATGAACTTGGCTACCCCAGGATGGCAGTAGGTGTGCTGGGGGTGACCCTGGGAGCCACCGGTCCTGTGTGCTCCTGGGTCCCCCGGGACAACCCTGGGTGCTGTGGAGATGACCCTGGATGCCCCAGAACAGTGCTGGCTGCAGTTCCCAGAGAAAAGGATTGAGCAGGCTGTGCAAGAGGCCAGTGGGGCTGCTGCCTGCCATCAGCTGGGATGAGCTGCTGCCAGGAGGTGCCAGGCAGGGACTGGGAGCTGGCCAAGGATTCTGAGTGGCTCTAAAGCCTTACACTACGTGTCTGCTCTCCCTCTCCACAGCCTGGGGCTGGTTCTGCCTCCCTACAGCACCTACTACATCCAGGCCAACCTCAGCGACCAGATCCTGCAAGTGAAGTGTAAGTAGCCCCTGGCTCTCCCCACTGCCCTCTTGCACCCCCGCTCACCCCACACCAGCCCGCGGCTGTCAGGGGGAGAAACACGAAGCAAAGACTTGTGAAAAGAGATAGGGATCACTGTGAGAGGCAAAAAAAAAGAGCAGAGTTAGAAATAAGAGAGGCGTGAGTGGAGGTGAGCGCACAGAGGGAAAGCGAGCTGCCTGCCTGGGGTGCCCCGGGGTGCCAGGGTTTGGTCCTTTTGCTTTGCACCCCAAAACCCCAGCCCTGGGCTGCAGGCAGGCGCTGCCGGCGCAGGCAGGGATGTGCTGCCTGTTCGCCTCCTGGGGATGAGGGAGGACGCTGTAGCAGCCAGTTAATTTGTGAGCCTGGGAAAGTTTGCATGGATCTCTTTAATTTCCTTTGGTTTATTACGATTCTTTGGTTTTGGTTTAAGCCATTTATTCTTTCTATGAGTTCGGTTTCGGTTAGTTTCAGTTTTTGTTTGGAATTAATCTGTGTACGTGTGTGTTAGCCTGGCCCCCCCTTTCTCTCTCTTTCTCTCTCCCCTGACCCCCAAGCCTTTTTCCCACCTCAGGTCCACACTGCTCCCAGGGACCCTCTCCCCCATGGGAGAACCCGACCCTTGCCCTCTCCCCTCCAGTTCCCCCTGTTTCTCCCCCTCAGCCACCCCGGTGGCTCGACCCCAGCCCTGCTCCAGATCCAGCCCCTGCCACCCCCTCCATCCATGGGCAGGAGCCCCATGTCCCTGCAGGGACGAGGCCAGGCTGTCCCCATCCCCGGGAGGGGGGATCCCCCCATCCTCCCCAGCTCTGCCCACTGTGCCGTGCATGCCCCCTCAGTGAGGACATTTTGATATCAAGACTGTTGCAACTGTTTGCTACTGACTCTCATTTTCCTTTGGAGTATTGAATATATATCTATATATTTCTCTAGTTATATCTTTGCATTTTTTTTGTTCTTATTTCACCGTGGCCTTTTCTTTTCCTTCTGTTACTGGGTTTTTCTTTTGTTTTCTTCATGTCGTTTTTTGCAAGAGGTTTCCTTTTGGTATGATTATGATACACAATATTTTTATTCAAACGTCGATTGAATAAAATATTGTTTGTGCCCCCCTTCCCCCTTTCCACCCAACCCCTTTTTTTTTTGTTTGTTGTTTTTTTGTTTGTTGTTTTTCTTGCTTTCTCTCTATGGTGGATTCACACAGTACCAAACATCAAAATGAAGGGCAAGTATTTTCAGTCTCAGACCACTCACCTTCACCACCCCGTCCCCTGCCCCGTGTCCAGTCCCCCCCAGCCCCCTGCTTGCCCATCTCCCTGCCCGTTTGCCACGCCGAACCTGCAAACCGCCACCAACTCGCCCTTCCTCCTTCTCCTTCTCCTCCTCCTCCTCCTCTCCTCCAGTTCCCCCTTTATTTGAAAGCAACATGTCTTGTTCTGTTCATGAGAGCTTTGTCACGAAAATCCCCACTCCCTCCCTGCGCATCACTCCCAAACCTGGTTCGATCTTGTCCCAGAGCCGATCTCGTATGAAACTGCCGTTTTCGATCCACGAGGTTTTTTTGTAGCTAGTTGGATGCCCTGCTCTTCCTCCCCCACTGCAGCCCCTTCTTGCTCCTCTTCCCCCGCTCGTCTCCTCCAGCTCCTTCTCCCCCTCTCCCGGCTCCTCTGCTTCCTCCTCCCTAAGACAACTCAACCTGAAAGGGATAGGGCTGTGCAGGGTGAGGGGGGTTGTGGGGTGGGTGCCCAAAGGTGGCAGGGACAAAGGGCAGCTGGGGAACCCAGTCCTCCACTGCCATCACCCTCTGGGACAGGGTTTTTTGGGGCAGTCCTCCAAGCAGAAACCCTCTGTGGAGGTGGGGATGGGACCACCCTGGGGCAATGCTGCCCAGCTGCATAGGTGACAGCAAGCCTGGCCCCGTGGGGACACGGGGTGGCTGAGCCCAGGGGTGCTGCACTGCTTGCCCCCACGGCTGCTCAGTGGCCATCCCCCCTGCCCTGGGGCCCAGCATGGCATGAAGCCCCTGGCAGCCGCAGTGTCTTGGTACTGTCTGTGCCCTTGGGAGCAGCCAAGTTTGATCCCAAAGTCCCACGGAGGCAGGCGAGGGTGCCTTGGGCCAGTACCACCTGCAACACGGGCAGGATTTGGCCCATGTCCCTGCAATGTGAGGCTGGACCCACAGCTCCCCCACAGCCCCATGGTGGGCCAGGGGACACTCAACACACACGGTCCCCGGGGGACCCGCCGCTGTGCTCTGTCCCACATGCAGTGCCCGCCGGCAGCCTGCCCGGCAGGACCCGCTCCTGGCACGGGCAGGGGGATGGCTGTGGGATCCACAGCAGCGCAGGGAGGGACACGGGGGACAGGGTCAGGCGGGCAGGACAGCGGGAGGTGGAAGTGTCAACCTCAGCCCTGTTCTATCAGCCTTGAGTTGCCTCCTCCCGGCGCCCCTGTGATGGCAATGCTGATGGACCAAGTACGAGTGTTTTGTACTCCTTTCCTTCTCCTCCTCCTCTTCCTCTCATCGGCTTGTACCCAGCCCCTGCCTACAGCCCTCGGAGAGCAACAGTCCAACCTCTGGCTGTGCCGTGCAATGCACCAGGAGCCGGCGGGAGGGCGAGGGGGTGGCGGTGCCCGCCAGGGGGGGATGTTGTCCCCGGGATGTCCCATAGCACCCCTCGATGCACCCCCTAACCCGGCTCGCCCCCACGAGCTGAGCCCCGCATCCGCTGCCCCTCTACCGAGGGCACTCCCAGGAGCCCCCCCCAAACCTGCTGGGCTGCACCCCTCTGTTAGAGCAGAGCGCGCTGGCGGGCGAGCGGGCATCCCGTCCCCGTTGGGGTCCCACCGCCCCGGGGAGGGAGGGGCACCGGTGCCTGGCGGTGGAGCCCATTAGCGCATTGCACGGCCCTGAGCAGGGCGGGAGCCTCTGGTTGGACTGTCCTCGGCAAGGTTCCCCTCTGGCCATGTCGATGCCTGAAAACTCCTTTATTTTTTTTTTCTCCCGACAACCGAGTGTTCTGGTGATCCTCCTCGGCCAGGAGCGCAGCATGTGGTTCCCTGCCCTTGCCCACCACCCCTTCCCCGAGAGAGAGACGTCCCCCCCCGCCCTCCCAAACATGCATATATATACATGTGCGCACATATATATATGTGTGTGTGTCTGTGTGTCCCTGCGTACACGCCACCGGCCGCGCGTACGCGACCGCGCGCCTCCAGCCCGCGACCGAGCAAATTCGAGCCGAGATGGGCAAACCTCTCCTGATTTGGCTATAACCTTCCTTCCCGTGCGGTGCCAGCAACAGCAGAACGGCCTTTTCCTTCCTCTCTTGTTACTAAAAGCAGCAAATGCCTTTTTTTTTTTTTTTCCGATTCCCTCCCCCCTCTCTCTCTCTGTCCGTCTCTCTCCCTCCTGGCCCCCCGGCGTCCCCTTCCCCTGCTCCCCGCCGGATAACCTTCCCTTTCTGTTGCAGATTTTGAATACCTGCTGCCCAACAGCTTTGAGTCGGAGGGACATGTGTTCATTGCTCCCAGGTAGCTTTGCGTGTGCGCTTGCCGAGGTGTGCATCCGCCCCGGCCCCGCTGCCGACCCCACCATCGCCCCCCCATCCTCGCCTCATCGTGCCTTGTCCCCCCTCCCCGTGCCCCGTGGCTGTGTGTGTCGTGTGCCCGCTCGGCCGAGGGGGCTGCGCCGGGACCCCGGCCCCGCTCCGCCACCCGGTTGCATCCCACACAGTATATATGCACCCGGTGCGGCCCGACCTCTGCGCGTGCATATATAGGTATAGTTTCTGAAAATCCCTGCCGAGCGAGGGGCCGGCGGTGGCATCATACAGTCGTGCTGGCTGCGGGGTGGGGAGGAGAAGGAAGGGTAGGTTTAAGCTCAAATTTGGGATGCCCAGGGGGTTTCAGGAGGCTGCCGGCCACAAGGTGGGAATGAGGACGTGAGGACAGTGTAGTGGCCACGGGACAGGCAGATCTGTCCCCTCCCCTGGGCCATGCCACCCAGTCTTGTTACATAACAGGAATGAAGCGCCATCCCTCTGCGAGGTGCTGGGGGAGCCCCATGGCTCGCCAGCACCATGCCCTTCCCGCTGTGCAATCTCTGACAGCCCTAATTAACATCACAAGTTCGTCACCTCTCTACTGATAGGTCATTATAGCCTCTAACTGCCCTGTTAGGGGATGTTTTGTTATTGCAGCTCTTGGAGACTGCAGCAGGTTGAGGTACATCGAGGCCACCTGTGGGTACCCCCCACCCTCCCGGCCCACAGCAGGCATCGCTCACTTACATGAACTCTGGGCAGACCAGCCCAAAATGTACAGTTATTGTGTAGTCCCGGGTTTTTGTGGAGTGCTTGGTCCCCAGGCCATGCATGGGGCAGTGGAGGTGAGGTCCAGGACACATGGGAGCCAAAGCAGAGTATAAATGAGAAACAGGAAAACCCTGTTATTGAAAAATTGGCCTGTAAGGGGTTGGATAGGGAGGTGATGCCCGAGGCCCAGGAGTGGGTCTGCAGCCCGACTCTCCTGCTCAGGCTGCAGTGATGAGGTCAGTGTCGGGCATGGGGCTCTGTGGTTGGTGCAGCTGGAGAGGAAGGCAGGCTGTGAAAGTCAAGGTCCCACAAGAAAAGTCGGTGCCCCCAAAGCAGCTCCATGAGCCCCCTTCCTGCGGTGGGTGCCAGCCCAGCAGGGGCAGGTGGCAGGGAGGAGCCATGTGCTGGGGGGTGCCCAGCACCCAGGGCGACTGTATGACCTGCCGTTGGCACTGCCGTGCCCACGGGCCACTGGAAATTTTCAGAAACCGTATATCCCCATCCCCGTGGGTGTGTGAGTACCTGTACCTGTGCGTGTCGGTGTAGATATTTAGGTGGCTGCTCCCCCTGACCAGGGGTCGAGGGGCCTGGCTGGGCTGGCCAGGGTGCCCCAGGTTTTTCAGCTGCCCCCTGGGCATGGTCCCTGCCACCCTCTGCTCCAACACTTGTCCTCTTAATGAGGTTTTTGTCAGAATCAGGAGCTTGGCAGAGGGGCCATGAGGTGGGGGGGGCCCAGAGCACCCCAGCACTGTTCGCAGCCACACTGCTGAGCAAGGGAGACTCTTGGCACCCTGGTCAGAGCCTCATGGTGACCAACAGGTTACAGCTGTGCCTGGTGTTGGTGGGGCTGGGACTCTGCACTCAGGATGTCCTAGACTGGAGCAGGGACACAGCAGCCCCCATGGTGCCCATCCCAGGAGGGGCTTGGGGCCAGCAATACCCGTGGGCGAGCACCCATCTCCACCTGCCAGGGCTCACCCAGCACCCAACCATCTGTGCAAAGGGTGCAGGTACAGCTGTCAGCGCCTGCCTGGTGCTGCCAGTGCAGCTGTAGAGTCTCCCAAGGCAAACCCCTGCTCACACCCACAATGGAGCCCCCACTCCCCGGGGTGCCGCAGGAGCAGGGCAGGGTGGGCACAGTGGTGCCTGTCTGGCCCCACAGGTAAGTACAGTGTCAGAGGCACCCAGTCCCACCAGTAGCCCTACTGGTATGGGGAGAGATGGACTCAGTGTTGTACCACTCCAGGCAAACTGGGATCCATCAATCCTGGCCCTGGCAGAGGTGGTGGCACCTCAGTGCCCGTGGCAGTGACGGAGCTGGTGGCTGGTGTGACGCTGCACTGGTGGCACTGCAGGCAGCGGGGACTGGGTGCCGGGCAGTCTGCAGAGATGCCCAGAGCCGGCTGCCCTGGTGGGGTGACACTCACAGCACAGGTGGCACGTCACCACCATGGTGTCCCTGGCAAGCCCCAGTGCTGGCAGCACGGCCAGCACCCACCCCCCTGTCCCTGGGGGAGAACTGACCTTGCCTTTTCCATCCCCACAAACTACAAACCTTGTCCCCCAAACCCCAGAGAGTATTGCAAAGACCTCGACTTGTCGGATAACAACACCGAGTTCCTGGAAAACTTTATTGCCCTCATGGAAAAGGTGACCCCAGACTCCAAGCAGTGTGAGTAACCGGGATGACTGGTGGGGAGGCTGCTGGGGGATTGGAGGTGGATGGCGATTCAGAGGGAGATGGGGCACGGGGTGAACTATACTGGGGCTGGGGTCCTGGGAGCTGCTGCAGGGGAGATGTCGGGGCAGAGCAAGGGGCATGGGTGGCCCCCATGTGGCCAGCCCTCACCTCCTCCTGCTCTCTATCTTCCTCTCAAGGCGACAACTTCCTCCTGCACAACCTGATCCTGGACACAGGCATCACACAGCAGCTGGTGGACCAGGTCTGGAAGAACCAGGACCTCAACACGTATGTGCAAAGGAGGTGGCCTGGGATGGGCAGCACTCTCTTGGAGCAAAGGAGGATTAGGATGGGCTGTGTAGGTAGGGACAGAGCAAAACCCCACTGATGCCGGGCCTACCCGGCCCCTCTCCTTGCAGGTACAGCCTCTTGGCTGTCTTCGCAGCCACTGATGGGGGCATCACCCGTGTCTTCCCTAACAAGTGAGTGTCCAGCCCGTGCGGTGACTTGTCTGCTCCTGCTGGGCAGTGACAGTGACAGTCATGGCTGTGGCTGCTCCCACCCAGGGCTGCAGATGACTGGGAGGAGGAACCAGAGCCCTTCAACGCCAGCTTCTACCGAAGGAGTCTGGACAACAAGGGCTACATCTTCAAGCCACCCTACCGGGATGGTGGGTGCCAGCTTGGGACAGCGAGGGGTGACACAGGCTACCAGGGGCTGGCTCCATGCATCCCCTGATGCAACCCCTGCCTTCCACAGCCGGCTACCGAGGGCTCGACCTGGAGAACAACACCATTGGGATCCTGGTGAGCACCGCCGTGGAGCTCAGCATCAAGGGCAAGACTCTGAAGCCAGCAGGTAGGCAGGGGGCTGGGTGCCCTGTCGTCAGGCTGGGGGGGTCCTCGTAACCCCTCCAGCACCAGGGCTCACCCTGTCTCCCCACTGCCCCAGTGGTGGGGGTGAAGCTGGACCTGGAGGCCTGGGCTGAGAAGTTCAAAGTGCTGGCGAGCAACCGGACGGACCGTGACCAGCTGGGCACCCGCCGAGTATGTCCTGGGGCTGGCACAGCACGGGAATGGGGATGGGGGCAGGATGGGGGGAGCTCTGCTTGTTGGTGAGCACTGTTGGGACATGGTGCCTGTGGTTGCACTGGGTGTGTTCCTCCCGCACAGCCCTGCCCGTCACCCTGCTCGGGGCACCTGTCCCCAGCCCCTGGGGACACCACCCCGCGTGTCCCCTTCTGGCCAGGAGGACAGCTCTGGGGTGATGACCATCCTGCTAACCTGTCCCTCTGCCCTGGTTTCGGTTGACAGTGCGACCCCTCGACCAGCTGTGAGATGGACTGTGAGGCCAACAACAAGGTGGGTGGTGGGCAGGGGTGGGGGCAGCTGGTGGGGGAGTAGAGGGTGACTGAGAGGGCTCCCTGTCCCCTGCTCACCCTGCCTGGGCACCCACCCTGTCCCCTGTTGCTCTTGGAGCTCAGCCAGCCCCTGACCCACCTTTCAGCGATGAAGCCCCAGGGCTTGCCCTGTGAACTGTGGACGCCCCCTGAGAGGGCTGTGAAACCCCCCAGGGTGGTGGTGTCTCCTGCTCCCTGCACCCAACACAGATGCTTCTGGCACCGAGATGCTTCTGAGCAGCCCCCAGGCTTGGGGACACTGTGCTGGGCCCCCTGCCTGACAGCCCATTGCCCCCCACCCTGCCTGTCCTGCCTTGCCCTGGGCATGACGGGTGGATGACACTGCCCTCCTTCCCCAGGACCTCATCTGTGTCCTCATTGACGATGGGGGCTTCCTGGTGCTCTCCAACCAGGAGGACCACTGGTACCAGGTGAGCAGTGCCCGCAGCTCTCCTGAGCATGGGATGCCAGTGGGAGCTGAGACCTCTGAGCTCGTGCCACAGGTGGTGTGACACAGCCCCACTCGAGTCCCCACCGGGGGAGACCCACATCGACATAGTGTTTGGATGCAGACTCAGTGTCCCCATCCCAGGTGGGCAAGTTCTTCAGCGAAGTGGATGCCAACCTGATGTCTGCCCTCTACAACAACTCCTTCTACACCCGTAAGGAGTCCTATGACTTCCAGTCCGTCTGTGCCCCGGAGGCCCCAAGCAACACAGGCGCTGCACCCCGCGGTGTCTTCGTGGTGAGCACCCACAGGGCTGGTGGCTTCCAGGTGGTCTGTGATCTGGGGGGCCCATGAATGTGTCCCCAGTGCCCTGCATGGGGACCTGCTGGCGATTGCCCTCTTCTTTGCCCACAGCCCACCGTGGCTGATCTCCTGAGCCTCGCCTGGTGGACTTCGGCTGCAGCCTGGTGAGTCCTGCCATGTCTCCTTTCCAGGGGCCATTTCCACTGGGGGGTGACACAGGGGTGTCCTTGGGGTTGGGACAGCTGATGTGGCCATGCTTTCCTTCCCCAGGTCCCTCTTCCAGCAGTTCCTGTACGGCCTCACCTACAGCAGCTGGTTCCAGACGGGTGAGTCCCCAGGGAGACCTGGGCTGGGGGTGGGCAGGGGCCATGGCAGGGGTGCGTGGTGGGGGAGGTTGGTGGCCCCTGTCCCATGGCACTGTGCTGGCACAGAGGAGGTGGCAGGGGACGGCATGGAGGCCAGGGAGACGAGCTGCATCATGAAGCAGACGCAGTACTACTTCAGCACCGTCAACGCCACCTACAACGCCATCATCGACTGCGGCAACTGCTCCAGGTGGGTCCGTCCCCGTGGTCCCACCCCCTGGTCAGGGCTGGGGACATCCCCCAGCCTGCCTTGCCAGGACCCCTGCCCACATGGGGGCCATAGGAGATGCCATGCAGCAGTTGAGGGGACTGTGGTACCTGGATGGGGGGACAGAGAACAGCAGTAGTGTCCCCATGGGCTGGGGGTGCTGATGTCCCCAGGGCTCCTCCACACGGACATGGACCCTGAAAGCCCATCAGAGTCCCTGGGCAGCCCCATGACATGGGGATGGGGAGGGATGTGGAGATGGGAATGGGGACAGGGATGAGGTTGAGGACAGGGATGGGGATGAGGTAGGGGACAGGGATGAGGTTGAGGACAGGGATGGGGATGAGGTAGGGGACAGGGATGAGGTTGGGAACAGGGATGGGGAAGAGGATGAGGACAGGAGTGAAACTGTGGCTGGCTCAGCCTCCCCAGAGCCATGTGCTGGCAGGGCTGGCACTGGGGACTGGGAGAGATCAGGGCACAGAGTAACAGGGGTCCCCACTGCCATTGCACCCCCAGGCTTTTCCATGCACAGAGACTGGCTAACACCAACCTGCTCTTTGTGGTGGCTGACAAGCCCCTCTGCAGCCAGTGTGAGTCTGTCAAGCTGATGCAGGCAGAGGTAAGAGGTATCCTTTGGAGGCTGCGTCCCACCGGGGTGTCATGGCAGAGGGATTGGGGGACACGTGGTCCACAGGGCAGGCAGGGAGCTGTGGGGTTTGGTGGAGGTGGAGGGAGGTGGCCTGTGACCAGAGAGGCTGGAGGTGGCCGCAGGGTGCCCCATAAGCCCTTACTGCTGTGTCCCTGGTGGTTTCCTTGACCTGCAAAGCCCCCCCGAGGGACCCCAACCAGTGTGAGCTGGTGGACAGGCCCCGCTACCGGAAAGGCCCCCACATCTGCTTCGACTACAATGCAACAGTACGTGGGGTGCGGGGGGGAGCGGAGCTGGGGGGTCCCCTGGGAAGAGATGGGAGCAGGGGGTGCCCTCTGGGTTGGGGGGTATAGCCATGGGGCGTCCCCAAGGGAGCAAAGCTGTGGGGTGCTCCTATAGGGGAAATTTGGGCAGCGGGTTTCCCCTGAGCAGGGGACTGGAGCCATGAGGGGACCGCAGGGGAGCAGAGCAGGGTTCACCCCTGGGGGGAGATGGAGGGGTGAGTGCCCCCACAGTGGGGGAGCAGAGCCATGGAGTGTCCCCCTGAGGGGAACAGAGCCATGAGGGGATGCTGGGGGTGCAGCGCTGTGGGGGCACCCCCCTGACGGGGGTTTGGAGCCCTGGGAGGACCCAGGGTGGGGGTTCAGGAGCCTTGGGGTGCCCTCTGGGGAGATCAGAGCTATGAAGGGTCCTTAGGAGAGCAATGCCGTGGGGTGCCCTCCTGGGGGGAGAGCAGAGCCATGGGGGTCCCAAGGAGAGCAACACCGTGGGTTGTTTGTGAGCGGTGGGGGCTATGCCACAGGGACCCTAGAGCAGGAGGTGTAGCCAGGGTGCAGGGGGGTGGTGAGTTCCCCTTCTAGGGCAGTGGGTGCCCCTGTGGTGCCGAGGCACTGCTGGGGGTGCCCCATGGCCCCCCTCTCTTTGCCCGCCCAGGAAGATACCTCAGACTGCGGCCGAGGGGCTTCCTTCGCCCCCTCCGTGGGGGTCCTGCTCTCCCTGCAGCTGCTGCTCCTCTACTCCAGCACCAGCCGGCACCCGCTGCCTCCGGCCGCCTGCCTTTAGCCCCCTGGCCGCCCCCGCCAGCTCTCTTTTCTTTCAACTTCCATCTCCATCCCCCTCCCCGGCCCGGTGGGGCGGGAGCGACGTCCCCTCCTCTGCCTCGGGGACCCCCGCGATGCCGCCCCGCTCTCCACACCGGCCGCAGCCAAAGAAGAGTCGGGGTGCGGGCAGGGGCTCCCTGTCAGAGCGGGGACCGGGCAGGGGCTCCCCGGCAGAGCGGGGACCGGGACGGTGTCCCGGCGTCGCGCCCTCCCGGCCGCTCGCACTCGGAAAAGTGGCGTCGGAGCCCTCCGCCCGCGACCCCCCCAGTCCACCTCGCCTATTTTTTTAGCCTGAAGATTTTAAAGCAGATCTTTCTACATCGAGTTTCCAACATTTTCACCTGGAGACAGGCGGGGTTTATTGTCAGCAACGAGTACAACCTAAGCAAAAAAAAAAAAAAAAAAGAAAAAAGGGGGTGGGGGGTGAAAGGAGAAAAAAAGGAAAAAAAAAAAAAGAAAAAAGGACTTGACTTGACTGTGCGGGTCAGTAGTATTTGTTCCAACGGTACCGGCCCCCGGGTGTGTGGGGCAGCTCCAGCATCCCTGCGGGCTGGGGCTGAGAGCAGGCAGGGGCAAGGCCGGGGGCAGTGGCACAATGGAGCCCTGGTCCCTGCACTTGGCTCAGCTATTCTTGGGCACAGATGTTGGGGTGAAAAGGAGGGGGGGAAATATTTTTTGTTTCTTTTCCGTTCTGCAGATCACTGTGAATCCTGCCCGCCCAGCCCTGTACCCCCCAGCCCTGCCCTGCCCCCCTCACCCTGCCAGAGGGACGTGCTGCTCCCCTGGGGGACATGGATAAGCTCCCGAGTGGGTCACACCACATGCCCCGCAGCGGGACATGCAGCACGTCCCCGAGTGCCAAGTGGAGCGGGAGGTGCCACATATCCCCAGAAGGGACGTGCCAGGGCCCCCTGCCCGTCCCTCGGGTCACCATCCATGGCGAGGGGAGCAGCCCCCGGGTGCTGCGGGGGCCCTGACTGGGGGGCACGCAGTGCTGGGGGGGCGGGAGGGGCTGGGGCTCGCACCGGGGAGCTCAGGCGGGGATGTTTTGTCCCCCCCCAGTCAAAATGCTGGGTGCCAAGGAGGGGACGAGGTAGCTGCTCAGCTCTGGCACCCCACTAACCCATCCAGAAGAGGTGCTGCAGGGCTGGGGGCGTCCAGCACAGGGTGCCCGGCTGTGACAGCCCGGGATGCCGCAGTGCAGGGGGTGCCAGACCCACCACCCGTGCCCCCCACTGCCCCCGGCAGTGCTGGGGGTCCCTGCCCGGGCAGGCAGCCCTGGGGACCCTCACCCCCCCCGGGCCACCCCGCTCAGAGCCACCCCATCAACCGGGTCCAGGGGAGCCCCCTCGGCACGGCCACCCCGGGGGGGCTTGGGAGGGTGCCAAGCGCTAATTAGTGCTGGGGGTTAATTAATGGTCATTCTGCTTGTAGCTTTTTCAGTGTGTGTTTGGTTACTGTCTCTGGGAACCGTGTTTGAACAGATGGCTCTGTGTTACCGGGAGTGTGTGTACTTCTGTAGTCTAGTTAGGTGCTCTGCCAGAAAACCACCACTATACATACCTATAAATATATACATATATAGTCTATTTTAAGTTAAAAACCAATGAGACGAAGGAGTGGCGTGGCCCCGGGCCCCCCCATCCTGCCGGGGTTGCGTCCTGCCCTGTCCCTGCCCAAAAGCTTCTCTCTGCTCATTCAAAGGCGTTGGGTTTTTAAATTTATTTTCTTTATTTTATTTTTATTTCTCTGGGTTTCGATTTTTTTTTTTGTACAGAAGAGTTGGAAAACTTAAAAAAAAAAAAGAACAAAAAAACCAACAAAAAGACAATTTGTAAGATATCGTGCGTGTGACTCCTTGTAAAATATTTTCAAATGGTTTATTACAGAGACTCAGTTATTAAATAATGTTCATATTTTCACTTCACAGGTGGTGGCTGCATCATTGCCTGGGGGGGGGTGGGCACGGCCGGGGGGGGCACAACATGTGGGGTGGCACAGGATATTTGGGAGGCTGCTGCCTTTGCAAGTGCTGCACCTCTGTGAGGCTGACGGGCAGGGATTTGGGCACAGGCAGGGGTGCAGCAGAGCTGTGGGTTCGCAGAGCCCCACACGCTGCACAGGAGGGGCTGGGGGGCAGCAGAGGCTCAGCCTCTTCCCAACCCCCCTCAGGCTCCCCCATCTCCCTGTGTCCCCTCAGGACTGTGTTGCCCCTTCCCCAAATCCCCATGTCCACTCTCCCCACTCCACGTCCCCTTTTGTCTGTGTCCCCACAGCCCTGTCCCATGGGTTCAATGTCCCCGAGTGCCCCCTGTGCGCAGCCCACCCGTGTCCATGTCCCTTCTTCCCAGGGTTTGTGCCCCCCGTGTCCACCTCTCCATGACCGTCCCCCTCACGGCCCCATAACCGTGTTCTGCCACCCAGACAGACACCCACCCCCATGTCCCCCGTGTCCATGTGTCCCCAGCTGTTTGTCCCATGTCCCTCTGTGTCCATGTCCTCCCCGTTTGTCCCACATGCCCCCGGGCCGTTTGTCCCGTGTCCCCTGATGTCCGTGTCACCCCCATGTCAATGTCCACTCGTGTCCGTGTCCCTCCTGCATCCACGTGCTTCCCAGCCGTTTGTCCCGTGCCCCACTGTGTCCATGTCGCTCCCGTGTCCGTATCCTCCCGGCGGTTTGTCCCGTGCCCCTCGTGTCCACGTCCCTCTGTGTCCATGACCCCCCCTCGTTTACGCGTCTTCACGGCCGATTATCTCGTGTACCCCGATGTCTGCGTCACCCCTCATGTCCGTGCCCCCCCCCCGTGTCCATGTCCCCCCCGTGTCCATGTCCCTCCCGTGTCCATGTCCCTCGTGTCACCCCACTATGTCCATATCCCCGCCGTGTCCATATCCCTCTCATGTCCGTGTCCCCCCCACTATCTCCGTGTCCCCCTCTCGTTCTGGGACTACAAATCCCGACGTGCCCCGCGACGCCCCGGCCCAGCCCCCGCGGCGCGGCCCCGCCCCGGCGCGCGCACCCCCGCGCAGGCGCAGCCGCGCTGTTTGTCCGCGCCCGGCCTGTCCCAGCAGCGGGGCCGAGCGCGGCCCGGCCCGGGCGGAGCGGCGGCGGCGGCACCGGCAGCGGCACCGGGAGGGCGCGGGGGGGAGGCGGGCGGGGTGGGGGGGGGGCCGGACAGCCCCCGCGGGGCCGCCCCGTCCCGCCCGCGGGGCCGAAGATGCGGCGGTACCTGCCGGTGGCCCGGCAGCACTTTCTGGCGGCACTGGCCGGCACCAGCGTGGTGGTGAAGTCGCTGAGCGCGGCCGCGGTGCTGCTGTACCTGCTCTCCTTCGGGCTGGACACGGCCTACGGGCTGGCGGTGACGCCGGGCTACCTGCTGCCCCCCAACTTCTGGGTGTTGGACGCTGCTGACGCACGGGCTTGGTGGAGCAGCGCGCCTGGGGGCTGGCGGCAGCGCTGGCCACGCTGGGGGCGGCGGGGCGGCTGCTGGAGCCCCTCTGGGGAGCCCTGGAGCTTCTCGTCTTCTTCGCCGTGGTGAACATCTCCGTGGGGCTCCTGGCGGCCCTCGCCTACTTCCTCACCTACGTGGCCTCCTTCCATCTCGACTACCTGTTCGCCGTGCGCATCCACGGCGGGCTGGGCTTCCTCGGCGGGGTCCTGGTGGCCCTCAAGCAGACGATGGGGGACAGCACCGTGCTGAAGGTGCCTCAGGTCAGGATGAAGGCTGTCCCCATGCTCCTGCTCCTCCTCCTGGCTCTGCTGCGGCTCGCTGCCCTCGTCGAGAGCAATGTACTGGCCTCGTACGGCTTCGGGCTCCTCTCCAGCTGGGTCTATCTCCGCTTCTACCAGCGGCACAGTAGAGGCCGCGGAGACATGTCTGACCACTTCGCCTTCGCCACTTTCTTCCCCGAGATCCTGCAGCCCGTGGTGGGTCTGGTGGCCAACCTGGTGCACGGCGTCCTGGTGAAGGTGAGGGTGTGCCGCAAGACCGTCAAGCGCTACGACGTGGGCGCCCCGTCCTCCATCACCATCAGCCTGCCGGGCACGGACCCCCAGGACGCTGAGAGGAGAAGGTACTGCCCGCCCTGCTGCCGTGGGGATCGTGTGTTGAGGGACAGCGAGGGTCGGGTTAAAATCCGAACAAGGAGGAGGGGGCAGGTTTAGGTGCAGGTTGCTAAGCAGGGACCGTCTGCATGGGGGCTACCCTGCCACGGAGGTGGTGAGGAGCATTTCACGGAGCTGGTGGGATATTATCCTGCTCTTCAAGATGTGGAGCAGTGGGGAGATGCTGGGGAAGGGCCAGACGGGGTTTGGGGTCCCTGCAGAAGGAAGGGGCACAGCCTGGGGAGGTGCCAGCCCCGGCTCACAGCAGTCTTGCACCCCCCCGGCACAGGGGGAAGGCAGTGAGTCAGCCCACGCCCCAGCCCTCCTGCACATCCGGCATTGGCCCTCCTGACTCCTAGCAGGAGGGTTTGGACAAGGCGTTGGCATTCCTTTTTCCCTGCCCTGTTTTATGCCTCTATTCCCCATTCCCAGAGCAGCCCGTGTGCTCCCCGACAGCCTCCGAGCGCACCACGTGGCGCAAAAAACTCGTGTGTGTAGTCTGGGAGCCCGTGTGAGTGTCTGTGGAGCAGTCCTGTGCGCTCCGGGTCGTCCCCGGTGCTGCTGAATCCACCCTTTCCTGCTGGGAAGGAGCCAGGGCCGGGCTCGCACAGTGCCCCATAGGGTAGAGCCGTCAGCCCCTGCCGTGCCCCTTGGACCCGAGGTTAACCAGGTGTGCCCTTGCCCCACAGGCAGCTGGCCCTGAAGGCTCTGAACGAGCGGCTGAAGCGCGTGGAGGACCAGTCGGCCTGGCCCAGCATGGAGGATGAGGAGGAGGAGGCAGCGGCGGCCAAAGCTGACACCCCCCTGCTGCCCGACCCCGGCGTGGCTGGCAAGAGCCCCGGCCAGGAGTCCAACCTCATCAGCTTCCAGGATGCCCCGGCCCAGCTGTGACCGGCCCCCTTCCCGCCCTGTCTCCCTTGGAGAGCTGCCTAATCCCCTTGTATCCCGAACGGCTGGGAGCGGGGACTCCTCCCGTGGCACAGGCAGGGGGACACCTCATTCCAGCAACGCTTTGCTGCTGCTCGCGGCCAGCACCAGGCACCCGGGACGGGTACACTGCCGCCACCGCGAGGACAGGGATTGCTGGAGCCGCTCCCCTCGGCGCGGGCCAGGCCATGGAGTCAGCAGTCAGCGGGGGCTATCCCGGGACAGGGACACGGGGCTGATCCCCACCCCAACGCCGCTGCGCTCGCCCTTGTGGGATAGAAGTCAGCTTTTCCTCTGTGCCAGGGCTTGGCCAGAGCACTCAACACTTATTTCCTCCCTTCTGAAGGTAGTTTTGTCCTGAACTGAGGGAATGGGAAGGCTGGTGGGTTTCTTTTCCAGATGTCTTTCCCATGGGGAGCCTCCCACCACCCTGGCAGGAGTTTGCTGGGACCAGTGAGAAGTTGGGCAGGGAGGACAGGCCACTGGTCAGGAAGGGGCCACCCAGCCCCTCACAGCAGTGGTCCAGCACTGCCAGCTCCAGGCTTTCTGCAGTGGGGATTCTCTGCTCCTCCCTCTCCTGCCCCCCTCCCCCTGCGAGGAGCCAGTGCCCTTGGCTGCTCCCTGGCTAATCCGTTTGTCAGATTACACTAGAAGCTGGAATTAAATTTTTATGGCGGGGCTCTCGCTGCTTCCTCCAGCAGCAGGTTTTCTTTCCTGCAGGTAGAATATGGGCTCCCCCCTTCTCTTTCCCTCCCTCTGTGTTGGTGTTTTTTTTTTTTTCCTGAATGGAGAGGATGCTCCCTGTGACAGCCTCCTCACAGCTCCTGATCCAGCGGGCAATTCCCAGCCCGGGATGCAGGTCAGCGGTGTCGTGATTATTTTTTTAAAGGACCACACGAGAAGGTTTTGTCAAACGGGAAGAACACGGACATTTGGGTATCAATAAAGAGTTCTTTGAAAGAGTTGGCTCCTGCAGCAGAGCACTGGCAGGGCAGGGGGCCCGGCCCAGAGCAGCCCCCGAGGCTCTTGCCAGGAGCCTGGGCAGGGGTTTTCTTCCCAGGTGCTCCCAGCAGGTTGGGAGAAACCCTTTGAAAGGAGGAGGTGGGAAATCTACAGGGGGGATGTGTGCCAGCACCCCAAAAAGTCATGTGTCCCCCCCCAAGCAGTAAAGAGGGCTTGTTGCACTGTAGCTGCCTGAAATTTTTATTGAATAAAAGCTCTGGATACAGAGGAAGTTTTCAGCCTGGGAGCCGCTCCCAGCTCTCCAGCCCTGCCAGGAGCAGGATATGTGCTGAGGAGTTGCAGACAGAGCCTCACAGCAGCCCCGAGGGCGGGCAGGCTGGGAGAAAGGCTGTTGTGCCAGCAAGGAGGTCCCTTCCTGCCCTCCCAAGGGCTCGTTCCCCAGGCCTGTGCCTCCCCCCATGCTCACACTGTTCCCTGTGCCCCTCCAAAGGACAAAATGCCTTTGCTGGCTGCAGGTTCGTAGCCTGGCTCAGTCATTTGCTCTGTAAACTGATCCCACCTCAACAAGCCGAGGCTGTGCTGCCCCAGCCTGGAGAGGGGTTTGTGCGTGGCAGCAAGTGCCCAGACCCGTGGCCTCGGGGCAGGGATGGCTGCTCTGGTGCGGGGGAGCCCTCGTGCCATGGGGACACATGTGCTCCTGTACCATTGCCTCAGGTGCCACCACCCTGCCCCAGCCCTCCCAGGGCCAAAGCCACAACTGTCCCTGTGCTTTCCTGACCAAGCTGCCCCCGTGGCAGGAGAGGCAGCGTGGTGCCCACTGTGGCCTCCCAGGAGAGAGAGGGGCCTTCCCTGCCCTCCTCACTAGGATGACTCCTGTCCTGCCTGCTCAAAAGCAGTCCTTGTTCGGGAACGGGAAAGGAGCAGGAATCCTGAGCGAACCCTCCATTTCCCAGCACTGAGCACCAAGCTGCTGCAGGGACCAGCAGCTTCACCTGTGCTGGGAAATGTCCCCATGGGGGTGGGTGGGGGTGTCACACACACATTGTAGCTGACACTAAGGACAATCCAGGACCAACAAGAGACAAGAAAGTAGAAACAAAGTTCCAAGGAGACCCTGTGCAAGCAGGGGGGGCTGTGAGGGGGAGCCCCGGCCTCACCAGCTCGCTCAGGGGGTTCAGTTGTGCGCCAGGCCCTCAGTGCTGGCTCCGCTTGCGGTACAGGTACGCGTTGCTCACCTGGTTCATGATCACCAGGCTGGTGAGGAGGGGGCACAGCATGGCCAGGTACCAGGAGGCGCCGGTCACCGCCGTGGTGAACCAGAGCGAGCACATGCCCAGCATGAGGCTAGCACAGCCCAGCAGGTAGCCCACCAGCCCGGAGGTGGCGTGGTACAGCTTGAGCTTGGCCAGCGTCCAGTTCTTCATCAGCTTAGGGTAGAGCAGGAGCACGCCCCCGGCGCACTGCCCCCCTGCGTACAGCACGGCCACCAGCCCCGTCAGCCCGTGCCAGGTGACGAAGTGGCCTCTTGCCGTTCAGGTGCTTGTTTATAGGTGATGATTCCCAGCCCCAGGAGCGCGCAGAGCAGGGCGAGCAGCTGCAGGCACCCAGTGTGCCCGCACCCGCACCTTGCGGGAGAAGAGCGCAGCAGCGAGGTCTCCGGGGAGAAGATCAGCAGCGCCTCCGTCATCAGGAACCGAGAACTGGGAAGGCAGAGGGGCACAGGGTTGGCACCGCCGAGCAGTCCACCCCTCCCCCAAGGAAACCGGGGGCTCGGCTTCACGGCTCCCGGGGGCTCCCGGGGCTCAGCCTCGCAACCGCCCGGGGGCTCCGCCGGCAAGGCCCCTGCCTCTGCCACGGTGCCCGGGGCGGCGGGACTTACCCGCGAGAGCGCCATGAGCATCGGGTGCCAGGAGAACAGACCTGCAGGGAGGGGCAGGGTGAAGTGAGCGGGGAGGTCCGGCCCGGCCGCCCCCCCGCTGCCCCGGTCCCGGCCCCGCGGCACTCACTGGATCCGGGCCGCGCCAGCACGGCCACGGCGGCGGGGAAGCCCAGCGCCACGAGGTGCGCGGCGGCGCCGGCGGCGACGCGGAGCGAGCGGTACAGGCGGGACTCGGTCTCGGCCGTCAGGGCCATGTTGGCCGGGCGGGCGGAGCGGCCGCCGCCGACACTGCCGGGCCGCGGCGCGGGCCGCTATTGGCCAAGCCGGGCCGTCCGTCAGCGCTAGAGCCCGCCCTCGCCGCGCGGCGCCGCCGCTGAGTGGTGGGAGGAGCTGTCGCTCAGGGGCGAGGTCCCGCCCCCGACGGCGCGGCCGTGTGCTCGCAGCCCCGCTACGGTGGCCGGCGGGGTCGGGCCGTTCGCTGCGGTGCCGCCATGGGCGGGCGGATCGAGTGCGTGTTCTTCAGCGAGTTCCACCCCACCCTGGGGCCCAAGATCACCTACCAGGTGCGGGGCGAGGGGCCGGGAGCGGGCGGGTTGGGACTGGGGCACGGGAGCGCCCGTGGGGGAGAAGTGGCGACAGGGACAGCGGTGGCGGCTGCTCCCCGGGGCTCGGCTGGAACGGAGTCTCCTGTGCCCCCGCAGGTCCCGGAGGATTTCATCTCCCGGGAGCTGTTCGACACCATCCAGGTGTACGTGATCACGAAGCCCGAGCTGCAGAACAAGCTGATCACTGTGTGAGTGCAGCCCCCCGTCCCTTCCCCGCTGGGTGGGGGTGACACCGCGGTGCTGTGACAGTGCCAGGTCTCAGGGGGTGCTATCCCCGTGGCCAGCAGGTTCCCTGCCGTGCCTGCAGGTACCCGTGCAGGGGCGGGTGTCTGATTTGGGGGTGGCTGGTGCTGCGTGTGCCACAAATCCAGGGAAGCCAAACGAGTCAGGAGAGCTGTGCTGCTTTTGAAGGGAAACTGTTTTCTCCTCCGATGACTGACTCTTCCTTCCCCTTCTTCAGAGTGTGTTTTGCACTCTGAGCGTGGAGGGATTAGCCATCATGTTTCCTGCAAACTAGGGAAGCCCCCACCTCCACAGCCGACCAGGAGCTGTCCTTGTGCAGGGCTCAGATCTCCCTGAGGCTGTGGGTGCAGGTTGTATGTGTCTTCCCACAGGACAGCCATGGAGAAGAAGCTGATCGGCTGCCCCGTGTGCATCGAGCACAAGAAGTACAGCAGGAACGCTCTGCTCTTCAACCTGGGCTTCGTGTGCGACGCCAGAGCCAAGGCCTGTGCCCTGGAGCCCATTGTGAAGAAGCTGGCTGGCTACCTCACCACCCTCGAGGTGAAACCCGAGCCTGGCTGCCTCCTGATCCTCCTCACAGGGTGTAGACACCCCACTGGTGTCCTGGAGAACATCCTGGGGTACTGGGCATTGCTGGGAAGGGCAACTTCAAGATCACTTGAATTTTAAGGGAGAAAGGGATCCAGATTCCTATAGCCTACTGGAGGAGCTGACACGGTTTTCTACTCTTTCTAGCTGGAAAGCGGCTTCATCTCCAACGAGGAGAGTAAACAGAAGCTGGTCCCCATCATGACCATCCTGCTGGAGGAGCTGAATGCCAAAGGGAAGTGCACCCTGCCCATAGGTATGGCAGCTGTGCTGGCCCATGAGCGGCGCTGGGTGGAGCTGGGGGGGCAGCTGGGCCATCCCCTGCCTGGGTCTGCTCTGCCTGTGCTGCTTCCAGAAGCTCCCTGCCTGTCTGTGCTTGGAGCTGGGGGTGTCTGAGGCAGCCTTGCCCTGGGTGGCCCAGAGGGAGGGGTGGGATGGGGTTAATGGGTTGTAAACACCTTGTTCCATGTGGCATTGTGGTGTCCTGGGGCTGATGGTTGTGAGCTCTGGAGGGAGCACAGGTTTCCATGGGGATTGAGCCTTCCCCTTTTCCTGGGCAGATGAGTCCAACACCATCCACCTGAAGGTGATCGAGCAGCGCCCGGACCCCCCCATCGTGCAGGAGTACGATGTCCCTGTCTTCACCCAAGACAAGGATGACTTCTTCAACTCCCAGTGGGATCTCACCACGCAGCAGGTCTTTGTGCTTTACCATGGCAGCAGGCTTTGAAAGGGAGCTGTTTCCAGACTGCCCAGGCAGTTGGGCTGTCCTGGAGATTGCCACAATAATGAGCAGAGTTTGGTGCCCCTCTGGTCGTTGTGCTGCGAGCAAACCATTCACCCAGCGTGAGCATAAAGCACTGCTGGGGATGGAGCTGCCCAGACACAGAGGAGATTCTTGGGCTTTAGGGTGATGCCTGGGGCCTGTCTGATCTCTGCCCTCTTAGCTCTTGCCTCCTCCCCTCCCAGATCCTGCCCTACATAGACGGCTTTCGGCACGTCCAGAAGATTTCCGCGGAAGCCGACGTGGAGCTGAACCTGGTGCGGATCGCCGTGCAGAACCTGCTGTGAGTGCCTGGAGGGGCCTGGACAGCCCAAGGAGGTGGGTGGGGGTTGGCAGAGAGGGTCTCTCACGTCTCCCTGTCCATCTGCAGGTACTATGGGGTTGTCACGCTTGTCTCCATACTCCAGGTGGGTCAGGCCATGGTACTGTGAGCGGGATTTGGGCAGTGGCTGTGCCATTGGAGTGGCTGTGTTGGGGGGACAACAGGGTGGGAGCAGGCTGGGTCTGTCTCTTGGAGTCACAGCTGAACAGAGCTGGTTTTCCCTCACCCTCCAGTACTCCAATGTCTACTGCACCACTCCGAAGGTCCAGGACCTGGTGGATGACAAGTGTCTCCAGGAAGAGTGTCTGTCCTACGTCACCAAGCAAGGTACAGTGACCCCACCTGGGGCTGCTGGCAGACAGGGAGTCGTGCAGGGAGATGGGGCAGCTGACTGGTGACTTGTCCCTGCAGGGCACAAGCGAGCCAGCCTCAGGGATGTCTTCCAGCTGTACTGTGGGCTGAGCCCTGGCACCACCGTGAGAGACCTCATCTCCCGCTACACCGTGCAGCTCCAGAGGGTGGACGAGAGGTCAGAGCCCTCCTGCCCAGTCCCCAAGGGCAGTGGTGATACCAGGGGTGGCAGGGACAGTGTGGGGGAGCAAGCAGGGAGTAGCCAACCCCTGCGTCTCCAGGGTAGGAAACATGAGGCATTGATGGGGCATGGTGGAACCAGAAGGGACTGCAGGGAGCCAGGGTGTTTGGCACCCCAGCACTGTGGTCCCAGTCTCTTCCCTCCTCGTCCCCAGGAGGCTTATCCAGTTTGGTTTGATGAAGGGCCTTATCCGGAGGCTCCAGAAATACCCTGTGAAGGTCACGCGGGACGAGCGGAGCCACCCGGCCCGGCTGTACACAGGCTGCCACAGCTACGACGAGATCTGCTGCAAGACCGGTACGGATCTGGGCTCCACGTGGGCCCCGGGGCCGGTGCGAGACACGGGAACTTCTGCCTGCCCTGGGCTCTATGCTGGTTTGGGGATCTCACCCTTCGGGAGCCCTCAGACTGCAGGGAGTTGGGACTGGGGGTGAGGCTCTGTGCCAAGCCTGGCTGCCGAGCCCATGGTGCCAGGGGCAGGGTTGGGGAGCCCACCCAGCCCCCCTGACACCGGTGCCGGGCACCCCACTGACACCCCACTAACACGCACTGCCTTCCCCTCCAGGCATGAGTTACAAGGAGCTGGATGAGCGCCTGGAGAACGACCCCAACATCATCGTGTGCTGGAAGTGACGGCGGGGGCGGCCCGCACCAGAGCCCGCGTGTCCCCCGTGTCCCCCCAACCGCTCGTGTCCCCCGTGGGTCCCCCGTTCCTCCGCGCCGCCAGGGGGCAGCAGAGGCCGCTCCGCGCCGCACGCGGCGAGTCCTCCGCGCCGGCAGGGGGCGACAGCGGCACCGCCGTTGCCATAGCGACCGGTCGGACGCCATGGCCGCCGTGCCCGCGCCGCTGCCGCCCGCCGAGGCCGAGGCGCTGGTGCGGGCGCTGCATGGCACCGGGGAGCTGCGGGACACCGCGGGCAGGGGTGCGGGGACAGGGTCCTGCGAGGGTGGACGTGAGACAGGGGCTTTAAATTTGGGGGGTCCCTTTTGGGGCTCTTCGGGGTGTGGAGGGATCCCGGTTTTCCTCCCCCCGCCCCCCCCCAGGGGGTCACGGTGGGGGTCACGGTGGAGGTAAACGGGGTTTGCCAGAAAGTTTAGGGTAGAGAGGAGGAGCCCTGTTTTGAGGTGAGCCCAGAGGGTAAGGGTGGGGTGAGGGGAGAGAAGTGGCTGCAGTTCTGGAGCCTTCCTGGAAGGACTGGGGAGGAACAGAGGGTTCGGGAGGAGGGCGAGGAAAGGTCGTGGACCTGGAGTGTCCTCAGAGGGTCCGTGTGGGGTCGGGGGAGAGGATGGGTCACATTCTAGAGCCTTCCCAAAAGGACTGGCAGAGTTAGGGGGGGTCTAGGGGGAGGGGAGCCAAAAGAAGAGTCCTAGATCTGGGTGCCCTGGAGGCTCTGTGTGGGAAGGGGTGATGGAGAGGGGCCCCCAGTCCTGTGGTGTCCCCAGTGAAGGTGTTGCTGGGTACAGGCAGGAGGGCAGGGCTGCCCCAGTGGACCTGCTGCCCCAGGGACCACAGGCTCAGAGCACAGCGGGGGATTTTGGGGGTTCCAAGAGCAGGTTTCCCTGCACGAGGGACCCTCGGGAGCACAGCAGAGCCCCTGTGCCGGATTGGCCGGGGGTCTGTGGCACAGATGTCCTCGCTGGCTGCCCCCCAGATGGCTTCGGCAGCACGAGTATGTGGAGAAGCTGAACATGCACGGCATCCTGAGCGCCTCTACTGGCCAGGAGCAGCTCCTCACCGAGCTGCTGGTCACCTATGCCAAGGTGAGCTTCCCTGGGGGCAGGAGGGATCCCCAGCTGGGCTTGTCCTGTGGGCAGTGTGCAATTTCAGAATAAAATGGTGAAGAATCTTGTGTCTCTGGAAAAGATATTTGATTGGTGACATTTGTCAGTTTTGTTTTTTTAAAAAAAAAATTAAAGATCAAGCTGTGGTATTTCTGCTTGCTGGTCTCTGGTTTCTCTCTTGGAGATTGTTTTGTGTCTTTATGCACTGGCCCCACCAGTTACGGATCTCTGCCCTATACCTGAGGTGTCCCAGCCCCAGGATGTGCTGGGCTGCACCAGGGTGTGTGGTTGCCTGGACCTGCCCAGCCCCTTGGGGTCACCTTCCCCCTTTGCAGCCCCAGGAGCTCTGCCCACTGCTCTGTTGGGAGAATCTGTTGGTTCCTGATCTGGATGAATACAGAGGATGCCCCAGGGCCACCTTCCTCCCTGGGAGGACTCCAGCGTGGCTGACCATTAGCAACAAAACTGGTTCCCCTGCAGCACTGGTCTGAAAGGCATTGCTTCCCCATCCTTCCCTGTCTAGATTCCTGTTCTCATTGGGGAGCTGATCTCTGTGGAGATCTGGAAGCACAAGGTCTTTCCTGTGCTGTGCCGGCTGGAGGACTTCAAGCCAAGGAGCACCTTCCCCATCTATGTGGTGGTGAGTAGAGGGCAGGGTGGAAATGGGGTGGGCACAGCAACTCTTGAAAATAAATTCAGGCCTTCAGGTGGTCAGAGCTAGGGTTTTATATCTCGCCAGGTTGTGGTGACAGTGGGACACAGTGGGAAGTGCCTGGTTTCCTACAGCCCCGAACAACAACATGCCTTTGCCCCCAGGAAGGGCAGGGACTTGCTCCCAGGGAAGGTTGGTTTTGTGGAGGGCTGCACCCTCCCTAATCCCACACAGGGGCTTGCAGGAGCTGCTGGATGCAGCAAAAGCCACTCCTGGAGGTGACTGAGCTCCTGGCTCACAGCTCCCAGTGCTGCCCTCCCTCCCAGGCAGTGATACCCCTGGGGTGTTTGCCCCTCTCTCAGCCCTGTTTTTTTCTGGCACTTCCAGCCAGAAGCTCTCTGAGGTTACATGCCTCTGGCTTAACAAACTGGAACTTTTTTCTTACTTTGCTCCCTGGGAGCAGTGGTCCTTTGTGCCCTTCTTGGCAACGGAGTGATCTCCAGAGCTGGGCTTCGCTGCAGAGGGATGCAGCACTTGAACCAAGGGAGATCTGCCCAAGTCTTGGAAGCTTTAGCCCATTTTCAGTCCAGGGTAGCACCTTGCTGGGGCAAGGTGGTGTCTTCCCTGAGCAGCCAATGGCCTTGGGGCAGTTATCCCATGGTTCTCAGCCCTGGGACAAGACTGTCTGCCCCAGTTCCAGGGGCTGGGAGAAGCACAGCCATAAAGAGCACTGTCCTGGCTCAGGCAGTGGCTGTGTGCCAGAGTCAGGGGCTGCAGCTTCACCAAGGGCTGTGGTTGTCCTGCCCCTGCAGCACAGGCAGAGCCCTGCCTGCTAGGAAAAGTGGCTCTCCATTGATGTGCTAGAGTGTCACAGGCATGTTAACATAAACATTAATATGAACTGCATGAACTGGGGTTGTTTTAAAGGTTGCATCACTTGTATTTTTCTCTTGGACTAGTTTTTTTGGCCACAACTACACAAGCAGGTTCTTAGAAGAGCTCTTTTAGCTGTCCCAGTGCCTGTGTCCTCAGTGCTGCTCCACTGTTAGCTCACTCTTGCCATCCTCCTTCCGCAGCTGCACCATGAAGCCTCCATCATTAACCTCTTGGAGACGGTGTTTTTTTACAAGGTAAGAGGCAGGTTCAGCTTTCCTCAGTGGACAGTCCCTTGGGGGGCAGAAGGCTGTGGCTGTGGGGACTGGCCCTGTGTGAAACTCCTGTCGTTGTGAAGGAGATCTGTGAGTCAGCAGAGGACAGCATTCTGGATTTAATTGATTACTGCCACCGAAAGCTGACCCTGCTCGCGGCCCGGAGCACCAAAGGACAGGCAGTGGAGCTGCGTGCCCAGGACCTGGCCAGCCCCTCGTCCATGCAGGTGAGGGGATCTCCTGGAGCAAGCTGAGGACGTGTGTAGTGGAGAATGTGGGCAGCCTGCAGAGGCACAGGGGAGCCTTCCCATGGAGAACCCCTTGGCTGTGATCCTGGCGAGTCCCGCCCGTCTCGCGGGGTGTCTGTGCTGGTGCTCCTCTGTTGCCAGCAGCTCCACCCTGCAGCCAGGCTTCTGCCCTCTTTGGTGACAGTGACAGGCTGAGGCTTCCTGCGGGATGCACTCGGAGCTCTGGGGTGGGACACGCTGGAGAGTTGACACTGCAGGGGTTTGGCTGTTGCCATTGCTCCTGGAAGCTGGGGGGGTGTCCTCTCCCTGGAGCTTGGCAAGCCACCCTGGGTCAGGCTGCTGCTGGAGTTAAACACGAGAGGCTTCCACCTATGACTAGGAATTGTCCTAATGTGCTTCCCCCAACTTCCTTCGCTCCCTGAGAGATACCTCCTCTGCTGGTGTGGGCCAGCAGCAAGCCCAGAGCTGTTCCCCAGTCGGGTGTTCCCAGGCTGCCACACACACCTTCCTGCAGTGGGAGATCCCTTTGCCTCTGGTGCTTCTCAGCACCTGAAATTGCACATCAGGAGTGTCTGGAGGAGCAGGGTTAAAGGCAGAGCCTGTATGTCCCTGGGCCTCTATCCTTTGGCTTGTTGCCCAAGCACGTGCCCCTCTTCCAGAAAAGGGAAGGAAGTGGAGAGCTCTGGAGTACAATAGGGATGTTTTCCAGGAAATGTTTTCCCAGCTGGGGGGGGGAAGGGGCTGTCTCTGTTAGTGGTTTGACATGACTGAAGTTGAAAACCCAGAGCTTTTTGAGCCAATAGGGTTCTCAGAAACGCTCATCTCCCAAGGAGCCTGGTTTCCTCTGATTCATTCCAGCCTCTCCTGACTCTTTGTACAATAACCCCTATGAAAAAGCTGTTCCTGCCCTCTCCTGTGTTGTGGAGCCTCTTGTCCTTTGTAACTGTGTGCGGTGGTAACCCCTGTTCTGCTGTGCCCCAGAAGCACAGGCAAAAGATAGTCCCTGCCTCAAGGTAGCAGAGATGAGGTCTGGATACCGGGAGGAGCTGTAGGAAAAAGCCTCACTAGGGCAATTTGGAGAGGAAGGAAGAGCCCATAAGGCTTTCTTAGTAATGTGTGAGGCACTAGTACAGGGAACACAGAGCTGCTTACCACAGAAATCTGAAAGGGAACTGCTGCAGTGGCACTTTGGAGAAATACAAGATGCTGAGGGTCAGTGCTCTGCACACAGAAGTGTGAGCTGCTGAGCATCTGGACTGGAGAAAAGCTCTGCCTGGGCCAGGGAGAACTTGGCCCTGCTCAGCATAGCCATCCCCGTGGTCTCGAAAGAGGCTGAGTCAGAGGGTGGCCAGGCTGTTAGGCTGAACATGTGGGGATGAGCAGGGTGTCCAGTGCAGTCTGAAAAGGGAAAGAGGCTGAGTGGCTAGAGAGTGTGGCAGAGCTGCGGGCTGGGATAACCACAGGCAGATATTCTAGCTGGAGGGGAGAGGCAGATGCAGGAGGGGTGGATGTAGGGCTGCAGCTGTGCCAGGGTCAAGTTTCTCTCTTCTCCTCCTCTGGTTCCTCTGCAGTTTCCTCCTCCCTCAACCCTCACAGGTCTCTGCAGGGCCATGGGCCACATGGGCCTCTCTTCCCAAAAGGAGGAGCGGTTTGGGACCAGCCTCTTTCAGCCTCCTGTGCAGGAGCACTGCTGCTGGAAGTCACTCATGACCTGTCAGGAAGATGAGGGATGAGCAACAGTGGGTTGCAAGCACTTGCAGTGGCTGTCCTGGCAAACAGGCAGGGAAATGAGAATGAGAAACAGCTTGTTTTGAAGGGCTCTGTTTTCCTCCCCAGTCTGTGGTTACCACTGCACAGTCAACAGCTCCTGGGAAATGGGGCCTGAAATCCCAAGGCTGTGCTTGTCCCTCCACAGAGCTGCAGAAGCAGGCGGAGGCAATGGAGTTTGAGATTTCCCTGAAGGCCCTGTCTGTGCTGCGGTTCATCACCGACCAGGTTGGAGAGGTGGGTGCCCAGGAGCAGCAGAAGACACGTGCTGAGCTCTCTGGATGAGATTCCCATGGGGTCACAGCGGGTGCCTGGACCCTGTTCAGCAGCTGGCTGTACCCCCAGTGGCAGTGGCACTGTACCCTGGGAGGAAAACACAGCAGCACTCCACCCTGCTCCATGCTACTCCCGGGGAACCCAGAGCATTGTTTCTTTCCCACCTCTCCCAGTTGCCTCGGGGAGCATTGTAGATACAAATTCTAGCATTACTCTGTGAGTGCCATTTTCAACCCTTTCTGTCGTGTCTCCAGCCTGCCCCTCAGCGCGCTGACACGGATGCTGAACACCCACAATCTGCCCTGCCTCCTCGTTGAGCTGGTGGAGCATTGCCCCTGGAGCTGCTGGGAAGCAGGTATGGATCGTGCCCCATGGTTCCTGTGGCACCATGGTGCTGTGCTGGGGCCTGCATCCTCTGAGGGGGCTGAGCCCTTGCAGAGCTGCTCTCCCTCTCCCCTCCCCTCCAGCTCCTCACTAGTTCTCACCAACTGAAGCTTGGGAACAGCTGCAGCACAGCTGGGCTGGGGGCCTGGCAGTGCTCCCAAAAGCTGATCCTCACATGGGGCTGGGTCTTTTCTGAGTTGATCATGGCCAGGACTGGAGTGTAACATGTCTGTCAGGTCCACATGCTCCTCTGAGGAGTGTTCTGGACACAGAAAGACCAGAGTTCCAATCCCAGCCTGCCTGCACCTTTCCGGGACAGCACTAAGAATCAGAGCCAGACATGGGCTCCCTGGCAGCAAACTGATTGCCCTGATGCTGCTGGTCCTTGAGCTTCACTCTTGCCAAAGGCCCCTGATCAGGCTGTGCCCATCAGCCATCGCCTCCTGCACTTTTTCAGCCCTCCAGAGCCTCCCAGCTCCCCCTCTGCCTGCCTCAGAGCAGAGGCTTGGGGCGTGGGAACCTGTGCTCCCCCCCCAGCCCTGCTCTAGGGGGTCACAGCACGGGCAGGGGAGGAAGAGCTGCTGGAATCCCGTGGCTCTGTGCCTGCCGAGAGCAGCCCAGCTGGATGTAGGAGCTTTCCTCTTTCCTCCGGCCACGAAATACATCCCTTCTCTCTGCCTGTGCACTTGGGGTATCGGAAGGAGCTTTGATCCCAGGCCCTAAGGGAGGGACTGGAAAGAGACAAGCTCAAAGGCATTTCCAGGCTGTGCAGATGCAGGGTCACATCCTGCTCCATCCCCCAGAGCTGCACAGTAGCTGCTGGAGCTTGTTTTGTCATTTCTGTTACATCCATGCTACTTCTGGTTTTCCTTGACAGAGAAAACTCGGGAAGGGCAGGTATTGGCCATGCTGGTACCCCAAAATGTGCCTCTTCAGCTGCTCTGTTGTTGCAGCAACTGCCTATCAGTCTTCTACACTCCTGGCCAAGTACAGAGGGAGATGTCTCAGGGATCTTTCCATTCCTGCCATAGCACTATTTTTTAATACATATTCTTTCTGCTTTTCTTACTTTATAATATATTGCCTCAGTAAAAGCAGGCTGCTATGCTGAGCAACGGGTGAGGAAACTGAGGCAGGCAGAAGCAGAGGGACTTTCCCGCAAGTGAAGTGAGGCAGTGACCACAGGCCAGCATCCCCACCTCTGAGCTGTCTTCCCTCAGGCAGTACCTGTGTCTCCCTGCTTCTTCTGTCCCTCAGGCAAGCTCAAGAGTTTGAGAATGGCACATGGCACGTGGTGCCCCCTGAAGACCAGGTGAAGATGACCAAACTCGATGGCAGGTGTGGCTTGCCCTCCTCAACCTCCTGCTCAGCCCCGAGTGCCAGCGCAAATACCACTTTGATGGCTTCAACAAGAGCCAGCTCCTCAAGGTAGGACCCTGCAGCACAAAGGCCATGGGCCCTGCAGCAGTGGGACCTTGCCAGCACTGGGCACCTCTGGACTCTCACCCATCCTCACTGTGCGCTCCAAGGAGCCAGCGGTGGGATAACAGCAGGTCTGTAACTGTACCAGCAGCAGCAAAGCTTGCCTTCCTTAATGCACCTCATGAGACCCCTGTGGTTCACTCTGCCAGTGCCTCACAAATCCCTGCTCTTGCCCTGCTGCTTCCCCAGCTCTGACTCCTTTGTGTTGACCTCTCTCCGTTCTCTCTTCTCTCCCTCCGTGGCCACAGCTCCGTGTGTTCCTGACAGATGTCCTTATTGACCAGCTGCCCAACCTGATGGAGATGCAGAGATTTCTGAGCCACCTGGCAGTGACAGAGCCAGCTCCCCCCAAAAAGAATCTTGTCCTGGAGCAGGTATCCTTTGGCTCTTCCTTCACCTCTCCAGATGCTCTGCTTTAAACCTGATAGCTCTCTATCTCCTTCTTTTCCCACTAAACTCTGGAGAGGTGCCCTGGAAAAACAACCAAGCACCCATCTCGTAGTTACACCCTTGTTGCCAGCAAAGCTGCCTGTGGTATAAACAGCTCTCCAGGTCACACGGAGTCCCTGGGATGGTGGCTGCATGGAGCAGACACAGCCCCTGGCTTGTTTTGGCAATTAACTCTTCATCTAACTTTTTTCAGTGTTTTCCTGCTGAATTATGGACTTCCCTGGGAAGTGTCCCCTTTTACAGCCCTGGCTGGGGGCTTCTTGGCACACTGTGTCCTGAGGGACAACACAGTCTGCTGATAGAGGCTGGAGTCAAACTGGTCCCAGCTGGTGTGTGGACCTTGGGAGTTGGGCACTGATGGTCTTCAAACAGGCATGAGGTTCTTGGGTTTTTAATCTGTGCAGTGGTAGTCTCTGGAGAAAAGCGTTTCTACTGCCTTCTCATGAGCTGAGGGGAGAAACCGAGTGTGGGGGCAGATCTGCAAAGAGGCTACTGAGAAGAGCTGGGAGAGCAGAGGCTCTTCCCACTGCTGGAAAGCTCCCATGCCACTTCCTGGAGCGGATGAGTAGGTTGGGCAGTGGCTTTTTGGGCTGTGTGGAGGGGAAGCACACTGTCCCCACGTACCTGGCCCATGGCCTGGGAGGAGGGTGATGTGCCCTGTCAGCGCTGGATGTGGCTGATCCGTAGGCACAGCCCAGGCCAAGAGCTGGGCCTGGGGAAGCTGCAGACCAGCAAGCTGAGTGGTTGGGGCTGGGGATGGCAGCAGGACGGAGGTGAACATGGATTCAGGCCAAGTGCCTCGACTGCCAGCGTGTCAGTGGCACAGCGACAGACAGCTGCCACGCTGGGGACCCTGTCCAGGCTGCTGCCCTTCTCGTAGCTCCACTTTTGTGCCGGTGCTGCTCCTGCTCGTGCCAACGACCAGGGCTGAGCCCGGGGGGCAGGCAGGGGGAGCCAGCTGGAAGCACAGACATGGGCTCCCTGCTCTGCCCAGAAAGCAGTGAACTCACTCCTTGTCACTGAGCCAAGCTAAGGAAAGGCCTTTTTCCATTCGGTTGCTCCCAGAGCAGCCTCCTCCCCTTCCAGGCCTGGCTATTTTTACTCTGCTGGAGAAGGCAGTGCTGTTTGAAGCAGCATCGTCCTCTCCAGAGCTTGAACTCCCCACGCTGCTCTTGGCTGGCGCGTTTCCTTTTGAACTGGCCAGCCCTTCCCCGAGTGTTCATCTTCAGGGAAGTGACGAGTGGAAAAATCTGCTCAGGCAAACGGCTCCGGAGCATGGGGTTCATGCTGCTGCCAGCACGCAGGGTGCTGAGATCCCAGGGCTTTCTCTTCAGGAGCCCAGGCCTCAGGGCTGAATATTCATTCCCAACCAGACCCCAAGTTTTGCCTTGTTTCACCCAAACGCTCATTGGCAAGTGGATCCTTCCCCTCCATGTACCCTAAAGCACACATTGCCTCTGCTCACCCTCACCCTTGTGCCCAGAGCTGGCTGCCTCCCCCCTGAAGAGCCCCAAACCACAGCACCTTTGGTCAGACTGCTAGAACCCCTTCCTCCTGCCCTGCCTTTCCCACCAGGTTCCTGTCATCTGGGACCACATCCTCAAGAAAAACTCGGGGAAGTGGGAGGCCATTGCCAAGCACCAGGTGAAGCATGCCTTCAGCCCCACCGAGGAGGAGCTGAAGCTCCAGGCACGCAGGTGAGGCCCTGGTACATGCACATGGGGTGCCATTGGGGCCAGTATCCCCATTAGCAGGGGCTGGAGCTCAGCACTGGGAGGACAGAGGGGTCTGTGGTGGCAGGGTGCAGTGGAGACAGCTTGCTGCAGGTCAGCAGTTCCCCATGAGCAGCCTCACCCCTCTCTGCCTGCACAGGTGGGCACAAACCTACAGCCTGGACATGATGGAGGCTCTGGCCCCCGACAAGCCCCGCTGCAGGGTGTGTGGTGTAGAAGCAGCCAAGAGGTGCTCTCGCTGCCGGAATGAGTGGTACTGCACGCGGTAAGGGAGCCCTGCCACCCCCTGTGTCCCCTGCAGTCCCCTGTGGCCCCCCCTGCAGCCCTTCAGTGCCCCCCAGAGCACCAGAGACCTCAGCAGAGCATACTGAGAAAGGGCCAGGGCAAGCCAGGAGTCCCACCCCTGTTCAGCACCGCTGGCTCTCTACTGGCCACATACCTCTCCAAATCTTGTGGGAGGGTGATGTGCTGGGCTGCTGGTGCAGGAGGTGCTGGTGAGTGTTGTGTTGCAGCTGTGAGGTGCTGAGCTGCCTCTGCCCACAGTGACAGCAGTGACGGGCTGGGTTTTCTGTGGTATCACTGTTTCTTTCCTCTGCATCTTGGTGTGGCAGGGGTGGGGAGGAAAGCACCCATGACCCCGTGGGTGCAGGTGACAGGCTGGGATGTGGCAGCTGGGATGGTGGCAGTAAATTAAATCTTCTCTGGTCCTGAACCATCTGGCAAGGTCTGGCGCTAAACCGTCTTAGCCCCCAGAACTGGGGGCCACATCCATCTCCCTCTTGGGCTAATGCTGGGCCATGCGAGCTCCCCTCCAGGGGACTGTGGTGCTGGGGTTTGTCCTTGTTACTCCTTCACTCCTGGAGGTGGACATGGCTCCACTGCCCCTGACAGCAGCTTTACCCTCCACAGGGCCTGCCAGGTTCAGCACTGGCAGAAGCACAAGCCTGCCTGCAACCTGATGGCTGAGGTGCCGAGGAGCGTTGTGGATGACCTGTAAGAGAAGGGGTGTCTGGCATCTGGCCCACAGCTCAGCGAGGCTGAGGTTCCCCAGTGTGCAGCCCAGCAGCTGGAGAGAAGCTGGCAAAGGCCCCTTCTGCCTGCTCCCAGCCCCAGGCAGCACTGGCCGGGCTTGTCCTCTCCTCTCTCACTACCCCACCATGCTGCCTTCTTTAATAAAACTCCTTGTGCACCCCACAGCTGCTTGGCTCCTGCTTTTTCTTCTCCTAGCTGAAGATGCTAAACTGCTTCCTTTCCTCCCTTGCACCCAGGGAGAGGCATGTGTGTCCGTTTTCCCCTCTGCAACAACAGAAATCCCAGAGAACCCAAAAAAGCCTGTAAGGATGTGGTTACCAGAAGGACCAAGCCCTCTGCAGCCGGGGAGGGAAGGGGGCGAGAAGGCCTCCCACCGCCTCTTACTGTCGTTAGAGCAGCGTGGGGAGCAGAGGATGTGGTTTGCACAAACACCTCACTGTGAATTTCTTGGGTGTTCCTCATCTGCCACCTCGCAGGAACAATTCTCCCCCTTTCCTCTCTGTTGATGTGGTGTTGGCACCGAGGGCTTGGCCCCCTGCCCACCAGTATCACCAATAAACAGGGTTTACTGGTGGGGATGTACCTGGGGTGCATCCTCACCTCTCACTGCCGAAGGGCTGCAGCCTTGGTCTGAGCATGGCTGGGAAAGGTTGACGAGGCCATGTCCTTTTGCTGATGGGGTGCCTAAGACTCCCTGACACCCCAAAATAGGCTTTGCAGCAGCGCTGCTGCTGCAGGTCCCATGACAGCGGGCAGGAAACCACCTCGGTCCAGCTGCAGCCCCGACTGAGCAGCTCGAGCTTGGAGCATGGAGTAAACTCACACCAAACCCAGGCTGCACGTCCAGGGCTGCAGCCAGCCCGAGTGGGTCCAAGGCTCTCTGGCTGCCATAGGTGCCTTTAGCCCCTTCCCCGCTGGGAACTGAGGCAGAGACCGCAGCTTGTCCCGATCCTGAGAGAGGTGGCGGAGAGAGCGGGACTGCCGGAGCGGGCCCCCCCCTTCCTCGGCGGCGGCTCCGGGAGCCTCATCCCCGCCTCCAGCCCGCCCCGCCGGCCTCGCCGGGACCGGAGTTGGCCATCGGGACCCCGGGGCGTTTCGCTGTCTCCCCCTCTCCTGCCTCAGTTTCCCCCGCGGTGCCCGGACAGGGCGGCTCCTCCCGGTCCCCGCCCCGGCCCCGACCCCGGTGCCGGCCCCCGCCTCGCCGCCGCTCAGCGCCCGCGGCCGCCGGGCCATGGAACTCATCGAGCTGCGGGAGCTGCAGCCGGAGCCTCGGCCGGGCCGGGGCCGCCTGGAACGGGCCAACGCTCTGCGCATCAGCCCGGCCCGCCGGCCCGGTCCCGGAGCGCATCCCGACCCGCGGCTGACGGCGGCACCGGGCGGCGGGCACCGCTTCGAGCCGCGGCGCCGCGGGTTGCACACCTGGTGCGATCTCTGCGGGGACTTCGTCTGGGGCGGCGGCAGGAAGAGCCTCCAGTGCCGCCGTGAGTACCGCGCCGCGCCCCGGGCCCCCCGCACCCCTGCCACCGGGCATCCTGCCTCCGAGCACCGGGCATCCCGGCACCTGGCACCCCCGCCATCGAGCATTCCGGCACCTGGCATCCCTGCCAGGCACCGGGCGTCCCGCCACTCTGCTTCCTCGGCACTGGGTGACTCCACCGAGCACCGGATAGCCCGCCTCCGGGCACCCCCACCACCGGGTACCCCTTTCACCGGGCACTAGGCATCCCACTGAACATCCCAGCGCTGGGCACCCGCACTGGGTGCTCGATACCAATTACTCCCACCAGGCATCCTGGTGTTGGGCACTCCCACTAGTTGGGCATCACAATACTGAGCACCTTCACCAGGCACTGGGCAACTCCATTCAGAATACCCTCACCAGGCACCCCACATCCCTTTACTGGGCACCTGCACCAGGTACCAGGTATTCCAGCACTGAGCATCCTCACTGGCCACTGGGCATCCCAGTATTGGGCACCCACACTGGTACCCATGCTGGGCATCCTAGTACTGGGCATCCCAGTACCAGGCACTGAGCGTCTGACACTGGACAGCCCAGCAGGGCTCACAGGCACTGCAGGACCAGCCAGCACATGGCACAGCACCATGTCCCACGTGGGTGCTACCCCTGGGTCCCTGGGCACTGCATGGGCAGGCAGCCCATGCAGCCCTTGTCCCACCATGCATGAGTGCCCTGACCCTGACACCCAGGCTGCCGGTGGTGGTGACAAGTGGTCCTGTCCCTGTCCCCAGACTGCAGCTTCACCTGCCACTACCGGTGCCGGGCCCTGGTACGGCTGGACTGCAGTGGCCCCCCGGGTGCCAGTGATGAGGATGATGGCAACGAGCAGGTGCTGGAGAAGGACACCAACGTGGTAAGGCCTGGGCCCGTCCCTGAGGGAGAACATGGGCAGAGGGTGGCCAAGCTGGGGTCTGCCCAGGCTTGTGGGGGGGCTATGGCAGGCTGTGCCATGTGAGGCCATGTCACAGCTGTGCCGAGCCTTGCTGCGTTTTGGTGTGCCATGCTGGGCTGTGCCAAGCCTTGCTGGACTAGACTAGGCTGGGCTTCACTGGGCTGTGTGAATCTGTGCTATGCTGGGCTGTGCCAAGGCTTGCAGGGCTGTGCTGGGCGGTGAAGCCGTGCCGTGCCGAGCTGCCCGCTCTGCACCGAGCCGAGCCGAGCCGAGCCGAGCCGAGCCATGCCGGGGCACAGCCGTGTCCGGGCGGGCGCGGGTGAAGTCACCGCCGGAAGCGGGGCCGCCGCGCCGCCCCCGGCCCGCGTCAGCCCCACGGCCGGGGCGGGGCACGACCGGGACCGCGCCGAGCCGGGAGCGGGGCAGGACGCGAGAGACGCCGCGCTGAGCGGAGCCGGGACCGCGATAGGGACCGGGCGGAGCCGAGCCGGGACAGGAGCGCGATAGAGATCGAGCTGAGCCGAGCCGGGACTGAGACTGGGGTCGGGCGGAGTTGAGCCGGGACCGAGACCCGGGAACGGGCGGAGCCGAGCCGCGATAGGGACCGGGAGCGGGCCGAGCCGAGCCGAGCCAAGGGCCGGGCTGAGCGGAGCCGGGCTCAGGAGCGGGACCGGGCTGAGCCGAGCCGGGAGCGGGGCGAGCCGGGCCCCAGCCCGGGGCCGGCCGGGCTGGCGCGGGGCCGGGTGTGCCCGTGTGCCCGCCGGCCCGGCGGGGCCGCGGGACGGGCGGGCCGGGCCGTGCCCTCCGCCAGCGCCGCCGGGACCGGGGCCGTGTCCGGGACCGGTGCGGGGGGCGGAGGGGCCGGGAGCTGCGGGGCGGCGGCGCTGGCCCTGCGGCGGGGCGGCGCGGGGGGCACGGGGGGCAGCACGGCCAGCAGCGGCTACTGCAGCCAGGAGGACTCCGACTCCGAGCCCGAGCTCTTCTACACCGCCCGCACCTCCCTCGGCCGCCGTCCACGCCGCCGCCAGGTCGGTCCCGGGCCGTGACGTCATGGGGGGACACGGCTGACGTCATCGAGGACACACACACACACCGGGGCTGGGTGCTGGGGAGCAGGCGAGGGTGGGCTTGGTGCGTGGGGAACACACGGGATGTGGGTGGTCCTGTCCGGGAGGTGAGCGTGGTTCTGCTATGGGGTGAGCATGGGGGTGAGCATCACCCTGCTGCGAGGTCAGTGTGGGGCTGGACGTGGGGTCAGCGTGGCCCTGCCGTGGGGCAGCAAGAGTGGCAGCAAGCATGGCCATGCCATGGGACACGTTGGCCCTGTCCAGGTGGATGTGGGGTGAGCGAGGCACCCTGGGGTCAGTGGGGTTTTGCTGTCTGGCACGGCCACCCCAAGGCCCTCCAGGCTGGAGCTGCTCCCAGAGAGGGCAAAGGACAGCATTTGGGGGTGACAGGGTGAGCCCCCCAGGCAGCCTCACAGCTGTCCCCATCCTGCAGGGATCCCCGCAGGGTCCGGCAGTGCCTGCATGCTGTGGGGTGGCTTTCAGGGCTGGGAGCCCCTCAGCGCTGTGGGGACACGTGCAACACTGTGTGGCAGCTCCGTGGCCCCACGTAAATACTCATTAGTGGGTGCGGGTGGCAGGGACGCCGAGCCGGGATGCCTGGGTCCCCCTTGTGTCGGGCCAGGACTTTGAAGTGGGGTGCCGGCGGCATGGGCGGGCTGCACCCCCGGCCCGGCCCTCCTACCTCAAATCCCAGGGCGTCCCCGCGGGCTCCCAGCCTGCCCAGACGCCCTGGTGCCGGGCTGTCGGCTGCCGGCGCTCTGCCTCGGGACGCCTCTCTGATCTGAGGTGCCGGGAAGGGACGCTCATCCCCGGGTGTACTCTCAGCCGAGTTCACCCACCCCCGCAGCCCCATGGACGAGGGCTGGGGGCCGGCCGGTGGCGGTGTCCCCAGAGCAGGGCTGGGGCCGCGGTGAGCTCAGCTTTGCTTCCCCGGCACAGCCCAGCTCAGCGCCAGCCGGGCTGATGCAACCCCGCGCAACCGCCCGCGCGTGTCCGTCGGTGCCGCGGGATGGGCCGGGGGCCGGCGGGATAACCGGGGTAGGCGGGGAGCTCCCCCCTGCCCGCAGTGCTGCTCAGCCCGGCTGCTGTTACACAGGATGAGCCCAGCGAGTGGGAGAAGACAGAGCTGGACCAGACGCAGGTGGAGCAGCGGATCAAGGAGTACAACAGCCAGATCAACAGCAACCTCTTCATGAGCCTGGTACGGGGCCAGCGCAGGGCTGGGCGGGAGGGGCACGGTGCCTTGCCCTGTCTCCGCTCACCCCCCCACTGGTGTCTCGCAGAACAAGGACGGCTCCTACACCGGCTTCATCAAGGTGCAGCTGAAGCTGGTGCGCCCCGTCTCGGTGCCGGCCACCAAGAGGGGCCCCGCCCTGCAGGCGGGGCGGCCGCACAGCCAGGGCGTGAAGCGCCGGACCTCCTTCTACCTGCCCAAGGGCACCGTGAAGCACCTGCACATCCTGTCGCACACCCGTGCCAGCGAGGTCATCGACGCCCTCCTCCGCAAGTTCACCGTCGTTGACAACCCCCGCAAGTTTGCCCTCTTCGAGAGGTCTGAGAAGGATGAGCAAGGTAGTGCCCTTGACGAGCAAGGTGGCCCTGTCCCCACAGCGGTGGCTGTGTCCCCATAGTGACAGTTTCCCCTGTGGTGGCAATGTCTCCAGAATGATGGGGTCTCCCATGCTGGGAGCATCCCATGGCAGTGGTGTTCCCCATGGTGGCAGTATCATGGCAGCAGTGTCCTCCCTGACAGTGGCAGCTTTCCCAGGGTACCAGTAGCATCTCTGTGGTGGCAGCATCCCTGTAGCAGTGGTATCCCTGCTTTGGTGGCAGTGTCCTGTGTCACCATGGGCGTGTCCCTCCCCCCTCCCCCCTCCCGTGGCAGCAGATTCTCCCATGTCAGTAGTTTACTCTGTGGTGATGATGTCCCTGTAGTGGAAGCATCCTCGTGGTGGCAGCATCCCTGCACCACTGGTATCCCCCCTTTGGTGGCAGTGTCCCTTGTCACCATGGGTGTGTCCCCTGTGGCAGCAGAGTCTGCCATGGAAGTGGTGTCCCCCGTGGCAGTGGTGTCCCCAGTGAGGGTTATGTCCCCGTGGTGGCACTGTCCCCCTGGCATTGTCCCTGCTGTGACCTGTGGCCACCCTTGCAGTGTACCTGCGGAAGCTGGGTGACGAGGAGCAGCCCCTGCGGCTGCGGCTGCTGGCCGGCCCCAGCGAGAAGGTGCTGAGCTTCGTCCTGAAGGAGAACGAGACCGGGGAGGTGAACGTGAGTGTGGGGGGACACGGAGGGGGCTGGCACCCGCATCCCTGGGGAGAGGGGGCCGCGGGGGGACACGGCAGGTCCCCGTCGCGATGGCAGCCCCTGTGCCTGCAGTGGGACGCCTTCACGCTGCCGGAGCTGCACAACTTCCTGCGCATCCTGCAGCGGGAGGAGGAGGAGCACGTGCGGCGGCTGCGGCACCGCTACGCCCGCTGCCGCCAGAAGATGCAGGAGGCGCTGGCCACACGCACCCCGGGGTGACCACGACGGCCGCGCCCGAGGCCAGCCAGTGCACCGGGACTCTCGTCCGCCGGCGGGTGGGGGCACCGGGGAGGGGGGTGGAACGGGGCACCACGGA
The DNA here is from genome assembly GCF_009829145.1 of Chiroxiphia lanceolata. Classification (NCBI taxonomy): domain Eukaryota; kingdom Metazoa; phylum Chordata; class Aves; order Passeriformes; family Pipridae; genus Chiroxiphia; species Chiroxiphia lanceolata. Next base: position 16,513,553 of record NC_045647.1, on the reverse strand, counting down.
CCCACCGGGCTGTCAGAGCCCCCATGGGGCCGGCCCAGAGAGTGGGAGTGCCTGGGGGGAGTGAGTGTCACCCGGGAGTGGGTGAACCCAGGGGAGAGAGTGTCACCTGGGGGATTGGATGTCCCCAGGGGAGTGGGTGTCCAGAGGGGAGCGAGTGTCACCTGGGAGTGTGTGTCCCCAGAGGAGTGGGTGTCCTAAGGGGAGCGAGTGTCCCCTGGGGAATTGGATGTCCCCAGGGGAGTGGTGTCACCCGGGAGTGTGTGTCCCCAGAGGAGTGGGTGTCCTGAGGGGAGCGTGTCCCCTGGGGATTTGAGTGTCCCCTGGGGATTTGAGTGTCCTGAAGGGAGTGAGTGTCACCTGGGAGTGTGTGTCCCCAAAAGAGTGGATGTTCTGGAGGGAGCAAATGTCCCTCTAGGAGTGGGTATCCCCAGGGGAGTGGGTGTCCAGGGGGAGTGAGTATCACCTAAGAGTGTGTGTCTCCAGGGGAGTGGGTATCCTGGGGGAAGAGTGTCCCTGGATGAGTGATTGTCCCTGTGGGGGAAGCAGGGCATCGAGCACCAATAAAGACATCTTGGTGAAGAGGCCTGGCCTGCGGTGTGTCCTTGGCTGGGCGGGAAGGGACGGGACAAGGAGCCCCCCGCGCTGACAGCGGGCCGTGGGTCCCCGTACGTGGTTCGGGGGAGCAGCGGGAGCGGCGGGACTCGAACCGGCGGCCCCCGGGGCGGGAAGGAGGGCGCGCCTCGCGCCGCCGTCACGTGTGGCGGGCGGCGGAAGTGGCGCAGCGGCGGCGCAGGCGGCGCTCGGTCGGTGTCGCCGGGCGGCTCCGGGCCGGCCCCGTCCCTTCCCCCTCGGCCCCGCTCCCGCCGCCGCCGCCCCCGCCATGGGCGCCAGCGGCTCCAAGTCGCGGGGGCTGTGGCCCTTCGCCTCGCCGGCGGCGGGCGGCGGCGGCCCCGAGGGCCCCGGCGGGCAGCAGGCCCTGGCCCGGGCGCGGGCCGCGCGCGCCGCCACCCCCTTCGTGTTCACGCGGCGCGGGTGAGAGCGGGGGGAGAGAGGGGGGCTCCGCGGGGCGCGGGGCTCTGCTTGGGCCGGGAGGGGCCGCCGGCACTGCCGGGACGGCGGCGGGTGGTCGGTGCAGCCCCCCAGGGCCGGGGGGGCCCGGCCTGCCCAGCCCCCGACCTGCCCCAGCCCGGCTCTCACCCACCCGCCTGCCCTCTCCTCCCGGCAGCTCCATGTACTACGATGAGGACGGGGATCTCGCTCACGAGTTCTACGAGGAGACAATCGTCACCAAGAACGGGAGGAAGCGCGCCAAGCTGAAGAGGATCCACAAGAACCTGATACCTCAGGTGGGGTGTGGGGAAGGGTGGGGGCAGCGAGGGTGAAGTGCCACGGTGACAGCTGAAGTCCTGGTTTTGCAGGAGGCTTCTCCCTCAGGGCATCTCGGGAAGGTGGAGGCTTTCTCCTCCCCCCAGTTGTTGCCTCAGAGCCATGACTCCTGTGTGTCCTGGCTCACACCTCTGTCACCTGGTGAGGCTGTGACAGAAGAGGGAGGGCTGGTGGCACCCTCCAGGTGCCCTTTTTGGAGAGAAGTGTTGCCTGAGCTTTTTTAGAGCTGCCAGGCTGGGGGGATAGCTCAGCCTGGTGTGTATTGTGGGGCACAGAGTCAGGCAGCCCTTCATGGCCATGGTCTCATTGCCAACACCTTCCATGAGGTGTGGGGTGCTGTGTTGGCTCAGCCCATATCATGTCACTGCAGAGGGCCAGGCCCTGCCTTGGGGAGCAGCAGCCAAAGCCCATCACCCACTGATATGAGTGGGCACATCCCCTCCAGCTGCTCAGTAGTTATGACAGCTCTGTGTTTTGCACCTCAGTGCAAAAATCTTTTCTTAAAATAAGCAACTGGTGTGGTGCTGGGCAGGGGCTGGGACACTAATAGAGGGTCTTGGTGCAGGGCCTGTGTGTAGGGAAGCTTTTGGGGGCATAAATGGAGAAAAAGGTAGATCAAACCAGGGCTGGAGAGAGACACTCTGCAGGAGTCTTTTGTAAGTAAACAGAAAGGCACGGCTCTAGCAAGCCTTGGGACGAGCTGTCAGTGTGCTCTTAGGGGCGGGCAGCTGTCGTGGGGTATCTGTCGTATTGTTAGGTTTGGTCAGTAGAGAAAGCAGACACACACACACACAGAGTTGAGACCAGAGTGGTCTAGAGAGCTGTCTGCTTCGTAAGCGCAGCAGCCTCCTTTATTGAGGTAGCTAGCCCCAACTTTCCCACACACTTTCTGTAAGCGTGGTTTCTACAAAACACCAGAGAACTAACACCTGCAGTTGTGAACACAGCCAGCATCTCCATCCTTGCACATTCCATCCTGTTTATTTCCTTTCTAGTCAACTCCCTGATTCTCAAGGCTGCTCTTTTTATGTGAACGGTTAATTAATTTCACTGTTCTCATGGGAACGGCCTAATACCATCCAATATTTTAAGCTCGTCAACTTCTAGGGGCTCGGTGGGCCTGCTGCCTCCCCCCACAGGCAGCCCCCCAACAGGATGGGACCCCTCTGAGCACTGCATTGGCAGTTATGGAGGGAAGGATTTGGTGCTGCTTCCCAGATTGACATTGTTGCAGAGGCAGTCTTGGGCCATGGGACTGACTTCTCATTGATCTGGGTTGAAACTCATGCAGTTGGAAAGCTTGTCTGAGCCAAAGAGAGCAGGTACCAGCACTGAAGAGCCCTTTGCTAGCTCAGGCTTTGCTCTGGCTCTGTGGGTGCAGGCCCAGCCCCAAGCCCCCGCTCCCCCCTCTGCCCCCAGCCCCCCACCTGCCAGTGGCTCCTCCTGATGCTGTAACAGGAGAAGGCTTGGACAGACCGTGGGAACGGTGCCTGTGGCTGGTGTGGAGGGATCGTTCATTCAGTAGCCTCCCCTCCCCTCTGCACAGAAAGCTGCTTTTCTTGTGTGCCAGCTGCCCCGGCTGCGTTCCCTCAGAGAGCTCTTTTCATTCCTTTAAATCCCGTGAATGGAAGGTGCCGAATGAAAAGCACGGACGGCCGATATCTGCCAGTCACGCACCAGCTGCTGCACGGGCAGTGCCTGGCAGAGCAACTCCCTCCTTGCTCGCCCTGCCATGTGTGGCAGCCAGCCATGCTGCCCTGAGCTCTCCAGGGACGAGTTCGAAGGGCAGAGTGCCTGTGCTCTGCCTGCTGCTCTCAGGCCCTACCACGTGTCACAGCCGCTTTTTGGACCCTGGCCCCTGTGGTTACTCTAGGGCACAGTGTCCTCTGTCCTGGGGTGACTGGCAGGGCTCAGGCGTGTTGCATGTCAGTCCCTTTCTGATCACCACTCTGACTCTTCTTTCAGGGCATAGTGAAACTAGAGCACCCTCGCATTCACGTGGATTTCCCGGTGATCATCTGCGAGGTGTGAGTCCCAGACATCTCTGCCTGCGGGCGGGAGGCCCTGCCCCACCGCCCCCAGCCTTGCCGGGCCAGGCTGCCCCATGTTCCCACCCGAGGAGGACTCCGGGCGCACGGCGGGACAGTGGCTCTCCCCTCGCCCGGAGGTGAGGCGGAACAGAGCAGGCCCTCGCAGGAGATGGGTGACCTTGTGCAACGACTGCTTAAAAACATCCTCGCTTGAGTCAGAAGACTAAAATACCTATTGTAGCCTCTAGCCCATGTTGGATGGGTAACTGGAACTGCAGACGAGCTGCTGTGTGTGAGCTGTTAAAGGGAGAGTGAGCCCGCACTTCTCACCAGAGAGAACCCCCTGCTTCTCAGGTATGCAGCCCAGGGAGGGCCAGGGCACGGTGACCCGCTGCCCGAGGGCTCCGGGGCCCGCAGGTTAGATGGCCAGTGTTGCAGTGTGTCCCTTGACACGGGTGTGAGGTGATGCTCCCCTGGATGGGTCCATTGATGGAGGATGAACAGGGCAGGCTGAGGGGTCTTGAAGCACATCTGGCTGGCTGCTGCACTCCTCTTGGGAAGGGGATGGAGATCAGATGCCGCTCTCTTGGACCTCAGTCTCTTCCCCCTGTGCATTTCCCCTGCTTACACTGGCTCCAGGAAGGCTGGCTTTGCTGCTGCCTGCTGGAGATTAACAGAATTGAAGAAGTTTGACTCCTCGCTCCTGGTTTCTCAGAGAGGGTCTCGGTGGCATAGTTCCCCTTCGGTAGGAGAAAAGAGCCGCCAAGTCTCCTCTCTGGATCCCAGGGCGAAAAGTACTTTATTTGAGTTGAAAGAGGCCAGGGCTCTCTTCTCGTCTGCGCTGTAGATCTAGTTCTCTGCGCAGACGCACGGCTTCCATGCGCCGATGTCTGATGCCTCTCATGACATGACCAGAGCTCTCAAACGATGCGATCTCTTCACTGGTCAAGCCGATCTCGCCTCTCCGGTGAATACATTTTCCCCTGTCATCCTGAGACGCATGAGTTTTGGGAGCCTCTGGTCCAGTCAAGCTATCAGCTTCAGTATTTTTTGACCTCTCAGTCCTGAGACCATCCCCTTGAACTGTTTCATCATTGGACTCTTCACTACTTGAATCGCTGGATTCCTTCCTGCTCTTCTTATTTTTCTTCTTCTTTTTCCTCTTCTTGCTTTTCTTTTTATCTTCATCACTGGAGTTCTGCTCAGACTCCGACTCACTGTCGCTGTCCTCAGAATGTTTTCTGCGCTTTCTTTTGGATGCCTTACGTTTTTTCTTCTGTCTTTTCTTCTTCTTTTTCTTCTTTTCCTCTTCTGAGCTGGAATCCGAAGAACTGCTCTTAGATTTTGCCTCTTCATCTTCTACCGCTGTATGCTCATCAGAATCGGGGTCAGGAACCTCTGGTGGCAGCCCCCATACTTCAGGTGCCCCCAGCTCTCCAATTCTCTCTCTCTCTCTCAGTGAGTCTCCTCTGCCACAGGATCTCCTCCTTCTCCTTCTCGTAGTACTCGGGCCAACCCTTGCCGTGGTGGTGGTGCCCGTGGAGCACAGCGGTCCCGGGCTGCGTGACTGCGACCGGTGGCGTGGGTGCCTCGGGCCTTTGCGCTCGTGGGATCGGGAGCGGGATCAGGAGCGGGAGCGGGATCAGGAGCGGCGGGCGCGGCGCTCGGGGCTGGCGGCGAGTGGGGAGCGGGAGCGGGACACCATGACCGCGGCGGGGCGGGGGAGGCGCCAATTAAGAGAATTGAACAAGTTCGAGTCCTCGCTCGCGGTTTCTCGGAGAGCGTCTCGGTGGCACGGTTCCCCTTCGGTAGGAGAAAAGAGCCGCCAAGTCTCCTCTCTGGATCCCAGCGCGAAAAGTACTTTATTTAAAACTCCGCGGGCTTATAAGGTCTCTGGGGGAGAGCTTAGAAAGAGAACTTGATTGAGCCAAGGTCCGGGGGAAAAGGCGTGGCTTGAGGGCTCTGCTAAACAACGGGAGATACAGGAGGGCCCAAGTGCGATAACAAAGCCAGGGATTGGGCAGAGGCGGGTGAGACAACCAAATATGGTTGTGCAGAGGCGGAGACAGATTCGGGGGGGGGGGGGGGGAGACGACATGGGGCCGAGTGGGGGGGCCGCGTAGACCGGGGGAAATACATAACTCAGGGAAAAACTGTACAATAAAACGGAAATAGTTGTTGTGCTTCTGCTCCGCTCGATCCCAGAGAGCTGCCGCTGTGTTAGAACCACTTCTAAAGTCGCTCTTTCCAGGCTTCATAACTTTTGCATTCCCCCACAGGAGATCTCTGCAGTCTGTGGCCATGGCTGGTGGCAGCAGGGTCCCAGCTCTGCAGCAGGCTTGCCTCCCCCGTTGGCACACTGGCTCCTGCTGAGCACCGTCCTTCATAGACTCAGAGAATCAGCTGGGCTGGAAGGGACCTCCAAGATCATCAGGTCCAACCCTTGATCCACTACCACTGGTTGCTAGACCATGGCACTGATGCCACATCCAATCTCATCTTAAAAAACCTCCAGGGACAGAGAATCCACTACTTCCCTGGGCAGCCCATTCCAATGCCTGATCACTCTCTCTGTAAAGAATTTCTTCCTAATATCTAACCTAAACCTCCCCTTAAGACCATGCCCTCTTGTCTTGCTGATAGTTGCCAGGGAGAAGAGGCCAACCCCCACCTGGCTACGACCTCCTGTCAGGTAGTTGTAGAGAGTGATGAAGTCTCCCCTGAGCCTCCTCTTCTCCAGGCTGAACAACTCCAGCTCCCTCAGCCTCTCCTCATAGGACTTGTGCTCAAGTCCCTTCACCAGCCTTGTTGCTCTTCTCTGGACCTGCTCCAGCACCTCTATGTCCTTCCTGAACTGAGGGGCCCAGAACTGGACACAGCACTCGAGGTGTGGCCTCACCAATGCTGAGTACAGGGGAAGAATCACTTCCCTGGATCTGTTGACCACACTATTCCTGACACAGGCCAGGATGCCATTGGCCTTCTTGGCCACCTGGGCACGCTGCTGGCTCATATTCAACTTCTTGTCAATCCAAACTCCCAGATCCCTTTCTGCCTGACTGCTCTCCAGTCCCTCTGTCCCCAGCCCATGGGGCTGCAGGGGGTTGTTGTGGCCAAAGTGCAGGACCCGGCACTTGGCCTTGTTGAACCTCATCCCGTTGGAATCAGCCCAACTCTCCAAACTATCCAGGTCCCTCTGTAGAGCCCTCCTGCCTTCCAGCTGATCCACACTCCCCCCAACTTAGTGTCATCTGCAAATTTGCTGATGGTGGACTCAATCCCCTCATCTAAATCATCAATAAAGATATTAAATAGAACTGGGCCCAGCACTGATCCCTGGGGGACACCACTAGTGACTGGATCCCAACTGGATGCAGCACTGTTCACCACCACTCTCTGGGCCCGGCCCTCCAGCCAGTTCCTAACCCAGCACAGGGTGCCCCTGTCCAAGCTGTGGGCTGCCAGCTTTTTCAGGAGTATGCTGTGGGAGACGGTGTCAAAGGCTTTGCTGAGGTCCAGGTAGACTACATCCACAGCCTTCCCCTCATCCACCAGGTGGGTCACCTCATTCTGCCGGGGTGCCAGGCAGTGTCCTCGCCCCCCGCTGCTGTTTGAATGTACCTCCCTGGCGGGTGGGCCTTGACTGAGCCAAGCAGGAAAGGAATCCTCTCTCTTCCTTCCCTGTCCCCCAAAACAATCAATTGGTGTAGCTGCCCCAGCTTGGAAATCTCCCCGGGAAATCTCCCTGGCCATGTGAACTGTGGTTCCTCCCACATCCCAGCTGGCGGCAGAGGGGAGGCGCGATGCACTTTAAAGGGGGAATTTCTACCCCGCCTTGGAAGGTCCTGCTCTTCTCTCCTCTTCCCTCCTGCACGAGGTCTTGGTGGCACCGAAAAAGCTCTCACCCCTGTGTGTGGCCAGGTGCTGGGGGAAAAGCCTGACCCCAAATGCCCCTCGCCAGCACAAGAAGCCCCTCCTTTCCTGCTTGGCTGTGCCTGGACTGGGCAGGCAGAGGAGGAGCGGCAGCAGGCACAGCTTTAAAGTGGGTCAGAGCCTGCTCCCCACAGCAGCCGGCTCAGCTTTCCTCCTCTTTCGTTCCAGAACTTATTTACTTTCTAAGCACTTCAGATGTTTGCTACCTCGATTTTTAATTTAAGCTGCTGGCACTTGGCTGCCAGCCTCGTCGGTGTCTACGTTGGATGTATCCATCGCCGCGTCCGTTGAGAGCCGCCCGGGCGCGGGGCCACATTCCCGGCTTCGGAGAGATAACAGCGGCGTGGCTGTTGCCGTCTTCCTGTCACCACCTCTTCCCTTCACGTCCCTCCACCCGCTGTTCCCATCGACAGGAGCGAGCACGCAGGGTGAAGTGGATGTGCTGGCTGCCACCAGGCAGGAAAGTGGGAGGGCAGGGCTCGTCTACACTGTGATGCTGGGCACTTCTCTCGACATCTTTTGTTCTGCTTGCTTGAAAGAGTCTTGTCTTAAAACAATCTCCCACCACCTGCTCCTGAGTTTCTCCCAGGCCGGAGCTCCCTGGGCAGGGCATCCCCTCAGGCTCTGCTGCAGAGCAGGAGCTGCTGTGCCCAGGAAGAGGAGAGAAAACCGTGGTCTCACTGTCTGTGCTGCCTTGCCCCGCTGCTCTTCGAGGGCACGGGAAGCTGCACTGAAGCCGCTGCGGGTACTGGGGAAGGCGAAGGAGGAGTGGGGAGGGGGCCAGTGCTGTTTGCCTGTCCCAGTGGGGAGCCCCTCACAGGGCTACCAGCCAAAAATCTGCTGGCAAAGCAGGGCCCGAACACCAGGGGAGGGGGCAGAGACTGAGACCGGCTTAGCAAGGATGCTTTTGTCCTTCCTGACAGGCTGCCCACCCTTCCCCCACGGCATTAAACATGCTTCCCAAAAAAAAACACGCCTTCTCCCACCCCGCTACCCCTCTAGTGTCATGGGAGTGGCAGCAAACTTCTGCAGACTGCCAACAAGCTGCATCCTGCCCTGCTTCTTCCCAGGCTGGTCCCCACAGCAGCCAGCCCCCAGGGCCCCTCCAGCCCTCCTGCAGCAGCAGGGCCTTGGGAGCACCTGGACGGGTCTTAAAAATGTGAAGGTCACTGTAAATAGTATTTGTGTCCACTGTGGTGTTGGAGCAAGCAAAAAAAAAAACAAAGGAAAGTTTTCCTTTTGATTTTTTTTTTTTTTAATGATTTCTGTGTGATGTTGTGCTTTCCCGTGTGGATGTGTAGCCGTACTCACTGACACTAGGCTCCTTGCTCCTCTAGCGTGTGGGTAGGACCCATGGGTTTGGGAAATGTACACTATTTATGGTCCTTCCTCCCAGTGCATCTGTCCACTTTTGTTAAATTTCAATAAAATTATTTGTAGAGCCCGCAAGTCCAAGAGCTGTCTTACTGGGGATGGTGGCTGTACCAGAGGGGAGGTGGGTTTTGCCACCAGCACTTTGAGCCCCCTGTTTTTCGGGAGGGAGGTGTCTGTGCACATGTAACTGAGTTGGTGGCAAAGGACCTGTGGGTAACAGCCATTTCCAGTTGCCCCAGTTGGCACATGGCATTGGCAGGAGCGGGTGGCTTTGTCAGGCTGTGACTTTACTTGTAGCTGCCATAACATCCTTTAAATATATAAGTAAAGTGTAATCTATGTAATTTCCTTGTTCAGCCCCAAGGGTTGGAGCTCAGGACCCTGTCTCTTCCAGTGTGGGGAGGGAGGTTTGGAGGTTTGAAGGCAGCCCAGCCTCAGGCTACTCTTCCCATGGCTCCGCCTGAGCCTCGCGGAGGGGGGTGGGGGGTGGAGGATCCGCCTGTCCGCTCCTTCCTCGCCTGTCCTGCCAAATCAGTGTCTCATTAATCACGGGGGCCTGACGACTTCCAGGCCCTGTGCCGGAAAGCCTCCTGTCCCCCGAGTGCTGCCGGCTGTCCATGGGACGAGTGTGATCTCACTTTGTACCCCATGTCCTGTCCCTGACAGCCCTACAAATGTTTTCCTGTGGCCACCGTCACCTCTCATCATTTCCTCTGCACAAGCCGGCTCGGAAATGAGCCGCTGACGAGAGCTGCAATGAGTGAGCAGTCAGCTTGTCCTGCCAGTGGTCCAGCTGGTGGTGAGCGAGGCTGTGGGACTTTAGCCTGTTGATCCATAGCAGCCCAGGAGAGATGGATGGATCATGGTGGCTTTGAAGGGTGTGATGGATCATGGTGGCTGTGCAGGGTGTTATGGCTCAGTGAGGTTCCACAAGGGAGTGGCTGTGGATCTCTAGCTCCATGAGCATCTCCGTGTCTGCCGGGCCAGCCCAGTGCCCTCCTGCTGCCCCTGGGACAGGGCCATGCCTGGAGCCCCCAGCCCAGGGGTGGAGGCAGGTGCCGACCTCCCCTCCTGGTTTCATGGCTGCTCCATTCCCAAGCTGAACTCCTTATGCACCTTGCCCGGACCTGTCTGGCGTAAGCAGATGTGACTCATGCCCCGTTATCTTTATCTGCACCGTGAGGGATTCCCATCCTCCTGGCTGCCTGCAAGGAGCAGCTCGCCTGCTCGGCTCACCCTGGGCACTGCCCACCGCTGCCGCCAGCACCCTTCTCCTCTTGCACCCATCTGGGAATGACTTAAAATGATCTCATGCTCAGCAGGGTGGATCTGTCCAGCTGCCCCCTCCCAAAATCTAGAGTCTTCTGGAAGCGAGGAGGGAAACCGAGTCAGGCGATGCGGAGCCCCAGTGAGGGAACAACAGTGAGAAGCTGCGTCACACTGAGGACTTCCAGCAGTGGAAAGCTGTGACCCCTCCGGCCACCCCGCTGCTGGGGGGGCTGGGTACCTTCGCACGAGGAGGATGGAAAATTTTAGGCGTTTCTGCTGCTGGCGAAGGGAGCCTGTTTACTGCCCAGAGGGGAAGGGCAGCGCCTGCAGCGCTGGGACTGCTTGGCTCCCCACAATCTCTCCCAAGGGTTTTGGCAGCCAACGCCCGGTCAGTGTCTGACCTTCCCTGCCCCTATCCCAACCAGTGCCTGGTGTTGCCCGCAGGCTGGGCCGAGCCATGGCATACAGCCTGGATTTGGAGTGGCCAGCCTGGACATGGTGCCCATCCCTGGCAGTACTGTCACCCTCTCTGTGGGAGCTTCACCACAAAAGCTGGCACCCGAGCGGTGTCACTAACTGGAGCCATCTGCGGGTGCCCGCGGACAGGGCTCGGCACTGGCGGCAGCAGGGGCTGACACCAAACAATGCCGGGCTTGGCGCTCCCACCTGATCCCTGAGGAGCTGGCGGGCGGCTGGGGAACGTTTCCGTAGATTCAGCCCCGCTTCCTTCCCCTGTCAGCCCCGGCACACCCTCGCTCTCCAGTGCTTCCTCCACAGGGCACCCCGATGGCTCTCAGCCTGCCGAGGCCAGCCCTGGCCAGAGCAGGCAGGGGACAGGCAGGACACAGGTACTGCCACATGGCTGGTCCCTCAGCCCTGTCTGTCCTGCTGCCCATCTGAGGGGACCTTCTGGAGCCTCAGCAGTGCCTCGGGAAGGAAGGTCCCCCAGCCCTGCTGCTCCCATGGTCCCACTTGTCCCCTCTGAGCAGGAAACCCACGGGGTCGTGGCTGAGTCAGCAGCACCGATTGCCCCAGCCCCAAACAGGATGTCCTGTCTGGCACGGCACCACCCCGGGGTCACCACTGTCCTGGGGACACTGCTGTTGCAGGGACACCGTTGTGCTGGGGCCACCACCGTCCTGGGGACATTGCTACTGTGGGGACACCACTGCTCTGGGGACACCGCTGTTGTGGGGACACTGCTGCTTTGGGGACACTGCTGTTCTGAGGTCACCACTGCCTTGGGGACACCAGCATTCTGGGGTTGGTACCACTCTGGAGTCATCACCATCCTAAGATCACCACTATTTTGGGGACAACATGATCCTGGTAGAGCATCTTGGGGTCCCCACCATTCTGGAGTCATCATTTTGGGGTGATGTCGATCCTGGGAACATCACTACTCTGGGGTCACCACTGTTTTGGGGGCACCATGATCCCACAGTCCTGGGGTCACCGCTGTTCTGGGGTCACCCCAGCCCCGGGGTCACCCCTGTTTTGGGGTTTCGGGGTCACCCCAGTCCCGGGTTTTGGGGTCCCCTCGCGCCCGCCCCGTGCCCCGCAGCGCCCCCTGGCGGCCCTCTCCGCGGCCCCGCCCCGCCCCCTTCCGCCGCGTGGGGGGGCGGGTCCTCCCGGGCCATACCAAGCGCGTGGGGACCGGGGGGGGTGTAGCTCCGGTTGCCCGGTGCGGCGGTCCCGCGGAGGTGTGTGTGTGCGGCGGGGCTCCGCCGCCAGCCCGCGGCCCCCGGAGCCCCGCGGCGGTCGGCGCCGCCAGCCCGGCGCGGCGCGGGCGGGGCGCGGGGGCGGGGCCGGGCGAGCCGGGGGCGGCGCCCCCGCGGGTGGTGCGCGCCGGGAGGTTTAAAAGCGGCGGCGGGGGGAGGCGGCGGCGCTGGAGCCCGCGGCGGGGGATGGCCTGAGGCGCGGTGAGAGAGGCGCGGGGAGCCGAGCGTGGCCGCGGGGGGCCGCGCCCCGGCGCTTTGTCTGCCGGCCGCGAACAAAGGCGGCACCGCGCCGGCACCCGCGGGAGCGGCGGGGAGCGGGAACGGGAGAGGGAGCGAACGAAGCCGCTGGGAACCGGGATTCCTGGGAGCCAGCACTCCCCCGGGGGGCTCAGCTCACCTCTCTGCCGCGGGAGGGGCCTTGGGTCGGGGTCTGCTTTGGGGGGTGCGGGCAGACCCGCCCCTGCCTGCACCCCCGGCTGCCTGCCCTGCTCCTGACCCCCGTCTCCCGCCGCCCCCAGGCCCCGCCGGGCAGGATGCGCGGGGGCTGCGCGGCGGCGGCGGCGGTGCCCTGGCTGGCCCTGCTGGCCCTGGCCCGGCAGCCTCCCGAGAAGCCGTCGGCCGCCCCCCATGTCACCCGCCGCCCCTTCCTGGTGGCCTGGAACGTGCCCACCCAGGAATGCAAGCCCCGCTACCAGGTGGAGTTTGACTTCAGCATCTTCGATCTGGACGCCTCCCCCAACGAGGGCTTTGTGCGGCAGGACCTCACCATCTTCTACAAGGAGCGCCTGGGGCTCTACCCCTACTACACCCGCGAGGGTGTGCCCGTCAATGGCGGTGTCCCTCAAAACAGCAACCTGCCAGAGCACCTGGCCCGCCTTGAGGGCGGCATCACCAAGTACATCCAGTCGCCCACCAAGGAAGGGCTGGCTGTCATTGACTGGGAGGAGTGGCGGCCTGTCTGGGCTCGCAACTGGAAGCCCAAGGACATCTACCGGGAGGTGTCACAGAGTCTAGTGTCAGAGCGTAACAAGGACTGGCCCCCCGAGAAGGTGAACAAGCAGGCAGTGTTTGAGTTTGAGTCGGCTGCCCAGGAGTTCATGGTGAAGACCCTGCGTAAGGCCAAGAGCATCCGACCCAAGCAGCTCTGGGGGTTCTACCTCTTCCCTGACTGCTACAACCATGACTACAGCAAGAACAAGGAAAGCTACACTGGGCAGTGCCCAGACGTGGAGAAGACCCGCAATGACCAGCTGGTGTGGCTCTGGAAGGAGAGCACAGCGCTCTACCCCTCCATCTACCTCGACCCACTCCTGGACTCCACTCCCAACATCCGCAAGTTTGTGCGGGCACGGGTGATGGAGGCCATACGCATCTCCCAGCAGCACCACGACAACTACTCCCTACCTGTCTTTGTCTACACCCGGCCCACCTTCATCCGCAAGCTGAATGTGCTCAGCCAGGTAGGGCTGCACCACAGGGACATCCTTATCCCACGCCCTGGGCATCTGGGCTTTGGGGTCAGCTGGGGTGGTTCTGCTGCCAGTGTTCTATCTTGCTTCCCTGGAGCAGAGTGACTCTGGAGACTGGTGTCTGCCCTCATGGTGCTACCATGGCTGTCTCCATATGGGGTGGGGAGCAGCACCCTTTGGCATGTGACTGGCCCCAGGAAGCAGGACGGGTGCCCAGCCCTGCTTCCTTCCCTTCAAGGGGTGTCACCGTGGGAGACCCCTTCAGCTCAGCCCCTCTGTGGCTGGATGATAGGATGCCACAAACTGCTTCCATTAGGTATGGGGTGTCTGGCAGGACTGGCACCAATGGTCACCATTGCCAGAGAAGTGCCTGGGAGGTACTGCAAGACTCACAAGTCCTGGCAGCCAGGACCCTGGGGTATGTGAGCTCACAGCCCCTGTGCTGTGCTGGCTTAACCCCTGAGGAGGAGGGCAGTGTTGGGAAGTCTTGTCCCCAAGGAGCTGGGACAGTCCCCTCTTCCCGTGGCTTTGAAGCAGGGGTGGGTCTTGCCTCCTTGGCCCTGCAGTGGACGCTTTGGAGCACACTGTGCTGGGAGTGTGGGTGCTGTGTGGGGTCTGTGGGCACTAACCAGGCTCTGTCCCCACAGCTGGACCTGATCTCCACCGTCGGAGAGAGTGCAGCACTGGGTGCAGCCGGGGCCATTTTCTGGGGTGATGCAGATGATGCCAAAAACCGGGTAGGTTTGGGGTCTGCATGGGAGGTAGATGATGGGTGAAGGGCTCACCTGCCCCCAGAGGAGGACCAGTGGCTGAGCTGTCCTCTCCATCTGAGGTGCTTCTCTCCCTCTGTCACACGAACACGCCCCTGGTGCTCCCTTTCCCCTAGGAGTTGTGTCAGACTTTGAAGAACTACCTGGAGGGGGACCTGGGGCGCTACATCGTGAACGTCTCGACAGCGGCAGAGCTCTGCAGCACAACACTGTGCCAGGGCCAGGGGCGCTGCCTGCGCCAGGACAGCACTGCTGATGTCTTCCTCCACCTCAACTCTACCAACTTCCAGCTGCGGCGCCGGGATGCAGACCACCCCAAGCACCCCCTCTTCTGGGTCGAGGGCCAGCTATCCTCTGCTGACATCCTCTTCCTACGGACCCACTTTCACTGCCACTGCTACCAGGGCTGGCAGGGCAGTAGCTGCCAGACGCCCACTGGCCCTGGCAATGATGCCCCTGGGCCCCTGGCACCACTAGGACTTGGGGTGCTGTTGCTGCTTGCAAGCTGGTGCTACCCCCCCCTGGACTGAGCTGCCCCTTTTTGTGGTGTAGGGGCCTATTTAAGATATCACTACCCTGCCTGGGAGGCAGCTTGTTATGAGGGCTGCCCCTCACTGTGAGGGGCAGAGCTATGTTGCCCCATCTCTGCCCTCCCTGTTGCAATGGGGATGGAGGGAGGAGGGGGGGCCCCTCTCCTGTTGTAAAGAGAGGGATGGGGGCAAGAGGGACATGGGGGTGGGGAGTGGGTTCTGTGTGGTGCTGAGCCCCTGTGTGCTGCCCCACACTCAAGTGCTTTACCTCGAATAAAGCTGGTCAGAGGGAGAGGTGTGGGCTGATTTGGGGCGGGGGGGAGGCCACGGGTCACCCAACTGCCAGACATGGCCACCGTGGGGTGGGAGCGCTGGCGGTGGGTGGGCAGCTCGGGAGAGGCACTGCAGGGTGGGAGCTCTCCCGCTGGGGCCGGAGCCGCTCGGGGAAGGCGCTCCGAGGGCGGGAGCTCCCGGCGTGGAGCCGGAGCCGCGTGGGCAGCCACGGTCGGGCCACCCACGTGGAGCCGCGCTCGCCACGCCCCGCCCGGGCTCCTCCCCCTGCTCGCCGTGGCTCCGGCTCTGCTCCGGGATTCCCCGCCTGGCCCCGCCCTCAATCCCGGGACACGCCCCGGGGCGCGGGCAGTGCTGGGGCTGCGGGATGGGAACCCCCCGGGAGCGGGATCCTCGTGGGGACACCCCTGGGCCGCGAGCGTCGCTGAGCTCCCCTGTCCCGTGCCACGAGTGTCCCCCAGCAGTGGCCTGGCGCAGCTCCCTTGTCCCCGTGCCACTGTGTGCCCGGCGCAGCCCTGCTCTGCCTGTGCCCGTACAGCCCCTCCGGGTACTGCTCTGCTCTTTGCGCTGCCCGTGGGCACGGCCCGGCCCCGCGTGGCACAGCCGCCTTCCTGCCCGCACCCCTCGGCTGCTGTGCCTGTCCCCACGTGCCTGTCCCCGCCGTGCCCTCCTGTGCCGGCGGTCCCCATGCGTGAGTGTCCCCAGGACGTGCCCGCCTGTGTCTCCTGTCCCCACGCGTGAGTGTCCCCACAGCGTGCCCTCCTGTGGCTACTGTCCTGTGTTGTGAGCGTCCCCGGGCCGTGCCCTCCTGCGCCACCCCGGGTGGCACCTCCTGCCGGGTCCTGCTCGATGCCGTGAGCTTCTTCCCAGCAGTGCCCTCCTCCTGCCAGCTCGTGGCCGTCGCTCTCCGCTTCCCCAAAGGGGCCCGTCCGGCTCAGCCCACGTCCATCACCGTGACCTCCCTTCCTTCCCCTCCCCTTCCCCCCCGCCTCCGCGTCCGTGTCTGTTTGTCTTTCCAGCCCCACTCCTCGCTGGCCAGTCATGGGGTGTGGACTCTGCGCATTCCTTCCCAGCCGAGCCCGCCGCCGGCGGTCATTAAGCGGGGCTGACACACGCTGCTGTCCCCACTCCGGGGCCGCTGTGCTGGGCTCCAGCTGCTGATAACTTCGGGGACTTTGAGGAGGGGGGAAGGTGACCTTGGGTAACTGGCACTGCTTGGGAACGGAGGTGTTGATTAACGCCGGTCCCAGCTTGGGGTAAAAGCATCGACGTCTGCCCAGGTCCTGGCTCTCCCCAGGCAGCTCCGGGACTCACCCTGATCCCTCCTGCACCATGGCATTGGCGTGGTCCTGCTGGGTCCTCCTGCTGCTCCTGCCTGCCCTGGCCCACACTGGGGGGCCTGGCCCTGTCCTTGTCAACCGCCCCTTCATCACCATCTGGAACATCCCCACGGAGCGCTGTGCTGAGAAGTACAATGTCACCCTCAACCTGGAGGTCTTTGATGTGCTGGCCAATGACCAGCAGTCCTTCACCGGGCAGAACATCACCCTCTTCTACAGCGACAAGATGGGTCTCCTCCCCTACTACACATCTGAGGGGGTGCCAGTGAATGGGGGGCTCCCCCAAAATGCCAGCCTGGAGGCTCACCTCCAGCAGGCCACCCAGGACGTCAAGGTGACCCTGCCCAGCCCTGCCTACAGTGGGCTGGCTGTCATTGACTGGGAGAAGTGGCGCCCGCTGTGGATCCGCAACTGGGATTCCATGAAGATCTACCGGGAGAAGTCGGAGGAGCTGGTGCAGCAGCAGCACCCACAGTGGCCCCCTGAGGAGGTGGCGGAGGTGGCCAAGCAGCAGTTTGAGGAGAGCGCCCGCAATTTCATGAGTGAGACCCTGTGGCTGGGCAAGAGCCTGCGTTCCAACGCCTACTGGGGTTTCTATGGTTTCCCCAACTGCTACAACAACCACTTTGACAGCCTGCCCTACAATGGGACATGCCCAGAGGTGGAGCAGCAGAGGAACAGGAATCTGTCCTGGTTCTGGAAGAGCAGCCGGGCACTCTACCCCAGTATCTACCTGCCCCTCTCCCTCAATGGCACCAACAAGGTGCTCCCCTACGTCCGGCACCGTGTGGCTGAAGCTTTCAATGTCCAGCGTGGCGTCCTTGACAGCGGCATCCCCGTCCTGCCCTACTCTCAGATTGCCTTCGAGCTCACTGTTGACTTCCTTTCCCAGGTAATGGGGATATGGGGATACTGAACAGCTCTTGGGCTGATGGGTTAGCACTGGGAGTCTTTAGCTCTGCTGGGGCTGTGTGGGGGCTTTGGACACCACTGACTTCTCCTCTCCTCATGGGTGCAGGAGGACCTGATGAACACCATCGGGGAGAGTGCAGCTCAGGGTGCTGCTGGCATCATCCTCTGGGGCAGCCTCAACTACAGCGCCTCCAAGGTGAGTGCAGAGGGTGGCACCACATCCCTGCCAGCAGGGACCCCCAGTTCCTCAGCTGTGCAGGGCTGTGACACCACATGCCATTGCAGGAGATGTGCCTGAGACTGAAGGACTACGTGGAGGGACCTCTGGGCCACTACATCGTCAACGTGACGGCCAGTGCCGATCTGTGCAGCCAGAGCCTGTGCTCCGGCCACGGGCGCTGTGTGCGCCAGGAGAACAAGCAGGGCTTCCTCCACCTTGACCCCTTCCGCTTCACCATCGATCTGCACGCTGCCAAGCCCTGGCTGCTGGCTCAGAGCCTGGAGTCTGGTAATGATGTCTCCCAGCTGGAAAAGGAGTTCAGCTGCCAGTGCTACAACGAGTGGCAGGGACCGCGCTGTGACACCCAGGGCTTCTCCAACTGACCCACCCCAAGGACAGCAGGTTTGATAGGGTGACCCTACCTTGTGCCCCAGCACTCTCACCATGGGGTTGGGAGCCTGGCTGTGGGGCTGTTAATAAAACCAGAAAGCACCCACAAGTGTCTCCTTGTCTTGTGCTGCAGCACATTTTGGGGTGGGAGGGTCCCCCAGCAACATCAGTGGTGCCTAGCGATGCTGCCGAGGGCTGCACTTTGGGATGGGGATTTGAGGGTATAATGCCTCGGAGAAACCACCAAAAAGAAAAGAAGAAAATTTATGGCAAAAGACATAAGAAAGGAGATGACAGGGCAAGAGGATGAGAAATGGGGAGTGGCCAGAGAGTAGAGGTGATGGGAGTGAAAAGATGTGTCTGTGTGGCTGTAGCTGGAGGAGTGTGTTCTCCAACTCCTCATCAGGCAGAGAGGAGTGGAGTGAGACCTGTGCCCTCACTTTGATTTTCCCCTGGATTACCATATGCAAACCAGTTCAGCCCTCAAATGATATGCAAACCCACCCATTTCTGTAACCCAGGACACTGACTCAGCCATAACTATTTTAAAGCAGTTGGGAAAAGGCATGAAACACTGATTCCCCAGTCCAGCTGAGATAAAGATGTTGGCATCTTCATCTGAATGTTCAGCTTGGGGTGGGGGAATCACATACTCAGTTCTCTGTTCTTAGGCCCTAATTCAGGTAACCTCTATCCATGTTGGAACTGTGCTGTAAAGCACTGTGTGCTTACTGTTCCCAAACATCTGTTCTCAAGATGCTCTGTCCAGGGCACATATTTCTTTCAAAAAGCAGTTACTAACACCAATGTCCTGTCAAGAAGAACTTGGGTTGTGAACGCCCCCATCACTCCTATGGACCCTGTCAATGAAAACCAATATTTGATTTCTGCAGACTTACTACAGCCAGCCTGTTTATTTCTTATTATTACCTTGAGGATTATCTGAGAATATGCCACTGGAGACATAATTAGACCTTTGGATTCCCCAGTCACAGCTTTCAGAAACATGCACTGGGTTATTGCCAAACTCTTTGCCAAGCTGGGAGCCCCTGAAAAAAAATTAGTCATAACTGGATTTTGGCCCAGAATTAATTGTTTTATCTAATTCTTATAGAGATAGCTTGGTAAATGTTGGGTGTAAATGTTGGAAACAATATTATCTTAGTATTTTTTTATGTGGA
This sequence comes from Chiroxiphia lanceolata, assembly GCF_009829145.1. NCBI lineage: Eukaryota > Metazoa > Chordata > Aves > Passeriformes > Pipridae > Chiroxiphia > Chiroxiphia lanceolata. The sequence goes on along the minus strand of NC_045647.1, from coordinate 16,494,737 downwards.
ATGTGATTTAATGAACATTCAAACATGCTCCTCCCAAGTTACCGGGAATCTGATATTTGCCCTCTATTAAATGCTGAAACTGAAAGCAAAGTTCACCTTGCTATTCACACAAAGAAAATTACCATGAATTTCAAGTCGTCTTCATGCCTGGAAGGGATTGGAGCTGTGTGCCTGTAACTTCAAGTAATTTAATATGCTTTAAGTGTTCAGGTACTGAATATTTGGTGCATACTTTGGGGCTGGTTGGGGGTTCTCCTGGGCACAGTATTATCTCAATTCATTAACTGAGCTAAGCATTGGGGTGGGCATGAGGAAAGAGATGTTTCAGGAGCCACAGGAGCCCTGCAGAAACCCTGTCTCTAGGTGTGGGTTTGCGTCTTGCCTTAAAGAAAAGTGAGGCTGGAAACTCGGGCCAGCTCTTTCTCTTGCTGTTTAAATAATGCAAGCCTGGGCATGAATGCAGTTTGTCATTTTCAAATAAGAGTTTGAAATGTGTAAGAGAATTTGTTTTATTCATCCTGCTTATTGTAGCTATTCCTCTGTCCTTGCCTCTTACAGCATATCTAAAGACACCCAAGACGCTGGATTTCATGTAATCTAGCTCGTCTTGCTCCAGACTCCGAGGAATAGAGACTAGAAAGACACTGCACATGGTGCCAGCAGGCAACTTAGAAGCACTGAACATCTGCTGGGTTGTTTTTTTCCAGGTCTGAGAACCACACTACGCCTTGTACACGTGTAGTGCTCTGCAAATCCACGGCAGTGCCGGAGCGAGCCCACGCTCGACGGGAGTGTGCTGGAGGGGAGCCAGCAGCAATCCACAGGCCATTGTGTGCTTCACATTTCTGGCTGCTCCACATCTCTTGGGTGGGATATGCTTATGGTGCTGTCATGGCAGCTCCTCTTTTCTGTGCTCAGGATGAGTGAGAAAACTGCTGTGTGCAGAGCTCGCTCGTCCACTGTGTTATGGGGTTCACACTACATTGATTTCTCGGCTTTTTCCATGTGCTGCTTCAAAAACTAAGGGAAGTGTGTCACTTAAAAACTGTCCTTACATTGCCTAGTGTTTCATTTCAACAATTGACTATTTTGTGTCTAGGTTGCTTAAGCCACGTTATCTCCAGAAATAATTTATACAAATTACTTATCATGGTTTACTATCCCAAACAGAGAGAATTGAACTGCTGATTGCCCTGAAGGATTGTTTTGCTATCTAGAATGAAGATGCTCATAGTAAGAAGCCTTTAAATGCTTTGAGATGACTAGGACATAACCTACACCTTACTCTTCAGCTAAACTACTTTAAGTCTTGCATAAAACAGATGGAAGAAAGCCCTCCCAAAAAATCCACAGGCTTTTCAGATACAAGCAGGAAATTAGAGGTCTATTAATAAGCTAACAAGGAAAGTTCTCATCTGCCTTGTTCCCTGACTAAAAACCTCAAAATCAATACAGACAGAGAAATTTTCCATGTTTTTAGAAGTTGGTTTAGTCAGACACTGAGATAATGTTTACAATTTTGTCTTGCAGTAACAGCCCACACCTGTGGTTAGATGACCAAGGGGGTGACCATATTTTGAGACCTCAGGAGTTGCTTTAGGACCCCACTAGTTATAATTTGCTGTTGCACTTAACTTCATCCAAAGCTTTGGAGAGATGCCATAAGCAAAATCAGGTAGATGCCAATAGCATTGAGGGTTTGCACAAGGCTTCACTGCTTTCCTGTTAATACTTTAACTAAAGCTTGCCGCTCTTTCTCCCACATGCAATGTCAAAGCTCTCTTCTGATTACTGTTTCAAAAGTGAAACATTCACCTCCTACAGAAATAATTTCCAGATCTTGAATGCAAGACCCTGTATCCCAAACCCCCCTCAGTGTCAGCTTTGCTCACTCAGAGCAGTGCTGACTTGAACACAAGACCTTTGAGCTACCAGTTACCTAAAATGAAAGTGGATCTTTCTTACAGTCTCTTTGTGTTTTGTGTTGGAAAATTACCCACTCCTTATCTTTTCCCTTGCGCAGGTATTTCTAGAAAAGACCTGAAAAACCCCCAGATTTCAGAAAGATCTAAAATGTTCTTCAGAGGCTGTTGCCCTGGATTTGACATTCCTAATTTCCGAGCACTAGGAGGGATATCAGCCTTCATTCCTCTGATTCAACAGATTGCAATTTCAGAAGTTCCTTGGAAAAAAATGTAAGCCCTGAAGCACGGGTTGTGGGCCCTCAGCAAGTGTTTAAACATTCAGCACAAACAGCAGACTTTGCTTTAGGTTATAAAAACAAAAAATGTGTTGGGAACTTGTCCTGCTTTGTTCCATAATTTTTTTAATCTGCCAGTGCTGGGGCTGGGCACCAGAACAGGACTTCCACCACAAAAATGTGGGCGCAGCAGCAGCTCCTTTGTTGCGAGTGCTGCAGGCCTGCCAGAGGCAGGGCTGGTATGTGGGATGCAAGGGCTTCCATGTTTTCTGTCCAGGAAATGTGTAGTTTGTGTTTTTCACTGCCGTGAGGACAGCCAGGGGCAGAACACTCGTGCTATTTGCAGCGTCTCTGCTGCTCTGATTTGGCACTAACTCCTCTCCTAGTTATTTTCCACCCTGGGATTTTAAAAACAGGCTAATCAGTGTCCACTGCTGGCATTAGTAAGTCAGCAGGAGTGTTATCAACAGCCCAAGGAGGGTCAGAGTAAGGCCTTGTGAGCGATTTCAGTGGAGCTGTTCACTCATGCTCTATGAAACACCTTGCAAACTCATTTTCTTCCAGTGACACGCTAAGCACAAAACCATACAGTGCTCCAAACCCTGCTCTAATCTGCTGGTGCAGACTTAAAGCAAACACCAAAGAGTATAGCAAAACATGTTATGTGAACTGTCCTGCATTTGATTATAACTTCTCAGGAGGAAAAATTTGCTTTGATGGGTTACTGGTGCTATTTCCCAATTAAGATACAAATAGTTGTAATCCTCTGGGCAGAGTCTGAGGTTAGTTTCAGCAAAACCAGACCAAGCTGGAATTGAAGCAGGGGGGAAAAAAACCCAAAACTTGGAGACCGAACCTGCCCTCAGTGCAAAGCATGTATTCTTAATCATCTTGTTTGTTTTAATACACACCAGCTGATACCTGCATGCAGCAGATACCAGCTGAGATAACAGGGAGCTCAATATTTAAGGCCTGGCTTTCCTCACCATAGCAACAAATGTGTAAAGAGAGTAAGAGGACACAGATAACTTGCAGCATCCAGCACAGCAAGGGCAGTGTTGGTGGAAGACTGACTTCTACCAGGATATATTATATACTGTCACGGTGCATGATGCAGAACCACAGTGGATGTCTGAACAGAGGAATCCGACGTACCCTGGGGAGTGTGAGCTGTGCAAAGCTTCAGCAGAATATATACAGAGGTAGGTGTTTGCTTCCTTGTCTTCAAGGCATCTGGGAAAAGGGGTGGTCTGTGTTTAATCTTATTCTCCTTTTATAAAATAGTGGAGGTGGTGACTCTTGAACGTGGGTCTGCTCTCCCTGCCTCCATGAACCAGCTCTCAGGGCACAGGTGACTCTTCATAGTCACTGGCCTAAAACAGAAGGACCTCTCAAAGGTACCCCTTTAACTCTGCATCTCTGCCACCCTATCAAAATTAGTTAGATAGAACAGATTTTCTGTCAGAAATCCATGCTGCACACTTAAAAATACCTAGGCTGCTTTTTATTTCATGGGTTGTTCAGTTTGCTCTGACAATCTGCTCGAAGATTTTGCTGAATCAGTGATTACATTCAAATTAAATGAAGTAATTTGAAAAGCTGTCATCAGTGCCCCATCAGTGTATGAAACCAGGTGAGCCCAAGAACTGCCACCAAAATCTACTCAGAGCTAATCTTCAGGATGTTGGTCAGAAGGGTCATAAAACCTTTTCTGCTTCAGTTGTGGCTAGAAGGCATCGTATGAGTGCTAATTTTCTGGTAGCTACCAAAAAAACCCCTTACTTTTGTTTTCTAAGCAAGAAAAAAGTATTTCTACCTAAGCAGCTTTATCTAGAAATACCTACCAATAACCCAGAGTAAGGACATTCATCTTTAGAATGCCCTGGTCTGGGTTCTTGGTAGATAAATCGATGTCAGATGTAAAATAACAAGGCAGTTAATTGATGAGGAATCCCCAAGTGAGATAGAAGGAATATATATCAGAGTATTCATTTCTATTATGGGCCAAGCATGCCATTTATTTCTTCTACTACACAGGCATTAGTGGAAAGAAATGCAACACCAATGCAAGCAATTTGCCAAAAATGTGCTTAATATAATATTTATATAATCTTCTTACATGCTGCCTGTTGTGAAGGGGAGCTGTGATTAAAGATACATTTTTTTCTTACTCAAAGGTTATGGAAAATCTCAGTTGTCTGGGATCAGGAAGCAGCACTTGACTACAGCTGCACACACAAAAAACGAGCAGCATAAAAATAGCCCAGCAAACACTCCAGCAATGCACATAACAAGATCCCCCTCTCCCAAAGGGCCTGAGAAAGGCCAGGCAAGCTCTTAGGGTCTGACCAGACTGGAGATGAGAATTCCCACTCGCAAAGATAAGGCATCCCAAACATCCAGAGTCTCCAGTCTTGGGGTACCTTAACATGCTCCTATGCTTCAGGACAAGGATACACCTGATTTTTTTAAGATCTTATAGTCTGGACAGAAAAAAAAGCTCAGAGAAAGGAAAAACAAGGTGCAGCATGAATAGTGACCACAAGGTGACTACATGAATAACTGTATTGTATTAACTTTTGCTTGACAGTTCACCAACTAGTTTCTGCTTTTTATCCTTCTCCTGCACACTTAAAATTTGGGTAAAGATTGTAAAAATATCTTTAATAAAAACTCATGTTATGTGGCTCAACTGATCACAATGCAGTCTAGCATTTGCCCAGTTTCCAAGAAGTCTAACAAAGGACCTAACAGCTTAAACCTTCCAATCAAGCTGAGGAACTTGACCACAACCTAGCTAAAACAGCTACAAAAATCCAGTTGATTTACTCATCTTCAAGTTATTGCCATCCAGAGGTAAAAATTATTGGCTCACATTAATGCAGGATAAATTAACCTGTGAAAATAACAGTCAGTAGGATTGGTGTCCCCAGGCAGTCCAGGCCTGCCACAGCCAAGTTCTTCTGATAAGCCTGATCAGATGCTTTCCCTTGCCAAGCAGCCAAAGGCAAGCTGTATTTTTGTGGCCTTTTCTTCAGTTCTTTGAAACCACAAAGCCACATTTAGAGCAAAAGATTTTTCCAAGGTCTGTAAGTGTGGAAATGTTTCCTATTTAATTATTTTTGAGAAGGGCACAGGACTAAGGCAAACATTTTCTGAAAGGGTGACCCAGCTTGCTCAGTCTATCCAAGCATAAGCTAGGATCAAACATCCCAGGCAGAAACTGTGAATGTTTACCTTGAATGTTCCTCTGTCCTGCTGAGTTCTCCTAAATGCAAATAAATTGTCAGATTTTTTTTTTTTTCCCCTCATGAATCGGTTCCTAGTTCCACTTGCCAAATTAACTAGACCTCCCCAGTTTGGACAAAATCTCAACAACCTCATCAGTGGTTGGCTGCACAGAGCTTGAGCAAAACCCAAGACTTCTAGCAATTCTTGCTATTAATACCTGTACTGGTATTTGCTTCTAAGAACACTTGAGTCCTCTGCACAGTCAGGATCCTGCAGTACAGCCCTTCTGGTACTGCAGCCGCTGCACAATGCCAAGGAAAAGCTAAGGTGTGCCTTCCCACACAAAAAAAGCTGTGGAGGAGGATAAACATGGTTATCCTCCAAGCCAAAAACCACCAGAAGAAAACAGAAGCCTGTTTGATCCCTGGTGAGGCTCTGCCCACCAGCCCGTGCTGGGTTACGAGCAGCCTTCGCAACTGATACTCGGGACCTTTTGTTCTGCCAAGAGGAGCGGAAGATTCTGGCTGATACTGAGCTACATCTCTCTGGCCAGCAGGAGAGGGGGGTCACTTTGAAGTTTTTTGCCAACGCCAAGCAGTAAGGAATCCTTGCAGCTGGGTGGTTTTCTTGCATTTTCTTCATTTTTAAGGCTAGGGACAGGAGGCTGAACTGCTGCAGTGCCCAGCCCTCTTAAGCTCCATTTCTGGCCCTGCCTCACTACCTGCTGCTTCACACCAGCTGCAAAAAAACTTTTTTTTTTTTTTTTTAAGAGAACATAGGGATAAGATTTCACTAAGCTCAGAAATCATGACTAAAAGATGTTTTAAGGGGAGAGCAGACAAGACCAAGGGCCTCTCCCCTACCCCAGGGCTCAGAATCGCAGGTTATTTCTTTCAGAGAAACTCTCAAATGGCTCCAAGATGGAAGGAGTCAGACCAAAACCAGAGTTAACTAGATCAAGTTCTGAGCTACGCCACGTGTACCGGTGACAAATGCTCTGCTCCAGAACAGCACCAGGGACATGGTGGCTGTGTGTACATACCACATCATCCCTCTCCTTCACACTGTTAATAGTGGACAGAAAAGTCCACAGTTACATAAAGTCAGTTGAGCTTCTTAAGAAGATAAAGCAAAAGAAGCATTAATACTTCAGATGAAATCATAGGGAGTTAATAAGGATTAAGTATTGTCCAGAAAGTGGACACAGATGACTTCCACCTCTACACAGCGCTGCAGGAGCTTGAGAAGCTGTTGAGTTCTAGGGGTGGCACAAGGAGCTGCATCTTACTTTGATGCTTCCCCAAACAGAAAGAAAGTTGTTCTGCAGCATTGCATCAACAGTGAAATGGTTGGTTTTTTCCCTGTATTCACCCTTAGTTCCTAAGAAATCAGATTCCCACGGGAGCAGTTACAACATAGGATTGGAGGAGTGGCAGGAGCTTGGTCTCTCAGCCCAAAGTAACTCAACCCGTGCTCTGAGTCACTGCACACACACTTGAAGGAAGTGATACTGAGCATCATACTGAACTCAGCTGCTGGGTTTCCTCATTGCAGGAGGCATCATCACCTGAAGATAAGCATGCAATACTCCCTGTTTAAAAAGAACCCCACCAACAAACCACCCTTTCCTTCATGTGGCTTAATTTCTATAAAAAATTAAGAACTTGTACTTTGTTAACTAAAGTTTTAAAGCATCAGATGATCCCCAGGAAGAGCTGGCATAGTTACAATGCTTATGCTACCAATGGGGGTCTGAAAACAGCTGCCCAGACAGCAAACTTAGACTTGATATCACTTGGAGACAGCTTGGGAAGCAGGGCCGAGATGTGTAGGTAGATGAAAAGACATCCTGCCATGGTTAAGAAAATTTGCATGTGAATTTTAAGCAAAACCAAAATCAAATGAAATCTCAACTCTGTTGCTTACATCAACCATTTTCATCTTAAAGGGAAATTATTCTGACTTTTCACTATTAAGTGGCTTTAGACTGATGGTTCCTTAATCTTCCTTCATTTTCTGTTTGACCTTCTTTCATCTGCAGTGGTGTTTCCCCTTCCCAAAACTTGTTTGCTTATCTCTGCAGGCCAAAGGCACAGAAAGACAGATAACAACTCTGTCCTGAGCACAGTGCTGCCTCACCAGCTCTTTACCCCAGAGCAGGACGTACAGTGTGATAACAGCTCCAAAGGTTCTACAGGCACCTGTTTGTTCATGCCTACTTCAGGTGGGCAGCCTAATGAAATTACAAAGCTGTTAGGAAAGGCAACCACAAAAATAACCTGTTCTAACCTGAACAAAATAACACACACATTCAGTATCACCCTAAGGCTGGTATAACGAACTAGAGGATTGTTGTCACCAAGCTCGAGCTGCCATCCCTGTCCTCAGGGATGCTGTACAGCAAGGGCAGGAGAAAGCTATGTCCCCAAGCATGTCGGTGGCTTTGCCCTGACAATGACCTGAGCACAGGTACAGTCTGTAATTGTCCCAATTGGCTTCACGTGGGACCGCTTCGGCTCACTGGGACCGCTTCGGCTCACTGGGACGTGGATCCCAGCCCTGTCTTGTCTCCTTGCCGTGCCCCGGTGGGGTGTGTGCTCTGCTCGGGCCCTCTGGGTCAGCGCTGGGGTCACCTGTGGCTCCATGGAGAAGCTGCACAGCTTCTGCCGAGCCTGGCTGAGGTGCCTGTTGCTGACCAAACCCCCCAAACACACTGTTGATCCCAATCCTCTACCCGGCCGGCTGCACTCACAGCCAGGTCTGCAAAATGGCTACAGCCGCTCCACCTCCTCCGTCTACTTGGTTTTATTTATTTGTTTGTCTGTTTGTTTGTTTGTTTATATTTGGCTCGATTTGACCGAGCACAAAGCCCCGAGCAGAGGCTGCGGTCCCGGCAGCGGGGACGGGCCGCGCCCCGGGAGCCGCCTCTCCCCGGAGCCGCGGGTGCGGTGCGGGTGCGGTGCGGGCGCTCCCGCAGCCGGTCCCGCCGCGCGGAGGTGCGTGACTCTCTCCCCTCCGACTCCGTTCCCGCATCCCCCCGTAGCCCCGCGGGCGGGAGCGGCGGGGCGGGGCGGGGGTGCCCGGCGGGGCGGGGGCTGCCCGGGGCCGGTCCCTCCGCTCCGCCCCGCGCGGGGCGCGCACACCCGCGGGCAGCTCCGCGGGGCGCCGCGGGCACGACCCTGCGCCACGACCCTCCGCCAGGACCCCCGCGGCCGCGCTGGGCCGGTCCGTCCCGTCCCATCCCATCCCATTCCATCCTACTCCACCCTCCGCCGGAGCCGAGGCTGAGCCGCAGATGTGGGGCTGCCGCCGCCGCGGCCGCTTCCCGCAGGGCCGGCGCTGCCGAGGTAGGACCCCCGGGGACCCCCCTGCACGGAGCGGGGCTGGGCGCTTCTGCCCTTCCCACCCCCTGCCTTCCCACCCACCGGAGCCCGGCTTCCCACCCTGGCAGCCCCCAGACCCCGAGAGATCCACGCGCGTCGGGGCAAGGCTGGAGGGGGAAGGTCGTGTTTTGTTGGACCCCCTGGTCGGAATTTTTCCCTTTCAGCTCCACCGAGGAGTGAGGGTGCCCGGCATCTCAGAGGCTCGCGGGGTGGGAAACGGGATTTGCGGCTTCTTGCTGGAATAGCCCAAGGCGGAGGAAGGTTTGGGAGATGTGGCGTGGAAAGAGGGAATCGTAGTGTAGCAGTGGCTGTTTGCTTCCCGAGTTATTTTTGGAGATGGCTTTGCTGTGATGGATTTTTTTAACTGTCTGTGGGAAGGCGGGTTTACGACGCACTCCTCTGAGCCTTGTTGCCCTCCATTGGCTGAGGAAGGGTGTAAAACCAGTGCTTTGGCAAATAGTGATCCAACTGGTTACTTCTTCTTCCCTTATTCCTAAGGGCAACACCATAAAACCACATAATCTGCATCTTTTTTATCTTGCTTTGTGAGATTTGGCTTCTGGCTCACTGGGGCCTTCCTTGGAGAGGGCTGACTCTCCCTGGGGATTGAGGTCTGGCATGTTTGTAGGGCACTTTGTGTAATATGGGATGACAGCTGTGACGCAAGTGTACCAAAACTTTTGAACATGGGCTCCACCGTGGTTATGTTTGGGTGTTTTTTCCCCACTTTCTAAGAAGATTGTATTACATAGCCTGGAAGGTAAACCTGGCACCTTCCTGGGCACTCTGGCTGCCATGGGGCAGAACAGGAGGGCAGAGGTGGAGGTGGCAGCAGGGGGGTGTTGTACTCTGGTCTGTTAATGGAACTGGGGAGCCTTGGCCTGGCACCCTGAACTCCCTGGTACCACAGAAAACTGGGTGTCACTGGGTGTAGAGTGGCTGTGGCTCCTGCCCTGGTGACTCAGAGGATTGCTCTTGTTTACAGCCATCACTTTGCTTCTGCTGGCCTTGTAGTAGGCAGTGTGTACTTTGTCCAGGCCTGACTCCAACCCAGGGCATGGAAATGGATTTCAGTGAGGTTGGTGGCTTCAACCTCGGGCTAAGAGGGAGGACTCTGATTCAGCTGTGGAAATGCAGTGATGGGCCATTGCTTACTCATGACTGAACTATAAACCCTCCACTGTTCCTTGGGCCCTTTGCACGGTGCTTGCGCTGGCATCTCCCATGAGCAGGGATTTGTTGACTGTGCCAGGGTAGCTGCTGAAATGGATCCTGCCCTCGCTCCTCCTTGTCAACACCTCATAGCCTGGCTCATGGGACCTCTGTAGCAGGTCCCATGGTGCTTGTGTGGCTCTTTGGAGTGTAAAAAAACCCCACGTTAATACTGAAGAAACGTGAAGACTCTTAAGGATTTTTAAATCTTTGAAGACATTAATTCTGAATTAAATGTTTTATATTGACAAATGTCAAGAGAAACTGGTTCATATGAGGCAAAACCAGACTAAACTAAGTAGAACTTGGTGTGATCAATTAGGGTCAATTGATTTTGTAGTCCTCTGCAGAGAGCTGAAGATGGGACTGAATAAATACCCGTTGTGAGACTCCTGGTGCTCGTCCAAAGTGTTGCGGAGCAGTTTATGAAGTTTCCAGTAAGTTTGCTTAATGTGGCCTTACTCAGTTGTGAGGCACTCCCATAATTATGGCTGCAATTAAAAGCAATAACATCCATTTACATAAGATGCCAGTCCTTTTAAATCGCTGCATCATCTAATGAGGGCATTCCTGTAGGGATAGTTATGCAGGATGAGGACCCAAAGCTGAGAGCATTTTGGTGAGGATTTTGTTTCAGAACTTTTTGGAGGTCATCTGAAGGAAGGATCTGCTATGAAATATGACATTTTGTTATGAAAATGTACTGATTCATAAATATAACCCTTACCAGTAGTAGGACGTTATTGAGTGATTGTAACACTTTATTTTTTTTATGTGTCATCTGTCTAATTAAAAAAAAAAAAATCAGTTTGGTTACACCAGTATTTTTCTCATTTTGATTGCGTCAATGTTCCTTCTGCTCTTGTGAGTAAGAGATTTGGTAAATCCAACTTGTGGATGGTATTTAATTGCTGATGAAGCACTACGGATGTGTTCTGAATTGCTCACTGAACTTGCATGGTTTCCTTGGGGCTCAACCTCTGCGTGTGATGTCCACAGATTTTTCTTTGAGATAAATGGAAATATTAGACTTGAGATGCTGGCAAACATCATGTACTTGGGGAAAGCTTCAGCTTTCTTCTGAAAGAAATGACCTAGTGGAGTATTCCCATCTTCCCACTCCATATGTTTTGGTTGGTTCTTTTTTTTTATTTGTTTACTTTAATTTACTGAATTACACAGCTTGTGTCCCCACACCCTGGGCGGGGCAGCTTCTTTGGAAGAGTCACAAGGCCAGTGTAGTAGAAAGGGTAAAAATTCTCAAAATACAACTGAGGAAGCACCAGGCATGAGCCTGAGAAGTGCAGGGTTCCTTGGGTCTGCTCTGGTTTTCCCCAGAAGCCATTTTTTCCCATTTTAAGTGAAATAATTAGTCTGTTAACCTTTTCACACAGGCACAGCTCTTGGCTCACGGTCTCTGAGACCGTAAGAGGTTAAGTAACTAAATTGTAGAAGGGAGTAAAAGAGAATAATGAACTCTAAACTCCCTAGTCTGCCTAGTTGGGCTCTCCAATGGCTAAAATTAAGTAATTTAGGTCAATTCCTGATTTTACTTGAGTTTTATCAGGCTCTCAAAGTGAGGATGAGGGAGAGAGTCCCGTGCTGCTTCACACAGGTTGTTATTTCCAGAGGTGGTGGGTTGATTTCAGGCATGATTTGGTCGTGCAGAGGGGCAGAGTCGGGGGGAGCTCTGGCCTGGAGCGCTCCCACAAGGTACCACGTGGGGCCAGGGTGGTTAATAACCAGGCCTGTTCTTGGGTGCCTGCCAAAACCTGGCCCTAAATATTGTAATCACACACTAATTACGAATACTAATCTCCAGGCGTATTTAATGCATTACCGGGCGAGGTACTGACCTTGGAGCTGTCGGGTGGTTGCTGTGTGCACTGTGTTAAGTAAAATCATGGAATGGTTTGGGTTGGAAGGGACCTTAAAGATCATCTCATTCCAGCCCCCCCTGTCAGGGGCAGGGACCCCTAGACCAGGTTACTCTGTGCCCCATCCAGCCTGGCCTTGAACACTAACAGCGATGGGGCAGCCACAGCTTCTCTGGGCAACCTGTGCCACTGCATCACCACCCTCACAGGGAAGAATTTATTCCTTATATCCCATCTAACCCTGCCCTCTGTCAGTTTAAAGCCATTCCCCCTTGTTCTACCACTCCATGACCTTGTCAAAAGTCTCTCTCCAGCTTTCTTGTAGCCCCTTTCGGCACTGGCAGGTGCCTAATGTCTCCCAGAGCCTTCTCTTCTCCACAATCCCTGTAATGTTGTGGGTCTGTGAATTCGTGTCCATGCAAACAGAGGAAATAACTGGGAGTTTTGCATAAAATGTGTAAACTTACCTTTGCTGTGGTAACAGTGCAGTTATAAGTGCCTTTAGGATTACGTTTTGACTATGTCAAAACTTATCCCTCATTTGAGAAGCTGGTGGCTGGGGAGTTCTTCTGGATGTTGATGTCTGTGACATCTAAGGATCTGAAGTAATGCACTGGAATTAATCCTGAAGCTTTTAAGTATGTAGCTGCCAGGAGTACAAATGATGAGTCTCTTAATTAGAACTGACTTTTATCCGTGTGGTGGATAAAAAGCATGTTTTGCAATGTTTTATTAATAAAATGGGATGGATTTGTCATGAGTGCCCTTGTGGAAATAATTTGCCTGTTACAGCCCTAAATTCTATGTTTCAGTATAATTTCAGCACCTGGATATCTGAAAGGCCTGCGTGGCGTTAGTTTCCAGATGATTCAGTATGTTACTATCATGTTTACAGGCCATGCATGAATAGAAAAAGGTAGGAAAGGGGGAAAAAAAGAGGGTAAATAAAGTGGTTTTAAGTTCTTCCTTCTGATTTTGACTCTGAAGTTGAGCTGAAGTGGACCTAACTCATACCTGAGTAGTTATTTTTTCAGATTTTCTTCTCTTTCTGCATGCTGTCTTTGTCTGTGTTGAGCTGGCTTCACACATGTTGTGCCTTGGCACTGGAAATTGCCAGGAGAGCTGTGGGATCCAGGCTCCCCAGCAGCTGTTCTGCTCTAAACAAGAGTTACAACACACCCCCGCCAGCCACGGATCTGTTGTGGGATTGGTACGTGTCACTGGAGAGATACCTAAAAATGACTTAGACGTGCTATTTCTGCCTTGCTTGGAAGAGCCACTTGTGGTGTTGCGTGTCTGGAAGTGGATTCACATGTGAGTGATTCCTCCATGTGCAAACAGCAGCAGACTTTGTGAGCTGGCTCAGTCTGTGCTGGCACTGCAGAAGCACAGTTTGGTCCTGCATATGTTTTGGGTGCCTAAATAGGGAGGTTTCCCTAAGCAGCAAGAAATCCTCGTGTCTGCACTGGGTACAGTTTGTCAGTGCATAGTTTAAGTCAAAGGATGCAAAGAACAAAATATTTTGGGTTATTTATTTATAGCCAAAAGCTTTTATATGACTATACCCCCCTCCCCCATTTGACATAAGCTAATCAAGAAGCACAACAAACACGACCTGTTTTAATGCATCTGAAACTGCTTCTGACCAGGGATCACTGCCACAACAATATTTGGGTTTAAGGCTGGCTGTTTCTTCCTTTTATCTTTTCTTTTATGGTGATATGTCCCTGGAAATCTAACTGATGTTGGTTAATAACAAGCAACGTTTGTTGTTCGTGGGAACCATGTGGATATTCCTGAGCACGAAGCTGTGCAGCATTTACCTTCTGCATTAAGGAGGGGAGGGGAAAAATAAAGAAGCTTTGTCGTTTTTTCCTACTGCCAACATAAAACTGGTTTCCCCAAAACAATGAGGAGATTTCAGGGGTTCGTGACCTCTTGCAATTAAAAAATGTCAGATGGCTTGTGAGAGGGGCGAAGGAGGAGGGGGAACAGCCCTTGCTGTGGAGGAAGCAAGCAGCCCTGTTGGAGCTGAAGTAGTTTAGTCATTTTTGGTAGGAGATCGATCTAGCAGCTTCTTTTTTACCCTGAGGAATGCTCCATTTGGGGGTTAGAATAGGGGAGCTTAAAACTCCAAGCAGCTCTGGACGCGATGTCTCCCGCGGGTTTATGTCTTGGGGTTGTAATTGATTTTTCTTCCCTTGGCTGGGCCAGTTCCATGGATTTGTGCTCGTCTGGTGTCAGTCTTGTGTCTGATGGGACAGGTCAAAGCACTGTGGGTACTGGGACTGATGGCAGGGCATCTCTTCACTCTTTGTAATCAGCTTTTACTAAAATGTAGGAAACGAATGGTTTTGAGACCTCTGTCCTGTGTGAAATAAGGTTCAAGTTGGTCTGTGAGTTCAGATGTCCTTGGTGGTGAGGGGAGCCCCAAGGAGGATACAGACCAACCCAGCGTGGGGTGGCTGGAGCCAGCAAGCCTGGACAGCTGGTGTTTGACTGGAGGTGGTGAGTGTGAGGCCCAGCGTGCTCATTTGCTTCTGATTCTTTTGTTTAGCTTTCTATTTTTATATCCCTTATATGTTTTGCTTTCAATTTATATTTAAAATTTTGAATGTGTTTTTATACATTCTGGTGCCCTTATGCTGTATGTGATGGAGCGTGGCCTTCTGTGCACCTGAATAATTTTTTATAATGTATTTTCTCTAGGCACACTTGTGCTGAAAAAAAGTGGTTTTTTTTCAAAATATAAAGAGAATTCAGATGGAGTGCTTGTTGGGTTTGGTTTGCTTTTGGTTTGTTTTTTTTTAAATAGAAGGTTTCTTTACTAACTTTGTGCTGGCCACTCTCACTTGGTAAATGTTTCCCCTTGCAAGAGTTTCTTTTGTAGCATTTGTCCTGTTTAGCCTGTCTGCACTGCATAAATTTGATTATTTTGGCTGTTGTAATTTTGTTATCCTTATTAAGCTTCCTCATTTGCATATTGATCCTGTTAGTCTCAGGAAGCTGATAAGCCATCTAGCTGTACTTGCAAAATACACAGAAAATGAGATATCTGCCCTGGAGGCTCTGAAAGCTGAGATTCACTGTGATTTGGATCTCTGTATGTCTGGCCTGTATTTTTTTTTCCTCTTCAGTGCTATGTTTTAGCCTACCTGACATCATCGCAGTTTGCCAAATTAAGATTAATTTGTAAATCTGTAAATCCTGTAATTGCTAACTTCTGAGAAGCCTTGCTCTAGTTTGCTTGTATTTTTATTTGGATGAATACACTCCCTTTTCATAAGCTTAAGAATATTTCCAGCGGCAGCTGGCATCACATATGCCGTGAGGTTTTTTTCCTCCTCGTGTCAGTGTCAGTTTTCCATGCTGGCTTTCCAGAGGGATTTATTCTTTCAATCAAAAAACTCTCTTTTCTGTCTCCGTTGCCTACGGGGCACCATGAAACCGAGTCTAACCGTAAGGACTTTGGGCCCATTACCCTTTGCTCTTGCTTCCATTGCCATGGACTTTTCCCTTAATGGCCTATGTGTCCTGTATGGTAATGTAGGCTGGAGTACCATCATCTGTTGGACCTTTAAGTCCTGTCCCACTTTTTTTTTTTTTATTCTAACTCTGAGCCACGTCTAGGCCGCTTTTCAACGTGAGGTTGTACCACCTCTCCCTCAGCCTCGCCTGTTCCGAGGCCGTTTTAGGTGCTTTGGTATGTTTACATGTTATTTATGTCGCTGAAATGCTTCCAGACCCCTGTTTTGCTCTTGTTCTACTCTCTGCACAGTCGCTGCTGCTTCTAACAAAGTGTTGTTCTTTCTTCCATGGTGCTCTTCCCCCCTCCTGGTCCGGTGTTTCCTCCTCCTCCTGCAGTTTGACCTTGTCTTGCTCTTGTCTCCCTGTACCCTTTTCCAGGCGTTCACATGGCTTCAGCTTCTGTTATGTGCTGATGACTCACAGATGCACTCTGCACCTCCGAGGGTTTGTCACCCAGCCCGGCGGCTGTTTTCCTCCTTGCCTTTTTCTCTTTGATTTCTCCATCAATCATTCAATATTTCACGCCCCAAACCCCAGGTGGTGCTTCCGAAGCTCTCTTTTCTCCTGTCTTATCTCCTCATCTGCCATCTGATAGGTAGCTCTGTCCCAAAGCCTTCATGATTCTTTAAGAATTAATTTGGTTTACTTTGTGCATTTGAATCGCATGCAAATTTTGTGTACTCTTTATTGTCAATATATTTCTCCTTTTTCATCTCATCAGACAACTTCCCTAATTCATGTAATAAGTTTTTACAGATGTTTTTCTTCAAAGTGGCTGTCTTGAGGAATTGTACTTCTGAAGTCAGTTGATAGCATTTGGTTTTAAAGGTGGCGTGAAGTGTTTTAGTTCCACTCTGAGAATGCAGCTGCCCTTATTTTGTCATTATTTTTGTTTTAATTAAACAGCCTAGGTCTAGCTGTTATGAGCAAGTGAGATTCATAGCAACCTAGCTGAATGACAGGAGAAAGGATATGTATACATCACGAATGTTAAAATGTCTAATATTAAAGTAGCTGAGCATAATTCATAAGCCTGTCAGCCTGGATATGGGTTGTCTGTTTTACTTAAAATTGTCAGTCCTTTCCTTGTGCTCCTTTTAACTACACTCCTACTCATAACAGCAAACCCCAACTTGGAATTGAGAAGGTTTTCTAATATGCTTATGTGATTGAAAAGGAGTAGAGAGCTTTGAGGTGATAGAGACACTTTCAGGCTGCTCAGCAGAGATTGCTTGTAAGCAAGTTCGGGAGGCACAAAGACAGACATCCTAGTGGATGCAGGTATGTTTTTGCTTTTCCTTCTCTTTCAAGTAGCACAAATTTATCAAGGCTTGGTTTTCCGTGGTTATATCATGGATATCAGGTAACTGAAGTGGAGAAATGGACTTGCTGCTGCATGCCACTTCTGGGGAAGAGGAGAGTGTATCAGGGTACACCCGCCAGCCGTCCAGGGGTTGTGCAAGGCTGTACGTGCTGTTGCTGTAGTAACAACGTCAGATACTACCAGAACAATGTGTAGGAATGTCCGTCCTCAGTAGGCTTGCTATCTTGGAAACTGGGTATTTTCAGTTAACCTCTAGACCTGTGAATGTAAATAGGCAATCTGTGCAAATTCCGTGTATTTTGATGTCCTCTTTCTGCACTTCTTAGGAGCACATGCCCTCTCATGTAAATAGCTTGGAGTCCCTGGTATACAGTAAGAGGGTTTATCTACAAAGGGCTTTTTAACACTGGGTTGCACTCAGAAAACATGAATAATGGATGCTGTCTTTCCTTTATGTTGCATCATAACAGGAAGATTTAAAATGTTGCTCAACTTCGTGATGATGGAAATAGTTTTAAGCAATACCTGTAAGCACCACTTGAGGATCTTGCCTATTTTTCAGAGAAATAATTAAAATGTTCTCACAGAGGTAATGATGGGAGGTGACTGCTTGAACTGGAGGTGTAGATTTAGCGATTTGTCCTTCAGTTTTAATGAATACAGTTAATGCAGATCAAACTTAAATCTATGCCTTGTGCTACACTTAACACAGGAAACTTCCTGGCATGAGAGCAACCTCATCTCATTGATGGGGTTTATCTCCAGACATTGGGTTTCTCCCACATTTAAAATAGAGCAGTTATTTCTTCTGAAATGTGATAGCATCTAAACTAACACATTTATATACTTAGAAATAATAGAAGTACTCTGATTGGCCATGCTTTCAAGAATGGTTCACGTAAAGGTAACAAAACAGAGTGACAGTGTAGCAAGGTGTATTTTTTTCCTTTTGTTGACACTCCTGTGTCTGTGAATCTCAGTGTTTACCCTGGGATTCTCATGAAATCCATGTGTGGGTGAGATGATATTCTGCTGATAACCTGTATATCCCAAAGCAATCTGAGATTGTCTGATAGGTTTTATATGCCTACAGTGCAGCACGTGAGTTCTGTAGGAACCTGTCCAAGACTTTATTGGTACAATTCTTACAATAAAACCTTTGTATAGCTAGTGTTTGTTTCCTGATCGTTAGGTCGTCATGGTTTGGAAAACACAGAACTGTGCTGGAATGGAGCCACACATGAACACTTCTGTAAGGGATACATCACTGCTTTGCATGCAGGATGAATATCATGATGTTCCAGTAGATGATGAAGAAAATACAATAAATGCAAATTAGTGTGGGAATTAACTGTCTCTCCAGCCAAATCAGTGTGTTGTGATGCTTCTGAGTGCCTGGACCCTGACAGATCTTCCCTTGTATAAGATGTGTTGGTGATTGTTAGACTAGATGGGAGCTTGTTTTCTTGCTGATTTACCTTACACCAACATTTTCTGTTTGGACGAGTTATTTTCCTTATCCATGCTAAGGAATATTTTGTTTCAGCTTAAGGAATCTTTCTAGTGTATATATTTATTACAACTTTTTCTGTGTGGGACCTTGGGTGTTGTTTAAATCTATTCCTCAATAAGCACTGTAGAGATCTCTTGTTCTTAGTAGTGTAGCTCGTTCTCTTTTAGAGCATGGTTACATATGGCTTTTTTATCAATCTCTTTGATAGATTGATCTGTAGCCAGGAAGTCTAGTAGTAAAATGAACTCTTATAAAGTAACTTCTGAAGGTCTGTATTGCTGAAGGCAGATTCTTTTTTTTAGTTCTGAATTCTTAATGGCTTTGCTTCTCTTTGAGGTAGCAGTCTACTTCAAGACACCTGGAATTTTTTCCCTTTAGGCAGTGATAGGAAATAAGATATGAGGTGGATGGTGCCAGTAATAGAACTTAGTTGTTGCTCAGAAGAAATGGAGTAAGTGCTAGGGCCATGTATCACAAGGCCTGGTCCTTGTGATTTCAGTTGGTTTGGAATCAAGTCCCAAAAGGAAGAACCTGTGGAAATGGTATGGGGAACCTGCTGAACTTGTCATGTGGGATGCTTGAAGTTTTTGGGGACTTAGTGGGCTATTTGTCATTTTTGCTGGGTTGACTCCTGGGACATTAGACTCTGGGAAAACAAAAAAGATTATTGAGGAGAGAACCATAGGCAGTGTGGAGGAGATGGGAAGTCTTCATTTAAGAAGTTGACATAACAAAAAGTCCTGAGAAACTGAACTGAGAAGGTATGAACCAGAATACGTCACTCTGCTAATACACTATCACATCTCTTCCTGGATTGCTCATTGTGCTTGCTGAGCTCTTTATGGAAAGGAACTTATTCTGCCCTCTGTGGGAAGCTGTGTGAGAAGCTTTTAACTCGTGAGGGATCTCTCCTGCAGGATGACTGTTCCCAAGGCAGTCTGTGTCATCATCAGGAGCTTGGGAACAGCCTGGGGAGAAAGAGAGGCACCCTTTTTTGGTGCAGCTTCCTTTATCTCTGGGTTTCCTTGGCAATTGAAGGCCCAGGTTGGGTTAGTACTTGTCTTACAAAGGTCACAACATACCCAGCAGAAGGGCATTGTGTTTTAGGCAGTTTGTTAGGCACTTCCACAGGGAGGAAAAACCTGCTGGGCTTGATCTGTACTTCAGGAATATGGGAATTACCTGGGGGAGGGAACAGTCTGTCCCCTGCTGAGGTATCAGTGTAATATGGGATGTGATGGAACAGGCTAAGTGCCCCAGCTGCTCTGCAATAGTTTTGGTCATTACAGTAGAAACTGGGTGCTGCTACAAGTCTTTTCACCAGGTAAGAGCACCCGAACAAATACTTGGTCATAACAAAACCATCATCACTGTGCCCCACATCAGGCGTGCGGGGAGAAATCTCTCCCATTCCACCTGAAACACAGTTTTGAAACGTTGGAGTGTTGCTTCTTGTGAACAAAAAGGGTGAAGCATAGTTGTGTGTTTGGTCACTGACTCCTCTCATTGGCTTGCAGTGTTGTAACAGCCTTGTATATATTAGATAGCTGTTGCTGCTGTCCTCGGGTGATGCTTCCAGCTGCACAGATTTTGGCCAATGAAGGACTGCCACGAGCCTGCTGAAGGTATACTTGACATACCTTTTTTCTTCCTTTTTTTTCCCATTAAAAGATAAAATCAGTTATAAGCTCAATAGGAATTATCCTGTCTGCTTTATACACACACTGTGGTGCAGTGTAGCAGGTTGCCAGTTAGCTGCTCAGAGCCAACTAATCCATGTGAAACTGGGGAGCACTGGCTGGGTGTCAAAGCTGTATATATAAGGTATATGTGTATGCTGAAGGCTGTGCTGGTGTGTCTGTATTTCTTGAATAACAGCCATATGTAATGATTTTTGCAAATGCTGTGTTCCTCCGTGCCTCCTTAAAATTGTGCTGAAACAAAACTGCTGCTGTTCTGTGTGGCTCATGTCCTTTGGAGCAGCTGTAAGCTGGGGAACACACACCCCTGTCTCTGTACCTTCTTCAGGGGGGTGAGGACTCTACCTCTGATCTCTCTTCCTCTCACTATTGCCATATGTAGAAAATGTAGATACCAGTTTTAAGATGGGATCATTTAAACTAATTCCTGTTTGTCACTTCTAACTAGAGCAGTAACCTGCCAGTTGCAGTAGAGAGTGTTTGGGTTTAGGTTTTTCCCAGCTATTTATTGCCAGTTGTGTATGTAGAGGTCAGATACTACTGGTTTTCTCTAAGTAAGCAGATGAGAATGTGGGCATGAAAAAATACACCTCGTGATGTAGTGGAAGGAGAATTGCTTTAGAGAAATTGAAGTAGTAGGTTAATGATGAAATATAATTTGTTGGTGATTAATATATAGAAAGGAATGGGCATATTTTGGAGTGAATGTGGACTACCCTCCCTTGCCCCCCCCCAATATTTTTTTCCATTTGTGTGAGGAAATAACTAAGGATCCGTAGATGAACTTTTCTTCCCTGTAATTTTCTGTAACGCTGGGTGCTTAAAAGCCAAGTCCCGGTGTATTTTACTTCTGAGGGGCTTTGCTATCTCCTGCCACGGTGATCCCAGCGTCGCTGGGCTGTACGTTTCTGAAACGTAACAGGGAATTACCTCATTTTTCCCGGAGAACTGGAAACCATGTGCTGCGGCTCGACCCGTTCTCACCCCGCGGCAGCACCTGCTGCCCCAGCACGGGCACAGCCAGCACCGCGTCCCCTGTCCCGTGTCCCTCTCCGTGTCCCGTGTCCCTCTCCCGTGTCCCGGGGCGGTGCCGAGGGCGGTGCAGTTCCCGCAGCCGCCGCCGGGGAGCGCCCGCCGCCGGAGCGCCCGCGGGAGGGGCCGGGGCTCCGCCTGGCGCCGATCCCGGGAACTGCGGGATCCGCGCGGCGTTCCCGAATTCCCGCGGGGTGTCCCCGGGCCAAGCGCGGCCTCCCGCGGCACCCGCGGATGTGCTCGGTGATGGCGAACAGCCGCCGCAACGCTCAAGTTCCGCCGAACCCCCCACTTGATGCTGACCCACCTCTGGTGCTGTGCCCACGTGTCCCTTAGCGGTGTCACGGATCCCTCTTGGATCACTGAGCTCTCTTGGATCACTGAGCTCTCCTGGATCCTCTGCACTGCGAATGGGCTTGTGAATGGGTTTCTCTGCTCGGTGTGGTGAGGGCATGGGCACCTGGAATACTGGAAAGTCTTCTTTCCCTTGTTCCAAGTGGCGAATGTGTGCTGCCGGAGTGATGGTGGAAAGACAGGAGGCAGAGATGTTGGGTGGTTTATGGATGTTTTATGTGCTGTCAGACTATAAAGTGATGTCTTTACTAGGGAAACGAGATAAATGGGAGTAACTTGGGTGTATTGTGAAACTTGGATTATATGGCTAGCCTGTGACACAGTGTATTTACAGATACAAGTAGGGTTTCTGTAGGATCATGCAGAAGCCTTGGTTCAGTCTCTAAATAATTACCACTCGCTGTATGCATTAAACTCCGAGTTTCTTGTCTTGTCAGTCAGTTGTTTCCAGAGAGTAACTCTGTCACTTGGCTCCAACACATTATTTCTGTGCAGCAGTTCATTTTCCAAGACTGCCTTTTCCCTCAATGTTTTTTGCCTCTGCAGAGAGGTGGTTTCTCAGGAAAGCTTTCTTCTTGGCATGGCCCTGGGAGCAGAAGCTTTGTGTAAAAGCCTTCCCAGGAATAAAGGCTTGTTTGTGGTTTCCCTGTAGCAAACAAAGCTGGGTCTCCAGCTCTTCACCTGCTTCACTCCTCAAGCCTTTGCATTAGGACAGGGTCTGATACAACAGGATTGTGCAGAAGGTGATTTCTGTCATTTATTTGGAATCTAATGAGCAATGTTTTTGTTCTGTCTTTTTCCAGGAATTGAATGTAGTGTCCTTGTAAGCCATGCTTTGAAACGAGGCCTCAGGAATTGCACAAGATTTCTGTATTTGCTTTCTCTGCATCCTTGGTCAGATGGCCCATCACTGCACTGAGGTTATAAAAACAAGCCATAAACCAACTAACCCTTGGATAAGTTTGACCTACAACAGAATCACATAAGCTTGTCATCAACCAAGCTGAAATCTTTACCTCATAAAACCAAGGGCTAGCAGGTGTCCATGCACACCTCTAATGTCATTGCAGACACCTGGACAAACTCTATTACTAAAGTTTTGTACAGGTGCCACTGGTTTAAATCTGCCTGAGTGAGAAGAGAATTCACTGACAGTGTGCCTGGTGCTTTGAGGAGAGACTTAGAAATGAGGTCATTCACCTTGTGGACCTCAGGGAAATGCTATTCTTGTATGAACAACATCAGGCCAGTGTTCTTGGCTGCGAGGCAGGTGTGTGAGTGGAGTTTCAGTTTTAGTGCAGGGCGTGGATTTGCAGGAAGGAAGTACAGACTTTGTTTCTGGAGACTGGAAGGATTTCATATGTTTTCTACTTAATGTGAAACAAGCCTGGGAAGTGTGGTTTATAAACTGGCATTCCTGTTAATCTCTCCTTTCTGGTATTATTACATCTGTTGTGGACTCGCCTGGCTTTACTGGAGGCAGTGTTAGGAAAGCTGGAGGATCCTGGTGCTGGCATGCCTTGCTGGGACCAGCAGGGTGAGGGGGGTACATCCCAGGGCTGGACTCTACCCTGGAGTCTGTCATCTGCTTGTTGCAACATCCTGTGCGTGCACAGGAGACAGGCTTCTGGGATTAACCTGGAACACAGACTGAACTGTTCCTGCTCACACCTCTTTTGGCAACTGTTGGAATTGAATACATACCCAACAGAAGAAATCAAGAAGCTTTTAAGCATTCAAAAATTCCCTCACTCTGCTCCTACTTTTCTGACTCTAGTAATGTAGCTCCCCTAGCCCCTCTGCCAATCCCTGCTTCAGCTGTCAACTCCAAACAAAATCAGGAAAAAGATCTTGGATAAAAATATAGTGCAGGAACCTACAGTGGAAAAACTCTAATCAGTCTTGGAGAGAAGGAAAAAACTCTGAACAGAGGGAAGGGCAGGTCAAGCAAACATGGTTTTGGAAAAACAGTGCTGATCGTCCTGGGGCTGTCTTGCCAAATGCCTCTGAAAACTGGCTTTTTGTTACTTAGAAAGGTACATTTTAGCTTGTAATAGAACAGAAAAACTGAAAATGATCCTCAGGTGCTCAGAATCTGGTTAGTATTAAAAAAAAGTTTATACTGGCCTTCACTTGTGTTTAGACCAGTGTCATAATAATGGAGTGATTAATCATGAAAAGGTCTATTGCACTTCACTGCCATATTTTCAGTGCATTGCATTTGTCTGCTGTAAAATACCTTGAGATATATGCAATAACGAAATACTGAGCTTTCTTAGGACTTTTTGCTCAGCCCAGTCGAATGAAGTGGATTTCCCCTCCCTTTGTCAGCTGTAAAGCTGATAAAGGTGATGTGGAAAGGCGACAGCTGGGTGTCGCGTTTAGCTCTCACTGTAGCACGGGAGTTTTCCTGGGCCATTTGTCAGTAGCTTTCTTTTTTTTTTTTTTTTTTTTTTTATAGCTAAACTGGTGTGTGAGAAACCTATGGTTTATTTATTTTTTTTTTCCGCATCGCTGTCAATTTGGACTTCCGGCCTAAACAGCGTTCGATTGGAAAAAAACCCGTATCATTCGAGGCACGACTTTAAAACATGCATTGCATGCTCCCTGGGCGTGCTATTTAAAAAAAAAAAAAAAAGGGAAGGAAAGCAAACAAACAAAAAAAAAAAGGGCTTTTCTGAGGCAGCGCGGTGTCCTCTGCAGCCACAGCGGTGCAGCAGCAGGGAGAGCAGCCACCTGCTCGCTCGCAGCACCGCCGGATCCTTCCCGCTGCCGCAAACCCGCTGCCCCCCGGGGGTGTCGGCGGTGCCCGTCCCTCGGGGGACCCCGCGGGGCTGCGGCTCCCCCCTCGCCCTGCCCCGGGGGCGGCCCCGGCGCGCCCCGCCCGCCGCCACTGCAGAGGGAGCCGGGAGCGGCCGAGGATGGCGGCGGCACCGCCGGCGCGGGAGCTCACGCAGAACCCGCTGCAGAAGACGTGGGAGCCCTACGACAACGGGCTGCCCGCGGGGCACAGCGCCCAGCGCGGCGGTGAGCGGGGCGGGGGGCGCGGCTGCCAGCGGGACCCCCCCGGGGAGGAGGGCGGCGGGGGAGCGGGGACCCGCCGAGACCCCTCCCCGGGGCTGCTCGCCCGCGGCTCCCCCGGCCCCGCGCCCTCCCCGCGGCTCAGTCGCAGAGGGGTCGGTGACCCGCCGGGGTCTGTCGCGGTCGTCCCCGTCCCCCCCCCCCCCCCGTGGAGGGTCGAATCCCTGGATCTGTGCCCAGCGGAAGGAAAGGGAAGCTCAGCTGGATGGGAAGCAAATCTTCTCTAGTAGCTTTTGTTGCTCTTTCGGTTGTTTCTTAGGCGCTGTGGTTCCAGGGAGCGTTTATATTCTTCAGAGTGTATTCTTCTTGGAGAGAGGGCCTAAAAATGTCACTGTGTTCTTGTTTTGGTTGTTGGTTTTTTGTTTTTGTGTTTGTTTTTTTTTTTCTCTTTCAAGGCCAATGCTGTATCAGCCCATCTGTTCTATGAGTTAATGACTTCCCATATTTTGAGGTACAGCCAACCAAGTCATCAGCCTCTCCTGAGTCTTTGGCTGTGGCGTTTGTAAACCATAGTTCATTAACAAACTTTGCCTCGCAGGTTGTTTCTTTTCCTCTTTCTTTCTTTCTCCCCCCCTTACTTAAGTAAGGTCCAGTTACTTAAGTAACTGAGGTCCAGTACACGGCAGTTTTGCGGACAAAAGGGGCTTTGTCGTGTGGAATTGTTTTTATTTGTGATGCAAAGAGGCTGCGCTGACAGAGCTGAGGCTCTGCCTGTGTGGCAGGAGTCCATGGGCTGCAGCTTTGGCTCTCTCTCAGCTCTTGCTTTGGCCTAGCCCTTGCTTAAAATAAAGGAAGAAACCCCCAGACTTTCTTGCTGTTGTGTGCTAGGCAAGCAGGCATGTGTTTCTGTGGGAACTAAATTACTCCAGCATCTGAAACACGGTTGGGTTAAGAGGAGATGAGTGCTGAAATAGGAAAAGGGTCAGAAAATGTGTATAAGTGCTTTTGTAAACATGCTAAGGAGCAGGCTTAATTTTAGCCTTAATGTGGCATCTGTTTTCCAAACAGAGTAACATTTGTTAGAGCTTAGCACAGGCACTGTTTTACAAAAAAGGAAACCCCAAGAACAAAATTGCGTATTGGTCCTGTGTAATCTGGTGATCTACAGAGTTGTCTTGGCAGAATTATTTAGCTTCTCTCGACTATAACTTGAAAAAAATTTCAACTACCTGTGTGGGTTTTGTAGCATCCTATAATTTTAATGCCTAAGATCCATTATAATTTAAAAATCCTTTTGCTAGAAAATCAGATACGGAATTTATTTTTTTTTAATCATTTTGCACACATTTGCTCTTGCAGCTCTAACCGTAACATGTCTGTATTCATTTGTGATACATAAGAATTACAAACAGCCTGGAGAGGAGCAGAACTTACTCTTTCTAGATAAAACCATCTGTCTTGTTTCAAGAAACTGAGAACACTTTGTAATTTTCCGTGTGCAAGGGTGTTGTAATTTTCCGTGTGCAAGGGTGTTGCAGAGTCCTTTATCCTCAGATTTCCATGTATCTTGTATTGCCCTGTGTTCTGGTGAGCGTGACCTGCGGGTGCTGTAGCTGTGCTGTGACAGCTCGGGATGGACTGTCCAGGCTGGGTGATGTGGGGCAGTGTTGGGTTGACCAGTTCCAGATCTTTGCTGCTACAGGTAACTCTGTCAAACGGTAGTGTTCCAAAAATACAAGTTCAAGGTGGAAGTGGATTTGTTGTCCTCAAGTGTAGCTTTTCCAGTGGAAGAAGTTAAGTTTGTCACTCTGTCTTCTGAGTTTCTCTGCTAAACAAGATGAACTCTCTCAGTCTCCTTTGGTTGTGTTTTTTATTTTCTCATTCATGCTGATGGCCTTTGTCTGCACCACCTTTAGTCTTTATCTTTCTAGAAGGTGAGTGAGCAGAATCACACACACTTCCAGTTGAGTGCTCGGCAGATCCATCTTCAAAGGGACTTACCCATTTTAGCTGATTTTAGTGTGATTTTCTAAAAGTTGTAGCAACTGCGGAAGAAGAAATCTGCTGAGCTGTGCCAGGGTTTAGCTGTCATGGGGCTTTGAGGAGCCAGTTCTTTTAGTCTGTGCATTACAAGGTCTTGGAGGAGTTGTTGTGTCCGTGTGCAGCCTACTGAGCAGACAGCTTTTACAGCTGGTGACACCAGTCCAGCGAGGGTAACTGTTCTAATGACCTTTCAAAGTCAGACTAGTGGGCAGTAGAAGTGCATATTTTTATTAATAACTGCCACTTGCCTTTTGTGGTCTTTCTTGGTAAGTTTTGTCTGTAAATAGGTTGCATTAAAGCTACTCTTGGCATCGGATGTCAGACTGCTTCGAGCTCTGAGTCAAGCAATGGGCTACAAATATGGACACAGAAAATAAATAAATAGGAAAGTATTCTGTAGTGAAAGTTGTTTTGAGAATCTAGAAGAGGATGTTTATAAATAGTGAATTTCCTGTGGTTAAACATTTTTCACCCCCTCTACAGTTAATGGCTTTGTTTCCCTACAGCTGCTGGAGTTTGGTCATTCTAATAATTGTCATTTGTTGTTTGTTCAGCAGAAAGAATGTATGTTAGGTCCAAAAAAAAGTATCAAATTATTATCTCTGCTCTAAGGAGCTCTACCCTTTGAGCACAGGCTACTTGTGTGTATTTGTGCTCCCAGCCCTAGGAACTGAAGATGGAGAGGGAATGAGGTAAGGACAACACCCAGCACAGCCTGAGAATCAGGATGTGTGATGAGACTGTCACTGTTGGCATCAAAGCTGTAGGAAGCAAATGGTTACTCCAAGGAAGTGGATGACAGGAGCAGCTGGTGGCATGGATGGCTAGAGGACAAATATGAGTTCTGAATCACTTGTGCCCAAGGTGATGTTATAAACTGGTGGTTTGGACAAAAAGAAGAGGGACAAATTGGAAGATAATGCCCTTCTTAGGTATAGGGAGGAGATGCTGTTCAGAAGGAGCAGCAGGATGGGGAAGTCATCCCTGTGGGATGCAAAGCAGGGTGACTGGTTGTCATCATTGATCAAAAGGAGACAATGGATTAGGAGTAGTTAAATTGGATAAGTGATGGGGAAAACACGTAGGGCTAACCTTATTTGGAAGGGTGGTTGTGTTGGCAAATAGTCAAAGATATTTTTGTATGAGCCTCTAAATAGTGCAAGGATTTTGGAGGACAGGCCTTGAATAGAAGGCTGTAGAAACAGCAAGAATCCTTGGTACACTTCACATCACTAACCACAACAGCTTCATACAAAAAGCATCTGTCCTTAAAAACTGACTTCAGAAATTTAACGCAGATAAGGAATAAACAAAATCTAATTTTATGTGAAAGGAAGGGACACCTGATAATATGTTTGCTAGTAGGTGAACTTGAAAAATACCAGCTCTTGTCTCTGATTTCACAAGATCATGAGAGTTTTGAGGGCTGATGAAATGCAGCACAGCTGATCGAGATTGTTCCATGTCCCAGTTTGGTTTCTCAATCTTCTTTTCTATTTGCATTATTTCACAATAGAGTCTAAGGGGTAAGAAATAAGCATGTAATTTCTTCTTTCCTTGACTGTTAGTTAAGCCTTAAACTTCAGAAGGGTAGACAGTCATAATTTTACACTTGAGCTGCACCTTGCTGTGTTGCTCACTAATATATAAGAAATTTTAAGCTGGGATAATGACTTTGCTTTGGTTGCAACACTTCATTTTAATGCACTTCACCATTTGACCGTTTTCCCTCACTGATTGATATTTTGAGTGTGTTTTTCCTGTGTTCCTTCTAGGTGAGGGAATACAATGTGCATTTATTTTTGGTGATGCTGTTTATAAACATGCAATCTTACATGTGTATATTACAAACGTCTGTTTTAAAGAAAAAACCGACTAAAGTCTTAGAGCATCTTTAGCAACTGATGGGATGCAACTCCTCAGTTTTGGTTTGCCATTCTGAGTGTGTGTTCCTCTAGCAAAATTAGAGTCGATGGCATATCCACAGGTTGGGGCTGTTGGAAATCCTTAGGAGCTACATATATGAAGCAGTATTAAAAAATGAGATGGTTTTCTGGAGACTAAATTGTGTAGAGATATTTCTGGTGGTAAGCCAGGCAATCCAGCAATAAGGAATAGAGAGAAAACTGACCTTAGGAGTCTGCCTTGGCTCTGCAACTTTCACCTCTGGAACTACTTTCGGTCTGTAAATTGTTTTTCATATAAAGTGAGTTAGTGGTGATGTGAAGAGGGGAACTGAGCATTGTGCCATTGGAAAAACGATATATGTAGCATTTATGTCAGATATATGTACCTTGTGGGTATGCTTGGGTGTTTTTATCAGTCCACTTCCTCATTGTAAACTTGCTTACGTTTCTTCAGGGGAAAATGTAATTCATGAGACATTGACGTTTAAAATACTGTCACTAGAATGAATATTCCTCCCCACCTGCAGTGAGTGTTGGCAACACTTTGTTGAGAAGGCTGTGGCTTAGTCAGATAAAGTGAAAGATAATTAATTTTTTTAATTATTTTGAGTATTTGATACATCCTCAGACCATGGCATTTTGTTCTGGTCTTGACTTTTTATTGAGCTAATGAACAAACAGGATCATGAGGAAGAAAATAAACCTATGTCTGCTGTTCTGAGTCTTATGTGTGTTGTTGAGGATGCTACACTGAGGTACATAAAAAGCAAGATATCTGCTTTTTTTTGCTTTTGGTTTTAGTCCTGTCGTTTAGCTGTTAACATCTGTTTTGGCCAGCAGAGGTACCTTTGGCTTCTACTTCCAAATACATAGGTGTGTTTGTCACTAAGTGCCACCTGTGTAGGTGATACTGGACTGCATGGTGGCCATCTAAACCAGAACATCAAACATTTTTTAGTGCCCTGAATTTTAGATTGTGAACATTCATCTTCTTGTTAAAGACAAGCAGTAATGGGTGGTATGTGCTGTAGCACCATGTGCTGTGTAGTGTTGTTTATAGGGCTGTGATGTTATATAAAAGCAGAGTATTTGGGATCACTGGGATCAGTGATATTCCTCCTTTTGGTGTGCAGGGCATCTGTCTTATTGGTATCTGTGGAGGAAAAGCACTCCCAGTTAGCCTGGCACCTGATCAGAGCAGGTTTGCCACTTGTTTGATTGGGATAATTCCCTTGGTTTCTGCTTTATGGCTACCACTAGACAGTGGTGCACAGAGCGATGGGAATAACAAGCAAGGTGTGCACATTAAACTGGACAGAGGGCTCCAGTAAAGGCAGGTTTGCTGGTGTTGTACTTTATTTGAGGAAATTTGCGTAAAAATTTGAGTAAAAATGCAAGTGATGCCAGGCTGGCACACTGACTGCTTGGCAGTGGGAGGAAACATCCCTTGTGCATGTTGTGTTGATCTGGTTTACTGCTCAGTGAGAAGATCTATTACAAACCCCTGCAGGCAGTAGGACTTAATTTAGAAGTAGCTGTTGGTGTAATCCGTGAAGCAGCTATTTAAGTGTGTTGCAGATCTCTTCATGGTGGCTTCCCAGCCCTTGGTTTTGCTCCAGTACAGGTTTATTGTTACATTACCAGAAGACAAATGTTCCGTGAGAAGGTTAAATTTGTGTGGCTGACCCCAGCAGCAGCAGAAAAAAAAAAAAAAAGCTCTTGGTATAGTGTTAGTTGGTACATTTCTGTCTGGAATGGGTAGAAAGGTCTGTTTTAGCACAGTTCTTTGCAGAACAGGAGGACCTGAGGCTGTGCACAGAGCCTTTGAGTACAGATCCTGATTTGTCTTTTGCAGCTCTTAATTCACTGCTTATACTGAAAATCCGTTCAAAACTCGAACTAGGTATTTCAGGTGAAGAACCCTTCAAACTGGCTTTGAAGAGCAGTGTTTCCCCCTAAAATTTCTAGGGGCTCAGGGATTTCTAACACCTCAATACTTTATTTTACTGCCCTTAAAACTGGAAGCAAAGCTGTTAAGCTTAGTAAGCACTGTGCCATTGGCACTTCATAGACTTTATTTTCCCAGAGACTTCCTTCCCTCTCTTGGAGAGCGGTTCACAGCCTGAACTTATGACAAAGAGGAAAAGGGACAAGAAAATATTATCTTTCTTGTTTATAGGCTTTTGCACAGAGGAACTGACTCTGAGGGCTTTTATCAGTGTCCTTCCGGAGACTTTGACATGTTTGGATGGATCTGTTTTGGTTTACAGTTAGGTCCCTGTAACTTTCAGTTCATGGAGTAATTGACTGTTTCATGGCTGTGAGGTTGGGTACCACTTTGTCTCCTCTCTCATGAAAAGTGCTGTATTTTTAATGGGTTTGGTTTTGGTTTTGTGTTGGTTTTTTTTTTGTTTTTTTTTTCTTTCCAATGAGTATTTTAAGAAAGCACATCTGCCTTTACTAATCTGTTGGCTTTTTTCAGTTTATTATTTGTGCAAATGACTTTGTGATTTGAGAATCTTGGGCAGTCACAGTGCTTTGTACAACAGTTTAGTTATGCCTTAGAGATAAACCCTGAGATTTAATCTTTTGGAGTGAATAGATGGCACTGAGGAAATTGTTACACATGTGGATTGTGTAGAAATTAATTCCCTTAAAAACAGGAGGTGGAGGGAGCTGGTGGTATCTTTGCATCACTTTAATATCTACTTTCTTTTTAGGCAGTTCCTTGTAGCTGTGGTAGAGTCATGCAAGGTATCCTTAATTTTGTGCCGTCAAAATGTTAAAAAACTCATCATTTGAAAGGAAATGCCTCAAGGTTTTCAGTCTATACATATAACTCCTTCAACTTCCTATGCTGTTGGGTTTTTTAAATTAAACACTCTGATAATGAGTATTTTTATACATATACCTGTATCAGATTATTGTATTTGATTGTGTAGAATACTTGTGCTTTATTTCCAGTAACAGCCAAAATGAACTCTGCTCAAGAGAGATTTTTATTGGTAATAATATTTAAAAGAGAAATAATAAATAGTGAATACCCTGCTTTACTGTAATAAGGTGCATCTGTCATGCTTGTTTTGTTCAAAAGCAAGAAAAAAGTTGAGCAGTGTTGAGGTCTTGTCTTAGAGATATAAAAATTAACTAAAAATTGCCTACACCTTGCTGTTTCCTTTCAATGCAAGCACTGAACTGAGGTGCACAGGTGTATAAGATGTCAGTGTCCTTATTTTTTGTATGCAAATACATAAATTTCTTGTTCCCTGCCTGTATACAACTCATGTGTCCAGCACTGCACTACCACTGACTCGCCCTTCCAAAATTCAGCACAGCATAAGAAACCTGGTTAGGTCCACTTTACTCCTGTAGAATCCCCTGGAATAGTGAGGCACAGTGCATGAGCTGCTTGGATGGTCACTTCCTCAGAGAGCACACAGAGACTAATTATTGCAGTAATATTTCCACTGCCTTTGCTTTGTGGGGATATTAATGGTAAATCCTAGTTTTCTGTGTTTGTGTTTCAGTATGTATGACCAATTGCCCTACTCTGATTGTCATGGTGGGTCTCCCAGCAAGAGGAAAAACCTACATCTCCAAGAAGCTGACCCGCTATTTAAATTGGATTGGAGTGCCTACAAAAGGTGATGGGTTTACTTTTGTTTACATCAGAAGGACAGGACAGGCATTAGGTGTTTTAAAAACCTGATTTCCAGTAATTTTGTTGCTAACATTGACTACTTTAAAATCCTGCTTTTGTATTTTTAAGCAATAACATACACAGGCTCTCTGTCCTATTTAAATGTTAACCAATTTCTGGCGACTATTTATTTACCTCCTTGTTCTACCAGGTGCCCTAATCAACTCTTTTTTCCCTTATTCTTTTCCACTGCCCTTTATTTTGGTTTATTTAATTTTTTTCCCCTGCTATTCCTTCCCCATTCTTTATGTGGGTAAAAGATGAATCTTGTTTACAAGCAGTTGAGCACTTCTGGATTAAACTTCCAACTTCTCCCATCATTTTTTCTCTGTGAACTTTGTGCCACATGCAATTCTCTGTCTGCTTCTTTGTTTAACTGCATTTGTGGAATGACTTACAGTTTTTTTGTAAATATTAAGAGCCCAATGAACTGAGGCAGCCACTTGCCACTTGTTATCACTCTCTTAAGGATTTATATCAGTGTTTTGAGCAGTAAATGGTTCAGGTTGGCTGTGACAAGGACCTGCCTGTCCTGCCTCATTCCTCTGCTCCTGTGGTGTCTTGTGGGCCCAGGCTGACAAGTAAACAAGACCTAAGTCCATTTGAGGCTCTCAGCAACCTTTGCCTTCTCCTCTGTCTCTGTAGAACAGAAAAAATAGAAAGTTTTAGTGTTCTGTGATCCTGTGTCCAGTGCAGTAATGGTAGCTTTATTGTTATGCCTAGTTAATCATTTAAATAACATTAAACATGTGAAATCATACTGAAGTTTTGGCTGGATATTCAGAGATGTATTTCCTAGTAGCTCTAAGAAGTCAAGATGAAGAGTTCTGGCCTATATTTAAACTGCCTCTTGATTCTAGGGTATAGCTTTTTGAGTTGGCGTTTTCTTAAGCTTTTAGAAACTTGCCTGATGTGCTTTATTTAGAAGAGACATTATGGAGGATATATTATATTGTTTAAGTGTGAGAATTTACAGGATGTTTACAGGATTTAAATTATCACTGGAGTTTGACTGTTTTCACCCAGTTTAACCCTTCTGATGGGCAGTATCAGATACTTGGAGAGTTTGGTTTTATCTGTTAGGCTGAAATGGAGTAACAGTCTAACTAGTTTAGCTGTATCCAAGCTGATAAAATATATGTGATATAACTATGCTTGTATGTTAGATACACATTTGACCTAAATTTAT
This sequence comes from Chiroxiphia lanceolata, assembly GCF_009829145.1. Lineage (NCBI taxonomy): Eukaryota > Metazoa > Chordata > Aves > Passeriformes > Pipridae > Chiroxiphia > Chiroxiphia lanceolata. Next base: position 16,461,523 of record NC_045647.1, on the reverse strand, counting down.
AAAGATATGTTAGGTTTATATGTCACTGTGTAGAGCACTTTACTGTGTGAACTTTGAAAAGCAGAAGTCCAGTATTGGACAACAACAAGATATTGTCCACATCTGGCTCATGCTTGGTTGAATATATCCCAAATACAGTAAAATGGGTAGGTGTGGTTTGCCTCAGTTATAGGAAAAGGTCCATGGGCCACTGTGAGCAGCACCTCAGAAAACACATATGCACTTGTGCTTTATGAAAACTAGAGCACTGCTGCCTAATTTAAAAAAAAATATACCACATAAAGTTGCCATATGAGCTTCCATCCTAAGTTGCTGATTACTGTTTGTCAGAAAGGATGACTTGAGATTCTCTTGGAAAACCACAGAGCCTTCCTGTTTGTGTCATCAATGATGCAACTGTGCTAAAGTTGAAATCAGTGTGAAACCCCTCAGTGCCTGACTGAGGGAATAGATGACAGGCTGCCTAATGCTTCCAGCTGATGGGACTGAGTCAATACAGGATCAGTATCTAGTAGCCCTAACATCTGTTACCCTTTGGCTCTTAATGTCTTAAAATTAGTGTGTGCTTAATTTAAGGAGTGTTCTTGTTCTCTGAGACAGATGGTTCAAATTAGGAGGTTATGTAAACCAGAGGAAAAGATAAATGCCATCTTTCCATGTATCATTAAACCAGCTGGAGAGCTCAAGAGCAGAAGGTAGAGGTAAATAGCCCAGGGTTGGTGTTAGTTGAATCGTTTCAGCCATCAGTTCTGTGTTTTCTTCCTTCCAAAGTCTGCTGTTGTTTAGAATGTGAAATGGTTAAAAATACTGAGGACTTTTGTCTGGGCTTTTTGAAGGAAATGAGGTCAATTAGATGCCTGAATAGAATTGTGTTGCAGTGTGGTTTTCAGATACTAAACCTTGGAAGCTTTTTTGAATAGTTGTGGCTGTGTGGTAGTTGTGAGACCCATTAGCTTTAGGAAACTTTTTCCGTAGGGATGGATGCTAATAATAAGGGCAAAAGATTGTCCCACTAGATAGCATTTTTCCTTTCCTGTGCAGGACCCTCTTGCAGTAACTGTTCCTTCCTATGAAATTCATTACTTCTGATTTTTAAAGGTCTAATGCCTGACAACACTTGCCATCTGATCTTGCATCTTCTGTTTTTCTTACCAGGACCCACCTTTTCATGTGGTCAGTGATCGTAAAAACCATCACAGAAATAACCTGCATTGTTCTATAATCCAAGCCATGCAGTTGACCATGAAAAATTCCATCAGAATTGCTGAATTCAAACAAAACTTGACTTTTGGGGAAATAAGCAATATTTGTATCTTTATCCTCTGCCCCCAATCCCAGCAGCAATCTGTATACAACAACTGGTTCTTGAGCTGTTTTATTCTATGTCTTTTTAATTACAACTCTACAGTTGTGTCTGTTGCTTCTTTTCCTCTTTCCAGAAATCAAGTCTGCCAAATAGCTGTACCTTGGCAGCTTCTCAAACAGAATGCTTCAGTGTGATCTACTGTTACCAAAAAAAAAAAAATAGAAAAAGCTTTGTAGTTCAACAGAAAAAAAAAGCTATAGGTCAGAAACAACTTAAACATTAATTGCATTTCAGAGACCTACTTTCAGAGCTGTTGAATGAAATTAATTAGGGTTCAGTGTCATTGTCTGCTCCGTAGCAAAACAGAACTGTCTTGCCCTAATGCCATACCCAATATTGTGACATTATTTTTTTAAAATGTTTTGGGTTTTTTGTTTTTACAGTGTAAGGTTGTTTTTTTTTTAAATAAACAGAACAGGGGTTGTGAAATAGGACGTACTAATCCTTAAGGAATAGAAGTATTTGAGTGGGGTTCTGAAAATAAGTTTCCACTGCTCGAATTCTAAGTTTTGTTTATCAAAAGCAAGATTGGTTAGTTCTTTTTAGAACTCTTCCTTGCTTAAAGAAGAGCTCAGAGTTTTGGGAGGTGCTACCAGAGTACTGTTTAACTGTGCATATACACAGAAGAAAAAGCTAGTAATCATAATTATTAATACTTATTAATGCTAGTAGTCATTAGTAGTCCTTCATAGACTTTGAGTAACCCCTAAAGGGGTAACTTTAAAGGAGGAAAAGAGTTTGTTGTCCAGGCAAACTGGCAGAGGCACTTCAGTATGGCCAAGTCACTCCACTGAAACTACCTACAGCCCAAATGTTCTTTAGCCATTTCCATGATTTATTGTTGTCTCTGTATTCAAACCCCCTCAAAACACAGGAAGTAGTATGATATGTTAGCTTAATAGTGCTAAGTTGTTTTATCCTTGCAGGTGGTTTGGCTTCAAAGTTGTCATAACTTTTGTCCTTTTTCCACGACTGTTGTTAGTTCCCACTAACACTTGGTTTCCTCTTGGCAGAGTTTAATGTCGGTCAGTATCGCCGAGATTTGGTGAAAAAGTATAAATCCTTTGAGTTCTTCCTGCCTGACAATGAAGAAGGCTTGAAAATCAGGAAGTAAGTCTCTTGGTTATGTTTGGTACACAATGCTAATTGTATTAAAATGATGTCGTGTGTGATTTGCTCTTAGTGGTGGATTTAAGTTGCATTTTTGTATGCTCAAGAAGACCCTTAGGGAGACTGCAGCGTGAAATGAGAGGGAGAAGAAATTCTAGAGAAGCTGGAAAAGTGATTTATTTAGGCTGATTAAAATTTGGAGAGAAGGTTGATTGCTTCTTGATTCCTTTTCACTTTTCAGTAGGCTATGACTACTGTTATTCCTGTAGATATTCTAGGATATTTTCACTCAAAACAAAGCAATTTTAGCAAGTAGTTACTTCTTTTCCTACCTTTTTTAAGGTATCAGTTAATGGACGTGACTCTTTCTGCTACCTAATTCCAAAAATGCCATTTTAGAGCTTTTGTTTTTTGATCATAAAAAGAAGAGAAAAAACCACCACATAATTGCTTTTCTTTTTGGTTTGCATACTGAAATTTTTCACCTGGAGCGCTTTGCACGGACTTGCCATTACCTATTCAAATGAGCAGGAATCAAACCCTATAATTTTCTCCCTGAAATTGTCTTTTTGTCCACCATGCAGGTGCCTCATGCAGTCAGTCAATGCACTGCTTCTAAAATTGCCATGTTTTGCTAATGCTGTGCAAAGCAAGGTCAGAACCAGCGTGAACATCTGTGTGCACGTGAAGCATTTGAGTCTCTCCTCATCTGGAGAGAGGCTGTGCTTCAATGTAGAGACAGACCTTGAGAAGAAAGGTTAGATAAAGAGAAAGGTCTCTTGATTTTAATTCGACATTCACTGTACTTTTTAGTATGTTCAGGAAAGCTTTTAAGAGTGTGCAGCACGAAATGAGAAGGAACAGAAATTTGAGAGGAATGGAAATATTTTTTTAATTTAGGCTACATAAAATGTGGACTGCTTTGTTCTTAGTTCAGTTTCAGCTCAAGAGCCAAAAATGTCTGGACTTTCTTTTGTGGCTGTTCCTCCCCTTGTCCTCTCTCTCCCTTCCCTTTCCCCCTCAGCAGCCCTGAGTGCTGCTAATGCCAAATAGAACAACTTGAACCTCCTAATCTTCTGGGACTAAGGAGTAGCTTTGAGAGGTGCATTACCCTTGCAAGCCACTACATTTTGCTTACAGGTAGAACCAAACCTTTTAACGTGCCTCCGTGTCACCTCTTAGACTAAATGGTGAGGGATATAACATGAAAAGGGCTGTGTGAGCTAATCTGCCTGCTTAGCAATGAGTAAAAAGGGTTTATATTTATTCAGTGAAGATTTGACTGTTGAATCTCAGCTCCTGGCATCTGTTAAATGTGCTAATGTGGAAATACTCTCAGGATTGGAAAGCCTTCATTTCTCTTTTAAGATAAAGCTGTGCGTGCAGAATGTGGTAAATAGAAGAGTTATGAGTTTCAGTCTGGAAGTCAAAATCGAGGAGTAATGCATAGAAGGGCTGTTGAAATGGTCAGGCTTTTATGTTGGTACTGCAAAGAGACTGCACTTACTGGAAATAAATGGGGCATTGTTCTACTAACAAGTAAATCCTGTACAATGTTAATTTTGCCCTCCAGCATCATTTATGTGTTAGGAATCACAATGGACTTTGAAGATAATACTAATTCTGGGGACATAGGAAAGTTGCAAATGAATGTGTTCTTGTTCAGATTTAACACAAGTGTAGGGGTGGGGTTTTTTGGTGTTTGTGTCCTTAACTGCCTCCAGCACTAATTACTGGATTGCTGACTGCAATAGGATGTTATTTTCACCCTAATACTTTGTTTTACTCTCTGTTTCAACACATGTTTTTTTACATAAGCAGTTTTCACACAATAGCTCGAAAGAGAAGTAGTAGATTGGTGAAAAATAGTTGTCTCTTCACCTTAACTTAGGGCCACAAGATAAGAGCCTTAAGTTGTCTTAATTTATTTATTCCCCCCCCCCCTCCTTGGGAACCAAATTAAGAAGCAAATATCTGAATAGCTAATTGGGAAAAGAATACAGTTGCAGGGATGATTCAGCGATGTTACTTTAGATCAGTGAAAGTTTATCCTGGTCAGCAAAGCTCTGGTGGGTGTTCTGTGGTGATGTAAAGGTGTATCAGTTACACAGAGGAGCCAGATGACGTGACCGTGTTTCCTTGGTATGGCTTGGTTGTCCTGGGTTGGTTTTTCCCGTGCTTGGGGGGGGGGAACTGTGCTTTTGAGATAAATTATCTAACGTTTGCAGGGCACAAAAGCGTTAATAAAACGACTTGAGCTGTTATTTGACTTTTACTCTCTCTTATTTTTCAGACAGTGTGCCTTAGCAGCGCTGAATGACGTCCGGCAGTACCTCAGTGAAGAAAACGGGCACGTGGCTGTAAGTTTCTTGTTGAAGACACATTCTTGAGATGCTTCTGTTCTTAACAGTGTGTGTCTGCTGGATAATACACACACTGAGTAATTCCAATAGCTCTTCAGTTTATCAGATTTTTTTCTTTGGCAGTTGTTTGTTAGATCTGCCCTGTTGCTGAAAGGAGCACTTGATTTCAAGGTGATGATGCCATATGAGCAGCTACCTTTGATTTGAGAGGCTAGCTGGGAAGAGGGCAGCAAGAAAAATGTCCCTCTTCTCTCCATGTTGTATAATGTACCGTTAAACACATCTGATGTTTTGCTTGCACCTCTGTTTCTATTTGATGATCTTGTGTTTCAAGTGGAAGGTAGAGACTTGCTGAACAAAAAAGTATCCTCTGTATTGCTTGGCAGTTGTGTTACTGGCATGAGAAATCTCTGAAGAGAGCAGGAGAAACATCATAATAAATTGATGCATACCTGAGTATTTAATAATGGGATGCAAAACAACAGCTGTTCAATTATTGTCATTGCATATTCATTCAGATTAATTTGTGTAATGTTTTTCTTGAGACTACTGACACAACTCTGGTTTTTTCATCAACTGATCAGGGAAAACCATTAACTGTCACTGTAAATTCTACTGGAGACACAAGGGAAACGTTATACTTTAGCAAGCTTCATTCTTAAATAAAACACTGATATGTTCAGAGCTAAATGTAAGTCCTTAGAAGAATGGCTGCATTGGTTGTGTAATCCAGGGCAGGATTTACAACTCTTGCAGATCTTCTGCCCTTTAAAGATTTTCCCTTGCATTTTGAATAGTAGATTCATTGCAGCATCTTTTTTTGTGTAGTAGAAGTTAAAACCTGTGCAGTAGTATTTAATGATGATAATAGGCCAGGAGGAAGATTCTGTCCTGTATTATGTGGTAGGTTTAAATTCTGGTTCCTCCTTTCAAACCCAGTGTACTGCTAGTAGTGCATTCAAAATATTACTCTTCTTAGTATTTAGAAAATAGTATGTGTAAAGTAGGAATGTCTTTGCTTTCCTCTTGAACATGTTGATGTGGTGGGGTAGAGGGAAGGGGAAGTGTTTTCATTGCTTTATTTTACATTGTGGGACTTTGAACCTTTATTTTTATTATCACTAACAGGCTGTGATGCTTTTTAAATTCCTTTTTCTCTCTCCCTGTAATTATTCCTAGGTCTTTGATGCTACAAACACAACTCGAGAACGTAGAGAAACTATTTATAAATTTAGTGAAGAAAATGGGTATAAGGTGAGTCAGAAGCAAAGCAGCTCTGAGCTAATGCCTGGACAAGTAAGGCAGGGATAGTTTTGCCCTTATCTGTACCCTGAGTTTAAGAAATGCACTAGCAAAAGGCACATCCTTCTTAGATGTTTATTAATAATGCATTTTGTGTTCCCAAAAATTTTTCTGAATTAAAAGCCATCCCATCCTCATTTTCCTCATCTGTCACGTTGGTACTGTTTGGAGCTGTTTTGTGCTGTGGCTTCAGTTCTGTCATCCTGGACCTGTAGTTCTGAGTGTACTGTCAGCAAGAACTATTTAAAATATGGTTCTTTGTGCAGTTCAGATTTTTGCTACAGAAACAGGGAAGAAATTCTCTGTTAGTTCTGTACAAACCAAAAACTTTCTGTGGTTTTCTTCCTTCTGTCCAGGATTGTGTGGCATTTAGCTGTTCTCCAGTAAAAATCCATTTCCTCTAAACTTACATCTCCATAAACCTTTGACACAGCAAAACACAGACCTCTCTTTAAGGAGGCCACTCCATTAGCTGAGAGAGGCTTCTAAAGTATTATTTCAGAAGCATTAGTTACTGTTTGTTTGGCTGAATATGCATCCTCTGCATTTATTTCTTTTCCTTCCATGCTACATTATTTTTCTCACTGAAAAATTTTTCCACTCATAAGCATTGTTGGGGAAAAGAGTATAAAGAATGATGCTTCATGGAGTGGTCAGCCAGGAATTTCTGGTGAGAGGGTCTGGAGAAACTTCCTGAGTAAATGGAGGGAAGTTTAACATAGGACACTGCTAAAAAGGCCTTAGCATGGAAGTGGACAATATGCTGCTTGTGTGTGTTAGTCTCCAGAGCTTTTTTAATGTGTTCTTCCTTCCTTCTGTTCATGTGACTTCCATTTGGACTGAAGACTTTTTTTGTGGAGTCAGTGTGTGTTGATCCAGAGGTCATTGCTGCAAACATTGTGGTGAGTATTATGATGGAGGAAAGTTTGCTTTAACCTCTCAGTACTTTCAGAAGTACATTGTAAGAACTTCCAATAGGAGAAAACCCCCACATTAGCTCCCATTAATGGAACAGTTTTCATTTATTTTCCTGTCCATGTGAATGTTACTAACTCAGAAGTTTAATTTCTCTGAAGAATAATTATTTCTGCTTTACGTGTATTTTAATTAACTTCCAGACAAAGCTTCTTGTTGTGTTCTCCCCCTTCCTATTTCTTTAGACGTCCATGAAAAAGGGAAAGAAACTTATGTACTGCTCTCCTGGTTTTATTTTAAACAGCAAGTGAAGCTGGGTAGTCCTGACTATGTTGATTGTAGTAATGATGAAGCAACAGAAGACTTCATGAAAAGAATAGAGTGCTACAAGAACTCATATGAGACGTTAGATGAAACTCTGGACAAGTAAGTGATGAAACAATACTGTGATCACAACTGGTGATCCAGTATTATTAAATGTTTTCTTAAGGGTTAGAGCAACCTGTAGTGGGGATTAGGGCTTTCAAGTCATGTTTTTTAATGGCTTGAGCTCTCTTTCCTTTGGCAAATTAGAGAGAGTTGACTTGGGGAGCGTAGCCTGGAAACTTCCTTGTTTGAGGAAAATTGGCTAACAAGTCTACTCTTGGACAATATTTTTTTTTGATTTTTCCCACTTGGAGAATGGTATGATTCTTCTGGGATAGAACCAGCATTTAGGAATTATTCCAGACTTGCTACGGTGATTGGTTGGTACTTGTTTTTTTTAGTGTGTAGAGGAGACTTGAGTGATTTATAAGCATAACTTAATTGGTTGGCATGGTTAAGATTAATTATGAACACATCACTCTTAAAAATGTGACTTCGAAATTTATTTATTTGTGCTTGCAAATTACCCTGCAGGTTCAGGACTGTGAGAAACTGTCTTAGCTAGGTTGTTTATCCTCATGCCAAAGCATTCTTCTGTTCCTCATTAACTTTGAACTCTTGAAAGTAAGATAGGGATGAACCATGCGAGGAGGAGCCCCGCTTCTCTTGCTACACTCCAGGATTTCAGGGTGGGATTTGGGGCTGCAGTCATACCGGGTGATCCTGGGTTGTTCCAGGACCAGAGCTACAGAGAAGGCTGAGCTGCATTTTAATGTAATTGGGTGTCAGCAGCGTGAAGCTGGTTCAGTCGGCTCAGTTCATGCGTGTAATTTCTGTGATGGACCTAATGGTTGTGCCTGGCTGGAATAGTAATGATTAACTCCAAAGAACGCTAGCAGGGATGAGGTGATGCTCGTTTCTCATCACCTCCATTTGATTTTAGTATAAGTTTTCGTGTTTCACTGTGGTATGAGGACTCAAATGCATCGCTAGAAACCAACAGCGGTTATTTTCAGCTTATTAGACTCCCTTCCTTGTGAAAACTAGAGGCTACTCTAAAATTATAGCTCAGATGAGAAAGAATAAGAAGTGAAAGTTGAAATTATTAGCTGTCTGATGCTGAGAGAAGGTAGTGGTGGGGTAAATTACAGTACTGTTAATAAGTAGTTGTTGATAGAGCGGTTGAGAAAACATCTTGCTTCAGACTTGTCCCGTGGTCCTTCTGATGCCCTGGTATTTCTGGAGGGATTAACTGAGATGGGGAAATAGTGACTGTGCCTTTTGGCCCTGGGTGCAATCAGACACTGAGGGAAAGTGTTTGTAACCTGGAAAAAAAATCAGGTATTATAAAATAGCTGGATATCTTATTCAACTGTGGTAACTTCAGTGACTCCACTGAGTCTTTCTTTCAGTGGGAGGGCTGTGTTTCGCCAAGAGTAGGATCTAGATTTGGACAAAGTGCAAGTAAAGGGAACAGAAAAGAAAGTTATGTGAAAGGAATAGAATTCATCCTGTACCTTTGGAGTATTGCATTGTTTCTTAGGACTAATGCATATTCCATGGGTATTTGAGGATTTTTTTCGTTTCTTTGGCTTGTTGCCCCTTTGTTTTATAATGAGAAGAGAAGGTGGAAAGATTGTTTTATGTGCTAATAGAAACTATGTGGAATCTTACTACTTTTTTTTTCCCCTCCTTTATTTGCTCATGAAAGGGATCTTTCTTACATTAAAATTATGGATGTCGGAAGGAGTTATCTTGTGAACAGAGTGATGGATCACATCCAGAGCCGGATTGTCTACTACCTCATGAATATCCATGTGACTCCTCGGTCAATCTACCTCTGTCGACATGGAGAAAGTGAACTCAATCTGAAAGGGAGAATAGGAGGAGATCCTGGGCTGTCTGTCAGGGGGAAAGAAGTATGTACCTGCCGGACAAGCGTGGCGGGGTTTTGTGTGGGTCTGTGCTGTGTAGTTACAGCTTTCCTCCTCTACGGCCTTTCCTCTCAACATATTTAAGAAGGGCTTCTTTTAGTTGCATGTTTGGGTGGTGGAAACAGGGTGGACACTTTGTGTGTTGTGATTTGGTATGTGCTCTTTTATCTGTTTGCCTTTCTGTTGGCTGAAATTCCTCTTTATCCTGCAGCACAAAGCAGTTGGCGAGAGGGCTTTATTTTTTAAACTGTATCTTTGTAAAATCCTGACTAGTTGGATAATCGGGAAAATACACAAGTTAAAGCTGAAAGGAAAATTCCTGGAAATGAAGTTAGGAACCGCAGAAAACTTGTATTTTCCTTGTACTACTTTTCTTTCCTCTTCTCTTGCACTTGGATAATGGAGTGTGTTGTATTTCTTAGCGAAAACTTTGACAGTATTTTGGAAAAGTTATAATGAGTTTACAGAGGCTAGAGCCCATATATTCCAAAGGGAACACAGTGTGTTGGCTCTGAGCCCTCATCCAGTGTCTCATGGTTTTTCTTTCAGTTTGCCAAAAGCTTGGCACAGTTCATTAATGAGCAAAATATCAAAGATCTGAAAGTGTGGACGAGCCAGATGAAAAGGACGATTCAGACTGCTGAAGCCTTGGGAGTGCCTTATGAGCAGTGGAAGGTTTTGAACGAGATAGATGCAGTAAGTTCTTCTCTTTAAAGCGTCTAATAAGTTGCTTTGATTGCTAGGGATGAAGGAAGTACTTAGTACTTTAATAATATGCCTTTTATGGGATGGAAAGTCATTGAAGCTGCTTCTAGAGGCTGGAAAAATTGTCATTAATTCCTGTTAACAAGGCTAAGCATTTTATTAAATTGTGCCATAGTTAATATTTTCTTGCTGTGTCTTTCCCAGTAAAACATTTCCCTGCAGAAACCAAAATGTTATGAAATTTTGGGTAATTGGGGGTTGGAAAGAAGTTTAGGGTAGGTGTGGCTTGCTAGTTGGCATTTTCCAAGTGCACTTCTAAGATATATAAGCAGGCTTAATAGATGAAATGTGACCTTGCTTGCCCATGTATGTAACTTTACCTATATAGGGATTAAATGATTCCTTCTAACCACATCTGAGTCCAGCTGAGTGTCCTGTTTATCACATGTGACAATTTTAAGTGTCAGAGTAACAAAATGAAATTGTTAAAGGTTATTTATATATGGTTTTATTTAACAGTGATATCTGCTTTTGGCACTGCTGGAAATACATGGGTTTTAATTATTTTCATAACCTACAGGGAGTGTGTGAAGAAATGACATATGAGGAAATACAGGAAAATTACCCACTTGAATTTGCACTGAGAGACCAAGACAAATACAGATACAGATACCCTAAAGGGGAGGTATGCTATTTTTAATTTTTTAAGGTGAAGGGCTTCCTTGTCTTCTTGAATACATGCACGCTGGCCTTAGGAAAAAGACATTTTAAAATTAATGAAAAGTTTATTTGTTGTACTTTCTCCATAGGAAAGTACATCGGAGCTTACACCGATTGAGCCCAGACCATTTAAATTGATTCAGGGCTTGAAAAATAGAACAATAAATTTAGAAAAACAGTGGAGAGCTTTGATCTTGTGGGCATGGTTCCTGTGCTGGTCCTGCAGTGATAAAGCAGGAAGAATTGCAAGGCTTCAGCTGTTGCATATGCAAAAATACTGCCAAGTCGGGCAGTTTCTATTCGTCCTTGCTCTGGGTGATGGCTGTTTTGCAGGCAGCTCTGGATGAAATGCTGGGGGAATCTCAAGCCACTGTTGGTCTTTCACTTTATTACACTCCTTGCCTCTGGGAAAATCAGTTGCTGACAGCTTTTCTGAAGCAACCCCATTACAGTGCAGCAATTACCAGATGGTCACAGGGTCTGTCCGTGGGTGCTGAAGGCTCAGGATTCTGGGCAGCAGGGTGGAGGAGTAATTGGACCAGCTGCTCGCTGTTTGTGTCATGGGGAACCAGAGCTCTGTCATCTTCTTCCTCAGCAGTCAGGAGCAATCACTGTGATAAGAGCAGCGTTCCTGGGAGTGTGACCCCGCTCTTACTAATGAGGCAGTCATTAAGCCTGCTGAGTTCTCCTAATCCATTTGAACAAGGACTGTTTGTTTTTTGAACCGGTGCCGTCCTCCGGGGACGGTGACAAACATTTCAAACTCCCTCAGTGCCTTGGGGTGATTAGTTGAGCTCAGCCGTTAGTCAAAGGTAGATTTGTGCGTTTGTCAAAGGCAGTTTTGTGTCCCTGGTAACAGTCCGAGGGGGTTTGCACAGCTCGCTGGAGACCAGGGGCTTCCTCTTGCCCGGGGCTCAATCAGCAGGAGGCTTTCCATCCTGCCTTGGGACCAGGGCAAAGGCTTTTGCTGTGGTCAGTCCTTGTTCTTCTGGGCGATGTACCAAGTTCTCTGCATTTACAGTGCATGACATGTTTTGGAAGTGTTGTTTTTACTGTGGACATGAAAATTGACTTAAGGGTGCACAAGCAGAACCCCTGCTGTTTACCAGCAGCAACGTTCCTGCAGCAGATTCCCTGTGCACATGCAAGAGCATCCATTCTCCTCGCTCTGTGACTTCTGGTGGGATGCTGGCTGCTGTCACCAGGCCACTTCGACAAGCCCTTGGTTTGTTTTCAAAGGGCAGCCTGAACAAGTCGGGCTTTGTAAAGTCTTTGAGTGCTTACTGTAGGCTGGGCTTCCCAGATTTTTGCTTGGAAGAGGGATGCTTTTGAAGATGAGGTATGGAAAGCGATGTGCAAGACTTAACCTGTATATTTGCAGATGATGTGAATTAAATTCTAGGGATTTTGTGGAAATTCTTGATCAAAGTGGCTAATTTAATAAAGCTTTTCCATGAAGGAGATTTATTTTATGTGTCTGCACTTTAATAGTCTGGAAGACTCGAACTGTATGCTCAATTTAAGGAAAATTATTATTGCAGTGTTTGTCTGTGCACTAATATATAGATGACTAATATGAAAGTAAGATCCCCTGTATATCCATACACTGTTCAAAGAGTTTTCCCTTTTTAATGTGCTGTGTATTTCTCCTCCCCACCCAGTCCTATGAAGATCTTGTTCAGAGACTGGAGCCGGTAATTATGGAACTTGAAAGGCAGGAAAATGTGCTTGTCATATGTCACCAAGCTGTCATGCGCTGTTTGCTCGCATATTTTCTTGACAAGCCCGCAGGTAAGTCTCCCTTGATATATTACAGATGGTCTGTTTTTTTGAAAATTACCTGATTAGGCTTCCAAACAGTAAATTCTATCAGTTTCCTTTATCATCGGGGGTGGCTGTGTTAGGCAAGGACCCAAGTGTAATTTTTTTATATTCGACCCACACATGAATCTTGGTAGTTGATGTTATTGAGCTGCTCCTCACCTGAAACAGTGATGCTTTTTTGCTCTGTTTGATTAGCATCTCTGTTTGCATGCTAGGGAAGAAAACAGATATAATGTCAGATAAAAACTCATTTAAGTGGTTGACCTGTAACATAATAGAGAAGTTACTTTTAACCTATGTTTCATATTTAATTTGTGGTTTGATTTCTCAGAACAACTCCCTTACCTGAAGTGCCCACTGCATACTGTCTTAAAGCTAACCCCGGTGGCTTATGGTAAGTGGAATTAAGTGTATGTAATATATGTCTAACTGTACTGTCTTTGTCATCAGGAAAGGTTGTGAAGCATTTAAATCAAACCTAAGTTTATTTTGCTTTAAAATGGAATTGAACTGTTGGGTCTGACATTGCCTGTATGCCTGCACAGCTTTGGTTAGAATTGATGAATCCTTTGGATTACATTTGCTTTGCCTTATGCCAGGAAATAGGTATGTGTTGGTGAAGGCCTGGAACCACCAGAGGCTGTAAGTGCTAGAAGAGAGTTCTGTGCTCAGTTCATGTGCTGTTTCGCTACTTCTTCTGGCAAACCCATGCATTTACACGTCTGGTACAGCAAGATCTCATTTTTCATTGATATATCGAAGGGTATTGCTTTTTAGAAGATAGGCCAATTTACATTTTTATAGGTTTATCATCTTACAAAAGCTGTTCCCTTAGCCTTTAATAGCTTTGTTCTCTTTTCCTGAAGTATTTTTTTTTCATGGACCTTCACAGTACCACATGCATCACCTTGTTTGTTGATGCTGGCATCGTTTGTCAGCAGCTGTTACCAGTGCTTGGCTCAGGGCCTTTCACTGGGCTCCTCTGCCAGCTTGGGCACTGTGGGATGTGGGTTCTGACATGCTCTGTTTTGGGTTTTAGGCTGATTGCTGATGAGGTTTTGTGTGTCTTTTAACTTCAGCTCGATGTGTACCTGCTGTTAGTTTAAATGATGGCTGAGTTATATCTTCTGATATTTTATCACACTGCAGAAGATCATCTACAGAGAACTATTGGCACATCTCACCAGGAAATCGATGCCCAAAAATGCTAGTCCAGTCATTAATCAGAAGTGCAAAGCTGTCTTTGATTATCAGCTTTGAAAAGTAGCGGTCTAGACCTGTACTTTGTTTAATTGTTAAGTTTCAAAAAAAGTTGAAACGAAGTACATTACAAAACAAAGTAGCTGCCACACTGGGAAATCTGCCTGAAGAGATTTTTCTCATTTAATTGCTGCACTGTCCTACAGTAACAACTGCCTGTGCTGTGGTGACATCTGGTGTTCCCGGCCTTGCATGACAAGCTGGAGTTTTGAAAATAGAGATTTAGAGCAGTTAAAACTTCTTTTTTATTTATTTGTTTTGGGTTTTTTTAGCTGAGTTCTCTTTACTCACTTATCTCTGCATGTTTCCACTGAGAGGTTTTTGTTTGGGGTTGTCTTTGGTTTTGTGGGGGTTTTCTGGTGAACTTTTGTTGTGTGTGTTTGTTTGCTTGTCTGATTGGTTGGGGTTTTTTTGTGGGTAGTTGGGTGACCATTCATAAACTTTAAGAGGGCCTGGATGTTTGCAGTGTGTGCTCACACAAAATGAGGAAGGAAACAAAACGGTAGGAAATAACTGTCCTTACCCTTTTGACTTCAGTGAAAGAAATGCCATTGTCCTTTTTTAAAGCATTTGGTATGTATGTCTGATTAGCACATTTCAGTCAACCTTCTTTTTGGAATTCAGCCATCTGAGGACACAGGAGTAAATAGTTTCTACAGTACTGATCTATGGCATTATTTCAAGCTGATGCATCGCTTGGCTCCAGCAAGGCAGGATACAGGATCAGACCTGGTGTGTTTGATACCTTCCAGCTAATCCTGTTCTGGGGAAATGCCTCTCCCAGGAGTTCGCTCATCCTGGCACTGGAAGCAGCATCATTCCCACCTTGAGTGTCTGATCTGCAGTAGGGGAACATCTGTTAGAGCCTGACAGTTGGATTAGGATAAATGAGACCTTTGCCCAGCAATCCAATGTAGTGATGGTCTGTGTGGGAGCACACAGGAAAGAGAAACTGCAGCTTGCTGTAGGGATGAACTTGGTCATCAGTAATTAAAAATGAGCTGGGCGTGTGCACGTTGTGGAGTAACTCATGTCCCTTTAGTTTATATTTAAAGCTTTCCATATGATGCTTTTTTCAGATCTTAAGCTCAGTAAGGACTGAGAGGTCTCTGGAAGTGTCTGCTGTGTAACCAGGCCTTAGTAATGGCCAGCAGCAGAGGCCAGAGCTTGTTTTGGCTTGGTCTCAAGGGTCACAGTGGATCTGTGAATGGAAAGATAACTAAAGGTCCTGTTCCAGTGGGAGATGTGTGCTTTTCCTCCGTAAAACCTGTTTTATGGTTGACTGTTTCTCTGAGTGCTGGCCCTCCTGCAGTGTTTGCTCATAGTGTTTGTGACAAACGGACTTTCTCAGAATAGGTTTCCTTAAAGGAAGGTAAATACTTGGCTTACTGATTTATTTTTTTTTAAGTGCATTGTCTTTCTAAGAAATTAGTTTTTTTCTGTCATGTGCTAATTCTGTGGAGTGTGTTATGACTTCAGGAAATAACTGAGGAGAAAAATCTGACCACCTGTTTGTGATAGAAGATGGTCTCTGTGGTAGGTCAGAGGAACTGACTATTAATGAATGTCGTGTAGAGTAGGAGTAGCTTATAAAGGTCATGCTCATGTGAGATAAAACAGTGTTTGGCAATCAGATATTTCTTAAAATGCTGATCCCATGGTGTATTGAGTAATTATGTTATAACCTAAGTTTATACCATCTGGGAAATTGTTTCTTCTGGCTGTTTAATTTTTCTTGCTTCACTGGAGTTTTGAATTTTTGAGTGTAAAGCAAAAGTTCCTTTTCAGGAGTCAACTTTAAAGTTCCATTTAGCTGGGAGCAAAAACTGTTTTGCATGTGTAGGGGAATGGGGGTTGCTAACAACACACTGTACCTTTTTGTAATTGTTTTCATGTTTAAAAATGAGAGCAGCATTTACCTTCTGTATTACAATGAAATTCTAAGAAATCTAGGATGTTTAAAAACAAAAAAGGTACAAGCAAGAACTTTCTCACTTGAACATTCGTGTATATTTAAACAAATAAAAATTTGTTTCCAAGAAAATAATGATAAAGCTAAGGTGAGGAGATGGATTATCAGATTGAGAATAGTGTTCCTCCAGGTGGAATAGATTCATTTCAGTAGCTTTAGCTCTTCAGAATTCAGGAAATTCTGGTATAAATCAGGAGGGAAAGTGATTAACCTTCACCAACTCAAAATTAGATTGCATCTTACTCTAACTTCACTTTTAAAGCAGATTCATTTAAAAATGTGTTTTTTATCAACAGGATGTAAAGTAGAATCTATATTTCTGAATGTGGAAGCTGTAAACACACACAGAGATAAACCTGAGGTAAGAATATCTCTCAAACTGGAGAACATGATGTAATGTACTGTCTGAGCTGATTTTTATTGTCCTTGTGGTTAGAAGTGATTTGATAACTCAACTGAGAGTGTATTTAATTTTATATATCAAGCTTTAATACTGGTTTACTCTTGGTGGTGGGTAAATCCTTTTTATTGAGCAAATTTATCTTTATTATATGAGTTAGAGCTGGAGTAGTTTATCTTCAAAAAATGAATGTGAAGTTGAAGATGTGGTGTCCACCTGAAAGCTGCATAAAGTTCTGCCAGGCTTTGTCATTGAGCAGAAGTAGGGTGTAGTCAAAAAGTTATGTTGTGAATGCCATGCTTGTTTTGGAGAGAGAGAGAGAGAGAGAGAGAGAGATCATCAGCTTTTTCACCCCTGCAATCCTTGCTGTACGAAAAAGAGGAATTGATGGTGTCACCTGTGTTTTAAGCCAAAGCTGGAGAGGAAGACTAGATCTCAGGATACAGCAGGACAACTAGGGCAAGGGAATTGAGTGTGTTTGTGAAGTGTAAGTGGAGATCAGATGTCAGACCGTGGCAGCTTCGTGCTCTCCCTGTGTCAGGCACGTGTTTCTCTGCTTCTGTGTTGGCCTGAGCTTAGGTTGATTCTGCTGCTTGTGCAAAGCTCTTCCATTGCTGTGTTCTGAAAGTGATGTGAAATGTGCCATGATTAAAAATCTCTGGTTCCCTTGCAGAACCTCATGCTAATGCCCCCAGGTGTGGCACTGACTCCATGCTGAGGTTACAAGCAGTGCCTGCTGGTGAACTGAAAGTCAGTTTGATAACATGAGAAAAGAGGACCATGTTTGGTGGTTTTCAGAACAGTGGTTTATGGTGGAAAGGAATATAATGAGAATGAGGTTTTATGTGTGTATTCAATAGGGCATGTGAAACAAAATGCCTTTCTTACCTGAGGACACAGTTTTGTGCAGAATTCATGCTGGAGGGCTCTGTGAAGAAGTTTTGTTGTAATGCTGTGGGCATTCTGAGTTGTGAAAATACTTTGGGTCATCCGTAGCCAAGACATTTTCTGTTAGACAATGGTTCTACATATTTCTCTCTGCTCCCCTTTCTGCTTTACCACTTCTGTATCTTAGTTTGGTTTGTCAGGTTTAGGAAATCTGTTTTCACAGTGCCTGAAGTTGGAGAAGCATAGTGAAAATAAATCAGGATGTCTTGGAGCAGTAGGTTATCCATGTTAAATAATGTAGAGGAACAGAATCTTTAGTTTGGCTGATTAAAATATTGGTGCTGAATTTACAGCTTGCTAAATGTCGTTGAAAATATCATTCCTCTAGCTGAGGGGGTTTATTTCAAGGGAAAAAGCTCTGCCTGAATCATCAAGTGACTCTCAACATGCCTAGCAAGTGATGTGGCTGTGCTGGTGTGGGGTGCCTCTATTCCAGGTGCATGTAGAGGATCATGCAAACAGGTACATTGCAGTGGACACAAAGAGACAAGACTAATTGGAACAGAAGTAAATTGAGTTAATGAATTTTAAAAGAATTAAAAAAAGGAGCAGAGGCATTTTTATTAAAACCCCTCAAATTCTCTTCTCCCTCTGTCCTGAAGGAAACCCAGCCTGTTGACTATGGATGGTGACACACTGTTCATTTAGGAGGTCTGATTAAAGGACTAAGTTGGTCCTGTCTGCATTTAAATGTTGCTCAGGGAACTATGAACATTTCAAAAGCTTTTATTTTCATCACCTACAAAAATGTTAATTACTTCTGTAAAATTAAGTTTTCAAGTGGTCTATTGAAGTCAGAGCATTTAATTAAATGCAGCATCACATAAGAGCATTGTTAAACAATGAAACTATTGGACTGAGAATTGCCCAGTGGGCTGTTCTGTGCCCCCACCAGTCACTTGTAGTCCAGAACAGTGCCCTCCTTTTGGGCTCAGCTGAAAGCATCTATTTTCACGTGGCAGAAATGCAGGCAAGGCTCTGGAGTCTTTCTTTGTGGTATGTGTGAACTTCATTGTACCATGGTGGTTTTGTCTGGAGCGAATTGAAGTCTTGTGTTTGTCAGCAGTATAGTGGCTGAAGTTCTGACCTCTTCCAGTGAAGGAGTCTATGGTCTTTTACTGAAAATAATTCAGGGGAGTTGCTGTGGGTCCCCCCTTTGGGCCAGAAAACAAGCACTGGGGTGAAGTGTCTGCTTAGCTGGTGAATGACTGACAGGGAGATTGCTCGTAGCACGAAACCCAGGTTTCCTTTTGGAGTTTGGGGAGGGGAGAGGGAGATGGTAGTGAAAGGTGTGAAACTAGTAAGACTCAGGCAGCCTGTCAGCATGAAGTTTGAAGAGGCTGCAATGATTTGGCCTAGAATGGGTCCTGGAGGTAACTTCAGAACAGTTTATCACAGTCTGCTCTCCTGGTAGAAGGGAGAATACTGATTGGCAGGGTCTTTGGGACTTGCATGAGGTGTACGAGGCAGGTGTGATTCCTGAGCTGGTTCCATGTGGCTGCACTCAGCTGTACTTGCCAGCAGGAGCATTTGGCCATGCTGGGCTCTTGGTTTTGTTTGGTTTTGAATAATTGAATGTAATGTTTTTTCTGCAGCCTTTGCAAAGTGAGGTGACACCTAGTTGGTGTAACCAGCCTTGAAAGATTAGCATGTCTAAGAATATATTTTTTAATTTTGCCAGGGTTGTTATGTGCCTGTTACACAAATGTTGCAAGTCTTCTCTTGGGACAGAAGTACGTGGCATAGTTCAGTAAAACACTGCAAGTTGCTTAATGGATAGATGTGTATGTGCTGAAGCACATGATTAAGTAGGTTCCTACTTGGGCCTGTAAAAGAGTTCTTCCTAAATGTGAATGACTTGAGCTTTTGGTAGTGCTGTCAGCGTGGGGTCAGTGATTACTGTAAATACATTTTCCTGCTGTCTCGCTCTGGGACAGTGACAGGCTGTCAGTCTGCTGCACTCTCGGGGTGTGGGGGGTTAAAAAAAAAAATCTCTGCTTCTGAATGAATGCAGCTGTGTACTTGTGAAGGAATCTGATTGGTGTTTTTGTTGCTCTTACTGCTGCATGATAAATATTCTCTGTATTTTTATTATTATACAGAATGTAGACATTGCCAGACCTCCCGAGGACGCTCTTGTAACAGTCCCTGCTCACCAGTGAGTCCTGTGTGCTGATCAACTATGGAACTTGGGGTGCTGTTTTCATCCTACTGCTTCAAAATAAATTGAAAAACTAATAATTTCAATCACTTTGAAATAAAAAAGCCCCACCCCAACCCAACTCATAATCCAAACCAAATGTTTGTACAGCATATGATTTGAAAAGATTATCAAATTGCAATAAAACTATTGCACTGGCTGATTTATTGTGGATGAGTTATCAAACATTGATTGGCTCTTGCTGGAGTGCTGATTTTGTAAATTGCTGTAATTTAAATATCCTGCAGCATTAGGTTTTATTGTAGCAGCCAGCAATCATTTAGTGTTAGTTGCAGTGAAAGCCATGAAGCACATCATCCTGTGAGAGATAAGTCTGAAGTTGCTTTTCTAGACACCAGTACTATCTATTTCAGTGCCCTTAGGAGTGATTGGACTGCTATGTGATGTAAAATAACAATCCATAGTTACTGTAAAACCCTAATCCTGCTGGTCCATAGCACTAGTAGTCTCCATGTGCTGATTAATGATGTACTGTTGGAAAAGGGTAGCAAGTCTTCACTTAGTTCCAGGACAATTATTCAAAGAACAGGAATGTGCATAAATGTTTTTAGTATATGACTTTTGTTAACAGATGTTCTGCATTAACTAGGCTTTAGGGTTTGCCCGTCAGCAGAAGCGATTTTAAATTCCCTCTTTTCCTGCTTCTTGTACAGACATGGCTGATCAAGCATTTAGAGTTCTGCTCCAGTTGTTTTGTACCCAGATTTTATCTGGGCTCCAATAAGTAGCATTTAAGCAGACTGTTTCAGACCAGGGAAGCAGACCTAGTCAGAGGATTTTGAAGCTGGGTTGTCCAGCAGACAGGGTGTCTCAACCAGCAGGACATGAATCCAAAAGTAAGTGACAGCAAAGCCTCTCACAGGCTGCAGGTTGTTGGGGATGTGGTGCCTTGGTGCCTTTTTGGGCACAATGGGCAACCTGTGGCCATGGAATCACCTGTGCCATTGAGTAGACACCACTGAGGCTGGGAAAGGCAGAAAAGTCACCACATCCTGGAACTGTTTTCTAAGGGGGTCTTTTAGTCTTGAATGTAAGCAAGAGTGTAGGTTGTGGAAAGCTTTTATATGTTGGGTTTCTCAGGTGATACGTTTTTCCAAAACCTGGATTTCGGAAAAAATGTGTGGCGTATCTGTGCTTCTAAAACTGTAGTGAAGTTTTCAGAAATTTAGAGCAATTGGGAATGTGTGCCATAACCAAATAACCTCCTGGCCAAAAAAGCCTCCTGCTGCACTGGTTGGTGTTTAGTTAAGCCAGTGTCCCAGGATGGGCTGGGACTGGGGGAACCTGGATCATTTTCCTGTTGCTGTTTGTGACCGTGACATAGGAGTGTTTGGTCACTTTTCCATGTTTAATTGTTCCAACCTCTGGGCATGAGCTTTGCTGTGAAAGATGCTCTGGGGGAAGAGACCTGAGCTGCCATACCCTCTTGCACACACCAGTTAGTGAGTCTGGTTGCTCTTACCTGACAGTTGAGGTAGCATTCCCAAGGGGTAGCAGGGATCTGGCCAGTCAGGTACTTAGTAGCTGCACGGAGACAGCTTGGAGTGCTGTCACCTCTGCAGGCCACAAGTAAGGAAATACCATTCAATTGAAACTAAATGTGTTGCATTTTTGATGGAGCCAAAATGTGTGCGGGCGTCTGCTGTGGAAAAACTGAGTTTTGCTGCTTGAGAAAGGAAGGCTCGGGCTGTCAGAGAAAATGGACGGGGAGGATGGACAGGGCAGGAACTTGGCTGGAGAGGAAAGCTGAGCTTGACTGTTCTGGCAGAAGTTGTAGAGGGAGGCGAAGCAGCAGAAGCACCCAGGACCCTCCACCCCTGCCAGCTGCTGCCAGCCCCATTTCCTGGGGCTGCGGCTCCGTGTTGTTCTCTGCTGAGCACAGCACTCGTTGTGCTGATGTGTGCAGCGGATATTTAAAAGCAGAATGCTCTGAGGGGTCTCCTCTTACAGCATGATTGCTCAACAGTCCTCTCTGCCTTACTTCCTTAGTAACAGAAGGGCCTGATGCTGGACGGGAAGTGGCAGCAACAGTTTGTGGCACGGCTTTGCAGAGGGAAGGCTGGCTGATAGGGGGCTGGAATGTTTGTATCCTGCTGTTTATTTCTCTGTTTATGCCTGTGCTGGTTCTTGTCCTTAGAGGCTTCTTCCTTTTCCCTAGAAGAGCCTTTCTGTAAAATCTTCCTGTTCTGCTGTGAAGATCAGAGAACACCTGTAGCTAAATCAAAGTAAAACTGAGATGGCAGGGCCTGTCCTGTTCAGAGACTCACAGCGCTTTGCTGGGGGAGGCTCTGTTCTGTAGGAAAAAAGTGTACAAAGGGAAGAGTATAATGAGGAGAAGACCAGTGGTGGTATAGGAGCGTATTTGAGTTAATCTATGTGTTTTGAGTCTTTCCAGGGAGGACTGGGTGAGATGGACCCTTGTGTAAGGCAGAGTGACACTGCTCCTGCCTCGGACAGTGGGCTCTGGAAGCAGTGAACCCCTACCTGGTCTGACTGAGTGAGAGTCCATATCCCTTGGTAGAAATAGTATTTAGAAGAGGTGAGTGTGGTTTTTATTCCCACTCCTGTGTTTCCCAGGCTCTTCAGACCGTGTTGCTGCTGGTGTGTGGCAGTATTATTCCCAGGATGGTGGTTTGTCCAGGTGTGCTTTGGAAAGGCAGTGCTGAGCAGTTGCAGGGACACCTTCTGGTCCCAAAAAGAAGGCTTTAACCTCAGTCACCTTTCTAAGCAGCAGCACTGTCCTCATTGCACAGCTTTTACCTCTCAATGCCCTTGGCTGTTCTGGAAGCAAATACAATCCCAGCTGCCATCAGCTCATCTAATGGGATTCCTATGAGTAGGAATCCATTTATTGTTAATGAGGATACTGGTCCCTTTCTAAGCCCCTGTTCATCTGGTCTCCCTCTCATCTGTTGTGTTTGTCTAAGAAGCCCTTGGGGGGTGTTTATTAGGGTTTATCCCAGTTTTCTTCCTTCACTGTGACAGTTCAGTGCTTCGCTTCCACAACCTGTTTGTATTTATTCAAATCCAACCACTTTTTGCTTTCAACTTTCTTGCCTGTGTATTGATATTCCCTCTGGGTCTGTCTCACTTGCTAAGGTGCTGCTTCCATCTGATACAGCTTATTTCAGTCAATGAGAGGTATCTTCTGCTGTGCCTTAATCACCTTGTTTCCTTTTAGTTTCATGTTAGAGCTGTCTACTCCTTGCTGCTTGGGGATTAATTTCCAGTACCTCTGGATTCCTGCATACTGATGCTCCATTTCATGCTCCATTTAATTTTCTTCGAATCAGCATCAGATGATCAGCTTAAAACATTTCGGCCAATATTCTTGGAGTGCCTGTGGGAGACATATCCACAGTCCCAAGGAATTTCTGGGTGTTTTGCATAAGTTGCTAAGAAAAACACAAACAAACACACCAAATGCCAGCATATTCTGTTGGCTGGTTGTTTTTTCCCCTCCTGTGTAGTCATGCAGAATATGACTTGTTCTGCCAGCTCCTTGTGTTCTTAGACAGATGTTGATGCTTTCTGTGTGTCTCTTGGTGTAGAAGAGATGCTTCCTCTAGAAGCTTCTTTCTGAAATAGGGTTGTTGCTTTGCTTTCCTTCAAAGAGAGAAGTCAGAGTGGGTTGGGCCATGTGCTGGTGTGTGCAGGGGTTTCCAGGACTCTGCCCAGCAGCATTTGTGGGTGTGTGTGTGTTCTCAGAAACCTTGGTGTGGTGTTTATGGTGGAAAACAAGGGAATTTACCTGAGAGCTTGAAGACTGATGAGAAAGGAAAGGGCTGACATGGATGTAGGAGAACTGATAAGGGTAGAAGTGATGTTGGCACACTTCAACCCCCAGACAAAATCTGGTGCTGCTTGTTTATGTCCTGTTTTGTTAAGAAATGGCTAAAGATCTAGAAACTGGGATTGGGGAGAGGATTGAATTGCTTTTTAAGTTGATATGTTTTGACTGATGGCGTTGTGTGTCTGGTGTGCTGAGAGTGCCCCTTGCTGGGTGCTCGAGGGGCTCTCCTTTCCCTGGAGTTGGACTGGAGAGACTTGTTTGGAGAGTAAACTCTAATGAATATGGTTATAAAACCACTGAAACATACCCTGATGTCAGTGTGACATCTGCCAACATGCCTGTGTACCCTGAAGTGCATTTAAACTTTATGTTTCCGGCTCTTTAGGGAACACTTCATGTTACCAGCTCTTCAGGGAGTTATTCAGAGTTCTTCCAGTGACTTGGCTGCTCACAGACAGGATCAGAATTAGCTTTATGGCTGTTGGTGTTAAGGAGCCGTTTCCTGCAGTGTGCTCTGAACAAGGAGAGGTGGGCGTCCCTCCCTCCAGATTTTATTGGTGCTTGTGTGGTTTATGACCTTTGCAGGGTTCAGTTTTTCCTTATACTATGTCCATAAAGACCAGGAGAGACAATGGATTAGAAAAATGTGGTTAAAACTGTGATTAAAGGATAAAAAGTTCTTAAAAACTACAACATTGTGACCTGCATATGGTGTAGAGACTGACTGTCCTACCAGACCTGGTGTAATACGTGTCTTAGAAATGCTTTTCTCCTGCAGCAGAGATCCTGCTTTTGGGTATCTGAGGGGCTCTGTGAAGTGCCTGGCACTGGAACAAAGTCAAAGCCTGGTTCTGACTCCTGCTCAGGGACTGGGACCGTTCCTTGTGTTTTACAAAACATTTTGAGGAAATAAGCATTCAAACTTACTTGTCTTTAACTAATAGCCTCGTGTTAAGCAAAACCGCTCCTGGCTGTGAGACCTTTGCTTTACAATCTTTTTCCTGTCTTTAAATTTGCAGAATGTAGGCGTGGATCGGTCGAGAGAAGAAGCTTTGAGGACAGTGCCCACCCACCTATAGCTCCAGCTCCAGGGGCAGCAGCCCTTCCTCCAGCGCAGCTCAGGGCCCGGAGGCGTCGGAGCGGGTTGGGATGAACGCGCCTCCCCTTCACCTTGAGACATTTCGAATGTGATTCCCCTTCTTTGGAGAAAACCCGTAGTTGTGGATAACTCCCAGTGCCGAAAGGTATCAGTAAAAAGATTGTGGGAAGCAGAGTAGAGTTGATTTCAAGATTTTTTTTTTTTTCCCCCATATGTAAATTTGTGCAGTTTCAGTGGGTTTTTACTGTTCATCTGTGGAAGGTGGTTAATTGCCCGTGCTGATTTTACTGTCAGATTTTAACAAGATTTTACTTTCTTTTTTTAAGTGTTTTTCTAAGAGTTCCTCTTATTTTTACTGTGAATGATTGCCTAGAATTACGTGGAGATTTTTTTGGTGGCGTATTTAACATGGGTGAAATTTTACATTTTGAGCATTGGAGGCTTCATGTTGCACAGCTGCTTTAAATGGAGAAGCCCATCAGCTCTGATAGCTGTTCTGTGTTTTAAATTGAGCTTTGATTTGCCAACCACAACTTGAAATTTTTCTGAAATTTCTGAGGGAGATTTTCCCTTTGGAAAATCAAAGCATTAAAGCTAGATCTGCTACCTGAAAGATTCAACTGTTTTAGCAAGATTTTAATGTTTTCCAGAGGCCAGCTGTATTTTGGAGGGCAGTGGGGGACACAGTATTAAGTGGGAGGGCATAAGTGTGAGTACAGCTGGCAGCCTGGGGAATGAATTGAGAGAGAGAGAGATGTCCTGTCTGCTGCAGTTACAGGAGGGGATGAGCAGCTTCTCTGAGTTTGGAAGGGAGGGGAGGAGGATTCAGACTGTCAGGGTCTGGAGAAGCTGCTTGTCTTGTTAGTGTTGTGATATTTTTTTTCTTTAGGCAGTTTTTGGAATGAATTTCAACATAAAAGTATATGTTTCTCTTTTATAGCCACATTTAATACGTACATCAGGAAACAGTACAGAGAGGTTAGGTGAGTTTAACCATTCTAACAGCTCATGCAAGAAAAACACCAGGTAAATTCTGAAATAATAACCCCTGCCTTGGGGTTTTTTGTATCGTTTTTAAGCACCTTCCATCATCCCAGTTCTTTGCTGCTCTTTAATGCCTAGTGAAACTCCAGTGCTAAAAATGGAATTGTCTATGTCTGTTAAGGCCACAATCTTTTAACTGTACTAAATCAAAGTGTATTTTGTATGTGTGTTACCAGACAACTGAAGTGAGCTGCCAGCACTGCTGCTGGCTCTAGCTCTGAAATGAGGAGACCTATTCTTTGATAGTTTGACTGTGTTTTTTTTCTAAGGAAACTCTTCAGATAATTGAGCTTTTACCATGTATGTTGTTGGGGTTGTTCTGTTGTTTTGTTTTTGTTCTTTCTTCAATTCCTGTGTGGAATACCAGGCCCTCGTAACATCATTTTGCAGGCAAGGGCTACATTGTCTTTTGTTTGTGCAGGGTTTATAAAATAATGTGCTGCTGTTGTGATTAAATTTTTTTTAATAAGCTAAATTCAGCAATATATTCAGCTCTGGAAGTAAGCCATAGAGCATCGCTGGGTTCTGTTTCAGAGGAGGAATGTGACCAGAAAGACTTGCTTCAAGTGCTGCTGTCTAAAGCTTTTGTGTGTGTGTGAGCCCTGCATTTGGTAATGCCATTTCAGACCTTTATTAATTCAGCTGTGTCTGTAGTTATGGGGTGAGGAGACAGCCTGCACAGCGCTGCTCAGAGGAGTAATTTATTGATGTGGAGTTAACAAGGCCACCTTTGTGGCAAAACTGTAGGAGTAATTCCCCCTCCTCGCCCCAGTTTGGCGTGGGAAAGCCAGGCAACCCTTGCTCCTCCACCGTCCAGCCGTGACAGGAGTGGTTAAACAGTTTTTACACTGAGAATGTCAGGGTTTATCTGTAGCTACAGAGCACAAATCCCAGGAGGCTGCATTAAAAAAACCAGGATTTTACCAGCAGATCGTGGTACTTCTTGAGCTCAGACCTGGTTGAAGAAATGTTGGTGGAAGGAAAATTTTTCCCCAGTGAGAGCTGAGCCCAGGGGCTGCTTCTCTTTGCTGGAGAGCATGGCTTGAAGTGTCTCCTCCCTCCCTTTGTTTTACCTCTCTGAACTGTCAAGAGGTGCTGTAACATCCTCGAGGCTTAATGTTCTATGTACAGTAGGTATTTTTATAGCCTGCTTTCAAATCTACTGTGATGAGTGTTTTACTACAATGGGTGTTCAGTAAAAAGAATTGTATACAAGTGTAAATAAACTGTTGTGCTGATACTTGAAGAGAAAAAAAAAAAAAAAAAAAGAAGTTGTCTGTTCTGCATTAGGAAGGTACTAAATCAGTGACTGCATCTGACCCTGGCTGGCAAGAGCAGGTGTAAATTTGTATTTGTATTTGAATGTAGAGTTGAGGTGAATGTAGACTTGGAGTGAGTGGTGGGTTCTCCTGGTTCTCACTGCCTTTCTGGGAAGGCACAGTTGAGAAATGCAGATTAATGTCACTTTTTAAAAATATATGTCCCCTCCCTCCTGACAGAATGGTCACTGACAGGGGAGGGGAAAACCCTTGTCTGTATTTGTACCCATTTACTTTACTGCCTCTGACTGTTACTGCACTTGCCTGGCTCAGACGCAGTCTCTTGAATGGGATTAAACTGTCTTGTCTTACATTGTTGGCCTTGGTCGTGATGTTTCAGACAAATGTAATCATTTGACCTTTGATCCAAGTAATAAAGATCAAATGCTACAATGTGCACCCCGTGTGTTTCTTTCCATGTCCAGTTCTCGTGGCTGAAGTGCCAGGTGAGTGTTCCTGCACCTCAGTGGGTTTCCACAATTTCCACAGGTGTAGGAATTGCAGTTGGGTTAAGACACCTTATCCATAAGCTTAAGAATTAAATTCATTCACCCCACTGATTGCTTTACTCTGCGAATAATTGTAATTTAAGTAACAAAATAATGGAGGAAGGAATTGGAAGAACTGATTAAATAACTACAAGCCAAGATTCACATGCAGTGGAAGAGAAAGGTAAGACTTTATTAGTTCTACCTGGTCATTGGTATTAAGATTTGATCCATACCCCCAGAGCTACACTGTTCTTATGTTGTCTTCCAAATGCTGCCTGTCAGTACAAGTTTGCATGCAGAGATTAGGTGGAGGGCATTAAATTTGCAGGGGTACTTGTCATTCTGAAGGATAAGGACAAAATTAATTACTGCTTTGTGGTTTAGAGTTACATACTCAGATTTTCATGTCTTCTTGATGGCTGTATGCCCCTGGGTGGTAACCAATGTATCCTCTCTGCTAAGTGGGAGGAGTTTTCATTGTTTTTCACTCCACTGTGCATTTCCGTTTGGAGAGGAGGTGATTTTTTTGTTTAAGAGCTTTCTGGAAAAAATGCTTTAATACCTCCATCTTCCTGTAGTATGAGGATGACCCAGACCTGATGGGTGAGTGAACTCTTGACTTTTGCTGCCTGGCAGGTGGTCCTGGGGGGCAGCACTTCAGCCAGGAGGGCTGAGGAGCTGTACAGGCTGTGGAGCTTTTGTGTCTGTGCTGTCAGGAGGTACTGGTGGTGCAGAACACGAGGAGGGATGGAGTAGCTGCTCCACGGAGGAAAGGTGTCTGTGCTGTGTGCAGTGGGGCTGGCAGAAGGCACAGTTGTGGCAGCAGGAGCTGCTCCTGGTAGGTCAGTCAAATGCCAGCTGGAAGAGTTGCTGTGTGAAGACCATGATCTCTCTTGAGCAGGCTTGGCACTGGTTACTCCAGAGCAAAGAAGGTAAGTGCAGGGAGCAGTTATTGCCACAAACAACACTTACTACTACTTGTAATTCATCACAGCTTCTTGCCATCCAACTACCCCCTGCTGCTGGCACCCACATTTGTAAATTCTTACCTAGAACAGCATTTCTGCTCAGGAGCAAGTGCCCGGCCCTCACTTTTGAAAGCAGAAATCACTTTCTGGTGAAAACTGGCAAACTAGAAATTACTTTGTAGGGTATGGGAAGGAAAAAACCCAAGTTTTCTGCTGTCCCTGGGGCACTCACTGCTTGTTCCCCCTTGGACAGGGGTTTGTGTAAGTGTGGTGGTAGCCCTGGCTGTTTGGAAATGCCAGCTGTGTGCTGCCCCTTCCAGCCTCAATCTCAGATGGCAGTCGAGTCATGCTGGCATTACTAGAGCTGTTCTTTAGGAGAAGAACAAAGGCAGCACTGTATTCTTGTGAGCCTCTACAAAGTATTACAGCTTTCTCCCACTCTTTCAGCAGGATTAACAGTCTGAAACTACCCAGAAGCTCCACAGTGCTCCTAAGAGCTCTGGAGCGTTGCATAACTCCTGCATGAACTAACACCCAGACACTTTCTTTTCTACCTGCTCAGTGTTGAGAAAATTAAATCATTTGCAGTAGTGTTACAAGATACAGAAAGCTCCTGAGAAGCAAGGGACCTTGCCTCAGTCTGTATTTTAGGAGCTGATTGCAAGGAGAAGAGTTTTATAAGGAGCTTTACAGCAATAACATTAGTTTTTCTTACTCATTAGTGGTTAAAAATATCAACATTCAGAAGTAGGTGTTGCAACAAAGCAGGATCTAGTTTGATGCCCTTAATAGCAAGTGGGAGGCACAGCTTGCTGTGTTACAAACAAGTAAACAAAACTGGATTTTGTGTTTGGCAATAAAGCAGGATAATTCCACTCAGGCAGAGCAGGCAAGTAACTCAAGAGCTCCACAGAGTCATTACCTGGCAGTTCTGTCCTGCTGGGATCAGCTGCTCTGAGCGTGGTGCCTCTTTCTGTTAGTAGGAATTGGCATTTAATGGCAGAACCCCACATTCCCAGGCAGGATGGGGCTGCTCTGGGATGCTTAGGTCTCTGTTGCCTGCTTGGACTGCCTTGGAATAAATGTGTAGCATTTATTCTTCAAAAGCAGCACAGAGCCATTTCCCACAGCAGCTGATGTTACACTAGGAATCTCTGCTTTTGCCTGATTCTTCATTGGTTAATTCACATAAAAAGCAACATAAATATTTTAGGAAAGCAACGAGGGCTTACAAAGTATTATTTTTTTCCACTGTAATTTAAAGACAATTGGAGTTTAATTGTATATTGTTAAAAATCATAGAGCCATGAATGAAAGTTACATTAAACTTTCTTTTAATTGAAGACAAATAAAAGAACCAAGGGCTCAAACACATTTTAAAAAGACATCTGTTCCCCACTGTCTTCTCTCGAGCAAAATATACAGCACATATATATATATATATATATATATAACAACTACATTCAAGTACCAAACAGAATTTACATTTTCCCAAACAGAGAAAATAATGCACATGATTCACATACCTTAAACCCAACCATGCATAAAAACACTGCCAATAAATCAGGAGTTGGACATAATTCATCACACTACTGTGTATTATTCTGAAGTATCGACAACGTCATTGGAATGCATTAACACTTGGGAGTGTGGGTTTGTAATGTTTAACCCTGCTTTGAAGTCCAACTGTTCAGAGACCTATTTGTTCAAGATCTGTTCAAATTTAGGGTTAATAAAAGAAAATCCATCAAATGCAGATTGATCCATGGACTCGATCAGGTTTTTGTCGCTGTAGGACAATTTTGGCTTCTCACTCAGAAATTCTCTGTCAAAGTTGTTGTAGTCACTTGCTGATTTCTGTGTTAGAGAGGAAAGA
This sequence comes from Chiroxiphia lanceolata, assembly GCF_009829145.1. Classification (NCBI taxonomy): domain Eukaryota; kingdom Metazoa; phylum Chordata; class Aves; order Passeriformes; family Pipridae; genus Chiroxiphia; species Chiroxiphia lanceolata. The sequence continues at coordinate 16,431,527 of NC_045647.1, read as the reverse complement.
TAGTTTGAGACAAACTTTTTAATTTATTCCAGAACAAATTACTTAAATACAAAAGGTTGAGCTCCCTCCCTTCTTCCCCTGCTTTAGAGAGAAAAAAATAAATCTCATTTTATCCTATTTTAACAAGACCGTAAGATTATAACTGGGTGATTGCTTATTAGTAGTTGAAAACAAACAAAAAGACCCTCAAATAGCACCAGCTTGCTTTGGAGAAGAACCACATGGATTTATGATAATGCTGCACAATTACCCAAATATTATCTATTGGCAATAACAATGCAGCATTTACTTATATGTAAACCCAGTATTTCTTGCCATTAACCAAAATGTTTATATTCCTGAGAGCATTTTACAGTCTGTACTTATTCAGAGAAAAAAAGCAGTGTCCTATAGCAGCTGCTTTGTGTCTGGGTAAAATATTTGTGTGTGTGTTTCACAAAAATTCACATTCCTGAAGATTACTGAAGACACTGTGAACCTCCAAAGGTTACTGTCTATAGGATCGTTAGGTTTCCAGAGTTCCCACTTCTATGGCAATGTGAAACCTTGTGTTCTTGAAGAGGCCAGCTGTCCTCCATCAAGTACATAAGTACAACTTAAAGAGACTGTTACCTCCATATCATTTCACCTGTTCCAGTAACAGGGGCGAGGAACATCAACTTGGATTTTTAGCCAGGTGAGATGGAGCAGCAGCATCCCACAGTGCTACAGACTATGAGTTACACACAGTCTGTTCCTCAGATGTTTTTTTCAGGTAACATCAGGCATGTACATTAATTCTAAATTCAGTAGCATCGAGAATGCATCTTTTTGCCCCCTTGGAGACTCTCCAGTTGGTTTGAAGCAGCAGAAATGCAATGCTTGAACAGAACACCTGCAGACAGGTACCAGCTGAGCAGCCTCAAGCTACTGGTGCTTCTCCCATGTGGCATTGCAGAAAAGGAAAGCACAAGGAACTATGAACACTTCTAACCCAGAGGAGAACGGGGATCAGAACTATCCGTTGGTTTTCCTGAAGATTTTATTCATGAAGGAGCTCCCTGAGAGTGCACAGGAAGGCAAGTCCTACTAGGAAGATCTCTGGGCAGTCAAAGCAATACAGTGCACCTTGTTATAACTCAACCATCCAAGAACAAGGGGGTTACATATATATATATAACTGTCACTTGTAAAATGTGAGGAGACAATGGCAGTAGGATACTTTGAGCAAGTCACCCCTTCCCCCGAAGCTGCTGTTTGTTACAGAACAAAGAACAACTCACGTACCACTTTTGGCTTGAAAGGAGGGTCCACCTCCCTCTTCTCTAGCGCTGTCCAGTTGATTGTTTTGAAGAAAGGATGGTCTCTGATATTCCCAGTGACCCCAAGTCGTTTTGCTGGATCCCTTTCAAAGAGCTGCAAGAGAAGACACCTGGTAAAGCCTTTTATCTGCTCAAAAGGTACGTGGCAGGGGAAGAGTAACAGATATGCTGCTGAAAGAACTGAGGTTGCTGACAGTAAACAGTTCATTAGTAATTAATCTGACCTGGATTTCCCTTTGTAAGAGCAATTTGCTTGCTCAGAAACAGCTCCTCTCCAAAGCCTAGATTTGTCCCTCCTTGGACAGAGACAGTATCGGGACCCACACACGCTGATCATCAGTCCTACCTTTTCTAATATATCCTTTGATTCCTTGGTAATCCAGCGTGGGTAGTGAGGGGTGTCCACTCGGATTGACTCAAACAGTTCATCCTCATCATCCCCGTGGAAAGGGGACTGGCCAATCAGCATCTCATACAGCAGGACCCCAAATGACCACCAGTCCACAGAGAACGTGTACCGCAAACCTTGCAGGATCTTGTTCCGCAGAGGAAGAAGTACAAGCAGTTAGTAAAAGGAAGCAATATATCCCAAAAAACAGGAGAGAGAGAATTTTAAGACAGAATCTTTAGGGCATTTAGGGAAAGAAAAGAAATCCATCTCTCTGAGAAACTGTGGACACTGATGCACGTCTGCGGTTTTATCCTTGGCTGCTGTTTGTGGGAATGTGGCCAGCTCTGTGGACAGGTCTTTGCTCTCATTCAGAAGTTTTCTCCATTAACTTTAAATAACCATACACTTGGAAAACATCTTCTCTAATGTCTTTACAAGATGAAGGGAGAAGCAAGTAGTGATGAAAAGTAACTTACTACTAGACAGGCTTTGACATAATTTATAGCTTTAAAACCTAATACCTTAGTTGGGCTACTTTGCAAATAAGATTTTAAAAAAAAATACAACGCAGGGAATTTAACTCAGTGAGATTCCCCTTAGAAGCTGCTTTTGTTTTAATTCTAGTTGTTTGCAGGGGCACAAGTCTGTTCTCCATCTGCAGTGCACACAGATAGATTCATTCTGTGGGAGCCCTCTGTGTGTGCTGGCTACAGAAAAAATGAAGCTCTTAAAAACCTGAGCATTTTAACTTTTCAAAACCATGTTTTTAAACTTGCAGCTGTAAAATACTTAAGAATTTCAAGTACCTTCTATAAGGAACTCAGGTATAATTTTTTTCTCCGCGCTAATTAGACTTTTCTGAAATATTAGTCTACAAAGAGATGATTAATCACAGCAGCCATTTCTAACATGAGTGCATTAAATCCACCCCACAGTGTGTGGCTGTGCCTTACTGACCTCGGGAGCGATGTAGTCTGGGGTTCCACAGAAGGTGCTTGCTTTGTTCTCGCCAACAACATTTTCTTTACACATTCCAAAATCGGCTATTTTGATGTGGCCTTCTTTATCAAGCATCACGTTGTCCAGTTTTAGGTCTCTGCAAAAAGTGTTTAAAAAGAGTTGTGTTTTAAGTGAGTCATTTTTGTGTTCAGATGCACTGATAAACACCTCCCTGCAGCAGAACAGAAGCTTTTCAAGGAAATAATCATCCATCAATACAACCCATACTTTTGTGCATTGGAGGCAGGAGGGACAAGAGAAGAATTCTCTGGTCAGACAAAATAAGAGGCTGAGGTACATATATAGAGTGTGACCTTATAATCCTCTACATTTGCTTTCAGATCTAAAAGCACAGCCAGTGCTTCTGTTGCTTCTGGAAGGCAGTGTGAGTTAATATCCCAGCAGCTGACACAGCAGTGCTGCACCAGCTCTGGAGCTCAAAAGAAGGATTGTGTTGGATTCTGAGCCTTTAGCAGGAGTGTGACTGTTTGAAGCCTGCCCAGCTCTTAACACTACCTGTGACTTGTTCCTGGTTACAGCACCAGCTCATGTGTTGTAGCCATGGCCTGTGAAGTGTTCTATTCATGCCTTTTTTTTTCAGAATAACACTATTCAATCAAGTAAGAGCTTTTTCCCAGCAGTTTCCAAAAGCTACATTCCCTCCTTTTGACCATGATGCATTTTTTTGTCCATCTGGCTGCAAATGCACATACCAAGGAGGGCAGGCTGAAGAGAAAACTGTACAGCCCTCTGCTTACCAAGAAAGACTGAAATAGAGCAGATAATTTAACATAAGAACAGGGCAGTCTTTTCTCTTGGGTAGCTGAAGTTCCCAGTATCAGCTACTCACTCACATTGCTCAGAGCGTGAGCTGCAGCTCAAAGCAAGAGTTCCTGATCTAATGCAGTGCTCCATAAATCCTTCCATGTTTGGACACCAGCTGCTGCTCACCTGAGCAAATCTGAATATATATGAGATGGGAAATACTCACAGTAACTTAGGGCACTGCACTCACCCAGCTACAGCAAGTCCTAAAATCTTTTGTATGATGTGCACTTACATGTAACACCTACTTAAAATTGCTCCGAGTCAGGCTCTGGGATTATACTGGTGAAATCTTATATGAGATGGGAAAAACCAGTACCACTGGTTTTGCTGGTGTCTTGTTGGAAAAGGGTACCATTTCTCTGAAAATATTTCATACTATGAAATTCTCCCTGGAACAGTCTAATTTAAGGTAGGGAAATTTAACAGCAAGCCTAAAATTGCTTTAAAAAATCTGGGATGGAAGGATTTCATGCTGCTGAAAACAGTTTGATCCTTTCCTGTATAAAAACCTGCGTGAGGCTATGGGAATAGAGCTGGGAATGTTATGTGCTTTCCTGGATTATGGCTGTCTTCTCTGAGAGGCAGATGTGCTTTTAATAATTGTCTTTCTTACCAAGGATTCCTGTAAGGTTTCTCCCCTTTACAAATGCTTTTTAACTAGACTCTAACTTCAGAAAATTGGTCTGAAGGATGGATGCTCCAACAGATGTTTCCTGTTTCTATAGAGGGAGATGGACAATACCAGATGTTTGGGGCATGTTTAACTAAGGCCTTTTGAAAGGCTCTGAAGCACAGAGACATCATTCTTTGGACCTGTTTGTTACATAGGTGAGAGATGTCTGAGCAAGTAGTTACCAAACAGTGCTTTCAAGTTGAGGGTGGGGTGAAAGGGCTGAAATTGAGAGGAAAACTACATTAAAATAAACTTCTGATTTCTTGTAGTGTGGATATACACAGTCAGAAGCAGTGGATCAGGGTCTGGCCTCTGGTGTGGCAGAAGCATTGATGTTGTGGTTTCACCAGAAGGCAAAACCAGGCAACTTTCACCTCAGTGGTTTGCACAAAGCCAATGGGGATCCAGAACCCTCAAGGACCCTCTCCCTCACCTCCAAACTAAACAGACTCATGATTTGAAGGCAGTGCTTAAAAATAACTGAAACAAAACTGCTTTTGTGTTACACAAATATCATTCCATCACTCTAGTTGCCAAGGAAAAAACCCACACAAACAGAGATTCATGTCAAGCATGTTAATGGCCTTGGAACTACATCAGATCACTGACAGACAGCTTATACTTGTTACATTAATCAGGAACTCAAAGATGCACAAAGTGCTAAGACAAACACCAGGTCCCACCCTGGAGCTGGCTGGTACTCACCTATAAATAATGCCTTTGCTGTGAAGAAACTGGAGCCCACATAGAATTTCAGCTCCATAAAACCTGAAAAGACCAAAACATCTTTTAATCCTTGCTCAGTTTAAACACAGTCAGTGCAGATAGCCAAGATATTGCTGTAAGCATCTCTTCATGGAGTGAGAAGCACCGTACAAGCCTTTAAATCCTACTTTATGTAGACAAGATGCTGTAAAGCTGCAGGTTAATCCCTTCACCACACATCGGCAGTGTCCAACACCAAACAGCAGAGGGGACACGACTGCAATTTGCCATAACGCTTCATTCCACTTCCCTCGGGGAACACTGTCCCTCTTCTCCTCTTTAATAATAGTCTTTGTGTGGTTTTAGTGATATGCACATGCCTTTTGAAAGACAGCTACTGGGAGCTCAGTCCCCAAGGATTGCTTTAGGAGGGACTGGGCACTAATGGTGAGGTTAGAAGCAGGCATCACCTCTCTGCCTCTGCACCTGCCTGGCTGGAACAGACTGTAAACAGAAAAGTAGCAGCACTTCAGGGGTATTCTCCTCAAAAACAGAGGTGGTAATCCAGAGGAGATAAAGGAAAACACGAAAAGAATGCTTCTCCATGCCCCAAGAAGTATTAAAAGCTTTTTTTTTTTTTCTAATTGAACAATTATAAAACTATTTCCATTTCTGTAGAGCAGAACGAATGTTGACCCAAAACTTCACAAATAGGCCTAGGGGATACCAGGAGAGGCTGCCAGATGCAGAGATGTTTGCTGGAATGCAGGTAAGCTGGAGGAGCTTTATCCAGATTTTTGCTGGGGAGAGTGGGAAGGGAGCTTGCCCTTTCCTATACAGCTGGCTGCTATTTATGCCAGACTCCTTGACCTGATCCCATCCAATGTTCCTTAGTACAGTGCCTAGTAACAGAGGTCATTTTCCTGATGCTTATAGGTAGGTTCACTACCCTGCACTGTTACTTTTTAGGTCTTGCATGCACCCACTCAATATTACAATTAAATCTCTCATGGCTTTGGGCAAGAGAAGTAGAAACTGACCTCAAACTAAAAATGATAGATAAAGTAACAATAATAAAATATTTTTGCATCTTTTAAAGATCACTGGAGCTGAAAACTTCAGCCATAGGTAACTGACACAACTGCACTTGCTAAACAAAGCACCCATTTTATTAGTATCTTGTGAAAGGTACAGGTGTTCCTGTGCCATCATGACAACTTATCATAACAATAATCTAAGTGCTGATTATTTTTGCAATTTTTTTCCATCAAAATACTGTCCCAAAGGACACTGAGGCTGTACCTTTTTCTTTTCACTGCTGGCTGATGTTGCAGTCTGTTTTGCACCTCTAGTTACAAGCATCCCATAGAGTAAAACATCACACTATGTAATCACACTAACACATCATTAAGTGAACTTCTTCATTGTATTAAACCAGTGCCTAGAAATACCTTTTCAATCATCAGCCATTGAAATTCCAGGGCAAGTAAGGGGCAGCAGCAGTAAACCCAGAGACTAAAATCCTTCCTGGAGATGGGGAATGGAGGGTTGTGGACTTACGTTGCTCTGTAGAGATCAAAACGCCCCTTGTCTTGTATGTGGAACATCAGGTCTCCCCCATTCAGGAACTCCATGACGAAGAACAGATGATCCTGTTTGCAAATAACCAGGGAATGGAACAATTACTGATGCTGTTCCAACCACAGATGAAGTAGCAATGTGCCTATGGAGGACCAAGCAGCCTCCTCTGCTGAAGGATTTCTCTGTTTCATGCACACCCTGAGAGCCTGGAAGGCTCCTACAGAGTTGAGTGGCCTGGTCTTGTAAAGATAAATAGCTAATCTTGTATTCTGTGGGTTTCTAGACTTCATAAAAATACACATTTAAACAGACTTACTGACTTTTACCTGTGACAGTCATCTTTTCTCCTCTCATTAGGGGAAAGTTTGGATCAAGGATTTAAATTAAACTGCCTCTTATTCTAGATTGCATAGATTATTTTCTGATCTCATTCTGTCCTCATCAACATATGTTTGGTCCTACTCGTATTTACTTTCCACAAGGCCCGTGAACTATTGCACAGAGCACAAGAAAAGGAAACTCAATTCTTGCACCACTAAGTTACTTTCATCTGACTGCAGATAACAGCATCCATTAAAAGGGTCGACCTGTTGTGTTACTGTCACTACTGGGCCTTTTCTTACCTTTGTCTGAAACGTGCAGTAAAGATGTGTGAGAAATGGATTTTCCCATGCAAGTGCGAGGACCCGCTTTTCCACCATGGTACATTCCACGTCATCATCAATTAGCACCACGTCTTTTTTCAGGGCTTTGATAGCAAAGAATTCATTCTTCCCTTTCAGCTCAGCAAGCAGAACCTACAAAGAATAAAGGGTGAAGCTACAGCATGGCTAGGAAAGACTTCCTACTGATGGTATCAGTCAGGGAAAGTCAAAGGTGTTCATAGCAGGGGCAGTGACAATTCAAAAAATACATTTAAATGGGATAGATAAGGGAGAGTTGGGAGTGTGAAGTGCTGGACATAGAGATGAGATGCAGGCACAGTAGTTTTCAGGCACAGTGGTTTTTCTATCAATGTCTTGTGAGTGTATAAACAACAGCCATGTAAAGCCTGTTCCTTCCCTAGAGCTGTAGTTTCACAGAGAGCAGCGAACAGAGGCCGTGGAGGTCACATTGCTCTCCCAAATATCCCCCTGCCCCTGCACTGGGGCATTATGAGGCTGTTTCTGTACAGAGGGCATGAACCTAAAATATCCATTTGCACTGTGGTGCATAAAGGGCAATTCCTCTGCCTCGATACTAAACAGCCCACAAAGTGCTGTGCATTATGAATCACACTTGAGTTCAGACATGATCCAGGCAATGAATTTCTAGTGTCTCTGACAAAGATGTCTATTTACAAATCTGTTGGAAGATTTTCAACCCAAGGAGCTGTAAGACCTTTCTGGTTAATGGAAACAGCCTGTCACATTGCAGAGATCAAGCGAGGCAGACACCTTAAGCTCTCCAAGTTTGTCACATACCTTTCCAAAGCTTCCTTTCCCCAGTACTTTGTGGAAGACAAAGCTGTCTATGCTGAATTTTCTCCTTGCAGCTCGTGATGCTGTCTTGGCTGTGCTTCCCTCCCAGAGCTTATCGTACTCGCTGTTATCTGCTGATCAAAACAGGGAGGTCCAGGCTCAGTGTGTGCAGAAACACTGCATGACTCAGATCCCTGGACAGGAATTAGGTGCTGGCACAGCATTTCAATGCATCTGCTGTTGGAATACTGGTGAACCTAAACATAAGGGTCACCTCCCGTGGTTTATAGCAAAAGTTTAAATTACTCGAGCGTACTTGGATTTGGATTTGAATGGAACCTGTGATTGTTTCTGATGCTGGGTTTAAGCAATACCTGGGTATTATAAAAATCAAGACCCTTAACTTTTTCCTGCGACTAAAATATAGAACATAATTTGGAGAAAAAGATACAAGGACTGCTTGTAAACAAACTATTTATTTATCTTCCCTTAGCAGAACAGGACAGTCTCTCAGCCTGGCCACATAAAGAGATCTGATTTATGCCCAATGCTGGCTAAGTAGCACGATCATACAGTTTAATCCTGATTATATCCTAAAATTAATAACTTTTTTCCTGCCCTCTGCTGCACAGACCTGCTGGGTCACTAACAAGACACTGATGTTAATCATGAGATGATTCCCATGTGTGCCCTGTAACTGCCCAGCATTTGGGACAACCCAGGCAGGAATCACAGGGGCTGCACCCTGACGTAGTACTTGCAAGAGGTTTTGGGATTTTTATCCCTCTGCTCTGGCAAAACAAAACAAGTATGCTAAGTAATATAAAAATATTTTTTTTTACTGGGCATTTGAACAGAATTAATTCAATGTATGGATGAATATATAAAATCCTGTACACACCAAACCCACACATTATCTCTTACGGAGTCTGGTCATTTCCATCTGGTAAAACATTACTTCTGCTGTTGCATTTAATTTTGCATAAATTATCATAAGTTAGCAGTAATGAAAATAAGCTTCTACAATGCTTGAAGTCTTTAGCAATAGTGAAAAAACAAACACCAAACAAAACTTTACTCTGAACTCACAGAGATGGGATTCCAGGCATTTATCAAATGTTATGTAAGAATTTAGTGCGGCCAGGAGATGGTAAAAAGAAATACCTGCCTTTTTTTTTAACAGTGCTTATTAAAAAAGATTGTCTAACACAAGGCAAGAATAAATAACTACTTAAATTGTCAGGTAAGTAAATGGCCATATGGAAACATTTTCCCTTTTCTTACCTGTTGTATCTCCTCCTGGAGCTTTATGTTTCTTATCAAAATCTTGATAAATACCAACGCTTTCTACAGACCCAGAATCGGACCTTCGTGTAGATTTCTGAGGAGAAGGAACACTTGAAATTATATTAGCACTACTACTTTAAAAATACAGTAATATCTGTAAATGTAACGTGATGGCAGTATAAACTTTTCTTTTTAATTATTAACTCCCAGTACACATCTTTTCTCAAGAAGTTTGGCTCATAGACTCTTTAGCCACTTTCTTTACAGCTTCAGATCAGCCAATTGCTTTATTTCCTTCACTGCAAGAAAATAAGTCACTGAAATTCCTGGACAGTCTGTGTTGTATTGTTCATTGCAAAATTATTAAAGGTACAGTGGTTTGGATTCACACTGGGAACAAATTAAACTGTGGGAAAATGTCCCCTTGGATGTATGTTCATTTGAATGAGGAGATGGGAGTCATACTGGACAAGCTTAGGTCATATCTGTGTATGACATCCATCTTTAGCACATAGAAACAAATTTTATGTGTGAAAGATCCCCAAGATCAAATTTCAGTAAGGAAAAGATTAAGTTTTTCTGGGTCATGAAAGAGCTGGCGCAACAGCTCTCAATGTTTTCAGAGTAAATATCCTGTGAAAGCTTAGGAACACACAGCTCAGAGGAAGCACTGTTGGCTTTTGTGATATATTTTCCTGTTTTATTTCAGGGCTTGTGTCTGAATCTTTATTTGCAAGTCAGAAGTCAGCCACAAAAGACAGTCATGCTGCAGCAGGAGATGAACAAGCTATGGGGCCAGTGTTAATTCCAGAGCAGTTTCCCCTGTATGTGTGTGTATATATATATATATATATATATATATATATATATATATATGTATGATTAATAAAAACTGAGAATGTCTGGTATATTCCTCTTTATTAATTTAATTTTATCATTCAGGTAGAATTTTAAAGTTGAAACATGTAAAACCAGACTTCACAATTAGATTCCACTGTTTAATCAACTAAACAGAAAGGGTGAGAATAACCTTGGCACCACAGAACTGGGGCTTCAGGAAACCACAAACCTTTTAAAAAATTCTTTAAGTGGGATCCTCCTCCCCCATTCCCATTTTAGGCTATTGATATCTTTGTTAGTCTCTATATGTATCAAATTAAAAAAGAGAAAGCTGTTTGCATTTCCTCCATTCCAAACTCAGTTCCCCATAAAAGTGATACAGAAAAGATGATGTGAAAACCCCAAGACGCTCTGAAAACAAGTAATTACCTGAAATGGCAATAAAGCATACCTGGCTAACTTGATTTAAAGCTTCAGCTAGCAACTTCTGGTTTATTCCACATAGGTTTGCCACCTTCTTCTGGCATTTATGATGCACATTCATCCCGCATTCTAAAAGAAATGTAAGGATGGTTATGCAAGCATCAGGAAAATAGTGTCTGACATTAGAACAAAAAGGTTGTTTCTCTGTGCAGTTCAGAAACCTTGTTGTAAGACCAGGCTGGACATAGGCCTGTCATTGTTAACAAAATTGCAGGTTTTATCTTTAACTCAATGAAGGCTACAAAAATTGTTCACAAGGAAAAAAACTCCTATCACCGTTATTTTATTCTCAAAATCTGTTACAATAAGGCTCATCCTGCCTTCCTGTGGGAGAATTATAAAAGCAGTATTTACAGTAAACGCTTTCAATACACTTTTAGGTGCTACCTTGAGTCGGAACCACCAAATTTCAGCTATTCCCAAGGTAGTCATTTTGATTATACCCAAGGTTACACCTCCACAGTGTGTTCCCTGACTCCATTACCAGCTCACCTTGGCTGAGCTGTCACATGAGCCAAGTGCCTCTTTGTCTCTCTCTAGTACAGAAGCCTTTCCAACCCGCATGGATGAGATGAATCCCATCCTACACAACACACAGAGAAATGCACGGTGTGTAGCCGTGGGGATGGAACCCTGGGAAAGCATGGAGAGGTCCCAGCTGCCTCCCCTCCCGTCCTCACCTTCACATTTGAGCCCTTGCTTGACCAGCCCCCAGAGCAGGCTGCCACAGTGGTCACAGAAGGTGGGGCTCATGTAGTTGTAAACTCTGAAGCGATGAGGCATGTCAATGTTGAACCTTTCCTTCTGGAACTGAGCACGGGGAGAGACAGGGGTGAGGCACTGCCCAGAGCAGGACCAGCTTCTGACAGAAAACTGCTTGGATATTACAAGCCTACAACAATTTTATATTAGCCTTACATCCCTCATCTAGCAGGGAAAGGATCTGCCCATCAAATACCACCCAACTGCTGGCGGGGCTTTGGGCTACTGTTCATGCTTGAAAACTTTGTCCACTCCAGGAGAAGACAGTCACTTGGGTTGTACAGCCAAGCTTCTCCCAAATGGAGTTGGCAGTTTCCATACAAGGTTTTTGTTAGTTCAGGAGTGTTTAATTACATAATTACAATATAAATATATTGTTCCAGCTCTTACCATTGTGTCCCTGCTGTTGGCTGCAGTACCAGTGCACCTCCCAATGATTTTATCAATACACTTCTTATGAATAGCAGCATTGCATTCTTCAAGACATGCACAAGAAAAAAAAGGATTCCTTCAGATAATAAATACATGGGATGAGGTGTTTGCATTTCATAGCAGAATGTGAAAAATACACACCTTTCCATCATACCACAAACCCCCAAAACTTCTTTTCCATCAAGATGATGATGTTTTTTGAGCTTATTCCCCCACCCCCCACCTTTTCTTTTATCATAAACTTTATTTCTAAGCTAAATCAGCCTCCATTAGGCAATGCTACCAGCATTTGATAACAGAAGAATAATATTATGCTTTTGTGTTTTACCCTTTGATATCTCCTCTCTGTTTGGAGTAATGCACAGAGATCTATGCTCAGTCAAAAGAGCTTTTCAATTCAGCTGTAAAAAACCCTTAATAGTTGTAATTCATTTTAGAAAAGGTTTCACAAAAGCTGCTGTCATAAATGAGTGCAACTTTTCAACAGCATTAAACTCTTCTGAGAACAGCTGAGTCTAAATCTTGATACTAAAAACCCAGGTAGGAATCTCAATTATATTCCTTCAGTTATTGTGCAAAACTGATATTTAACATCTACTACTACCACCTATGGTGATGATGCACTGTGCTATGCATATTTACAGAAGATTTTTTTCAAGAGTAACTATTAGATCTTCAGAATCACGTGGAAAGCAGTAGAATAAAAATGTAAAAAAAAAAAAATCAACTTACGCCTACATTTGTATCCCTGCTTGTTGAGTCCCCTGAAAAAAAAAAAGTTAAAGAAGGAAATAAAAAAACATACATTTACAGGAATAAAAGATAGGTTTTTTTTAAATTATTATTATTTTTACCGTGTCAACCAATTAATCCTTTGTCTATGGGAATATTTTTTCCTATTAATAAAGTGATCTAAATTCTGCTAATCAGAATCTTCTGTCTTAGGAAAGCAAGGTTTAGAAGGTAAGGTACTGTGTTTTGACAGACCAGCAAATTAGGAGGGGGACCCAGAAATGACAAGATTTCAATCACATGGGAAATCCTCCTGATCTGCCTTAGGACAAAAACAGTTTTACTGTGAAAGGGATCCAACTTCTGGTCCCCTATGGGTCTTTACTCTGCCATCAGCCACTTCACATCTCAAAGTCTGAGCATTATTTTCTCAGATCCACCCACCCCATTCTCTTGTGACAGAGCTGCTGTTGATTATAGGCCAGATCTCACTTGATGCTGATGGAATTTTTTCAATCATTTCACTGGCAAAGATATTCAAGTTCTGGGTTTTAATGTGAAAGAGACAACTGTAGTTTCCAAACACATATGAATTTATGTGTCATGTTTTGTCTCGATGTACCTGAAGTGAATTTTGCAGTTATCTGGGGGTGGAGGAAACTTAATTTTTCCTTCTTACCATACAAAGTCTTTGCAGACAGAGCAAAATGTAGGTTGTCCAAAGAAGGTGGCAATAAACTCATGATTTTTGATGTAGTGGATTTTGGCTTGTTTGATGGCTCCTCTCCTGTTAATAGTTACTGTCCCCTCGTCTTCCTTCATTGACTGTTTGCAGTCTAAGGGGGAGACAAGAAGACACACTTTTAATACTTAAAGGCATTACAAAGATTAATATTTGCTTCTCCCAAACGTTCAGTTTGGTTTTCTGTTTCAGAATAGTGTTTCTGTTCATTTTACACCTGCATTCTGCAGACTTTCAGCCCAACAAGGGTGGAACACACGCACACAATGCTTCCTAAGGTGTCTCCATGTCCATGCCTGCAAGCACTTCCCAGCTCCTGCTTATGCAGAAAAAGCCTTCAGCAGATGAGCTGAGGGGGAAAAGCAGGAATGGAGCACAGTTTTGCTAGAGAAATGACAACCACAGTTGTTTTTTGAAAAAAATCCAAGCTCCTATATGTAATGTGATTTATGTTTAAGATAAATAAACATTTTATTGGAAGCAGGAGGGTCAGCAGAAGCCTTTCCATTCTGCTGCTCCACGTGCCCTCCTGAACCAGGACTACAGCAGAACTTCAGGTGAAGTGCTGCAGGACCTTCTGAGTCACCATCAGACCATACTACTGGAAGAAGGTTTTCTTCCAGCCTCCAGGAGCAGTAAACCGTGAGGACAAATGAGATTTTCAGTCAGACATTTAGATTTTGCTGCCTCATAACATTGATGATCTCTCAACGTGTCTCAGTCCCATTCCTCTCCCCTCCCATCTCCCAGCAGCAAAGCTTAGGGCAAAGGGATCTTGCCATTTGGAGCCTGGGAATTGCCACAGCAACAGAGTAAGGAAAAAGCCAGAAGAGCATTTTTCCCATTGTCAGTACAAAAGTTTTCTTACTTTGCTCCATCGCATTGTTGCCTGTTATCAAAATCAGTGCTTTTTGTACTGATAGAAGCAGATTTGTTTTCCTTTGCCAAGTCACACTCACTGCAATGCCTGAGCTTACTAGGAAGTTACCCAGGAGCTCTGGCTTTCTTGCTGCTGGCTGCACTTGGTTCTTGTCATTTTATTAGCTGGCTGCCACCACTGCTATTTCATTAGACCCCTGAACCTGGAATACAATCCATCATTTGACACCATTCCGAGTGTCCTAAACTAATTTATCTGTCAGCCAGCTGCAGCCAGACAGCAGCAGCATGTACTGCCTTAGCAAAGAAAGGACAACATCAACTCAGGGATTAAGGGAAGATTAAGCATATTAGTGAGAACAAAGTTCAGAAGAGATCCCCGAGCTTTGCTACCAGGTATTAATGCACTTTTCTGAGAAACTGGCAACCTGGTTCAGAGAAAAACCCATCCTGACACCCTCTGAAAGGAGCTCACGGTGTGCACTGTGACACCCTGGCACTGTGCATGCCCCTGAGTTACCTCTGCCCCCGCAGGAACATGATTCATTTTTGTTCTTCAAACAGGCTACTGAGTTCACCCAACAAAAACTCTCATCAGCTGCTGCACTTCAGCTTGTGGAAGTCGGCAAACAGTCCTATCTCTTTGTTTAATCCTGCTGAGCAAATACACAGACCTCACCCACTGCTCCTCAAATGCTTCAGGGAAACCACACACCAAAGTGTGTGAGCAAGGAAAATAAGGTGGTTGAGAGTCAGCAGTGCTTCATATACTGTTTGCTGCATGAAAAAGATGTCTTTGTAAGGAAGATTTAATCAGTAACAGCAACAGAACAGAGAAAGATGTTTTGCTTTATGGCACCTATTCCATAACACAAGTAAACCAAGTGTTTAGTGAGGAACTTACATGTGAACTGGATGTTCATGCTAAACTGGCTTCTCATGCTAAAATCCTTGGAGCAATTGCCAATACTGTGTGCAGAAGTCTCTGACAAAACTTGATCAAGATAAGGGAAACAGTGGTGTTTCCTCCCTGCCTAGAGCACTGATACCAAATTTAAAGAGACTGGCATTTTTTTTCTGAGAGGGCAATTAATAAACTAATCACTTTGAGTGATTTTTTTTTTTCTCTTTCCACACATACTTTAACAGGGAAGAATCCTTGAGCACAGCAAAACTTCAAAATCTGCACATGAGAACACACAGGCTTCACAACCAGCTGCCTTATTAAATACCTTTGCCAAAACCAACCAATATATCCAAGTATAGCTGGAGACATTTTTGTATTTTGGTTCAGAAGCAGCTGAGAGGTTTAGAGAGCAGCTGTAAGTCAAGTGCACCTGAAGCTGAGGTGGTTATGAAATGATAGTGTAGCTCATTCCAATTTACTATGGGCATGTTTAACAAGTTATCTCTAAAGTGTAAATTAACTTTAATGCCTATTGCTCCAGAAAAGTTTCAAGCAGTTCAGCCAACGATGGACTCAACTGGGGAATAAAGGCTTAATTTCAAAGATGCAGAGACAATTAACAATTGCAGGGAAGTAAATTTCACAACAACTCTATGGATGCAGGGTGGAGATAGGGGAGAGGGAGAAACACAAAGGGAAAAACTTTGCTTCCCTCTCCAAGCAAGTCAGGATTCCCATTGATAAAATGTGTGTCATGAACTACCACATGGTCAGGAAGAGTCATGTACAAAGCAGCTGAATCAGCAACTAGAATCCAGGTGACCTCTATGGCCTGGACTTGAAATTAATCATTTTGAACCCAGCACACACCATTAAACATAATCTATTTCCTCTATTGGGAGCTGTGGTTAATATTTATCACTGACACGTGCATGTATTTCAAGGTCCCTTCTCAAAACTTGCAGTTGATCTGACAAAAGCCCCCAGAACTCCTCCATGCTGTATATTCATTAAGAAACCATTAAGCACGGCTGTGAATTGACAGTGCAGCTCTCCAGACATGCTGTAAACAGACCACTGTATTCACTATTTAATGGCAGGAGCAGTCCTGCTGAACATTTCACAGCCCTCACAGCCACTAACACAACACCCAACCCCATCACCTGGAAAACATTTACTAAAGCAATATTGCCAGGGCTCTGCTGAACTGTAATAAATCTCAAGGTGAGATGTCAAACTGTCTCAACTGAACCTCAAAAGTCCAAGGACAAAAGAAAACAACCTCAGAATAACCCCAGTAGTTATTTAAAAAGAAAGAATTGAAAAAATATTTACCGTCTTCAGAGTTAATTTTTCATTTTAACCTGCTCATTTCACGGTGCTGTTTGTGAGCAGAGGAAAGATAACAGTGCTACTGCCAGAGACTGGGAACTGGGACTTCACTTCAAACAGGGACAGGCAAAACGTTTTATGAGCTGACTGATGGCTCAGGTTGAGATTTGCCTGAAACTGTATAATAAATTGCAAAACCAACTAACATTTCTGTTCAGTGCCTGTCTCCTTCTGCTATTCTACAGCCTTGCATTTGGCTTTGTTTGAAATTTAAGTGCACCTTCAGGTCAAGAAAAACATTAATCTCATAGAGCAATCATTAAAAGGGAAAGCTTTTTCCTCACATAGGAGACTTTCTTAGCATGAACTGTCTCAGTGGAAAATTGCTCTTTAACCTGGTCCTGGAGAGGATTGCTTTAAAGATCATCTTTAAAAAAAAAAACCCACCAAAAAAAACCATTTACAGAAATAAAAGTTTCCCAAAAGCCTACAATTCTGTGACATGAACTTGCTATGTTAAATCATTGTGGTCTCTGTGATCATCACAACATTTCATTTACAGAGTACTGATAGTGATTGGTATTTCTTTTTTTTTTTTTTTTAATGAAACAAAACTTTCTCTTTCATTCTCAGTACCTGTGGATTTTACATTGCTGATATTTAAGTAGAAATACCAATAATTTGCTTATTGTAGAGGCCAATACTATTGTCTCTGAAGGCTGGCACATAATCTCAAATTACCTATCTCGGCCCCAAGCAGTTATACAATGAACTATAGCACAAATGGTCAAAAATGCTGTTACAAACTCCTAGTAGCACCTCGTGAAAAGGTGTGTGTGCTACATGTGACAGTGTGCACATTTCCACTGTAAGATACACGACAAATAAGTTACACTCTGCTCTGCAGAGCCTGGGACACTCACGGGACATGGGCTTCTTGCCGGCTCCTCTGAAGAGGATCCCAGAATGGTTTGGGCAGGAAGGGACCATCAAGACCATCTAGTTCCACTGCCCTGCCATGGGCAGGGACACCTTCCACCAGACCAGGTTGCTCAAAGCCCTGTCCAGCGTGGCCTTGCACAGTTCAATGAAGTCCTGCCTGGCCCCTGAGCCAGCACCTCCCGCTGTCCTGCCCGACACTCGCAGAGCACTGAGGGGCTGCTCTGCAGCTGCTTTAGGGTGTCTCTGCTGAACCAGCCTTTCTGAGGCATTAATGACGCCAACCACCTTCTAGAAAAGTGCTAAAACAAAACACCAGAGTTTTAACAAGCCCTGCTTTTCAATCCAGGAATAAAAAACCCCCACACTGCAGCCTCTGTAGCGCTCACACCCGCTCAGAGCTGCTGCGCGAACATGGCCCGGGCTCAGCGGACAGAGCACTTCTTATTTTACACTTCAGTAAGTGCTTTATATAACCCTTCTGCAGAGACACCTGATACCTCATTTGTTGTGGTAAAACAGGGAATAAACTGGAAAATAAGTTCCCTTTTTTCTTTTTCAAATTACAAAGGCATAGTAAAACTAACCTTTAGACATACAGCATCTAAGTCAAATTTCTACCAAACATATGAACTATATCAAATTTTCTCTGCTCCACACAGCATGTTATCTACCTTACCAACCACAAACACTGCCAACCTGGTGTTTATGAAATCACCACATCTGCAAACGTCTCATTTTCTTAAAGAAAATCGGAAAATAAAGCCAGAAGATGTTATTAAATTCATGCAATTACACTTCTAGGAGCAGGTTAAAGCAGATGCTAGGTGCTGCTGAATAACCACCACATCTGCCAAATTTCTAGAAATAGTATTTTCTTAGTTAAATAATCAAATCATACCAACATCCCCATGTACAATTATAAGAGGGCTTTTCAGCCCTCATCACAGTTATATACTAATAATGTGACAATCCTTCTACAATACACCTCATCCATAGAGAACCTTTCTTCAGATCTTAATTTAGACAATGTGCAGACTGTGATAGCAAATCTGTTATTTACCCTATTGTTTTTCAAAGGTAACTCAGAAAAATTCTGAAATCTCATGCTTCCCCAACATTCATCTTGACACACAGAGAAAAACATATTCAAAATCTATGGCTCATGTTCCTCTCCCGTAAGTCAGACACTTGAGATATCAAAAGTTCACACACAAATTACTCACCTTCTGGTACTTCCAGTGGCATTTTAAGGAAAGAACTCACTAACCCTTTCTGCAGGAAGCTAAAGGCAGCAAAACAGCAATTCAGAAACTGAACCCAAGACACAAGCACACTTCCAAAGCTGCTAATGCTGCACAAGACACTCAGCAGAGTGAGGTCCTGGGTTTTCTTACTGGATAAGGTCATTAACTACATTTGAATAAACAAAGATCAAGCAAAGCATTAAACGTATTGCAACTCCCACCTATTAAAACTAAAGCTGCTTTAGAGAATTATAACCTAGTTTCAATACTACAACTAGAGAAGGAGGGACAGAAGGAAAACAATGGTCTGAAATTGAAATTGAGGTCAACACCTTTGTTCTCACGTTTCACGTACCAGAAGAAAAAAACTTTAAAATTTCCAGCACAAGCTTATACTCAAATCACAGGACAGAAGACAAAAGAAATTCTTTGACAGCTCTAAGTCAAGGCTCTGCAGTCCCCATTTTACAAGGTCTAGAAAGCAAAAAGACCTGTAAGACTTGGAAGACTTTTCATACATAGCCCTAAACTAACTGGCCAGGCCTCAGTCTGCACAAACAATATACAAATGAAAAGTCTCAATGTAGCCTATCATGGAGGAAATTTTAATACCATGATTCCATGATTTTTCTTCTCTAATAATATACTTATTAGTGGAGTGATAACATGCTCATTTCTCAATACTGCTCTGTACCTTTGAAGCAGAGGAAAGCAGTTTTCTCTAAAGATGGCAGGGTGTTTTGCTGCTCAGAAGGAAGGTTTGAAAAACAGCAGCTTTAGTTTGTAAAACAAGCCACAGAAAGAATTAGTGACTTTTGCAAAGTGCTTGGAGATTTTCAAACAAAAGGTAGCTCCTGTAACTCAAAGATACTAATGGTGGCAATACCTTCAAATAAACTAGGGAACAACTGGAATACCAGTTTCAGAACAAGCCTTTTTTAGTATTTTAGAAACTCAGCAACC
Source organism: Chiroxiphia lanceolata (assembly GCF_009829145.1). Classification (NCBI taxonomy): domain Eukaryota; kingdom Metazoa; phylum Chordata; class Aves; order Passeriformes; family Pipridae; genus Chiroxiphia; species Chiroxiphia lanceolata. The sequence goes on along the minus strand of NC_045647.1, from coordinate 16,412,044 downwards.
ATAGAGTTCTATATAGGAAAGCAGGTCAGGGAGAGAACAAACTGGTATCTGTATAGGAAGGAATGTGAACTGTCTCTGAGCGTTCAACTATTAACTAAGGGTTTTAGCAATGTTAAGAATGGAGGTTAATACAAACATCCTTGTAATGCACTAACAAACCTCTCTCATCTAACACTGGTAACTGCAAATTTAACTCAAGGAAACATTTACAGCAGCGCAGTGATGAGCCACAAATCAGTGTTTGCCTATTTAGCAGTAACATGAGGGAGGTTTATAATTTTGAGGAGTAGTAGTATTGATATTTGATATGTATTGATATTTGCAGTGTTCACATCAAGTACCAGATTAAGTAACTTTCCTTCACGAAATGTAGATGTATAAAGGTACTGAAATGTCTTGAAAGGCAGTTTTCCACCACCTATGTGGGTTAGTTACCAAAAAGGTATCAGTGGCTAATTTTATATAAAGCAGAAGGTAAATAGGAAGTTGTTGCAAAGTAAAGATGGAAAAGGTGCAATAACAGCTGAATCTTAACTTGCCAATTAAGGTATGATTGCATGAATTAATGATCTATTTGGTATTCAGGCTTCATCCACAACCATCTGCAATCCCTAATAAAGGCAATGAGAAGAACTGCAAGAACATTGCATCTATTTTTAAATGATTTTGATTAGTAAGTAAAATTATTTTAAGTAAAATTATTTTAGTGCTTACAGCATATGCGTATATTACCTTCCTACTAACAGCTAATAATAAATTATGGAAGGTTTACACATTTACATCTCTATTTTTCCTCATGTCTATGTGGAGAGCAGGAAATACATTTCAGCTTCATCAAATAAGCAACTGAGAATACAGAAATTCGGTTTGTACTGGTTTGGTTGAGAAACTTTTATGTTTCCAGGAGAGCTAGATTTCTGTATGTCTCGTTAAATTGATAAGACTCTCATAACACCACTGCCCTCTGAAACAGCCTTGCACAGGAAACCACGTCAAAGATCAAGGTTAAGGTGTTTTAATGTAATGGCCCACAACAGTCTGAATGCAAACCAGAGTATTACTGCAGCATAAACAGAGAGCTTTGGATCTTCAAAGAAACACTCTTACCTACTGACTCTTAAAAGTTCCACATTGTTTTGAAATTCTGCTTTATAGAGTCAACTTTTCAGAGACAAAATAACAAGTATATAGGCTGGGGTTTTTTTGCCATCACAGAGATAAAATGTCAACTCTGAAGTGTCATGTACTGTACATCACATTCTATCTTCAGTAGCTTTTCTAGTATCTGCTACACAGATTGTCCATATGGTACAAAAATGGATGGTACCTTCACAATTAACTTGTTCTATGAGAGCAAAACTGTGCTCCCTGTGTATGTATCTGTGGGGAAAGAAACCACCAATGCTTCAAAACTTCCTGCTTTCTCTCTCCACTTATTATTTATAAACACATGGTAATAAAACTTGTAAGACTGACAGACTAATATGGCAGAGTAGTTATACTAATTATAATATTATTCCCAAGAAATAATGGTGTCATGACTTCCAGTATGGGAAAGTTGTAACCACTACCCAAGCAAGTTGTGAGTTTACAGCATCTCCTTTAGGCAAGGATTCCACAGATACACAAATCCATGCTAAAATACTTGTTTTTATTATTGTACTTTCCTTCCTAGTTGCTTTGCAAAGAGTGTGTGTATACTTCTGACATAAACAGCCTGTTTACTTTTTCAACTCGTTTGTCAGAACATCGACTAGATTTGCATTTGAATACTAAACCATTCATTCCTTGCTACAACCAGTTTCCGGTGAATCCCAGGAAACTCTGAATCCCAGGAAACTCAGACCCACTTCTCCAATCCACAAAAAAAAGTTTCCCACATAAGCTAGAATAAGAGATTTAACTTCCTTGCATATAAAAAGGAACTGATACCTTTTTTATTGTATCAAAACATGAGGACAGACATATCAAAGATACAAAAGTATCTAAATCCAACAGCATTTAGAGGCACAAAGGCATTTAGAAATGAACAAATCCAACCATGTGTCCACATAACAAAGAAACCCCTAGAAAACAAATTAATAACATCAGAAAATTCTACTCAGTACCCCAGGTGGTATTTTTTTTGTGAGCTACATCCTTTGTTCTGCAAAAGGACTTGTAGATATTATAACTTTTTTCACATAAGTGACTAAAAATAAACAGTTGACATTACCTGCATCTTCCAAAAAATACTGCACAGCCATCAGCACCTTCCCCTGAGGTTGTAGGTCAAGCTATGGAAAGAAAGATACCAACAGTGAAGTGTGTGTTTGACTGAATCTCTTAGGAATTTAAACAGTTCCTTCTAGGGACTCAAAGCAGAATATTCAATAACTGTTTGTTTACAATCATCTTCCATATCTCACTGTTGCAGCTGAGTCAGGGGCTTTTATTCTCTTGCTTTTACTCGTGTGTATTGCTTTGATGTCTACCCAAGAGTTCAGCACAGTCAGAGTTCACATTGTTTGTGCATGTCCCTCTCCCCTTTCTGCAAAGAAGTTTGTTGGCTTCTGTTTCTAATATTAGTAAACTCAATCTGCACAGGAACCCAGTTTTAAAAGAAAAAGTCTATACAATCCTTTATACTTTTATAGAGAGCACAAACCATAGTGATATCAAATGCTGTTGCCTGTAATGAAAAAAAGTGGTATCATCAAAATTTGTTTTCCTTTCCCCCTCAAACCATTACATGTGGTTTCTGTGGCAAATTCTACAGACCAGCAAAACCAAAAAAAAAGCGTCTTTTGAGCCAATAGATGAGGTCAGTTCCTGTGCTCAGAAAGTAGCCACTAATTCTTAAAATGCTGCCTTTAAAAAAGATAAGAAACCATTAAGAATGAAAGAGTGATTCAATCTTCACTTCAGCACAGAGCAAAGTATCCCTGGGTTACACTAAATACAACTTTGGAAAAAAACCCCAACTCCCAAATAAAACCAAACCACAGTTAGATTAGATACACCCATGAACATATCCCCACAAATCCCATCATCCTACTGGGATAATGACTAAGTTTCCATCTTTAAGGCAAAGTCTGACACTCAGAACATCTGCCCAACAAAGTTCCCAGAAGGCAAAGACCCCAGTTGCAGCTACTACTGCTGGGCTGCCTCTCCACACAAAAATAACCTTACAGGCTATATGCTAACTGAACTAACATCTCCTTGCTGGTTATGATGGTCTGTCCAAGTCATGACAGGTTGTACAGAGAAAGTTTAACACTGATGATGTCTATGTGGCACTTATTCTATGGATAATAATAATTAGAGGATTGCAGACCACTGAATTGGCTAAAACTGACCACTATTAGTTTTTCACTCTTCTGAATAATTATTCTTGTCTCAGAATTCAAGTTAAGGTGTGGAAAAAAACCAAGTGTAACAGGTGAATACAAACCAGTGAGATCCTACTGACCTAGGAAAATCTAAACCCCTTCAAGTTTAAAAGGCGTATGGCATTCATTCAGCTTGGAAGAAAATGTGAGGAATTAACCTTTTCCCTTACCCAGAATTCTGCTTTGCCATTGCCCTTCTTGCACCGCTCTGCCAGGACCGACACACCCACAGTCACCTCAGACAGAGGCTCTTCTGCTGCTTTCATCAGCACAATCTGGATCACCCGCCCCTCATAAATGTGGGCATCAAACGTCGACTTCCATTCGGGATACATGGTTGGTTTCCTCTGAACCAGAGTTTTTCCTCTCTCTGAAAGCCAAAGTAACCCCAAAGAGGACAGAAATTGTAAAATCAAATAACGTAGATCTAGTACTTCAACTCAACAAAATAAAAAATACTTGTACTGATACTAAAAGCAGATTTACTACTTCTTTTGCTGTGGTTGGGACGAAGTTTAAATATTCAGTTCAAACGTTCATGACTTGGAAGGCAAATCTCACCCTGACAAACAAGGCATGCAAAGGCAGTGAAGGTGTTAACACGTAGCCAGAGACCAGGAGGTACAAACCCCATTGAGGAATTTCAGAAGCTAGTTTAGTCAGTCACAACTGGACAGGGAATATTTCATGGCTCCTTTCTGGTATAAATCTCCATGATGTGTCATCTGATCACAGTGAATGCCTACTGCTCAAAGATAAATTAAGGAACACCTTACACTGACCCAGTTTAAATTGAAATCAGCATCTGAGAGATGAAAGGCTTCACATTTCATTAATCTACTTCCAAGTTATGAATACAAGTGAAATGTTGGGATAAGTCACTCTCCTTGACATTGTACGCTGTCTATACCATGACTGCTACTTTTTAAAGGACATTTCAGGGCCTTATCTGTCCTCCCTAGCACATGCAGACCTTGTGTCATTAGGGAACAAGAAAAAAGATGAAATAACATCAAAAAAGTATTTTTCTTTTTTTTTTTTTTTTGAACATTTACCCAATCTCCCACAAGAATATCTCAGCAGACTCCTTTGTTAGGAGTTTTACAGTGCTTCACTGTTCTTATTAGAGGGATTTTTTTTTTTTTTTTCTTTTCACCAACAAAGGTTGGACTGGATGATCCTTGTAGCTCTTTCATGCCTGGTATTCTATGCTTCTAATACACAGCTTCAGTCTCTCTTGCTACCCATTAAGCTAATTTCTTCCTGTCCTTACCTCAGGCAGAGAAAACAGCCAGTGACTGCACAATCTATAACAAGCATATTTCTAGATCTGGGTCTCTTAGTCCCATCAACACATCCAAAATGATGTTGCCTTCCAAGCAACCACATCCAGCTCTTCCCTGTGACCCTGGCACACAAATGGCACCTCCCAGTTTTATTCTGTGATTTGCTGCCAAGCCAATTATTCTCCATTTGTGCACAGGAAAACGAATATTGTCTACATTCTACACAATTTCTCCTATTTATCGTGATCATTTGTCGCAATAAAAGTGCTTTCTAAGTGCCTTTCCAGCTCTGAATGATCCATTTCTACTGTAAGGCAGTAGAAAAGCAGATTAAATAGTTGGACCATTCCACAAGAAGCTGCAGTATGGTCTGTTAGAACCTTAATATTTTAAAATCTTCCTGGAAACTCAAGGCAAATTCAGTGTTCATTCATTAACAGCTTGCTGGACGACTCCACTCAGTTGTGCTGAGCTCTGCAAACAAGAGTAGGGAATTGTGTCCTTGTACTGCTTTATTAGGGAATTCCTGCCAACAGCAGCACTGCAAATCACAGCTTGGACAGCAGACCTGAGCTGCCTGCCAAAGGACATTCCCAAATGCTCAGAAATGGCCACCTGAGAACCTCCTCCATTGCAAAGCAAACTTGCAAAGCATTCCTCCTCAGTTAAAAGCTTCTCTCTTGAATTTGGGAAACTCTGCAGGCAGAAAAACCTCAAATCCTTCACAGTGCAAACCTACTTCCAGAGCCCCATACTGTGGAAAAATGTGAAAATATTATCAGAGAATCATAGAATTGTTTAGATTAAAAAAGAGTGTTAAGATCATTAAGTCCAACCATTATCCCAGCACTGCCCAGGACACCACCAACCCCTGTCCCCAGGTGCCACATGTGCACATCTTTTTAAATCCCTCCAGGGATGGTGACTCCACTGCTTCCCTGGACAGGCTGGTCCAGTACTTGACAACCCTTTTGGTGGAGACATTTGTCCTGATATCCAATATAAACCTCCATGGCACAACCTGAGGCCATTTCTTCTTGTCCTGTCATTGTTACTTGGGAGAAGAGCCTGACTCCCATCTGGCCACAACCTCCTGTCAGGGAGTTGTAGAGTGCAAGAAGGTTCCCTCCTTTTCTCCAGGCTGAGCCCCACCAGCTCCCTCAGCTGCTCCTCACAGGACTTGTGCTCCAGGCCCTTCCCCAGCCCTGTTGCCCTTCTCTGGACTTGCTCCACCACCTCGATGTCTTTCTTCTTCTGAGGGATCCAAAACTGAACTCAGGATTTGAGGTGCAGCCTCTCCAGTGCCAAGAGCAGGGGCACAACCACTTCCCTGTTTGTGGTGAAAGTACACAGGGAAAGCTCAAACAAAACAGGATTTAGAGAATATTAGGATGGGCGATGAATGCAAGGGGGGATTAAAAGCAGGCGCTCTGCACAGCAAGGCTTTTACACTGGCCTACTTTTTGGGTTGCTAAAGCCAGACCCCTTCATCAAAAAGGCACACTTCAGGAGGCAGCCTTGGGAATAGGAGAAATTGTACTTATTTGTAGAACCTTTAACAATAATTCAGGGTTTGCAGGAAGAGCAGCAGTTTGTAGAAGAGTTGGTAATACTCTTTGCAAGATTCTTAGATGGGCAGAGAACTATTTCAGTCTGTTCACAGGACTCTGCCTATTCCCACGTCCCAATTAAGATCTGCTTTGATCAGTCACTATATGAATTTTTGCCCTATGTAAAACCATAAAGAAGGCATCTGAATTACTGGCAACAACTTCCAGCCTGGCCATGCTGCTTTTGCAGTTAAAATTGTACTAATCAAGATCTGTCATGGACCACATTGCCTGCCTGCAAATGAACAGTTAAGTGTTCAGCAAAGAACAGCCTTTAAGAACCCCTCCTGTGTTCAGGCCTCCTTTGCTTCTCTGTTAATACTACTGGCTCCAAAACATGTCACATGTTTGCAAATTGGCTTAATGCCCAATCATTAGGCAATATGACTTCCTTCTTCCTATACAATAAGCTTTTCCTTGATCCTGGTTCAGCAGGCAAATCCAACAAAAAGCTATCTTGTCAAACTGACAACAGAAGCATCACATTGTTTTCCTGATTACCTCAATCACTTACTTCTCCAAGGTTCACTGCCCTCTCCTCCCCCGTTTTTTAATGCCTCAAAGACACATGGAAACAAAGAGGGGAAATGTTGGCACAACTCTACTTTTCAAAAGCAAATGGCTGGGGGAAAAAAAAGAAGGTGGATTTATTTAGATCACTTTCACCTCTCCACACATTCTGGCAGCTGCAATACCTTCAACAACATTTCTTCAGAGGTTCTCCTAACACACCAGGAAACTGCTACTTTGGAGCTGAATGCATTTGCTTGATGACAACATTTTTTGGAAAGGGCACCATGCCTCGTACTTGAAATTTAAACGCAGCTTTTACCCTCAGGAATAAGGGGAAAGACCAATCCCATTGTGAGGAAGAAGAAAATTCACCCTTTCCTGCATTCTTTGATGTTTTGTGAAGCCCTAGAGCCATACTGCAGGATTAAACTGCTTGGTCTAACCCAAACCAGCAATTCCCTCTTATCCTGTTTGGCTACAGTGGTGTATTCCAGCCAAATGTCACAAAATGTTATAAACCTTTGGACCAGCGTCTGTAAAGATGAGGTCCTTGAAGGCTGAGTAAATAGAGAGGTGCTAAAATAACCTTGGGTGCAAGTAATTTCAAGCAAACAATTCTGCCAGAATGCCTCAGTTATGTCTGGCACTTGCAGAGCCGGAGAGGACATTGCTTTATTTAACATCTGCAAACCTTGCTCATGCAAAATTCACAACTCACTTTAACCCAAGCCACAGTGACTTTTCACCTGCTTCCCCACATATTTTGTGAATAATTGCATTGGTGGTGAAGTAAGAAATTATGAAATCTTAGACATCATCCTACCAAGTGCTGAGCTCTCTGGCCACAGGACAAGAAAGCATTAATAAAGAAGCCTTGTTTTAAGATGGGGGTGGAGACAACAACCATTGTTATTTCTTCCATTCTGAAAGAAAAGCTCATGTTGAAGTGCTTGGCACAACAAGAACAGCAGGACTCGCTACCATTCACAGACGAAGAAGGATTAGAGTATTTCTCAAAACTTACTCATATTCAGGAAAGCATCCCCATTTGTAACCTCACCTGTAGTCAATGATTCCTTCATCTTGATAGCACAGAAAGGCTGCAGCTGTTCTCCTTGATTCTGCACAGGTCCCAGCTCAAAGGAGTTGAAGGATATCCGTAAAAAGGGGGCCATTGCTCACAGTGATGCACAATCTAAGTGGAAAGAAATAAATAAAAATCATTCAATAAAAGACCTGGTCTGAGACTTGTAAGAGAGTGACACACATTTCCCAGCAGCCATCAGAGCTTCTATTGAGGCTACAATCCCATGGCTCCTATTCAAGCATTGCTTTCAGGTGGCAGTGTACTAATCCTAGGAAGCATCCAGAGCTACTGATCCAAGTGTGAGCCTCCATACCTGCACACACCAGGCAAAGAGAAGAGGGAGAGAGAAAAAGCACCAGCACCACTGTGTCACCTCTCTTAAAGTGTCAGGAATCACCGAAGGTCAAAACACCTGCAATATCTAAGTCAGCAAACAGGTGTTTCACTACAGTCTTCCCTCATTCTTAAGAGCTTCTGAACTCAGAGTAATTTCAGTTTACGACTCACAGCACCTTCAGCAACAGAGTTAGCCCTGTAGCTTGTATGTCAATATTGTTTTGTGAAGCAAAAATTACTTATTGAAAAGGTAAGATAAAACAGTTATTAGATAGTAAGGCAATTCTAGTGCAATTCTAGTGCAATCAGAGAAGGAGGGATGCAGGGAAGGAGGGATTAGGAGAAAAGAGTTCACTAGGTAACAGGAAGAGATGATGAAAAAAAATAAAGACTTGAAACTGGGCTGAGCTGGCTTTTTGACTGCAGATTGTTAACCAGCTCAGTCAGGCAGCACTAGGAAGGACACTTCAAGCAATCCTGCACATGCCAGCATTTTTTTTAATGTACAGACATCGACCTGAGAAACAATTACCATTCCTCTTCTATCTCTTAAGGCCCATACAGTCATTCAGATAAAAGACTGAAATGAAGACTCTTTGCAGCAAACAAGCATTTGCACATCACACACTCTCCCCATGTGGAGACCATTTATAATAAATAGAAAACTTTTATGACCAACATTTATTGAGCTAGTTTTTATTAACTGACTGCTTCTCCACTTTCTTCTCTGTAAGAGTAAGACAGAGTCAGAAAACAGGTTTAGGATTACTTGGCACCCACCACTGCTCATCCCCCTGAAGAACTGAAAGCCAGGACTGTAATTCACATTCATGTAGAACGGTCACCCAGACTCCCAATAAAGCAACAACCCTCCCACACTAATCCGCTGGTTATTGCAGCTTGGGGCACCATTTGATGAGACTGGAGATTGAGATGGCCTCACAAAGCAAGAAAAATAGACAGCTTTTGTAAAAATTAACAAATACCATCTGATAGCTCACTTTCACAAAGGCAACATGAGCACAATGCTCATCAAGAGCTGTAATGAGGAACATATTTCAGCTGCTCAAGGGGCCTCATGCTCACTGTGTTCAGAACTACCCCCAAGTGATCAGCCACGACTTGCCAGCACCAGATCACATATCATTACTACTCAACATGGATGTAAAAGAAACCAGATTTCATCCTTGTTCACCTCTGGGAAGCAGCTCGAAGACCCGACCAGGCCATAACAAGCTGGGTAGGTCAGAGTGTAGCTCCCACTGGAAAGTTTATTTGACAGAATCGCAGGATTACAGGATAATTCTGGCTGGAAGGGACAGCCCAGCTAGAAGTCACAATTTCCAGTAAGTCTGGGACAATACTAACAAAAAACTGGAAAACACTAACAAAGCTAAACTAACAATTGCACTGAGTTAACTGAGCCCATCTGATTCAAGCCAACGTTAGTCCTGAAACAGAATACAAGGCTTTGCAATTTAGTTCTTTAACTCCAGATTAAGATACAACAGGAACAGATACAATGCATATGCATGTTGAGTAATCTCACAGCCTTTCTCATTTTCAATGGCCAAATACATGTGAGGCCACATTTTCAACTCTGCTTCGTAGTTTTGAATATGAGTATTTGTTGTATTCATTATACTCGGCTTCAGTGCATTTCAAATGCTCTTTTCTCTCTCAGAAATGCTACAATACAAGCAGTTGAGCAGTTAGGAGAAAACACCAATATCCCAGAGTTTCTGATGATGTTCAAAGTCCAAGGTCACAGCGAAAACTAGAAGATAACTGTTTGCTTTTACATTTAAGAACAGTTTAAAAAAAAAAAAACAAAACACAACAAACTCAACAGCTACCTGTTCTTGCCAAGTTTCTCTAGTCTTATATATTGTGCTTTTTTCACAGAAGTAGAGATCTTAAATGTCTGCATGCAAACTCTCACTATATGTTATAGACTCTACTGTGACACAAGGAGGTTAAGTGAGAAAGGAGGGTTTGAATTTGCTCCTCAGATATATTTTCCAGCCATTGTCTACACTAAGATGCGCAGTGAGATAGCTGACAAGGATCAGCTGCACTGCTGTAAACAAAACATACCCCACTAAAACTGCTTTTGGCAGCAAAACTCGATGAAAGAGATTAATTCAACAAACTTTCTCAAAATCCCTGCTGAATACACTCATCCAAAAGTGTTCTCACATTTGAAAAGCAAAAACATTGAAAGCAATGCATAAGCTTTGCTTGTTGCACTTCAGACAAGTGTCCCCCTCTAGTCTCCATGACTGTCACAGATGTGACAGCACAAGCAGTGACTCTTGTTTTAGGAGCTGTACCTGTCAGGAACTGAAACTGCTATAAAAAAAATCGAGGGAGATTTTACAATCTACTTATGCAATCTGCGTTGCAGCTATGAAGTATTAAAGCCAAACTGCTTCCCTAAAGGCCAGATTTTATCCAAAACAAATGGTGGAAAAACTGAGACACGAGCTCCAAGAGCATTGCTATTCTAAATGACAGGTTCAATATCTCAAACAGTTTCAAAGCCACGTGCTATCTGAAAAAAAACTAAGGGAAAAATCTTCCAGTAACATCACTCTACATGAGGTACATGGTGGTGGCCCCACTGGTTCAGAGCAGACCATTGGATGCTGTCCAGCACCATGTTCATTTTGTCAAGGATCCCTGATCTGCTCTATTGCAAACTCAACCCATGTTCCACATTCTGGGATAGATTCTATGAAATCCACAGTACTTTCCATGCAGCTTTAAAATTGAGAGCTTTCTACTATTTAATATTGAAAGAGAATCAACAGTGTTACTATCAACTACAGAGTGAGAGGGGGAAAAATGGAAACATCTTCACATCATCAAGTCAGCATCTGCTGGATGAACAAATGTTCAGTTTTCACAAGACGTAACACGCAGTTTTAAAGAAATCTTTAAAGCAAATTAAAATCTTAAATATTCCAAGAAGAATTTTATCAAGATTTGCTAGCGCGAGACTCACATTAGATTAAAAATCTTCACGCAGACTGAAGGGACAAAGGGTAAATTCTGTAGTTTCTCTCCTTCCAGTGGTGCCCAGCAGCAATCAGGGACTCGCTCTGCAACCCAAGGCGGCTCTTGCCAGGGTTCCTTTGTTGCTGTAATTCTGCCTGGTTATAAACAGGGAGGGCAAACCAGCTCTAACACGACCCAGAAACAAAGACACGGTTGTAACTGCTACACAAAGCAGGAAATAACATCAAAGCAGTGGATCATCTGGAGGAAAAACAGTGGATCATCTGGAGGAAATGCTGATACTGGTCGACAACAGAGCACTGAAGAGAATAAAAAACTAATGGGCACAAGCAGAGCATAGACTGGTCCATCATTGATATGGACCACATATCCAAGAAAAACACAACTGAGAAAGCTCCCCTGCTGATTTGTGCCTCTGATTTCTTTGCAGTAGTCTGTCAAACATTTTGCAAACAGATGTAAAGCTGCACACACATCATGGCTTTTCCATGCTGTCTCACAGAACTGCTCTGGGTGGCATGAAATGCCTGCTTCCTGCTTAGCTCCCTCTCAGGTTGCTTCCAAGGCCACACAACTGCTCTGGGAAACACCAACGCTGGTAGGCAGCACCTCACATGGCTGACCAGTTGGTGTTCCTCCCTGAAAAGATGCAGCAGTAACTTTTCTAAGATGCAAAAGTATAGTTTATTTCCAACTTGCAGGTATCCTTTTTTTTCCACCAGGGTTTCCTGTCCTCCATTCTGGCAATGGACAAGGCATTCAAGAGAGACAGCAATGATTTACTGCCCAATTAATTGCCCCCACAGCACTTCCAAAAACATGCACAAAGTCCTCCTTCCTCTTTATGTACAGCCTGCAAAGGTGCTTATGCTACTTTCATGGCAATAATACGAGAAAAGGGTGCAAATAGTGATGCTGGAAGAGTGATTATCAGCCTTCACCTGTGCACACAGTGTTCTTATTGTTCCCAGGTGTGACAACCCACACTCCCTTCACATGTATTCTTTCAGCTGATGATCCAAGAGAGAAAAACAATACTTGTGCTGCAGGAAAATTCACTGAACCAGAGGAACAATCATGCTAACCACTGTCTACTCTGCACACCTGTGATTAGCCTACAGAGACTTTTAGCAGGTTCTGTTAAAATCCCTGGTCTCTATTTGATGCTCTGTAGGTAGAAGTCAATCTAAAAATGAAGTCAGTTTAAAAGGAGCTTATTATATTTGCTGTTATCAACCTTGTCAAAAAGACACACAGCAGCATTCTTCATCAGCTGGACTTCCCTAGGCACTACTGCTACCCAAGGAAACCCTGAAAAACATACTTATATCCAACCTCAGATCACTGCACATCATGATGCTGAACACTCACAGCTGCCAGAGATGGCAAAAAACATTATCTGCAGGTGCTGCTTTGAAAGTTTAAAATCCACAGAAGGACTTGAAAAGTGTTCTCCACAAAACAGGGCTAAACTCACACATTGCATGTAGGTCCCTGCAGGACAAGGAGCGTTCTCCAGAAAGTACTGTCCCTGCAGCAGCATCACTCATGCTTTTGTTTAGGTTTAGCCATTAAAGTGCAACTACCTCCTGTGAATGGTTTAATTTACTCCAATTATTAATTTGATTAATCTACGGATTTCCAGAATGGTAATGAAGCTTCTCAGCAACAGGTTGAATAAACTACCTTATGGAGAAGATTTTATAAACAAAATAAAAATAAACCTTAAAATTAGAATTGTAGGACTATACACTCATGAAAGCAAAATATATCCATTAGGTAACATTTTTAAAAAGTGCAGTTATCTTCAGGAAGTCAAGGATGAAAACAGCAGCTTTAAAATGGCCCAATCAACTACAGTTTCTGCAGTAATATTTTTAAATCAGTGAAAATTCTAAAAATTTTAACACTAAAATTCAATTTACTTGCTGTTAAACTTACTGCAAATGATTTCTTTTTGGTTCATAATTTCAAAATGACAATTCTGTACACTAAATTCTACTGTAAATTATGCAAGTTTTGGGGTTTACTTAATCTTTTTTTTTTTTTTTTTTTTTTTAAATAGTACAAGTCCTAAGACTAACTTGGAAAAAATGTAGTTACCATTTCCTTCCCTTCCTCCCTCAAGTATTTTCTTTCAGATACTTCTGCTTTTGTTGGGTTAGGCCAAGGCCAGAAACAGAAACAATTACATAATAAAATCTGTCACTGTGTTGCAACAGTCTGGAGAAGAATCCATCTAGATAAGCCATGCAGCAAGAGAAGTCCCTTGGTTTCATCCCACTTGGCCAGAAGCACAGATAATTCTGAGTTTCCACACTTTTTTTGCGTATTCAGCAGCCCCCAAACTGCCCAATTTTGTGGCTGTTGTCAGAATTGCTGGTATTTCCCCAACACTCTCAAGGCCGAAAAAAATTACTGATACTTTCCCTTATTGTCACGATGAGAAACTCTTCAAAATATGAGCTCCAGAAGCCTTTATTTGAACAGGCCAATTCTTTCAATCCCGGCAGTGTAAACTCCTGGGAAGCTCGAGGGGAAAGCAGATTGCAGGCAAGAGAGAGCTAAAGCAGACCTGATTTTGTGGTTTGTTTTTTTTTTTGGAAGACGTGCAGCCCAATTTATTTGATCACATGATAACATACAACTAGCTCGGCAACAACAGCTGACTGTTCTTAAAGTGGCTTCAGGTGCATTGAGGAAGACAAATCTGAGTTTTACACTAAAAGATCAGCAAGTTGAGGAAATTCTAGGCTCTGAAATAGGCAGCAGGACAGGCTGTCACACAGCACATGCTGCAAGATAAAAAAAGGCATTTTACACTAAATGTCCTTTTCTTTTGGAAGGGGGAAAAAGAACATTTGGAGCAACACAGTTGGCTTTTCCAATATTCCACAACCACTACTTGGTGGGAAGAAGGGGGAAGTACTGTCAGATGTTTTTTCTTTAGGAGTGCATAAGAAATAGCCATTTAAGTATTTTTTTTTTTTAAAGTCCCGAGTTCTCCTTCCTCTGTGAACACACAGGACTAAACATGATAATAACGATAATACTATGAGCTGCTGTTCGTCACTATTGCCAAAATCAAGCTTGAAACAAAAGTATAAATGAATCCTCTTCATCAACTTCAAACCCAAATATCTGACATTAAAAGCATACAAGAGAGGAAACACTGGCTAGAGTCCAAAGACTTTGTTCATTATTTCTGATAGCACAAATGATATCTTTGTTAAACAGCAGCTGCAACAACATGAAGGTTTAATATAACAGGGCTGGCTGGCCAGATCCTTATGAACTTCTAGGAGAGTGAAGAATTCATTAATATCAAATTACACTATGAAGTGGGAGAATGTCCAAAACACTTAGGTAGGAGGCAAACCTTGTTATTTCTCTATCTGTGCATGATTTAAGTATAATTGGGATGCTTTTTTTTTCTTTGACATGGGGAGTAAGTAGAGGTTGAGGGCTTTTTTTTCTGCAATTGAATAACACAATCCCTTCTGAGTGAGGATGAAAAAACCTCTTAGGCGAAAGGGATGAAGTTACATCTCTTTTCCAGTATAACAACACACCTTATAGCCAAGCTATACTCTGTGTCACTAAAGAGAGCACTGGAAGTCTGCTGAGCCTGAGCCCCTGACCAGCTCTCAGCTCCCACTTCCTCAGCAATGGCCAGGAAATTTGCCAGTATTTAGTCAGCATGACTAAATTGCAAAAACTCTACATCAAGTTCATCATGTGAATAGGAGTTCTCTGAAGGAAGCAAGCCATTCTGAAAAGGCTTTTTCTGTAGTAATCACTACACTACGAAAGCTGAGCTACTCACAGCTTTCAGAAGTACCAAACCAAAGGAAAAGAGCCAAAGAAAATCCAATATTTTGTACAGTACCTGTTTAGGTACCACCGTAATCAAGCACAGAGGATCCACATTCAGGCATATTCCAGCAGTATCCTTTAACAGAGGAGTTACACAGCAAGCTCATCTTCCACCTTACTCTTGCTGAGTATTTTTATCTAGGATTCATTATAACGTTTTCAAGCCTTTCGGTACCTAAAGAGGCTCCAAGAGAGCTGGAGAGGGACTTGGACAAAGGTCTAGAGTGACAGGACAAAGGGGAATGGCTTCCCACTGACAGAGGGCAGGGTTAGGTTGGAGATTAGGAAGAAATTCTTCCCTGTGAGGGTGATGAGGCCCTGGCACAGGTTGTCCAGGGAAGCTGTGGATGCTCCATCCCTGGAAGTGTCCAAGGCCAGGTTGGACAGAGCTCTGAGCAACCTGGTCTAGTGGAAAGTGTCCCTGCTCATGGCAGGGAGTTGGAACTGCATGATCTTTAAGGTCCCTTCCAACACAAACCCTTCTAGAATTCCACGATTTTCTTCCCAATTATAAGCTTCCCAGAAACTGAGATATATTTCCCAGAAAGAATAATAGAAAATGCCAACAACATATTTTCAAACCTAACAGAAAATACTGCCTTCTTCAAAACACTGGAGGGGTTTTGTGCTGGTTTTTGTGTTGGTTTTCTATTTTATTTTTTTTTAATTTTATATTTTCCACTGAATTCCCTTCACGCTGAAAAAGCCAAATGCCATAAAGACAGTATGATAATCACAGCTTAAGAAAAAAAAGAGAGATTTGTAATGTGTCTTATTTTAAATGTACTGGGTTAATGTCTCTATATAAACAATGAAGAGGCAAAAAATGGAAACAGAGAAACTGGACATTCAACAGAAATATAAAAAATGCCTTCTAAAACATTCCAGTAAGAAAATGATTTTACTTTGCACTTTTGAAAACATCAGCAGATTATGCAGTCTAAGTGCCTCTCAAGGAGCACAAGTCTTCAAGCCAGAAATTTATACTATTGCCAGCACCATGACCTAATCCTCCAAGTATCTGGAAAACTAGAATATTCATTAGCTGAGAGAACTATATCATCATTCATACACGCTGGAAATCTGCTGCTCAGATAACCTCATCAGAGGGAATACAGTTCAGTCCATCCAAGCCTTTCAAATTAAAAGGACACGAGCCGTGAACCAAAATTTTTGCTCATTAACTGGGTATCAAGTTGTAGGAGTAGATCCTGTCCAGCCTCCTGACTGCATCCAGCACTGCTGGGGTTGTTTGGTTTGGTTTTTTGAGATGCCATTTTTCCCCTGGGGAGCACAAACACGCTCAGTCTCTTCAGTCAGACCCCTCAGGCTCAGAGAGCCGGGGCTGTTCAGCCTGGAGAAGGTTGTGTGGAGACCCCACAGCACCTTCCAGTGCACGAAGGGGCCCTACAGGGAAGCTGGAGAAGAGACTCTTTGTCAGGGACTGCAAGGGATAGGACAGGGAGCAACGGGTTCAAACTGAAAGAAGGGAAATTTAGGGTGGATACACGGAAGAAATTCTTTACTGTGAGGGTGGGGAGGCCCTGGCACAGGT
This sequence comes from Chiroxiphia lanceolata, assembly GCF_009829145.1. Taxonomy (NCBI): domain Eukaryota; kingdom Metazoa; phylum Chordata; class Aves; order Passeriformes; family Pipridae; genus Chiroxiphia; species Chiroxiphia lanceolata. The sequence continues at coordinate 16,395,386 of NC_045647.1, read as the reverse complement.
TGCCCAGAGAAGTTGTGGCTGTCCCATCCCTGGAAGTGTCCAAGACCAGGTTGGACAGGGCTTGAAGCAACCTGGAAGGTGCCTCTGTCCATGGCAGGGGGGTTGGAACTAGATGACATTTAAGGTCCTTTCCAACCCAAACCATTCTATGATTTTAACATAGGCCAAATCTGCCTTCCTGAGCATGATGCTCCTTTTCCTTGCTATTTTTCAGTATTCTGAAGGCTTCTCAGGGTAAGTAGAAATCATCCTTTTATCCTTTTGTTTTTATCCTTTTTGGTTTTTTTTCATTACCAGGAATGTGAAGGCCAAAACCCACAAAATAAATTAAATAACCAACATAAGTCAACTTAAACAAGACTTTTTCCATGATTTATTAACTGAAAGTAAACAGTGAATCCACACACAGTTACATGCATCACTACTTGTGAAGGCATCTCTCACTTTTGAAATGAAGAGAGAAAATAAACACAACTGAGATCCACTGAGGGATGTGTAGGATGATGCTAAATAATGAACAGCCACTGATAAGGAGAAACTGGGAAAAAAGAAACATAACCAAAATTCACTTTTAATTAATACAGCGTTTGCTCCTGGTGTAATTTCAAAGTTCAGGTTTAGACTTTCAGAAACATAAGAAACTGGAGAATCATTTAAAAATGAGATGTTCGGTTTTCATATGCAAAACACCACACACACAGAGTAATATAAACCCATACCCAATAACTTCACTTTGCAACACTGTGAGTCAGCATCTGTTTTTTCACTTTATTGGGTCATTTCACTAATGAAAACACTCCTAAACAAGACACAAACTTCATTACTTGTCCTAAAAAATACTTTCAGGAAAACATATGCAACGAATTTGCCAGGGTACCTTTAGATTACCCAAAAAGTAACTGAAGACAAACTCTTTGATTACAGTTGTACTCTCGTGTTCCAGTTAACCCACGGAAGCAACAGAGTATTCAATGACTTTCCTACAGACAAGCTTTCCTGGCTCATTATGGCCTATCACTTTCTCCATCACTAAATGGATAAATGAGTTAAAGTCTTGGTCATTTTCCCTGCATCTTCCAATTATTTCTGACTTTTTTTGCTGCACATATTTCTTCTGCCATCAAAGTGCTTTTTTTACAACCATTTTTATAGCAATTTTTCATAATCACAAGCTGCTATCACTGAATAGTGCCTCCAGTACCCTGTCCTGGTTGGGAAGCACATCATTAGGAGAAGTCATTGCTATTAGATCATTCAGTTTAAAAGGATGGTGTATGGCTGCTACTGGCACAGAAAAACTCAAGAGGAAAACCAAACAGCTGTAAACTGCAGTTCTCCTGAGGCAATAGCACACACCTTGTGCACAAAGCTTTTCCCAACCTTTCCAGTGCATTCCCAGTTTCAAAGGGGGCAGGCAGGTAACAGACTGCAAGTACAGGAGTGAAGCCCACAGGAAAATGCTCCTGGTAGTTCCAAATGCAAATATTCCCACTTCCAATTACAGAAGATCCCTTTCTTAGCTCTCAGCATGGAAAGACTGCACGTCCCCAGGCAGCTGAGTGGGAAAGTCTCTTTCCACATGGTGTATCTACCCTTAATGGTCTGCCCAGTCCTGCCTCCAGATCTTTCCTCTGTGTATCCACACTGCCTTGATTCTTTCCCTCTTTGAACGCCAAGAGGCTCTTTCATGCTGTTTACTATGCAGCTTGCTTAATCACAGCTTGCTTAATTATAATCACCCTGGCATTTTGTGTGCCTGAAACACCTTTCACTTCCACACAGCAGCACCACGTCCTCTGTCTCACACATCCACATCACTCAAATGAGCAAGGAGTGAGTGCTGGCAAGGAGCTCTCCTGGTATTTACAACAAGCCACATCCCCAGCACAAGTTAGCCCAAAAGATTCCTTTCTGCCTCATGGTTAACAGCACTCAGCACTCCCCAGGCCACAGGATGCTGGCTTTTCCCCACTGGTCTGGATATTTGCTTCCACTACAGCAGTTTAAGTACATAAATCCTATTCTAATACAGTTTTTTCCATGTTAGCAATTACTGCTGAACCCACAGACATATTCTGTGACCAACGCTGAGAGGCAATTCACACAAATAGGAAGAGGTAAATAGATGCCCACAACCCACTTCTTATGAAAAGTTACTCCACATCTTGGACAATTTGAGAGTCTCCAGTACTGAGTAAACAGAAGTTAAATCAACTTTGGTCCAATGAATTTCAACTCTGTGGGAAAGAGCTGCAGAGAGCTGCATTTACAGCCTTTAATAGACAACCCCATTCTGCCTCTGTGGGACTATTAAAAAGAAAAAAATTTACTCAGACCTGAAGTACAGCTATATTGAAAAATGTATCTGCTTGTATTGTGAAGAGCCTTAATTAAAACGCAGTTTAGTAAATATAATTTTTATGCTCCTGTTATATATCTCCTTGTCCAAGGTACAGTTTTCCAAGTAGAGCACTAGCGTTCTCTAAAACTAAATCTGCTTCTGAAAATAAAGCTATGAAACCTATATCTGACAGAAAACGTCAGAATGATAAAAATCAGCACTTAAAATTCACCTGAGATGTCAAAGGAGAAAAGAACCTCATGATTCTCTTGCAGCTGTCAGTGCCCTCTGTTCATCTGTGATGTGTACTGAGAAACTGTATCTGGTGAGGTGTGCAAATACATATGATGCACACAAAGATCTGATGTCCTGAGGAGGAAGAGTTTAAATCCCTAGCTATTCTGGACTTTGTTAAATTTTTCCCATGTTGCTGCCTCTGAAAGACTCAAATATAACAAGTAACAAATACTCCAAGTATTTAGTACTGCTCTGGTGCAAGGATGCATAGCGTGGGCACTGCCTAAGAAATATTCTTCAGCCACTTTGAAAGTAGATCTGAGACGCTCTTGAGTTTTACTTTGAATCTCTGAACATAAAATGAAAGTAGAAGCGTTTTAAGCATTAATCTGTATTATTGCATAATACAAAAGCAGTTTAGGAGACTCAAGCAGTACTGAGGTAGAGCGTTTTCCACAGTCACTGCTCGTAACTTACAACACCATGTTGAAATTAAGGACAAGTAAGTAAAATAAACTCTGCCTACAGAAGAGAAAACACTGTTCAGTTTGGTTTTTCTTGTCGGTAAATATTTTTCTGTCTTGCTTAATTCAGAATAAACTTTCAGTGTGCTGTACAATGGACACATTAATTTCTGCTCCCCAAACAGAAATTGGTGGGATTCTCTAAACAATTTACAGGGGCAACTTCAAAAGACGGTTAAAATTTTTCCAGCATCTTCTAGTGCAGTTACACGAGCTACACAAAGAAACAGTGATTCCAGGCACTTGTACAGAGTTCAGTGGAACACAGCATTGCATTTATGATCTTGGAACGAGAGAGTCAAAAGAACAAGATTCAGGCTTGTGACACAGTTACTGCTGACCTCTATGCCTCTGTTCCCTTTCATTATCACCACCTGCCTACCAGAAAGTGAAGGTGAACAAATGGTTAGAGACAGGCTTGTCTAATAGTAGCAAGACATCATCATATCTAAGGATTACACTGTAAGCCTTAACAGTTTTACTATTTCTTTCAAAAACAATCAACAGGGAGAGTCAATATTATACTTTAAGCAAGGTGGCCAGTTACAGGGTCCTAACACCAGTTCTACCCACTTCTGAGGCAATGCATTACTGAACTTATACCCAGAACTTTTCACCCTGTCCCCCACAGCAAGGGGAATCTGTCTTCCTGTAATTTTGGAAAGATGCATTACGCATGCAGGTTAATTAATTTGCTTCCATGATCAAACAGAGGAGAAGGCTCTTAGGATTCCTCCTCAATATGAGTCATTCTCATGGAAAGTCCCAACTTCCTCACTTACTCACAAACCAAGGACCAAGAGTGTTGAGTAAGTACACAGCTCAGAATTGCACAGACAGGTAATCTGCCATTACAAATACTTATTAAAGCATTATACTTATTAAAGCTCTCTTTCAAAGTCCTTTTTCCAATCTGAAACAAAATCACCAAACTTAATATCCAAGGGGCATCTCAAGGAGTTTGTAGGCTGTCTCTACTCACCTTTGAGATACGTATTTATAAAATTATAAGAATAATTGACACAGTTTTTTTCCTTTCAAAGACCCTGCAACAATTGGGATGTTGGAATCAACCAAAAGGACAACCTGTTGAAGAGCTGAAAGGCAGATGAACATACCTGTATTTTAGTTTGGGATGAGAAGAGTATTGGCCAGGTTTGATGTAGATGTTAATAGCACCTTAAGTGGCAAGTTCTTAGTTGAACTTCACTTACACAGTGCTAAGTGAAATCTATTTATTCTACAAAACCACTGCCCTACAAAACCCCAAGCTTCCCCTATAAGAAATACTACTAACTAAAACAAGCTAAATACAAGGAATGATGCGGTATGGGAATATCCAGGGAAGGGGAAAATAGAGAACTTAAAATAGAAAGATCAAATTTATTTTATCCTGTTCTCTTCCTGTTTTTTTAACCAGCATTAGCAAAGTACATTTTAGCAAGAGTTTTATATGTTATCTACTCAGACACCTGGCTAGAAGGTATCCAAAGACAGTCATAATTCAGAACAGACAAATGGTAAAACTGGGTCTAAAACATGCTCATTCTTTTATCCACTCCCTTACACAAAAGTGAGGAATCATTTGGATGAAAGTTTCACAGCACCTCAAAAAGAAAAAAAAAAATCCTTTACCTTGAGGAACACTACTGCTCAGGCTTTTTGTTTTTCCTCCTGGTGCCAATGCCCAGCTCGCCTTAGTTTCAGGAGGCACCTCTCAAATAGGAAACAAAAGCATTCTTTCAGGTTTCAATATTCATTGGACTCACTACAAACAATGACTGAAACTTCATTTTCACACCCAAAAATAAAAAAGAATGAGGAGAGATTAGATTACACAGCAGCAATTGGTGATTTCTGCTACTACAAGGAGAGGTATTAGTAACCATAAATGTCGAAAAGGTCCCAAGTTGAACTGTACTGTCTTCCTTTGAATTTGATCTTGAATGCTCTATGATCCCAAGAAACCCTTTAACTTCTCTGTTCCTTAGTTTGGTCTAATAAAACAATATATATGGACTTGAAAAGTGCTTTAATTATGAAGACTGATGACACAGACTGTAATATTAGAAACAGAATTTGTTAACGCCAGCTTCCAACTCAATTTTGAAAAAATGGCTTGTGTTTACAGATGAAAGCAAAGTTACTTGGGCTGAACTAATCCTACAAAAACCAGATACAAGAAAGAAGCTATATTTTAAAAATCTAGATTGTCAATCACAGCTGTGTCTGCAGAACAACTATCACAAGTCATCTAACTGGTGGAGGAACGGCACAGAGAGAGCAGTAACCTCTGGAGGCTCTGTGGCATTAACCAGCTGTCAAAATACAGCTCAGCTCCATGGGAACACACCAAACATTCCCAGACACTCTGCCTGTAAGTTTACAAACACTTCATAAATAACGCTTGAGCATCTAACAGGAGAGAGACTCAAACACGACATTGGGGGCCAACAGTGTATGCAATGCAAAATATGACTAAAGCTCACCAAAGAGTAACAACCACAGCTCCTGAAGAACTCAGGATTGTTTCCTCATAGGTTGAAATAACAGGTGAAATAAATGTTTTGGAGCACATGTTGTGAAGAGAGAAGTCAGTAAAAGCCAACCCATAGTGCAAAGAGAAGAGATGTAGATGTGGAACAAACAACTCAAAAAAGCCAAAAGTGTTAAGAGTTTAGAGAACTGCATCCTATTGCCTAAAAATAGGAGAGGAAGATGGAGAGGAACTTTAAAATTATTACTTTTGTGTGAGCTTTCACATATGTATTAATCATCCATGGGACAGACCTTGATGGTCAGGATTTGAGGATACAGACAGCACATAGAAGTTTTTTCCTCCTCCAGAAAACTAACAGACTGTAGATACAAAGTTCTGGATTATCAGAGATTTTAGTCTACTTGTGGTTTGTTGTTTTTGGTGGTTTTTTGGTGGTTTTTTTTCAAGTGACAAGCCCTAATTAAGTATATTTAGAAGAATTCTTTCCCTCGCATCACTTCTCAGTTAGCTCCTATCACTTCTGGAGTGGTTTAATCCCTCTTTTTGGCATAGCTTACAGACATAAACATTCCTGCTCAAACGAACTATGGGAATACATGGGAACACACAGTTTACTAAAAAAACATAGCAAAGAACAAGAAGCAACAACACCATGAGTGGACTGATATGACACTGAAATTTTTTGCCTGACAATTCCTAATTTCAAGACCTAGGAATTAAGTAGTCCGGGGAAAAAATAGTTGTGCTACAACTTGGGAATCAAAACCTCCACAATTTAAGGGAAGCTTAAATTTAAAGGTTCACAGTACTCCCCTGGAGGACTGTGCCATTTGCTCAGGCAAGGTCAAGTTCAAAGTTTTCAGAGCCCAGCATTTTGATGATTCACAATGCTGTGCCACTGGAAAGACATGTCAGTGGTGGAAGGGGTGAGGGGGAGAAGAGGTTAGAATAAAACTCTGTGACCTTGAAGCTTTTGTGGAGGATGTCAGGAATATCAGGACCAGTCATTCTTATTACATTTGTAGTCTGTTGCTCATGCAAGAACTTTGCATGGACAAGCTCACTTGAGCAGTATATCTATTAATCTTTTCAGCTAATCTGCTTCTTCCATAAATATTCCAGTTCAAGACATTACTCAAGGCTTTTGTTTTCCTCCTTTTTTTCCCCTCCCTTTTTTTGTTTGTTTTTGTTATTGTGAGGGTAGTTGGGGTCTTTTTTTTTTCAGAAGGAACAAAACACCAGCAGCAGCAAACCATCTATTTACAGGTTTTTAAATCTTCTGCTGGGTGCTGATCATTATTTGAGCTATGGAAATTCATCAGAAGGATCACTGGCTCATTTTCAAACAACAGTTCCTCTTTTGCCAGGAAGCTGAAGGATGGTGCCTTCTGAGAAAACACTGAGCATCTTTTCTGGAAGCTGACCAACACTTAATTGTGCCTATTCCACATGAATTATTTGAATATCATATAAATATTTCAGTGTGGCTTCAGAAATATAAAGCTCCACCTGAGTACATGCAGCTTAACCTATGTAAGCACACACTTCTTTCAGATAGCTCCTCTTCCTCCAAAAGTCCTCCTTTTTGAATGACAGACAGTAAAAAAATGATTATAATGCAGAAGTATTTAACAGGTGGTTCCCTGCTCTGTGTACTTATGTACACAACTACAAATTAAATGATGATCTCTGTTACCCAAATGACTCATTCCAAACAGCAATTACAGTCTCTGACATGCACTACAGGCATGACTGCTAACAAACTCCACTGACGTTGCTTAACCTCTCTGATTAGTAGATGTGGTTTTGGTTACTTACAAGCATGTCTAATTTTAATCATCACACTGAATTTCCACAGACTTTGCAGGTTTTCTGCCTCAAAGGGCCAGAGGAGTTTTTAGGTTTCATCCAAAAAGATTTCAGCTCTTTAATAAGACACGGCTATAAATCACCTGGAATGTACTTTGGAGACACAGGTATAGCTAAAAACAAAACACGAGATAGGCATCTTAAACAGATGAGAATCTTCTACTTTTCTTATAACAATTTCCCCCCTTTAAAATGAGAATAATTCCATCTCAATGACACTGTGAAACTACCCTGAAAAAACCTGAGTTAATCACAAACACAATACAATGGACAAGAAAATTACTGACACTATCTTTAGAGCAGTTTAAGCAAAAACTTAAAAAAAAAGAATCAGAAATAAGACACTATTCCCACAGAATTAAAGGATGAGAACAACAAAAACACCTCCATCTTCCTCCTGTCTTTACACATTTAAGAAAGCTACCACGTAACTACAGATTGCCTCAGTTCTACTTTGCATACTAATCTTCATTTGGGCACTTTCCAACATTTCATAAACCCATTTTTCTGGCTGGCCATGGTATACACACAGTGTCTGGAACTGGCATGATATAGGCCCCGTGGGTCCTTCCGGCACGTAATGAAGTAAAATGATCTGTTCCACCAAAGTTCAGGACAAAATTTCTGTCCCACTGTATTCCCCGTTCCCAGTGACCTTGTTAGGCAATTATCTTCCCTCATATGTGGAAAACTGGCAGCTTGCCACCTCACATAGCTGCGTAATAAATGAAATTGTCTGCCAGCAGTACCCGCCTGTCATACCTGTCTTTCACACTTGGCAAGGATTTCATTGTGTCTTCTAAACCTCTTGGATTTCGGCCGTAAGTACACTCAGGCAAGACAGAAACAGTCACATCATTGCAAGAGTATCTGGGATTTTTCCTTGAATGCACAACACAGTACATGAGTAATGTGTTAACCTGACAAGTCACCAAGTTTGTCTTCCTTAGGAAGCCCAGCACAATCTGTGCTTCCTACCTGTTCCTGGTACAGCCTAACCACACAAATCTAACTCTACTGAGTTAAACTCTATTAACTCTAATTTATATAATAAAAACCGAAAGAAATACTTTGTAGACTCACTGTTTATCCCTTTTTCTGATTTTTCTTTGGTAGTATCTTCCTAGACAGATGAGTTTTCTACAGCTTTTAAGACCCAGGCTGTGGCAAATCTAAATTACAGTGTCCAAGCCCTTCAGGGATTAGATGCAGAGTTTGCACCTGCCAGGAAATAACAGCAGACAACTGAAACTGAAAAAAATCCATCTAAATGAGTCTCATAGCCTGAAAAATTTTCCTGCTTTTCCAGATAAACTGGGCAGAGTCACAGGAGACAAGCTTTCCACATTGTAAATGGAGCAGCAATCAAACCGAAAGGCATGATACTCACTCTCTTGAGTGCTCATACTGAAGTCAAGAATAATTATTTGAAATCCTACATGTGGCTCTTGACAAGGAGACACAAGCTTCTTGCAACTGCTACAGTTTATCACACCTAAATATCCTGAACTCAGACAGTAACTTGAATATGAACAACAGAAACCAAGTCAAGGGGCAGACAAGAGAGGAACCCCTATGTCTCAGATGAAGCATCACCAGGAATCTTTTCCTCATTCACAAAGAGGCAGCCTCGAGGCAGGAAGTAAAATTACTAAAGTTGTGTCTTTGCAGAGAAGAGTTAGGATTCAGCAATAAACACAACTCTGCAAAATGAAGCAAAGCAAAGTGTGTGTTTCACTAATCTAACAAAGACCTTTTTCATTTTGATTCCATAAAATTCCATAAAATCAGGATGTTTGAATGTTTCCAGAGACACCAGGGGAAAAAAACCCAAAGCAAATAAAACCAAAACCCAGAAAATGAGGATCAAAGCATAAAGTAAAGCGTCAGCCATCAAACTCTGGAGCCATAACAAAGGCTTTGTAATCTAAAAAAGATTACATGGTTGCCATTTTACAGTGTTTCTGTGAGTGAGAGATAAATGAGAACATGGTAAAGGTCCAAAACATACCAGCTGAATAAAACCCAATCTGTTACATTTTCCAAGACTGCTCTATGAGCTTTACTAGAAGCAGCACAGTGAGTGTAGCCAATTTTCCCCTGAACAGGAAAACCTCAACCCTGTATATCAATGGCAAGAAGAGCCAAAGAGTGTAACAAAGACCCTTTCAAACACGGGAAAATCAAACTAAGAAGAACAAATCAGCTACTGTGAAAGAACCAAAAGTTTTCTATGGCCTAACATATTTCCAAAGGTGGGGTTTTATAGGAATCCATGACTTTATTTGTATAACCTTACACTTCACACTAATGTCATATCAGCTCTTTCAAAGTATTTCACTAAATAAAACAAGCATGAACTGGGAGAGACTCAGAGCAAAGAGCTGTACACACTTGCAGAATTGTTTGATCACAGTAAGGTTGCTCTGAATTTTACACTGCATTTCCACTGCTCTGTTGATTTTACAAAGCATTTTGAGAGGCAAAAACCTCCAGCTATAAGCAAATTCTGAATGCCAGCTCACTGTCCTACCCCCCTCCATTGCCTGCTACTGAAAAAACACCCATGGGGAAGGTCAGTACCAAATTTCAACAATAAAAGAAAAATGTTTTAAGTTGCTCCTTTGGAGAGATTCAGACAAGCAAATTGATTACTGTGACAGATCCTGAAAACATCTGATTGCAAACTGCTGAAGACTTGACAGCAACACAATGGATTTTGTTCAGAAGAAAAAAGTGGGGAAAACACCCAAATACTCCCAGTCTTTTAGGATGACTGAGAGACTTAGTTTGGAGCAAAACATATTTTACCACTTTTTTTCTCTAGAGCTTTCCCAGGCATTTCTAAATAAACCAGATACTGAAGTTGTACACATTTTCAGAGACCACTGGTTTGGTTTTTCCCCAAATCTCAGATACCTGTAAAACCAGCAGTTTCCATATAACAAACTATGGATACAGAAAGATGACTTAATGACTGATCTCAGAAATTGATTAAATTGCAGTATAATGCTTCCTGCAAGTATTACCACTGGAATTGGTTATTTCTTTTAATAATGGACTTGCTATGATGTTTCCTAGGAGCAGTGGGGAACTGCCATGAGTCTCTGGAAGGATTAAAATAAGAGAGAATCAAAGTAACACAGTAAAGTCTCTTAAAATCAGTTTTTGACTGCTGCTTATTTATCTTATATATCAGAGAAACCAAAGGCCAAGGAAGAAAGGGAGCTGGGTAACAGAAAAACAAAGCTTTTTGGAGTTTCATGATTTAACAGGTTTCACTGCAGAACTCTGTATTTTTGTCTTTTAGAAACAAAACTATTGAACTGCATCTGTCCCCTCAGCAAAGCACAGAAAAGTATAGGAAAAGAAAGTAGAGCACAGGAATACAAAGTGGAAAAAGTAAAAGATGAGTTTCAGTTCTGTGAAATATGCTCTATTAAGACTGATGTCACCAGAATGTCTCATGTGAAAATGTCTTTTAAAGTACAGAATTTGAGGTCTCAAATTCATTTCTCTCTTGCTTAAAGCAGTATCAAAATTATGTCTTGCTATTTTCACACTTTATCAACAAAAGGTAGGTTTTTTTCAGGGTTTGTTTGGAGGTGGACACACACATACACCCCCCCCCCACACCCCTCAACAGGTGCAATGGTACTGGTTAAACCAGTTGTAGGAGAAGAAAAAAATATCGTCTTCATTGACATTTTAATCAAATATGTTTTCTGGTTAAAATCAGGGGAATTTAATTCTTGAAGCAATCTTGTATGCATGAAGTAAGAACGTGAGAGCTCACTTATTTCTCTGCCAGTGACAGTGCTACCAAGCCACCTAAATTATGACCATACTGAGATCTTTGTGAGCACATCTACAGCAACAGGAAAACTGGTTATACTGCTTTCAGTCTGATTTTACTCAAACATTGTTCAAAGTCTGGTGAGCCCAAGTAACTCCAGTCACTATCTAATTCCTTCCTGATATGATGGGCTGTACAATGTTTGAGTATGTGTAGGCAAACCAAAGTCTAACAGCAACAGATAAACTCTGATGTCTTTGCACTAGGAAAGGCTCTTGGCAGGGTGAAGCACAGAGGTTTCTGGTTTTTGGTTGGGCTGTGGAAATAAAACAGCATTTTGCTTTCCCTGCTGGGTTACTCCTAGCACTGTTAGAACTGGATGTAACTAACAGGGTGAAGTTCATCTGCAATCCCCTCCTGAGCCCCTCAACATCTCCCATCGGAGCAGCTGCAAGCCCCTCACGCTGCTGTGAGATCCTTAAGTAGCCCGTGGCCACCTCACTGCTACCACTTCAGCCCTTTCTCCTGAGCTACAGAGAACGCAGTGTTTTCATTGGCACAGTTGGAACACACAACCAAACATCCTGAAAACTGTTTCAAAGTCAAAGCTCGCATTTTTATTTCTTTCTTAGTATTTAGCAACACCTGAAAACTCAAGAGCCTGCCCAGAGCACTAATGTTGTGCTCCAAAAGGCCAGTTCAGAACATGGACAATTTTAACACATAAATGATGTGGGAACCAGCTCAGAAATGTGTTTATGCATAATCAGAGTCAACCAAGCTCTGTATTCCAGGATCCACATTAAAGGAACAGAAGCAACCAGCCTACTCCCTCTTATTATGTTGTTTGCTAATGACATTATTATTTGTAGCTGTTATTATCACTCAGCTGAACAAACATTTTCATTATTGATGAACATCATACGCACCTGATGTCATATGGCACTATATATTTGCAAGGAAAAAAACCCCAATTGTACTGTTTGAATTGGTGGGGAGATGCAATTAATGGAAACATGGTGCCAAGGTCCTTCAGCGAATTCCAAGCTAAATATAAACCACCAGGTTGGTAATCCTATATAGGATGGGAATATTGAGAGTTTAAGAAAAAATGCTGCAACAGCTGAAGTCATTGCACTGCATATAAAGTCTGAGAGGCTGAAAGGACAGGCTTACATCTCCCATTCTTTGATCTACAACCTGTGACTCCAACCTCTGCCTGCACCAAACATGCAACAGGAGCTTTCCATAGCTTCTGTCTTCCCTGTCACCACGTTTTGTCTCCAATGGGAAGGTTGCTCCCTGGCAACCAGAATATGTCTTTCTTGCAGCTTATCAGATCAAACATTCAGAAGATTTAAAAAGATAAATTCTGTTTAGTTCAGTGCAAAGATTTGCAAGCTCAGTCAACCATATTCTCAGGTAAATGTGAGGACAATACGGTGTTGTTATCCCAGTTTTCTGCAAGTGCTTCCAGAGAGAAGCAGTCAGTATCAGAACATGGCTCCAAGTGATACTGAGTAAGTCTAACTGGAATCTGTGGAAAGATTCAATGAAGTTAAAAAGCTTTTCCAACTTCTTTTCCCAAAGGACAAAACCCTCTCTGTTACTCCACTCATTTCATCCCCATCTTATTAACACACCTGCACAGGCAAAAAGTATGTGGGTTCTCCACGTAAAACCTAACTTTGAGGAAAAGAAATCTGTCAAACATTATAGTCATAAAGTCACAACAAATGCACAAGAAAACTCGCAAGTCTCAAGAGTATTTTCTCCAAGATGTTGGCAGAAACATTCGCCTCATCTTAGTTCCAGCCTTGATACAATATTGTACAGTGTCAGCTACGTGGAAATTTCTCCAGTTTCCACCAGGGAAGGGCTCTGGCTGTGCAAGGACAGAAGTGGGTGTTGCTTTGCAGCACACAGAGCTGAGCTCAGCACCATCAGTCCCAAAAGGCTGGATGAGAGCTAAGGGATGTTTCCCAGCTGGACAGCTCAGGGCTCACCCTGTGTGAGACGGGGCTGGCAGCAAACCATGGAAGAGTGACAGCACTCAGTGGGGTCCCCCAACCAGGCGCCCACACTTGGGCTGTTGCAATAAGAAAAACCAGCAAGAAAATGAAGAAGACATGGTGAAAATGAAGAAAACCCATGTTTGTCTGGGCACGCAGCAGGTAACCAGTAACCTAAACTACACAACACGTCAGGGGTCAAGCAGAAGCAGAACAACTCTGCTATCCAGTACAACAGTACTCTTGGTGTCCTATCTCTTCAGAGTCCCACATCCAGCTCCAAACATTTCCCCCACCTGCCCCTGCTTCCTTCCAATCCCTCATGCACTGAGCACAAATGGTGGACAGATACACACTACAGTGTTCATATACAGGCTTTAAAAGGTTTTACGGTACAGAAACTGAGGTACTGCAACATGTATTTCTTTGGTAGCTTTCCTAACAAATTACTTTGGGAGACTGAATGGTTAAGCAAGTCAGTAGGGGTATTAAGTGGACTTTGGAAAACAAGACCCCGATCAGAAGAGTGTAAATATGCTGCTCTTCATTTACTTACTGCAACTTCACCCACCAGAAGTCCAAATAAGAGCTAAAGGACCACAGGAATAATATCAAAATCAGAGAGACACAAACAGGCATGGCTTTAAGTTGCCTTTAACTCTTACTTATTAGGCAGCAGGGTGCTCCTAGTAACTAAAGCAAAATCAAATACAGTAGAACAGGGATACATTCTCCCACCACGGTCTGCCTGGGACACCTTGCCTACAGCAAACGTTTTCAATTACACGAGTCTGGCATCCTTTTTTGTGTTTTTAAGAGGATAAAACACTAGATAGGGTTGTCTTTCCTTTGAAGTGTTTGAATGCTCATACTACTGCCTCACCACAGTGTCTGAGAAGTATTAACTGTACAGCCCAGCTTGGAGAGCTGCTAATTCAAAACAGAGCTGTGTAACTTGCATGGTTTGTTTAAAGCAAACAAAGAAAACATCCCTCTGTTTGAGACTCACTCAAAAATTTTTTAGTATTAGGATCAGCTTACTTACTGGAAAGCAGCATGAAGTAGTAGTAGCAAGAAAATTAGATTTATAAAAAAAATTAAAAGAAAAGAAAGAAAAATACCAAAACCATAATACAAGTACATAATTTTTTCAAGCTAGACTAGAAATAATGCTAAAATCATTCCATAGGCCCCCAAACAAGATTTGTTTGTCAATGTGATGAAGCCTTCAAGAAAGTATAAAACCCTCCAGAATTCAAGCTTGCCATCACACATATGATGTGTGTATCAAAATGTTATAAAAGAATTTAGAGCCCTTTCTTCACCATCTATAGAAGCTTCATTTTCCAGCAAATGACATTGCAGTAATTGACAGTTAAATTTAAGGAACTGAAAATAAAAGTGGGTTGGTTTTTTTCCACTGACTGAGTTGCAATAAAGTCATCACATATGTGATTATTAAGTCTTGTAACAAAAAAAAAAAAGAAGAAAAAAAAGAGTCATGACGCTCAAAAGAGTAATTTTCTGTCTGAGTGTGTCCCTTTGACAAACTGAAATCATGCTATGTCATGTCTTTCAGAGTATTTTTTACTTATGAAAAATTTCCATTTTAGGTCATCACAGCCATAGAGTGCTGCTGATAAGTAAAATAAGTTTTGTTATCAACCAGACAAGGCTCAGACAAAGCTGTAGCTGTTCTGGTAATTAATTCATCATCATTTATTTCACGTGGACAGAAATTTCTTCCTGGATATTTTTCCATTTAGAGTCCTAAATCATTTTACAAGTTTCATCTGTCAATCAAATTGAACCTTGCTGTAGCAGCAGCACTTGTATCCACACAAGTGGCAAATCAGTTTATAAACATTTTGAAATTATTGTGTTTGCATAAGCTTTTGTATTTAACTGCACCAATGAAAGAGCAGACTTAAAGTGGACTGCTACATATGCTTAGATAAGGCTTAGCTATGATAAACTGACTCAGTCATTAAATACCTATGTAAGAGCTCATTTTCTTCACAGAAAAGATGGGGATGATGGGGATTAATTGCTAAATTTGCTATAATCACATATTAAGGAAGATGAATGGCTAGTTCATCCCTAGGAAAAAAATCATTAAAATAAAAGACTTCACCAGCTTTTTATGCAGCATTAAGCGTTTTCCCACAAAATAAAGCAGTGGAAAGTGCTGGAAAAGCCCTTCCACTGTTTCAGTGTTTGGGGGGGAAGGTGGGAAAGTAAAATTTGATTCTTAAAGTACGTTACATTCTGCTCCGTGATCCAAGAACAATTCTCAGTCTGATTTTTGGGTTCAGCACTGCTATACATACTTCTTATAATTTTTAAAAATAGATTTAACCTAATCTTTACTACAGTAATTTATACAGTAAAGATATATTTATATGTATTTTACTTATGTTTTACTTATAATTATATATTTACTAAATGCACTAATGTGTACTTTAGTTAGCATACTAGATTCCAATCACTGCTTATTTTAAAAACTTGTCCTTGAACTCAGCTGTGCATAAGATAGACATGAACTCCATACAAGAAATGTGCATGAAAGTACATTTCAGTCAAGATTTGGCCCTTTCAGGAAATAGCTGTTAGGGTTATAATATACATTAAATTTCCATGAATCAGTATGAAAGACTTCTTGCCAAGATTTGCTTTTTAAAAGGAGAAAGAAATGCTACTAAGTGTTATATTCAAAATCAAAATGCAGTTCTGAGAAGGTGAACACTTTGCTGCAAGAAGTCAGCAGCTCCCTCCTTCAAAGTTTTGAAATGAGGCTTATGCAATGCAGAGTTCTAGTGATGGAAATGTTGGGTTCACAGTTATTAACTAGTAAGAGAATAAAGAAATAAGCAACAGAACAATGCACAAAAGTAGGAGATTGAAACTAAAAGCAGATTTTGGTCACAAGAGGTCCTTTCATTTGTTCTTTTCTCCAGCTAGGAGTTGCAATAAAAAAAGAACAGAACTCAACACAAGGAGAGACAACGAAGGACTGGCCTATTTTGGCTTCTTCTCCACTCCTTAAATACATATCTATATAAACTTCTAAGCAAATAAACACTTCTCTTTGCTTCAACTGCCACCCACTGGAAAAGGAAAGCAACATTAATTCAAATTTGCAAGACCCAAAACAGGTCAGGAAAACCAATCTGACAGATACTGGTACAGATTACATTGAAACTCTGGGGTTGCCTTGAAAATCTTAGTGGCACTGCTAGAAATAAGCAAGCTTGCAAATTAAACTGAAACAAAAAAACAGAGTACAGCAACAAATCAGAGCTCTACTTCCTCTCCCCACCCTGAGTCCTGCCAGTGGGCAATGGGGTTGTATTACAAAAGTTTTGGGGAAGAGCTGGAGTTCATGAAGATGAAGGGGGAGCAACAGGACTGACAGCAGCCTCTGACACACACGGACAGGCAGCATTGCACAGCCTGGCTCTCCTCATCACTCTGGGCTGTGATGCCCCTGCAGCGCTCCAGCTCCATCTCCATACTCTTACTGCTGCTCTCTCTCCCACCTGCTCTTGCCTTACAGCAGAAATCAATCAACTGCCTTGCCTAAATGGCAGCTTTGGCATTCCTGCTTTCCCTCATCAGCAACCTCCATATCCCCTTCAATGGACACACGGGGTGTCTGTGGCACAGATCCAATCACCTAATCTTTTAAGAAACAGAGCAAGGCACTTTCAAGTGCCAGTGGCTCACTGCATTCAGTCCAAAGAAAAAATGGATGCATTTTAGCTCTCAAATTACCTGGAAGAGTGCAGGTCCATATTAAGAAGCTCTTGCCCCTGGGATGCTGCTTTCTCTGTCAAACAGAAATCTTAACTGTCAGCTCCTGTCTGTTCCCGAGGAACGGAAGCAAATGTAATCTGAGAGGGCTCCCACGAATTCCCTGACACACGAATCTCCTCTGGATGTTTGGCAATCAGCATCCCCAAGTCATTAGTGAGAAGATGTGAGTTCATGAAGGCCACAGTCATCAGCCAACAGACACATAAGGAAACAGCTAAACTCTTGTTGAGCAATTCCCAGCTCAGCATGAACACAACGTTAACAGATCAGCACACTGGATGTGAAGAAATGTGATCATCACTGCTCAGGGACTGCAGGAACCAGACTATTTAAAAAACCAAAGCCAGGTATCCATCAATACTGAAAGCATCTATAATCAAATCTACCCCTTCACCTGCAGAGATACTTGTATGACTAAGGGTTTCAGACCTAGATTCTAATTTAATCTGAAAATCCAGAGTTTGTTATCAAAATGAAAGATCCTGCCAGCATCTGCTTGATGTAAGACAGCCATCTGTGCTCTCTTACAGGAGTATATATTAAATACATTTAAAAAAAATAAATCAGGAAGAAATCTTACTCTCACAAGACCTTTTCAGCAAGATATTCTGACACACAACTGTGTCCTTTAGCAAGTGAAATATTTTCTCAACAGGCCCTAACGAAGTCAGTGAGGTACAAAATGCCCACTGTGGTCACACAGTTTCACCAACAAAACACAGTCACCCAGAGGCATTACAAAACATAGCACAAATATCTTGAGATAAAACATACAGGGCAGTCAGTGTCATATTTCAAACATGACAGTCTTTCAACACTCTTGTACTATGTCTATTTATCTTGATTTTCCTTGAGAATACAACTTAAAAGCGTATGATGAGCACTACTTCTTACTGGCTGGACCATAACTTTCTAACAAACTTTCACACAGGGGACTTTTGGAAAAGGAGGGACTGTTTTTTTAAAGAAAGAAACACAAGATTGCTCTTCTGTTCAAACAAGAATCAAATACAGCCTCATCCTAGAAGAGCATAGTTCAGCCATCAAACAATGTGTTAGCAATAGCTTTGTACACAGAATTTCCCACACAGAGGCAGAGTGCAGAAGCTAAGCTTAACCTTGAGTTTGGCTGCTTGACAGTTTTGATCATCTTTTCAAGTATTTGTCTATATGTTCAAGCAACTAGATCTTATTAAAAAAATCTGGCTATAAGTTAAAAAAAAATAAAAGCTTTACTAACAGAAAGACAAATCCAGTATCACAACCAAAAATCCTTCTTCCCTTAAGCTCGCCCTCATAGTAAAGACTGATACATTCAAGGCACTGAAGTAAATTAAGTATCTTTGGTATGATGAGGAACAAAGTGGTCTTGACAAACACTCAGATTTCATGAGTTCCTTCAGCAGAAAAACTATGGCAAGGCTTAAATTGCACTTCCTCAAGAAATCAGAGAATATGATAAAGAGTCAAGTATACAAACAAGGATTTCATTAGATCTGTAATAAATTGGTGTTGATGGGGAAAAATAAAACCAAACACTCAGAAAGTAACTTGACATTTGAGTGTTAAACATGCATGGAGTTTTCTCTCTGTCATCTCATCATTAGCAATTTGTCACACAGCAAACAAGGAGGCTAAACCAACAGAGGTCTAGGCTTCCAGCTCCAAAATCAGTAGCACAAATTACTTCATGGGGAAAAAAGCTGAGGCTGAAGTTTAGATTTACTGCATATGTTTCAAAACATGCTGTATTGATAGCGGGTAGCCAGGATTAAACCAAGTCTATGAATACCTAAATCACTTATGAGACTGCAAAAGACTAAACAAAATGCAAATCAAAGCCACTCACGCACAAAATCTACATGACATTTCAGAGGGTTTCAGCCGTCCAGGAGGTGAGAAACAAGATACTAATTCAGACAACTCCTCTGAGCCCAGTGAGGTGGAAGGGAAGTCAGGCCACAGGCACCTCTGCAGAAAGGAGGGGAACCCTCACTAAGCTGTTTGGGAACAGCTTGTTTCAGAAGGGTCTCTTTGCCACAGAAAGTGCTCAGTGCAATGACACCTGGACCTATCAGCCAGTCTCTTAGGAGCTATCCCAACTCCACTCTCAATACCAATGGGTAAAAGTGAAACCACTTGGTTACATTTCAACAAAACAAAACCATAGTTTGCTCGCAACTGTAAGGAAAAGCATCAGAAACAGCAGGAGATATATATATATATATATACACTTTGCATAACTGTTTTGTTCTCAAAAGCGGGCAGCACCTTGGAATTAAAAATAATCTCGTTCTGGGGCATAGAGAGCTGCTGCTGCTTTTTTTTTTTTTTTTTTAAAGTTTGATGATTGGCTGATAAAATGGGAGGAGATGGCAAGCACACACTCTCCTGCCTTTGCAGTCAGGCAAGTATCATACAGGGCTAAAAGCTTTATGTGCATCAGTTTCATGAAGTTATCTGTGATAGTCATTCCCAGACTTTATGGATGGTGATTATTACCATATGAGTACCAACTATGCTTAAATATCCTTAAATAAACTTTTCCAGAGAGAGTATTACCCTCAATGGCAAAGCAATTACCAGGAAACACATAATTTCTGCAAGAGGATACCATAAAAAGTATTCTGTGGTTTTATGCATTTTCTTGGCTTGAGAAATATTCATAAAGAATTTATTTTATGGCCTGCCTCTTGGATTTGCAGCTACTGACATAAATCTGTGCCGCATCGCTCCCATCTTTTCAGTCAGAAACTGTCAACTCTATCGTAAATCAGAAAAAAAGCAACAGGTTCAAAACATAGCTTACTTCATGGATGTCAGGGCACCTTCCTATCACTGAAAGGCAGACATAATGTCCATAAATTTTAATTGAAAGGAAAAAGAAAAAAACCAAACTCAGAAAATAACTTGAAACATACAGATACACCTGTCAGATTTCCATTTTCTGCATAAATGTCACTCGTAATAACAGAGCCTGGTCTAGAACAGACCAGATATAAATCTTGCATGACACTTGCTGAGGTCAGATTTGTGCAGTTCCCAGTGTTCCTGTGTGCCAGATCCCTCAGTTCTCTACCTTTTCTGGTGCCACTGGTGCAGCTTCCAGTCAAAAAGGCAGCATGGATAATGTAGGCGGCCCTGCAGAGCTGCAGGTAATACACTGCCTCATACAGAGCAGACTTCGCAAAAGTACTCAAATACCATAAAAAGCTTTTGGGGTAGCTCTGACTTAGAGAGGCAATACCTCTTTAAGAAAGTGTAAAAACTCTTTAGGGTGGAAATGACTGCCTTTGAAATGAGAACACAACACAAGCCTTCAGCACTACTTTACCAAGGCTGTAAAGAGCTCTCCCAGGCTCATTTCTCTTAATTGCATCTTTGCAAAGTGCAGCCAAGCGGATGCAGAATGATTACTTTTTAATGTGCTATCCCAATGGCTCTGAATGGCTGGTGTGGCTTTCCCCCTTCCCTCATTCCTGCTCCCTGTCCTTTGGCTCCACATAGAGCTCTACAGAACCAAATTCTGCACTCAGACTATTGCAGGTAAAGGAAGATTCAGAGAAAAATGACAAGTTTTGTCACGGACCAATAGTTTAAAAAAAATACTGGAACACAAACTGTTTTGGTGCTTTTTAGGCAGCTTTTGGACAGAACCCGATAAGCAGAATGGAGAAGACGCATTTAATGCAAGGATAAACCCAGAGAAAAGTCACATAATCTTTCTCATCAGCGGATGATTAACAGAGGAATTTGGTTCCTAATGAAGTCAGCCAGCCCCCAGACTCTACTGGTAAATCCCTTCTTGTCATCTTTCACATTCAGCTCTGACTCACCTGCAACAAACATTTCAATCCATACCCTATTCCTCTTTGCCCCTGTTCTTTTTACCGTAGGTTAGGGATGTGCTTTGTAAATGCAACGAAGGGGATGGTGGACTATAGGTACATAATGAATTTGGACTGCATCATGAAGACACACACCTGAGTTAGCTTTGGGGGCCTCAAATACCTGTGTCAATGAACACAGCACGGGCACACACCTCAGTGCTGGCTGACACCTGTAAAGTATTGACACGGATCAGCTGCACTGAGTGAGCTTTGAGACACCCACATGTGCTACAGTCCCACCTCCAGTCCCTCTGCAGCTGCAGAGAGAGGTGATGAAGGGGCTCCTCTTTTTGGGAGCAGCAGCTCCAGCTATGGATGGGCAGTATGCCCCCAGGGCAGAGGATCTGTGCCTCTGCACAGTGGCAGGGTGACAGTGCAGCCCTCCAAATGGAAACAAGGATGGATGGTTAATTTAGACTATTAGGCTCTGAAGTACTCGTAGAATCACAGGCTGCTGTAGGTTGGTAGGAACCTTAGAGATCCTCTAGTTCCAATCCCCCTGCCAGAGGCAGGGACACCTTCCACTAGACCAGGTGTCTCAAAGTCCCATCCAGCCTGGCCTTGAACACTTCCAGGGACTGGACTCAACCTGAGATGAACTTTAATTGTAATGACTGTGGCTTTTAGACATCAAA
Source organism: Chiroxiphia lanceolata (assembly GCF_009829145.1). NCBI lineage: Eukaryota > Metazoa > Chordata > Aves > Passeriformes > Pipridae > Chiroxiphia > Chiroxiphia lanceolata. The sequence continues at coordinate 16,373,766 of NC_045647.1, read as the reverse complement.
ATAAACTCAGAGGCCTAAAAGCTTCCATGCTTTTCACAGGAAATCAGTTGTTTTAATGACAGATGGCATCTTTCCAAGTTTTATTGTTATTTCCTTGATCTATATAGCATCAAATAGCCAAGTTCCCTTTGAGAGATTCTTTTAAACATTTCTCTTTAAGAAAAGCAGCTAAATTTCCCAAGTTTTCTAGTTTGGAAATAGTTTCTAGTTCATAAATAATTCCTTCTTTTCAGAGTATCTTTTTGTCTATCCTGTGTGATCAAAAAGTAAAAATTATTATGCTATTTCACTGTTCCATTCAATAAGAAAAGTATGACCCTACTGCATAATTATGCCTAATGAAAAGGTGGGTTATCATTCATTAAATACAAAATGGAAAAAAATTGAGAGTCAGCTCTTTTCTAGTGAGAACAATACAAGCATCTTCCTGACCAATTATCTCACAGGTATTGACTGAACAGAATTACCATATGACTTATTCATTAACCACACAAACATCACATCTGCGTAACTGAATATATTTCTCTCTGTGTTTGTATCAGCCACTGAGTGGCAGCAATTCCTTTATACCTAAATCCGAATTATGAGATGTAGGATGAAAATTTCAAAGTATTGCTAACTCTTGATTCTTTCATGCTGCCTCTAAATTTTTTTGAGTTTAGCACTACATGCAAACAATAATAATTAATGAAATACCTTTATTACACATTTTGATTTTTAAACAGTCAAAATTTCAAAAGTAATATACTTTATTCTGATAATCACACATCCTTAAAACTTGGCTATACTCCGTTTTACAAAAAGATAACCGAGTAAAACTATGTGATCAAGAAAATTGAAAATTCCAGCATTTCGTTATTTATTAAACTAAAGCACACAAGTGTATTTTATTATGAAACCCATGGTGAGGGTGAGAAAAAAAAAGATGTTTTGCAGCCTTAAGTTTGCTTCTCTCCTTGGAGCATATTTGCAGGTTCCCACAGGAGTGTCTTGAGGTGACTGAAATCTATCAGTCCAAAGACAAACAGCTAACTTTTTAATACAGCCATTTTCAGGAACTAAATAAACAGGAAATCCTGCATATACACTTTCTGAAAAAAAGATGGTTATGATTATTGCTTAACCACTTAAGAAGCACTTCTTCATAGTGTCATGCTCAGAAAGCTACTCTGGTTTTGCTTGGTTATAGCTTCCTATTTGATTAGCACAACACTGGACTGCATTATTTGAGAGACAGAAAGCCAAAAAGGTCATTGTTAATAGAGTAATGACTGTACAAGGCCAAGGACCAAGAAAGATTTAAAACGCACTAAACACACAAATGTATCTAGGATTTTGACACTGGCTATTTGTTGATATATTAGATACTGCAATTCGGTCTTTAAATGAGTTTCTAAAGCTAGGAAAATATTTAATACGAGAACTGATTCTCTCACACCCATCTGCTCTGTACATTCAGTTCTGCCCTATAAAGTCAAGAGACAGGATACAGGGCAATATTATCCTTGCACATAAATGTCCTGAAAGAGCTTCTATGTCCAGATCAACACTCTGCTCTGTGCTATCTTGAACAATCTAGAAGTGAAGTGGTGTAACAGTCAGGGCCCACAAGTAAACAGATGTCAAATGTAACCACAGAATGCCATGATCCAATTATTTTAATATTTCATACCCTAATGCAAACGGGGAATTCTCTAGCGATGAACTGAAAATTGTTTTTTTTTTTAATAGATGCACGCCTGGCATGTGCGTACACAAAAGCATCAGGCATTCCTGCTCCTTCATTGCTTATTGTCTGTCGCCATTCAGCTGGAAACCTGAGCATGTAAAAGATTGTGCATTTTATCTCCTAACTCGCTGTCGCGCGGAGACCGAAACAGAGTATCAAGGCGGCCGGGTAGGAAAAAAGAAGTTGGCATTGCCAAAGTTGGCATTTCTGCCGAGAGGGAACTCCATGTTTCTGTCAAGGACCGGCGGCAGGGATCTCGCTGCCTCCTCGCACGGGGCACGGTCCCGTCCCTCCCGCAGCCGGACAGACTCTCCCCGCCCAGGGTCGCGCTTCCCCGGGACCGAGCGAGGTGGCCCCATGCCCGGCACCCCCGAGAGGGGCAGCGGGGAGCTTTGGGAGGACAAAGCCCGCAGCCCCTCGCCCCGGAGCCCAACATGGAGGGGCCGCAGGAGCAGCCCCGGTGCCGGGGCAGCCCCGCCGCCTCCCGCCCCGCAGCCCCTCCGGCGGCACCGCCCCGCCGGGACGAGCCCCCGGGCGCCCCTCGCTCTCTCCCTCTCTCCCTGCCCGCCGGGCGCCCCACGGAAGCCGCCCGGGCCGGAGGGAGCCGAGCCCGTCTCGCTTCCTCCTTCACCCCGCGCCAGGCGGGGCAGGAACTGCCGAGCGGAGCGAGCCCCGCGCCGGGGGCAGGTACCGACACTCACCCGCGTCCTGGGAGCCGTCGGGGGCCGCGGCCGCCGCAGAGTTTCGGGCGCTATCCCGAGAGAGAGAGGGAGAGAAAGAGAGAACGGAGGGAGCGCTGGCGGAGGGGAGGGACGGAGCGAGTGTGTCCCCGGCCCAGCCCGGCGCTCCCCGCCCCGCGCTCCGCTCCGCCCACGGGGCGCAGCTCCGGCCGCGCTCACCTGCTGCGGCCGCCCCGCCCCGGAGGTGCCGAGGTGGGTGGTGCTGTCGCTGCTCTGGCTCTTTGCGGCTCGTTCCCCTCCCTGTTCTCACCCCCTGCTCTCCCATGCAGGCAGCTGCCTGAGGGAACGCCGTAAACCTTCGCTCTGGGGCCGGGGGTGCCTGGGCTGGCCGCTGGCCACCGCACCTCACCTCACCTCACCTCACCTCGGCGGGCGGCGTGGCGCGGTGATGGGGCTGCAGCCCGAGCAGCGCTTTTGGGCTCGGTTGGCTTTTGGGATATTTTTGTGTGTGTGTGTGTGTTCTGGTCAACTTAGACCAGCGGAGAGCACCTGGGTTTGGGGAGCCGGAGCTCGGAGTGAGCCCCTTGCCCGGTGCAGAGCAGCGCTCAGGTGTTCTCACAGCGCTCAGGCGCCCTCACCCCTTTGCCATGCTTTTTCGTCTGAGCTTTTTAATGAAAACGTTCTTTAGTGTCTTAAAAATCACGGTTGTTGTTTTATAATGGGGCCAGAGCTGGGTAGGCTGTGGTTCTGTGGGCGCTGCTGTTACCTCAGTGACCTCACTGCAGAGATGGTCTTAGCTGATGTGCTCGAAGTTGAGGGCCTTCACAGGACGTTTTGGGTCCCAGCTTGGGCCTCCAGTCCATGCTCTGCTCTAAGGGATGGGACTCAGTTTTTTTTGAAGTATTGTAGTTGTTTGTGTCAAAATGAGGTGTTGTAGGGAGGGGTTGCAGAACAGGAATGTGTGAAGTGTAAGAACCAGAGAAAGCACCACCGTACTCCTGTAGGAACCCAAGGCAGACCTTTGTCATCATTTTTTAACTGATACAGGCCAGGTATAATTGCTCTCGTGTTTTTGTTTTAAATGACCTCATTCTGCTCTAGCTGAAAACAGTGATGAAATTCCCCGGGGCTTTTTGTGATGCTCTGGTAACTGTGGACGTTTCTCCAGGCAGATGCCAGACCCCGGTGTGCAGTGGGGGGTGTGAGGGCATTGCAGAGGCTGTGGCCGAGCTGTTAGATGGCTGCAGAGACATTTCTGAAGTGCCAAATTCCACCCATTGGATGTTGAGATTCTTTACAGAACATTTCACTTGATATTTGTAAGGTAAAGTCAAAGTTCCTCCACTGTTCTGTCTGATATCATCTTGGAAAGACTATAATGCATATATAAATCAGCATTGTTAATAGTTGATTTATATATGAAGAATTTAATTTGAAGTAACTAATTTTAAAACAAAATTACCATCAGATGAGAGCTCTAGTAGACTTATTGATAATCACAGTTTGGGTGAAAGCAAAGGAACAGAGTTGTCCAGGGTCATTTCCTTTTTACTTCTGCTGCAAATTAAACTATGGAGTATTTTGTATAGATGCATACTCTTATGCATGACTAGGTGTGATTTTTTTTTTTTCCTTTTTTGAGTTGGAAAATCTAAATAATATTTTCCTGGTTTGGGACAGAATGTAATCTGATTAGCTACGATGCTATAATAAATTGTATGAGGACTCTCATTTAAAATTGTGTGGATTGCTGTTATGCTAAACTCGGAGGAACATTATATGCATGAGCAGTTCATGAATGTTGTATTATAAAAGCAAAACTAATACTAGTTTGAATGAGAGGAGAGAAAGCAGAAGCTACTTGTGGGGTAAGGAGTTTTCCTCATTTCAATACTTCCAGTGAACTTTGGCAAAACAGTGCTTTAAAATACATTTCATTTAATTTCATGTTATTTGAGTATTTAATGGCATGTAAGAGGTCAGAGACAGTCCATTTTCATTTGTGACCTTAACCTATAACATTGCAGGAAGCCATTTGTTAACTATTGCTGCACTTAAATTATTTAGAGCACCACTTTATTTCAAGTCATTCTTAAACAAATAGTCTTTTCTCATCTGGACTGTGGAAAATTTTTCGAGGCCTAAAGTGCTTTGCCTCTTATGCCTTTGCTCAGTCAATGGGTTCAGGTTGAATTAGGACTGTGTAAAGATGTACAAATTTGATCCACAGGAAATGAAATGGAGGATCTTCTCAACTATTACAGTAATGTGTCTTTAGAAATTTGAGGTGCTTCCTGGTACTGAGACTTTTTTGATGTCTATTTTCTGTAATTTTGCTTTTACAACTCAGCTGTGCAAAAAGCGTGGTAATGCTCTTACAGTTGGAGATTGTCTTTCATCAGAATAGGTTCTAATGCAGCTCAGAAGGCTTTATTAACACATTTTACAGGCAGTGGGGTTGAGAAGGGGATGAAAATCAGTTCTTAGTGAAAAGCTTTTAGCAGTTCTTTCTGTCAGCTTCTAGGTAAATAGTAAGGAATGCTGGATTTCATAGTGATTACAGGGTATTGGAAAGTGGAAGGTCAGTCACAGAAACAGGTATGTGGAGAGGAACAGGGGCACAGGGACATGGACATTACTGTCTGTGACCCATTTTTCTGAAATGTGCCTTTACATATTTTGTAAAAAAGAAAACAGTCTCAAGTTGGGTTGAAACATTTCATCTCTTGGGTAGCTGGACAGACAACCTGATAACTCCCAAATCAATGGCAAAGCATTGCTTTGTTACAGGGGATCTCTAAGGGTGAGATCAGCTGCAGGAAGCCCTGCTAGTTTGATTTTCTCTTGTATTTTCCCCAACCAGAAAGCCTGTTTTACCTGGGGCCACTTTTGCCATATGACATGATGGCTGCTAAAGGGTGATGTGACTTTGAGCACTCAACGTGCGTGGATAAAAAAAACTTTCTGCAGCAAATGTAAGTGAAAAAATTCTAGTGGAAGTTAAGAACTTGCTCCCTGAAGGTTTCAGAGCCAGACTGGTACAAAACAACTTTCCAGAAGTCTGTAATCACTTTTTCTGAGCTGAAGCTGTATCTACAGTACCTGTTACCTTGAGCAAACAAACCTGATTTCAATTCTATGGCAGATACTTGATTTATGCAAAAATGATTACTTTTGCAAAAGTGTCCTTTCAGAACAGAAAACAATGGTGGCATTACTGCCATTTTTTTTTTCACAGTCCCACTTTGTAACAGGACTTCACTGGTCCCTCAGTCCCAAGCCTAACCACTGAATGCCTGCTCTCATTTCCTCTTTTCTGATAGCAGTGGGAGGTGTGAAGAGTCTGGTCATGATGGGAGTTTCCACCCATTGCCTTCTACAGGGGTCTGTGGTCTATTGTGTAAATTCACTTTTTGAAGTGTTTTGAACATTGTGTATTGTCACTTATTCTGCTTTTCCTTAAGGCTGAGGTGAGAGACTTTTGTTCTCTGTCATGCTTTTCCTCCAGTTTTTCATACGTTTCTCCATGAAGGACATGAGCTCTTTATGGATTAGCAATGACACAGGTACTGAAGTTGGTAATGTTTATGGCTGCCATAAACATTTGGACTGCTGCCCAAGAGAAACTGGAATTATCCTGCTTTTTCTGAAGTCTTGTAACTTTGGAGATTCTTTTGATAATGATATGCATTAATTTCTACTCTTATCTTTGCAGTCTTTTTATATTGACTAAGGGATGGGTTTCTTCTTTGTATTAGTCCACCTGCCAGTTTTTGTAACTTGAAGCTGAGTTGTTTTTTCATACTTTTTAAGGGTTTGCTTCTGTGGAAGTTGCACGTGTCTGTGCAGAGCTGTAATTGAGTCAGGACTATCTGCTGGTGGTTGACTGTGGTTAGGCACTACACCAAGGAGAAGCTATCCTGTCTGTGCTTAATTCTGTGTTTTAGAACTTGCACTTGCATAGTGTTCTGTGCTTTGCAGAGTTTAAATAAATGATGGGCTTATTTTGTTTATCCTGAAGGATGAGATGTGTGAGCTGTGCTGGGGAAGATCCTGATGTCAAATGCAGTCGTGAGAATTTCTACATTTGTATAAGTAAGTTACTGCAGAGGTTTTTTTGTTATCAGATATGAGTCTTAAGAATTTAAGATTAGAAGTGAGATAAGCTTATGTCCCAACCACTCTGCAGTTTTGCTCATTTGAAAGAACTTTTATGTATGATTCATTTATAAACTAGACAGGTAAATAGTTTCCTGACAGTTTTGCTGAGATGCCTGCTTAGAGCATTGTCAGTTCTTGTGATGTCTGGTGCTTTTAAAGCCCTACTCCCTTGAGAAAGTAACTACATTAAAATCCTCTTTCTTAAATAAAATCTCATTTTCATGTTTTTATAGAAGATACGTGCACGTGTAATCTCGGAGTTCCTAAAAGATTTTTCAATATCTGGGCTACAGGTAAAAGGAACTCAAAATCTCTCAAGGTCTTACAAATACCCCCCTGCTGCCTTCTGTGGTTCGGGGTAGGAGACTGATTCCTGCATTTTGAACATTTGAGACTGTAGCTGGTTTCACCTATTTTTTTCAGAAGAACTTCAGTTTTAATAAAAGAGGGTTTATGGTGTTTATTGCACACATGCCCTTACATTGGGTTTCAACATACCAGCTGCCAGTGTGGATTTTGAGCAATGTAAGTGTTCTGCTTCCCCTTGTGATAGCTTTGCTTTGCAGAGTTAATATAGATGGGAGAACAAGGAAGTGTATGAATTGATGCAATTTTCTTGCTCACCACAGTCCTATTCATAGTTGCTTTTATATTCCTGTGAGCACTGAAGAAAACTGTACTGTGAAAGAACACATTGTCTGATTTCTTGGTTGGTTTTTAAGCTCTCTTCTGAAAAAAAATTCCATTTAATTTTGGTGTTCATTTAACAGCAGGAGATTAAGCTTGTGTTTGTGCACAGAACAGAGGCAGCATAGAGAGAGACAACTCACACTGCTGTGCACTGGCTTGGGCAAGGGGAGATTTTAGTTGTTTTTTCCCAAATCCCTTTTGTTTAGCAGCTGAAGTTGTCTCATCAATCAACAAGAACAAGCTGAAGGCCATCAAGTCAATGAAGTTAGTCCATCACATGACTTCACCTGGTAGTACTTTAGGCTTTTGCTGCTCACCTGAGAGGAATGAAGAATCTCAGCAGCTACCATGCAGTCACCTGAGGTGATTACAGGTGCTTCTACTTTAAAAGTGATGTTTCAAAGGTGTCAGGTATCAAGAGCTCCAACACCGAGGGAATTCTGTCAAATTATATTATCTGATGAAATGGAAAGATAATAGGATAATGCACATAGGGTTAAAATCAAAAGAAAACCTATATGATTTGTGGATATTTCCAGGGACTGTTGTGTTCATTGTGACTCTTGGAGGATTAGAACAGGAGGTTAAGGGTGCTGGTCTGTCACTCATCTGGCAGCTGGGTGTGGCTGTTCTCTGCTCTCTGCCCCTGCCACGATTTAACCTCAGCAGAGAGGGGCAGGAGTGCTGTGTCCTGCTCTCCCCTCAGTGAAGGATATGCCAGGCACAGCAATAAGAGCTGTGGAACGTGGACCACCCCATCCCTAGGGCAACCACTAGTGTTATTTTTCAGGTTATTGTCAGATGGTAAGAAGATATTGACTAAAGGTTTTACTGGTGTTAATGGTTATCCAGAAATGCAAACTGCATTGGCATTAGTGTGGGGAGTTGGTTTTTTTGTCTGCTTAAAATGCTTTAGCTATACTATCAGACTGTGCAAACAATTGCATGGATCAGTCTCATGCTGTGACTGGAACAAGGCTTGTTTGCAGAAAGAAGAACATGTCCTGTTATGACCTGGTGCGAGGATATGGGAGTACTGGAATCCTAATTTCCGTGGTCAGTTGTATCATTTTAAACCACAGTTTGATGCTGCAGATGGACAACTTTTGGCAGCCAGTGCTACTACCTGACATTTAATTCTCAAGTATCCTTTTCTATTTGGGAGGTAGGGCTGGGTATTTTTCTTTATGCAAGTTATGATTAATAATGCTGGGTTTGCTCTTCTTGCCTGTACTTGGGCACATATTGTTTAGACCATTATTATGTTATGATAGTCATTTACTAGGATTTATTTTTATTGGTACAGCCAGTGCTGCTATCAAAAGCCAAACATGGTATCAGTGAAACAAGCTAGTGTGCAAAATCAATCCTACTGAACCTTTAAAATGAAAGCAAACAGCAATAATGAAACTACAGGCTGTGTGTGTTTGCACAGGAGGAGGGTGGAGGCTTGGAGTCACCTGCTCCAGGAACGTCACAGTTTTGAGGAAGCACACAGGGAGAGTTTGGTGTAGTTGACTTTTGGAGTCAGGGCAGAGATGTTGAGTCATGCAGCTTCAGAGAGAGATGTCAACATGCCTCCCTTCCCCACACTGCATGGTGGTTAGAGATAGGATTTGGGGAAATAGTAGTTCTGCATCGAGCTTGCCAAATAATGGGTTAACCAGACTCCTGCTTCTTGTGCTGTTGGTATCAGGGTGAAGGGCAGGATTTGATATTGCTGTTTAAAAGCTGGTGAAATAATAAAGACACTGAGACGATTTACTCTTTAGTAATATGTTAAAAATCAATTATTTCCCTGAGGACTTGGCTGTATAAAAATACACTGAGGCTGCTAACAGCAGAGTTGAAGAGGAAAAGTCCATCTGCAGCACAGCTACTTTGCAAATGTATGTCTGAAGACAAGGTAATGTTGTTAGAAGTACTAGAGCCAGTAATGCAGACACATTTCCTGAATAAAATCAGCTATATCTGACCTCTTTGCAACTGGGACATTGATTTTACTCAGCAAGCTGTTATGCCACTTGTCAAAAATGTTCATTTTGGGGATGTTAAAATTCTATTTAAAAGAGGCTGTAGAGCTGCTGCTTTTGATACAGGGTGATAGTGGTGTCTTGTGTCTGCTGAGTTCTGGTGTGTGGCTTTGCTCTTCCACATCTGGAAATTTTTTATGGGGTCACACCCAGATTTCTGGTTACTGTTGATCTGTCTCTGTATATCTTGAAGGTAATGCCACTTGGAAACATGTTTAAGTATATACAATTTAGTCAGTTGACCTATGATCCGTTTTATTTATGCAAACTAATTATTTTAGGTATAAGTAAATATTTTGTAGTTTACATAATTTTACATATAATTGAATAGTTAATGATTTGCATATTTTACATTCTACAGCATACCTGAATATATATGATCATTCATGCCTGGATGTTCTATAACACACCTGAATATATAAGATGTTTTAGTAGACATAATGTCCTAGATCACCACAGATTTTTGGGTTTTTTGTCTAGTTGGCCTGATATTAAATATGATTCACTGCTTGTCATCCTCATGGTTAAAAAGGTGCCTGTGTTTTTTTGTGACAGAAAGATAAACAGAAGAACGATTCAGATGCTCAAATATTAACTGGCTGTACAGTAAATTTATTGCTAAGGTCAAATAGGTGCTGTGTTTCTTATTGGTCACACTCCTCCGTTGGTTTTGATTTGCTTGAAGTCAAGAATGAAATTTCTGGGGGACAGGTTTGCCATGTTTCCAACTATTTTCACTCAGCAAAAATTTAGGAATGTGTTTGAGGCAATTTCTTTTAACATTACTTTCAGCTGTAGGAAATTATATTTCTACATGCGATTTAGAACTGTGGGGAAGCTTTTGTAGCTGGTTATACAGAAGATGCCAGGGATATAAGTCATTTAGAGGAGAAAGAGGTGAGAGAAGAGGCAATAGTATTTTTTAAGTTTATCCAAATATCCTGTTTTCATGTAGGCCCTAGAGTAGAGGAAAGAAAGTAATTCCTAGTCTAGTTCAATAAGTTTTATTCTGCTCAAGCTTTTAGGAAAAAGTGTAGATTCCAAGCCACTCCCAAGCAATTAAGGTCTTCAGCACCATTGTTTATTCTCTGTTAATGATTTTATATCCTCCTCCTCAGGAGATATATCAGATACCTCTTCCTTTATAGCAGTAGGGCAAATCCAGGTCAATGTCGACTGAAGGCCTTATATTCCTTTGTTTAAATGTAGATGAATGTGCTCTGTAAAAAGAAGTAGTAGTTGTCACTATTTGTGAAAAAGAAAAAAAATTAAATTAGTGATGTCCTGGGTCAAATCCATGTATTTATAGCTGTCCTTTAGGAAGTGAAGATCAAAATCTAGATGTACTGTTTTAGTCTTTATTTATCTGGGAAAGAAGTTCCACGGAATTACAAAGAGATAATGTAATTTAGTAATTTCCTTTTCAGATTTTGTGGGATCTCTCTTCCCAAACATACAGATATTTTAAAGTGTTCCTTCTTAGGCTTCTTTGGAAAGCAATGTTCTTCTGCCAGCAATTCAGAGCACCTGACCCAGATTCCTGTTCCAAGGTGCCCTATGGAGGACCATATTTCTCTGCATTAGCTACAGGGAAAGTATGTTTCTTAAAGCAAATGCTTAGAATGTTTACTTAAGTCTCAAAAAAAAAAAAAAAGTGTTTTTTTTCTCTAACTACAGAGAACTCCAGTAGTTTGATGACAAATACGGATAATATCAGTTTTCATTCAGTTTAACTGAGAATAGCCAGAAAGTTTGTCCAGAGTTATTTCTGTGTGCACACCTCCTTCTTACACAGAACTTGGAGGTGAAGGTGAGGTGATTCTTAACTCATGTAGGTGCTGTTTTCTGTTTTGGGTACTTTACCATCTTAAGGTGACTGTGAAGTAAAAGGAAAAATCTGCTAAATATCTGCCCACTATCTGCATGGTTCTTAACACATGGTGAACACACTTAACAGCTCACAGCTGCTGAAACAGGGAATCATATCATCCCCCATCTCCTTGTTCCTGTCTTCCTGCCTACGTGTTCTCAGCAAGTACCTTGTGCCAGCTTTGGTACCAGCTTTGATGTTTGCTGGAATGCTTCATGCTTTGGTTTGACTCATCAAAATGTCAGCAAGCTATCCCAGAAACCACCCCCCCATCCAAACCCCAAACAAACATGGTCAGTTTTCTGCCTCTTTACTGAACAACACTGAGTTAACGAAGGGTTTCTGTGCTTGAGGGACGTGTGGGATCAGTGGAGAACACAACAGGAGGAAGGCAGCAAAATGTCTCCCTTTGGGCACCTGGAGCAGTTATGATGGCTCTGGATGATTCCATTAAACTGGATTTTAGTCACATGTGGAGCTCAAGGGGTTCAATTGCATTTGGTCCATTACTTTTTGGGCGCCTGCAAATATGCCTGAATTTTAAGTCTGATGTATGTAAATGTATCCTAAAGTAGAGCCATGCATGTAAAGTAGAACCCATATGCTGCAATCACTTCTTTGAAGTTAAATGCCTTTGTGTGCCCCTGGGTGTGGGTTTCCAGCTGCTCAGAGGGCTGACTGCTGCATTTCATTCATCCAGCTGTAAACACCAGACTTATCCTAAATAGTAAATGTTTTCAGGATCCAGCTTGCTTTCCTCATGAAGTGAATTCTGACTCCAGATATCTGGGGATAGGAGGAAGAGAGGATTTTGAAGTGCTGTTCTTGTACAGAAACGCTTCAGTCTTGAATTTAAAAATACTTGTTGAGAAAATGGTCACGTCCACCTTCTACCTCACATTGAAAAGATTTCACTCTTTGAATCCTAATTCTTGTCTTGAGTGTACCAAGAATTCACCTTTTGAAACTGAGGACTTGTTTGATAGACTGGTGATATTGCAGTGAGTTATGGAATTATAATAACACAGCAAAAGGTTTTAATGTCATCCTGATCCAAACTCAACCTATTTGTTTCCAGGAAATAATAATCAAAAGGACACTCAAGGCCTGAGGTCTGACCCCAGGCAGAGTCATGTGCTTTCAACTCACTTTATTTGCACATGGGTCTGGAAATCTTCCATCTTGGATCCATTTATTCTTTACTTTCTCATTTCTTCTCTGAGACGACTTCTGCTGGTTTTGTCATCTTGGGAATATCCTTCTGTTGGATATTCCTTCTACTGCTATTGTTTTGTATGTTTCTGTGTTCCTCCTCCCTTTCTTCCTTCTCTTTTCCTTTTACTCTCTTCTTCTTTTCTCCCTTCTTTTACAGGTATTTCTTGATATACAAAATACCTTTAGCTTTGGCTCAGCTTCTTGGGGACAAATGGCCACTGAGGGAAATGTGGCAGATGGCTTAAACAGATGTTCCTGTCCAAGTCAAAGTAATTTAACTCCTGAATTCCTGCTAGACATTGTGCCTCTGGAGCTGGGTAAGTATTGCCAGAATGGGGGGGGTGGGTGGGAGGTGGGGGACCTGTGTGTCTCCTTTTCACGTTTCATTACTTTAATCTCAGCCTGAGAGTTTTCAGGAGAATGAAGTCTCCTGGCAATAGCTTTTTTTTTTTTTTTTTTAAATTACCATATTAATCTGTAAGTCTAGTTGTTAAAGAACTGCTATTGTGCCAAAATGGTGTTGAGCTAATTGAAGGAATCAGTCCTGAGTGATCTCTAGCAAGGCCTGGGTGAATTTTTGTTTCAATCCATATATGAAAATTGTCACTGTTTTGTTTTGGGGTTTTTTTGGTTTTTTGTTTGGGTTTTTTTCCTTCCGTACCAAGCTGAAGATGGAATGTCAGGATATTCAGAAAAGAAATATTTACATTTTTGAATGTAAATATATTATTCTAATACTGTGATGCTTGAACCATATTATTTTTCATAAAGTGTGATTTGAATTATCAATCCTTCATTTAATCAGGGAAGGTGTGCAAGAACTTACAAAATACCCTAATAAAAGTAGAAGCACGTGAATACAGTCATTGGAACTGAAAATGGAAGAATGGCTGATTCTTTTCAATTAATTCCTCGTGAGTGCCTTTCAAGTTTTAGAAAATGTACATTTTCAGAGTTCAAATGCTTTAATAAGAAACAAGTTAAATAATCGAGTGAACTAATCCGTGGGCACAAGAGGAACTTGATGGTATAGTAGGTGGTAAGATTCATTATGATGAGTTATGATGGAATTCCCCTGGAACTATATATTTCCACCTACTTGCATGCACAATCATTCAGAAGATAACAGCGTGTAGCAAATGCCAAGGCATAAAAAAGTTGGCAGGTTATTGTAAAACATGGGGACTAAGTATATGCCTAAGCCACTGGCTGTAGCTCTTAGGAGTTCTGTGTTCATTGTGGTCTCTGTATGTTGAACTTGTGGTTTCACCTCTTGTCTAATAGGTGCTCATTTAACATCTTTTATTTGTCCAGAATACGAGCTCGTGTATATTTTAATTTAGGTCAGGGGGTCTGCATATGACAGGAAGTCTACATCTCTCTTGAGATGAAGTCACCATTTATGGCACCAAAGAACTGTGGTGATGTGTTTGAGATTTTCAAAATTACTTTTTTTTCCTGTCTATTTTAAATTATAGATTGGCAGAATTCTGGAAGAGTTCAGACTGATTGGGATATTGGAGGGGCAGGGTTGGTTTTAATCAATAACAGATGGTTTGGGTACCTTTGAACAAATTCCTGCTATTATTGTAATTTTGAACAGTATTCAGTGTGCATACTGAGAATATTGGTTATGCTTTTAACCTGATGTGAACTACATAGTCAAAAAACCATGTAATTGCAGATTTCTAAAACAATAACGTGTGATGGTTTGAAGAGGCTTCTCTCTTCGGGATATTACATCAAACTATGTAAAATAGTTTTAGATGATAGTATTTTTCTGGTCAGCTGTTGACCCAATTCATTAATTTGTTGAAGGTTGTTAACAGGGAACTTGGCATTTCACCACATTATTTGTCAACCGAAATACTTGATACGCTCCGAAACTTGTGTCTTTGAATACATACACAGGATTTATTTGTTTTATGAAAGTAGTAATGGAGTTTGTCTGTAATAACATGTAGTGGCATAGAACAAGAATTCTGACTGTTTTGTTATGCTGAGCCATAACAAAATTGAAAGGAAAAAGTGTAATGATATCTACTAGGATGTTCTGATTTACTTCACTGTAGTATTAAATTACTGGATTAAAACCAGAATCTTTTTAACAGCTTAAATTCTTTTGACACATCTTGCATAGGGGCTTCTAAGGGAGCTCATAAAATGGCCCAGAAATGCATTTTTAATAATATTGGAAGGGGGGAAAACAAATGATTGGTTCTGAGGAGAAAGCGGAATCACTGATGACTGTGAGAAGGTCAACTGGACCATGTTGTTTTACTCCAGCACAATCTGACTGATAGCTCTTTTAGCTTTCTGTATCTCTGCAGGACTGAAGGATACTTCTTTGGGCATCAGGACTAATTAGCACTTTAATATCACCTTTATAATACAGCAGTTGAAAAAACCTCAATAAATTGAGTCCTGCCAGGTTGTGATTTTTTTGCTAGGAAATGTACTCTGCTTTCTTCTTTGCAGTTTCATTAAGCTATCTTCATTGAAGATAGTTCAGGAGCATAAAACATTTAAAAACTCAAACAAAATCCCCACAGCAGAAAGACTTAAGAAACTCTGGGCTAAACTCTTTTTCACTTGACAACGTGCAATTATATTTTCAAATCTCAACTCGTGATTGACAGAGAGTCATTCCAGATCATTTTGCTTTTTTTGTTTCTTGTGAGTACAAAGCTGTTGTTCAGATCCTGGAAATATCACTTGGTCTACACGTCTTGGCTCAAGTTGCAGTAGCAAGTACATTTTCCTGAAAAACTAGATAAATCAATGATATTGAAATATGTAATGTGGGTGTTCATATGGGCTGATTAGATTTTAGTGACATCTGTGATATAATATTATTGAGAAGGGGAACTAATATAGACTGATAAATTTACTTTGCAGGGAGTCTTCAATGGTTATTTTTAAGAACTTATTATACCCAGAGCACAGAGGCACCCTAATTTTATGGAGATTTCTATTGAAAATCTGCCTTATTTCCAGATCCCTGTGAATGAGCCTAATGATGGTTATGACTTCAGGTGTGGGTGTATAAACCTGAGCCTCACTTCCCCAGTTTCAAGTTTTACTCTGCAAGCTGCTGCAAGTTTGCTGTGATCCAGAGGAGCAGGTGAGCTGCCTGTTTGAGCTCCAGTGCAGCTCTGAGCTGGGCACCACTGCATTTGCTTTAGCAATTCCAATTAATGTGTGTACTGGTGTCGAGGGTAATTCTCATTGTCATCTTTCTGGCACGAGCTGGCAGAAAGAAGTTTCTCAGTGCCCCATGGAATAGGTGGGAAAGTTTGGGCTCATCTTTTCTCAGCTCTCAGCTCAATATCCTGTTAGCACAGTAAGGAGGAAGTGTCCTGTTGCTGAAGGTGGTGGGTTGTGTTTTTATCTAAGCATATATTGGTGCCCAGAGATAAATCAGGGGGGTGGGATTGTAGGGGTGACAGGAGAGTGTTGTATCAGTGTGAGAATAATGGTGCAGCTAAAATGTTGAGAGGAATGGCTTGTGCTGTTATCCCTTAGGACTGGTGGTAGCGACTAATACACCCACATCAAGCCCCAAACCTCTCTATAAAAGAATATTTTTAACACATTATTTTATTCTATAAAGAATATTTTAGCACCTTACTTTATTCTATAAAAGAATATTTTTAACACACTACTCAACAGAATATTTTCTCCAGACTCTAAGACCAGTAGCTCTAGGTGTGTATGTTTCTAACCAACCTGACATTGTAGGATTATTGAGACTGTTTATTGAATTGACCATAGTAGTAGTTTAACTGGTGTTCTTGTGCTGGTTTTGTACATCTTCATATCATGTTTCTACCTTGTTCTATAGAAATTTTTGGTACTTGAGAACGTATCTAAGAGAAGCAGCTGTTGTTCTTTGAGGTTCTGATTCATGTTTATTTAACACTGCATGAGGAAGGTGTGGTGGCACCAACATTGTGCCTGATTTGGGAGAAATTGTCTTCTGTGAGCCAAATAAAACAAAAGTGCTTTAAAGGATGAGGTATCTGGAGTCCAGGAGAGTGTTATGTGATCACTTGCTTTTTCTGTAAGATGAAAATAATACCAGCTGCCTATTGTTTTAAGTGCATTGCTGTCTCCAGAGGAAATCTTTCCTTACTGTTATGTATGAATAGATTAAGTTCAGCTGCAGGGCAAGTGGAATGAACTGCAAAGATGAAGAAACAACATTGGGGTCTGCAATGGCTTGGAATCACTCAAGTTTTGAGTGCTGCTGTTCAGAAGTGTTCATCCACAGAGCCCCTGCTGCAGGACATGCTATGTCTAGTTGCCAGTAAACTGGCATTTCAGTATAGTTTGCTACATATGGAGTACCTTTGGCGTATGTAGCACAAAATATCTTGACATTTCTGATTGAATTTTCATTAATAGGATATATATATTTATTTATAAAGGTTATAATCTGGTTTTATTGGTGAAATCTGTAAATGTTGTATAGAGTGCAAGAATGGAGAGGGTGTCATACCTGTGGCTTTGTCCTCAACTTAATTCTAATAAGTGATCTGTCACTTAACTTTGGTAATTTCAAACTGTGTCCTGGACCACTTACTGTCCCAAAACTAGTTCTGATGAAAGTCAGCCAGTGTTAAGTGAGGTCCTGAAATACCAGGGTTCCAGCTTTGAATATATAGCTACATGATATAGGAGTGGGTCTGAAAAGCACACCTTTTCAGGAAGGGATTTTACTTCTGTGTCAGATTAAGTTCCATTTTTGACAACGTTGCAGAGCACTCAGGTGAAGAGCTTAAAGTTGTGATCAGCTTAGCTTTCAAGGTCATTCATTCTCAGTGAGGAAAAAAAAACATTCTTCACTGGGGAAAACCAGATAAAGAGCAACCAGAACAGAGGACCAGTGAACTGTATCACCATTTGGTCTGCAGCAAACTTCATTTCCTAGTGTTGGAACCTGGAGTAACTCACTCCAAAGGGATGGTGTTTTTAGCTCAAAGGTGAAAGTACAGGTAAGGAACTTCAGAGGCAAAATCATTCATGTAAATAGTCCCAGGGGATTTGAAGGAATGCAGCTCCTGGTGAAGGCAAACATCTCAAGACAAAAGGTCAGTGTTAGCGACCTTTTTTGTTGTTTATTTGCATTGTAAGGGAAACATCTAAAATGAGATACTCTGTAGAAATGGTGGTAGACAGTGGTGCTCAGGCAGATATTGCAATGCTTTAGTGCTTTATCTACAAGGAGGTTGGACAGCAAAGGGAAATATAGTGAGAAAATTCAGTTCCATAGCTGTTGAAACTTGTTTTCTCTGTCAGGATCTGGTGCTTGTGTCCGGGGTGTCAGGTTCATCACTTGGTTTGTAACTTTACAAATCATCAATTGCAAAATCAGAATGATTTCCATCGTGAAGCAGAAGCTGCTTATCTTTGTCTCACAGAATGATTTATGTTTACAAGAATTCTGTTGTTTCTTTCCATGAAGTGAAAGCTGCCTTATGTAGTTGTTGGAAATGTAACTGCAGGGGGGGAAAAAAAAAGGACAAACCCCAAAACTACACCAAGTTGTCTTTGACAGCCAGCAGTGTAAGACAAGGAATTGTATTTATATCCCATTTAAGGGTGCCAAAGTAGTTAGATGTCTGAGATAAGTGTCCTTGTGGAGTGGATATGTTAATGATTACAAGTTAAATCTCATTTAAGTGTGAAAATGCTTTGATCCATGTTATGTGCTTCCTTTCCTCTCTCCTGTGTTTTTCCAAATTTTGGTGATGATCTGTTACTGGGGTTTTTTTCCTTAGTTGCTGAATAAGGTTTCGGAGAATGGGATGAAATATTTTCCTTAGTTGAAGTTTGCAATAATAATTGAAATATTACTCTTTTCTTTGAGTAGAGCACAGAAGAGATGGAGTGAATTGCTCTTTCTTGTACTTGGGCATGTTTTATGTGCCCTTGTGCCCCAGACCTTCCACTTGTGCAGCTGCTGCTCTGTAAGACGCTTTTCCTGAATAGTTCAAGTAAACCCCCAACCTCACGTACAGTCTCCATTGCTCTCTCTTTAATAAGAAATGTTACTGTTTCCCTAATCCTGTATGTCTTTGCAAGTATCTTAGCTTCCTAACCACTCATGTGGACCCTTTTGTTTCTGTTTGTGCTTTACTGAGGGCAAAAGAATACATTTGAAATAGCAAGGGAAAAAAAAAATCAGGCTGTCATGATGTTACGTTCAAACTTAGCGAACCTTTACAGACGTGTGGAAGAAGATATTTTTATTATGTAACTCTTCCCTGTGGTATTTGCTTATTGCCAAAGATGACAAATTTCTGCTTGAAATAGGCACAGTATCACAGCTCATAATTTTTTACCGTTCAAATTATAGAAAAAGACTAAACCAGAATTATTTAAAAAATTTGAAAGGCAGGGACTATTTTCTGAACCTTTGAAGCGTGTTTGGATCAGCTTTTTGCTTTCATCCTGCAGTGTGGTAGCTCGAAACTCCATGTCAATGACAACTGACATTGTCATGTGGTCATTTCAACTGACACCTAAGTTTCTGGGAGGGAAAAAATCTTCAGTGTTAATGTTGTTTACTGTAGTTGTGCCTAAAGGAGTCTCCTTTTCACCCAATCCTGTGTAAATTCAGGAAATCTGTAATTTCAAAAGATGTAACAACTGTAAGGGGGGCAGGAAAGTAGAAATGGCTGTAGGGGCAGGAAAGTAGAATGTTTGGCTGAGTGACTGAGATTATGAGTGTGGTGGTGCATGTTAATATTGCAGCTCTGGAATCTGAGGTGCAAGTTTATTTAGAAGAGGTTCACCTCAATGAAAAGGAGGATGCCCCTTGCTAAGGGAAACAGGTGAGTGACCACAACGGATGAGGGAGGCGAGAGAGAAGTGAGTTTATTCAATATCTTCATAAGGGTGTAGAGGGAGATTTGGGATAAATCTGCAGATGAGGGCAGAGAAACTGAGCTTAAGCTCGAACAATCTGAGGCTGTTTTTGTGGCCCTTTTAATGGGTTTTGCCAGCTGAATATTTGAAATGTTTCTTCCAGGCAAGGAAGTAATTTCTTTCATGGGAGAAAATTGTGCAGTAACACCACAGGCCTGGACATCATTGATGCAAATCTGGTCTTTTACATGCAAAGGCTTTTAAAAGGAAAAAAAAAAAAAAATCCCTTTTTTCTTGTCATTACCTGTAATCTGTCCATTTGCTTACTTCAGACTCCTTAGTACTGGAAGTGGCAACTCTAGGATTCTTCATAATAGATTGTGAATGATGGATATTTCTCATACTTCCATTTAAAAGACAAGGTTTGGAGTAACAAAGCTTTTTTCCTCCTAAGTGTTGCCTAGACAAATTTATTTAATATTACACAATATCTAGTGAGTCACTAAAAATCTCATTTCTCTCACTCACACACTTTTCCAAGTAGACTAAAATATTCTTTTTCTAGTCCTTCATTTGCTACAGAGAAATGTTTTATTAGGCCAATGATTATAAAAAACAATGTTTTCATCTGGTTTCTATATCCTATTGAAGGGGAAGTCAGTAGGAAATTGGTTATTCATTCCCTTCAGTGTTTAGGATTGGCCAGAATGCTTTGAGCTTTAGTCAGACTAAATTAATAACTATATTTTCTTTCTCCCATCTGTCTAAATTGCCATGAAAGCTTTGTATTTTCTTCTGTTCCTGTGCATGGACACATTTCTTCAAAAGAGATTAATATGTTGATTAGAAATAATTAATTTTAATGAAACTAACTCAGTAGCATTGAAAATTACTTTTATTTATTGCCATTAAATCTTAGTAGCAAAATGTGATGACCAAATGGAGGTTTCCCAATGTGGAGAACTGGAGTCCTGCCCAATGCAGGGGTTACCAGAATGAAAGTGTTTCATCACTATATGTGTCAATAGTCAAGAGACTGGATTTAGAAAACACTGTCACTTAATGCTATTAATATAATACTTCAAAGAATATTTAATTTCCCACCATTGCTCCTTTAAGCAGTTTCTGCAATAAAATTGATTTAAAATATCTCGAGTTATATGTAAGAGGAAATTCTCGAACAAAATACCTGTCATAGAGAGTTTACAAACTTCCTTGTTTGTCTGGAGTGATTCAGTCTGGTTGATGCTGACTCAGGTGTAAATCTTAGTTTTCTTTTTTTTTTTTTATGTTCCTGGTTTCATGTGGATACTCCTATTCACCTGATTCTTCTGGTAAGGGATTTTCATACTGTGAGTCAGGTGCAATGCAAGCAATGTGACAATTACAGGAAAACACCTGTTAGTATCAGGTAAGTTGATATTTATATTTTGTTTATTCCTTCAGCTGAGAAATATGTAAAATTTGCCAAATGTTAAGTCTTGCAAGTCTTAAAGCTTCCTCTCACCTGAAGAACAGTAACCACGTTTAATGGAGCACATTCCTAAATGAGGACTATTCAGACATCTGATCTGGGGTGAGGAACAAATTGTGTCAGTGAATGCTCACACTGGGCAGCAGTTGCTGCTGCACCTAAAGCAGTTTTATACCTGCAGTGTTTCTCTTCCTGCTGCCTGCTCAGGTGCTTGCTTTGCCTAGAATGTTCTGGCCATTGGATACTGCAGATGTGTCCTTGCACCTAAAAACCCCAGTGATTCAAATTCCTTAGGTCTCTGTGAGACTTCTTTGTGCCTGGGTTTCCCTTTCACTGCACACTAAAATGTGTCTTTTCCCATCTGGCTGATTCAAGCTGGTGGTGGTGCCTCAAGGTGGGCTGCAGTCACTCTCACTGGTGGCCAGTAAAGTGGCCCCAGTGCCCATCATCCACACAGAGGAGTTTTTTTCACATCAGGCTAAAAGTCTTATTTAATATTTCATCAAGGGATTCCTGATCAGCTCTGCTGTGTATCTTTGTTTTCTGTTCAAATCTGCTTGGTTTTCCTAAAGTCTTACATGAAATGAACTGCACTGCTTAAAACAACGTCAGGAAAAGCCTGCAGCAGAACCAGAGTTGTGGTCCTGTGCTGTGTGTTCTTGTCATTTCCATCAGCCTGGTAAAACTGGCTGTGTACCCACAAATCATCCTGGACTTGTTTAAGTGGAAGGCAGCAGGATTTTTGCTCCAGTTCTGTGATTCCTGTAGTTGAGTTCACAGGCACCTGGAACTCTTTAAGGTAAGAGAAGTAAAGGAGGACAACGTTGGTTTTTATTCAGGTGGCTGGAAAAATCCCTTCTCTTGCAAGCAATTGGCTTCCAAATCAATCTGCTGTAGGCAGAATGTTAACACACATCACTGATGAACAAGTAGCCAAGGGAATAGGGTCTTTTCTGGCCCCTACTTAGTTTTAACTTCTCATCTTTCTTTATTATTGAGGAGCAATGGCACCAAAGGGAGTCCCTCATTTCTGCGCTAAATGATTTCCCTCTGTTTTCATTTTTGTCAGGAGTTTATTTTCTCCTGTACACCAGGCAAAGCTTCACCTTCTAGGTTACATCTTCTGCTTTTCTCTCTGAATCAGTTTTGGAGGGAAGTGGCAAAACTGTGTCCTGGCAGAGGACGGTGCCTGTGGCGTCGGGCGGATGGGGATGCCCTCGGTGACATCTCTGTCCTGGAGCCGTGTCAAACACACCACGGGTGCTTTGTAATTTGGATGCTAAAACTGAGATCTACCCAAGCCTTTGCAAGCAAGAGCCAAGAGGTAGAAACTCAGAAAACCAAACCAGCCTTTTGAGCAGCGTCAAGAGGTTTCTGTACAATTTGCCACAGGCAAAATCTGACGCGCTCGTTTTACAAGATGTTTCCGTGAAGTCACATATTGGAGCTCTGGGCCTTTGATTTTTCTTGGAAACAGCCAGGGAGGCTTTATATATGATGGCTTCAGAAGGTTAAGAACCAAACATTTCAGTGTCCTGCACAAACCTGGCATTGAAAATATGTTTGTACAGCTGTCACCTTTGTCCCTTAAGCTATTCTCTTCTGTGGTCACTGGGTGTTTCTCATGTGTCTGTCAGACGGCAGCCTGGGAAGGGACACACCTTGTGGGAGAGGATTCTTTAAGTCTGTGCCCTTTTGACACTGTTCTGAGTGGAGCAATGCCCAGAAAACCTTTCTGGACGTTGAGAGTTCAAAGAGAGTTCTTTGCTGAATAAAAATTAATCTTTAACAGGCGGCATCTGAAATTTAAATGTGTAGATGAAAATTAAGTAGCAGGAAGATGTGTGCTTAAAAAAAAGGAAAGAATCAATTTTTATAAAATGCATTAGGTATGTGTAGACCAGAAAAGGATTCAAAATTAAATATTGTCTGGATCTTTGTGGACAGCTGCAAATTCAGTGCAACCATGATTTAGCATCCAGCTAAATCATTTATGAATAAATACCTAAAAGTGGATTCTCAAGCCTTTCTTGTGAGTGATGTCAACTTCTTCTATCAGCAGTTAAATAAAATTGATAGAGTTAAGCAGTCTTGCCATTAAGAAATAAAATTAGAACTAATCCCCAGAATGGAATAGCCTTTACCATTTTATATTATCTGTTTCTCTTTCGTTTGAGGTAAGTTGTCAGAAAATGTATTTAGGATATTAATTAGGTACCTTTCTAATGTTGTATTGCCTTATCCTGCTTCTTATACAAGGGAAGTTAAACACAGACCTCTCTGTCTTAGGGACTTCTGCAAAGATACTCTTGAAGAAAGCATTACCTAGGAAAATAATCAAAATGCTTTGGGATAATCCTTAGTTATTATCTACTTTTCCATTCTACTGTCCTGGTTTAAAGCTGTTCCACAGTACCACGGTGTGGAAGTAGTGGTTTGGTAAAGAGAGGTGCTTAGAAATAAGTATTTTTTTTTCACTAATACTACTGCTGCAAATTACATGCTGCTCTCTTTAATTACACTTTAATATTTTTCTGTAGCAAGAGAAGCAAAAGAAAAATACGAGTATTCCAGGGAAATAGGTGATGAGTCTGTTTCTTATTTGTAATTGGTTTGGGGTTTTTCTTTCTTGCTTTTCCCCTTTACTGCTCATCAGTGTTCTTTATCCATTGGCACATAAACAGAAGCACGAGAGGCAATTGTAACAGGATGTGAAGCACTTACCCTCAGGATAATTTGGGGCAGTTGAAATCACAGTTAATTGCAGCTAAGCAGTGGAGCTTTTGATACCACCAGCTTTAGGAATGGTGCAAATTTCATAGATATCATGCAGGGGATTAAATGGGATCTTTCTCTTCATTTGTGTTTTGGCTGCTCATTTGCACACACCAGCTGTGATTTCTTGGAAATCCCATCTTGTGTACCCTTTCAAAGAACACAGAAAAGCTCAGATTAATGCAGTCTGTGCTCTCAGCACTGAGAAGTCTCATGTAAATTTTATGAAAAAGCTTAAAAGTGGGTTGGGGGGTTTCCACCAGGTGGGCTTTTTTGTGTTGTGGTGATTTATTTTTTGTAAGCCTCTTGATTCTGCTGAAACCTGGTGTAGTAAATGATTCCATGTAAAACTCAGGATTCACAACCATTTGAAGTTTAATTTTTTATGATGTATTTCCAGGTATGTCAGCTGCTGCCATTTATTGGAAGCAAGGGTCAAGTTTCACTTTCTTTTTTGAAGCAAGCAAACATATTTTCTGTTGTGTGTAGCAGAATGAATAATATATAACACTTGGAACTAACTGGTACAAGAGCTCAGATGACCTTGCCACTGCCTTCTAATAATTTGGTTTGTGTTACTTGCTCTGTGTTGGAGGGGCCAGGAAACCAGTTGTGTCAACTGCTCTTGTCAAGAGTTGACAAGAGTTGTTTGAGACAAAGGTTATAGAGATTAACCATGCAATCATTAGCTATACTCGAGGCAAGTAGTTAAGGAGGACTCAGTAACACTGGGTAAATAACTGCAGGGAAACCTTGAGCCACTCATGTCTCTGCTGATGTCTCCAGATCTGGTTCAGGAGCCCTTAACAGTCTTCCATTTTTAGCCCCCGAGGGGCGTGTCTGTGGTCACACACTGATGACTAAACCTCTTGCAGTGCTTTGTGGGGCTATAAATACAGAGTGCACTATTTTTGTTGCAGTACCTGTGAAATGGAGCAGAGAGGGAAGTTCTCTGCCATGGGAGCAGGATTCCTGCCTGCCACCTCTTTTGAGGTCGCAGGCACTGTGCTACTGAAACCACATCCGTGTGCAGGTCAATGCTGCAGAGGCAACCAAGGCTACTTTAATTTTTAAGTTGATACTTCTAGGGCAAGTTTGAGCCAGTGAGAGTTTCTAAAAGACTTTAGCACATTCTGGAGACTGAGTGCTTCCAGCAGTTTTTTGTTTCAAACAGAACAGACCTGCAGTGAAGAATATTATTGTTCTTTGCATTGTATTATTGTGTGTGGTCTTAATTGCTGCAAAATACCAATTACTTTTTATGAACTTTTTAGTGTATATACGCAAGTCATTTTTAGATGTTGGAGTGACTGTACAGATGTATGTTAGGCAAGCATTATAGATTAACCTTAGCTAAATTTAATATGTAGAGGTAGCACTCTATAGGTATTCTAGGTATTATTTTCATGGTCCTTTAATTTTTTGAAAATCAGTTGGAATAGCTACAAGGGGAAAAAACTGAAGTAGACATGATTTGCTGTCATCTTGTCATATTCCTACTCCCCCCTTAAATTTTGCCTATTGTACTCATATTCCCAACCTTTTACTAGATTGACTGCTTATTCCAGCAGAGTCAATGCAAAGGCACAGGGAGGTAACTGGTCTAGGGGGCTGATTTGTCTTTACTACTCTCTTTAATGAGGTACAATCTTCTGGGGTGAATGCTGCCAGGCCATTCTGTGAGCACTGACAGGATTAACATGTTAATGTTGCCAAGGAGAACAAAGGACAATGTTCTCTTTGCAGGTGTTCAGCCTTGTTCTGATGCTCTCAGCTTTGTGAAGGAGCTTCTGAAAGCCCCCAACACAGATCAGGTGAGCAGCTTCTAAATTAAAGGCATGTGTGCTGCTTTGAACAGGTTGTGTATGGCTTTGACAGCTTCTGGGTCCTGAAACAGGACCTGGACAGCAAAATTTTCATTTTTGACTTGTTCACTGTGCTGTGTTGGGTTCTTTCTTGGCAGTGTTATATACCAGGAGCTATACCAACTGCAAGATGGGAAAATCATTTGAAGACTTTTAAGACAGGGATATGTCTCTGTGTCCTGGAGACTAATAAGAGGATTGACTGTTACCCTTAAAGGAATCTGAACTATGGGACATGTGAGGAAAGAGCCAAGGACTGGTGGGAACAGTGTTCTGGCAAGTGCAGCTGCAAAAACATGAAGCTGTTTCTCCCTAAAGATTTGGAAAAAACCCCAGTGTTTGCTTTCACAGCAAATCTTGGGATGTGTGAATGGAAAAGAGGAAGACAAGGGAGCCTTACCCTGCCTAACAGTATTCTGAAGGCAGTTTGTTAAAGCTTGTGAGTCATATGATGTTATCAGGAATTATTTTTTCTTTGATTTCTTCTCTCCACTTCTCTTCTGACAGCTTAAATCCGGGTGGGAGAATTCTCTCTCTGGCTCCTACCTTTTCTCATGTTCTGCAGTAGCTGAACAAAACATTTGAAACTCTTCGTGTTCTTATAAGGTGAAAGAAAGGCTTCCCTGTCACCTCTGCTGAAGGCCTGTACTTCAGGATTCCAAGAAGAGCTATTTCTGTGCTATCATTATCTTTAGGATTCATGGTGCCCTCTTTGCTGTATCTCTTTGTAGAGATATTTTTCGTGATAATGCAGCTGCTTGCCATCAAAATATGAGCAGGGCAAGACTGAAAAATACTGTAGCAGGTATATACAGTAAAAAAGGGATAGAAATTAGCCTTACTTGAGGGACACACACACATGGAACCAACCCAAACTTTCCCAGAAATTAATGTCTTTACTCGAGTGCCATAAGCTCTCCTTTGGCCTTAACCTTCTGAGTACACAATGAAAGCAGTTTTTGGTTCTACTCTCCACAGAAATCCACCCTAGAGAGAGGAAGAAAATGAAAGACACCACTTTGCTTTAAATTACAGTTTTCTGAGATAAAGTGCCATTGTCACTAACCACACTCAACAGCACTATTAGCTGGAGCAAGGGAGCTAAAGCAAACAAAAGGGAAGCATTTTGTGTCTTGCCCTCAGACCACACAATTAGTGAAATGGTTAGTTTGGGCGTTTAAAGCTAGGAATTGAGGAATTATTGGAGTGTTGGAAACTTTCCATATTACCAAAGTCACAGGGGCTGGTTTGTCATGAGCAAGATGGAGGCTGTCATTTGCAGAGGTCTAGTCAGAGCGTGGGGATGAGCTGGTGGTTGTCATCCCATTCTCTGCCAAGAATATTGTCTTGCACAAAATCAAATGTGATTTAGCAAATTCTGTACTTTCTGATCAGGTGAGGCTGTGGACTTGGGCAGCAGAGACTGTAACTCCTGTTATAAAATGAAGTACTTTGCTGTGACTTTACTCCTTCCTCCCATAAATCAGATTTCTACATATGCAAATGATATAGCACTAAGATGGAAATCTCAGCTGGAAAGGGGTTTTATACCCTTGTTAGAAACAGACAGTAAAAAACTCTTACTTTCTCTCTTTTGTATGTCTTAGGACCTCATACCCCCAGGATCCATTCCAGTTCTCAGAGTTTCTCTATGAACTAAAATAAAGACTTATCCTCCCTGTTAGAGTGGAGGAGCTGTAGGGTGAACATTTAGTGTCACAACTTTGAGCAAGAATATTATCTACTTTATGCCTTCGGTATAATATCAGCATTTGCTAAGAACAGAGTTGCCTGGCAGACCTGCCCTAATAGTTCTCTTGCTTGTTCTCACCTCAGTTCAGCAACTATTCATATGTGTTGCAGGACCATTTGTGTAGTGTTGCTTTATACCAGACTGTTGAGACCACCACAAAAACCATGTGTGTGGTTTTCCATTAAAAAAAAAACCCAAACAACCCAACCAAACCAACTCTGATGCTTTGACTGCTCTGCTTAGTGACAAGTTCTGTTCATTGCCACATATGGACACAAGAGATGTGGCTTAAACTGACTTTGCCTGCTAATGTCATGAAAACTGTGGGGCCTTTACTGACAGTTCTTGCGTATTGTTTCAGTTTCCATTTTTCAACAGAAGATTCTCATTGTATCTTCATTCAGTCACTGGAAAACTGTCTCCTGAGCTGCTGGAAAACATCTAGAAATCATGGTAATTGTGTCCATTGCAGCATCTTCCTGTACTGGTCTGAGCTTGAGGAGTATTTGTTTTAAAGCAGAGCTTTGAGCTTTTCTGTTTGAAGAGGGATATTGTGTCTGTCACAATAACACAGATTACAAAATACTAGAAGGAAAACTTGTGACACTTTAAATAAGATATAATTTAACAAGTAATACCAATTATTGAGAATCTGACATTACAGAAAACATTAATATATACAAACATTTTTCATATTGAGTTGATAAGTGGCATCAGTATGTTAGCTAAAATGATACACAAAGCATGCTCAGGACTGTAGTCTTTGAGTGTTTAGGCTTTTTGTTTCTCCTTGAATAGTGGATAAATATTTAAGGGAATTAATTCATCCATCAGAGTGAATTCTGGGAAAAGTTCAAGTGTTTGTAGTGAATACCATTCAGTTTCTCCTATAATTGGATGTGTTGCAGCTGTATTGTGTTACAAGGCAGGGTCAGATTCTGTTGTGGAAGGTGGTTTATTATAACAGTGAGAGCTAATTGACAGAGGCCAGATTAACCCCTGTTCTGAAACAGCCTCTTCAAGGCCACTTTGG
Source organism: Chiroxiphia lanceolata (assembly GCF_009829145.1). Classification (NCBI taxonomy): domain Eukaryota; kingdom Metazoa; phylum Chordata; class Aves; order Passeriformes; family Pipridae; genus Chiroxiphia; species Chiroxiphia lanceolata. The sequence goes on along the minus strand of NC_045647.1, from coordinate 16,345,615 downwards.
AAATTCTAACTAAGGCTTAACTCCTTATTGTCTACAGACTAATCTTTCCAAGATCCTTCTGTAGGAAAGGAAGTTGTTTTGGGATTTCTGTTTAACTCAATTCTTGTATGCCACCATTTATTTCACCATGGTGTTTTTCATACACAGGTATTTTCTACTGGCTGTGCTTCCCAGCTAACCTGCCCCTGCTGGCCTGACAGTGCAGATCCATAAAATACAAGTCATAGTGGCAGAAGTTCCACTATGAAAGTGTAGAATAAGTTGTACTCCTTCAAAGGTATGAACTAGGAGTATGTGGGCTGAAGCTGTTGCAGCGTTGAGCCAGACACACTGAGGGCAGAACTTGGGCTGCAGTTTCTGCTCAATATTATACTTTAGTTTCCTGTTGAGCAAGAATGATGAATACTCTTATCACTGTGATCCTATTGTTATTAAAGCATTTGTGTAGGCAGTCTTTGATGAGAAGCTGATAAGGAGGTAGAATACCAAATAGCCCTAGGTGCACAAGTAGAAATACCTTTTGTTTTTAGAGTATCTGAAAGCTATGGCATCTCTTCTTTGTGAGTGAATTTTCTATTTCAGGAGCGCTGTGAAGAGGCTTAATGCCTTTCTGCATGTTCTCTGTTGTACAGTTGTATAGTTCTTCCCTTTCCCCCTGGCAGTAGAGAAAGGTTCCTGCTGTTTGCGGGGGCACTAATCAGTGGGTTACATTAGAACAGCATTTCTTCTATACAGTGAGAACATGTCACGATGTGCATTGTGTTTCACCACAGAGAGCACATCACAGAGTGTCTGTCTGCTTAAAATGCAGTTAAGGATTACAAAGCCCGACAGATCAACTGCCTGGGGAAACAAAGTTTGCTTTGAAAAGGAGCACAGAGAACATTAGGAGTGGTGTGTTCGGAGTGAGGATTTCTTCTTTAATTATTTCTTCTTTGGAAAAAAAAGGCAATAAACTTCAGGTCCGGTTGAACACTTGCGGAAGTTGAACTGTTTTCAAAATCATTCAGAACTGTGGGAAAAAAAATTCCTCTTTTAAATTTAGAAAGACGGCATAAACTCATGGAACAAAGAAACTGTATCAACAAGGAAGAATTTATTCAGCGTGCTGGTTCTTCCTCTCACCGAGTTTCTGGGGAGAAAGACCCCTTGGGTTTAAATCTCATGCATTTTATAGTTTTACGAAATCCCACCCTTTTTCAGATAAGTTTAATATATTCATTTTTTCCTAAAAAGATTTCTTTTTCTCCAAAAAGGGGCTTTCCTTTCCTTCCAATTGACTGTGAGGCATCCTCTGTCAAAAATGATGGATTTCTTTTGTTCTTAGAGAGAGAAAAAGAAACCCATATGTTCAGAACTTGCCAAAGATATTTTTTTAGGAACTTTATATGCCAAAAAAGACCCTGGTGCCCAGTCCAGTTTGGAACTTGAATACCTTAAAACTTCATAACACTATAAAACCCCCATATTTTATTTCGCATAGAATCTTATCAGCTACTGCTGGGGTATTGTCTTAGATATTCAGCATTTCAGGAGTGTTTAGTTTCTGATTTAGGCCATAATCATATAATGCAAGTTGATACTGGTACTTTACAAGCTGTAGTCTCACCTCTTAAAGGGTCTCTGTTCCTTGCATCATGGATCAGAATCACCCACCCTTGATTCTGTGCTGCATTTACATTTTTGTTGGAATAAGCTTTACCATTCTCATTCATTCTTTCTCTCCTTCCCCTTCCTGCCCTGAAACAAAACTGCTTTCTAAACTTTATGGTGCTGACATATTGACAACTTTTTTCCCTAACAGACTTTAAATACTTAATGATGATAGTAAGAAATATGCAGCAAAAATACTTGACTTGTGACTCTGAGAGACTATCACCAGTTTGCATGAAGGAATGGAAAATCCAGTTCTGTTTTCTGGATTCTGCCTTGTGTTAGTGCTGATAATGCCTTGATTATGACATGATTAGGAAGCAGTTATGAGATACTGAACTTATTAGATACTGAATATTCTCTCATCAGCTCTGGTCGCTTTTGGTCCTGTTATAGGTGTGTTTAATAAGGGTGATAGCTGGGACAAAGCTTGTAACTTAATTTTCTGACTAAAGTCTACTTCAGTGATCTCTGGACACACACAGAATGAAGTTACTCTTTTCTGCCTTTTCACAAGCTGCTTTTTCCAGTAAACTTTTCTTGGTGCCTTTTAACTTCCTTCATAAATCAGCCTTCTGCTTGATTAACTTCCTCAGTTAAGATAGCAATGTATTTTATGAACATTATTATATTTTCTTTGTAGAGTCACACACCTAACTATGTTATTTTTATTTGCTTAGGGCAAGCACATAATAAAGAAAGATGAACAATACTAAAAAGTATAGAATTCTGGACAGATTCTAGCTTTGGTTTAACTGCATTAGCTTAGGTTTATTTGTCCTATATATTTGATGGCTTGGTGTGGATCTTCTATGCAATCTGTATTTATTTTCAGCTGCCAATACTTTCAACTGATTTTTCAAGGTTTGAAGAAATAGGATAGGAAAGAATCAAGAAAATAAAATGTTATAATCATGGACAAATAAAAGGATGTATGACTGGAAGGTTATTAATCTGTTATTGGAAATAGGAATCATCTCTAGGAACATTTGGATTGCTTTTCATTACTTATTTCTATACTTCATTACTTGTCTTATGTATTTAATTACTTTTTTCTATTACTTAAAAAGCATCTTGAATTAGTTATGAAACCTGTTCTTTAAGGAAAGCCTTTCTGTATTTATCTTACAGCTCTCTGTAAGTATTTCTAGGAATTCTGCTAATGGTTTGGCTGAATTAAATGTCTTAGAACTGCACTTCCCTTAGAGCAGCTCAGCCTCTGTCACATGAACAGTCCCTGGTTGCTGCGGTACAGAGCAGGGCACGGACAAGGCCGTATATAAATGCAGAATAACTGTGGAGAAAACATGTCTTTAGTGCAGAGTGAGAGCACAGGATTAATGAGCGGGAAGATTTGCCAGAGCCGAGCTCTGCCAGCTGCCCTTCTCCTTCCTGCCTTAGGGTAAGTTTTCATCCCCTCCGTTTATTGGCACACACAAAACACCTAAAGCATTGGGGCCATCACACCCCTCCTGCTATACTAGGCTTGTTTCTACCACAAATTACAGGGTCCTGACTGACCAAGAAGGGCAGGGCTTGGTCTCTTGTACCTTTTTATGGCATGGCAAATAGCTATGCAATCATCCTGGAGTAACAGTGGCAAGAATACAAATTACAGGCCAGCCCAGCCTGCTGGTGTCTTGGTTGCCGTCGTTGTTTGTGTCAGCGTCGCTCTGCTCCTTGTTTCACAAAAGGCACGAGGACATAGAGGGAATGGCCAAGGGTCAAAGGGGTCTTGTGTAGGTGTGTGAGAAATTTTCTTGTTATTTAAGTAAGAAAGATTCAATTAACCTGTGAAACAAAGGAACTTGTATCATCAAGGAAAGGTTTATTCAGCACGTGCTGGGTCTCATCTCACGCTGAGCTCCGGGGGAGAAAAGACCCCTTGGGTTTAAATTTCATGCATTTTATAGTTCTACAAAATCCCACCCTTTCAAAAATCCCACCCTTTCAGGTCAGTTTAATATACTCATTTTTGCCTAAAAGGGTTTCTTTTTCTCCGAAGAGGGGCTTCCCCTCCTTCCAATTGGCTGCGAGGCGTCCCTTGTCAAAATGATGGATCATCCTTTGTTCTTAGCCCATGGAGAGAAAAACCCTCTGTGTTTGAAATTGGCCAAATGACCCAAAAGGTTTTCATTTTTGGGGGCTTTATATTTCTCTTATCCTGGCCTCAAACGGGCCCTGGCACCAGGCCCAAATGGGAACTGGATACCTTACAACTTTGTGATACGCCTGTAACTTTCTAAAATTTGTTTGTAATAAAAACTGTGTTTTTATTTCTCACAGGTGTAAGGTGCCTTTAGCAGGTATTGGTGAAGTTATAGTGAAATAACCTGAGAATAAACCATGGGTAATGCATTGTTATAAGGATGTTCAAAGACAGTAGAAAGCTCCTCCAATCTGAGGCTGCAGGTGAGTGTGGAGAAGCAGACAGCAATTCATGGAAGTGAAACTGAGGCAAAGGAATCACCCATTTCCAGAAAATACAGCAAAGCCGTGTCTGGTTTCTGATCCAGTGCAGATGCAAAAGCATCACTCTATATTAGGGTCCTTCAGTAGTTACTGAAGAGCTGGGAAGGAGAGGATCACAGATCCATGGGTGAAAGGGCTGAGGTCTGCTTGGTAAGGGTAAGAGGTTAAAAGAAGCAAGTCTGTCTCACAAAAAACTAGATAGGACAGCAATCTTTAAGGAAACTGCTTTCTGGGATGGTATAAATAGTCATGGTCTTTTGATATCTGCTGGAATAACAATTGTGCTTCTCTAGATAATCATTAACAGCACACATGGTGTAGGAAGGACAAATTTCACTCTCTTGCCTTGAGGTTACTTGGAATGAGACAATGCTCTTCTGTGTCACCCAAGGGGAAAACAGAAGGCTTGTTTTTAATTCAAGCCCTTGGGAAATCAGAAGCCTGGACATGAAGATGAGGTAGCACAACGAGTACCAGTTTGATCCCCCTGTGGATGGTGGCAGACTCCAACCCAAAGATACCGTGGTGATTGCTGACAGGGCTGACACTCTTCTTGAAGTCTGAAGCATCACAACCCAAACAATCACTGGAAAACAACAAGTGTTGGTTGGGAACAAGGCAGAAGTATTTCAAATGACTCTGTTTTGAATCTGCTGGTGAGTTCCATCTCCTGTCATGAGACTACAGCTGTTACAATATGTACTATTTATTTTTAGGATTACACAGCACAAAAGCATTAAAACTTTCTTATATGGGTTTAAGTTCTGTGGAGAAAAATAAAATCTCTCCTCCAGTTTGTGACTAAAACTGTGATTTCAAGAACAAACAGGCAAATAGTCATAATTAGAGAGTGGGCATTGAGTGTGGGGTTACTGCTAATTTCATTTAGCTATATATTAGAGATGCACATTATCTTTTTGGTTGCATGTTTAGGTATTTTGTACTGTAATGGACCCAAACACACAAAACAATGGAATTTTGGCTATTCTCATGTAAACTGAAGGCTTGAAGTCTGAAAGCATAACTCTTACGCTGTAATGTATCACTGCATGAAATATTATCTAAACAATTGCAATTAGAAGCTATTTACTCAACCTTATGTTTAAATTCTCTATGAACTGGAGTGAGAAAAACGATAGATAATGTAAACACAATTGAGAAAATAAAGCTGTTTACTGCTAACGTGTTGTAAAAAATGTTTAAAATCTTCCATCTGTCTTTCTTATTCTCAAAGGTATAAAAATAGATCTATTAACTTATAAGCTGTGCATACATGAATTATTTAGATCAGAATCTTTACTGAAGTTCTTGGTTTTTTTCCTCTATAGAACTTTATTGTCTTTTGTCTCTGTCTCCTTCTGGCAGGGAGTGTGGGGAGTGTGTGTGGAGGAACCTGTTGTTGTTGCTTAGAAGCACACTTATTTCTGCTGTGCTCTATGCCATTCTTTCCTGCTTATGTCTCAACTTTTAAAACCTCATTTTAATTATCCTTTTTTTTTTTTTTTTTTTAAGGAGCCAGCATCAGCTTGGAGAAGCTTGTGAATGGATCAGCATTCTACTTTGAGTTTCCAACTTGGTTACAGTCGCCCCTAATTCTGAGGAGGTTTCTGCTGCAGTACTGTGTGAGTGTTCCAGTTTCTGGAAATGACAAAAAAGATATTAATTCTTATTTCTGATGACTCCAACAGTAAATGCTTCATCTGTTTGGATGGGGGCATAGGGAGCAAAACTTCTCCACAGAAATGTAGCAAAGCAGAGAGAAGGTTGAGATGCAATGATTTATAGTCTTATTAGAACAACATTATGTGAGGCTACGTGGCCTTTAATACTGACAGATATAGTGCCTTGACTGTGACATTATTATGTTTTGGATGTCTCTGTCCCTAATTTATCCGTAAAATGGATGGGTGTATTGTCAGTAGTTCTTAGTCCACTCTGGTTACTTTGGCACTTTGGCAACATTTCACCAATTGCTACCATGGAAAATAGTCTAATTTAGCTCTTAGCTGAGTTATTTCTGAGAAAAATCATCCTTCCTTAAAACAGAGGTTTTACATCTTGTTACTATTCTCAGATATTGGTTTTCATAGAAATCTTTGTGGGGCTATACAAATGCCAGTTGAAACTCTCAGTGACTTTTCTATTTGTTCACAACTAAAGATTTGTGGCAAGACCAGCTTTTTTTAGGAGTGAGTGTACATCTTTCCTTAAAATTGGCTATTTGGCTGCTGTGTGAGCATTGAGCTGGCCCAGACTGATCTGGGTAAGGTGTGGCCTCTGCACATGTCCTGTGTTTGATCACTTCTGCCCATGTTCTTTGGATGTTTATAGCAATTTAAGGTTTTAATATAATTGTGTTTCTGTTGCCCGCGACTTCATAATAGCATGTGTCCACATATGACTTTTCAGGACTAAAAAATGTTCCCCTCTGACCTTAACTGCACCATGGAGAGGTGAAAATCTGAGGGAAACAGCTGATCTCCTGAAGCATCTTGTCCTCTTCTGGTGCAGTTGCACTCTTACATCAGTTATTTCATCTGCTCTCTTCCAGCTTTGCCCACGTGAAGGAGGCTGTCTCGGGATATGCCGAGATTTTGAAAAGTGTAACAAAGAAAGCATCTCAAAAAGATTTCTAATTTCAATAATTAAAAAGTATGTTTGTGTAGGGCTTACTATTGTAAGAGTCTACAAGCATTTCATGTAAATAACAGTAGAGGAAGAAACACAATGACTTGGTTTCATTACCTTCAGTTTATCACCATGTGCTAAATCCCTAATATATATTCAGAGACGTGATTAATATTGATGGTATGAGGCAAGGCAAGAATGCTGCAGTCCTGATTATCAGGCAGGGGTGTGAGCTTTTTGTGAGTGACTTTTAGGCAGAAGATACTGCCAGCTGAAAAACTAAGAAGGTCCCAATAACTGCAGTCATGAACAGTGCTGAGGAACTTGGTAAAAAGTGCAAGTATTTATCAAGACACAGTGAACAGCTACTAAAATGGACCATTATCTTCTTGCTTCTTTAGCATTTTCTGATTAGATTTTATCAGATTGAATGCAATGCAGAGTCATTATGTGCTACAGCTAGAGACATTTAGTCAGTGAAATTTAGCAGCATCAATGAGCCACTTTTAAAGCCGTTTGCTTGACAGTTTTTTCGATTGTAGCTCAGACCCCCTCAGTAAAACAAGAACCCAGTTTACTAGTGCCTGACTGCAGCTTTGGTGTCTACTGAGTAATACTTTATTAGGACTTGGTACCTTTATGTCTATAAATAGTTATGTCACTGCCACAGGATGGGGAAATCTCTCTGCATAAAGCTTATTGATGCTGCCTGATTCCTGAAGTTGGCACGTTATCAAATCTTGCAGGTGTGTGGCAACTCTGCTCTGCTGTAACCAGGCCTGCTCTGCACACCTCTGACAGGTGGAGCAGCAGGTAGCCAGGATGCTCTGTCAATATCTGCTTGAAAGGAGACTTTACAATGTTGAGTTACATGAAATTAGAAACCTGTGTTTTCTCTGGTGTCTCTGGGATGTTCAGGAATGGTGTTTATCTCATTCTAAGTATTTCTTGCACTTTTTTTGGAAGTTGAATTTTTTATTTATTTTGTAAAGACTGGATTCTGCTGATAGTGGGGTTTTGCTGTTTCTACAGCATTTTTTTCAGCCAAAACATCCATAAAACATATTTCTACAAGAAAGTGCACAAAACAGTTGAGAAGATGAAGGAAACTGGTAGTGTTCTTTTAGTTGAGGTCATTGATCTCTGCAGTTTCAGTTCTAGCAGGAGTTTCACTTCTGAGGTGATGTCTGAAATCCAGAGACAGTTTCTGTACACTTTCAAACTTGGGAAGTTTGGATCCAAATAGGCTCAAATAAGCAGTTAAATGAGTGAGTGCATTGAGAACCATGACAGCTACTATATTACTCCTGTTTCCTTTGGAGAAAGAGGAAGAAAATAGTATTTTCTTTCTTCTTCTGGTAGTACAGTGCATGACTGATCTCTGATGTTCTCAAGCCCCACAAATGGAATATGACTGTAAATGCAAAATTCAAGCTTTGTCAATGAGCTCAATCCCCAGGGAGAAACAGGAGGCTTTGTGGATCATTTATGCTTCATCCAGCACTGGTGCCATTGCTGTCCCTTCCTATTTGTTTTATAAAGAAACCTACTCAAGACAGTAAGCTGTAAAAAGGAATTTGAGGCAATGATTGGCAGCATGGGGGGAAACTTTTACAAAGGGAGTTCTGCTTGTCCCTCTTTGAGTCCTTACTTGAAAACCAACAAACTTTGTGCTACTTTCAGGCTACAAAATATGTAATGTAGCCTGTGCTGAGCTTACCAGGATGTCTGTATTGTTATTCTTGAAAGAGCCATGCTTTAAGAAACCTCAGAAAGAGATGTTTTCTTATCTGTCATAAAATCTGACCATTTATAATAGCTATCAAAACTCTTAATCCTTGCATGAGGCACTTAGGCAAGAACTGTGGTTTCCATTTAAGAAAAAAAGGCAGTTTGCCCAAAAGTAATGGAGAGAAGCAACAGATTCAGTAGTAGAATGCACCCAGCAAGAATGTTTTCCTGCTAGACCATATACAGTTGTTTTTTGGTTGTGTTATTATTTTTTTAAACAAATGTTTCAGCATCTTTTTGGTCAGTAAATGTAAAGCAATACCAACTTTACTTATCATACTTGTATTTTTTTTAATGTCAGTCAGATTTTTTGCCTTCCTAGCTTGAAGGCTATGGGATTGTTTCCAAACAGTCTGATGCTTTTAAGGGTCAGGAGCCTTATAAAGCACAAACAAGAGACTAAATTTTGCTTTTGCTTACCCTGGGTTCAAGCCAGAATAACTCAACTGCTGTTAATAGAATTACTTACCCTTGTCCAAATCCAGAATAACAGAATAAATGGAACTCTCTCTTGTCTTGCTGTGAGGAGGAAAAAAGATAAGAAATGTATTTCTGTCAGGTGACTTTTCTTTTATTAAGCCAGGTAACAATGAAACTGCTCTTACCTGCTGGCTTTGCTCTATCTTTAACTGTAGTTGTCCTTCTGAATTTGTCTTGGTGTTCCTTCTGAATACCAGGACCTAAGAGTTTAAGGAAACACTCTATAAAAGGGGGTTGACATGGCTAAGATTCTTCTACATTGTGGGAAAGCATCCTTAAAGGACAAAAGGGATAAATCCACTTAATCACATAACCTTTGGCAATCACTTGCTCGCTGTTTGCTCACATCCATTTCTTTGACAGCATGATGCTCAACAGAGGAGGCAATTTCTCAGCAAGTGTATCTTCATTCTGACACTTGGCCTAGGAATTTAAGCAGCAGTTTATCTCATGGTACAAGCACTTTCAGCTTGTGGCTGGTTTGTAGGCTGATAGTCCCCTTTTTATGACCCCTGGAAGCAGGATCCCAGTTGACTGCCCACTGCAGTTGCTGTGCCACGATGTGGAAGTGTGACTTTTCCTACAGTAGAATCTGGGTGTGAGCAAATGAAATTGTAGTGTTAGGGAGCAAATAAACTTCTTACTGTAGGAAAGGTGCTTTACTCATACGAATCCTTTCTTATCCTGCAGTTTCCAGCCATTTGGAAGTGATTTGAGAAGGGGATTAGAATAGGAATAACTAGGTTGGTAGAGAGATCAGGTCCAACCTCCCAGCTGAAGCAGGGCCAACCTCAAGTATCTGGGATGTGGGGAAAAAATCCATTGCTTTTTTTCCATTCCTGAGTTTGTGTGGGAAGCATATGTAAACTTGGATGTTTTGTTAAAATGATATCAGCTTTTATCCTGTTTGCCCTGCTGCATTTCGTCTCTTGTTCAAACTCTCTTACTTTGCTTGACAGAGAACATCAAAGAAGATGTTTAACTACAACTGTCCAGATTGCTGTAACTTTTTCATTTCAACAGTAATAGAAGCTGTTAGTGAGAGAGGCTGTTGGATTGAAGGCTTTTATGTTCTTTTTTATTTCCCGTGTTTTTAAACGAGTGCACTTGAGAATGCGACAGTTTTAATTATTATGTAAATAATGAAAGAACCAGAACAAGGGAAAGTTCAAAGTAATTATGTAAATAGCAAAAGTTGTAGAAAACTTTACACTTTAGCACCTCTTGGCATTTCTCCAGTTCCAAGCTGACTATAAAACTCAGTCAACACGGTGTAGAAAATACATACTACATATTCAACACCCGTAAGGAATCCAAGCTGACAATGTACATTTTCATAGGTCAATAACTCTTAAAAACAATTTCAGCTCAGTGGTTCTGGAATTAACTTTCTAATAATTGCACCACTGCCTGGGCAATTGGAAAATTTGACTGGTATGTTTAGGTTTGGTGGAATATGTCTAAGAAGCAGAGCTACAGAAACAGAAATTTATCATTTCAAGGTTTTAGTTGGATCAGGGTCAGATTTAGAAGTTCAGACCTGTTTAATGTCAGAGTTACCCTGGGATATAAACCATCCAGCCCTCCCAAAGACATCAAACAGCATTAGTAAGAATTAGCAACCCAATAATTTTTGCAGAAGGTGCTGCACGATCTTGGAAGAGTCACTGAAGCTCCCATGACAGTTCTCTTCTGCAGTAATGAACTTATCTAGTACCACAGGCTGAGCTTGTTTATTTATTAGAGCTGGATATGAATGTACATGCAAAGAGATCTTACAACTATGCAAAGAAAGTTCCTTAACTCTGTCCATATTCAACCTGAATAATTAAAGCTGTCATTTACCTTGCTGGCCCTTTTCCCTAAAGTATTTTCTATCTAAAGCTCATACACATCACTAGGCAGCAGTATCAAGGCAGGAGCAAGTTTGTGGGTGTTGAAAACAGATGCAGCCTGCAAAAATACTTTAATAATATGTTTTTAATTTTGCATGGGAGCTGGCTGTGTATTTGGGCTGTATCTTGGGAGTGAAAAGGAGAGCCCCAGGCTCCCACCCACACTTGTTTATCACAAAGCCCTTTGGCGTTCTCCTCATAACACAGGGGAGGAAAAAGAAGGAATATTTTCTGGGGGGCTGAGGCAGAACTCTAAGCAGCATCTCAGAGCAGAGATACAGGTGAGGGGCCTGCTAAGCCTCAAGGAGTAGTTTTTTACCACTCTCCAGTGTGGCTGTTTCTGTAGAGATCATCAGACAGTGGAGAGGGGGAGAAAGTGAAGGCTGTTCTCAGAATCTTAAAAAACTTTACACAGTAAATGTAAGATTTCAGTGCATTTTCATGAACACCAAAACAACTCCAAAAGGAGCTGAAGAGAAGGTAGTCAGGGTTCTGAAGGGATTTCTTGTGGCTCAGAGTTCAGGTCACACCCAGGTGCCAGCAGCATCCTTAGGGCCAGGCAAGCAGAGATGTGGTTCTGTAGTTCATCTCCTTACCTTCACAGCTCAGAACAGTTCAGGGGTATGTAACAGGGTTTTTAATCCTGGTGACACTGCCTGACACTGAGTATCTAAACACCAATGATTTTTACTGGGAATAGATTCCAATCCACAGTTCTTGCCATCTTTTTGTTTCTGATATGCTAATTTAATGTGCTGTTGGTTTTTATGGGATACCATCAAATAAGGGATGTCAAAAAGACATTTAAAAATACAAAGTGCTCAGACAAGCTGTTTCATAGCACTTAAGGGGTTTTTCTACCCTACCCTGAATTAGAAAGTATAAATTTCATTTATATCTCAGCACTGTCAAATGTGTGTCTCCCATCTTGGATTTGTTGCTTGGTGGATTTTATTTAAAAATCTCAACAGAAAGAAAGGGTTGTTTTTTCCCAGGAGCTGTCTTGGAAAAATGAATAAGAAATGTGCTTTTAGCTGGAAGCAGAATCTTTACAGGGTAGGATGAGTAACTCTAGAACAGAATGATACAATCAGCTGTGCTGAGCATTTAGATTTGCTCCATGTGGATCAGAGGGAGCCTTATGCTGTTCAGTTCAGGGGCCTGTGCACAGGCTGCCAAAGAAGACTGAAAAGATATGATCTGTTTATTCCTAAGCAGGATTAAGGTTAAGATCTCAGGCTTGATGGGTGTGTGTATGATCCTAGGAAAAGACTTTGAGAGAGTTCCACAAATGATACCATTAATGGTACCTCATAAATCAGAGTGTATTATTTCGGTTATGAAAATATACTATATTCCAGTATAGAATACTAGAAAGGATTAGCTGTTGATTTCAACTGTGTGCTCTGTGAATGGAGCAGTTTCAATCTGCCACTGGAGAAATTTCAGACTGATGTAGCCTCCTGTGTGCCCAGAGCTAATTTGGTGTATTCTGTTCTTTGATCACAAACTAAGCTCTCAAGTGCCATATTAATAGTCCATGTTGGCCACCCAAATCTACCACCAGTGTTAGCAGCTTTTTACAGTATGAGAGCACCTACTTATGATTTATCCTCAGGATAAAAGAAATCACACTCTTAACTGATTTCAAGCTGTACAGTCAATTCCACAGCCCTCAAGCATCTGCAGTGACTGGAACTCACATGTGAGAATATCAATGGAAGGTAACAAAAATTTTGGATGAAAAAGGAGTTTTATGGATCACAATATTGGGCTGGAAGATTAAAGATGTTTAAAGGCTTCCATCTGGGGTCCCTAACTTCATGGCAGATATAAACGTGAATGTTTTAAAGACTTAATGAATTGTAAATAAAAAACCTCATTCATTAAACATAAGGGCTTGTGGGTTCTGATACTCAAGCTAATGCTACAAAATGAATATTGAAACTCTGAATATCACTCATATGCTACTCCTGCTGGGGGAAAAGGTGTACCCAGACTGGGAAAGATGGGAAGGCTAGAATTTTATAGATATAAAAGCTTATATATATAACTTGAGGTGAGTTGAAAAGTTGGGAAACTGTGAACAAGTTAACAAAAATCAATAGCCACTCTGGTGTTGAGCTCAGTTCTCAGAACCACGACCACCACTGTTCTGGGAGTTCAGAGACTGGCAGGGAGTCAAATATTTCTTCCTTCTCCAGCCCCAGTAGTCCCAACATGCCTCCTTAGGGAAGAAGTGTTTTTTCACTTTGAACATATGGCATTATCTTGAGCTAACTGACTTGCCTTATGAATATTTCAAAAAAGGACAAGTCGTCCATTGAAGAAGGCCAAGAATGCAACTTCATTTCCTCTTCCAAAGTTTAATCTAAAAAAATTTATTGGCTTCTTTTTTTTTTTTGGTACAAATTTAATATGGAGCACATATGTATGGCATATGTAACATCATCAAATAGTTACCTGATGCTCAACAAAACAGTAGGAACAAAATGAACCAAACCAGTAACTGAATGTGTGTGTGGGTCACTGTACTGACTGGTATGAATTTGTATCCAGAGCTGGTTGGTTTCAGTTTTGTAATGGGAGTATCTGTAAAGAGAAACAGCCAAAATAGTGGCTTTAAAATGGAGGCCTAGATTTTAAGAATATTCACCTTTATAGACAGTGTATAACATAAGCATTTGAAAGTTTAAAATACAGTTGTGTGTATTTTAAAGACTCTTACAAACCAGCATATTTTCCTGTGCCACTGGGTGGGCACCAGGGTGTCACACATCCTGTTCCCAACGAGCACAGAGCAGTCCTGTTCTGTTTATCATCTGGTAAATGATAACCTCTGAATTCTGGAGAGGTGATCTTTGTGCTGTTGTGGGGATGCTGTGAAAATGTCACTTGCTGAAAAAAACCAGCAGCACCTTAAGTGGCTCAGCATTTGTGTGCTACCAGTTCCATATGGGAAGTAGGTGGATTTGCGAGTTCAGCATTTAATGTAGAAAGTTTTGTGTAAACAGTAAGTAGTCAGAGTGCTCCCTAATGTTACTGAAGGAGGAGACTTGCAATAGGGCAGCTCTGCAAGTAAGACTTCTACCCCTAAATACCATTTTCAGGTAATTTATTGATGTGTTTATCTCACAAAGTGCTCAATTGTGCACATCATATCAACTTTAAATAGCTTGGGACTGACTGACTTGAAAATAAGGAATACATTTATTGATATCTGTGGAGTTAACAGAGTCAGCAAAATGTCAGCAAAATAGTTTCAGGTCCTGTGCTTAAGGTAGTTGGTTTGCTGTTTTGTTTTTGGTTTTTTTCCATTTATGGTGGTTAAATACATTTTAAGAACAAAAGATGACACAGATTATGACACTAACACTAAACTTAAAGCTTGAAAGGTTGTTGTGGACCTGCAGCTCGTCACCTGGGTGCTCAGGTTAGACCAAGGGCTCAGAAAGAAGAGCTCTAGTAGATGTACTTGTTTAAAATTTTGTAACTGAGCTCTGCTCTTTGCCATATGTGGACCAACCTACTGAAAGCTTTAGGTGAAAACTGAAAACCCACTTCAGTTTGTGTAGCAGGCTTTGCACAGTGTGGCTGGGACACAGGTGTGTGTCTGGCTTTGCTGCTTTGTTTGTAACCTCTGGCAAAGGGCTGGTGTGACTATCTTGGGACAGTCCTTTTTTCAATTACTTTAGGGAAATCCACCAAAGAAAGATGGAAAGAAACTTCCTGGACTCCTCCTGTCATAGAGAATCTACTGACTTTTCCACTTAATTTTCATAGTAAGTGACCCTGAATCCAAAATTTCTGTAAAATTCACTGTACTTAATTAGTGTCTTTAATTTTATTTAAAATTACATGAAGAAATTAAAACTGATCTTTTTTTGTTTTGTTGCAGTGCAGTGCATCGTTTTAGGACCAGGCATTTTCACAATTTTTTTTTTCACAGAGTGCTGAGTGCTTTGTTTTATTTTTAGTGTAATGATAAGTCAAAGTAAGCCTTACAAAATCACAGGTCCAGATATCTGAAATACAATCATCCATCAAAAACCCTCAGCGGGACAATTACAGCCCCCACATCCTCCCACAGCAAACCACGACTGTAGGAGAAGAATTTTGGGGGCTGTAGCTGACATTACACAATGTGAAGTACTCTTGCTTCAGCCTTCATGAAATCACCTGCTGTGAGTCTTAGTGATGAGATTCATATTTTCTCCATTAATACCAGCTTTACGTATTTCAGTTTATTTCAGCATCTGTGGTAATATCTGTTTAAATTAGGTGTGAATCTCTTACGTGGTTTTCGTGTTCTTTACAGAGCAAATACAGCTTTAAATACTCCTTCAATATAAAGTACATATCCAGTACTTCCTCTTCACCATTGAGTGCCCCCAGCATTGCTTTTTCTACCCCACTTGTGTTTTCATTGCTCCCAACATCCTCTGTGCTTCTTGGAAGCCAAAAAAGACCCCAATGTCTTCATTCCTTCCTGATGGTTTTCAGTGTTCTTCCTTCCTCTATTTTAACTCACTCTAGAAACCGATCTTCAGATGATGCACATTTTATTGTCATTTAGATGACTGTAAAGGAACGGTAAATGAGGTCTAAGGTGTTACTCTGGTTTAAACAGAGAGTGCTGTGATTTGCTAATGCTCTGCACAGACTGCAGAGCCCTGAGGTGCCGGAAAAGATCCTCAGCAGTGAGTGATCAAGTCCAGAATCTTGCTGTGCCATATGCAGACCAGTCAGACCCGTGGTGCTTCTGTGACTTTCCCTCACAGGAAATGTTTCATGGGGAGCCTGAGCTCCGAGTCAGACTTTTTTGTTGTCTGTTTAGAAATTCGTTTGCAAAGGTATATATAGGAGGATAACAATTACCTGTTGGGGACAATAATATTACTAATGGTAATAATGACAGAATCCATCAGTGAGAAAATGCATGTGTTTATTCCTCTGGGTCTTCAAGTGCATCAGATGAAAATCTGAGCTACAGATGTATCACATGGAAAACCATATGGCAACATGCATGCTTGGAAAGGCATTTGACTTGACTAAATAAATTTCTCAGCAAGGTTGTCCTTGCTGACTGCAGGGTTTTGGGGATTATAAGAGGAATGTGGACAAGGCTGTCACGTCCTTCAGCATTTTCAGCATGATGTAAGTATGGGCACAGGTGGGCAATGAGACATTCTGTGCTTCATTTCCCACCAGGTGTCAGTTCTCCTGTCACTCCCACGACTGGAAATAAATATCAGTGATGATGGAGCACTCTCCTCTATGGTCCACTGTCAAATGGAGGCACAGCAGCATCTGAGAATCTGGCTCTTTTTCTTTCTGTAGGGGATGCTTTGGCTCTTTTTTCCTAGCCAAAAAGTATGTCTAAATCTTGCTTGCTGTCATGGATTTTTCCTCAGAGCTGCACTGCCACATCTCTAATGATTTGGACAATGTTTTTTGCGATTGTCGTTTTGGAAAAACTAAGGGACAGAGAATAAGAGAATAACATGTTGTCCTCTTGTGAAAGTGGATGCATGATTGGAGAAGTCTGCAGAGAGTAGTGACAGATAGCAAATGGTGCTGAGTAATATTGTCTGACTTTTTTTTGCTCGTTTTAAGGAGAGTGTGGATGCTGGTTTAGGTAATTTCTTTTAATATAAAGAATGGTTTGTAGTAGAATCATTCAGACTTGTGAGTTCTGAGTCCAAGTTTTCATTTATAAAGCACAGCTGTATAAAGTAACAGGGAGACAAATTCAACCTCTACAGCACAGATAATTTCCATCTTGTGCTATGAAGCATAAAGCAAGGTCCCAGTTTGCTTGTGACTCAGGTGCAAAGTCTCCAAACTGACTTTTGAGTGTCCTTCAGTTTGGCTGCAAGAAGCTGAATTTTTATTTTCTTAAACTATCATCTTCTCATTTTCCTAAAGGAAGCTTGTAACATGGTTCTGGGAAGTAAGAGCAAAGATGTTCCCACCTGAAAAGCTCATTCTCCAAGCTTGGTATTACCCAATATTACTTAGCTCTTGTCTGGCGAGGTTCAGTGGGTGGAGGAAGGGAATAGGTCTTATTTTGAGATTTTAAAAGGAGCTGAATTTTGTATTAGCTTCACAGTTTATTTGTTTTTGTTCCTGTCCAATAGAAAGCTGCTTCTCCATGGGAGCCTGAGGAGAGCTTCAAGATGAAAGGAAGTGGAATGTGTCTGAAAGAGCAGCCAAATTTTGATGGCTTTTTCTTGCTGATGGTACGAGCAGCTAAATCTTTTAAAAAGGGGGTGTTGCTTTCTTCTTATCTCTGTTATTTGCATGACTTTTTTCCATCCTTTGTAAGTGTATCATACTTGATCATCTACCAGGATCTTTGTTTAATTAACCTCTTTTAAGAACAAGTCATTCTTCTATGAAGTTTTGAACAATCATGTGCAGCTTTGGGTTTTCCCTGGTACATTCAGGTTGGTTTTGATCATTACCGTAGCACATTGGATTAGATTGCCTTTATGAGCTGCTTAGTGACATGAAGGGGATGGGGCAGAGTTGGATTTATGCTTCATTACCTATACAAATATTTAGCTTTTCTCTGTATTTTACAGTTGTCTGTTTGTGACTTGACTTGAATAAGAAAGCAATGTAGCTGTAAAGAGATGTTTATTATTATTTCTCACTAAATGGACTGATAACCCAAATCATCCACACAGTGGTTACTCTTGATGTAATCCAAGGAGTCCTTGTGGTGTGAAGCATTGATACCTGTATCTCCTCAAGTTGTCACTGGAATGCTACTGCATAAAGAATCCTGGCAAACTGTCTTGGATAGGGAAGCAATAGAGGACACCTAAACACCTGTGCTGCTGATTTATTGGTTTATTGGTTGGAGTAGCTCAGGCAATGCTCTGATCAACTAATTGAAGCTTAAAGTTATTGGCAGGAGTTCACAGGCAGCTCTTTTTCTACTTCTTGCCTTTCCTTCTCATCTTTGTTGTAATTTTTTCCCCCTCTTGTTTTGTTTTCCAGAAATGTATTTTCTTTTGCATGTTGCAGCTTCACTTCTTGGTAGGAGTTTTTCCTGCTTTAACTCCACTGACAGCAAAGCAAAACAACTGAATGTGTCTTTTGTTAAAACTTTAAAACTTTGTTTGTAGAGATAAGTTCTAGTAGTTAACATACAGCACTGGGTAGGAGTTTACCTCAGTACAGTGGCCAATTATCACTTCTTTTCAGAAGCTCACTCTGTCTTGCTTTATATCACCACCTACAATTTCAAAAACTACTTCCTGACATACAGTGTTCAGAACACTCTTCTCAGAGGAGAAAGAACTAAACAGTTTGAACAGTGTTGGAAAACAGGTTTGAATTTTTAAACAGAAAATATGTTACATATGCTTTAGTTTGTTTCCTTTTTTTCAGAAAGTGTTTATAATTTAGTTTTGTCAGAAAGCTGGTTGTTGTTTATTTTTCACATTTCTAATTCTTCAGAGCTTGCAGACTCAAGGGACAAGACCATTCTTTCCTTCTTTTTTGTGATCAGTTGTTCAAATTTTCTTTTTCAGTCATACTCCTTTTTTTCCCCCCAGAAATAATTTTTACTTCTAGACCATCAAAAGTCTTCTATCAGATCTGTCTGCTAACATGCAGACTGGTTAATCTGAGAGCTACCCAAAGTCCACTAGTTGTTTTTATCAGCAGCCTTTTTTTGTCAAGTGATCCCAATTTCCCTTTTAATAGGAAGGTGTGCAAAGTTATTTACCCCTGAGCTAGTTGGCTGATTTTCATTCTTTTCACTTTATATCAAGGGAATTACTTTGCTGTTGTAGTACTGACTTTTAGCTGTGTATGTGATTTGTTTCAGGCTATGCTGTCCCTTCATATGCTTATAATTCTCATCTATGGTGCCCAAGCCTTAATTATTCTCATTGCTTCCCTTCTTTTGGACGTTTCAAGTATGTCATGATTTATCATATTTTGCTTCATACTGTTTGTGAGGAATAATTTAATGTCTTGTTTATATTTTAAGCATTCTTCAACTTGCTTTTCGCACAAATGGATTTTAATAGTTCCCTCTGTTTCATATTATCAACTGTAATTCTTAATTACTGAAATGTCTCCTCAGAATCTAACCCATCACACAATTACACTTTATATCTCTTTTTAGTTTTGCAGTGGATTCAGAAAGTATATGAGCAGTGGTTCAGGTTTTCATTACTCTTATGGTAGTAGCAATTTGTCTCTATCAGGAGTCATCATTGTCAAGTGGCTGCAAAGGTAAAACAGAATTAATTTCTGTTCACTTAATTATATGTACCAGAGTATTTGTGCACAGTCTGAAGAGTTTATATGCAGCAAAGTCTGTAACTGGTAGTAACTTTTCAGCTTTATGGTAGATTAATTTTGGTTATTTCACTGTCTTTGCCAAAGATAAACTCTATTTCATTTGTATTGGAGAGAGGGTTTATTATCTTCAATGCTGTAACTGTCATCAGTAGTGGTCATTTAAATTCTAGATGCCAAAGGGATCTTAATTGGACCCCATGTAATAAGGTCAAGTTGACTGTCAGAGCTGTGTAAGCAAGGGAATTATTCTCTCCAGCACTTTGTCTTTCATTACAGTTGTGTGATTCCAAGTGGCAGAGATGAGTAGGCACACAGAATATCTGTGACAGAGTTTTTAGACTGCTTCTAAAGCCTTGCACGCTGAAGATCTAGAAATGTTACTAAATTAATAAAAAGAATTTCATAGAGTATTAATGATAACAAAATGCCATTCTCATTCTTTAATGTTTTCATGCGAGGCAGTCACACAGAGTGAATGAGAATATGTAATGGGAAGACATAATTGATTAAAACCTCTGTGCAGTAAATGGGAATTTCAGTTTGAGCTCCATGACATTAAATACTGAACTTTTGATTGCTGTTCACCAAAATCAATGCAGCACAGAAGTCTGTAGCTAATCTTGTGCCTGCAGCAATAATGCAGTTTGACAATAAAAATCAATGCCCAGTCTCAAAATTGAGCATTTAATAGTATTCATGGTTTATGTCTTCTATTGATTCTTATGGTCCTCGAGGCCATCTGTTAAATTCCTCCCCTTCTCTGGATCTGGGGAGGTCAGTGACTTACAGAAAGAGGTTATTTTTTGCTTATTTTGTATCATGATTGGGTTACTGCCACTAAAAGCCATAACTCTTGCCCGTGGAATTGTTGCTCAAGGCATTAACCCATACACATCTCTAGAAGAAATGCCATCACCCAGGTAGTGAATAGGCAGGACTGTTCCTTTCACAAAACAAAGCACAGTTTTCATGGTTTGTTCTTTAAAAGTCAGTCTCCTGACAGTAGCAAAGACAACTTTGTTTGTTTTTCGGAGTTTTTTTTTAAGTCTGTAATAGACTCCGTATTAAAACCAATTTTAATATAACTAACTTAGTGCAGTCAATTTTTATATACCTTGTAGAAATATCAGGACTGGAGGTTAGTTACAGATAGATTCTGTGTCATCCTAGAGTAAGCTATCCAACAGCAATGTATGAAATAAGTGAAAATTTAATCCATTGTTTAGCAATCAGACATTTTACAATTTTCCTAGAAAGAAATTGCATCTTATCCTCATTCGTCAGTCAAAAGTTAAGAGCTGTGTGCCCTGAACTTTCATTTCAGTAGCAGTTCTTTCTTTTCCCAAAACAACTCCATGCATATGAATGTTTTATAGAATATAATGACAACTCAGTTCTTAATATTTCTCAGTGAGTCTCAGAATTTTTACTATTAACCCATTTATTTTTGTGCATGTATGTAGTATGTCTTGTCCTGTACTGTATTATCTTTGTGGAGTATTTTGTATACAATGGAAAATAAGGCACTTAAAATGTGGATGAGTACTTGAAGTCAGGTCTCAAACATTACTGGGAATTGAGCCTGGTGTCTTGACTTGCAGCCCTCTAACCATTAACATTTCTTCTTGAATGGTGAAGTACCAAACCCAAACTGAAATAACCAATCATTTGCAAACCTAGAACACAGTCCAGTTTCAAGTTGCCTCAGAAATCTTCTACACATCTGGCAAGTTGCAGAGCATGCTCCAAAAAAGTGGGGGAGAAGTTTCTGTGTCCATACATGGTAAAGAATTTATAAAAATTGTTTTGGAATTAGTGCTGAATCACTCTTAAAATACTCAGGAGAGACTTCTGAAAAATGTGGAGTGATGTGAAGCAAATTAACTGCAAATATCTGTCCTGCCACCAGAAGTATGTCTTTTTAAAAGGCAATTAATGCATACAATTTTCCCACTATAAATTTTGCAGAACTACTGTGATTTTTATAGTGAGAGAGAAATGTAGAGTTGCAGTGTTAGTCTAGACATTTATCTGTGGTTAATTTAATTGTAGAAACTGCAAATGCAATGTCTGGTAGTGTGACAGTGTGCATGGGTTCCAGAATCACAGAATGGGTCCTGCTGGCTCATCTGGTCCCACCCCCCCTACTCAACCAGGGCCATCCCAGAGCACGTGGCACGGGATTGTGTCCAGGTGCTTCTAGAATATCTCCAGTGAGGGGAAACTCCACAGCATCTCTGGGCAATCTGTTCCAGTGCTCGGTCACTGCACAGGAAAGGTGTTCTTCCTCATGTTCTGGTGGAACTTTCTGTGCATGTTTGTGCCCTTTCCCTCTTGTCCTGTTGCTCAGCACCACGGAGCAGAGCCTGGCTCCAGCCTCTGACACCTCCTTGCAGGTGCTTGTGTGCATTGGTGAGGTCCCCTCTGTCATCTCTTCTTGAGGCTGAGCAGGTCCAACTTCCTCAGCTTTTCCTCATAAGAGAGATGCTCCAGTCCCTTAATCACGGGATCACATCCTTTTGCTGCTTTTGTTTTAATGTCCTCTTAGGTAATGACAGCAGAATTATGGCTGATAAAAGTATACACATACCCCCTAACACCAACACAGCTTATTTTGTGCAGTTACAGTAGGCAAAAGAATTAACTTCCTGATGATATGGCTTATTTTGGTTGTTCCAGTGATGAGAGAAGCAGGACAAAATTTTGAAAATCAGGCTTGTGTGTTTATTTTATTAGGCCAGCTCGCTTCTCTTTGTTAATCAAAGGGAGTGTAATACCTCTGCCTTAAATTCCTGCCTTGCTTATTCACAGATCAACCTAAACAACAAAGGAAGGCTCTGTATCTTCAGCATTATTCTGTGTAGTCTGTTCCAGCAGAGCCTGTGACACATCCAGGAGCCTACAATGATGTAGCTGTGGCAAGTGGTACCTAATTCACTCTTCATCTCTTAATCTAATCAACTGGGACACAGTAATTCCCAAAACATAACTGGATTATCAGCACAGTCAAGCTTCTATCCAGTCACAGTTTAATATGAACCACCTTACTGAGGCCATGATAAAGGCACTTAATTGATAGAGACACTTAAAGCACTCTTAATTATGCAATGTGATTAGTCAGAGCATGTTTGAAATCACACTGAGATTTATCACGTGCAAGTATCATTCTCTTTTCCCAGCCTTAAGGTACGGCTGTTTGCTTCACTGAAGGAGATTTTTGTTCCTCACAATGTTTGTAAGCAATAGTTGCTTTTCACTGAGGGACGGGTATGAGTCCTTTTTTCCCCAGTTTTGTTTGCGTGTGGAGAGTTGGTTTGGTTTTGTTTGGGTTTTGTGGTTTTTTGGTTTTTTACATTATGGAGGTCATATAGAGAAAGCCTATGAAGGCAAGGTACTACTGGATAGTCTGTAGCCTGGATAAACCTCTGAAGTTCATAGTCTCTCATGTTCCAACAAATTCTATCACTTAGCTGTTTCTTTTTTGTTTGTTTGTTTGTTTGGTTTTTTTTTAAACTCTGTTAAATTAAATGTCGAAGGATTCCTATTGTTGCCATCCACTGGCTTCTGTTTAGGAAGTAATTATAAATTTTAGAATTTTCAGCCACTCCCTGGTAGCAGCATTATAATACAAAAGCAGCTTTTGAAGAAAAGAACTACCTCTCAGATCCTAGGGCTACACCTTCATCTGGGATTCTTCCAGCTAGGAGTGAGAGGTCATTCAAGAGCAAAGTGAGTTTGTTACCTACTAACACTTTCACTCTGCTGGCTTGGCTATCACATAATATGTCAAGTTCAGACAGGAGTTACCTCATCTTTAAGCGTTTGCCCCAGAACAGTACTTTTAAATACTGTCCTGCAGAGCTGAACTTCAGCAGAGGTCAGTGCAGTCTCCGGGTGGGTTTAGTTGCAATAGCACAGGTACTCAGAACACAATGCACTTGTTCCTGTGTAAGAAAAATGTAATCCAGTAACCTTGTGATAGTCAGAATTGGTAGTTCAGTTTTACTAAAGACATTGGAAGCTTCTGTAGGTACTGAAAAATCAACTTAATAACTGTGTAACTCGAATAATTATGATACCTGCTGATTTAATGCTGTTAATGAAAGAGCTTCCTGAAACTTTTCCAGGAATTACATCCAAGTACTGCATCCCTTCAACTCTTAATGTTTTCTCTATCCATAACACTTAGCTCTTACAGAATAATGGATATTTTTGGCTTTGTCAGTGTATCAACAGTGACATTAAAACAAACTTGGAGACTTTTTGGTGAAGATTTCAAGTAGCAGTAGCCTAAATATGCTCTCAACAAAGTCAACACAATCAGTTTAATGCTTTTAAAATTGAAGTCCAGAACTGTACTAGGGTGGATGTGATTATTAGGGTGATGGGACAAAGCTGGAGACAGTACATGGGTCTGCAGTTTTGTATTTTTTAAGAACTTTGTGTCTTTGTTAATTATATAAGTTACTAGAACATTCTCCAGTCCATTTATATTACAGCTTCTGGGTACTCTAGCTTAAAAACCTCTAAGCACATGCTAATTTTCAACTCCCATTTTACAAATGTAGTTTTAATTGTGAACTGATCTCTTTGCTAAATAGTGAGTCTTCATTAACTTGGATTTACTGCAAGTGATAATGAGAGGCAGATCCTTGCAGAGTGCCTGATGTCTGAAACATTTGTGGAAGGCTTGTTTTTTCAGATATGGCCAAGTTTGTGTCTGTACCAGCAACATCACTGGTATCAATACCTGCTCAGAAGCCTACATGAAGTGATTGGCTCTTGCAAGGGCTAAAATAACTTCTCTTCCATCATGACCAGTGACAGGAGATGTTCCTGTGGCTCCCAGGGCTGAGAAAGCCTCAGGGGAGGGTCCACCTGTTCTGACAATTGAGTGTAAAAAAACAAATCCTGGTTGATTCCACCCCTGAAATCTGTGGTGACTCACAAAAATGCCACGTACATGGAATGGGTCTGAGGGTACTGATGATTGTCTCTTTGGTTTGCCCAGCTGTGTGAACAGATTTTGGATACAACAGTCAGCCTGCCTGGTTTGCTGTAAGAGGGAAAGCTCTGTTCCTGAGCAGCAGTGCACACCTTAATGTCACTTGGTTGTGACAGTGGCTACTGATGCCCCGTTGTTAATGAAGACACATCACTATTAACAGAGATGTGACTGAAGTGCAGGAAGAAGGGCCAGAAAACTACTGTCTGCATGCAAAAAATGCTTTATGAAAATAGAGGCAGAAAGCCAGTCAGATAAAAATCAGCATTTCCTGGACACTGATTGTTCTGTTATAGTTGTCTGTCTTTTGCCACGCATTATTATTAAGTGCTTAATAATCAGTATTAAATCTAATTTTGGGATAACTTCTGAGAAATTAGTTTACAGCATTAGCAGCTGGAAGAATGTACTGCCTGTTAATTATTTATATTATCTGTCTCTTGGGATAACAGCTGGCAAGCAAAAGAGTCTAGAATTAAAGCAAGTACCCAGATAAATGCTACATTTATGTCAGTGTAGGAGTATACTGTGTAATCTCTTAAAGCCAGTGCCTTCAGAAGGTGATGTAAGGACTCATTTGGAGTACATCCTGTATTGATGTGTTTGAAGTAAATGGGAGGTACTTTTCTCTGTGCAGGCGTACACAGGATATGTAATACTTGGAGTTTTGTAATGTGACAGAAAAGACCTAAAGAGTCACTGCATGGGTATAAGCCTAAAAATGTGTGAGAGAGACAGCTGTCATTTCTGAAATGGGACCATCCTGGCTGATTTTGAGGAGAATATCAAGATACTTTTTGTGAAATCTTGTTGGGGTTCTGACATGTGCGGGTTTGCTCCTCATTTTTCAACAGTGTTTGAGCACAGATCACTAAGCCACAACACCCTCATTCCAGGTAGTGGGAGTGGGACTTGTTGCCAGAACTGCTTTTATTTCTGGACAAGCTGTGAATGCTGTTGTGCTGAGAAGGCAAACTAGTAAAATAAACCCATGTATTTTGTCCTTTCAGAGTCTGAGCCTTTTCAATCTGATTCCCAGGGTGGCAGGTTTCAGTCTGTTCCCCAATTTATTCACTCAATTTCTTCAGGATGGATCTTCCCATGGGAGTATTGTGAGGAGTTCTACATGTGCTCACTCTTTGCTTGGGGATGCAGCTTTAGCAGGTCCTGTGAGGTCTTGATCCATAATGAGTCATTTGACCCCTCTCATATTTTGTCTTGGAGAAGGGAAGTATCACACAGACATCCTTTTAAGGAGCCAGCATGATTTGTTGGTGACAAAAAGGAAGACAGCAGACAAGCTGTGGCTCTTGAAACCTCTATGTGATTTTTATTTTTTTAAGAAGAGGACATTTGCTCTCAGGATCTCTGAATTATTTCAGTCTTTGAACACAACTTTCAGGTTCAAGTAATTAGATGTGCTTTTTCCTCCTCTCTCCAGCCAAGCTGTAGTGCTTGAACAGTGGAAATACTGTGTTTTCCCCAGAGGCAAATACAATCTTGTGATG
Source organism: Chiroxiphia lanceolata (assembly GCF_009829145.1). Lineage (NCBI taxonomy): Eukaryota > Metazoa > Chordata > Aves > Passeriformes > Pipridae > Chiroxiphia > Chiroxiphia lanceolata. The sequence goes on along the minus strand of NC_045647.1, from coordinate 16,319,858 downwards.
GACGAAGTATCTGGGAAAAATTGGAATGAAAAGGAAGTTTAGGAATTGCATGGCATAATTTACAAATAAAATTCTCAAGATGTTTCTTAATCTTACAAAGGAATTGTTTGCTCCTTTCCCTCCCAGCCCCACGATTCATTTACTTTTGGAGTTGGTTCTGTAGGTATGTACTGTGTTGTAATGCTTACTGAGAATATGCAGCTGAAGTTATACTATTCAGACTGGAATTACTAGGGAAAAGCAATGATAATAATATAATGATCCGATTGACTACAGTGCTGTTGGTAGCATCTGGCTGTCAGATTTCTATTTGCTTGTCTCATATGAGCATTCTGACAATTAATCAATATTGAAATGGTGCTCTGGATGTGTGAAGCACTGAATAGAGTAAGTGCCAACACGACCATATGCCTCTTGGCAGAACTCGATGGACTCAAAGAATGTTTGGCTTTTTAAGTTGTACAGATTTTCACTGGGTGTTAATTTTTTTCTCAAAAAGTTAGAAACTAATAATGAAGTAATATTTTTGAGGGCTATGAGCGAGACCCTTTTTGCTATTCTTGGTACACACATTCAGAAAAAGCACTAATGTTGCATGTTCAGGCCATTCATTTTTATCTATGTTGACAATATATTCACAAATTTTCTGCAGCTTGCAGCAAAATACTGGCTAATGTGCACTGCTTATTGACTTGGAAATCCTCTTGTGCACTCCCAAGGGAAGTCTTGCTCTTCCATCTACTATTCCTCTTACAAATTGCATTGGAATAAGAAGAGTGAAATTTCCTATTTATTCACAAACCAGCCAAAAATGGGCAGTAACAGCAGAAACTGTCCCAAAATTGCCCAAGTGGTTCTGGTGCTGTCAGCATAATTCAGTCTGTAGCAGTCCAGCACTGCCAAATTTACTTTAGCACTAGTTGCAGAGGAGAGTTGTGTGGAACTTCCCCACCCCCCACCAGTGTTTTGGGGTGAGTTAAAAAAAAAAAAAAAAAGGCAATTCTTGGCCCTGTTCTGCCTTGGCAATCCCAGCCAGTTTTCCCTTTAATGTTTTCCACATATGGTTGTGAAATCCAGCGTCTGACTTGTTTTCTAAATATAGAATTGTAATTCTTTTTAAAATTATTGATGCAACAAGTCTTATTTGTTTTTAGGACCTTTTCCTTCTCCTTCTGCAATATAGTGAAGTATTGAGTGTTCTTGTGTTGTCCATTCCCCACAGTCACTTTTGAAAACGTTTAAGTCTTTATGTTTTCCTGCATATTGAGAAGTATCTCCAGTTTTGAAGCAAAGAGCACAGTAGCAAAGACCATACTCCTTTGGCAGTGGAAGAGTAGCCGGGCATGAGTAGCCCCAGTATTAGCCCAGAGCCTGTTTTTCACACAGCTGTGCTTGGTTCTTCAGTAGCATTGGTAGAACAAAAGCAGTGGTAGTAGTAGCTGTAGTAGCAAAGCAGAGATTTACTGGTTTCTTAGCTGAACTTTGAGCATTTATCTCTTACACTGCACTACCCAGCTGCAATTTCTTCGTGTGCTCCTGCATTACTGGAGTAGTCAAATGGAATTACCTTTAAATGAATGACTTAATTCTCTTTTGTGTGGTGCAAGATTTTGTCTCAGAACTGAATGTAAGTCTAGATTGTGCAAAAGCAAGGAAAGTGAATAAGTTTTATTTCCCCTGCTCCCCACAAATATTCGTGTGCTTTTTATCTACACAAAAAGCAGGAAACAGCCTGTGATTTTAGTAATATGCTTAGAACAAAATCTGAGGTTTTGAACAGCTGTCACCACTTTGGCAGTGCTTTCCATTGTCAAATTTACAATGACTTATTACACAAGTATTCAGAAGCAATTCCACCAGCACAGATTTCAGTTTCAGTGGCCTGTAACACCCCAAACCACTTCACTTCTTTTGGTAAAGAAAAAAACATACAGTGTCATATTAGGGAAGAAACAGGAAAATGGTACTTGAAAGCAAACAGTTCTACACATAAAGAGAATTAATTATACAATTGGTAGTCACAACTGGCGATGGTTTTTTAAAAGCAGACAGTTCTTCTTGGGTAGTGGAGGTGAGGGGTGGGTGATACAAAAATATGAAGTTATTTTAAAATTGCCTGATATTTTTTTTAAGTTGGACTCAACAGGTTCCATCCTGCTAATATATGTGTTGTTTTGAATAAAAGCATGTTTGGAAAAAATCAACAATCAAGGAAAGGAGCAGTTTTAAACAAGATTAGTGAAAAATCCAGAATTACACGAAGAAAAGGATTGTTTGTTTTATGTCATTACAGGTTGCCAGAGTACCTGAAGTTTTGGGCCTATATTGTTGCAGAATATGTATTCTGTACCTGAATAATGGAATTAATTACAGTCAAGATAAGAAGATCTCTGTTTTCTTTCTTGATAATCGCATGCAATTAGTGATATAAAGATGTGGAAAACTGCCAGAATTGTAGTAACAAAATAAACCTAATTTCTTACATAATTTCCTGACTAGCACTTTCCCAGGCCACAGTAACCCTGCATATAGATCTGAAAACATTATCGACAGTTTTACAGAACAAAGCCCAGTACAGTTTAGTATCTGAGAAAGGATGAAGTGATTCAAGTGAAAGTTTGAGAATTCAGTGTCAGTGGAATGGTCAGAAGGGACATGTGTTCCTAGATGTTTCTATAAGAATGTTACAGTGTTCTCTGGGTGTCTGACTGAAAGGATTTCAAATTTGGTACTAACTCTTTGCCATTAGCAATTTCTGGCTCTTTCTGTTGGACTTTTAGTGAGACTGATAACATAAAATAGTGAGCTTTGCATGCAGATGGAAAGGAACTTGTTTTGTAACAGATTGGGTTTTAGGAGTAGGGTGTGGGCAGAAGAAGATATGTATTGCTGGTTTAGTCTCAGACATGTGGTCAGATCCTTTTGTTTGAACCTCCCCACATTCTTCAGGATGTGAGTGGGAGTATTCTCCCATACATGAAAACCTGAAACAACTCCTGTGACTTCTCTTACAGTGAGACTCTGATATTACTGGTTTCTAAGAAAAGAATTTTAAGTTTATGTTTAGGTAGGACAGACATGGAGGTCTAAAAACACACGGTGAAGTACACAGGGCTTCTGAAATCTTCTGATGAAAGAACTGTGGTGTGAACCACGGCCTGCAAGCTGCAGAGTGGTGAGTAAAGGTGACAAGTTAAGGTTCCAGATTGGTAGCAGTTGTGTGCTGTGCCTTTAGCTTTCTAGTGGAATGCTTGTGAAGTCAGGAAGATGAAACTTCTTCCATTTAATGGTGTTTCTCTTTAATGGGAGCAGTGGTCAGAGATGCAAGAGAGAATACAAGAGCCAGGGTGTGGCTTTCCTTGCCAGGCATGTGCACTGCTCTGTGTGGACACCAGCATTTGTGAGAGGGATGCCCAGCTCCTTTGATCTGGCATGAGCAGTTCTGTCAGCTGCTCATTCCGTTTCTCCCCTTTGGTAAGGACAATAAATCTTTTCAAGAATTTTGAACTCCTATAAACCTGGGAAGGCCTACCTTTTTTACTATTATTATTGTTTTGGTGGTTTTTTTTTTTTATTTGAGTTACTTCTGTTGTCTTATGGGCTATAGAGTTGACTGTGTTTGTTTCCAACCTCTGTTCCACGGGGCAAAAAGTCACACCATGACTCTTGATGTAGGGATGCAGATTTTCTGGTACAGTTTAATATCTGGTAGGAAATAGAAGTCTTTCCACAGCATAAATTCTTAGGAACATGGAAAGCATAGTGAATATAGAAATATGAGCATCAAGGTGCCCATTCAGCCCTCATGCAATTATGAGGGAAGGAAATAGAGCCCACTGAATGTGTCTTTAGTGCCTTCTTATTCATGTTAAAGCTCTGCCTTTACTATTTATGTGTATATTTAAGTTGCCTGATAATTTATGCCCAGGTGTCTTCACAGCACTACCAGCAATCTTTTCACCAGGATTTAGGCAAGGTCAGGAATGCATTAATGGATGACAACATCTTCTATTGTAATAGGCAAATTTTTACCCTCTGCAACTAAAACATGAACCTGCAGAGGGAGAGAGGAAGCAAAAGTGAGTAGCCCAGTTGAGGCAACAGTTTGTTGCTCTTATCTTTGGGGGCTTTATTCCAATTGTGAATTTAGGCTAATATACTGTTGCTTAAAAAAAACCCCTCAATCACCTTCTCAACCAAATCTTAGTAGTGAGAGTGGATATATTAATTTCTCTTTCTTTCAAGTTCAGACAAACTGTTGACACATCACGGTTCAGTTGTAATACAGTTACAACTTGGCTGAACAAAGGGAAATATTTTTTTTCTACTTGACTGCTTACCACACAAACTTAGAATGATTGGCAAAGCTGGAAAAAAAAAAGGTCTTTTAGAGCAGCTTGTTTAGTAAAGAAGCAAGAGTTTTACTTTACATTTCCTTAACGGACAAGGTTGGGGAAATCCCTTCCTATTGTTAGCATGACATGAGATCTTGTGTTTGAAGACTTGCAGAAAGATCTCTCATGTGATGACTAATCTCACTTGTCTTTTCTGTTTTTCTATCACTGTAACTGTGATGTTTGAGGACAGCTGGTGTCCTTAGAGCTGAAGACATCCTATGTTTGTTTGTTCCATATAAGTCTACAGACTGAGCCAGCAAAGATGGCAGTGAAGCCAGACTTGGAGCAGAGTCTTATTCCTGATGAACTGAGAACAGTTGGACTTTCAAGGTGAGTTGTCTTATGACCTTGGGCCTCCTTGAGCATGAAGAGAATAGCTGTGCTTTTATCTGAAGAGAAGGATATGCAATGAAGTCATGTTTTTGATTCAGGTGGAGGCAATGAAGCTCAGTAGCTTGACTATATGGACATCTGGAATAGAGGCAGAGATAATTTTGGCTCTCAATATTATTTCTCTATATTGAGAAGTTATTTTTAGGTAAGGTAAAGGTAAACAGGCCTTTTGGGAGCTCTCCTTTACCCTTATTTTTAATTGAGAGAACTCTACTGTGCACAGTGTAAGTTCTGCTTCCCATATTGCTAGTGAGTTTTTTTTTTCTAATATTTCAGGTTTTTGTACTGAAAGTGAAGTTTGACTGTTGAAGGATAACGTGGGATTTTCTGAAACTGAATAGGTAAACATATGCTGGGACTGTCTTTTTTAAGACATCCCTTGTTTGCCACTGAGGAAGAAGAGGAATCCAAAAAATGTTTTCCACTTAGCTGTAGCTGTCATGAATGCTAGAGGAGGTCCCATAAAGCAGCTGAAGGTATTTTATTCTGTCAGTTTGTCACACTAATCACTGTCTTGCTGAGAGGGGTTATTTCAGTAGAGAATGAAAGTCAGCTCTCAAGTGAGATGGAAATGAATGACATGAATACATCCCTGACTGATAATTAACTCTGATCGACAGGTGATCATGCACAGTATTATATAATATCATATGAATGTAATTTGAAGGCAGTGTATGGTGACTCACAAATTCTGTATTCTCAGCCTCTGTAAGGCATTGCATTGAGTGATCCTTCTCCTCCTAGATGCTGAATTACTTAGGGTAGCAAAAGCACTCATTCCATTTCACATCAGATATCCTCCTGGTTGTAAAGTAACTCCTGCACGTCACCATCTACTTCAAAAGTAAGTCTCTCAGTGACATGAAGAAAAGGAAAGAGAAACTGGAATATTTTTCAGGAATATCTTGCATTCAGTGCATTTGCAGAATCCAAATTCCTCTGATGTGTATTTCAGAAGCACTTGCCAGTTGAGTCCTTCCACTGTGCATATTTTACTGTGTTCACTGAGTTATTGTCACTGTTGATTTCAAAAGTCTTAAGGTTATTTCATGCACAGACAAATCATGCTGAGGTCAAAGTAAGTTTAATAACACTTCTTGTTGATTTCTTAAATACAGGATTATTCTCCATGAATACTTGGCAGCTGTGAAAGTGTTTTAATGAACAGAGCCTTATTTCTATATGACTATTAAAGCAAATAGTGTTGGTGAACATATGTGTTTGTATAGCTAGCAGACTTTCTGCACCTCTCTTTCAAGTACATTTTTTTTCTCAAGGGATGTAGCCTGGAGCTCATGGAATAATTTTGTAGTGTAAAAATGCCCAGCACTAGTTAGTGAAGGGTTTTCAAGTGCAAGTGCTCACAGCTGCAAAATCTTATTTCTGTAATTTTATTCTGGCTGTTATGTCCAGAAAACATGGCTGGCTGTTCACTAGTAATGCATTAGCACCAAAACTGCAGCAGCAAGTGTTACTGTGAGGTTAATCCTACAGAATGCATAGGAATGAGGTAAAATGTACACCTACTCACCACCATCTTTACAATTCAGGTTTATAGGGTAGGATTTGGGATCTCCTGCCTTCCAGAAACAGTACTGATCAGAGTGATAGTTGAAGTTGTCATACCTGACATGAGCAATAAATGAAGGCAGTTAGGTTTTACAAGGTAAAAGAAACAATCCACCAGAGAACTTCTTATCTATGATTACTGCTGACATGATAAATGTTCCATTATATTTTTCTTATTTTATATATTGATATGCTTCAAAAGCACACAGCAATTAGATAAATTGCCTATCAGTGCTCAAAGTGAGGGACTGATACAAAGCTTCCTAAGCCACTTAAGAGACAGGTAAGACAGAGACTTAGATTGCAGCAAAAATGGCTGGAATTTCTAGCCTTAAGAAAGGCAAGACAGAAATCATCTTTTGTTGAACATATATGCATACATACAAAGGAAATGTTTAGTATTTAGAACACATAGGACAGTAAAGATGGTGCACAATTGATTATGTACATGTTCAAGGAATGTACAAATTTTGCAAGAATTCTAAGCAAGAGGCTTGCCAGTTCTTGTGACAAAATACTTTAATTTATTACATCCCCCAGATTAACTAACCAGAAGATGTTCTTTGTAGATTTTTAGAATGTCTCTTGAATGTCACAGATTTCTGAATTGAAAAGAGACCAAGAAAAATGTAGAGCTTATTGGAAGTAGACAGCATTGCAGCAGACAGCAAAACACTTGGTTTTGCTCTTCTAATCAATACATAAGATTTCTTAAAATCTGCCTAATATACTGTGAAGTATGCAGTTCAATAACTTAACAGGCTTTTTGAAAATTTAGCACTATCCAATCTTTAATATTTTACTATCTGACTTGTATATTTGCTACATTTCTTTGCCTTTCCTTTGAGTTGAACATTTGTTTGTTACATTTTACTTGTATAAAAAGTGTCAGTCTTCCATATACTTAATACATAAAATATTTCAATAAATAAAAGTTGAATTCAGAAGTGAAATTGATAGGCTAATAAAAACTGGTTGATCAAATTACATATAAACAGTGCATTAAAGGCACTGTGAAAATGTGTGAGGCAAAATGAACATTACAAAGTCAAGGGCTACTCTGTAAAGCTGGGACACTGTGGTTTCAAATGTTGCATATCACAGAAAAAACCACTGCTCTGCATACTTCAAAAAGCCCCTTTATTCTTTCATCCCAAAGAAAGGATATAAATGAAATCCTTGCTGAACTAATAAGGCAGCCAAGAAAAAAAAAATGCAGATTTTTGTTTAACCATTTAACATGCACAGGGAGATTAACTCAGTCCACAGGGCCTGGGGAATTAGTCTGAAAATCCCTCTGGGGACACTTTGGTTGGAGGGAAGAAAATCTGGCACAGCAGTAACTCCTAATGTGTCCTTAGCTGGTGAATGGCCTGTGACTCTCTTCTTTTTCTTCCTGCAGTTCTGCACTGAATTGGAAATGTTACATCCCCAAGCCCAGATATTGCTCTGATCCAAGAGGGGTGCTCAGAGGAGGGAAGAAATCTTAATGAGATTTAGTGCCTAGTCTGGTAAGTCTCCATGTGACTCTCTGCTTTGACCCAAACCTCCTACTTATTTCTGAGAAGGAACAAGCTTTTATATGATCAGGAACAAAGAGACAGATCTCTTCTATGCTTTCTTTTCGGAAAAAAACCCCAAAGAAAATTAAACCCACACTTAATGTAATTTGTCCTGTGCTGGCAAAAGACTTCTGAGCAGAATAGGGAAAATAATAATACAAGTATTTTGTCCTTGTTAGTTAAATGGCAAAGTGTGGACTTGTAGCAGAGGCAGGGCAGTTGTGTTAAGCATCACACTCCCTACAAAGCATGGTGGGGGTGTTGTGATAAGTGAGCTGTGCAGAGCCAGCTCTGTACCCACTCCTCTGCTTTACTAGAATCCACATGTCCAGCCATGAGGCAGAATCCTGATGCAGGCCAGAGGGATGGGAAGAGCAGTGTGTATCCATCTGTTAATGCAGTCCATGCTCTCAGGGCCTGCTGCCCTCACTGCCTCTCCCCCTAGCTGCAGAGGCCCAGAGCAGGGCTGGGTACATGAGCAGCAGCATTTGGCTGCTCCCTGGGGATGTTGAGGATCTTGGTCTCTCTGCACTGAAGAAACTGGGCAAGGTGCTGTTGAGGGGGAAGGTTGCTCAGGCAGCATCAGGGGTTTTGAGTATTTGTTTTGCTCGTTTCTAAAATTGGTCCTGACTCCAAAGCTAAAAGCTTTTTAAGCAGCTGTAGAAATCTACAGTCTTTAGCTCCCAGCCCAGTCTGTCATTTTGTGTTACATCATGCACTATTCCAGGAGGTATCAGGCAGCAGCAGAGAACTGCCTATGATTTCATAGCACAGTTGATTTTCTAGCTTGATTCTTCATGGGACCTTTAAGGGAATGGAAAGCCACAAATAAAAATGAAGAAACGAAAATATATTACTAACTGTAAACTGCAGTATTTATTTGGATTAATAATATAAAAATTGCTGACAATCCTTTATACTGGATTTGAATTTGGTTCTGCAATGAAACTTTTTTTAGGACAGATAAGAAATTAGAACTGATCAGGCTTCTTTCAAGGACTCACTGCTGATTCAATAGATTCCTGCTTTCCAGTGTCACCTTGTTGTTAATTTGGGAAATTTTGTCCTGAGGGAAATTAGCTATAATGTTTTAGCTGAAGAGGATTTCCTCTCTGAGGGAGGTGATACTATGGAAGTTCTCTAATTGTTCCAACAGGTTTTAAATTTTCAGTCTGTATAAAAGATGTGATTTGAAATCAAAGTCCACTTTTCATCTTGAAATAACTTATTAACGGAATAATTAAATACCCCAAGTTCCCCAGGTGTAAACACAGATTGAAGCTATTGAAACACAAAGATTTTTCATTTTTTAAATTCTGAAGGAACAGTCCCAACTCATTCTAAGGCCTGTATATAAAGCTGTCTGGCCTTTTTGGACTCATTAAACTTTGGAGTAGATCGAAGGAGTTCTCTCTGATGTAGAGGTTCTGCTTACCTCTAATAACATGTTTATCCCATTGTCCCAAGTCAAGGAGTGTATGGGGACTGCTGGAGGAACATCTGGCCTAGTTTAGTTCCAGATGCAGCCTAACTTTGGAAGTCAAGGTCTTTGCAGTAGTCAATCTTGCCTTCTTTGGTGTTAAGGAAAGTGAACTATTTTAGAGTATCCTGCCACAAACAGTTGCCTCAGGACAACCAAAAGATATGTTGTGATGAGAGGATGCAGGAATGCTCTAAGTAGGCATTGCCTGATGTGGAAATTGGAGAGCAATTGTTTTGATTTCATATTCTCGTGAAACTGTTGTGACACTGTGTGCCAGTTCAGTAACTTGGTCCTCTTTTAAGTTATTCTCAAATTATATTACTAAAAGTAAGCATTTTCTGTTGACTCACTTGTTAAGCATACTCATACATGGTTGTGAATAAAATTGATTTAACTGATAGGTCAATTTATTTTTTGAGGAGGATTTGGGGGCGCTGGTGGATGAGAGGCTGAATATGAGCTGGCAATGTGTGCTCACAGCCCAGAAAGCCAACTGTGTCCTGGGCTGCATCACCAGCAGCGTGGGCAAAAGGTGAGGGATGGCATTCTCCCCCTCTGCTCCACTCTGGTGAGATCCCACCTGCTGTGCTGCCTCCAGCTCTGGGACCCCCAGCACAGGAAGGATAAGGAATTGTTGGAGCAAGTCCAGAGGAGGGACAACAACTTGTTTAGAGGGATAGAGCAGCTCTGCTATGAGGAAAGGCTGGGAGAATTGGGGTTGTTCAGGCTGGAAAAGAGAAGGCTTCAGGGTGACCTAATTGTGGCCTTCCAGTAACTGGAGGAAACTTAGAGGAAAGATGGAGAGGGACTTTTTACATGAGCATGGAGTGACAGGACAAAGAGGAAATGGCTTTAAACTGAAAGAGAGAAGGTTTAGATGAGGTATTAGGGAAAATATTCTCTACTGTGAGGTTGGTGATGCAGTGGCACAGGTTGCCCAGAGAAGCTGTGGCTGCCCCATCCCTGGAAGTAGTCAAGGCCAGGCTGGATGGGGCTCTGAGCAGCCTGGACGGGTGGAAGGTGCCCCTGCCCATGGCAGGGGGTTGGAACGAGATGATCTTTAAGGTCCCTTCCAACCCAGGGCATTCCGTGATTCTGTGAAACACTGCTCCTGCTCCGATTTGGACTGGTGCTGTGCCACATTCCGATCACGAGCTGGCGCGCTCTGCCTGTCGTTCGGACACAGCCCGGGGCAGGGCCTGGACCCGCCGCTGGAGCGGGAGCGGCCCCGGCCCGTCCCCTCAGGCCCTGCGGGGGCCGGTGCCGCCACCTGGCGGCTGAGCCGCCTCAGTGCCCGAGGGGGCCGAGGGGCAAAGCTGGTTCGTATAAAAACCCAGCTCAAGTTACAGTTGTTTCTCTTCTTTTTCCACCAACCCCAGGCTTTGCAGCTGCTTCTGTTTCGGCTTTATGAGGTGACAAGCCAAACTGTCCAACAAAACATGACTGAGTTGTCACTTCTGCCCATGGCAGATGCCTGAAAAGGTCAGACAATTGCCTCCAGTTAGCACATTGATTTCTCGTGTTTCATTGAAGTTACCTATTTTTGTCACGAAAACATTCATAATCAGATGGAGAAGAACATGAGTCCTTCTTACTGGAGTGTTGGTAGATGCTGGAGCGTGTCCAGAGAAGGGCAATGAAGTTGGTGAAGGGTCTGGAGCACAAGATGTATGAGGAGAGGCTGTAGTAGGCAGCTTATAACTGATCAAAATTATAAAGGAGGCTCAGGGCAGACCTTATTTGTCTTTACAACTACTGAAAGGATGTGGTAGCCAGGTGGGTGTTGGTCTCTTCTCCCAAGAAACAAGTGACAGGATGAGAGGAAACAGCCTCAAGTTGTGCCAGGAGAGGTTTAGATGGGATATTAGGGAAAATTTTACACTGAAAGGGTTCTCAAGCATTGGATCAGGCTGCACAAGCCAGAACATGCTAGAAGTCTTTTGATTTCTGCTGTCACCATTGCTGTCATTAAGAAAACTCCACAGCCTGAGTTAGGGCAATATTTTTAATTGCTTTTTCCATTTAAGAAGTGGAAAACTGCTTAAAGGAAAAAGGAATGGCAATGTTTCCTCCCCTCTAGCTACAGTACTCTTCTATGACTCAAAATCTGTCTCTGCAATTACCCAATGCAGATTAATTTCTCCTCTCTATCCCCATATCTCTATCTTAACAGTGGGATAATAACCCCTTTTTTTTGTGGCATTTTTTGTTTGTTTTTATCATAGGATACCATATATGTCTACATTTATACATCACTTCCAGATTAGTTAAATAATGTTATTAGGAAAAATGACCAAAGGGAAAAAAAAAAGAAACCAAAACAAAAAACCTGGAAAACTTTACTCTGAACATTGAAGGAAAAAAGTAGTGGAGGAAATGGCTCAGAGAAGGAGGGGGTTTCAAGCAGAAGACAATTGATGGGAGAGATGGCTGCTTTGCATGAACTTGAAGAATTTTGGTTGATTATCTAGTTTCTCTTAAGACCCTGATTTAAACTGTTGCTGTTCATATTCTGTCACGAAGAAGCTGAATTAAGTAGGGCTCAAATACTTCTTGCCCCCTCCTCTAACAGCTGCTGTTAGACATGAAAAGTTTTAGCTCAACTGTAGCATTGCTAAGAAAAATGTGACCTCTGAGCTGGAAGCGCGGTGCTTTTGAAGGGAATGTTCTGTAACATGGAAAGATACATTCTTTTTATATTTTGCTGCTTAAATGGTAATCTGAAATAGTATGGAACTGTGCAGATTTACAATGAGCCTGAAGTCTTAAAGTCTTGTCTACTTGTAAGGCTTCAAGTCAGCATATTACCAGATTCGATCTGTTATGGTTAAATTGCATTGTGCTATTTGAAGGTGTATTGGCTTTTGGGAATGGGTTTTGTGTTTGGCTGGTGGATTTTTTGTTTGTTTGGGGGTTTGATGGGTTTTATGTGGGTTTGTTTGGTTGTTTATGTGGTTGTGCTGGTTTTTGTTTTGGTTTTTTTGTTTGTGTTTGTTTGTTTTCCGGTTTTGTTGTTGTTGTTTGTGTGTGTGTGTAGAGTTGTTTGGTTTTGTTTTTTTTTCTTCTACACAGAATGAAATAAGAACCTTTCTTGATCCTGCAGCAAGTGTATTTTACCTCTGTTTCAGCTGCCTTTCTCCTTAGAGTCAGGGAAGGCTGGAGGGTTCGCCCTCAAGTTTAGAAAGGGACTGATGGAACTCACGCAGATTTTTTTTTTCAGAAATCTCTGGAAAAAAACAAACAGCTTTATCAGAAAATACTATTTACCAGGGTATCTCCTCCCCTAAGCCAGTGTGGAGTTTAGGGGTGGCTTTGGAGGGACACCTGCTTGGCTGGCGCCGGTGGGTGCTTGGAGCTCCTGGATCGTTCCCAGTTTGCCCCAAGCGCCGCCGGACCGGCCACTCCCCTCCTGCCTCAGCCCGTCCCCTCAGCTCCATCGCGGTGCCGGGGCGGTGCCCCCTCAGCTCCATCGCGGTGCCGGGGCGGTGCCCCCTCAGCCCCATCCCGGGGCCGGGGCGGTGCCCCCTCAGCCCCATCGCGGTCCCTGTCCCGGGGCCGGGGCGGTGTCCCCTCAGCCCCATCGCGGTCCCGTTCCGGTGCGGTGTCCCCTCAGCGCCATCGCGGTCCCGTTCCGGTGCCGGGGCGGTGTCCCCTCAGCCCCATCGCGGTCCCGTTCCGGTGCCGGGGCGGTGTCCCCTCAGCCCCATCGCGGTCCCGTCCCGGTGCCGGGGCGGTGTCCCCTCAGCCCCATCGCGGTCCCGTCCCGGTGCCGGGGCGGTGTCCCCGCAGTGCTGCCGGGCCGGGGCGGTGCCCCCGCTCTGACGGGATCCGGCGCGACGGCGGCCGCGCCATTTCCTGCGGCGGGCCCGGGGATGGCGGCGCAGGACGTGCTCGGTCAGACCGCCCGGCTGGCCTCGTCCAGCGCCCTGCTGCAGGTGCGGGGCCGCCTCAACCCTTCTCCTTCTCCTCCTCCTGCTCGGCCGTGCCCCGCAGGTGTTTCCCGTGCGGCTTCTTCCACAGGTGCTGTTCCGGGTGGTCACCTTCGCGCTGAACGCCTTCACGCTGCGCTACCTCTCCAGGGAGCTCATCGGCGTGGTCAATGTCAGGTGAGGAGGAGGAGGCTGAAGAGCCCCCGGGCAGGCGGCCCGTGCCCCGCATCCGACCCTGGACATCCTTCAGGCACCCCCAGGAGGGCTTTGGGACGATGCTTGTGGGTGCTGGATCTCGGCTCTGTGGTCTGTATAGTGTTGCTTAGTTATGTTGTATAGTTATGCTCTACATAACGCTGTTTAATCTACTTTTGGGTTTGATCATTTAATGCTTCCACAGTTCTGTTTTGCCCTGAAACACTGGTAACACTGGCCTGTTTTCCATGTTTAAACCATCACCTTGCAAAGGAAAAGCCAGACACAACATGCTGTTCCCATAGGGTACACCTTGTCTCTGCATTTTTGGTTTGTACCATGTATTCTTGCCATTCGAGTAATCACATCTAATTACTTTACCTCTTTTTCTTTTTATTTTTTTTTTTAGGAAGAGGTGGTAATTTAGCTCAAATCACCATGTTTGCATACCTGTTAAGATTTGTCTGTCTGTCATGCTACTGCATGAAGGATTTTAGTAGTATGTAAAGAAATAGTTTTCTCTTCTTTTTTTTTTCCTTTCCACCTCCTTTAGGCTGACTCTGCTGTACTCCACAGTTGTCTTCCTCGCCAGGGAAGCGTTTCGCAGAGCTTGTTTGAGTGGAAGTACAAAGAGAAACTGGACCAAAACAATTAATCTCTTGTGGCTGACGTAAGATACCTCTAAAAGTTCACTTCTTTAGAATTTGTTTCTAATTCTTGTCTGAGAGCTCACAGAATGAGAGGAAGTGTTTATTTACTAAGGTAATTATTTTAGCACTGAGCATTTAGAAGCCATAGTCATGTTTCAGGGCTGATGCAGGAAGCTGGTCAAGACTGTTGTTTTAGCATTTATGGACTAGATTTCTTTTTGGAGCAGGTGGGAAAGTGCATTGCCAAAGGTGTTACCAGGAGCCATTTGTTCTGTTGCTCAACCAGAGTTCCATTTACATTGTAGCTGTTGAAGGAAAACCCTGTTGCACAAAGTCTTTTTTTTCCCCTTCCTCTGCCTGCTCAGTCTTGCTCTTATATTACCTGATGCACATTTGTGAATTTGCTTTAGGTATCCCCCCCCCCCGACCAAGTTTTTATTCTTGAGCCCTGATGTTGATTAATGGCAGGCAGCATAAATATTTGGGTAGGGGGGGTGTGAAAAGGTGAAAGAAAGGGTCGTTGGAATTAAAAAACAGGAAGGAAGTAGAACAACTGCTTTCAGCAGTTTATGGCAGAAGAGCTTGAAGTCCACGTGATGCTGCAGCCAGAGTGTGTAATCACACATTGCAGCAAAATGGATTTTATGACTTATTTCTCTCTTCTGGCTCCTGGATACATTCTCTCTTCCTCTGCTCTTTCCCTCTGTCAGCTGTAGCTGCTGTGCAGACACAATTAAGTGGGTTGGGAAGTAAATTTACTTGCTTGATACAACGGGAGACTATCCCTGCATGATAAAATAGTACATTAGGGCACCCTAATGAGTTTTCCTGGAACCACCCAACTGGTAATTGGCTCTGGCCCAGAAGTGAGGAGTTATTTATGGTCATCTGCATCCAGGTATAAAGAAGAGAGATTGACCCCTTCAGGGATAGGTTTAATACTAATATTTAAAATGCAATAATTCTGTTCTCTTAACTGTATTATACTCAACTTTATGCTGTGTGACAGCCTTTTAAATGGGCTTTAAATGACAGAAATAACATTAACTGTGTGCATCTTTTTTTATTTAAATTTTTCTTCGTAGAGAAGCATCACTTAAAATGAAAAGCAGCTTTCATGAAGCATCTGAAATATGTCTTAGGAGCTCGATGTCAAGTGCCTTAGGGAGTCTGATAATAAAATAATAAAAGGGGTGTAAAACTTTGTTCACTCTGCCAGAAGCTCCGTGTTCCTGAAGCAGTGTCAGCAGAAGGGAATGCATGTTTGCTCTCCTGTGCCTGGCCTGGTTTTTTAGCTGCACTCCTGATGGAAGTGGCTCTGAGCTCCAGCAGAGCACAGTGAGTTGGCACACCTGAGGGGCACACAGGCATTTCCTCATGCTCACTCTGGTGTTGCTCTCTGGAGAATCAGCGATTTCTGGAAGAGTGAAATTTGCAATTGGAGTGGTGGCATCTTTGTCTGTTAGAGCAAGATCCATCAAAGCTTGTCTGACAAACCCCTGGCAAACACAGACTGTAAATTTGCAGCAGTGAGAATTTGTGGTGTTCTGCAGGCTGATGTGGGATGTCAGAATTGTTTGGTCCTAGGGCACAAGAATGCAGATATTTGACCTTATGTTAGGCTCTTAAGTAGAAAATAGACAAGTGAGGAAAACGTTTTTTGTGTCTTGCAAAGAGTGACATAAAGATGTTCATTACAACAAAAAAGAATGCATTCTTGGTTTAGTAATAACATTAATTCATTGGGATTTTTTTCTTTTTTTGTATTAATTAGTTTTTATGTTAACTTTTTAGAGTCCCTCTTGGTGTTTTTTGGTCTGTTTTCTTGGGCTTAATCTGGCTGCACTTGCTCGAAGTCCCTGATCCTTCTGTGGTTCCTCATTATCAGGCTGGTGTGGTGGCATTTGGCCTTTCTGCAGTTATTGAACTTCTGGGAGAACCGTGCTGGGTTTTAGCACAAGCTCATTTGTTTGTGAGACTCAAGGTTAGTAAAGTACATGGGGAGGGAGTTGTCTTTCTCTTGAACACATAACTGACCTAGAGCTTTTTGTATTCAAGCATATAAAACCCCCCTATGTGTCCTGTTTAGTACTGTATGGCATGGTTGTAACATAGATAGCAATTTGTAACCATTCAAGCAAGAAAGTTGGTTTATTTAGAAATTATCACATTTGAGATCATTAAATGCTTAATTACAAGTTTTAATTGTGAGAGGCACACTGCTTCCATAACTCTGCATTTCAGTTGATTGTTGGTATAAAACTGTGGAATGTAGCAATTGAGAATAGTCTCAGGCAAAGATTTCTCCCTTCTATCCCATACAAAGGACTGAGAAAGTGCAATGGAGGAGTTCTGAAATGGAAGAATAGAAAATTTACAGAGAAATTACAATTTAAGCTGGCCAGCTCAGCAGGAAGAAACTCTGTGATAAAGTCACACTGACTTTAAAAATCTTACATTCCTACATAAATTCTGTGTGTTAAACTAATGTATTCTAAAGTTGTGTAAGTGGCAGAAAATAACTCTTCTCTGTTTTCTCTTTCTTGAAGGTAATTGCTGAAAGCCTTTCAGTAGTATCAAAATGCATTTTGACAGTTACTTTAGTAATCCTTTATCCTCAGTGGGGCCTTTACATTTTTGCCTTGGCTCAGGTAAGTTTTCTGTGTTTTCACTCACCTGAATTTTTATTTGCCTTTGACATTTAGCCTGTTAAAGAATTTTGGGAAGCTGAGGGGAAAAAGCTCCTGGGAGGTTTAGGGTTTAGCACTTGTATTTAGTATTTTCCTGATACTTGTTGACTTGGTGCCTTGAGCAGTTTAATGGAGGTACAAGGAAGGACATTCTGCCTGTGAAGGCACATTTTGCAAATAAAGTTATGTTATTTTGTGTAAGCTTTATGTGGACTCTTTTTCTTAATGAGTCACACCTTCTAATGCCTGAAGACTCTGTTCCCCATCTGGCTTCAGAATTATTAGACTTTGGATTCTACTCTGTAGAAGACTAATCATGTGCAACTTTATCAACCTGTACCACCAACCTGTATCACCTTATCAGGAGGTGCTAATCGTGTGCAATGTATTCAGGTTAAAATTTTTTCTTTACTGCAGTGAAGAAGGGATATATTGGCACCTGAAAAATAGAGTTGTGGCCTGTGTACTCTCAGTTCACCTAGACATAAAAATGTGATCCACTGCAGATGTGGACAGCAGGTTACTTTTTTTTTTTTGTTCACTTTTTGCAGTGGTTGTAGTAGGTGGCTCATAACTGATGGAAGATGGAAATGATTCTGTAAAGTAAGAGATGTAGACAGTAGCTACTCTGTCAATTTGATTTTTGATTGAGTGAATAATTACTTTGTAATTGGACTTTAAATAATCATTCTAAAAATGCTAAATAAAACATGAAAGTTAGCAAAGGACTGTGATAACCTACAGTTTTAAAAAAAGAGAGATCAATAGCATTCTTGAGAGGTGTTAAAGTCTTTACCTAGTTTAATATTCGACAGGAATAAGGACTACTTACATTTTCTTTCCACTAAATTTGCAACTACTGTGTAATTCTAGCATGTAAATCTGCATTTGTAAGGTAATTTTATATCACTCTTTGTTTTTTGTCTCTCCTTTCCAATCTTTCCAGCTTTTATATGCCACTGTTCTGGTAATGTGCTATGTAACTTATTTTGTGGTGTTTTTGGGATCACCTGAAGCAACAAAAAAGTCATTTCCAGTTGCTAGAGTGAAAGCTTTGTTACCTAACTTTGTGGAAGATGAGGTAGGTTGCACAGTTTTTCTTGATTTCCCTCCCTCCCTTAAAATTCTTTTGTTTTGAAAGTTACTTTGAGACAGTGGAGTTAATTGACTGATTTGGGGAATATTTCTGCACTGTAGAAGATATGGCAGGTTAAAGAAAAAAAAATTACATAAAAGTCCTGTTTGTAGTTTGTATTAGTAGAATCCTTGTCAGAAAAATAAGCTCATAACAGCAAAGAGTTTGTTGTTACTGACTTGGTTTGTGCAAAGATATTGAAAAATGTTAACTGGAGACAGAACATCTGCACTGTGCAGAGTATCACTGGACCTGAGGCAGGAAAGAAGCCAGAACCATTTTACCATGGATTTTGGTACTTGGACCTTTCCACAAAATAACCAGGGTGCTACACAGCATCCTACAGGTTCTCAAATATCTCTCAGACAAAAGCGAGGCAAAGAAAGAATGAAAAGCTGCAGCAAGGAGGGCAACATCTTGAAAAGATTTACAGATTGAAAAGATAAAGGTGGTTCTTGGATGCAAGACTTATGGGGACAGTTTGAAGAGCAGTTAGCACTTTATATCTACAGTGAAGGTGGAAGTTGTACTGGCATGCTAAACAGCATAGATGTGGCCTTTTCTGGTCTCTAATTACTATTTTCTGTAGAAAGCTTTTTTGGGTACTTTATCTGCAACAACAGTACTTTTCAGCAAGGGAATAAGTTTTTGCCAGATCAGAGTGATGTTGGTCCTTGAATTTAGCAATATTTTAAATAATATTTGAGATTGTTAGAACCTGTGACACAGTGGGTTTCCTCATCACTCCAGTTAGAGCTTGCCTGGAGTATTGCACTGGCTTTGTATTTTCTGTTTCTGCTCTGTATGTTCAATCATGTTTATTACATTTCAGTACTTTTTTTGCAGACCTTTGTTAACTGGAAGGAAGCACGTTTGACTTGGAGTTTCTTCAAACAGTCCTTCTTGAAACAGATTTTGACAGAGGGTGAGGCTTTACGTGTAGTCGTGGTGGGGAAGGGCTCGTGAACACTCCTTACAAAATGGACTTAGAGCTTCAGAAAGCCTGGTGGGGTGGGGGGAGGCAGGAGACTGTCAGAGATTGTTACCAACCAGAATGAAGCTTTTCAGGGTAACCTGAACCAGGTTCCATTTGCCTTAGTCTCTTAAATATTTACTATTGGAAATACTAGAACAAGTATTGAGAAATATTTAGGGACTTGTTCTCAAGTTTTTTGTTTTTGAACTTACAGGGGAACGATATGTGATGACTTTTTTGAACGTGTTAAATTTTGGAGATCAGGGTAAGTGTGATGGTGCTGTGGAATGGTGACAGAGTTTTCTTAGTCACTGCTCTGGAGATGGT
The DNA here is from genome assembly GCF_009829145.1 of Chiroxiphia lanceolata. NCBI lineage: Eukaryota > Metazoa > Chordata > Aves > Passeriformes > Pipridae > Chiroxiphia > Chiroxiphia lanceolata. Next base: position 16,300,552 of record NC_045647.1, on the reverse strand, counting down.
TCTGAAAATGACTTAAAGTATTTGAAGATAATTTGAAAATCTGGAAATATTTCAAAGCCTTTGTGACTTTTGGGATACATTTCAGAGAATGATTGATATAGATAGAGAAAAGAATTTGATTTAAGATCATAGAAACATAGAATGGCCTGGGTTGGAAGGGACCTTAAAGAACATCTAGTTCCAAGCTCCCTGCTGTAGACAGGGATAACTTTCACTAGATACATATCATTCTCTTCTTCTGTATCCATAAATCCTTATCCTCCTGTTCTCATTCAGTGAATTTATCAGGATCCTCCTAATTCCTCTACAGTAAGGAATAAGAATTTTCAGCCTGGTTTGGTGCTGTTATTAGATTTACATCTGCAGCTGATGCTTTTGTCCTCCTTTGCCATCTATGAGCCAGCCTTGCAATTTTGAGCTGTGGTGCTGTGACTGTCAGAATCTTCAGAAAACACTGCTTCAGTGTTGCACTAAATTCCATTTGTTTTCTCTTTGTTTAGTGGAGATGTTAAATTAGAATTCTTGTTGTTATTAAAGACTTGGAACTAAAATGCGTCTAAAAATTAAAGATTGCTGCTGGTTTTGTTTTCAAGGTGTATATGATATCGTGAATAATCTTGGTTCACTGGTGGCCAGGTTTGTCTTTTTGCCTATTGAGGAGAGTTTTTATGTCTTTTTTGCTAAAGTGTTGGAAAGAGGGAAGGCTGTAAAGGATCAGAAGCAGGTAAGTTTATTTTGGATTGATTACATGTCAAATGCTTGATTCTTGTTACAGATAAGTTGTATCACAAAAGTGTGACAGAAATGTGTGTTTGAATTTGAGTGTTGAGGCTGTTAAAATTGAAAAGTTCAAGTGGAGAACAAAAATGTCAAGTGAGGCTGGACCTAAAAAAGACAAGAGAATAGGTAAAATGCTAAAGAAATGGAAATTAAAATATGCAGTGATGTGGTATTGCCTTGTGCCAATGAAGTGAACATCCTCTCCTCCAAACTCTGATGTAAAGCCTGCTGTACTGTGTATTTCCATTATTTAAATCATGAAATCATACTATTTCTATTAAATAAATTCTTGATATACTTGAAAATATCAAAAGCTGTTAAGTAGTGTTTCTGGGGAGTGCAATTTTGAGAAGGAAATATTTGTATTTTTCTTGCACTTTTGAATTGTATGTGGAGAATTAATGAATAAGAGCTTTACTGCACAAAGTAATATTCCTGTCAGCCTGGGCTGACCTTCCTGTGGTAATCCTGCTACTTGCACATCAGCACAGAGTTCAGTCCTGTGCTTCAGGTCATTGGTGGGCTAAGAGAGGTGTATGTATGTGTATATTTTATATCCAGTGTACCTGATGTTATAACTGAAAAAACAATGGAATAATAAATATATAAAAAAAGTTCCAAGTTAAGACCATCTGTGTGGGTAATTCAGTAACCAAGGATAAGTTTCACACCTTTTTACACTGTGCAAACTAATTCATTTTTCCTGTGAAGTATCATTTCTGTGTGAAGATGACCATGACATTGATTCTGGTTCATGTCAGTGACTGCATTTTTTTCAGGATGATGTTGCTATGGCTGCAAATGTATTGGAATTGCTGCTGAAGCTTGTGCTCCTGATTGGCCTTACCATCACTGTTTTTGGCTATGCCTATTCTCAGCTGGCTCTGGATATTTATGGAGGCTCAATGCTCAGTTTGGGAACAGGTAAAGATTTATAGAGCTGGCAAAAAACCCCCATTCCTTTAAAAAGAGAAACTGCAGCTATTATGAATTTTTTGATAAATCAGCAGATTTTTTTTTTCCTGTAAAATTCCTATTGAAATCTGTGACTAAGCTCATTGAAATCCAGAATTTGTGCCTTTGTAAGAGTGTCTTTAATAAGTAGTCCCTTAAACTAAAATATGCTGAGGACCTCTAATGAAGTATGATGAAGCTTGGGGCTCTACCCTCTTGCAATATCACATTGTTGAAAAACAGCATTTAAAGGATTATTTGGCTAAGCCATGATGTACAATTGCTGACTTCAGCTGTTTAAAACAGAAAACCCCCATGCAACAAATGGGACCCAAAGAATTAATATTTTTAGCATAGGAACAATAATACTTTTTTTTAAAATATCACTAAACTACATAATGGTCAAGGAATTGATCTGTTTATCTTTGTAACATGTTTTTTAGGTCCAGATCTCCTCCGGTGTTACTCATTATATGTCCTCTTTCTTGCTGTCAATGGAGTAACAGAATGTTTTACATTTGCTTTGATGTGCAAAGAAGAGGTGGACAGGTAGGAAACTGTCCCCAGAATATTCCTGTTAATTTGTTTGTGCTGACCTGATAAAGAAATTGGTGCTTTTGAAATCAGCATGATAATATCCTGCCCCACTGAAAAGCAACTCCTGGTTAGGCTGTCTGCATGTAGATTTAGATGTAGAACCTTTAGCAGATGTTAAAATGTTTGGGTAAAAAGGTCAGAAATTAAGAAATGCAGGTTGTTAAATTAGCTTTCAGTAAATCACTAACTGGGAAAGTAATTTAAGTGTGTGTTTTCTGTACAGATGAGCTGGAAATTATACTTTTTAAAACAATTATTTGACTCATTAGAACTTTGCAACTGTTAGAACTTTTCATGTACAGTTACTATATATACACTTAGGAGTGATCTAAATTGTGGATGTGAATTCAGTGGTTTATGTACTTTGTAGGAGGTTGGATTAGATGACCTCCTGAGATCCCTTCCAGCTGGGATTATTTCTTGGTTCTGTACTCAGGCTGTCCCTGATGTGGCCCTTCCAAATTAATCTCAGTGAGGTCTATTTTCCACAACCAAAGCAGGATCTTTTTTGACTTTGCAAGGGCTGCTTTCATGACCCCTTTAAAATGTGAACTTGTTTTCCAAGCCACTGTTTGGAGCAAAAACTAAATAAAGTGTCAGTTTTATGTTGTTGAGCATTTATTGTCTTTAATACATTCCTAAAATAAAGTAGCAAGAAAATCCACAGGTTTTTACATTGCTAATGATCATTACTAAATTTTGCTTTCTGAAATGAGTGTACAGCTGATCAGTGAAATAGAATTTCCTTCACATAATGTAGTTCTTGGTTTAGTTTGTTTGATGTATTCTCCATTCTTTCAGGTATGTCTTTTAACATCTCACTTCTCAAATTTGTCTTCTCCTCTAGAAGATAAGAGAAATTCTGTTCCTTATTGTAGAAAATAAAAGATCATCAGTAAAGGAACGCTGTAACTTTATGCAATGCTAAGTTGTTTCTTTTGTTTGTTTGTTTGTTTGTTTGTTTTAACCTAGGTACAATTTTGTTATGCTGGCCCTGTCCTTCATATTTCTGTGCATCTCTTATTTCCTGACCCACTGGCATGGCAGCATAGGCTTTATCCTTGCCAACTGCTTTAACATGGGCATTCGAATCGCTCACAGCATCCACTACATCTATGATTACTTCAAGGAAAGCACTTACAGGCCTCTGACAGGTTTGCTTCCCTCTCCCTTTTTGGTGATGGTTTATATCATCAGTGGAGTCATCACTGGTTTCTCAGAGGTGAGCATCTTTCTCTTCCCTTTCACTGTGAACATGAGTGTCAAATGACTTTTGTGTCCACAGGCAGAGAAAAGCATTAAGAAAGAAGGGTAGACTGGAAGGTTTCCATTGCAAGCAAGGCGAGATATAATATTAAGAGATTTAATCTTTGATACAAAGTAATCTTTACCACCTGTGCAAGGTGTGTCTGACAAGTGAAATAAATTTTAAAACATTTCTGCTGTCTGTAGATAAACGTGTCCTTAGTTATTAGTAACTGAACTTTTGCAGTAGCACAAAAAAACCCCTATTAAAAATTCTGTAGTAAAAAAGTGATAAACAACCAAAACCAGAACAGAAACAAAAATTCCTTAGAGCACATTTATCACATTTATTCAGACTACAAGGTGGTAATTGCATAGATGAAATATTACAGAGATGGTAGCTTTTCAGTGTACAAATTTTGACAACTTGAAAATCCATTATGCCTGAGAAGGGAGAGCTTTATATTTTGGCATGGGAGATTTCCAGTTTTGTTAGAAAATAGCCTAATATGTTGCTGCAAAGTAGCAGAACTGCATGATAGCACCACAGAGTTGTCATGTCATCTCAATTAATGGTTTTCTGCGTGCCAGATAATAGGAGCTTTTACTTTTTATTGTTTAGCAGATATGTACTGAATGCTTATTTTTTGTGGACAGAATTTTCTTAAGAGAAAGCAAGTGTTGTGCCTCCTAAAGGTGACTTTACTGTAGGATCAGTGCACGTGGCCAATCCGCGCTCACCGTAGCGTGGTCAAGGGAGGTGTTGGGCCTTATTTGTTACCCAGACAGTAAATTTATTTTGTGCTGACTGGTTTTCTTGCAATTGCTTGTTTCCTTTGTTGCAGGTGTTCTTCTGCTGTGATAAGGGGTGGATGGCAAGGCTGATCCACATCGGTGTGGGCTCTCTGTGCTTTGCAGCAACCGTTGTGACGATGTTCTGCACAGAGACCAAGCTGATCCACTTTGTGAGAAGCCAGTTCCTCTCCCGCTATTTGAAGAAAGGAACATGACATGCTCCTGTGCAGAACAGTTCTTGTATGTGCTTGCAGTAAAGGGATGTATTTTTTTCCATAAGATCTGTGTGGGGAAAAAGGTTTCCACACGTGTTTGGAAGCACTGATATTGGAGTGGCAATGTAGAAGATTGGATATTATTTTGTCTTCTGAACTGGTCAGTATGGTGAAAGAGAGATGAGTAATTTTCTCTTTATTCACTATTATTTTCCAAGCTTTTCTTCAAACAGCCTCGTGGGTAATGAATGAAGATCTAAGATGCACCTTCTGACATAACCTGGCTGACAGACTTCACCTAGAGAGCTCCTGTTCCTACCAGTGGGGAGTGTGTGTGTGAAGGCATGACGTGGTTTATATCATGAGGTGTACCTAAGAATGCCCTTATTTGGCATGGAGGGGCTGCTTTACTGATGAGAAAATTATCTGACCAAAACAAAACCCAAAAAAACCCACACTAAAACCCATTAAACAAAACAAAAGCTGAGGAAAACGCTGGGGCAAGGACCAAAAGCAATGTAAGTGTTGCTGGAGCAGAACACAGTGTGGTGCAGAGGGATTGAGTTGTCAGTGTTTTGAAGTGTAAAGAGGGGACCAAGAAAGTCCTGACGTTTACAAGTAAATTAGTGGAATGCACAGCGTGTGGCTGTGCTGGCCCTGTGGGATTACTGCACTCAGCATATCCCTCATTTCTGAGGGCATTGATTAACTTGTCAGAAATACTCTGAAGCCTCAGCTGAAAGGAGAAAGAGGGTTTGAGCAGTGTCTTGCAGGAGGTGTTAAGTACAATCACACTCATGCTGAAGTTCCAGGAGGTTAGTCATAAAACTTTCTTTTTTCGTTCCATTGTTTTTCAGTTTTGTCTGAGATTTTAAATGCCAGCATGAACACATATGTCTCAATAAAAATTATTTTTTTTTAATCTGTAAAAAAATCTGAACGTTAAATATATTTATTAAGATTTTTTACAAGGGTTTATGCGTATTGAAGCTTTCTTATTGGGTAGAAAATACTTTTCCTTGCAACATTTTCCTCTTTTCCTCACATCTTATTCCTTTACTTGTTCAATCTTAACCTTCAGATTGATTTTTTTTTTTTTTTAAATTGTTGAAAATTTGGGCATTCAGCAGTTGTAAAATTTGATTTTAGGCTGCTGGTTTAGGTTTAGTAATGGTGTATTTTATTGCTGCTCTAAGATCCGAATTTGGCAGCTTCAGAATGTAGAAGGGGCAGGTTTATAATGTACAGGTGAAAGCTTTTAGTTTAATTGTGTAGCAACTCTGCAGATCCTCTGCTTAAAAAAAAATAAATCACTGTAATGGCACTGTGGAGTTCATCCAGGTGACCACAGTGCCCAGGGTGAAAGGCTTTCTGGTATCAGGGCCTTCAGCTTGCTAATCAGGAATAGTTTCTGAACTCTGGTAATTCCCACTTGGAAAACATTGCCAAAGAAACTCAGTGTGGGAATTTGGTGATTGAAAAATGACCCCAGAGAAGCCAAAATGTAAGAGTGGGAGGGAAAGGTGCATGTCCTCAGCTAAGGGCAATGTCTCTGTTGCCTGGCTGGAAGGGAGTAGATAGAGACTTGCTGATTCTTCTAAAGCTATTATAAAATCCATCAAAATAAAACAAACTCTACGTTATTCTGTCCTGTTAACTGAGTTTGGTGGTTCTTTGCCTTTTAAATTTTTCTCTTCTGAGTGGTCTTGCAGCTTTTTTTCTCCTTTCTGTCAGATATGGAGTTTGTTTTGAAGTATAGCTCTATATATTGTAAGAGGGTTGAAACTTCTTTATTATAAACTGTTCAGTTCCTTTTTCTTTGCTCATTCATAGTACAAAAAAATCAAGATAATTGAACCTATGGACTGTTTTTTAGGGTATGTCTTTGAGACCTTACTGTGGAAATAATTCAATCTGTACAGTGAATTTTTATAACTGCTTGGAATGAGATATTTTGTATAGCCCTGCACTTGAAGTGCTTTGGAGATTGAAGAACTTTTCATGTGAAATGAGCTTGAATTCCTGCTGCCTTGTCTAGTCCTACAGTCCAGCTGGACACTGATAGTACTTCTGCTACTTACAGTGTCATAAGTAGGGTGATGTGAGATTTTACTGTTCAAAGGACTGTCTAGTCTCATAAATCTTTTTTAACATAAATGCATTGTATGCATTTAAAGACAAGTTAGATTTTTAAAGCAATTTGTTTTATTTCCTATTGGAAAGGCTTACAAGTGTCTCTTGCATCTCAAACGAGTGCAATTTCATGTGAATCAGGAAGACATTTAAGGTGGCTTAATGATTGCTCATTTGCAAATTAAGGACCCATTCCTCATTTGAACATCATCTGTAAGCAGTTCAGTAATGGTTGACTGGGTTTTGTGATGTGGGATCTTTTATTTTTAATATATTTTATGTGGCAGGAAACTGCAAGGAGAGTCGGGAAGTAGAGACCCATGAAGCTGTCTCCTGGTTTCTTATTTATCTGTGTGAGCCTTAATGTGACAGCTGTTAATTGCTTTATTGAGAAAGCAGTAAACTGTCAGACTCAGGGACCAAGCTGAGATTGAACTTGACCATGTTTCCCTTTTGTTCATAGTTCTGTTAATCTGTTAAAGGCACAATTGTCTAAAATTTCATGAAACTGTTTTGCAGTGTTCTGAAGTCTTTTAGTTCAAGCCAAAGGAGAATTAAAAAGTTTTCTTTGTAGAAAAAGTGATGACTCTATGGTTTGTGATGTGTTTTTCATATTGGTTGGACGAGTGGCTTCCAAAAAACTGTAAAATATAATGGTTATATAATAAGGTAACACCAAATAAAATTTATTTCCTTTACATTTTGTTTTTGTCTTCCGCTTGAGGGTTATTGGAGTTTTAGTTGTGTCTTTGGTTGCTGATGCTTGGTTTGTATTTTCTAGGATATTTTATGTATAAATTCTTTTGTCAGCCTAAACTTACACACCATTTCCTAACACACGCACACACATGAGCAAACACACAGATGAAATATGCTGTGCTAGTTTTGTAAGAAGTGGCATCATTATAGTCACTCTTTTCCTCTTTGTTTCTGTCAAAATGTTTGTTTGTATGGATTGGAATCACTAAGTGCCTTTGTTTGCCTTTACAATGCATTGTTGTGATAAAAACTGTTTCAGTGGCCAGGAATCAATCTGATATTTAATAAAGTTTGTTAGTGGAATTAGGCTGTGACTGGCAATGCTACTGTTGGGAACTAACCAATTAACCAGTTGTTCAAACGTTTTTTTCTAGTATGGTAAATGTTTTATTTGTAAAGAAGTAGGGCAGGGGGAGCACCTCTTTAGGAAAAGAAATTAGGAGTTAAAGCTTTGCCTTAATGGTTAATCTGTTTTAGCAGGCACAAAAGTAATAAATGTAAGCTTGAATGTTAATCACAATTTGACATCCAAAAGGAATGTTGATTCTTAGTGGGTATGAGGGATTAGGAGTGTGAGTACCTTGAGGTCAGCTGGTCTTAATTCCCTGGTTTATGGATGGTGTTCCTATCTAAACTGTGAAATTCTTTTTGTGGACTTCATATTTTTGCTGTTTGAACATCATACTTTTTTTTTTCCCTTGTAGTTCAATTACATTAAAGATAATGCAAAGAGAGGATCTGAGGCTTTTTGAGCCCTATCAGTGCATCAATAGATCTGCTGAGATGTAATGGTTTTGTTCAGCACAAAATGCATAACTCATCTGCATTCTGATAGTGCTGTGGAAATGGAGTTTGTCTTCATTATGAGCTGAAAATGAGGTTTGGAGCTCTGCACATGTGATGTACAGCTGGGCCGTGGAAGCTGAGTGCAGGTCTGCTCAAAAGCGTTGGCAGCTGGGGGATCTGAGGAAAACACTGATAGGAAGTGCTTATCTCCACTGCAGTTTGGATTGCTTCCATGGAAAGATGTTTGTTCTCCTTCGTTTCTGGAGCTGAGCTGTGGCTCATGCACTGCCTTGCTGTGATGGAGGAGGAGGAATGAGCCCTTCTCAGTTGGGGTGTCTGTAACTGCACAGCTGCCGTGGGGGGAGTTGTTCACCCAGTCTGATCAGTGTGAGCTTCCATGGGCAGCCAAGGGAGGATTTGCTTCTTACAGTCGTGGGGAAAGGTGAAACAGGTCTGGTTTTTGCTTTGTCAGACTTCCTGTTTAGCTGTGGTAAGTGAGCCTCTGACAACTCTGTGTGTTGATTTACTGGCTGGGTTTCGTGATTTACAGATGATCTGTGTTCAGTGTAACTTAGTTCCAGAGTTCTGTGCCATCCCACTGATCTGAGACAGTGGAAAGGAACGTAACCAAGAAAACAGATGTGCAATATCTGTGGCCCACTTAATAATGAAAGCTGTGTCAAGAAAAAGAAAAAAAAAAACCTGGGAGAGAGAGCAGTCCTTAAACACAGATAAGGTGTATGAGTAGTTCTAGTCCAGTAGTAAACAAGGATCATGTTTTGTTCCTTGCAATACACTTTGGAGAGGCTGCTCTAAAACAGGAAGGGGTGACAGAGCTTGGGAGAAGATTGCAAGGTTTAGTTTAGTTCTTCATGTTCTTGAATACAGGAAGATTTCAGACTCTTACAACCTCCTGGGAGAGGGGTGAGTGCAGAACAGCGCACTGATGCTGTTCCAAAGCGATGTGTTTGTGTTTCTGAGAGCAGCTGAGACGCAGTCTTGCACTGCCTGTGAGAAAGTGCCTTGTGGTCACTTGGGAATATCTTCAATTCCTTGGTTTTTATTTTTTTTTTTCTGATTACTGTTTCATTCATATGTTGGTTTCATTCATAACCAACTCCTGTGTGTGGGTGTGTCCCTTATTTGCTGTAACAAGTCAGTCTCAATATGAAAATGCAGGAGGTCACCAGAGCCCTGCACTGGGCTGGAGTGAGGAGGGTGTTGGTCAGCTCACTGCAGGCAGTATCATGGCCTGCTTACCAGTCCTGACAGCAAGGAATGAGGAGGGGGTAGATTATGATTGCACAGAAAAATTTAATTGTGGCTTCTTCTCAGTTCTACATGTTTGACTTGGCAGTACTAATGTTTTCCTAATGGAAGGGTTTTTGGGGAGTAATTTTATAAAACAAGTACCATAAAGTGCACTCATGTGCCTTCTCTTGTTTGTGTAATGGTTTTTAGCTGCCTGGGCGTGGGTGAGATGTTGTGGTACGAGGAAAGGCAAACGTGGCCAAGTATGGTAGCTGTGCAGGGAACACAGTGTCCCTGAGAGGAAAGACCTTTAGCTTGTGAGTTACTTCCATCTCTGAATGCACTTCTGTCGCTGCAAATAAAACTCTTAAGTATGTCTCTGCACAAGTGCCTCTCTAGGCAACTAGGAGAACATGCTTGGAAGAAGCAGAGTATGCCCATGAAGCAGAACACACTTTGCTACAGACTGCTTGTCATTTTGCTTTGCTGGTCAAGTAGGACTTATTTATGCATTGAAAATAGAGGCCTTAGTTTGTAACAATATTCTTTTTTGCTCTCTCTGTAACAGTCCTCCCATATTAGTCCTCTGTATTAGCCCGTGGAAAACCGTGTTTTTCTGTGGTTCCTTCAGAATTGTACTGATCAGTTTTAGTATATTCTTTTTCTCCCTCAGGTGACTTTATTACACAGTAGCTGTACACATGTTCATCTGGGAGCTCTGCTGAAGCACAGGGTGAGAGTCAGGGAGGTTCTACAGCTTCACTCAAATCCTGTTCCGCACAGCAGGGTGGGATGAAGTCTGGATAGAACCTGCACTGCTCAACAGGAGGTAGGTGTGATGTCCCATGGCCTGGGTCTCACACTGTACAGATGTGAGTACCTTGCTTCAGGTTTCTAAAGAAAAGTTGAGAGCTGTGAAGAAAAATCTGTAGTAAAGCCAGGCAGGATAAGAAAGCCAGGTCTGCTGTCTTGAGACAACAGCTCCAGGATTCAGGAGGAAAACCACCTACAAGTATACATTCCTGAATGTAAAGACAGAGTTGGAAGGTGGCAGCTTGTGAGCCCTGAAGGTCCATTTTGGGGAGCTGCAGAGATTCCCTGTTGAACCATCTGCTGGTTCAACTCAGAGATGCTGTGAGTTTTACTGAGTGTTGTATATATGCTGTGCTTTGTAGCTTTTAAAGTTTCACTGGTTTTGTGCATCTAAACCAAGACATGAGTTATCTTTTTGAAGTTGAATACACTATAGAATCGTAGAATGATTTGAGTTGGAAGGGACCTTTAAAGGTCATCTAGTCCACCCCTCTGCCATGGGCAGGGACATAATATCCTGCTTTTGGAGTCTATTTGCAGTTGACAAAACTTGCCTGAATGAAATAGCTCAGAGGGTGGACTGCAAATTTGTGGAGTGTGGGTGAACCAGGTCTTGTGGAGTGAAAGCCGAACACTGAAGCAGAAAATCAGAATAACAGAGACTGAAAACAAATGCACAGTGCACTTGTTTGGTAACTGGGCATTCAAGGTACTCAGTATTCCACTGGGACCAACTGCTCCCTGGGTGGGGAGAAGAGGGAAGGACTTTCTTCCCATCCAGAGGAAAATTCAGGGATGTAGGTCATCTGAAAGATATTTTGATGTGGAAGGAGGAAGCTTTCATGGCTGAAGATACGTTGAGGAAGGCTGAAAAAGCATTTGCAATCTGTCGGGGGAGCAGTACATCTAAGGCAGCGTTAAGGTTGCTGCAATATGGGCCTTGAGGTGAGCTGTAACCAATTTGACTTAATCTATTACAGTTAGGAAAAGGAAAATTAGTCTCTGTAGGGTACGAAAAGGTGAATTTGAAAGCAGAGGTTGAATTATTAAAGGAACAGGAACGGAATCAGAGTGGAAGCAGAAGAGAAGTAGTGCAGAGTCGAGTGTGCTGCAAAAAAGCCTGTGTTCAGCATCTGTGATGAAGTGAAACCAGACAGTGTGTGATGAAGGACATACAAAAGGCTAGACAATAAAAACTCCAGCTGTGCAGTTAGTTGGGAAGTGGAAAAAAGCTTAAGTAGCTTCAGGACGGTAGTTAGAGGCAAAATTATGGATTGCATCATTCAGCTTGTTTGAGGAGTTGCTTTGTCTTTGAAAAGAGCATTGCAGGAAGAACAAGGTGTGACTGGGTTTATCAGTGCAGAATTTAGGCCAGAGAACCTCAGCCCTTGGCAGTGAAGTGGAGATTGTTGGTACAGTCCAGATTGGACTGTGTGAATATACCAAGTTACCTGGAAAACACACACCCTAACTATCCCCCTGCTTTGCATTGAGACTTAGACCCTTCTACTAACCAGCCTAACTACTACTAACTACTACAGTTCCCTTCTGCAGCCCAGAGGCAAAAGGATGGGAGAAATTGTGGGTGGTGACAGACAGATCAAAAACTCTGTCACTACCAGAAGTAGCTGTCACACCATGTGAGTGAGAACATCCACCTCTGCTAGGGATCAGGGGACACAGGGAGTGCATGGCCATGAAGGGTCAAATTGTGGTGCAGACCATGGTTTCCCCAACAACATGCAAGCTACCTGAAGGAACTCAGAATAGCCCATAGTGAGCACTGTAGATTTAATAATTTGGGGAACAGAAATGGAAAATTATATGGATTTTGCAGTGATAAAGTATGGTTTGTGAATAGAAGTGTATGACTATTAATTTCCACTATTAAATAGTAGAATATTTGATGTGTTACATATGGATTCAATCCTGAATGAACAGAGAAAGACAATTGGTAAATATTGGTTACTTGCAGATCCACTTCCTTTAGGCAAAGGGGGATGTGTGTGATATACAGCAATTGGGTAAATGAAGAAACAGAAATGAAAGAAAGGGAGTGTGCTTTCTGGTTGAGGAGGGGAAACTTCAGCCATTAAAAGAGTGATAGAATACCCAGAGAATCAATCTTTTCAAAGAAGGGCATGTGCTGAGAGAGTGATAAAGCTCTAATACCTTTTGGGGACATGTGGCTCAGTCCCCAAGGATTATACAGGACTTACATATGTGTGGAAAGGTACAACCAGCTGTAATTGCAGAAAGAGCTTGTGCTGTCTATCAAATACTAGGATTAAGAATAGACCAAAATACAAAGATAGACCAGCCTTGAAAGAAGTAATGTAATGAATTTAGTCAAAACTTTGAAAGAGTGAATCCAAACCATAGTAACTTAATATCCACTGTAAGTTCTGGTTTATTTTACAGGATGATGCTTCTGGCATTATTGGCTTGAAGAGAAGTAGCTCAGTGTAGTGAGGATGATGTTGACTTCGTTCATGTCCCTTCAAGCAAGTGTTGTAGCTACAGAGGGACTCCAGGAGAGGTGAATAAAACAGAAGGGAGGTTTGAAACAGAGGAACACTAAATACTGACAGTACTTTAGTAAGGAGTACAGAGAATTGTGGAATTTAATGTGTATATGAAGGAGAAATTACTCCTGAAATAGTGCAATCAGACTGGGATAGATGTAACATGAAAGGAAGATTGTACAGATAGGTGTTAAAAGGAGGCTTTTGTGTGTGTGTTAATCAAAGCTTGCTCCCTCCCTCCCCTTATGTGTGTATCTGTGTAGCATTTTCAATGTTAACCATGATTTCAGTTGATAAACATGATTGCTATCAGTAAAATGAACTGTAAAATGAGTACATCTCATTAGAATAAAGGAAAAAGTGGTAGAGGTACCTGTAGTCCATTAACAATATCAGATAACCAAGAAAGAAATTTTTTCAGTGCAAGCTGTAAGAGTTGAGAGTAAAGACTAATGTGTGCCAAGGAAACATTATTGCTCTTTCTCAGCTGTATTAGATCACTGCTGCAACAGTTAGTTGTGCTAGATACAAAGTTTAACTGCTTGTTGAAGTAGAATAGTGGAAGCAATGGGGGTATCAAGCAAGTGGAAAACAGACATAAGCAGATCACAGTGTTATTCAGGCTTACTGGCTAGAATATTAGCAAAAAAAGAGTAAGAAGTTTGCTGCCTGGGTACAAATAATGCCTTACAAAGGTGGAAGGCTGGCTCAGTGGATAGCTTCATCAGATTTAAAAATAACACCAGTAGTAATACCCTATTTTTTTTCAGTGGTAACATAGTATTTCTCTGTCATTAGAAATGATGAGCAACAGTGATGGTATATGAACCTCCTGTTCAAGAATCTCACTGCCATGGAATATTAGCTGAAGACATCCCTTGGCTACAAAAAAGCTTTATGAAGGTAAAAAGTTAAATTAGCTTTACAGACCAAAAAAGAAACCAAGCTTAAATGTAAGTGAAATCTGCTCATGCAGAACTTGAGCAAGTCATTACATGCAATTACCCTTAATCTTTGGCACTGCAATTAGGAGCTGTTTTGATGCCATAACTCCATTATCAGTAAATCACCAGGCTGCTAACAGGAATAATTGTTTCCACATGCCAAAGCCTTCATCAATTTCTGTGCCATTTGTTGCCATCACAGACTGCTGATGTTTGTGTAGGTTATAACACACCCTGACTGCCAAATGCATTCCACCCAGGTAAACGTGTGTATGTCAAACAAATCTGTACATGTGTTAGATCACAGACCAAAGGAAATGTTTCTGTTACTACACAGCAAGCATTAAACATCAGTGAAATCCAGTTTGCACTGATGTATTCATAAATATTTATTAAAGTAGCAGTTCTCGGAGACCATTTCTTATGGAACACCACGGGTAGCTTGCAAATTCACCTCTGAAATAATTAGTAAGACTGTATGTTTTGGGGTTTGTTTCCTTGTTGTGTTTCTTGTGGCAGAGCATCTTGGTGACTGTGGCAACTTATACAAAGTCAGGATGAGACAAAGGGGCTGTGATAACCTTTGGCCAAGGGAATGGTGCCCTGCTGCTCCTGACAGGCAGCAGCAAGCTGGTTATTCATCAAAATGTGCTGGGTTTTGGATACACGTGTGGAGTGACTTAACTTTTTTCTTCCTGATAGAAGATCACTTGGGAAATTGTGTAAAGTACATCTGCTGAACAGTATTGTTTCTGTCAAAAAAGACTGATTTTTAAAAAATGCTTCAGGTTTTTTAATTTCTGCACGAGTGAAATAATTCATTGCGTGTCGTTCCTCCTCCTCCTGAGTGTCTCCAGAGCGGTGCACGGTGTGGTTCTTTGATGCACTGACTGCCAACCATTGCCAAACAGCATCACCTCAGCAAAAACAACAACAAAAATAATTGCCCCCCTGTATATTATGTCTCATTGTTCCCCTCTTTGCCCTCTCTTGATTCCATTGGTATTTTCCTTCTATATCCTTTGCTGTAGCTGCCATGGGACCCCAAGGAGGTATTTTTCATGCATTGAACTGTGAAATGTTTACGTGTTCGTTCCAGTTGATCCTTCAGCTCAGTTATTAGAGCAAAGTCCATGTGTAGCAATTCAGAACAAGTTTAGACACCATCAGTTACTTCACTGTCTAATTCTAGGCTTAAATGTTTGTGTTCAGGGTAAGAAAGTGTTCATCTGATCACAGCAAATAAAAAGCAAAGATTACTTATTTTAAAAATACCTCCTTATTTTGGGCATGAATTTAAGTGTTTAAGGTTTACAAGTCACCTGTTGCTAAAGTAAAGTCTGGAAAAGAAAGTATAAAAGCCAGAAGGTGTTAAACAAATACACTTTTCCAATAATAAATGGATTCTGTCACCTGAATTGAAATATACTACCTGAAACTAGTTCCCTGATTACTTTTAACAGTTTATGAAAGGTTTTGAGTGGTTATTTGGATTTCTTTTTTTCCCCTGCAGCTGTGAATTAGATGGAAAAATACTGCAGCTGAACATAACATTGTTTTTGTCACTAGAAAATTCACTGCTGGCATTGAATTCAGCCTGGAAAAGTAAAGAGGTCATGACACAACATCTGTTTTACGGCGAGCATAGTTATTACCACCAGTAATACTGCAAACACTGGAGTGGAAAAAATAACTCCAGGGCAGAGATGCTGTAATGATGCCTTTTTGACCATTGTTTTATGGACTGTGTTATCTGGATTTCCCCTTAGATGCATGTTTGGAAGGTAAGTTTGAACAAAACACTCATGCTGCTCAAACATAAGGTGGAGCTGTTTCTTTGTGATAGAATTTCCACCTCAGCATCTCCCCATCTTCCTTGTTTGTTTTTGGTTTTCTTTTTGTTTGTTGTCTTTTTTTTTTTTTTTTTTTTTTTTTTGTCCTTACCACATTTTCAGTGTTGCCAGTGATTTTACAGGCAATGTGCTGGAGGCATGTGACTAAGGTTTGTTAAACTCCTGTGATGATTTACATTTGCTCTTGGATTTCATTTTTAGCTAATGCAATCCATATGAGATGTTAGGGGATCTCACCCTGCATTTAGCTTTGGTTAATCCTCCCCACCCTATTGCTAATCTGAACTAACTTTAAATCCCATGCCTTGCTCCCTTGGGCTGGTTGTAACTGGGAAAGCTTCTTACCTCTTCCTTGGGGTGATGGCCTTTGTGTATCAGTGACAAGGGAGACTCTGGGGTTTTCAGTTTTTTGACTGTACCACGGTATAAATTTGTTCTTTTTTGCTGATGCTTTCTACAGAAAAATCATTCCAATAATTAGGAAAAGCTTGTGTAGAATTGTTGTGTTTAAAGCATTGACACCATTGGGCACCTGCTTTACATGTTGGGATTCTGAGCAGCTTTTTGTGTCTTCTAAAGCCAGACAAAGCTAATTCCAGCCTGCAGTAAAACTGATCCTGCAAAACGAGAAACGTTAGTGAGTACTTGGAGCTGCAAGAGATTTTCTTATTTCTATCAGCCTTAATATGTCTGTCAGAGTTCCAGTGGAATCTGGACAGCATTCTTAGTCATGGGATGTGGTTTTAGGTAGTCCTGCAAAGAACAGGGAGTTCGACTTGGTGACCTTCATTGGTCTCCTCTAGCTTGAGATATTCTGTGATTTCCGAATAACAACAGTGCTACAGTGACAGTAAAAGGAATTCTTCCTGCTCTGGTGCCTGGGAGGGGGGTGGCCCATTTTACATAGGAATAAACTTGGGAAAATACTAAACATAGGAATAAACAAAGGAAAATCATGGTTTGCCATGGGCTCCTGGTAGGTTGGATCACTGACAGGCCAGTGTGGGGATCCAGGCAGCTGATTACTTTTTCATTCTTCCTGATGACACAACTTTTTGTACTTGTGAGAGCTACTCAAAGCACCACCACCTGCGAGGTTTTTCTAGCAAAAATGTTAGTTCCCCAGTAAAGTAAAGCAATTGAACAAGTATTTTTCCTGGAGTGGCAGTTATTCTCTGCCTATCCTGGTCTTCTGTGTTATTTCCTGGTACTCCAGACTTCCTGAAGAAGCCAGCCATGTACAGTCTTTTTTTTTTTCTTGACTTCTTTGGAGCTGTGGTTCTTTGGGTAAACAGGATAAAAGTTATTTTGCCACAGCAGTTTGGAGACTGTCATGCCTGCTGCAGAGTCAGAATAAAATTCACCTCTTAATATGACTAGTAACTTAGATTTTAATAAAAAAAATTATTTATCTGTAGCCCTGATGCACTGGAGGAATTATGAAAAGATATTAAGGGTGTTTTCCTGTGGATAGTTTGATATTTTATAAATTTAAAAATATTGTAAATACCAAGAAGTCACAGATGAAATGTAACAGGTTTGCTGATCAGCTCTAAGCATTATCAGCTTCCCACAAACCACAGCTTCTGACAGTCTGCAGGGAGTTATGGTTCCCTGGATTGTGATTAGAATCTACAAGCTGTCTACCAGAAACGAATCCACATTAAAAATGTTTTTGAGAAGAGCTGTGTAAAGCAACCTTCCCTTTGAAAATCTGTATGGGATACAGCAAATAAATAAGTTCTAGTCTTGCAAACACAGAGGAGAGTTAATTGGGGAAGAGGCTACTCATATATTTATTCCTGGTAGTGCCTGCTGGGATTCACAGTGATGCTGCTGTGTTTGATTTTGAGATGGTCTGTGTATCCCTGCCTAGAGAAAGAAGCCAAGTGATGCTCTGCATTTTCCTGTTGTTTGCTAAAACAATCTTAGAAGTGAAACTGCATTTCCTTTTGGTGCTCACTCCTTTGTTTGTCCCTTTCCCCTCCGTAGAATGTTTCTTCTCTTATTTCTTCCATTTTTCCCTGCTTTTTAAAGTAGACATCTAGTTATGCTTGCCAAAATCCAGTCTGTTGTAGTGTAGCTGGGAGTTTGTAACTAAAAGAGTAGCTGAAATTAACTCCCTGGTGCAAATTGTCAGGTCTTTGAACAGTGCTTAAGGTAGTTTGCTGTACCTGTCTCTTCCTTGGTAAGGAGAGGAGCAGAGGTCAGCAGTTTGCAGATTGTTTTTCTGTTCTTTATGAGTTAGTGTGTATGAGTTAGTCATGTGGGACTTTCAGCAGAACATTGATAAAAGATTCAATATTAAATTGTAATATCGTTATCAGAGAACTTCACCTCTAAAGATACATTTTGTACAATAAAAAATGTAACATACATAAATATTAAGTATTTACTGTGCACTTCCTGAGGTCATTTCTGTATTTTTACTAGCAATTTTAGATTGTGGTTTCTAGTGAATGTGTGCCGAGGACAGCAAGTGTTCCACCATCCTTGGAGGTAAGGTTCAGAGTTAAGAGCAATGTTTTACAATGACTGTATTGACACCTGTGGCTCTCTGAGCTCCTGACCCTACTGAAAGCATCACAGTATCATATTTCTATGCTTTGGAGGAACGATTTGAAATATGGATGCAGTTGCTCCCAAGGGAGTGTTGGAGACTGCAGTTGCAGTCAGCCTCCAGAAACGAGCACCCTCTCCCTGTGCTCATCCAACCTCTCTTGTGCCTGGTTTGCTTTAACTTTGCAGTTGCTTTTCCCAGGTCCTGACTTGCAGAGCTTTGGACTCTTACCCTTCTTTGCTAAAAGCTGGCTCGTCAGTCAGTCCATTACCTGGCTCACTTGAAAGTCTCAGCTGTTGAGTTCAAAGCTGCCCTGTGAACTGGATGTGTGGAGGGATTTAACTGGGAGATGGGCAGCAGCTCCAAATGTAAGATTCGCTCTCTGTGTGTAGCAGACAGTGTTACACAGCCCTGAGAAAAGCTCCTCGCACCCACACAGAACAAAAACAACTGTGGCAGCTCCTTGTAATAATGAACATCTCTTAATCCTCAGGTTTTGCAAACACTTAAGGTACTGAGTAGTCATCTGCTGTCAGTGCTCTTCAAAGCTGCTCCCCATAAGGTCCCCTGTAGCCAGTGAAGTAAAATCCTTTTTATGAGGTCACTGTTCTCTCATTCAGTTCTGTAATAGAAAAGTTGACTCACCAACCCCAACCCTGTAAAACTAGATAGGATATCCACAGTGTCATTTCGCTTGTTCAGCCCTGTTATGCTGCCTATTAGTCGGAGTTCATTTATTTCATTAGTTTACTTTGTAAAGCAATTACAGAACTGTTACCACAATAGGACTAGAATGGTGTTTTACATTTACTAAAATAACTTGGCAATTAATTTCAAATGATCTCTGTGCAGTAATCTCCTGCATATAATAGAATTATTCAAATGTCTATGAACATTTTACATGCAGTACTAGAGTGAGTTAAATCAATCAAAAATTAATTGCATCCAAGGCATCAGTATAGCCTTCTGGGATCAGCTGAATACCAGTATGTCACAATAAAGTCATAATAATTGATGTAGCATTGAATCGTGCCTTTGCTTCTCCCTTATAATGGCAATTTTATTAGCTGAGCAGGCTAGGTGGAAAAATGAAAAGAAAAGAGAAATGAAAGTAAGTTAAATACCAGCTAGTGGCCATTAACTCTGATTTAATTCTGTGCTTATGTGGTTTATCATCCTGACACTTTCTATATGCTTAAAAAAGCTTGTCCTTGTTTTGCACAATTGCACTTTGACTGTATTTCCTACTTATATATACGTAGAGAACAATAGAATATATGGCTCAGTATTCAATTCAAGTTGTTAGCCCAAAATATTTCTTGTGAACTTTTGTGTAATGACTTGGACATTTAACATGAAAGATATTTCTTCTGGTAAGTATTTGGTGTCCCTTGGGCTTTCTTTTTTCTCAAGATGTGACTCTTGGGGCATTTATGTCATAGAAGTAGAGTGTGGATATCAAAATATTAGTAATCCCTCTTTTAACTAGCAGATTGCTTCTAAGTTTTTTATTTTTTTTAAGTTATAAAGCAAGACTATTGCTGTATCACAACTACTGAGGAGCTGGTGAACTGACTGCATACTTTTACATTTTTGTATATGTGTATTAGGGAACAAAGAGGAAATACTAAGCTACAAATTCAACTACAAACTTTTTATTATTTTCAGAGAATCTGTGAACCAGGCAAGAGTTTGTTTCCCTTATTTGGAAAACCATATTGACAGTCATCAGGTATAAAAAGATAGATATAAAAGAACAATTTTGGATTTAAGTGATTTTTTTTTTCTTTCTTTTTGTATGTTTGATATCCCTTTGTAACACGTCACTGCTTCTGTGTACACCTGCCCCTTCATGGTCCTTCTCCAAGTGCTGGTCTGGCTTCTTAAAGGCATAGTTTTGGACCTTGTTTGTACCTATTAGGTAGCCAGTGCATTTTTGAGTGACCTAAAATGGTTTGGTCCTTGGATGAAGAGAGATGTTCCTGCTGTCCTAGACCATATGCAAGATCCCTAGAAACAGGTACTGCTTTCCCAAAATGAAAGATGGAGAAGCTGCTGAAGCTCATACCACGAGTCTGTCACGTTGTGCTGCATGAGTAGTGTCAGAAATGCAAGTCTTCTTTCCCTAAACTGGACAAGAAGGGAATAAGACAGGAAGAGAGCAGTTAGGAAGGCATCAAAGAAATATTTTATGAGTCAACATTTGCTCGGTAGGTTTTGTGCTCTTGACTTCCCTCTGCTCCTTCCAGGGTTGTGTGCTCTTGCTCATCCTTTTTTATACCCATGCTTGTGTTCAAAAGCTTGCTACCTGTTCTGTGCTGCAGTTTGGACTGTTGTGTGTGCTTGTCTGAGAGGAGATCGTGCATTCTGTACATATAGAATGTATTTTTGCTCTCTTTTCTGTAGTCCTGCATCTTCTGAGGGGGGTGAGAAGGCAAGCAGAGGTGGTAAGGTGTAAAAATGAACAAGAAAACCACACCATTGCCTTGGGTGAGGGGAAGGTGGGTGGCAGCAGTTATTTTATCTTATTTCTGTGACAGAAGGATCTGAAAATAGATGTTGAAAATAGTTAAACACACTCAACTTGTAGAGCTGTAGCCAGATATTCGGGGGGGAAACATTCAAACACAAGAGGGAAATTCAGATCTAGAAAAAAGTTCTGAACTGTCAGTGTTCATGAGTACTGAAAGAAAGTGATATAAGAGGCTGCAAGACATGTTGGTGCCTGAGAGCTGGCAAATGGAGCACTGGAGATTAATGTAGGACTAAAGGAAGTCTCCTAAGTCCACATAATGTGACTTTTCCCCCATGAGTTTGTCTGTGTTGTAAAAATGTTGTTTTATCTTGCTCCCTTTGGCATTTCCTCTATCCAGTCTTCTTTCGTTACTTCATCTTACTGCTAAATTCTTAAAAACAGGAGCAGACTCAAATCTGCAAAGCTGTCATGTTTGTGGACAGGCAGGAAAACTGAGTTTTCAGAGTGAGCATCAAATGAGTGGATTCAACTTGTGAATGGTGGAAGGTTCAAGAGAAATGTGAAAGTCTTTGGACTCTGTTCACAAGAAGTGCTCAGATCCTGATGGATATATTTACAGACAAAAGCACCTGAATTTTAACAGTGAAGCTGTTATCAACTCCTAAAGATAGCCCTATTCTTGGAGGGCAAAACCAAGGCAATAAGTGGATAGGTGATTTAACTGTAATTGATTTAACTATTAGAGCATGTGGGTGACTTTGCAGCTAGAGCAACTGCAACTTGACCTCTGATAAGGGCATTTCATCACTACTGACTTGACAAAATTAGGTTGTCAGAAAAGTGGGTAAAGCATGGAAGGGGGCTGGGGAGGAAAAAAACTTTCGAAGTTTGAAAAACTGCAGCCCTTTCAGGGCAGGAATTTCTCAGGCTGCATCTGAATTGCAAGACCTGCGTTTGGTTGGTGATGACAGAGCCAATCTCTTCAGCCAAGCTGAACTCAGTGTAGCTGACCCAGTGCTTCAGACTCGTGCAGGTTTCCAAGCACCAGAGCTGGTTGCACTCTGCTGCCCAGCTGGTTTTTGCACACTGGCTCCCAAATATCTTAGTTGTATGTGCTTAGATTGCAGTGTGCTTAGATTTGCCCTGCAGTTGGTGACACAGCCACAGATGATTGTCCAGACCTTTGTTTAATTAGGTACAAGAACAGGAAGGGATTGTGGCAGTTTACAAGAATTTACAAGGCATGGAAGAGGAGGAAGAGGTGAGATAAGTTAGTGGTGTAAGGTTGGCATGTGGTAAAAAATGCAATGGTTGGCAGGAATGTTTCCTAAATTACAACTTTCTAAGTTGTTCCTCATTTAAATTTCTCTAGCATAGATATCTCTGTGGAAGTGACAGCAAAGCCCTCATGTTTGAGACATAGTAAAATAAGCCAATATAAAGATGCAGAATGTACCGTAGATTGTGTAGCTGCAACTCTGTGATGGAAAAATCTGTTCCTCTTTCCATTTACTGATTAGAGATTTTAACATGCCATAGGTATTTTCCAATTTTTTTTTATGCTTAGAACCAAATTAAAGGGGACAGGGATAATTTGTTGGCTTTATAAGGATGTATTGTCTTGGCAGATGTTGCCAGTCAGACTTGCTGATTAAACTTGCCCTTCAGAGCTCCTAATTTGAAATGAAATGTAAAGTTGAGGCATGACAGAAATATTTCTCACAGTCATCAGATCAACTTTCTGATTCTGAGCAGAGTTTCCTTTCATTGAGTTTCCTTTTAACCCAAGTAACCTGCAAAAAGTCTTTATGAACTACGTGGCATCAACAAGTAGCGCTGGATACTGAAGAGCCAGCTCAGCCTTTTTAAAAAAATCAATGATTCCTGATAGTAAAAACCAACAACAGTTATGTGTATCTGGCTTTCTCTTAGACATGTATGTGCTTTGAAATTGTGTTCATCTTTCACTTCATTAACAGAATTTGAGAATATCTCCTTGCCCAGTGGTAATCTCTGGGTTGTTTGTCATGACTGCAGTGTGTCAGCAAACTGAGGTGTTTAATGGCTTTAATCTGATCCACTGTTCTCCCCCTGCACACAGTGCATTGTTTTCTGTTATTTCCCCCCACCTTTCCTTCCCCCATCTCGTCTGTACCTCTCCCCTCCTCTCTGCTTGCACATGCTGCCCTTTCAGTAGTTGTGTTTGCTTAGCCCTGAGCCTGATTGCCAACCTGTAGATTCCCTTGTTCTCTGGATGTTTCTCTCCCAGGTGCTGGGTTCTCTTTTGCTCCTGTTGTACAAGGTTTTACTGGTTGTATCCTCCAGTGCAAAAATGTGAAATTAATTTTGTTAATTTATGTTTGACTTCTTGTAGTAATGAAGAGTTTATTAAATTGCTTATAATTATCTCATTTATTTCTCACTGTGAAGAGACAATTTTTATTTGACTCAAAATTTAATCATAGTTGAGTGATTTAACTAAGCTATTATTTGTGACCTTCATTTGTACAAGTGTTCTTTGCTTACTGGCAATACTTGGGAGGCTCAGCATTTTTTTTTCTATTTGTGTGATCTGATCTATAGCTGTGAAGTACAAAATGTTTCTTCTTCCCTAAGCTGTGTTTGTGTAACAGTTTTCAGTCATCTAAGAATTTCTCTAAGGCTTTCTTTCCCCCTAACATTGCAGGTAAAGCCTAGTGAAATTCTGAGCTCCCCAAATTTACTCCCTGTCAGGAGTGTGAGGTGCAGTCAGCAATCAAGCTGGTGTTGGAATTCAGTTCAGTGATGTGGCTTCTGCTCCTGTCTTGGCTATTTCTATCCCATGTTTCTGTATTGCAGATTTAGGGCTTTACTTTGAGAGAATCAGAAGTTCTGAAAACACATTTACCAAAAATTTAGCTTCCTGGAGCATTCAATTTCTATATTTCCATAAATGGATTTGTGAATAGGACTGTCTTAATGTTTTTATCTTCCAGTAACTGAAAAAAAAAAAAAAAAAGGTGTTATTTAAATGAGGAATACTGGGAAATAGCTCCATGTGAGCCCATTTATCTGCTTTCTGTAATTGTGGGTTACATTAATGCACATAATGCTAATATGGCCTGAAGCTGTACAGTATAATAGCAGTGTCCTGTTAATAGTTATATGAAAGTATTTCCCATAACAGAGAAGTGATACTTACTTTACATGATTTTCTTTTCTTCCATGGTTCTTTTTGAGTGTTCGTAGAGCTGGGTATCATCTTCATTTTTTAAAGCTGTTCATAAGCAGGTATTCAAAATGCTGTGTTAAATGTTTACTTGTTCTGTCAGACTTCTGCTTATTTTCTACAGCTGAAAAAAAGCACCATTGCAGGTTTACTTTTGATAATTCTGTGGGCTTGCCTATTGGTTTGGGGTTTTTATGGCTGTTACTGAAAAACTTTGTAGCAAAAGAGGTATTCCCTGCAGCACCCCGAGGAAATATTGTCAGTGAGTAATGAATGAGGCTGCTCCCTTAATTTGTAATACTATTTTCATGCCTGTCAAAGTATTACTTCATTTACAGTTCTTTTCAAGGTGCTTTAAGGATGTTCTTTCTTATTTCAGCATGGATCTTGTTATTCAAATGAATTAAGCTGGCAATAACTTCTGGCAACTTCAGTGAGGCCAGAGACCTATCAGGCTGGAGCTGGGAACTTCCAGTCTGTACCAGCTCACTATTGCATGAAGGTCTTAGCTGAGACTTGGTGCTCTTGAGCAGCATCATTTTATGCAAGGCATCACCATTGGACATCTGGTTCTACTTTCAAAATGAGAGCTAATCGGTGATAAGCTTTCAGCCTGTGGGACAGGCAGTGCTCAAAGTCCTTTTGTACCCACAGCAGTCTGAGTTTCCAGCAGTTGGTGGAGTGGGGAAGGAAAAGGGAACATAAGTGCATTGCACTCCTTTCTTCTGCCAAAAGATGGAGTAAATGATCTACTGATCAGCCTGTGCTGCTAATTGATTTTCTAGGCAACCAGGAACTTTTCTGTGAGGAAGGAAGGTTTTCTGCTGCCTTACAGTGTTAAAGCTTCATACTTCTCATAATTTGTGCTAAATGTAATGAGGCAGTTCGTCTTAATGAATTGACCAAATTGGTTGGTAACAGATGGGTTGATGACAAATGGGTTAATTAGTAGTCTTATATAATCAGTTTTTATTTCAATTATTTTGTCTGCTTATGTGTGAAAGGGTTATATCAAAAAAGTCCTTTCACCTCTTGCAGAGAAAAGAAATATCTGTGTTATTGGTCAAAGCAGTCCCTTCTACAAATATAGGGATCCTCATCAAATCAAACTAAAAATAGTATTGGTGTGCCATAATTACAAGTGGAAAAGCTGGCATTTTCAGCAGTGCAAGGAGATTATTTTAGACAGTTGCTATGGAACACTAAGTTTCTTTGGCAAATAAACCCGTGTGCTGTAAGCGTAGCTGGGTACGTATTGTGTTTTTCTGCAGATTTTCATTGTCCATGCTAAAATCACCTGTTAGATCCTGGTGATTGAGCTCCCATCAGTAACACTGGCATGACAGTAGCTGACTTTGGTTTTTTTTTTGCTGTGTCCTTGTCCCCGTGCTTGTTTCTCTCAGCGTGTGCCTTTGTGCCGAGAGACTCTGCCTGATTGTTCCTCTCAGGTGTGCCCCAGGTAACCTAACCCTGTTCCTAACCCCTTGATTTAGGTGCAGCCAGTCTGAACTATTAAATGAGAAGTGCTGGGAAGACTAATCAGGAGAAGTTGGAGGAGGCTGAAATCACCAGAGACAGACTGTGTAATTTAGATTCATCAGGTAAATGAACTACAGACGTGTGTTATGGGTAAAACTGCTCCCAGAGTGGCCTTTTTTGCTTGGTGACACCATGGTGACTTTCCAAAGGTGCAGCTGCCGTTTTTACAGAAGTCTTCAGTATGTGTCTTGCATCTTATGTCTGCTGTCTTCTGTTGCCTGGAATTTACTGTCCCCCAGCATTCCCCTTTATTCGTAGAAATCTCACCTGTAGAAGGGGTCTCATTTGACTGCTTCCATAATATCCCTTTTTCAGTCCTGACTTTGTAGCTCTTCAGAGAGTTGAAAGATGGAGGAGTACTTTTAACTTTGAACATTTCTAGGAATGCAGATTTTTCCCTTTAAATGTCAGTAACTTGCAGCATTAGAACAGAAGTGAAATGTCTTGTAGGTGAAATAAATGGGGCAAAGAGGTTAAATGACTTCCCTGGATGCCCTTGGGAAGTTTGTGTCAGATTGCAGGTCCAGACTAGAGTTGGGATTTTGTTCCTTTTTCAGACATTCAAATGATTATGACATCAACTTCCCTGTACAAAATTTTAAACATATCCCCTTGATTCCCTCAGGTCCGACAAAAAACCCCATAAACCACTGTAAGCACTTAATAGGTGATTATATAAAATGCAATGTGGGAAGGTGAAGGAATTATGACAGCAAATTGGAGGGTTGTTTTGATTCAATGAATTTTGTATATGTGGGCACTGCAAACACTGGCAGCTCTAATGGTGTCTTACAAGACTTTATTCAGCTTTCAAGTGCATTTATGTAACTTTTTTTTACCCATTATTGTAAAAAACATGCAAGATACTTTAGCTAGATCAGTAGTTCACATGAAGAATGCTCACACTGAGAGGATGATGAGGAGAAAAGCTTTGATTTGACACACAGTGATGAGCTTTTACTTAAATGGAGTCCTTTGCAGTGCTGTATTTGCATATTACACTGTTCTCAAAATAAAAAGGGTTCTCATGCTTGCAGCAGTTTATACTCAAAATACTCTGACTTTGTTGCTTATTCTATATAAGGCAAAACTATCTGGAAGAACAAACTTAAATGTTAATCAATTCAACTGCTTTATCCATTCTATGTGTATTCATTTTAGGAGAATTGGAAGGTGTGAGCTGAAGGAAAAGGGAAAGGAAAGTAAGGGAGGAAAAGAGATGCTTTGTGTAAAACAGTTGCTTCTAGAAGTAGATTTTTCTCTTCAGGTCTAAGTTGTTGTGCTGCATGAGAAAGGTCTTCCGATATGGAGATGGCTAATGTAATATTTGCAACTTCTAGATCCAAATCACTGTAAATATTGAAAATGTGCTTCTTCCCTGACATCTCAAACAACCTTTGGTTCCTGTGGGCCACAGGTGTGGTGCTGTCCTTTTAAAAAGTAAAAAGCATATTTAATACATTTAATACATTCTCTGGCAGACCAGAGAATGGGAAACACTCTCTAGAATCTCAATGTTCTATTTCTGCTCTGTGATTGTTTTAGCTGTGCCAGGAGCTCTGTACAAGCTCTGTAGATAAAATTACCTGTGGCAGGATGCAGG
Organism: Chiroxiphia lanceolata; assembly: GCF_009829145.1. Classification (NCBI taxonomy): domain Eukaryota; kingdom Metazoa; phylum Chordata; class Aves; order Passeriformes; family Pipridae; genus Chiroxiphia; species Chiroxiphia lanceolata. Next base: position 16,273,516 of record NC_045647.1, on the reverse strand, counting down.
GGTGCTACTCTAATGCTTGAAGAAGCAAGTAGCTTGTGGTGCCTACTCGTGTGGACGTGAAGACTTAGTTTAAGAGTTATCTGTGGCTGTCTTGGTGGTATAGACAGGTAGGAGTGGTCTCATTTTGTTGGTTGTTTACACCCATATAACGTGCTTTTCCTCGTGCACTCTGGCACAAGGCACAGAGCAGTGACATGGCTGTGGGAACTCTGGGCCTGCATTCATATAAATATCTTTCTTTCAAAGCATTTAATGCCCTTAAGCAAATTGACTTGGGATACAGGATCAGTTTGCAGTCTGAGCGCTCAGAAGTTAGTTGGACATTCAAATCAAAGGGATTGCCTGATCTCTTTATAGAGGAAATTGCAAACTGCAAATACAGTCTCTTGGTTTTAGTTTGATCTCTGGATGTCCTTTACTTAGAGCTGCTGAGAACAAGCAGAGTCATGCTGTAGCTTTGGTTCTAGAGCATGTAAATGGAGATTGTTTCATCTGTCACTGTAGCATAAAGCTACAGCTGTGAAGAAGCACTTAGTGGTATAATTGCACACATCATGATTATATGCTAGTTTTATCTGATCCTGCTCCTATTGAAGTAAAAAAACCTGTCTTTGAATTGAAGTGGATTTGAATTTTAAAAAAAGTTCTATCTGAAATACTGTGTGTGTATATATAAATGTATCTTAGAGGTCAAAAAGCTATCTCCTTGGTGTGCTGTTTTTTACAAGTTGTGCTCCAGTGTTGACAGGGCAGTTTAAATTGCGGTATTCATTTGTAGCAAGGTTGAGTGAGCTCCCAGGTCTATCTTTTAAACCCAAAATATTGACAGTAATGTCATCAAAGTTCTTACTTTTTAAAAAAGGTTTCCCGAGGCTGTCCATCAGAAACCTATTAAATCTGAAAAAGAAACAAGAACGTGGTCTCCTAAGGCTGACTTAAACAAGGCAGGAAAATCCAGACCTCCACTGAATCTCTCATTCTTGATGAGAAACTAGCATGGACTTTGTGAGCCATTTTCGTGTTTCTTTCCATGTGCATTCTTTTCAGCATTTATAGTGGGGAATGTACTGGAAGACACAAGAGCTCTTACTGGCTTTCTTTTTTTTTCTTTCTCCTCTTTCTCAGTGTTCTGTTTAAAACCATCTACAGGGGCTCTTCCTGCCAGAGCCTTTTGTATTTAAATCCATAACATTACTAGTGTAAAGACCCACTCTCCCTAATGAACTGGTTTGTTAAACATATGGATTTGTTTGAAAAAAAACAACCCAAACTCAAAAGGAGCAACCTGAAGTTTTTAAAAATACATTGCCATATTTCATAGTTACAGTGCTGTACTTACTGGTGGGATTAGTGGCATAAGGCCTTTGATTCAGTGTGTCTTCCAGTTAGCTGACTCATGACCTTCATGTGCTACTTCTGCCCTGAAATAACATTCTAAACCCCAAAGTGTCTGATGTGCTTACCATGGAAAATTGTCCTGTTCTTTGAAGTTCTTGTCAAAATTTTTAGGGAGAAGACTCCATTTGCAGGAGTGTCTGTAAGTAAATCATACATATTTGTAAGTACTATTCTATTTGCTCAGTTGTAACTTCTAAAGATCTTTCTAGCTGAAAGCCATTTTAGAATTTGTTGCTCAAATTAACTGTAGAAAGTGCTCATGATCTCTTTGAACCCACTGAAAGATGAGTGTCCATTCTAGTCATAGGCAAAAGTTCTTAAAGGTGTCTTGTGTTAATGTCTGCTTAGGTTAGTGAAGGTAGGACTGGATGCTGACCTGTCCTAAATCCTTCAAACTCTGCATTGTGTTGTTTTTATTAAAATGAAAAGTTAGCTGACCCATGAATATCCCAACTCTGCTTCACCTTTTTCCTACCTGTCCTGCAAATGCCTGGAGCTTGGAGCTTGCTACTCCTGTTTTCTTCTGTTCTCTGCTCTGCCTTGAGAGCATCATGTATTCCCCCACAGAAAAGGGAAGCTGAATGGCTGGTGAATTACTGTTTGTTTTTCTTTCAGATGCAGCTATTTAGCCCAGGTGTTTTCAGGAGGGGGAGAGAATTCAAGGAGTGTTCAGTGACCTTCACACTCACCCTACCATGTGGTTTAGTGTTGGCAGAACAGTCTGTGCTTCCAATGGGACCTGCCTGGTATCACCACAGTGGTTACACAACATCCAAGTTTCCTGTATGTGGTATTTTTGGACAGTCTTTCTCCTGCAGGTGGAATACTTCTTCTGTGTCAGGAACATTCCACATGTGTAACTAAAGAGGATTTTTTTTATTTGCTTTTGATCCCTGGCTCATTACCTTATTTTTCTCCCTCTGCACACGTGAAGGGATCCTTGTCATGTCCTATTTGTACTGGACACAGGCCAAAGGGCTTTCAGTGTAGTGGAGACCCAGCTGTGTGAAGTATTGGTGCTGCAGAGGGTAAAAACACAAACCTTGACCCAGGAGAGCTTACAGCCCACTGAGGGGCACCTTTTGGAGGCAGAGGATGGGACATGAATGCTCAGGGGGGTGAGGTGGAGTGAGTGCTCAGGGCAAAGCAGCAGGGCAGTGGTGGAAGCAGAAATAATCCCAAATTGTCTGAACTGCAGGTTATATTGCTCTGTGCCCTTGCCTTTGGTGTAGGTAACCAACCTTGATCAACTTAAAGGATCAAGTCCTGAAGAAAGAAGGAGGCTTTTCCCTTGATTGGGAAGTTATATGGCTGCTGTGCAGAGAGTAATATTTGCTATTAAATACAGAAATAAAGTTATATTACTTATTCTGCCGCTGTTGTTACTAGTTAGTAAACAAGAATTCCTTCTGTTGCCTAAGCTTCCCTAACTATCTCCAGTAGTTAAACAAGGACCACCTGGCTCTGGACAGTTTTGTTTTGCATGCAGATTGTTTTGATTGGATTTGGATTGATTTGATATCATTGAAATATGAATAATATAACCAAGATGTTATGAGTTTATACTAACATCTCCTATAGACACCTGTGGTGTCAAAGCAGGTGGTACTATCTCTGGCTCTAGAGTTGAAGTAAGGCTGAGAGTATGTTTGTTGCTTCAATATTAATCCTGGAAAAGTAGTAATCTAAGAATTTAACAGGAACATTTTTCTATACGTTTCTTAAAAAAAAACCAAACAAAAACCCCAATAAATACAAATAAAACAAGGAATGTTCTTAGTACTTGGTAAGAAGAAAAATCTGACATGGAAAATCGTAAGCCCTGGAGCTGATAGTCTGTTTTCTCCCAGTTTGGATCCCTAATTTTTTCAAGACTGGTATAAAATTGCTTGATCTTACCTTTATTGTTCTGATTTCATCATAGTTAATATCTTTTCTGCTTTCCTAAAACTGTAGAGAAAACCATTACAGCCTCTCCTTAGGCACTGGTTCTCTGGTGGTTTGTGGCTGTGTTGGACAGGGTCTGTTGAGTAATTTTCTTCTTACTGTTCTCGTGGTGCAAAGGATGAAAACATTCTGTTATGAAGAATGAAAATGTTTCCAACATCTTGTTGAAAACTGTGTCATCCAGACTTGTTTTCTGACTACTTGTAAACTGCTAAGAATAGGCTGTAAAGCCTCATCTCTGTGAAGTCCCTTACAGAATGCAATTCCCACGTGTTGTGGAGTGGGTTGTAGTGTACTTGTTTGGCCCAGTGCAGCCTAATTCATCCTGCTTTCCAAACCCAGATCCTGTTTGGAGCAGTGCTTGAGCAGATGCCTAGGAAAATGCTTAAGAGCAGGATAAGCACATAATAACACTTCCCTCACTATTCCAGTGATCCACTTCATTTCTGAACTGTTGTAAGTATTTATATCCCAAGGGAATGAGTTCTACAGTGTAATTATGTGTTGCAATTTCATTTGACATCCCACAGCTCTTGTATTATAAGAGTTATTGAACATTGTTTCCTATCTAACTTTTCCGTGACTTCTAATACCTTAGTAGTCTTCATCATATGCTTACCTGCCTCTTTTCCATCCATAGTACTGATGTATTTAGTTTAGAGGATGCTTATTCCTTTGTTAATAATTCCTAGTATTTGATTTGATTTTTTTTTTTAATGCCTGATGAAGAGTGAGTTGAGGTGTGTACAGAAGTGTAGATTGTACCTTCAAAATCTCATTCCTGTGTGGTAATAGTTTCTGAGTCAATCACTCTGTATATAAAGTTAGGATTATCTTTCTTTGCATGCACTACTGGGAATTTGTAAGTCTGTAGTTTTATCTGCTCTTCTATCAGTCATTCAGCACTGTGAGAACCCTCTGCAGACAAGTTATTTTTTTATTATTATAGATGCTTTATTAGCATAAGCAGACTTTCTCATTTTGATATTCATCCCTTTTGCAGATGATTTATGCATGTGGTGAACAGTTTGGCCTTTAGCAGAAATCTATGCTGTCTGATCTCTCCGTGATTGCTGCTTGAGCAGTGGGACCACGCTGGAGGCTTCCTGGGTTAGATGATAGGTTTATTTTTGTATCATTCATTTGTGAATATTAACCAATTTAAATTGTATATTTCTGTCCCTCACAGATTACTTTTATAAGAAATTTCACTGATACATGTGATCAGAAGCCTTATGGAAATCCAGCAAGACTATATCAGGCATATATATCTTGTCCATATGTCTGTGACTCTTTCCAAGAACTCTAGTAGCTCGTGAGTCGTGATTTTCTTCTAGAAACATGATGTTAACTCTTCCTCCATATGTTCTGTTTATGCATGTGTCCTTAAATTTTCCTTATCAGTTCTGGCAGTTCTACTGCAGCAGAAGCCTGAAGTTCTGGTTTGTATTTCTTTGAATTATCCCCCAAGTGCTTTTAAAAGTTGACACTGCAGTTTGCTACCTACAGTTTCTCTGGCATCAGGAGGAGTTCACATCCAAGCTATTTGATTTACTTCCTGTAGCACCCAGGTGTTTGATTTGGGACACTGCACTTCTTTTTGCTTATTTCTGTACCTGCAAAAGGGAAGAGAATCTAATTCAGGATTTATAATTTTTTTTTTTAAAGTGATTTGGACCAACACCACAAGGCAAGTGGTCCTGGGCTCTTGTGGGAGCACTGGGACAGTTTTGTGACCAATAAAGCTCCACAAGAAGTAACTGGTTGGGATGAAGGAGAAGCCCCTTGTTGTCACTGGCAAAGTAGCCTTTTCCACAGAGAACATCTTAAAATTGAATAGTATGTATTGTCTCTGTGATTCAGCAAGGATTTAATGGGCTGAGTGAGTTTAGTGTCTTGCCACAGGCAGTGGATTGCTGGACAGGTTCGAGCTCTGTTCTGTGATAATAATTAAATATCATTAAGAGGGAGAAAGAATGAATTAATTTAAATTACTTGTATGGGATCAGATGGAGAGACCACCTTCCCAGCTATTTCTAGGACATGGATGGATTGTGTAGGGTTGCAGAGAACTGAATCCAGCTGGTTAATAGATGACTTCACAGCTCTGCTGCACGTGTTGTCCAGTTACATGGCAGCACATATGAGTTGTTTGGAATAGTTGGGGACCTTGTTGACTTCCTCAGTGTTGTTTTCATTTGTAACATCGTTATTCCTGATGAAATTTCTTACCTCTCTATTGTGACAGAGCAAAGTTTTTCTCAATCAGCAGGTATGCAGGGTTAATTGCTTGCTGTCTCTGCAGCTCCCTGTGTTAGTAGAGAATTTGATTTGGTAGAAAACAAGTGCATGCTCTTCCCAAGTCACTTCAAAGTAATTTTGACCTCATTTTCCTTGACATTGGTAACTACTGTAGTTTTTCTCCTATTCAGGACAGTGGCAATGAGCAAAAATTAGGCTTTCCTGTATATCTGTTTTCACAAAAAACCTGCATCCATTACTCTTTTTATTTATTCTGTTTGTGCTGCAGTTAAGCTTTTGACAGGCTATCAGAGGTCTAGATTCAAGTCACAAAGATGGAAGGAGAATGTTGTGCAACATGAGATACAGACAATTGGTTCATGTAATTTGGTGTATGAATGGCTATTTTAGAGACAGATGGTGTATGTTTCTATTTGAGCTCTCTCTCAAAATACATAGTATATAGGTACTTTATAGAGACAGAGTATTCTGGTAATATTTTGTCGATAAGTGTACACCAGGGAGTCAAAAAAATAGCTGTATTTGTTCTAAAAGGAATTGGATATTTTTGAACACAGTTGAATTGGATTTTTTTTAAGCTTGGTAAAGTTGTAAATTATTCTTAGACCTGTTTCCTTTTTGCCCTGTTTACCCTCATCAGGACTTTATTCATCCAACTGCTGAAATGTAACATTAACACCTTTATAGGCCATGAGTCCCATTTACAAACTCCTTTTCATTAAAGAAAAGAACAGGATTACCAGGGAAAGACTCACACACATTTTAAAAAGATACTACAGGCAAAAAAGCCTGTACCATTAATTAATTCTTTCCCAACCTTAATACATTTTAATTTGTTAGTCTGATAGCTGCATTGTGATAGAATGGCTTAGGGTCTGCTTGCCCTATCTGTATGCAGCTGTATCTCTTTTCTTTCATGTATCTGATAACCCTTATATTTTATGCAGTTAATATGACAATTTACAGTTTGCTCAAGGCAAAATTATACAGTCAAGTTTTGAATGCATTCAAGGACAGAACCTCCACGAGGGATGGAGGTGTATGTTTGTATATAGTGTTCACAGTACACACTTTCATAGCACCATCACTCAGCTGCAGTAGAAATGTGCCCAGTATGATTGTGACATGAACTTAATTAGCATGATGTCATTGTATGTCTTCAAGTTTGAAGCTACATTTTTGAATGTTGCCAGATGTCTCTCCTAGTTTGGATGCATCTGCTTCTAGTGGAACAGATTTTAGTATGTCACTATCACTGTTATCTACAATACCCTTTAAATATATTTGTTTCTAGAAAACGGGGTCATTTTGGTGCATTTTACTTTCTATATGATGTTATTATTGCTGCCCCCAGTAATAAATCTGTTACTTGCCTAATACTTCAGCTGGCTCTTCTCATCCAATTCACTGTAACATTTTGACTGTCCAATAATACAGGGATGTTTATGTTGCAGTCTGAGTAAACTTCATGATACGTGTTTAGTGTGTAAAAAGCTTAAACTTGTGCCATCAATCCAGTAGGAAACAATCTATATATGCACTCGGTACTTTATTTTGAGCACAGACCTCTTCACAGAGCACACATGCTTACACTTGATATTACATGAGTGTATGCAGGGAGACATTCATGCTTATTAGGACTGCATCCTTCATAGAAGAATTTTTATAGTCAATATACAAAATTCAATCTTAGCTAATTGTGCTGTCACATGTGCTTTTACTGTTACATTGATTTTTAAAAAGCTGGTGGTTATGTTTTCTGTTGCATAACCCCTTTTATCTAGTTTCTGTGTTTAATGAATTTGAGATATACAAGCCTTTAGAAGCGTTATATTTAGTTTGCAATTGGTTGCCTGACAACACAGCATCAATCTTGTCTTTCTCCAGTAGAGATATGGTAATGTTGCTGCTAGTCTTAAGAATACTTATGCACTTAAACTGAGAAAAAGGACCTGTCAGCAGCATATTACAGGTTTCCATCTATTATTTTCGGGTACCTTGTTAGGGTGTACTTATTACTTTACCAGTAAAAATGAGGGTTTCAAAAAGGAGCATTCAAATGTTGGGAAACAGCAGCTTTACAGTTGTGTGGTGCTTGTCATGTACAGAACAAGGAGGGAGCCCTGTAGAAAAATAAATATTCAGCTTTGCAAGTGAAGGGTATTAAAACTTGGGAAGATGGGGCAGAAGGGACCCTGTTCAGGAAGGTTCTGGCCTAGCGTTTTTTAAGTTTGATAATAATTCAGTTTCTCAGTAACTTACTGCTCTCCATTTTCACCAAAAAAAAAAAAAAAGTGAAAAATATTGTCCTCTGAAAAGTATTGGCAAAGCCCTGCCCCATCATGCATATTTTAGGTCTTGTGCTTTTAAGATGCAGTGGAGGTATTTGCCAGACTAATTCAGTGGGTGGCAGAAGAAGACTTTCCCTTGGGGGAATGGAGCTTCAGTGTCATGTGCCGAGAGCTCACGGGAGGAATCGAACCCGGGAGCAAGTTCCAGCTCTCGCTGATGCCTTGGATGCAGATGTTGGTGCTCGGGCAGAGTTACAGCCCAGCGCTGCCGTGTTTATGACACTGGCTCTGATTTCACCGCGCTCGCAAAGTTTATGGGACGAACAAAAAGCAATTCCCCTGCTTGAAGGTCTCTGGTCTTTTCTGCCTTGCAAAGGCTTCCTGTAAATAATGGCTTCCATTAACCAGGCAGGGCTCTTCAATAAGTGGTAGCAGTGCTCAGTTTTCTTTCTTGCAAGAAAATGCTTTTGTGAAGCTTGTGGGGACCCACAGCTTCCCGTGGGTGGGTGAAGTGATGAAAAAGATGGTTTTTTACATTTGACAGATGAAAGAAGTAAAAATAATTAAGAAAAAAGTTGGACTTCTTTTTAAAACCGCTACTCCAGTTGAAGTTCTGTTTTTCTTAATTTAAAATTTCTATGCCTTTCCTCACCATTTTAGAGTGCACGAGGGAAGGAAAGGTTTTAATACCCTTCTGGAGAAAACAGAACTAGAACAGAACTTTCAATTACCTTTGTTTAATGTTTTTGTGCCATTGAAAAAGTATGGCAAACTTTTTTCTTAACAAAAATAGAGAGTTTTTTTCATTAAATCCAATTCCTCAGTGGGAACATTTGTGTTGGGAAGTTTACCAGCTTTATTAAGAATTCTGATTATACTGGGTTGTTGACTCCCCACTCTAATCTATGTAATAGGAGGATACCTTCCCTTGCAGTGCCCATCAGTCTACTTGTTCATTTCCAGAGGCTATGCTGGCTTTGACACTTTCAGGACACACATCACTAAGGATCTCCTGTTTCTCAGTAATTCAAAGTCTGAAAATTGAGAATGGGATGCTGGTTTATTTCAGCACATCTAGAGCTTTAGAATAACTATTTTGTAAATCTGTCTCACTTCAATAATTGCTTTTAAAAATCATAATACTGACAGACTACAAATATCTCTAGTTTTGGTAAAGATTCTTTGACATGTGACTGGTTGAAGGATAAGTACATTATGAGAGTTTTCAATGAGTAACTCATTCTGAAAATTGATACTTTCCTTGGGATTTGAGCTCTTTGTTGGTCAAAGTTAGGATCTCAGACCTTTACAATGCCTTCCAAAGTTATTACCATTTGAATGTGCTGTGAAAGCAGTTTATAGTCACAAACCTGGAGAAGCATCAACTTTCTCTTCAAAACTTCAGCAGAGGTTGGGTTACACTGACTGGGGAGGATTTCCTCAAACACAAAGCTCATCTGACCTTTGTGTGGGGGGCAGAGACACTAATGAGATTGGCCTGTTGTGTACATACAGGATCTTTTTCTCTTTAACAATTAAATGCTTTTTTCCAGTGCTAAATATTATTGAAACTACTGAAAAGATGTTTAGTTATGAGTAGTAGCAATAGAAATAACATAGATCTGATCATGATATTCATTCTTTATAAGTATACCAGAGGAAATTTATAATGTGTGTGGGGATTTCTCAGGTGACTGTCTTTACAGAAATGTGAGATAAGTATTTGTGTAATAGAAATGATGTTTCTCTTGAAAATATTATTGTTCATATGCTCTTGGAAGCTTAGTTTGGAGTAGATTTAGATGGCAGCAAGTTCTGAATCATTAAAACAAAGAACATTGTCGAGGCCAATTTGCTCTCTGCACTTTCAGGATTTAGTTTTGTGGTGTGTGATGTTAAATATTGAACTAATTTTATTAAATGTAAGGCAAGTCCATCTTACTTAGCCAGTGATTGTATGGTATGTGGATAGAAAGGTACCTGAGCGAATCTCAGTAAATGCAGAAATGCACTGCAGATTTACATCTGACCTGCCAGGCAGTACTTTGGACCTGTAAGACTGACTAGAAACAGACAAAATGATCTTTTTTGGGAGACTTGATTCTTCCCTTTCTGCTGCATATTCAATACCCTAGAGGAAGAGCTGTTCTTTAATGTGAAAAATGGTAGACCCTGAACGGAGGAGATGATAAATCTAATTGCAGTTTTCATCAAGATTGAAGATGGGTGAGCTGCAGAAAACAGAACTTGGCCTAAGCTTCTGTGTATGGGCTGTTTTGTGTAAGATTGTCCATATATGCACATACACAATATATGTGCCATAGCTGCATGTGGTTGTATCTATGAAAACATACATGAGTTAGTCCACAGGTGAGAACTGTGGATTTTTTATGTGAGGGCTCAGTTAAGAATCTGAATATCATTCCAGGGCCTGAGGCTCTGGGCATAAACAACAGCACCTATGCCTTCATGCTGACCTAGTCTGATGAAAATTATTCTTTCCAAGGGAAACTTGTTTAGGTAGTCTAGTAAAAATTGGATGAACTTTTTCTTCTTCACTCTATAGAGTCCCTCTGGAAAAGATTAAATTTGAAATCTAAAAAGCAGTCATCTCTCAGTGTTAAAACAGAGTCTGTAAAACACTCATTTATTGCTGGCTGTAGTACTAAAACCTCTTATTATACACTAGACTGTTTTTAGGGAAAAAGGATTGATAATAAACCCCTGATATCAGTAGTTTTTATGAAACCCAAGAGAAGACACTGTTTATTCTGTGCCTTTCACTGGCAGCTCCTGTAGAATTCACTGCTAAGTGTCTCCTCCAGGAAAGCACTCTGAGCTCATGGGTAGATGGTTTTGGTGTGGGGTTTTTTCCATTCCTCTCAGTAACAGGGAACATGGAGGCTACTTCTATAAGAATCTAAGAGACTTGGTTTTGTTTTAAATCAGAGTTCATAATGCTATTGATGATGTCTACAAGCTCATACACAGCTGGAATTCACTCTAGACCTAGACTCCAATGGCAAAAGAACATCCCCATCTCTTCCCTGTTAGCTGGTCTTTGGGCTTTTTTCCTTTCCCGTGGGGTGGGCAGGTGGGCTGCAACTGAAACTGGAGGGGTGAATTTGCTTGCAGCCAGTCTGGGTGAGATTTGAACTGACAAGCCCTGAACTGTAGTGCTGCAGAACTCCCAAGTAAGCTGGGCAGCCCTCAGGGTGCTGTTTAGAAGTGCTGATGCTCTCTAATTTCCTGCCATTTGCTATTTCACTGTACAATCATTGATATTTTCAAGATTTTTTTAATATTGGATTACCACCTATAGATGAATTGTAAGCCTGGGGGTGCCTAATATGTCATTGAGAGATTGTTAAATGATTTATGATGATTGTGGGTTTATTCTTAGATAGTTGCTTATGTCAGGATAGTTTAGGAGCATTTTGAGAATGCTATGCTTTAAAATTAATATGTTAAACACATAAAGGACTTTTTTTTTATCAACAGTAGAAATGTTAAATATAGTATGTCAGTATTGGTTGCTTGTAAAAGGACTGTGTGTATATTAAGTAAAGCAGCAGACCAAGATAATGAAGAGAGAATCATGGAATATCATGAGTTGGAAGGGACCCGTAAGAATCATCAAAGCCCAACTCCTGACCCTGCACAGGACAGCCCCAAGACTCCCACCATGTCCCTGAGAGTGTTGTCCAAACACTGCTTGAACTCTCAGGCTTGGGGCTGTGACTGCTTCCCTGGGGAGAGTGTTCTAGTGCTCAACTGCCCTCTGGGTGAAAAACCTTTTCCTAATATCTAACTTAAACCTCCCTGACCAAAAAAAAAGCTGACAGCTGCAGACAGACACGCTGCATAGGTGGTTTTTATCTTGCTGCACTGTTGTTCATGACCTGCTTTCAGTCCTCCTGCTCAAGTTACTGGGCAGATTCTGCTGCCTCCTGTGCACATCATGGCTCTGACGAAAACATTGGGTCATTTTTTCTGCTTTAAGCATCACCAAGAACAGGTCAGCTGAGGGATCTTTGCAGTAGCACTAAAAGACCTTCTGGGAGAAGAAGGGAGAGGAGACATGAAGTGTCCCATGTGACAAGTGTCACTGCTGCCAGAAAAAAGAGCTCCACCAGCCACTCTATGAGTTGGTAGAGTGAGATTGGATGTAGTGGATTGACTTAGTTTGTGATGGGGGTGCTGCCCTGCTCAGAAAAGCAAGGACCTTGCAGCAAGAATTCGTTAAGGGTGCATCTGAGATATTGTGTCTGGCTGTGGTACTTGGCTGGGTGGCTTTTGAGGTACATTAGTTTCCCAGAAGTAAGAGGCCAACAAATACAAAACTCAGTCTTGTCAAAAGTTATTTCTCTTTGGTAAAATGAGTATCTACATCATCAATTGCTTTGCCTGATCCAGATAATCAGTCTTCCATGATGATAAGGAAGGCGGGTTCTGACTGAAGTTCTGTGCAAATTAATTTCCAAGTTAGTGGTGTGATTCCTTGTATAGCCAATTCCTTATATAAACCTGCTGATGAAAGTGAGCCAGGCTGGTCTCCCCTGACTGCATGAGAACCAGTGACAAACGCCATTGAACTTCATTTCCCATTTTGCATGGGAAATCATCCTCATAAAAGCATCCTCCAAAGTTCTTTCAACTTTGAATGAACTCATTGGTGCTGGGATGGAAATAGACTTGAACTGATAGTTGCAATAAATGTTATTGCCTGTAGAAAACATATCTTTTGCCTCACATGCCATTGTATGGTGGTAACTCATTTGATCTCTCAGCCCTTGTCTTCATTATTTGTGCCTGTTCACCAGCATTTCATTTGCTTGCTCTTTATAGGCAGTCTTGATTGGCAGTTTATATGCCAGTGTAATTTAAGAACTCAATAAAAATGCTTTTTACACAAATAATATTCTATAAAATAGTCACATTTCTTCAGGGTAATTCCTCAGATTCTTAATGAGCCACGCAGATCCTGTATTAGATCGTGGCTTCTTGTAAAGGGTCTATAACTACACTCAGATGCTTTGTTTGGTGTGTAATCAGCTTTAATAATGGCAATGTAACCATTCACATATGACAAGAATCCTATGGAAGGAACTAGAAGGGGCTATAGGCACTTAATTGGAGTATATAAACATTTTTCTAAATACCTATAAACACTTAAAAATCTGAATTGCTTTCTAGCTCTGCTCAGTCATAGCTGAGAAAGTGGAAGATCCCTTATTTAACCTGAAGGCTTTTCCCACAAGAAGCTTTACAGGACTCACTGCCACTGAGCTGCTGACCCATGTGTGGCTGAGGATTTGTGCTTCTGTATCTCTGCAGGCACAGGGTGCCAGGGTTAATGCAAACACACAGACATCCCTGTGGCAGCCCTGCTCTCTGTGTGGTCTTCGTGGGACATGGGTGTGTGTAACAGAAGTCAATCTCAGACCACTAACGGAAAATGTACTTGAAATAATATACTTCTTTTAAAATTTTATTTTTTTAAATATTGGGCTTTTTGTTTCAGCTCTTCAATGATTTTTGTATTTCAGTGTGGTGTCTTAATGTTCTCTGCGGTATTTTATAATTCCTTAAGGTTATGCCAAGTTCACTGACAGAGTCACACTCCTAGTTGTGATGTAGAGTCTGCCAAAGCAGGTGTTGGTGATGTGTGGTTTGGTTTTGGTGTGTGTGAAATAATATCACTCTCATTCATATCAGTGTTTTAAAAGTGAATGAAGTCTAAAATGACAAAAGTCTGTAGAGAAACTAAGACTTCTCTATCCATTGTAAGATGGAAAGTACACCCTATGTATGACCACACGGGACAAATACAAGTCCTAATGTTGTCTGTGCAATGTTTTGAAGCATTTGGTTTCTTAAATGTTTAATTCTGTGTTCCATTTTCTGAGACTTGTTACGTTGTTTGATTAATTTGAGGTAGCCTGTGAATACCTGACAGAGACAAGTTCTGCTTTTCCAGGGAGCAGGGTATGAGTTGACACCAGGGATTGAGGGAGCTGTGCTTCCTCAGTGAAGAGAAGCTCATGCTGGGTTGCTTCTTGGTAAAGATGAGGTTCAAGTGTGACCTAGTGGCAACTTAGCAACTGCCCTCCAAGTAGTAGTCAGATGTGGCATGTTCTCCTCAGTGCTGCTACAGGGGGCAGTGGCCACAAATCAAGTCTTGGGAGGTTCAGGTTGTGCATCAGGAAAAAATCTTCATGAGGGCAGTGCCGCCCTGGGCAGGTCACCCAGAAAGGACTCTCCAAACTCAAATGTCTTTTGTAAGGGCTATTCTTTCCTGCCTGGTGATGGGAGCTGCAGTACTGACACGTAAACTTTCAGTAGCAGCTCTTTAGTGCCCAGTTCTCAGGGCTTCTTTTACTTCCTAGACAAGGGCTAGGAAAAAAAAATGAGGCAAGAGTTTGTAGAAATGGGTGTGATAATTGGGGGAGGAGGGGAGTGCTAGAGTTTATCATAATTTGTGAATGCAGGAGGCTTAACTTCTATTAGCATCAGGGTTTTATAACAGCCCATTCACTGTCTTTGCATTCCTTCTATTTTCCAGGAACAGGAACAAGATGTGTCTTCCCTGTGTCTCTTTCTTCAATAAAGGGCCTTCCTGATTCCAAGGCAGAAATGTCACAGAGAGGTAGGTACAAGTGAAGAGATTATTCCTCACTGTTTCATTTGCTGACAAATGTAGAACAGAACACAGTTCTGTTCACAGCTACCAAGGACAGGAAACTGAATTGCCTGTAGGCATTCACTTCATTGTGAATTTATGGTGTGACTGTAATATTTGCATTAATCCCATCAGCACAAAGCATACATAAATGCATTCAGAATTATTTTGTCTTGCTTGTATAATTTACATTAAGATCCATATGCAGAATTGTATTTTCACAGCAAGTTTTACACATAATATTAAATTTTTTTCTCTTTTTCTCCCATCAATATGTTGCATATTTTTAAGCCTAGCTGGGCTCAGTGCCAGCAAGGAGCTACAAGGATCTATGGCAACTGCCACATTTGCACTTTTCATTTACAAATCAGTAACTAAACTCTCATTAAATATTCTTAACCAGCCTGTTCAACATATGTTTACTTGGGTATTAGTACTTATAAGTTGAAACAAATTAGATCAGTAGCTAAATTTGCTTCCTAATAGCCAAAGATATTTGAAAAAGAATAGATTTAGGAATGTAGAAGTATCAATGCCTCCTTTCTCCTTTATTCTTTTAAAAATGGGACATGCAGCTCTGCTCAGACAAAGTAAAAAGGAGGGAATTTGAGCTCCTTCTTCCCATCTTCTGTGGGGAGACTGGTATAGGAAGAGCTTTGAAATGAAGCCAGTAAACATCCACCCATTGCATGGCTTACAAATTCGGGTTTGTTTTAAGATACATTTCCTTCTGTTTCATTCTTCATGTTTCTCCCTTTCAAACATAGATCCTTTAAATACTTCTCTTTTTTTAATACTAAGACTCTTGCTTGTGGAGAAGGATTTTCATCTGTGACTTCTGAGAGCACTGACAGTGATTGCAGAAAGAATCACTTAACAACAGAAAGCACAAAATCATGGATGTTACATCATATTAGACCCTTAAAAGGGTTATTGTCTCTGCTTAAATGGTTATTTCATACCCTTGCAAAGGTTGTTAATGATCAGCTTTTAATTAGTGTCACTGTACTATCAAAACAATAGTGCAAGTCATATTATTATGTTTTCAGATTTGTGCTACTTCATATGAAAGTCAATAGCAGCTCATCCATAATGGATCAGAGATCCCTCTGTACGTTGGGAATGTGCTGTTGAGGAGATTGGGAGACATCCAGTGGTGATCCCACCTCTTTGCATATCCAGGGTTCTGCCCTCTGGTCTCTCTCTGACTGCAATGCCTAATTCACTTTGTCTTTGTTTCCACATCACTAAAGTGGGATTCATATTTATGTATTTTAACAATGTTCCACATAGATTTAATTTCTGCTTGTAAAAAACTTTACCTATTTCCGTAAATGGAGATTATTAGCAAGTAACAGCTTGGGCTTTTTGAGCAGTTTGCAGTTTTAGTTGTATCTTTGTCCCACTCAGGTAGGTTAAACTGTGACAAAGTGTCTTCATATTTCTGGAGCAAAGTTCTTCAGGAAAAAAAACCACTTTTGCCACATAACCCAGGACTTTGAGGAGTCTTTCATTTTTTTTCAGTAGTCTTGCCCCATGCCTGATCTTGCTTTTGATTTTGTAAGATAAGACAACCCTTTTCCCTGGAGAGACTGGGACACACAACTTCCTTAATTCAAAGCCAGAAGAATCAGTTGGGCAACATGTGTTGGTAGCAGATCCTACTGCAGTGAAATAGCTCTTTGTGTTAAGTAGAGATGATGGTGTCAGTCAGGAACATAACTGAAATATATGGTACAACAACCTCTGATCCCCAAAATGAATAGACAGATAAGATCCCTCTTTTTAAGAAAAAAAGCAGGCATGCTTGTTAAGTTTAAATTCTTAAGAGACACTGACATACAAGTGTGCTTGGACCAGTGGGGAGGATTTGACCCATAGTAAGAGACTTCTCAAAGTCACTGGAATTTAGAAAATCATTTTAATGCCTTTTTTTTTTTTGAGGGGTATAAACTAACCTGCAGAGAAGAGCAAATGCTTTTTTTCCAGCTTATCTTTGGAAGCAGGTTTTTTTCTGTCTGCTGCTCTGACCCAGGCTTGCCTGGCATGTTCAGTGTGTGACCAGCGTGCTGGGGCTGCATCAGACTCTATCAGCAGCTGAGCAGGTGGTAAAGAACAAAGCACCACACGGGAAAATGTTGAAAGCATGTTTGAAACCACTGTAACTGCAGGAGGGGTTTATTTGTTTTATAAGCATGTTGGTGGTGAGAGGAAAGGAGAAAGCAGAAAACAGCAGCAGTGCAGGCTGCCCCTCTCTGTGCTGACATAGATCACTTGCAACTTCTTTAGGTGAAAGGTTGATTTCAAGATTTATTTTCCTTCTGTAGGAGAAGGGTTACAACCAGTTACTTATTGCCAAATAAACTGAAAAAGATGAAGAATTAATCCATTTGGTAGTTTAATGTTTATATTTTAAAAAAGTCATATTGTTTACAACTACGGGGGACCAAAGGAAATTATGTCAAGTACTACTTGATTGCTTTAAGAATGTATTGAAAACCTTGGGAAAGCATGTCTTCAAGCTCTATCTGCAGTACTTCAGTGACACTAAGCTGTTTTTCACACAAAGTCTAACAGAACAGAAGTGGCTTTTATTCCGATGACAGTTTGCATATTTAGTTTGCTGCATTTTTCAATACTGGTTAAAGCTTGTAAATAAATCTGTGATGCAGTGCAAAAAAAGTTCAAGGCCAACATGTTTTGGAAGAAATAACAACTTTGTTTTTTTTTAAAGAATCATAAAATTTCCTTTATAAATATGTTTAAATGTCAGCTGTTGACTAGCTCCAATACGTGTTGGATGATATTTGTCTGAAAATCAGAATAACAAAATGCAGCATTGGCCTAAACCATTTCCATTATTGCTAGCATAAATATTCTGTGTTCTTTGTCTAAACTTCTTACTGATCTTAAGTTCATGTGTATGTACAATTCCCAGCCCCACTCTGTGTTCTTATAGTCCAAGACTTAGTCTCCAACTGTATTTTGAGTACAAATTGAAAGAGGGAAAATTTAGATTAGATATGAGGAAGAAATTTTTTACTGTGAGGGGGGTGAGACACTGGCACAGGTTGCCCAGGGATGCTGTGGATGCTCCAACCCTGTCAGTGTTCAAAGCCAGATTGGGTAAGGGCTTGAGCAAGGGCTTGGCCTAGTGAAAGGTTCCCTGCCCATCAGGATCTTTAAGGTCCATTCTAACCCCTTAATATTGTATGATTTGGAAAGTGCTTTGCGATCTAAATTTATACATTTATCACCTTTGCCTCCACAAACTGACTGAGGGCTGTGACATGTTGGAGTGTGATGATTTAACTCTGTTCCTTGAGCCATCCTTCCCCCTCCAAGTGAGTGTGCTGACAAATAACTGGGCATGCTCATGGCTGACTCTAAGTTCAGGCAAATCTTTCATCTTGGAAGCTCTCTAACCTGCCTGCCTGGATAAAGTGTGACTTGAGCCTTTTGTTTTATTCTCTGTATGGTCTTGGGCATGGCCCTGCTCCCAGAAAGGAATATTTTACAAAAATTCTTGGGATGTATGCCATAAGCCATTCTACTCCACAGCAAAGCATGCACTCATGGACATTACTTCTATTCTCTCATGGGGCATAGAAGCAATTTCCATCAAGTACTTACAAAACCCAAGGAAAATACACTCAAGTTTAAGGTAACTGTGAGAGATGCTGGTTATTACATTTAAAATTGCCACTTACACTGAGGTATAAATGCTCAAAGTGGGATTCAGCTAGAAAAAAACCCCACAACATGAATTTTTTATCTAAGTATGTATACATCACATATATAAACCAAACACAGTTCTTTTATATCTATATGAAGTAAAAAGAAAGGCTAAAGTTGTACTTGCATAAAAAAAATTAGCCATTGGACAACAGCCTTACTGGATAGAGGAGCTGTTCAAAATTCTGTCAAATATCAGAGATAATAGAAGGTTGATAGAGCTGAAGGATCAAAGATTTACTAGAAACCTAAGAAACAAATCCTTCTCGCCTGCTTTGCAATTTGAGAGGTACTGCCAGTATCCTGATCAGTGCTTTCACTTAGGGAAGGCAATGACAGTGGACTGTGCTGTATTTGTTCCTATGAATAGACAGAAAAGGAAAGTTGGCATCCATTCTTTCAGTTTGCAATCCCAAGTTATTACTAAACTTGGAAAAGTGAGAGAATATAATTTTTAAAACTTCAGCTTCTGCTAGAACTGATGAATTCATTCAGTAGAACTAATTCTGTGTGGTGTGGTAGCTCAGAGCACTGCAAAGAATTAAGGAGTAAGCAAGCTGCATGTGTCTCTTTGAATGAAAAGAGGATAAGATGGTCTTTTTAACTAATCTAGGCTGTGTATTGAACTCAGCTAAATAGTGTACATGACCCCAAAACTTCCAGAGAGAATTGCAGGACAATTTCTAATTGTGAGGACAATTTCTGACTTCTGTTCTATTATTTGAAGGCCCAAGTGACTGTGAACCAACCTCAGATCCAGGAAAAACTGTAGGAGAGACTCCTGGTAACTGGTATTCTGAATTGTCCTTTAGGAAGTTGTCCTTTGGGTGCTGCATATGGGTGTAGGAGTCACTGTGGGGTTTTTATTTAATTTGTGACAACATGTGAGAGGGATTTCGGACAGTTGCAGTAATATGGAGTGTTCATACTTGCTGCCTTTGAAGTAATGGGTGAATGTTATTCTTTGGGTGTTCTTGTAATCTTAAAAATCTTACATGTCGCTGGTGTAGCAGTGCATGTTTTGGTATATCTGCTCTGGTTGGTTGGGACAACTAAAATCTTTCTGACAAAGCCCAAGAGAATGTAGAACAGTGCACTCTTCTTTTGGCAGCCTCAGAGCTGGCAACACAGAAGACAAATAGAGGTTTTCATATTTTATCTTAGTAATTACATGCTTCAGAGGCCACAGGACTGTATTTAATGGCTTTAAGTACACTGTGGAAATAAGGAAGAGGAAAGTGGTATTGGAAGGATTCCTAAATTGAAGAAGCTTTAGCCCACCTTTTAGCCTATGTATCTTTTATCTTTCAGCTTGTCCAGACTGATGTTTTTCAGCTTCTCACAAGGTTGTTCCTGCAGTTCTGAGGTAGCCCTTCTGTTTGCATACCAAAATTGAGTTTGTCTACTGTGGCAAAAGTAGTAAAATATGAAGCTAACCTAATAAGGTGTATAATGGTAACCCACGTATGTTCAGCTGCCACTGTGAATGAATGTTTCCTCATTCTCCAGTCCACCAAGTATTTGAGGCAACAGATGTTTTCCTTTCTTGATAATTTGTTAAAAGTAAGGGCTTTGTCCACTTAAGGGAGATGTGAGATGGTGTGTGCATGAGAGAATTGTGTGAAGTCGGTAAACTTGTTTCAAAAGTGTATTAGTTAAATTAATGCAACAACGTCCTGATGCAGACAAAGATGCTTCAGTTTGCAAGATCTGTGGTTTTGCTTAGCTGATTTCAGATATATTGTTTAAAGGGCAGTCATGCAGAAGGAATTTTAACTGTACGCGTTCCTGAACAGACTGAATTCAATTGTTTTCATGCATGTAGCAGATTTGACACTTATTGTTACTAGAGAGCATTTATTTCCTTATGAAAGAAACAGTTAACTCATTTTAGCTGGGAATGGAATTAAGTAGCTGGCAATTTATGTATTAAAAACTTTAGTCTGTACCTGAGAAAAATACGTAAGAGTATGATAGTATATCTTGTGTTGGGGTTAATCTCTTTCAACTCAGTCTCTCAGAATTAAAACCTGGAAGGCATAAAATACTATTAGAATGAGATGTGATTATAAACTCCAATATTGAGCTGAGTGATTTAGTAACAGCTTGAGGTACTCCTTTTGCCCTAAAACCTGGATATAAGAGCTTCTTTTGTAATGAAACCTGAAACTAGAAGATGCTTGTATGTTTTGTGCTTCATTAACCTCTGTAGCCTGTGGTAATTGTGGAAAATATCTCAAACACTTTTCCAGTTTGAGTGAATTTCAATAAAGCCACTTCCTGAGTTTACTAGTGGGGATATATTGTTTTCACTAAAGATCAGCATCAGGGTTGTGTAGATTCACAACCTGGGATTTCTTCTGGAGCTGCTAATAGTAAGTCATTTACATAGTGAAGATGGTCACAATTTTTTTCTTCTGTCAGTCATTTAAAGAAGGTGGCACAGTTTGTGATGTGGGCCTTGTTACCTTCTCGACAACTGTATTATCCTTCAAGGAAGGTCTGAAACCTTTTAAATCCATGTTAAGTGAATTTGCCTGGGAGGTGAGGGTCATGGTGCTTTGCTGTTCTGTGAAAGATAAAACAGCACAAGAGGTTCATGTAGATAAGCACTTCATTTTGACAGACCTAATGTGGTGAGGAATTAGTCAGCATCTTCCTCCAAGCTTGTTTTTATTTGCTGGAATACTGGAAGTGACCACCAAATGTTAGTAATGATAAAAACACTAGATTTGCCAAATTAAAGTCTAACTGAAGTTTGGCAGCTTCCCGCACTTCTCTGCCCTCCTTGGATAACTGTAATTACAACTCCCCCCTCTTTTGTTGGTATTCTCCTTGCTCCTGTTCACCTCTTCTCACTTCATTAATGGGCTGCTGTATTTTTTTGTTACTGAGCTACTGGCCTATGACTACATTCCTTTTTCTTTAGCCTACTCCTAACCATTGCCATGGATACAAACTTAGCTGAATTAAGTACTGACAACATGTTCACAAAGAATAATGACCCACTGATGTGTGAGACAAAGCATAGTAGAAGTCAAAGTGATTGTCCTAATAGGTTTTATTGAATACTAAGCAGGATATTGGGAGGTTCTTGGAGGGACACCTTTCTAGTACAGCAGAGTTGTGTTGCCACATCCAACTTTCTCTTACAAACTGCTGTGCTCAGCATTCTCTTCTGACCTTGTCAAATTGTTTTGTTCTTAGTTTAGTGTCAAATGCAAACCTAAATTACACATATGAAGACGGCTACTTAGCGTTTTCAAAAAGCCTTCTTTTATCACCATGACTTAGCCATACTAATTAATATATCTACTGAGAAAGTATTTTGGGGTGAAAAAAAATGCTGAGCATAGAAGCCCCATATTTAATATTTAATGTTAAAACCAGTTCAGCAAAAAAACAGCACCATGTTTCTAACCTGTCTGGTACATTCAGTTTAGCATTTTGGCTTGGTTAGCTCAGTGTGCTATGGGGTGAGTAGCTCTGGTGCCCAGCAATGCCTCTGTGGAGCTGCTGTTCCTAGAAGGGTGCACTGGATTTGGCTGCTGCAGTGTGTGGACAGATGTCCTGGTGTGTCCCATCCACCCTACTGTGAGCTGAGGCAGCTCCTAAGTGAAGGGAACCCAGGCAGCTTCTCACCATGGTAGTTCTCAAAGCCCTCATTCGTGAGAAGGTGACGGGATTATGGGTGATTTACTGCAAATCAGGGGCACTGTGTAAACTACAACTGTGCAGACTTCTGCCTCAGCCAAACCTACATGTCTTGGTTCTTCATTTCTGACTGTTGTAGTTGGAGGAAACCTGGCTCAGTCCTCTCTGCCCTGGGAAAATTTCTTTTGACACCCATGAAACTTGGCTGAGTTATCGATGTTTCTGACCAAAGGGCTGCCAGCCCTGTGCTGAGAGGGGCATTTCTCGTGCTGTGCCCAGGTCTCTACAGCAGGCTCGTGCTCCTGGAAGGTGGCACATCCTCTGTCTTCCCAGGAATCTTCATGAGATTCAGCCAGTCCTAGAGGAGTGTAACCTACAGTTAAGTGACAGATATCTCAGACACTGCACTGCCTGCCACACTAAATCACACTAAATGAAGATCTTACTTATGTTGTGTTGAAACTAGTCATGATTTTTAAGTGCTCAGGACTCTCAATACAGCCTTGCTCATCTTAGATATAGTTTGTAATTATATCAAAGATTCCACATTCAGGAATGATTGTGGCAGATTAGAGCTGGTTATGCTGATACTCAGAATTGCACCTGTCCCTATCCCTGGTGCTGCAGTGCCCTGGATGCTGTGTCCTGGTACGTCACCCTGGTTGAACCATGTGATTGTGTGTTTGGAACCTGACAGAGTTCACGGATGGCATTTACTCTTTTAAGCCTTTCTAGCATCAAACACTTGAGAACTGTGGATAAGATACAAAAATGGAGTGCAGAGATAATTAAGGAAAAGAATATTAATGTCAGTTTTAGCTATTTACCAGAATTGCTGTTTCAAGTCTAATTTGTCTGTTTCCTTCTTTAGTGTGGTGAGTCGTGGTGTAACATCTAGTTTCAATTAACATTTCCTTCTCTCTCCCTCCATTAAATAAAACTTATTACCTGTAAACACAGTTTTCTATGGTACAGGAGAATAAGGAACTTCTTGTGAGGACCTATTAGGCAGCCTGTCAAATTCTCCAAGGATGTTGCTATAAAATGTCATCAAATTTGAACCTTATTTAGGAATTTTATTGTAACGTGTTGCAAAATACCTGAATTAAAGTTATCAGTTCTTTTTGAGGATGAATCCAAGGTTCACTGTTTTCCAAGATCAATCTCTAAGACATGCTGTGTTGTTTCAGATCCAAAAATTATTTTGCTTATCAACAAAAGCAATCATCTGAAAATGAAGTAGGACAGATGGAAAGTAGGACAGGGAATGGGATGTATCACAGGCTACCAATGCCCTATAATGACTTAACCAGAACCACTCTCAGCACTGCATTACTGTGGTGGTTTGGGTTTGTAGTACAGAGCTGCCACCACTAAACTTAAGGACTGGTTTAAGGAAATTCAGCTCCTAAATTCTCTGAGTGTGATTTATTCACGTGCAAATATTTCCTCAATATTATATAGTGATATTGACTGCTGTGATAATCTCTTTAAGGGAAAAAACTGCTTTCAACTTTTGTCATTTAAAAAAAAAAAAAAAAGGCATTTGCCCTGCTTATTTTGAGTGATGCTGAGAGCTGGGCATTGCAATGAGTCCTTATTTCCCTTGAGGCATTCAGAAGCCTGGTTAAGAATACACAGCCATTAATCTTTCAGTCTGTATAGGACTGATCAGTTGATTGTCTGCCTGTGTAAACATTTGCATTTTGAGAATATTGAGTGCTCTTTATCAGTAACAAATCACATATTGCCATCAGCTAGAGAAGTATCAGTGTTGTCATCCAAGCAGACCACCCACTGCTTTGGCTTTTATGATTTCTTTGTCAGATATTTGCATAGTAGAAGATATTATAATGAGGATCTACTTTGAAGAGAAGGAATTTTACTATTTGTGCAGATCTCTGGAGCCTTGGTATACTCTTTATTAGATGTGGAGCTTAAAACATCTGTGTTTAAACTGATCAACTGGCATTACTCCTGGGGGAATAAAGCTATTTTCTTATTCCTGATTTTAACCTTTCATAAGCCAGTTGAACATACTGCTTGGAAATGGAACATGTGTGCCTTTCTCAACCCTTCTGTCTCAGACAGCCCAATTAAAGTGAAATGTGAGGGGTGATTGCTCCAGATGATATGCTGATCCAAAATTAAACAGCTAAAAATATTGAGTAGCTTCATTATAGCAGGGTCCCATATGCTTTTCACAGCTAATAAGGGATGGTTTAAATAACAAAATTCAGGAAATAATGAAGTTGGTAAATGTTTTGAGGCACCCAGAGTGAGACTTCTCATACCCCAGTAAGGCTGTTGTATGAAACAGGCCATGGCAGATCTTCACAGATCACCATGTAAACCCCAGCGGGGAAATATGGACTGACTTCCAAACCCACAGCAACTGCCTTCCCCAAACAAAGGGGCTATGTGTAAATCCTTTATTCTTCCACCACGGGAGGATTTGGAGAAGTTGCTTGAAGCTTTCATGTTCCCCCGAGACTTTTGTGTCTGTAGTTTTAAAACTACTTTGAGCTTGTGGTGCAGATGCTTTTTCAGGACACGCTCCTTCCCTGTTTGCTCTTGCTGGCCTTGTTTCTGCAGCTGCTGCTGCCATTTTGCAAAGAGAACAGAATATATGGCAGGAGAAGGAGTGTTGCATCAAGTGCCTTGGATTACCTCTGCAATTAAACAAAATCTCAGTCAATTTAAGTGTCTCTTGTGATGGCATTTGTGTGGTAAAGGGAGACAAGGCTCCCTTGCCTTGGAAAAGGGAACCAGCACGGAAAGGTTTGCTGCAGTGTGAAGGACTAATCAGTTAAGTACAGTCTGTGTCATAAATCTGTCTTCTCTGAGCACTCCAGAGTTACTTTTTCCATGGATAGTTGTCTCCTTTAAAAACTAGATTTATTTGTTTGTGTTTGCAGCCTGCTTGAATTACAAAGCAAATGGAGGCTTAGATTATGATATGTCTGGTGCTTTTCACCTGTAGTACCGACCCACTTCCTTGGTTACTCATGTCATTATTCCACCCACTTCCAATTCCCAGGTACTTATAACTACTGAATAAATATAGGTCTTAAAAGGGAGTAGAAAATGCCAATTTTTGGTATTTTCTCCACGTGCCCAGTATTCAGCTCATGGAATAATGTTGAAACCTTGGAGTTAAATTTTGTCCTGTTGGTAGAGAAGGAAGGGGTTGGAATGGGGTGTAATGTATCCATGAAAAGATGTAAGAAACCTTTATATTAATTGCAGTTATTCCTGACTTTGGGCCAAACATTTCAAGTGTTTATTGCAAATTTTGCATGTGGCCTTTAGAGCAATAAACTGCTAATAAGTTGTCTTTTAAAACAAAGATCTTTTCACCGACAGTCTAAACTTCATCCTTAAAATTACTGAATTCACATTGGTGGCAGCAGCTCAGCTCAGTTGGACGTGACCTACTTGAAATTAATACTTTTAAGTTAAGTACAAGCCTGCATTTAGTATCACAGTGCATCTCTCCAGATGTTTGCCAGAATATGTTGATGAGACTACAGCCTAGGGCAGGAGAGGCTGCAGCTGCACCTCGAACTGGAGAGGCTCCTGTGAGCAACTCATGCAAAAGTTTTCTCTATTAGCATCTCTCTTAAAATGTGCCTTAAGGAGGGTCTATCAAATTTCAGGTAATGTTTTTAAAGATGCTTCACTGTGAAACAGCTGCAGTTCCTAAGGTGTTTGCTGATTACTTATTGATGCTCTGTCCCGATGTGTACAAACAGCTCCACTGTTCTTTGAAGCGTGTCAGTAAAAGAAACACAAGGCTTTCCAATTTGGCTCTATAAGGCAGCGTTTTTAAGGATGAATAGGCACAAAGGAGAGACATTTACAAGGATTTAAGGAGTGTTAAGTAGACTTATCAGCTTTATTAATTGTAAAGTTGAAAGGACAGTTAAAAATTGGTCAACTGATTCAGTCAGCAGAGTTAGAGATACGAGGAATAGGCAGTGAGAGGGAAAACACAACTTTCTTCCAGATGCCTTTTAACAGCTCCTCAGTGATGTGGCAGCATCCCAAGCCTTCCTTCAGCCACAAGAGCTATTTATACCAAGTTACACTCTTCATAGTTTTCAATTTTTTGTGGTCTCTAGAAAAGCCAGAGATTGTTGCTACTACGTGTTCCCTACGTGGGCTTTCAGTGAAATTGCGTGTCTTGACACAGCCCACTGCTTTTTCCTTTGCCCAGTACTTTAAATCCTCTCTGTCCCAAAAGAAATGCAAGGCCCAAAGGTCGATGTGAATGAGATATTGAAGGAAAGATCTTAGGAATGCTCTTTGTCCCTTGCCCAGGTTCACTTCCAGCTGGTTGTCTCCCATTGATGAGTTATACTTGCTGTCTCAGGCACAAAATATCAGGGCATTTATGTTATACTGTAGGGAATTACAGAGGGACTATACTGAGGGTCAGGAAAAGGGCTACAGAACAGAAAAGAGAATAGAATTTCCTGTGAAAATTGTGATTCTTATCAGTACAATAGAGTCAATACAAATGTTTGGGAGCAGAGCTGTTGATTTGCTCTGGCGTTTTCTGTGTTTCATACTGGTTAGAACGTTTCATTCAGTGTAACCCTAATTCCTCAAAACTGTGTGGGGCAGTAACAAATAATCTTCCCAGCCCACTGTGCAGGTAACTTGCCCGTGCCACCTCTCCCATATAAAGGCATTTTTTGTCTTACGAGCTGATAATCTGCAACGCTAAAGCTTTCCAAACACGACTTTGTGTATGGTAATAGCTGTTTATTACAGCTGATGTAGAGAGGGAGATCAGGGAATGCTGTGACACAATAAGCCAGCCAGCAGGTGAGGAATTCATGCCTGTGCTGTTCAAAGTACTTTCAGATTGAATTTTCTCTCTTGGGAAAAATTTGAAAATGTCTTGTGCTTAAACACAAGCCTCTTCATCATGAGTTTGCATTTTCTTTTTTGGTTTCCCTGGCTACTGATTAAAATGCATGTTTTGAAAAGGTTTCCAGATAAAAGATACTGTTCTTTTGTTTGCTCATACAATGAATCAAAATTTGTAATTTTTGCATTATCATAATTGCTCTACCTGAAAGGAGTGTGACAGATGACAATTCATATACTTTGCTCATCAAAAGGAGCGTAACCCATTGGATGAAAAAAAAATCCCTGTATTGGATTATAAATAACACCACTGATAACAAGCATAGAAAGTTACAAGATAAGTGAATTTTTTTTGGTAAATATTCCTGCTTTCTACCTTTCGGGTATTACATACTGTGGGCAGCTTCTTTGGTGAAACAGCAACTTCGCACTTGTGTTGTACAGATCACAAATATTGACAGGCTGCATTCAGGACAGGAGCTGAGCTGATGTGACTTGCTCTGACATCTGTATATAAAATGCCCACCGCTGATACAAAGCCCTGTAATTACAGAAAAGCTGAAAATCAGGTGCCAAATTTGTTCCTGTGTGTTGTGGTCAGCCGAGTTACACAAGGGGTGAATTTAGACAAGGCCTTTTGTTGTCATAAGTAGCTGCTGGTGTCAGAATTGGACCAGAAGTGTCACCTTCTGTTGTCAGCATTCTGCTGCTGTTTGCAAAAGTTTATGTGAAGCCTGAGCTTGCCTTGTGTCTGTATTCCAGCCATGGCACTCTTGCCTGGGAAGGAAAGGCAGTTGCTTCACGTGCATCGTTGTGCCCGTTTCCATCTACAGTTTATTCTGTGATCCCTGCCTGCCCCTTGTAAAAATACACTGTAAAACACAACATTTAATTTTCCTGTTCTCAAAATTCCCGCAAGTCTGTAAGAGTCAGAATTTTTTTGAAAGCTTTTTTCCCCTCAGACTTTTCGATTATCTGAGTAATTTATGGGTGAGACAAACTTACTGGGGAGTGTCTGCTACCACAGTAACCATACCTCAGGAAATAAGAGCACCTCTTAGTTACTCTGCATACTCTTTTATGTTTCTTATGATGGAGTCTGCTGAATGATTCTTACAGCTCACATGTTATTAGCTTTGGCCTGCTGTGCAGTGAGAGTCAAAAGCTGTAACCTTGATGTGGGAGAGCTATTACTCTGCACCTTGCACTCTGGCCTCTTATCAGTTGATTCAATCTGCAACCTGTTATTTTTGATGGATGGAACTGCTGAGGGTGAAGGCTGACCTTGAATAAGTGCACCAAGACCAAAGATGTCATGATGTAAGGTTTGTGCCTTAGCTACAATTATCAAATTTATGTAACTTTATATGGCTTTCTTTCTGATCTTCGCTGCAGACCAACCTACTTGTGCTAATGCTGCAGAGGATAGAGAAATTCTCTGGAAAATTGATATAACAAGTACCCTCTCTGGCCTAAAGGGCTCTAGGTTTTTTTTTTTTATCATTTAAGACTAGTGTAGAAATAATTTTATATGAGGATGATGATCTCTAACTTTCACATTCCAAAGAAAGGGAAGAGAGGAGAGAAACCAAAGGAGAAATACAAGTGGGTTGTGACACAGCATCTCTATGGCCCAGTGATGAACACATAATGGAAAGGACATGTTCCTTGCTGCACTATTGCTGCACAATGTTACCTTATTGACAGCAGTGATTTCCCTTGCCCACTGTGTCAAGAAATGCCCCATTCAAGAAAATAATTAAATAAAATATATTAACAGTGGAGATTTAGTGTCTGGGTTGTATCTCATAATATTTTTGACAGTACTCAGCAATCAATTCAGCAAGTCATGTCTCAAGGGGCTTTTCTTTTGTGATTAAACTTAAGTTGCAGTCCAGCTGCTACAGAACTGAGGGATATTTTATACAGATTAGAAATGGCTTTTTCATTTTTAATGTGTGTGGCTTGTGTGTATCTTTGCTTCAAAATCAATTATTTGTCACATGGGAAGTGGTTCACTACCAGCAAGGATTAGAACTGGTTTAGCTTTGTATTTTGTGGTTGGTGGCTGCATCACCTTCTATCTTAAAAGAATGGGGGGAAAAAAGGCAAAACCGGTTTTTTTTTTACTTGAGTTTTCTGTTTAAGCACGTATAAGAATACTTTGCTATAGTATCCATCCAAGAGACAGCAGAACTTTGGGTGGATAAATGAGAAAATACTGCAATAAAGGCACTTCTGTTGAGCTGCACAGGCTGATACTCTTCTATTGTTTTTTTTATTTTTAAAATATTTGCGGTAGCTCTTATTTTGCTACTTAAGAAAAAAGCATTGGGAGTTGCTTACAAGTTTAGTGGTATTTTTTTCCACTAGCAACTGGTGAGACACTGTAACAGAGAAAGAAATGCTCTTGGTTTTTTTCATATAAACTCTGATACAGAAGAACAGGGGAAATATCTCTGAGTTAAGGGATCATAAACTCAGTTCCCCCTCTGCCTGGAGGGAAGTGGCTTTCTGTTAAAAACAGAAAAAAAAAATAAAAAAGAGTAACTTAATATGAAAATAGGAAACTTCTAGTAAATGTTTGGTAAGTCTCCAAGAGGAAGCAATGGAGTAGTTTATTGTTTAAAACATGGTTGAGAAAGTTTCCTGTCTAGCCCTTATTCAATACCTAAGGGTAAAAGCTTGTGTATTCCTTACAGCATTGTTATATATGTAAGACAGGTACATTGAAAGCTAAGTGAAAGTCTAAAATCTCCTGTTCTTCTCCCAAAAGACAGGATGTGGAAGTTTCCTTTCCTGAGGTGGTGAAGAAATATTCAGTAGACATTCTGTCTGTACCTCTAGTCAATTAAATGCTTAAATTGCTGTGTGCTCCTCATATTTTATGTTTCATAAAATCAATTTAACAACTTACTGCTGATGTTCTTGTCATGGGAGGCTGTAGATCTTCTTTTAAAGCACAGAAGATGCTGTGGAACAAGTAGGCAGGTGACTGGGAAAGTTCTCTGGGACTGTTCACTGCCCTAATTTATGTGTGCTCCTGTGGTACAGTGCAAGTGAAACTGGGGAGCAGCAAGTTCTTTCTTGCATCTCATTTTACTTTTTGTGCTCTCACAGTGTGTTTTTCAGATTCTGCAGCATTTTAAACACCAGAAATATGATGTATCCCAGTTATGCTGTGAGCAGGAATTAATCCCCCTAAAGCACTGCTAACTGATCTGTAGGCTGGAAGTTGTTCAATCCCTTCTTAAGATGTATTTACAGAAACCTGAGAAACTCCTCATGATGGGTTTAAAATCAGAGGAAGCATCAGATTAATTCTCAATTTGTTGAGTGCTAGTCAGGTTGAACAAACAGAAATCTATAATTTATTACTTGAATAGGAAGAAATTATATTCATCTGAAGTCAACATGATTTCAAGAGCTTTCTCAGTAAACTTTTGTAATTGAAAATTACTGCCTTGAGAAGAACAAAACTTTGACAGAAGCACATGCTTTTCTTTCCACCTTAGCCAGAATTTCTGGTCAGAACACCACTGCATGTGATTTATAGCAGCATGAAAATTTGTGTATTAAGAACATGGCCTTTTTTTTTTTTTGTATGTTGTACATCTTGACTAAAGGAGGTATACTTGAGTAAGAAGGCAAACATGGGGAGCAATGATGACAGAGCTTTGCTGAATTTTACCACATCTATTAGTAAAACTCAGCCCCCTATATATTTATGTCTGTAGTCATTCATGTTTCATATTTGTTATATTGGCCCACAGAAGTCCCAACTTTGCAAGAGTTATTTGTTTTACAATTGTTTTACATTTGTAAGTGTATAACTGCTGATCTCTTTTGCACAAATGATTTGTAATATATGAGAAAGGTAATTTTTATTTTTTGATCTTTCAGCTACAAAGTCAAAAACACATTCTGTATTTTAATGATCATAAAGAGTGAGCAGGAAAGCTATAAAGTCTATAGATTTTTGAAAAATGTACAAAGTAACCAAGGGAAGGATGCAATAAACCCAGAAATAAACACCTGGGATTGCTCATTATATGGGTGTAGCTATAAAACATGCTGGTTCCCACCTCTGTAATATAATTTCAGTATTTTGAGAATATTCTGACAAATGTGAAAAATACAAAATGTTTTTTTCATTATCTTTAACCTCTTCTGTCAGGATGACAAAATGCTTTCCAAACTGTGGAGCATGCCTTCGATGTTGAGTCCCCCTGCACTGGCAGGTAACTCCTCCTGCAGTGAAATGCTGGTGGATGTGCAGAGAAGTGCCAGGGAAAGAATTGTCAGAACGAATCCAAACTCCTGGCTAAAACTTGGGAAGGCCAAATACAGATCCTGGAATATAGCCGGGAAACAAACTGTCTTGTTTGATGCTTTAGAAACAAAATGCTCTTGACCAAGAATGGTCAGAATATGGTTGTTTTTTGTCTGAAAAACACCTTTTGCAGCACAGTGACCAGCAAGGGCAAAATGAATTTGCACTGTCTCAGATGAGTGCTGGCTCTGCTTTTCCTGGCATTCCAGTAACAGAAATTTCATGTCCAAATACTGTTAAAGCCTGAAACATCTTTGTTTAAGAGTTGGCAACTGTAGGTCACTTCTGTATTGGCCATCATACAAGTTACTTACTGCAGGTGGGACACAGTTTAGCCCATGGTGAAACAGAGAATATTTTTACATCTTTGCATAGTCCATCAAAAGTTTTGTCAATGGTTTCCTTGCATAAAACTTCAAAATTTTTATTCTTAATGTCAAAAGTACCACCTCCTTATCTAAGCCCCAGCCTGAGTCTGTCCTGTCTTCTTAATAAGCCTCTGTATTTTTTCTTGGAGTTGAAAGCATGTTCTTTAATCAGCAATGCTGCAGTTCAGAATTACAAGAACATGAAAGAAGTTGCAGGGGAGACCAATGTATCTCAGGTTCAACATTATTTGTGCTAAACTTGTGCAATTTTCCATCTCCTTTTAACCTGGACTTTGTATTAAATTATATATGGTTTTAATGTGTGGCTGCCTTTCAGAGCATGTCAGCTAAAGGATTTAAGGTGAAAGGTGAGATCTATTTTATACATTAGTATGTGTATCACTTTCCTTAAGTATTAAGATACCATTCAGAGCTTTGGCTACTTTCTGTGCTCTATTCATTCTACAGAACTCCTGCAAGAAAAGAGAAATAATGAAGGGTTTAAAGTTTTGTATGAAGGAGTATATGGATAGACGTTTCATTTATTAAAAGATTTCAGTTGAGAGATCTGAATAAAGCTGAGGTGTTTAAACTCAATCATTACCTTTGTTCTTTCTAGCAATTAAATCCTTCATCTTCCACAAAGACTCTGTTTTAAATTACTGAGCTCTGAAAACGATCCCTCCCAAACTCACAAACACCCCTGAACTTGCAGACTGGGAAAGTATCTGAATCTGAGAGGTGGATTTTAGGTTGGTGAGTCTGTCTTTTGGCACACAGTGGCTAAAGAGTGGAATGATTAAAAATGGTGAGAGAATAAGACCTTACAAGAGCTCTGTTTTCTCCTCTTCCTTGGCCTGTTTACAGCTTGCTTGAAGCACCTTGTACAGGTTCCTTGTGCCAGCTTTCCTAACCTGACAAACCTGACAGAGGGTCGATTACCATCTAAATCAACTCGTTTAAAATTCAATGCATGTGTACCCCACTGGAGCTGTAGCTTCAGTCCCGTTGGAATCTGGGGATAAATCACAATTCAGTAATTGTCGTGCTACAATCCAGAAATGATAGAGCAGGATAAAACTGCTGGGTTGTGGGAGCAATTTCCACCCCTGTCAGAAAGTCTGGGAAAAGGGAAATTTGGTGAAATGGGAGAAGGTGTTGGTAGGAGAAGTCCATGGTGGTGAGACCTCTTTTCTTTTTTTTTTTTAGCTCAATATGCTGAAGTCAACCTCAGCCTCTGACCCATATATGTATGTTTTATTGATAAAGATATGTTGACCACATGCACACATTATTCCTGATTTATTACAGATGCGATCATTTGGTAATTTTTTTTTCTGGGAAAACAAGCACAGTAAAACCCAGTAAATCTGAATGAAAGATTTCAGAATAAGGTTGATCTGTTAATGCTGTAGCTTGCTGCAAGGTTGAAATAGTCTTCAAAAAATGGTTGAATCCAAGATTTGAATCAGAATCCAGCTCTGACTTTCTTACCTCTGCCTATTCTGCTGGCTGAAACAAATTAACTGGATTTTTCTTTTGAAGGAGAATGTGAAAGGAAGAAAAAAGAAAGGAAATTAATTAGCAAAGAACTCAGAATCCACAGTTTTATTTTACAATTTTGGCTCATTGTGATGCTCTTTATATCTTCTCCTTATCCCGAGTTACCCATAAAATAATCTGATTTTTTGTGCTTGGAAACAGAAACCTTGACTTGTCTTTTGGGTTACCTGGGCTAATTCCATGGATTTTTATGAAAACCTTTCTAAAGAAAAAAATCAGTTGAAATGATCAACAATTTTCATGTAGAAGAGCCTGACATGTAGCAATATTTCCCATCTTACTCATATCCTCTGCCTTATAATTTTGTCTTGTGCTGTTTGCAGTGTCAGATGTGGGTTTTTTCTATTTAAAACTGTTGCCTGGAAACTTGGAGCCTAATATAATTTCTTCCCCCCAACTTTAGTTTAACAGTAAACTGGAGCTTGAAACATTTTGTGATATGACTTCATTATAAAATCCTAGAAATGTCTTATTTTCTCTAATTTCCTTGCTGAAGAAATTTTTTGCCATTCCGTGGTATGTAACACCATAAACACAGTTTGTAATCCTAGATTTTGAGGAAGGTTTCTCTCTCTCAGTTCATGAACAATGAGAGTTCAGCTATCCAGAGAAAATACTTACACTCTGCTTTTTCAATGTATATGGTTGTGTAAGTAAAATTTTATCAGGTAGTAATTCAGTGACTAATTTCTAAAAGCCATTAAAAGCTCTTTGGAAACTTGTGGAATTTCACTGCTGTAAAAACATAAAGCTCCTGAAAGCCCCACTTGGTGATTTCCATTAGATAACAACTTCACTTCTTTTAGTATGTAGCCTGTGGTTAATGACTGGTGTTTTAGAGCGTGAATGAATTTGAGTGATCACTGCAAGAATAAGCAGCTTGCCTAAATTAATATGTTTCAATCAGCTTTTGCTGCAGATCTGTGTGTGCCACGTCGCCCTTCACGCTTGCTTCTCTCTTTTAATTGTTCTCACGACGCCTCACACGAGGAGACAGATTTTGTAAATAACATTTAAGGTTTCAATTATCATCTGCAGTTCAGTATAGGTGGGAATGTTAAGTGCAAGGGTAAAGCTGAACAGAGTGAGGTGGTGCATGTGAATAAATAGATGGCATTCACCAGATTTGGAATTAACATTTTTTTCTGTGGCAGAACAGAGTACCATTATTTTTTGTGAAGGGTTTTTCCCTGGCCTGGCTGCAGCCATTAGATGAGCTTGAAGGGTCATCCTGAAATGCCTTTGAGGACTTGGATGCTTAAAGTCTGCTGAAGTGGCACTGGAGATGCACGTTGCTAGGACTGTGATTTAGAAATCCTTAATCCTGAGATACAGGTTACTGTCCCTTTGCTTTCAAGCAGAAGTTCTCTGTTGAGTGTAAAAAAGAAAACAACGCTCTCTACTTTCCTAAACTGCTTTTTTTCCAAGTCACAGATCCTTTCCCAAAAATATTTCAACCTAACAGATTTTTCGACGAGACATCAAACAATTGGAATGATTGTATCTGAATGAGGGATAAAACGTTTGAAACCAAGCATTGAGACTGGTTTGGGATTTCTGTGGTCCGGGCTTTTCCCCAAGCCCTGCTGGACTTTTGAGTATGACTTTTTGCTTCCAGTGTAGATATGGAGACTCTGCCCAGGCTGAAACCTATAAAGGTTAAAATTTTGAGGAATAATTCTGAGGCACTAGTAAATAATACAATGTATATAATATAATTTGTTGAGTTTGGCAGTTTCTCATACAAAAGGGAACACTGAATTCATTTGTGACTCAGCTTTCACATTAACTGCTTTACTTGGCTTTTCAGCCTGTTGTAATTTGAACCATTAACTCTATCCAGTGCTGCAGTTGCTCTTAAGATTTAATCAGATCTCCTGATCTTGAGATCTTCTGTTTGTCACCCTGCGGATCTCTCACTTTTAGGAAGTCTGGTAAAGTTAGATGCACTAACGTTTCATGATGTCCACTGTCAATGTCACTCATTTTTGAGGTTTTCCTGTCAGCCAGGCTAAATGATATTCCACCATGATTAGTCACTGGGCATACATTCCTGGTTTGTATCCCTAATGTTGAAATGATTTATGAAGTCTTGAAATACTTTCTCTTGCATTATATAAATTGTAGCTTAGGTCCCTCTCTATGGTGATCATGTTCTTTGTATCTTCTGGCTGAGTTTTTAAAGGTCTGAATGAATATATGATATGGTGACAAAAGGCAATAAAAACACAAGAAAGCAAAACTGCATAATTGATAAAAGAAAGCCATTATTAATTAGGATACAATCTTTAAAACTTTCTTGTTACATGCTCTTACTGATCTTCACTTTTCTGTGCAGAAACGAAGAACACAAAGTCAGTGCTTTACTCAGGTTTTCCTATTTCCTACAGTTTGGTTGCACTCCACTGATACTCTTTGTACAACTTTTAAATCTTACTCTGATCTCCCCAAAGTGCTGTTATTCACGTGAGGTCAGAGGCTTCAAGGTAAAACTGCAGCACTGAACTTACTTGAGGTTAGCAGGGACTCAGCCAGACTGTTCCATAATCTGCACCATTTTTCAGGACCGAATTAATAGGAAAAAGCAAGCAAACCATGTGATGAACCATGTGCAGACATGAAGGATTGTTCCCTCTATGCATAGAAGTTAAATCACCGCTGGCTTACCTTGATAATAGAAGGTTATAATTTTAATTAGTTTTTCACCTGTTTGAAGTAATTCAGTGTTCTTACGGTCTGTGTGGCACTGACAAAGGGGATCCTGTTTGTTTGCAGGCAAGTGTTTCTTAAAGAATAGAAAACTTTGAACTTCTGTGAGGCATGACCAGAACTAAATTAAAAAATGTTATCCTATAAATCTAGAATGATTTTCACTCTGGGTAATCCACTATGTGAAACAGATTGCCACTGGGGTTTAGTTTGCAACCTTAGAGAAGCATTTGACATTTACTCAGATGTAGGATGGGATATAAATTAACTTAAAAAATAATTCCCAGCAGCCTTGGAGAGAAGACAAGTCCTTTTAGATTCCTTTCACTCTTTTTCTAAAAGTAAATGCTCCTATTAGCTGATTTTTCAGTTGAATTCAGTTTTTCAGTCAATTAGATGGTGCCTGTATGTTTAATTCTTTGTAAACCAGAAGTTGGTTGCAAAAAGTGCTCCCACTAGTATTCTGCTTTTGCTGACTTTCTCCAGTGTTCTTGTGTGGATGTGTGAGGCTGCAGGCAGGTTAAACAGTTTGCAACAGCACTGGACAGGAACTGCAGAATAAGTCCCCGCTTAAAGTCTCTCTCCCCTGTCAGCTCCCAAATTTAATAATGATGGAATTTGGGAAAGCACTGTGAGCTGCTATCTGCTGCCTATGTGCAAGTGATAAAGTGCATATGCAATAATAAAACACTCTTCAAAATCTGATCTTTGGTCTGTTAACATGCTGAACATGCCTTTTTTTTTACAGCAGTGATTTATAGTCTGGCATAACCATGCAGAATCACTTCATTATATTTGAATAATGAAAAGAGTGCCATCAAGATGGCATGTCTCAGGGGAGCTTTCTGAGGCAATACTTTAAACAAATGACTTTCTAGATAAATTTATTATGAAGTGTGATGAAAGCCATTTTTCTTGGCAGTCTCATCTTGAGAAATCAATGAGGTTTGTTGTTCTGTAGTGTTGTGGTGGGTGTTTTTTTTTTTAATCTCTTACATAAGTAAAGGCTAAGTCCATAGGAACAATGGTTGATATTTTACTGGCACCATGGAAAGGAGATGTAATGTTGTCATGGGCAGATCTAATTCTGTCTGATCATGGCTGCTAAATATTTGTGAACCAAACTTACAACCTAGACCCACTAAATTTATTAGTTGCTTTAAAAAATGATTTTTACAGGTATCCATGAGCGCTCCTTCAGATCTGTTGTACAAAAATGTGGGTTTATGCAATGGAAAAAAAACCCACAACAAAGTTTGCCTAAGACCTGTTCTGTCAAAGGAGTACTCAGCCTTTGTACTGTCAGTTTGCTAAAATGTGTTATGAAAAGTTTACAAAACCACCAAGAAATCATCGATATTACTATTTGTGTAACATTATAAATACCATTTCTATTCCTCTGGCACATTTAGCATCCTTGAACCTCTCCTTTCAATATATAACTTTTGAATGCTAGTAAGACATAAACTGTTTTTTCTCAAATCTGTGCATTTGTTTTGTTGTAGAACAATCAAAGTTGTTCTACAAGCAAATCTTTTGTATTCAGGACGAGTATGTGTTGAACGAAGATGTCTCAAGCTGTTTGTTGGAAATCTGCATTTTGAGCTGTATTTTCACTTTTAGCCTTCATAATGTTATTTGAAAATATTTTTGTGTCTTGAGGTGACCCCTCCTTGACCCTTTTTTGATGGAATACCAATGCAGTAGTAGAATATGATTTTAAGAGGCTGCTGTTTTTAAGAGGTGGAATTATGCCTACTTGACACATAGAAAATTCAGTCTTTTTTCTTTTTTTTTTAACTGCGAAAGTTTCTGTGCTCAAATCCAGATGTAATTGTCTGAAATGCATTAACAAATATGACAGGAAAATCATCTTGATTGCAACTCAGTAGGCCTGGATTTACCTGAAATAACCACTGAGTCTCCTTTAATCACTTCTTTTCTGAACCTTGAAAACAGGGTATTTGCCACCTTTTGTGAAGAGTGTCAAGATCTACAAGCAACAATCACTGAGTAATCGTTATGTATTACTAATATGATGGATAATATTTTCCAGAGATATAAAAAAGGGAGGTACAAAAGGTGCTGGGGAAATGAACTTACTTCTAGAGCTGGAGTTGACCTCTCACCAATGTTAATTTGCAGCTCAGAATGTGGTGGTTGTCAGCCAGTGCCCAGCTGAGAGCAGGAGGTGGCAGAGCTGTTCCTGGAGCTGCCAGGGAGCTCCTGCAGGTAGGAGAGAGCAGACACCTGTATCTGCTCCTTTAACTGTTCCTTGATCCTCCTTACCCAGGCAGATCTCACCAGGTCCCTGAATCAAACCTGCAAACACGTGCTGCATGATAAGACAGAAAAAGCTGGTCACCTACTTTTTTGACGAGATTGTTTGCAAATTGAGCAATTGCAGTTTAAAGAATTTAAAACCTAGTTTTACCCGCAAGGAGTGCGAAGAATTTTCTTCCTCCTTAAGGAAAAAATTTTACATAAAATTTAAACTCAGTAACAACTTCTGTTGGGAAGTTCAGTAGTGAGTTACAGCGAGGTCTAACATGCAGAACCTTAAATAAATGGATTTTCTGCTTGTCCCTGCATTTGAATGTTCTGTATCTTGTTACATTAACTTAAAAGATACTCAGTCATGAGGAATAAGTAACTGCAGTCAGTTTTCTCTTTTTGAATTCCACATTTTCCTACAATAAATGCAAAGCTGGCCATGCTTAATTCCTCCTAATGGGTTAATTGATTCAGCAGTCACCGAGTACCCGACCTGACTTCTGGTTCACTGAGTCACTAAACGTGGTATCGAGATGATGCTTTTATTTCTGTTTCATTGGGTGAGTGCATTTTGATCAGAGCTGTGAAAGATGTGAACTGGTAGCTTTAGGGAGGAGCCCTGCCCTTCACCTCGGGCAGGTGCAGCCCCAGACGGTGCAGGGGGATGTGCTGGGGCTGTGCAAACCCAGCGTGTCCTGGGTGCCTGTGTGTGCTGGGTAAGATGAATCTGCCCTTCACTTTTGTGTTGGACTCTCTATTGAACTAATTCATCATGGGATTTTTGACATCTCGGTAATTACTGCTAGCAAAAACTAGTCATTTTAATGGTAGCAATGTACTGCAAGCACATTTAACTTTGATGGAAACTTCGAATGACTTTGCCTCAACCGCTTGCCTGTTCTTTGTGGGCACTGTTACAGTCAACTGAGGACTTCCAGGGAAGCCTTTGGTGACACTGTTGGCTCCCAGCACCTTCATTGGCTCCATCAGGCCAGGGTGCAATTTCAAGAGGTTATTATTTCCTCCTGCAGCTGACCTTTGTCAGACCAAACACACACAAAAGGGTGTGCAGAGCCTGACTCGTTGGATCTGATTTCCTCTAAGTTCTCATGGCCCTTCAAAAGCTGCTGTGATGATCCCAAATGCCCCAAAATGGAAACGTTTTCTCCCCAGCCAAACCAAAAGGTTCAGCAGCAGCTTTTCTCCCGTCTCTGAAACTGTTCTCATTGTCCAAGCCTCCCTCCCTGTGTATTTGCTGCCTAGAGAAGGCCACTAAGGGGGCGAGACAGCCTTGAGTGGAGATGCTGGGCTCTGACGTACGCTTTTGTTACCTGTGTGAAACACCTCCTGGCGGGAAAAGCAGCTGTCAGTCCTGATGAGATCTTTGTTAGGCACAAGGCAGAACTTGAGGGAGCACTTTCTTTAATGCTGCCTGTAGCATTCACCAGCTTCTGTTTTGTAATTTTGGTGACAATTTGGAGCTTTTCAGTGCTTTAGTAGCCGACAATGAAAAATCTCTCCTTTGTAAGGACAGGTCTTTTTCTGGACTAGCAAAGTGCTCTGAAGAGCTCAGAGCCACTGTCCGTTCAGATAAGGCATGTGTACAGAAGACCTGTTTAAAAAAAAAAGAAAAAAGAAAAAGTCAACTCCTGAGTTAATACAAGCTTTTCTATGGATTTGGAGGGAGAGGAAAGAGTTTAAAAGAACAGCTGAAAGACAGATCATGCTGATGAGTGCCCCCCCAAAATATAAAGAACACAGTTCATGGGCAAATAATAGGGATAACCTGAATTCTCCTTTCTTTCATTCCTGCTCACTAATCTGTTTGTGAACATTTGGATTGAAACAACATCACTAGCCAAATCCATTGAAATGAAATCATGGATTTCTGAAACCATTCAAAAGCAGTTGTCAGTGCTTGACATGAGCTGTATCTGGTTTACAGGGACTTCAACTGTTCTCTGTCACTCAGGTTGGATAAAGGATTTGTTAAGTTTCTCTTGTGGGTATTTCTGTACCCTTAGAGATGTCTGAGATTGTCCTAATAGTTAAATTTCACAAGCTGCTCAGCAGTGATTTTCTAGTAGGGCTCTTCCTTTTGTAACACTTGTCTGAGCCCACTTTAAAGGGTATTTCTTAGGCATTTGCTCAGCTGCCTCCTTCCTTTTCCTGAGCATCTCCACCACTGCAGCCCCTGGTGTGACTGAGCAGGGGACAATACACATGTGAGGTAACTCAGTTTGATGAGAACTTCCAGTCAGTTCATCATCAGACATCAAGTGTTTCCATATCACCAAGAGGAATTCTCACAGTAGTTATGGAAATTGGTTCAGAGAGCTGATTTTTAAGGCATCCAAGAGCAATCAGCATCAAATTGTTAATAATGTCTTTTGGAGTGTTTGAGGCTATATAAATTCTATTGATTTTCTGGCTTTGTGACTCACAATTTAATAATAACTGATATAAGGAGTATTCTGACTGCAAGTTGGAAATGCAGATTGGAATGTGGAGGGAGGAATCTGAGCCTTTTTATTTTATTTAAATATTAAAACATTCTGTCCATACTTCTTTGGCCTTCAGCATAGGTTAAAGGGAGCATTTTGCATATTTTGTTTGATATAAATGCTCAGTGTTACCACTTAAAAGGTTTTTTCCATTTTTTTTTTTTTGCAAGAGATCTACAGTTTTTCCAAGAATTTATTCATTTATGAATTGAAAGGAGTTAAGGGTTTTATCATGGCAAAAATGTATTTCCTCTATTGTACATATTTTAGGCTGGTTGGGGATTTGTTGTTGTTTTGTTTGTTTGGTTGGGTAGTTTTTGTTGTTGTTTTGGTGTGGGTTTTGTTGTTTGGTTTTGTTTTTTTTTTTCTTTTTGTAGAGGTTGGACTATGATTTTGGAAAGAAACTGCTAAATAGTTCATTAGAATGAGGCAGTTGGCTCACTCTGTGTTCCTCCAGTTGGTTAGTAGTGCTCACTACATTGCAGGATTGGTAAGTCCTTTATATAGTGTTTTGTAAAAGATTAGTCTAAAGACACGACTACAAAACCAGATCCAGCAATATATGCAGTTCAGATTTCTGCAGAATGTTTCTTGTGCATTCAGGATGTATTTCAGCTGCAACACACCCAACATGAGAGGCTGAGGACAGATTAACCTTGGCAGTTTGGATTTGAGGTGTAAGGCAGGGATTACAGCTACATGTGTTTGCTGCTCAGGTAGCTGATGGAAAGAGGTTGATGTTCTGAAGCCATAGGATTATGTCTGGTTAATGTTTGATCCCATAGTAAAATGCCTACCCAGACCCCATTCTTCTTGGCTTAAAAATATCAATATTATTTTGGTACTGTTAAAGAATGTGAAGAAAAGGTAGTGGAAAGAGCTCTGCCTGTTGGGGCTTTCAGCTAAGCCATTGTTTAGCAGTTGTTCACATGAATGTCTGCAGCAGAGGGTGGAGGGACTGTTGTGAGGTTCTGCCTGGCTCTGCTTTGCTTTGTGGCTTCAGCTTTCTTCTGTAGAAAAAAAGATGGATGAAAGAAAGAGCGAGGGGGGGGAAAAGGGCACTGGATATAGTACAAAATACAACTGCTGTAGAGCTAAACTGTGCCAAACAGAGCAATGGAAGATGCAAATCTTTTGATTTCAGCACTATAGATGGTCAGGAAAGAGCACAGGGGTGCCTTGGGATGGCTTTCCTTGGTCACTGTTTCCCTGTGGGGACTTCTGAGCTCTGTAAATGGCTTGCTGGTGTCCAGCTGCAGGTGTCTCACAGCAGCTCCTGGTTCCTGGTGTTTGGGAGCTTTAGGAGACCCCTCCCTGTGGTGGGATGAGGTGATGTGTCAAGGGGAGGAGCAGCTTTGCTAAACTGGAGCACTGAGGAACATCACAGAGGAACTGGACCTCATTCAGGTCCAACAGGGCACCACCAGGTTCTGTGGAGTTCCTGAACAGCAGCAGCCTGCCAAGGAGGGGTCTGCTTTGGTTTTAATCATCTTGGGAACTAATGACTAGCTGTGAGGTAGCCATCCTTCTGCTTGAATATAATATTATGCACTTAGCTACACAGAGTTGGGTTTGTTTTCTTGTTCCTAAGGATTTGCAGCTAAGCAAAAAAACAAAGCAAAAAGAACCTGAACTCTTACACCTGTAAAGATAACTGAGGGTTGTGATAGCTGCTGAGAAATCCAAACACATGGATTTTAGAGGGGAGGTTCTGTCAAAGACTGATTTTTTTTTTTTTAAAGCAGAGCCCCTAGTCAGCATTTAATCTGACCTTTTATTGTTATGGCATTTGGCAAGAATGTTACATGAG
Source organism: Chiroxiphia lanceolata (assembly GCF_009829145.1). Lineage (NCBI taxonomy): Eukaryota > Metazoa > Chordata > Aves > Passeriformes > Pipridae > Chiroxiphia > Chiroxiphia lanceolata. Next base: position 16,231,108 of record NC_045647.1, on the reverse strand, counting down.
ATAGTTTGGAAAATGTAATCAGTCTTTTAATATCAAGTAAAGAGAACATGTTCTGAATTATAACAAGCCTGAATTAAATTTTAAGCCCTGGCCAAACAGCCACCTGTGACACTCTGTGAATGAGTTCTAGACAGTGTGATTCACTAAGTTGTGGGGATGCACAGAATGTTGCCTGGAGTATCTCAGGAACTTCTGAATGGGATTTGGGTTTAACCAGCCCTGTGTCCTGCAGGGAAATCTTGATTTTATTATTTTTTTTTTCCCCAGGAAACAACACTAAATTTCTTAGCTTTCATTTCACAGAGTTTCAAAGTGAGGTTTCAGGAATATATTAATCAAACAAGAGCTGTAATTCATGGAATCCTAATGTCAGACAAATTATGTCAGGTGCAGGTTGAGATAATTTGCCGTGTGGCATTTTCCTATTGCATGGGTGTGACTTTAAACTCCTGGTCTGGCTTTAACTCCATAAGACTGTTTGTTGCTATGAATTACTAAACGTATAAGGATTATTAAGCTTGTACACCATCTGTATGTGGGAGTGAAAATGAGCTATTAAAAAGATTGAAAATATGAATGTCTGAAATTAGAATTAGTCACACTCTCTTTGGTTAGATTTGCAAGTCTCCCACTCAGAGAACTGTTAAATACTCACTTTTCATTCTTTAGTTGTCTTTTAAATTATGTCTGTTTCGATGTAATTTTTCTAAGCCTTCATTATTCATTAATTATTTTGTTAGGGATTAACATATTTTAGGTATTGGAGTGTTTGAATTGATTTAATGCTTATTTCCTTTACAGCTGTCCGTTCAGGTGACTGGCAACTCTGAAGCTTTTTTTTTTTTTTGAATTCTGAGCTCAGCAGTTTCAGTGATCTGAAGATGATGTGTACTCAGCAATTTGAAGATGAGTTTCACTTTCAGTGGCCTCACTTGGATGACCAGAAATCCCAGTAAGTTCATAAATTTAGGCTCAAATGTCTTAGGGTGATATTTGCCTTATTTAAATTTAAGGAGATTAAAACAAAGCAAGCATTTCAGAAGCTTATTCTGGGAAACTCGAGCAAATCTGGTGTGTTAAATAATGCGTATTCTGCTTTTTTCCCATTTTTTTCTTTACACCTTATGAGAGTGTTAGTGGAAAAAGCTGAACCCCCAGCACTCCCCAGTCTGCAGCAGATCCGATGGAGTGGCACTGGGAAGGGAGGTGCCATGGTAACTGCAGTCCCCCAGACAGTCAGTGTCAAGCTGTTTAATGGTGAGTGCTATATTTAGGCTTTGGTTTACCCCAGTATGAATAGCAAATGGAAAGTTTGTTTAGTGGTCTCATTTCCTACCACTTCCAACCCAGAAATAACGAGGTGACACAGAGCCCAGTGCTGTGCTGCCTTTGCTGCTCTTCAAACACTGAGGATTGGCCACTGGTAGCCAGGGCTGTCCTTTGGAGCACTTTCCCTCTCTTCCTAGTCCCTGGGGCATCCCTGCAGCAGGTCCAGCTGGGAAAAAAATAGGAAAGTCTTTTCCACGGGAAGATCTGTGATTTGAATCTGTAAGCAAAGCTGAAGTGGAGTGAGGTGGGAAAACATACTGACTGTGCTCTAAAGTGGTACCCAGAGCAGTCTTGCAGGCTGTGAAGGCTAAACAGTGCAACAGATCCTGGCAGCCATAACTTTCACAAAAACTGGTGTGCTTCTCTTTATACCTTTACAAAAACTTTTTAAGTGCCAGAATAGGAAGAGAGGTCTCATTACCAAAGTTTCATTTTGCTTGCTTTAACGCAATTCATGTGTGTGCACACTGACATATGACCATTTGTGCAGAGGGGCATTGCAAGGCAGTACTTGTTACCTTGCCCATTTAAGGTTCAGCCACTAGTAGTCAGACTTTATTGTTAAGCCAAGATGGTGCTGCTTTCAGAAAGAAATAATCACTCTTGGAGCAGGGTTTGAAATGCTCTATACATTAAATGAGCAAACCTGGGCCCATCAGAACTGTTTTAGACTATTGGGAAACTTGTGAAGTCACTAACCAGCACAGCTTGGGTAGGAATAGCTCAAGTGTAAGCTCAGCTCAGAACAGCCCTCTGTCATTCTGTCCTGCAGTTAGGAAGACAAAGAAGCACAATAAGGAGAAACAGATAAATTGGACGTAAAGATTAAATCAATAATAGGGGAAAAACTTTAACAATGTGATTACCTAGATAAAAAGCTGGTCTCAAAAGACCCAAGGCTTGACACATGAAAAATTAATGGGAGAAAGCAGTAGCAAATAGTTTTCTAGGAGTGATGTTGTATTGGCAGGAGGATGGATAAGATATTTACAAAGCATTTAATTAGGTTATGTCCAACAGCATTATGAAGTAGGTGAATGTGTGGATTGATTCACCTGGTTTTGGATCATTTGAACTTTGTACAATAAAGAAGAACAAATTCAGCTGGAACAAAACAGTGACTATGTAGGCAGATTTCATATTCTGTACAAAAAATTCTGGATCAGAATATTGATACTAAATCTCATTATTAATGCATATTTTCTACACTGATGTTATACACTTTACAGGCAAAATAAAAAAAGACTAGTTTGCAGCACAATACCTTGTCAAAAGAACCCAGTCTATTTAATCTTGGAGAAATACGAAGCCATATCTAATAGCTGCTTTTTTTCTTTTGTTTGGTTTTTGTCCAAGTTAACATAAACTAGAGTTGTTTATCTGATTATATCTATGGCCTTGAATTTGTTCCTGTGTTGTATTATATATCTCTGCTTTACAGGTTCAATTGAACTTTCAGTGGTTTACAGCCTTTTTTTCAGTTCTTCAGTCTTCAGAGGACGATGAAAACTTGGTGATAATGTTTTCACATTGAACTTGCAGATCCTAATAATAAATATTTTGGGTTGGTGTTACCTGAAGCTGCCAGTTAGATCATACCACCAGTCAGCTGGTTTCTGTGCAGTGCAACTGTATGATTGCAGCTTGCTGAATTTAAAGCTTCAAGGAGCAAGTAAGTGTTTGCATCACTGCAACCTGGAGTTTTCACTGCAATTCTTTATAGCAGAGCAAGTGTGTTAATTGTTTTACACAGTGTAAGGAATAAAAGGTTCTTTTCAGCAGCTACTGAAGATGTAAAAAGGAACATTTAATGCTCATAATTTTAGTGAAACAGAATAGATCTACCTAAAATAGATTTTAAGGGAGTGATAGGCTACTTCATATGGTGTCACCAGCTACACCAGGAATTGTGGCCCTGGAAGTGATGAATTAAGCAATAAACAACAAGTCTCTGTATATGACATTTCATTTTTGGATAGCTTTGGAAAATAATGTAGAAGCTGCACACAAGTGCATCGATTCTGCTTCCTGGCTTGTGCAGTGACTTATTTCATGACAACACTGGTATATAGAGTCTCTGGCTCATCCTGCACAGTACACAAACCAAAAGAAGAAGTACTTTTTTTCTCTTGGCTAGTCTAGAAGAAAGTAGATCCCTTTAGCTGATGTGCAGTAACTGCTGGGTTATATCTCTATTGGTTTAGCTAATAACTATAGGTCATTGAACTTGTGTGTAATATTTGAACATCTAGAACAAACCCACTCTTCTTTGCTGTTGAAACATTGGAGAAATGGACAGCCTTGGGGCCATGTCTGCCATCCTCCAAGGTGCCTGACATCTTCAGCTCAGTTGCTGGTTACTGATATATTTTTCTCCCCTGTCCTGTCCCCTTCCTTTGTCACATATAAAAGTAACATCTGTCCTAGGCACAAAATTCCAACCAGAGCTGGGTAGAGTGCAAATGAAGTGAAGAAGAGTCTTAAGTAATAAGACTAAGTTCACTTCAGTAAACAACAGAGCAAGCAACATAAACCATTTCCTTATACTAGGGCTCATGTATTTTTGGCTTTGCTAAAAGCTGCTCCTGGGCCTTGTTCCGAGTGTATTGCTGGGACACTGAGTTCTGAATGTTTTCCCAGATCTGCACAGTGGCTCTGTGGGCTTTGCCAATGTGCTGTAAGCAGCTGCTTGAGAATCCACCTGATCCACAGGCTTCAGAGGGCTGCAGAGCCTGAGGATCCTGCTTTCATCAGAACCTTTGGTTATGAGCTGTGTCTATGCGGGGTCATTGCTCTGTTTCTGAGTTTGAGATCCCTCTCTTCTGTGCTACAAAGGTACAGAGTTAAGGGTGCAGAGTTGTTGTGCTTTGAAGTGCTTCTGGAGTTTTGGAAGCCAAGTAAGAGCTTTTAATGCCTCCCAAGATGTAAAGCTCCAGTTCATGCTATGGAAAAGTCTTCTGCTCACAGCAGCTTTTAGTGATGGGCATCACTTCTCTACAGGACCTCAAAACACATGGTAGTTAGAAAAATTGTTGCAGTATTCAGGAAAAAAACAGCTACAGGTACAGATATGGAGAGTAGAGATGTATCACAATATTAACTCTCTTTCTCCATCTGCTCAAGCAAATGTATTTTAAGTAATGTAAACTGTGGCAGCACTGGATGTCAAAATGTTTAAAAACACGTTAATGGTCTTTTAGATGTGACATTTAGGAAGAATTAATAATAATCTTGGAGTTAATTATTTTTAGACATCACAAAAAGTGGCTGGATAAGCAAGAAAAACCTCCTTAGAAGATAAGAAGGTAAGTTTTCTTTCGCTTTTGAATGAGCTTTTTCCTTTGTTCTCCAGTTTTACCCTTTGTTATCCATTATTGCTGCCTTCATGAATATGTGAGGAGCAGTGAAATCTATCAGTACCATCAGAACAGAGGCAGTGCACAGGAGTGTGGGCACAATGCAATTCTCACCACGTCCATCACTATTTGTCTTCGGTGTTGTGACTGAACAAAAGTTATTCTGTCTCTCCCCAGTATGCTAAAAATGTTAATATTGTTTTACCTTGTAGCTGACTGATCAGTGTCCCTGTATCTATTTATACGTGGTTTAATAATGTAAGAATTCTGTACAATTAAATTGCAATAGTATTTTGCAGTATGTGGAAAATCCTTATGAATTTTCTGTAGTATTCATAACATTACTCATGAGTTGATTTGATACTTGGAGAAATGTAGTGTGTGATGCTCAACAGTGGTAGAAGCCACATCTGCATATGTTAAAATATGATCTGTATTGTTATAAAAGCATTTTGTTTCAGGAGGCTGACATACAAAAATGCAAGTAGTCTAACTGCAGTAGGCAACATAAATTAACAACTTGTGACCCACAGCCCTTGTAGAAGGTGAGATTTGGCAGTGAAATATTTAATAGATTTCAGCAGCAGTGGATCAGAATATTCAGACAGAGCACAATCAGGCAATTAATCTTGTTAATCTAATTTTTTTCTTGTTGCTTAGCTCCCTGTGGACACTGGTAAGCCAGTAGCTTCTATTGCTGCCTGTCCTTGGCATTGAGAGCACCATCCACTTGGAATAAAGTCTGTTACAATTCTTTCTTCATTTTAGTCTTCTCAACTTGTCTTAGGCATCATTGCCATGTGTCTTCACTGGGTGATCAATGGAGTGTGTCCCTGATACTGTTGTTTGGTTTATGTTCCCTCAGAGTGCTCGTGCAGACAGTCACACCTGTGGGCTGGAGTTTTAACCCTGTTGCACATCCTTCTCAGCTCACTGCAAGGTTACCTGTTTGACCAAACTCACATTGACCTGGCAGATGACACTATCTGTCAAAAACTCAATTACAGAACTAGATTTGGAGAAAAATAATAGGATGCTAGTGGAAATTTCCAGGAAAAAACAAAGCACCCAGGAGTTTTCAGCAGATTATTGCATTGAGGGGGAAAAAAAAGCTCCCAAACTTGATATTTATAAACTTATTTATTTAAGTCTATATTTCACTAAGTTCTATGAAGTAAAAATAACTTTGGCTTATGAGATTGAAGGGCAGCATTCCTGTAAGTAAGTCTTCTGTAGAGCAGAAGCTTGCTCGTGTTTGCTGCTTTGGATTGGGCAAGAAGCACAAGTGGCTGCAGCCTCCCACTTGTCTGCTGAGGAGATCATCCCCTCCCCAGTAGACAAAGTCCTAAGAGAAGTGGTAAAACTACAACATGTGGGAGAGAGATATCCTGGGACCTCACAGAAAGGAAATTTTTATTCTCTCTGCTGAGGTGCTCAGTGGTGAGCAGGTAGGGAAAGTTTTGAGAGTAAACTTGAGGTAGTCTATAGGGTAGAGAACATACTTAGGTATAAATGAGGTGATCAGATGTGGAGAGGTAGGGAAAATTATGGGAGTAAAACCTGGGGCAGTCTGTAGCAGAGAGAATGAACATTTTGAACTAAACTGGGGCAATCAGTGGTGGACAGGTATGGAAAATTTTGGGTATTAAACTTAGTCTTCTGAGTAGAGAATGACTATTTTGTGGTAAAAATGAGATACTCAGTGAACAGGTAGTGAAGGTTTTGAGATTGAACCTGAGGTGGTCTATGGGTTGGAGAATGAGCATATATAGGTGTAAATGAGCTGATTACATGTGGATAGGTGAGGAAAACTTGGGGAGTAAAATCTGGGGCAATCTGTAGCAGAGAGAATAAAATTTGGATGGATTTGGATGAAATGATGGATTTGAGGAGGAAATTGGAGGCATCCTGTCCTGGTTGATGTCAGCCAGGGTGCCCACCCTGCCTGTGGACAACCCGCCTGCCTCGTGTGGGTCATCTGTTAAGTACATCTCATTCCCTGGGGAGTCAGCCTTGGAGGAGGGAATGCACTGCTGGAGATGGGCCAAGGTCTGCTTCCAACTGTTTATGCATCTTCTCAGCTTTCACTGTTTCTCTGCTGATTGCTTCCCTATATACAAAATCTGACAAATAATTGCAGTTTGAAGGGCGTGCTTAATGGAGGGCCATAAAAGTGATTCACAGACAACTGTAAACTGAACTATTACACTAAAGGATAAAAAGCTTCCTTAATGAGCTGTACAAGACAGTTATCGATGTATTTATGAAAACATTTCCAAGTACATGCAACCTGGGGAATTCAAAGATAAATATTTAAAGATTGGCTGACAGTTTTTCACATGTAGCAAAACTCCAGTTTCTCTGTTAGGCAGAAAATTTATAAAAAGTATAAATTTACGTGATTTGTAACAAAAAAAAGAATCAAAACTTGCAGTAAACCCAGATGTTTTTTGCTGTAATTGTGTTTTTCTATTCAGATGAAGAGATGAAGCATGAAGAAAATAGATAGATGAGATTCAGAATATTAATAAGGTAAACCAACCTTTTTTTTCTATCCAAATAATTTATTAGAGTCATGTCACAGAACTGTATTTAGGAGGATGAAACCTAACAACAGTTCAGAGTTTGATTAAGTTTCTTTTCATCCTATCATTGCTGTGCACAATTAGGTTATTCAAGTGTGATCTTTAAATGTTCACAATATGATTCATAACCTTGTTCTTCACACCTCAGAGAGAGAAAAATTGGTCTATTGTTATGAATCTGATTAATATATGGATCGATGCATGCCCTTTTAATGTTTATTATACACATGCACTTTTAGTTTGGATAAATGATTATCTCATTGTGTTACTGGCTCTTTGTAGATGTGCTGTGTTATTGTCTGAACAAAACTGTAGGAGCATTTTTAAGCATGCAGGGCTGACACTTCATTTGGCATTGCCTTGTCAGTTGAGATTACTTTTATTCTTGAATGGATTAATAATTGATGAGTGTTAAACAATATGATTTTCCTTAGGATTACAGCTACTATGTTGTGCAGCCCCTCCTGCTATAAAGAATGAATGCCTGGCTTATGCTTTCAAGACGGCTTTAAAACTTTTTTTTTAGTTGTACAAATTTCTTAGGTTTATTGCATCACAGGGTTATAGATGGAGGCTGGACTAGTGACTATGATTCCTTACAAAGGTGGAGAAGGTGTGAATGAGAAAACAGGTGGCAAGTTGGCCAGTCTATGCAAAACTTTGGCACCAGACTTTGTTGCTCATGGGGAAAGCTACTGGCAGTGCTAAAGATAAGTAGTAGAAGACTTTCGGTCATGGGGGTCTCTATTCCAGCATTAGAAACATTGTGGCGAAGCTGAATTTAACCCCAGACAGTGATCTCACTACATTTGCACATATAAAATCATGGAATAGATAATTTGGTTAGAAACATTAATTAACTTCACTGATGTCCACAAAGCATTGAGTAGCCTCCACTAGGACATGTGAATCTTTAGAAGTGTAGTACATGTCTTTGATTTTTAAGCTTTTTCTAACTTTCTGCTAGGGTAACATGATTTGGGTTTTCTTTTTCTCCTTGACATTATTTGATTGCCTTTTTGGCTGATCCTTCTATTCCACTTGCTCTAGTAGGATGCAGTCGTTCTAGTCCATGAGGATCACTGGCCTTGGAATGAAAGGTGATTTGTGTATTAAGGAAAATTAGTTCATTGGTTCATTTTTATATGGGAGCGTGAGGGAAGGAGAGTAGAATCAGAAATTCTAAACAATGTGATAATTGTGGAAGCACAGGAACACAGTTTTGTCCTTATGAATGCTCAAGTTGATTTTCAATCTGGCTCTTTACATCATGTGACTGACTCTTTGCATGGAACAGCCTGTATTAATGATGTCTTTAACCTCTCTTGCACCAGCTTGTCAGTGATTGAGAGAGAGAAACCCATTGACCATAGGCAGAGTTTTCAAACTTAATAATGATTTGTAAATCCAGTATTTTTACACCAACAGTCACATCATCTCCATTGCAAGCAGATTGTTTTGCCTTTCAGAGCCCAATTAAGGCTTCATTTCAGTGGATAAATCCTTGTGGCTATTATGAAAGCATTTGTGCACTTTGGTTTCTTGGTACATATGCACAATTAAAAAATGGAGATTTTTATTTCAATCCAGTTTATGGATCATGCACTTTGCAGCCTTTCCTCATGCCCCCATTTTGAAGACACATCTGCACTAGGAAAACTCCTGCTCCATCTCTTTGCTTGGCTGAGATGCCTTTTGACACCAGCTCATGGAGGTGCCCTGGTTTCCATGGGAAGAGCTGAGGCCCCGTGCACGAGGGTCGCTCACAGCAACAAGTCCACAGGTTAGAAGGAAAGAAGTCCTGAATGATTCTCTGAGCTTGTCAAACTGTGTTACATCCCTGGTATTCACTGCTCTACCTGTTGCCTTTGGCAGGTTTCTACTGTCAGTGCATGAAGGATCCTGTGCTTCAGATACCTGGAAAATATTAGACCCTTTTCTGTATTGTTTTCAGAAAATACAGTGCGTAGCATAATTCTGTGCATTTTTTAGCAGCCCCAGGTGCATTTTAACTCAAAAATTGCCCTGTCAAGAGGAATTTATGTTGCCCTGTAGCTACTCCAAATGTCCTAGACAACTGTATTTGCCCCACCACGATAATCCTTGTTTCCTCCCTGCAGGCTGGAGCAATGCAATGCTCTCCTGGGCAGAGGGAGCCCTGTTAGAGCCGAGGTTACACGATGCTGATACTCCAGTTCCTCAAAGCTGTACAGAGCGTTCCTTTCCCTGAGCAGCCCTCAGACAGGTCTGCCTTAGCTGAGGATACAAAACCATGGAGATCCACCCAGATTTCTGTGGAGCCTAAATTACCTCAGGCAGCTGTTCTGTTAGATGGGAACGCGCACAGGCCGTCGCCAGATTTCATCTTCCCCCTGGAAGAGTAGTTACCTTGGCAACTATCGGATTGCACGAGATTTTCTTTGCTAGTAACTAACACAGGAGCTAAATCTGACATGTGGTCTGTAATACTCAATGCATTGCCTGAGATGGAAGCACGTGGCTGCAGGAGCAGTTACTCTGTTTGCAGTGTGATGGGATGAGTTCACGCCAACAGCAGGGCTGTGCTCAGAGTTTAAATTCATTAGTGTATTACCTAAAACTGAGGTCTGCAGGGTATTAAATGCATGATCAGCATTTTTCCTGGAGCAGTTCAATGAGAGTGAACATAAGTAAAACTCTTCTTGCCTACACCCCCTCACATCTTTAGTCAAAGATGCCTTATTAAACTTTATTAGTAGAATAGTTCCTGGAGAACCCTCTTAAAATTGGATGGTGGGAGTTGGATTAGCTCAAGCTGATCACTTTTTCTAAGACCTCACATAAATAGAAGAATGTGTGTGCGTTGTGTGAGTTCTCAAAACACTGTCAATAGTGTGCAGTAATGCCCAGCACTTTTTTTTCCCCTCCTTCTACTCTCTGGTCTGGGACAGCTGTAATTCCCAGAAGCACAAGTGGTGGTTTGAGGTAAGGAAGGACTTGATTAGTGCTGACAGATGGCACAACCACAGCTATTTGGACCTGACCTACTCTGCAAGCTCTGTTGAGTGTACTGTCTCCTTTCCACTGCCTCTCATTCTCCATGGCATAACAAAGGTGCCTTACTGAAGATCTCAGGATTCATAATTCTTCTGTTGTTTTTGTGGTGATTTCACAAAACATCAGTAGGGCTTGTTAACAAAGTGAGACCCGGGTAGGAGAATCTTTAAAAAGATCAATTCTGCAATTAATATAAGGAGCTTTTTTTCTGATGTAGTGTTTTTTGGTTTTTTTTAAGACCACAAAAAACAAAGAATGAATATTTACCAGTATCAGTGTTGCTAAGCCATTCCTGAAGTGCAAGTGTTTGGGTGCAGGTATTCCCATGAGTTCCAGGTATTCTGTGGACTTAGTGCTATTAATGATTGTAGCTACCTGATACAGACTTAGAGAGTCATGGACATAGCAAAGCTTTTTCTTTCTTTATATCTTTAATCCTTTTAATATTCTAATTACCTTATTAGTCTTCCTAGCAAATGAATTAATGTCATCCTAATTATTCTGCATGGATTTCTACCACCTTTGACATTTGTTATCAATATTGGTAGTTCCATTGTTTTCAGCTGCTCCTGGAGGAGATGGAGTGCTCACCTAGAAGAGGTTGCAGAGAGAAGTCAGTGTCTATCAGAGACAAATTCAGGCTTAGGTTTACACCAGTAAGCTCAGGAGAGCTAGGCAGGGATTGAGTTTTACCAAGAAAATTGAGGAGAGGGAGATTGAGGCAAAAATCAGAAATGTTCCTAGTAGAAAAAACTATATACCTTCCTTGGACATTTAGAACTAGGAGTGATATTCTCAACTGGCTTTCTTTGACAAAGATCCCAGGAGTAGGGTTGCCTGTGTAAGGAATGCTGATGAGAATAGGACAAGGGATGCTGATGTTGGGTGGGGTTTAGTTGCTTTTTATTTTTAAATAGAAGTTTGAAAAAGTTCCCCAAAGAAAAAGAAGACTCAAAAGGTATTTATTTTGCTTCATAGTTAATTTTTTTTAATATATTTGTCTTGGAGGAGAGTCTAATACAGCAAAAGAAAAAGCAAGTGATTTTGCATTTTTCATTTAATGATCACATCTTCTCACATGCTTTTAAAGCATTGATGGCTTTGTTCTCCTTAAGAATTGTGTGTAGAAGCAAAGCAACATGTCACCTGCTGATGTGGCAGTTTTATATTGTGGGTCTTGTCCTGGCACAAACTACTCTACCCCAGCTTGGTTAAATCCTGACAAAGAAAGAATTGTCATGCTGCTGCCCGAATGGGAGGAAGAGGCTGTTGAGCTGGGTGGATGTTTGTGGAGCTGTGGCATCATTGCCAAGCTAATGTGCTGGTCTTCATCATGAAACACTGATGATAAGGTCAAAAAGGACCTTTTGCATTGCTGCATGTGCCTTTATAGTCAGGAGTCTTAAGGAAACTCTGAGACAAGTCTATAGGCAAATAAAGGGGCAGTGAGGGAAGGGTTTTTTGTTATATAAATGCATTTGTTCTTAGACAGGGGAACCATGTCAGGGTGCTTTTCAGAGCATCCCTGGATGTGGAATGGGGTTGCTCAAATGTGGCACAGGATCAGGACTGTTGCTTCCTGCTCTAACGAGCAGCCTGCAAACTTCAAAAGCAGATTTCTGGCTGTGCTGTGTTGTGTGTGCTCACAAGGCCTGTCAGTCCATCACTCCCATTTGATTTGGGATGATGAAAGCAGAAGCAAAATCAAACTCAGTGAAGTGAATTTGGTTTGATGGGATTGTAACTCCCAGTGCTTTGGGGAAGGAGTGATGATGCCTGTGGCCAGCGTGGTGCACCACTGTCAGATGTCGTGTGTCAGGGACAGGCACCTCAGCACTGGCTGTAAATATGGGCAAGAGCTTTGCAACTGGGGCCTGACACTTTCAGCTCTGAAGCTGTTCAGTTCTGGGGCTTTTGGTTGGGTCCACCACAGAGTTGATGTTGTACATCACTGCTTTCCCAAAGGTTAGGATATCTGCAACTCCAGGGGTTTTAACACTGTATATTTTTTTCACAGGTTCAGTTCAGTCTCTGGGTAAGCAAGTTGTTTCCTATGTGTACTTCTAAGTTCTGTGAAGTTTGAGACTTTCCAGCTTCAAACCACAAAACAATTCTTGAGAAGAGAAACAATCACATTTTCCCATTTTTAATGCTATTAATATTATTTATTATTCATTATAATTTTTATTATTTATTATATATTTTTATTATTTATTAAGATTACTACAAGTCCTCAGTAAGTTGTTCTGTTTTGCCCAGCTCTGTGAACAACTGTATGAAATTGCTAGCATGAGCACATTAAAATGACATACAATTCACCTTTTTTAAACATAATACTTTATTCCTAGTAGTACAGACTGCATCCCAGAAACCTCATTCAGTTTTCCAGCTGTTGGTAGAAGGACCTTCGTGCCACAAATTTTCTTTTCCAGCTGTATCAGTTTTATTAGAGATATTCCCTCCTCTGAACACTTCTGTTATTCCTAAAATACCAAGCTCTAAGGGCTCCTGCTCCATCACATTATATACAGGCATTTGGATCTGTGTTTGTTCTGTCACACTGGAGAGAGCAAATCCTTTGCTGGGGGTCTGTGAATGTGCTGTTGGGGACAACATACACTCAATTATACAGAGCATCTTTCACAATTCCTACAAAGAGAACAACAAAACTGGCAACCAGAAATACAGTCAGAAAACAGCACAAAGCATTTGTTCAGCAGAGTGGGATTTTAGTCCTGTGCACTGAAGAGCAATGACAAACAACGTGCTTGCTGCTGTATTAATGGGGGTTATTTCACTGCAGCTCTTACATCACATTCTTCAGTTTGTCATACTTTTGCTGTACTAATCCCTCCTGTAAGACTTTGCTCACATCTTCCCTATGCTCTGTCCTTTCTGATAAATTTGCCAGGAAATGAAACAGGGTAGAAATGCTGGGGTGGTACTTACAGGCTCCTTTGGTGAGGAGGAACAACACTGTGACTCTTGTGTCTTACCTGATGTCTAGCTGTTGAAATCCTACCAACCACCTTGTGAAAAGTGTGGAAATTTTGAAATTCTTGCATGGAATCAGTTAAGTAATTTTCTATTTTTTTTTTTTAGTCTAAATTTCTATGTTATATATGCTTCCATGATCTTTATTTTTAACAAATTTTTCGTACTTAAGCAGCATTTGAGAGCTAACAGTCAGGCAAATGAGTGTGAACCCTACTATGTAGACACAGTCTTTCTTCCTTCAATTTAACTTCATTTTCCCTGTTACAGTACTTAAAACTAGTAACTCCACTCTTGTTGCCTTTACATGGACAGTGTTGAAAATGTGTGAGAGTGTGGTTTTCTCTGCAAAGCTAAATGAAGTTAAGTCATTTTAACTTAGATCATTAAATGGTCTAAGATTGGTATTGCTGTTGGGAGACTGAGCAAAGTTTCTTAACTCTGTTACCCTCTCGTGTATGTCTTGTTTTCTTAACTAAAATGATTATGAAATAAACCTCTCCTAGAGGCAGATTTCCAGCAGCCACATAACACTGTTTAGGCTGCAATGCCTGGCTGCTTTAATTACTCACACAAACAGAAATCTGGCAAGTGAAACTGCATTTGCCAGATCATCTGATATTCAAAGGGAGGATGATTAAAGCAAAATAGTTGTGGAAATGTAGATCAGGAAAACTTTTTCTTTCTCCCGGAGCAATGATTTTTTCTTTGCATAAGATTATAAAACAACTGGTTTTTGAACTAGCTTGTGTTCTAAATAATGACTCAGCTACCAGTAACATCTTTTTGTTTTTAAAAGCTGCAATTATTTACTCATTATTTATATTTATTAGTTCTTTTTGTGGCTTTCTTAACCTACTCTCTGTTGTAGGTGTTTAGTCACAGTTCAATTTTGTGGAAATCAAAAAGATTTCTCTGTCAGAAAAATACATGAAAACCTCTAGCAGACAACTGGGCTAATTTTGACTTTAGCACAAGCATAATTCCTGAGCAGGCACTTAATAAATTCAAAAATACATGAACATGCAGGCTTAATATTTGGTTTTTGAAGTATACTTCTGACAGGTGTTTGAATGCCTAAATGGAAAGTGAACAAACAACTTTAATAATAGTGACTGAGCAATTCAGGTCATTAATGTTTCTGTCTTTTCACTTTACCGTAGTTATAACTGGCAGTGATTTCCTATTTTGCACTTTTGCTTTAATAATGACTTTTAAAGCAGCAAGTGTCTGTTCCATAGGGACCTTTTCCCTCTGTTTATACTTGCCCTTTAAATGTATGAAGTGGTCTAATGTAAATGGCAGCTTTTGGACTTTGCCCCAGATATATGACAGTATTTTACTTTTGTTCTTACAGTCACCACATTTATTGTAGCTCCTTATTTTCTCCACACTGGATTCCTTGTATTTCACTTTTTGGTAGCAGTATTTCTGTGTGTCTGTGGAAGAACAGTGTATTTTTTTCCTTCTCAGACAAAGAAACGATGATTTAGACAAAATAATCAAAGATCTCATTTTAATCACTTGTAGCCAAGGTTCTATAAATGACTTTGAAAAACGGCATGTTGAGGAGTTACAGTAATTAACTGAGGCCCTGATCCTGTAAAATTATTGTGTGGGTACATTGCTTTATGGAAATACCATTTACATCAATGAAACTTTCCTGGTTTTGTGCATTTAAGCTCACACGGGCTTTTGGAGAATCAGGATCAACATTTTTAGGTGCTGCAGTTAGGTGTTAATTAATTCATTAGACACATTAACGTTAGCGGAGGGGATTTTTATATCCACGTTCTCAGTCCTGCACCGGGCATGCTTTATGGATGTACACACGTGCTCCTCCCTGCGGCCCTGCAGGAATTTCGGATGCTCGGCTGTGGTGCGGGTCAGGGTGTGCACGCAGCGCATCCCTGTCTGGAGGCCGGAGTTCAGCGCACACCCCACACGGTGTGGGGGTATCTGATGAATGTCTGAGCGCTCCTCCGGGCTGCACTCTCGGCTCCACTGAGGTAAGATCAGTGACTTGAAAGTCGGCTGAGTCTGCAAAAAGACTGATCGTGCCCTCGTAGGGGAAGCAGCTCCTGAATGCCGGCAGCCGCGGGGCTGGAGCTGCTGACTAATCCGTGACACGGCTGCTGCCAGGGCTCTGCTCCCTCACACGGCTCGGGCATGGCTCAGAACGGCACATGTTCCACATTAGTGCCCAGAGGCGATCGCTGTTTACATGATGACAATGTCGATTATCACCTACAACACTCCTGCGAGGAGTAAAACGGCACTGACAAAGATGCAATTATTTGGCCATTTGCTTCCTTGGTCCTCTGATAGTGGCAGTGTCCAGCTGATTCTCTAATGATGCTTTGAGGGCTATGATGTCTTGCAACTACAATGTGTTGAAAGCTACAGCTTCTCCCACTGCCTGTGGACGTGTTGGCACGTGGAAATGTGCTGGTTAAAGAAAAGCTCCCACCACTCTGACCTTTCACATCAAGCAACCTTGTGATTTCTGCTGGGTGAGCTAAACAGATCAGAGCAATGCAGTGGCCAAATTGGGGCCTGAGGGAAAAGGTGAGGGGAGGAAGTTTTAGCACCTGTCATTAGCTCACTTTTGCTGTGCTATATGTAAATATTAGATAAATCATTAAACAGGCTGGCACTGCCAGTTTCACCACTGCTGCAGAGTTTTGGATGATGGCTGCTCTTGGCTCTGGGCCAGCCATGGTCCCTGTGCCCTGATGGAACAGGGGTGTGTGTGACTCGGTGTGGTGTCAGCTGGGACACACAGGGACTGTTTGCTCTCCAGGGAACAGTGGACACCAGAGCTGACAATTTAGAGTTCAATCCCTGCATCTCCAGGACAGCTTTAGTGTCAACAGCTGGGGAGAAAAGTGTAAAATGGGTTTATATGCTGCTGTCACCAGGTCTTCTGGCTATGGCTCTGTTTCATGGACAAATCCTTGTTCCTTTGAAGCTGACCTTTACCTCAGCCCTGCTCCTCAGAGGGGTCCCTCTGAATTTCCACAACCATTGCTAATTGGTGTCACTTTGGCACCACCAGGCTGTTCCTCCAGGCTGCACTCAGGGCTCTGCCTGATGCTGCTTGTGCTGCCCAGGCAGATGTTCTCTCCAGGAGAATGGCAATCTGGCACAGCTTTATGACTGAATTTGTTTTATGGAGAAGGAAAAAAAAAAAAGCTGACACATTTATTTCTTGATTAGTTTCCTATTTAGAGCAGGTACTAATGATGTATTTAATGGAAAATCTGGAGCAGGACTGAGTTCATTGATTAGTTGTTTCTCTACTGCTGGTGAAGACTTTTTTTCCCAAGTGCATCCCATCTTGCCTCTAGGGAGAGCTAGTATAACTTTTTCTGCGATTTTCCATTTGGAAAAATCTCTGTTGTTGAAGCATAACCTTTCTTCATGAGTTTCTCCCTTTCAGGAGTAGACTGTCAGTTTAAGAAAAACTGAAAGAATCTGATGATGAAGCTGAAACATTTTTTTGATCATTTTCAGAGTAGCAGATTTGGGGAATTTATTCCAAGACAAATTTATTGCCTACACTTATATTGTTACATGGTCAAAGAGAATGGAATTCAGAATGAATTCCCCTGAAGAGTTTTTTAATGTTCATAGGAAATGCTTTTATTTTCTTGAATTGTAGCAAATCTTCAAGATGTAAAAGTTGCAGAGTCTCCTGGAAAATTGCAGCATTTACTTACAACTGTTACTGGTAATGGGGATGAATGTTACCAAGATGTTTCCATTTTTGACCTCTTGGTTTCCCTTTCCAGAGTGAAGACAGGTATAAAGCAAATATAGGGGATTAATGGGCTAATCTTAACCAGGAATTTTATTCTGGACTCAGCAGAATAAACTGTCTGTCGTTAGGCCATGATCAGCCAAACTGAGCTGCTTGTTGGAGAAGTGAACATTTACACAGTGCTCTCCAGGACATAATTCACTGAACTCCATATATATG
This sequence comes from Chiroxiphia lanceolata, assembly GCF_009829145.1. Classification (NCBI taxonomy): domain Eukaryota; kingdom Metazoa; phylum Chordata; class Aves; order Passeriformes; family Pipridae; genus Chiroxiphia; species Chiroxiphia lanceolata. The sequence goes on along the minus strand of NC_045647.1, from coordinate 16,213,826 downwards.
GAATTCTGCTTCACAAAAAAAAACCCCCAGTGTCAGTCACAAGAGTTAACTTATGCAACAAAATGTTGTTTGTTGATAGTGCATTTATAAGTTGCAAAGGAAGGTTTTATCCTTCTCAGTGATTAGGGCTGAAAACCTAATTACAACATGTTCTACCATCAAGTGAGGCATTCCTGCAGCTCTCGCTCCCTTTGAACACACATAATTGCTTGCAGAAGCAATCACAGTTCTTGTAATAGAAAATAGCAACGTGCTCTGAGAGCCTTGGTGAAAGAAATCTGAGAGAGCACTCTACAGCAAACCCCCTCACTGACCTCGGGGAGATTTCTGGTGCTGAGATAACACAGAACTCACTTTCAGCCATTGTAGTGGAAGAATCTGACAATATTATTTTTGTTTTAAAGCCAAAATGGACACTGAGGTCTCCAATTTGCTGCTGGCCATCAGCACACACAATGGGATTGTGTTCTCTTTTATCTTGGAATTATCCAGAGCTCACTCATTTTGTTGTCTAATGAATTAACCCTGACAATGAATCTACACTAAACAGTGGCAAAACTTGGTCTATATAGAAGTGTTCAAGAATGGTTATTTCTAGCATAAGGGGATACAACCCTTAGGTTGATAACTATGGGATATTTGTTGTATTAGTGCCATAGGAGGAGCCCCAGTAGAGAATACAGGGTTATTCTTTTAAGAGGAAGCAGGTCAGCTATTTCATTCATATTTTTAAGTGGGTCAGCCAGAGCACAGATGCTTGATGGAGCAGAAATGGCTTGTTAATTAAATTGCACAGGAGCACCTTCTCTACCCTTGTTCTTCAAATCACTGTGAAATTGTAATCAGAGGGATGGACTCTTTAGATACTGGCATTGGGGTGATGAGTTGCTGATCTGCCACGAAAGAGGGGAGATTATGACAACTGTGTATGAAATTCTTGAACTAATAGAAAGTTCCCTGCTTAATGTCAACCCTATATGGTTTAGTGTAGTTTTCTCTGTGAAGTTCAGGCCATGTCATGGGAAAATCTTTGGTTTCATTGGCCAGCAAAGCTTCTGGGTTAGTTCCCAGGTGGGAGGACTGGGGAAAATAGAGCCTAATAAAGATTTCTGTTTACATTCCCTGCAGCAGCCTGCCTTCTCTGTGCTGTGAGAGATGCTGCAGAAGCCACGTTGCAGGTGTAGTTTTTGTTCTTAAATGTTTTCTCTTGTAAATGTTAGAACTTCCTGAAAGGGAGTGTCAGACTGAATTTCCAGAAAACTTCTTTACAGAAGAAAAACACGCTCTTGTGCCTGTTCCAGATTTACTGTTCATAAATTGGGTGACTTTATTTGAGCAATTGACCTAAACTATTTGACCCACCTGGCCAGAATGAACTAGTAATGGAAAAAAGAGCTCTTCATGTTACTTGCAAAATTCAGGTTAGTTTAGGATGAACACTGTGGGCTTACTGTGTGTGCACAAATGTTTGCATTAGTCAATAGTCTTACACTTCTTCCTTAATTGCATCTGCAAGGCAACTCTGCAGATCCCACAGAGTACCATATCTCTGTGACTTATTAAGGTCTAGCTTCAAGACAGAAATGCGAGAAATGTTTTAAGGTTACAATTTTATACTTTAGCTTTTACACCAACTCTTTAGGCATAAGGGGCTCACTCAGGTTCTCTCCTGTGTGTAGAGAGAAAATTAATTTAAACTGTACAAAGATGATAATGAGCTGTGCTCCATGGTTATGGCACGTGACTACAAATATGTATTTTGCTTAGAATTTTTCAGTTCTTAAGATAGGAAATTTCCTTAGTGTTTTATTTATAAATGAGATCATGCTTACAGACTAGGATACACCTAGTGCAGTTGAATTAATTTATCAGACCTCAAGAAAAGTTGAACCAAGGGAACAGATGCAGTCTGTTATTTTTCATTTAAAAGTTCTTCGTGACTTGGACTTAGCAGACAAAAATCACTGGAGTTGGATTTCAGCAATCCAGGTTGAGTAAAAGTTAACAAAAAGGACCCGTGTAGGGGGTGTATATGCTGTGTCCTTAGTCCTTTGGGCCTCAAAGTTGTTGTTCTAAATATACCCAAGGGGGAAAGAATGTGGTCCCTTTGCAGAGGTTGTGTGATCTGTACCTCCACTGCAAGAATCCCAGATGCCCACACTGTGCCCCTCAGGGAACAGGGTTTCAGAGCAGGTTCTTTTTCCCCTTGCTGCCCTTAGCCCTTGTTTTGCCACTCTGAACACTGTGAGCTCTTCATCCTGCAAACATGAATAACCTTCTGAATAGTTGGCTTTCAAAGCCTCTGGATAAAGTCAGAAATTAATTTCCTGTATTGTTTTGTAAAATTTTTTTTCCATATCTTAATTCGGATTTTAAAAATAATATGTCTATTCTCTTACTTTAAAGTGTTATTAGTCTGTTATTTAATGGTTCTGTTATATGTGGAATTGGCAGTGCTGGGTTAATCGTTGGACTAGATGATCTTAGGGATCTTTTCCATCCTAAATAATTTCATTTAAACAGGTGTATGTGACCTGTATAATTTAATTTGTGTCCGTGGTTTCAGTGGGGATTTGTGAGCCTGACGTACCAGTAGTTCCATTGCATATATGAGGGTTTAGAGGAATAAGAATGAAAACAGCATGTTAGTGTGTGCTATCTCAGACACTTTAATGTCTGGGATGTGTTTTGTTATCATCTGGAAATCAGTCTTCCAATCCCACCTCAAGAAGCCAAAAACATAGTTCATAATTACCATGTTATGCTGTAGAAATACAGGACAACCCTTAATCCAGGGAGGAATGAAGTGAATATTTTCTTCTTCTCCCCCCCCCCCAAAAAAAAACCCCAGCAGCTATACCTTCTTCATTCCAATTTTTTATTTCAAGAGGAAAATGTACTAGAAGTTAAACTAGTGTGAAGCACAAAGGAAATATTCTGGATGTGTGAAAAATATTACTTAGTTTCTTTGGTGCCAGGCAAGATCTTGGAGATACCTTTCAAAGGATATTCAGTTCCCTGAAAGGAATTGGGGCAGAGACATTCTGACATTAATAAGTAAGGGAGAGTAAATAATAGGTATTATTTGCACAGGGGAAAATTATTTGAGTGTAACATAATAAGATAATAAGGAAAAATTAAGTGGTAAAAAGATTTTGGTTTAACAGCAAAAACTGCATGCTGAAAATTTGCCTGTTAATTTAATGTCACTGCAAGTTCCCTGTGAAACTTTTAGTCTCAGGGGGTCATTTGTCAAATCTTCTGTTAATGTTTCATTAGAAGTAATTTAAACTTGATGAGAATGTAAGTAAAATTTGCAAGTGCACATTATCTCCCCCCAGCTTCAGACTGTCTTGACCCTCCTGGCTAACTTTGGCTGCTGCTCATCAAATACTGAGCAGCTGTTAGTGTAATTGCATTCCCTCCACATCCCCATAAAAGATAATCAAGTCTGGGCTGGCCAGGCAGGCCAAGCAAACAACAGGAGCTAAAGGAGAAAAAAAGAACCCAATAAACAAAAAAAACAAGAATGAAAAAAAAAGAAGAAAAAGGCCATTGCCAACATATTGCATCCTGAGCTGGGATTAATGAAGGAAGTGTCACTTTTCCTTGGCAGTTGTCTCAGCCCTCCATGAGGAGGGTGGAAGTTCAGTACCAGCTTTGGAGTTTTTGATGCTGCTACTCCTGGAGTTTATCAAAGAGAAAATATGAATTAGAGCATTTAGAAAGACAAGGATAAACCCAGTTCTTAAAAATATTTGTGAATACTCAATTGGAGAGTGGTTCAGAATGAGAGAGATAAGTAATGGGGTGGAGAAGACCTGCAGGTGTGTTTGGAGGGCACACCCAGGAGAAGTGTGCAAGGCTGCTCCTGTCCTGCTCTTTGTGTTATATTCTATGTTAATGGAAATTCAAGAGGTAAAAGTTGTTTCTTAACACTGTTTCTAAATACTTGGGCTGATATTTTCCAAGACTTAATTGTAGGTATAACTTTAATTTTAAAGAACATCGTGCACCAATTTTAATGAAGATATTTAGTTTTCTGATCAGGTAAGTGAGTTGTAGGTTCTTTTAAGAAGGAAAAACCCTTTCAAAGGTCACAAGTGCTCTTTGATACTATTGCACATAAATTTCAGTTTGTATAGATTTGTCCCATTAGAGACAAGCTGTACTGGTATGCTTGGAAACCATTGTACATGACTTTGGTGGTAATGCATGAGCTTAAATGTAATTAGCCTGATTAACATCAGCTGAACTTAATTTATTACATGTGTGATTAGAACTGAAATAGAGTGTTGTGCCTATTTCCTCCCCTGTGACTGGGAGGAGTCCTGCCCAGTGTGGGTTAGGCTGGTGCCTGGCAGAGTCCTCAGGAACACTGTCGTGCCCACTTAGTGTCGGTGAACAGGAAATCCATTTCAGCAGATCCCGGGAAGGAGCTGGCAGTGGTGCTGTGACAATTTCAATTAAAGGTCTGAGAATGGTAATTATGTTTACATACCAGCAGTCTGATTAAATGTAAGCTAATTATGTGACAAGCTTAAACTGTGACCTGAATTACTCTTGCTGCATCACAGTTGAATTTCAGTAGAGTTTTTGGCTAACGTACTGTCATTTCACAAGCTTCTTTTTTTGTGGATGTGGGATAGTAGCAGTTTTACTGGGATAATCTGACCTTCTTTTCCCTGCTTTTTCCACTCAGCTTCAAGTGTAACCTGTAGCTATTTTTGAATTCAACTGTTCAAAATCCTTTTCGTAAAGCAAGAGGTGTTCACAGAATCATAGAATTGCTGGGGTTGGAAGGGACCTCTGGAGCTCACCCAGTCCAATCCCCCTGCCAAGGCAGGGTCGCCTGGAGCAGGTGACACAGGAACATGTCCAGGTGGATTTGGAATGTCTCCAGAGAGGGACACTCCACACCCTCTCTGGGCAGCTGTTCCAGGGCTCTCCCATCCTCAACCTACAGAAGTTCTTCCTCATGTTGAGGTGGAACACCTTGTGTTTTATTTTATGGCCATTGCTCCTCGTGCTGTTTCTGGGCACCACTGAAGAGAGTCTTTATTCATTGCCTGTAGGGATGATCATATTGGCAGGCACATTCTGCAGAGATTGAATATAACCACATCTCAGTTTCTTTTCATAGCTTGTTTCCAATACTGGGTTTAAACATCAGTTAAAATACCTCTGTGTCTTTTCAAGTGTTTTATTCATTCTTTAAAATCAAACCTGCTGAATTGTTTGGTCTCTGCATTTTGTGTCAGAATTGCTGGGCATTTCTGGACTGCTGGAACAGCATTTATTGCAAGTGGGGGGGGCAGAGAAAAAAGAAATACATACTCAGTGTTTTAATACTTAAAAGAGAGCTGGGTTTTACAGAAACGTAAGTAAATATTTCCTTTTAAACTAAACTGACCTTAATACTCTTGAAACAAGTTTACATCAATATTGGGAATGTGGCTTACTGCAGTGATATTTATAGGGCATAATCCGTTAATTATAGACATTTATGGACTTTAAAGCCATTTGGTAGCAAAGTCATCAATTTCTAGTATTACTGGCAGGCAGTTTGTAGTGTTGCATGGAAGAATGTCTGTTTGTTTTTATGCACTTGCTGGGTTTTTTTGTGAGGGATAATTTAACGCTGTGGGAGATAATTGAGGTTCAAGAATAGCATATGTAGAATTTTGGTCACGCAGCGCATCTTGTGGTTTCTGCTGTGTTAAAGAACTGGCACACACATATATTCTTTTCAGCCTGAGCTTATTTGATGCTCACACCAAGGCCTTGCAAACCTTACACTTAAACTTGCAAAAACAAAACCTGTTTTATTTTCCCTCCTGTGGTGGTGGCGTGCAGCTAATCAGCCCAGGGAGCCTCTCGAGCATCTCTGCTTGCCATGCTTAGATAAATTAGGGTGCAGGAGTAGCCCCCCGTTTTCCAGTATGTACTGATGCCTTTGTCAACAGGCATTTCACAGTTTTAGAAATAACAAATCACATCTTTGGAAGATCCTGGAGATCAATGAGAATTGTTACGTTTTTTCCTTGGATATCTCTTCACTATTCAGGCAAATAAGTACAAGTTGCTCGAATGTTTCAGATGGAGCTCTGGTCTCCTCTCATCTTAATTAAGATTTCTCCATACATTTTTTCTGATATTATTACTTTTTTTTGTCCTTATAGTTCAGACTTCAGCTCTGGAAATGTAACTGTCATGCTGAATTTTAACTTCTCCAGGATAAGAAGTAATCTGTACCCTAGAGCTTTAATTTTCTGAAGATTCAATTGATTTGATTAAACAGGTGTTTAACTAGGTACAGTTCATGGGGATTTGAACAAAATTCAACTTTTCCAATTAATAAGGATTTTGCAACTTTTTCAGTTTTTTTAAAGTTTATTTTAAACAGCCAAGGAGATGAATTTAAGCAGCAGTAATCACTTCAGCAATTTTCCTTATTCTACACTGAAAAAAATTGACTAGTTTTTTAAAACTGATAAACTAGATTTTAATCATCAGGTCTTGGGAAACTTTTCCATTCCACTTAGTATCAGCGTGATAAATATGGGCATATCACCCAACAGATTTAGGCCTTGTTGTCAGTCTTTGATGAATCAGAACTTTGTTTCATGTTGCCAAATATTCTGGTCTCCTTTTCACTCATGCTTATCAGGAGATTGCTTTGGTGTGTAATCAGTACTGACAATCTCAGAAATAGTCTTTTAAATAATTTATTGCTTTGGTATCCCTCCCTGTATTAAACTTCAACCTGACTGAAAGGGTTGGAGACTTAGTTGAGGGGGAAAAAATTATTATTATTTTTAGAAAAAGTGGCAAAAAAAAAAAAAGGATTAATTCTTGTTGACACTGGAGAGATGAGCAAATCACATCACTAACTTATTGCTTTGGCCTTGTTAGTTCAAGCCCAGTTTTCTTTCATCCTTTCATTGCTTTTGTGTCACTTTCTTCTACTTCACCTGAGTGAAGAGTCAAACTTTTCCCTCTGAGAGCTTGTTTGTAGGGCTCGGGGAACACTCTTGTGCCTGTACCTGTTTTAGCCATGGTGCTGTTGAAGTCACAAGCAAGGAGGTTTATTGTAGCAGTGGTATTTTTGTTAGGAATGGGACTGAAAATGTAAAATGGCATTGTCTGTTACTGTTCCCTACTTTGGCTCAAGCTCTCTGGTGTGTTCCCATGGCTGATAACTCAGTGCTGTGACAAGGGACACGAGTCCTCCCTGAAGGCTGCCAGGCACTGAAGGTGCTGTGTGCTGCTGCACAGCTGGGTGTCAGTCCAGCCTGAATTCTGAGCAGCAACACATAAGCTGCTCCAGGGAAATGTATGTAATATTAATTAGATTGAATGACTGGTGCTTCCATCTCTGGCCATGGTCTGGATGAGGCAGGAGCTGGACTGCCCACTCTTCTGCCATCACACTGCTGCTTCAGTGGATTCCCATTGGAGCAGGAATAAGAATGTCTTCTTAAAGTATAATGTTGCTTTCTGATTTTTCTGAACCATGCTGAGGCAAATTTAGCCCACTAACTCCTAACACAAGACTTCAAATTATTTTTCCACTTACGGAGTTTAGCTGGGAGACAGCAGCTTGTTCCAAAGTTCCCAGACCCATTAACAGACCTTCTTTTATCTGACTTCAAGTGAAAGCAGTTTTGCTTTAGTTCAATGTGTTTGAAATGGTGTGACAGCATATGCAATGCTAAGCTTTGAAAAGTCACAGAGCTGCATGTCATCAACCTAGAAATGACAAACCACATCGTGCTGATTAACAGGGCTACCTGGAGGAAGGGTAGTGACGTGACATTGCACTAGATCTGATCAAGAACCTTAAAGGATAATGTATGTATAGGGCTGAAGACATAATGTCTATATAGGTCTCTGATGCAGAAAGACATTGGTTTGTTAAACTAAGACCTTGGTTGAGTCAAAGCAGTGCCAGTCTGGCCTGTGATACGTTGCAAAGGGCACGTGAGGTTGTTAGACCTGCAAGGAACACTATTAACTGCAATTCTGATAACCACTGCTAAAATGCTACCACATTGACTACATTAATAAATCATTAAAAAGCTCTGATGAGCTGTTTGTGTGCCACAACAGGACTGATATCCCACATGATTTCCCCACAGAGACGATTCGTCACTACAGAACAATCTGAGTAAGCCTCTGTTATATCTTTAGTAGCCAATACACAGAGCAAAGATATTTAATGACCTGATCTAATAATGTGGATGGTATAAATATGTATTTAAATATGTTAGTTAGATTATTTTTGGTTGATTTTGCATCATTCTAATGTTTAATTACAGGGAAGCACATTTCCTGAGAAACATGTAATCAAAACAGCACATTCTGAGGAATTACTGGGAATACTGGCAGGGATAATGTAATACATGTCACCTTGAGATCTGGACTGAGAACCTTCCTACAAAGCACTGAGATGATTTGAAATGGCCATAAAGAGAAAATAAATAAAAAAGGAGGGGGGAAAGACAGGAAGAAAAGAAATGTTTGAAAACAAAAAAGCAAGTGAACAGAATATTTCCTCTCACTGCTCATTTGGTTCTGACAGATGAAGTTCCCTGTGTTATTATCTTCAATTCTTACATGACTGTCCAGGTAATATATATAGGAAATACCAAATATGGGAGAATTAGTGAGAAGTGGTTGAAGAGGAGTCATCTCAGTGACTAAAGGAGGAAGAATTACGCTCAAGTTGTTCAGCATTTTCAGACAGAGGTGTGTGTATGTTTAATGAACTTGTTGCATAGGTGTTATTTAAAGCTACCCCTGTTTGTGTGCCACAAAGAACATGCTACCAAACATTTACAGTTATTTGAAATTCTTTCTGCATCCAAGTAAGGGTGCAGATCTAACATTTTTATGAGCTCTCTCTGGACCTGACCAATACAACAGAGAAGACAAGGAATAATTATTGTAGACATACTCCAAACAGTGCACTGAACACGTTATTATTATGAGATGCCTAAAAATAGCATCCCAGAACTTGCCTGAAGAGCTCTTGTCTGTGCTGAAGAAGAATGGATGTGCCACTTAGAGCCTATTATTTAATGAGAAAAGCAATGTTGACACAAACTAAATTGCTTTAAAGCAAGGTCAGTCATTTTTCATAAAGAGAAAGCCTTGTGTTTCTACCAGTCAACAGTTCTCACCAGTGACCTGATTAGGCTGACATAGATACAGGGATGGAAGAAATTATTCTACTATATTTAAACAGAGAGATTCTTCTGGTTTTCAGCTTAGCTGAGCTGAACAAATATTAGCTTGGAATGATCTGAAACTGAAACATTTCAATAAATCGAATATTTTTTGTGGGTTGAATGAAGAACTACATCCAGCCAAGACTAAATTGAAATTTCAGCTGCACCCTTAATAAAAGGAAGAGGTTTGACTTGTAAAATTGAAGAAGCTGAAGTCAAGCTCTAATTTGGAAGGCAGTTCGGCTTGAAACTATTTTTCTTTTATTTATTATGAATAAACCTTTCCTAGGGAAAAATTCTCCAGTCCTGTATTTCAAAAATAAGTGCATGTATCTGGGGGAGAAAAGCAGAGTCTACCTCAGTCATTCAGTTCTCTCCAGTCACAAAATACGGTTCTTGGTGGAGATGAGAGCGAACTCTTTCTGTAAGGGTTTCATTTTGGGGCAGAATGTCTCCTCACATAACAAATCACCTGCTCCCTCTTTATTGAATCTTTCAGAATCTGTCAAGACCAGAGTCTTGAAGTGGAGAAATAAATTATAAAGTTGAGTGGAGGTGATGGTCAGCACTGCTCCTTCCTCAACCTTGCTGCTGGTGGGGCTGTTCCTGGTCCTTTTCCTCCCCTCACTGCCAGGCACCACTTTCCCCTTTCTTAAGTATAACTTTGGAGAAACAATGCAAAAGGAAAAGTGGTTTGTCACCTGAGCCACGAGAAAGTATTTCTGATGGTTGTGTGAAAGAACAGAAACAGAATCATGAGGAGGAAGTGAAGCGGAGCCTTGCTCTACCTTGTTAGTTTTAATGGGAGAACCTGTACTAAATCAGAACTGAACAATGTGACCCAAAAGGCTGTTAATAGAGGCCAGAGGGGAGAGCTATTGCAGGAGAGTACCCAGTCTGTTACAGGAATGAGGAGATGGGAGAAGAGGGAGGAAGGAGGACTTGTTCTAAATTAAAGTATGTTGTAGGTTGGGCTTCACTGGCTCCCCCAAGGTCCCCCCTCAGGCTCCTGGGGCAGTGGACAAGGGGTGCAGAGTGTACAGACTGTGTTGGAAGTAACAAGAATTGTGCTCAGCTACAAAAAAACTGGGTAAATACTTGCTGAGTTTTGTGTTAATAGTCAAGTCCCCCTCACAGCTTACTGAAGTGTCTTTGTGGCATCATTAGTTCTCATGAACCTTGGCCTTGTGCTTCTTTCCTTTATTTCCTTTTGTTTTGGCAGACAAGCATTTATGAAGGAGATCTGGCAAAATACAGTGTGATCCAATGCAGACTGACTTGTGCTGTTTCATCAGGTTGGAGAGATGGTGCCCACTTCAACTTCTGTGTGTGCCAAAGCTGCAGCCCTGAGACATCACTTTATCCGTGTTAAACACTTGCATTTCCAGACTTTTTCTGCAGAAGTGTCAGGCTACCTGGGGATAATGGACAAAGCATTTACAGTAACTGCCTCTTCTTGCTATTCATGGGTGCACGAGAAATCCACCAGCCCAGTGCAGCTTTTCAGGAGGATTTGGACCCTGAAATCCTGACGCCATCACCTTGGGGCCACATCACTGGAAGATTTTCCTGAAGTAGCCAGAAATATTTACTGGAGAGCCTGTGGTTTGAAAGTTTGCAGTCTGATGAAGTGAAAGAAACCAGAAAATCGATCATGGTAAGAAAAATCAGTTTCTGCACCTCTATTGTTTTTGCCTTAAATTGTTTACATGCATTATATTACTTTTCTATTGTTGGGTACATTGAATATCAACTCTTCCATGTTTTTTTGGCAAGTCTTTTAATCTCTGGTAAACGATAACCATTTCCTCCATGTCTCTAACAATTGTCATTGGAAAGTCGTTTGAAGTGAGGAAGTAAGAGAGAATTTCCTGTTTTTCATATTTTAATTAATAGCTTGATGAATTATCCTGGAGAAGAAATAGTTGCTGTAGTTGGTCTAGAACTAAGGAAAGAGGAGCTCTGATGAAATGTATTGATATTTACTATTGTCTGCCTACAGAAGCAATTTTTTTCATTCTTTTTCTTTTTTTTTTTCTCTTTAAATTCAAGTTAATCTGGGATAGTAAATACTAAATGCTCACCAGTTAGAAGGAGTGGGATTTGCCATAGGGCAGAGGCATTGTGGCATTTGTATAGACTTTTCCATCACTAAGGGATAATGGGTTTAATGATGGTGTGAACAGATTGCTAACTGCTGTGGTGGGTTTTCCGGGCTGGAGGGAGGAGGTTGGAGTCTGGCAGAGTCAGCAAGTACCTGGCAAGAAAGCACGGTTGGTTTCCTTACCAAATGTCACGACATTTCTGTTTTGTCTTTTTTTTTTTTTTTCTTGGGGGCTCTCGTTCTGAGCAGCAGTTTTATGGCAAAGTGCTGTTGTATCACACTGAAGCTGTTCATTGTAGGCTGCATTGTGCTCTGGGGAGACTGAAAGACTCTCTACCCACTCAGGGCTTAAATAAGGTGCTGTTAGTGCATTCACACAGTTAAAGATGCACACTCGAGCCTCTCAGCTGCTTTATTCTGCATCTCCCACTGCATATGGTGTATCTGTGTATGGCAAAATGGGCACAGTTTATTTTCAAGAAGCTTGTGTATGAATCTAGTGCAATTAAAATTGTTAAACATAATCAACAGTTCCGTAGCATCATTGTCTGATGCTGCAAAACAAGCAGCTGGTCTCATTTTAGACCACGAGCCTCAATAAGCCTCAGATAAATAAATAACTCCTTGGTTGATCTGTGAAACGGGAAAGTGCACAGACCACCTTGCTCTGCCACTTTCTGAGGTGAAGTCAGAGACTCCAAATCAAGCCCAAGTCCCCACACAGCTCACCAAATGCTCTCCTGGTTTGTCAGCACTGCAGGAATTAGGGGGCTTGTGAAGTGCAGGAGAATTTCCTAGTACCAGGGACTACTTATATCAAATTTCCACTGGTTTAAAATGTGTGATGGATGAGATTCACAATTAGAAGCATGTCTCTAAAGTAGTGTGTGGCTACTTAGTTCTACTTCAAAAAAAAAAAAAAAATCTGCAGAAATTGCAGCTGGAAATTGTGTTTGAGGAGTTGGTGCTATTCATGGTGGTGTTAATTCTTCAAAAACTGATATTGGAAGTGGTGGGTTCCATTGTATTTTCCTGTTGAGTTACCAGCATTTTTATAAGATCTGTTAGACCTTCAAAACTAAAGCTACCTTGGCCAATCAAAGGTTATTAAAGAGCTCTTGCCTCCTGCCATGAGTGTCTTTGATTGAGTAAAGTACCACAGAACAGTTTTTCCAGTTTCCTGAGGGAATCTCCTGCAACAATTATGGACAAGGCAAGGAGCCAAAAAGAGGAAAGTGCAGGTGAATTCCAAGCCACAAAAGAGCAGAAAATACAGCTCCAGTCCTGAGCATGCAGGCATTTGTTTTAGGAGGGATATTGGACCCACAGACAGGTCCTGAGCTGCAGGTTCATAGCTTGATGTTTTCAAGCCCGTGTAAGACAGTTGTTAATGTTTGTCTTACTGAATGTGGATATATATTGTACATATTGTGCTGCTGGGATGAGGTGGAGCTCAGTGGGACTTCAGATCCAGTGTGTCCATCCTCACTCCCTACAGGAGTGGAGCCATCAGATGGTCTCTGTGTCAGAAGTTTTAAAGAGATCCAAGCACTTCACTAGGGAACAATGAGGCATCATCAGGAGAGCTGGAAGGATGATGGGAATTTAACTGAATGCACTTTCTTTTCTTTTAAATTTATGGTATGTAAGACACTTATTAGAATACGCAATTAACCTTGAGTTTCTAAAATTGTGATGTATTTCTTTCCTTAGAATACAATTCCAAAATGAACTGCTAGCATAACTTCAGAAATGTCCTTGAGGTATTTAATATATATTAATTTAACAGGTGATTTTATGTACAGGTGGAGAACCATATAAATACCCATTCTTGGCTATAAATATTAGATTTAATCTTGGTGAGGACACTTAAAATAAAAGTGAAATATAGGTAGGCATCAATTCCCAGGTCACCTAATTAAGTGGCATCCTTGCTTTGTAATTTTTATTGTGCTAAACAAGGAATGTGTGTACTAATTAAGATGACTAATAGTTATGTTCAATCTAATTATAGCACTGCCAGGAGGCACTATAATAATTAAAGGTCTGTCAATGTTTTTACTACAAAATCTTGGTGTTACTGGTGTGCAGCTGAGCTCTAATGCTGTACTTGCTGCCTTGTGATGTGGTAGCAGATTTCACACTGCATGTTCTGCCTTGATTTGAATTACATTTGTTTACTTGAAAGGCATCTTTTTTCTTAGTTTTTGAGATTGAAGGTTCAAAGTAAAAACACTGTTTATTGGTTTTGAAGCACACACAAGCAAACTTCAAAAGTTTACATCACCCCTTGTTCCATTTGCATAAATATCAATATTTGGTTGTTTATTTGAGTGGAATCTCCTGTGTTAGCCAGACTGAACAGGAAATGCAACAGAACCAAGGTCTGGGTGGAGCTTTGGGCTCAATATTTTTGTCTGGTTCAGACTGGCATAAATTGGAGGATTTACTCTTCATTTCATACACATAGAATATGTCTTTACTGGGGCAGAAATGGGAGCAAAGACTGTAAAATATACCTGTGGCTCACACAAACCCTACTTATCCACTGACTGTAGGTCTGAGCACAGGATGGGATGTTTTGAAATGGAGTTCATCAACAAATCAGTATCTGTTGTGCCATGTCCTATCCTGAATGGAGGAGCTCATGGTTAGGATTAACTATTTCCCATTAACTTTTTTGGTGTGGTCTACTGAGGACTCTAAAACCTGACAAAGATGAAATAGATTTGGGGAAGAATAGTAAATATGGATCCAGAACAACGTATTTAAAAGCCTTTTCTTTATCAAGACTTTGATATAACTCATGGGAAATATGTTTAAAACTATTATTACATATGCTGAAAAAATTATTTCACTTATAGATGCTGTACATCTGAAGAACAGCAGAAATATTACCAAGTCTTTTAGCAATTAATATGAGAGATGAGTTTCTTTTGGTTGGATTGTGTCCATGTTGATATGGTGTAAAGGCAGGACAGGTTGGACAAATCTCACTTTCAGGTAATCTAACCCAATGTTCCTTGGTGCACCTGTGGCAGAGCTGTGTTCTCTCTCTAGCAAGAATGGCAGTTTTGACCTGAACTTTCAGGGTGATGTACAACTGGGTGACAGCAAGGATGATTGTCAGTGTGCCCTGGTGTGCATTGGTCCTGCCTAGGCTGGAACATTATCTGCTGGGTAACACTCTCCAAACAAACAGTGTCAGCTCATTAGAGCCCTGCCTTGGCAATCAGCAGTTCCCACATGGCAGAGGTGAGCCAGGATGTTTCACAGGATGAAATGTCCATGGGATGTTTCATGAGCTGCCAGAGCAAGAGAGAGGCAGTGGGGCTGGGGCAGGGGTGTTTTACTGTAGGGTGAGATTCTCAGCTCACCATGGTCAGAAGATGAGTGGTAGGGGTTGCTTTTTGTCACTGAAATGCTCACCTGGAGCATTGCCAATGCCAGAACCTGACCCCCTGTGACCAGCATGGTTTGTTTTGTGCTTCTTGTCTCACTGGCTGAGGAACCTTCATTCAGCCTTCAGCTCTCAGAGCACTCAATGAAGGGCCAGTCTGCCTCCTACCCCTTCTCCAAGAGCTCCTCTGAGAGGCCCAGGCTCAGCTCTGCCCAAGTCCCTACTCTTAACACAACTCAACTCTGGCTGCTGCTCACTCAAGGTGTTTTTTTTAAATCATCCTCTATTTTATGGCTTCCTCCTCCAAATGGAAGATCCCCCAAAGCAAGCAAAAGCAGCTCATCAGTCTCAGCTGCTTCCTTGTCCCAGCTGTGGTGGTAGCTGATTATTGACTTTGGTGGTAGCTGGTTATTGACTTAGCAAATATTCCTGATGCCCAGGTTCGCTTTGCATCATCATGCAAACAGAAACTCTTCTTTTACCCTCTGAGAGATCAAAAAAGTTGACAATTGGTGTTTAATGTTAACTTTTTACACTGCCTTCTTGCTAGAACATTTGTTCAGTGTTAGTTATTTCATTCAAGAGACCATCAAGAGAGTCAGTGAATAGCAATATAATGCAAGATAACCAAAAGCCCCTTAAAATGAGCTTGGAAATTCAGTAATGGCCTTTATTCTCTTTATGGAGTGTCTGGTGCTGCACAAAATTAAAGCACATAATCTTAGGAAATGGTCAGCTGCCTGAAACATGAACTGAATCTGGTTTTGTGTTACAGCAAGAGATAGGAGACTTTTTTTACAATACTATCTGAATAAGTAAATGGAATAAAGAATTCCAACTCTTCATTGTCTATAGTTCACTCCTCTGGTACAAGACTGGATGAATCTCCTCATTTTCTCATGTCAGCTGCATACATTTGTTACCTGGTAAACTTGTGGTTTATGGAATCTTTTACTCAAAAGGTTCGAATTCAACTTGAACTTTGATATACTCAGAGGTTTATTCTGAAATAGTTTTGCTTAAAACACGCTGGTTCTGCACCAAAACCACAGGAAATGAGTGTCCAGACAGTTGAGGGACAGTGCAAGAGGGCTGGGCACCAGGTCCTCCTGTGTTCGGCAGGGTCATGGGCCTGTCCAAACCCTTCGAGGAGCTTGAGGCATGTCCCACGTTTGAACTATTCCCCAAAAGTTATGTGATGATAACTTTCAGGCATGATGGCCAAGGGTGATCTGGAAAAACTTCCACCATTTCACAGCATCTCTTTAGCAACTCCATGTCCTGAATTGGGAAGGGATGATCACTTACCTTTTCACCAGTAAATGCATCTCCTGCCCAGAGTAGGGTGAGCTTCCCATGGGCCTGGTCCCACTCCCACGTGGCTGTGACCAGCAGCCCCATGGTCTGTGCTGGGGAGGGTGCAAAGGTCAGTGCCTGGACAACTGAAGCCAATTCAAGCAGAATCTGACTCCTCACTTCAAGACCTTAATACTCAATACAGTATTATTTTATTTGTTCCCTAACAGTGTTTAGCTTAGAATATGCAGGTGTGGGCATCTCCTCCTTTGGTGTTTGCTCTTATTTTGACAGACCTCAGCAACATCCCTGAATATGGAGGTGTTTTTAGGCCACACATATTCCAATTTTAATGTTCCTGTGTTAGGCTCAGGTTGGACTGTGCATTGGACTTCAGTGGCTTTTCTGTGGTGTGAAAAGCCTTGCTCTGGTGTGTCTCCAAAGAAAAATTCAGTCGTTGGACATCCTGCTTGAATCTTTCAAAGAGTTTATTCTGATGGTTTCAAAGGAGAGGCTTAGGAGTTTGAGGTAGGTGTTTTAGCCTGTCTTGGTGACGATCCCTTCACTCCTGAATTTCGTTTGACACGTCTCACAATTAAGAATTACACAGTTGTGAGAATGTAGGTCAGCAGTCTCTTTAAATATGATTTGTTTTCGAGGGAAACCCACCCCCACCAAACAACTTTAAAGGAACTGAGAGAGAACAAAGAGTAGAAAAAATACTTCAAAACAAACTTTTAATGAAGCTTTCTGCTACATGCTTAAAGAACGAATATTGTGTTTCCCGGGGCACCATTAACACAGATGAATTACCTTTATGTGCTGCCACTTTATGCTGAGACTCTTCTGATTATTGTGGCTGCTGTGTGTCACAGCCTACTAAAAGTCTGCTGGGAAAATAGGTCCCAAGATGGTGAGTTAGGGACCAAGGGTTTGCAGAGTTGGGCTTTTTTAAAGGAGGGGTCTCTGCAGACTTAATAGTCCAGCTTTGATAATAATTCCACTTCAGCTGCCCATCTGCTTCTCAGATGTCCCTGTAAAATCCTCCTGCCCTGGCACAGCTCTCCCTGGACTCCTCTGAGCTGGGATAGGAGCAGAAGGGGTTCCCCTCTGTCTGGTGAACATGTGGCTGTGGGAGCAGTGTTGGATTCCCCAGGGCAGCTGCTTGTCACACACACACACACACCTGAATCAGCAGAAACTGCCTGGCTTCTGAGGCGTTAAATTTAAAATTCAGTTTCTTCCTTCTGCTAAGACCAGGATTACCCTGGAGGCACACAGCTGATTATTTTTCCCTTACAGCAGCACAAGTCAACACAGAATGGCCATAATGGAAGACATGAAAATGCTAAACATTAATATTTAGCATGTAGCAGCCTGAATTAAGGAGCCTTTATGTGAGACAAGACACAGAACAAAAGCATATTCCTGTGAAAACCACTGTCCTGTAGTTGTGAGAAACAAAAGATGAGTGTACCAAACGAGTGAGGGGGCAGAAGACAGCAATGAGATGAGGGTTAGTCCAATAATCCACAGCCACAGCACAACAGCTGCCCAAAATCATAGCAGAAAAGATTTCGTGTCGTTTAAGAGCAACTTCCAATCATTCACTTCACCAAAAAGCCACATTTTTGCATCTTATTAATTACTTGGCCATTTCTTTCATTCAAGGGATATCAAGGTACTGAGTGTAGAAATCGACTTGAATGTATATTTTTCTGGTGCCTGGATTGTTGCTAGAAGAAAGAGTAGAGATAAAGAAGCACTTTTTGAAGGAGAAAATCCAGTGTGAAATTTAATTTCTCTCTTATGTGGACCTTACAACACCCCCTCCCCCCAGTAAACTATGCTTATTTTAAAGCAAGGTAAAAAATGGATGTATAACTGATAGAAAATAGCATTCAGACAGCTGATTACTAGATTGATTGGAACTGAGATGGATTGGCACTGAGATGGATTAATTGATTTTCCTGCATTTGGCAGGAACAAGGTCTGTCATAACAATTCTGAGCACTTCACAAACATTAACTAATCATTCACCCTCTTGCTGTCAGGTATAATTTTCCTTCCCATACAGATGAGAAAAAGCCAGCAGTCAAGGATGAGTTACTTGCCCCAGGTGAAGCATCCTGCCAAAACTGGATGTTGGTTATCACTGTATCTCAGCACAGGGATGCCACGAGGAGCCCCGTGTCTCAGGGGGCCTGGGAGCTGTGATTTCATCTCATATTTCTGGGTTACAGAGGCCACATTAGACTGAGGTGTCTGCAGAGCAGGACAGGTATAGTTTCTGCAAATGCTGTCTCCATAGGAATTAAGCTTATAGGTATTTCCTTAACTCACAGCAGTCATTGATAGAAGGTATTATGGTGCCAAAACCACGGTGAGATGCAGCCAGTCTTTTCAGTTTTGGACAAACTGTTTGGAAACCAGATGTTTTTCCCACCTGTAATATTATCTTTCATGTCCTTCTTTAACTCTGAAAACAAGATTAAGATAGATGGCCTTATAAAAGCCTTACAGCACTGAAGACCAGTTGTCCTGGGCCAGTCGAGTTTACCTTGTTCATTGGATAGGGCCAACATGGCTCATCAGCAATATCAGATACAATACATCCACTGAGAGTCTCATCCACTGAAGAGCCTTTCTTTACTCTCTTTCTTCCTTTTTGGGCTGAGGTATTAATAAAAAAAGTGACAAGTGAGAAATCAATGTCAAATATAGAAAGTGTTTATTATCCACGTGGAACCTAATCCTGCATTTCCTGCAGTGGCAGCAGTGATTGATGAGGCCGACACGTAGGAACATTCTGTTGTTTTGACAGGTTTGATAGAGCCTTTGACTTGATATTTTTTTTCCTGATGGATAAAAAGGAAACAGGTGTGGCAGGCTTAATATGTACAGATATATATTTTTTATTTTTTTTTAGTGCAGTTACTGTCTGCTGAGAAATACTGTTCTTTGGAGATTAAAATCTTTCAGATCGAGTAGTGAGCTTGTCTCCAGCTTCCCTTGTGGTGTCTTTGGATACTTTCTCTCCTGCAGCATCATTTCCTGTCCTTCCATGCCAATGACAAGTACGCTGCTGCCAGCCAGTACATAGTGCTAAAATCAATTGTTGTTTTACTAACTTTACAATCTCTGATTTTTCTTACAAATTTCAATTGAGGACATCCCCTCATTCCTTCATTCTACATCACATTACCTGCTCCTACAGCCTGTCTCTCCAAGTAAAGTTGTTGGTTAGTGTGCTGTAATCAGGATTATTAGTGTCAGTAAAAATTAGATGGTGAGCACTTGGTTTCATGTGGTACTGTTGTTCTGGGAGGTCTCTATACCTTCAAAGTGTTTGAGCACTTCTGCATGGTACAGGGAAAAGAAAGATAGACCAGATAAATCAGATTTTGTTTAAAGCAAGGGATAAAATGAGATAGACTTGCAGAACTGGCTCTTACACTGAATATTTATCTCTTTTTAAAACCTGGACTTTAGATATTAGAAGCACAAGGCAGAGTCCTGCTAAAGCCTGATGACACACAGTGCTTAAGATGGAACTGGAAGTGCTACTTTCATTAAATGTTAGATGTGCTGTTGGTGGAACTGATTCACCTCCAAATGAAAAGACAGTTTACAAACCTGAAAGTTAACATGGGCATTGAAATGCTGAGAGAAAGAGTGTCTCTGACAATAGCTAATTTCTATTTTCTCCCCTTATCCAAAATTTGTAGTTGTAGTTCTGCATCACTTGCTTCCCAGTGAGGGGTAGGGAAGAACTGGGCCAGCTCTGCTGTTGGGGTTGCAGGTGATGGGCAGGAAGATGATGGCCCATTTCCTGCAGGAGAATGGAGGGAGGAGGCAGGGGTCAGGCACTGTGGAAGGGATCAGGTGTGCTGGCTGGGAAGGCTGGGGAAGGGCAATAGGGAGCAGCCACTTCTGGAGACATGGACAGAGCTACTTCTCATTACTGTGTTGTGTTTTGATTGCTAGAAAAGCCAAACCTCTGTGAAGGAGAAGCTCGAGTTTCTTGTATTTGCTGTGTTTGTGGAAATGTGTCTGCTTTGGGCTCTCAGTCACTTCTTTTCATGTCGTGGAACAGCCACAGGAAGCCAGGAATTGTCATTCAGAGACAACAGTCCCATCACTGGGACTTTTGGCTACTGGGTCAATATTTTTGGGATTTTGCTGTAAAGGTGTTATAGGCACATCAAGCTGCATAGTTGGAAAATGAAAATCACCCTTCCCAAGCCATGACAAGCTGCTTTGAAATGAGTGCTCCAGTGAGAATTAATGACAGAAAGCACGTTGGGGTTCAACAGTGTCTTTAGAAAACATCTGTGTTTGAGATGTTTTGTTGGCAGCATTAATGTCATGGCTGGAAGGTTTTCTGGCTTTGTTTGGTGGTCAAAGTGACCACAGCTACATCTCCCACAAGCAGTGCTATGCAGGCTTGCATTCAGGCTTGCTCTGCCTGTCTTTGGAGCCTGGTGATTTCAGGGTTTATGATGGGTGCTAGAAAATGAGGAAGAATTCTGAAGTTGAACTAACCCAGTTCAAAGTAACACAGTGAATTAGAGATTTCTACAAAGATCTGAAACTCCACAGTTTGTATTCCTGTCTGGTTTTGTTTGAACAACTATAAATAAAACTAATTCAGAGGAAGTGTCTTTACTGATTAAAAAAAAAAAAAATCAAACTAACATTGTAACATCAAATGTATCATTAACTTTTGTCGTTTGCTTCTGAAGAAAATACCACATTTTTCCTGAGATAAATCAATTATTTTATCATGTGTGAACTCTGCCAGTGATAGAGTATCTGTCATGTCAATGAATTCATGAAGCACCTGTAGATTTTTTTTTTTTGTCAATACAACTCCTCTGGGCTCAGAAAATATATATTCTTCAAGTCTCTGCAGCCCAGTATGTCTGACTGTAGCTCCCTGCCACAGCATCAGAGTCCAGGAACCTCAGTGCTGACATAGTGATCATTGAAACTCTTATTTTTAAAAAAGGAATAAATAGTGCAAATGAAACAGGAATGGTTAGTGAGATAACCATTTCTCTGTTACTTTATCAAGAGCAAGATAGAGACATCTGGTTTGTGAGCTTGGAGCAGTAGCTAAAACTTGTTCACAGAGTTCAAACTCAAATGTGAATTTCTAGGAAGGCAAAAAATTAAATGGTACAGCCTGGCTTTCAGACTGGAAAGGCAACTCCAGGTGATGAGGCGTAACATCTTACTTTTTAAATTTATTTTAATTTAAGAAATGAGTACACTTCTCGTTAGCAACTTGTGGTTTTCTCAAGAGTTAATTTTTCTGCCCTCATTTTCCCTTGAATTTATTCTAAGTTATCTTAATCACATGCTATAAAGTAATTAAAAATATAGGTCTTTAGATCCTTCCCTCAAAATGGCTCAGAAGGAAGTATGTGGGTTGGGGAAATGTTGGCACCGGAGTCTCATCAGACTGTGACAAAGTAAATTATTCCACCATTTGCGAGAGCAGGATATAATGAGGTTTGACACAGTGAAAACTGAAGCTCGTTCTGTGCCTGAGATTTTACATATAACAGTGGTTTTGAAACATCCCCAAGAGGTGTTTGTGCAGCTGTTTAATACCACGAGTTTTCTTTATAGACGCTTAAGCAGCCAGGCTTGCAGGATAGAGCTGTGGCACCAAGTGTCGGGGGAGCAGGAGGTGGATCCAAACCCACCTTTTTGTCCTGCAAATGTTTGGGGACTAAAAGGGGAAAAAAAAAAAAGAAACCAGCACGGTGATTTAGTTGGAATAACCCAGAGCCCCTTTCCCTGAGGATAGGGGGTACGGATTAACAGCCTGGCTGCTCTGCCCCAGAGCGGCCTTTCCCAAAGTGATCTGTCAAAACTGGTAAATTGGGACAAAACGTGGCAGGTGAGAAATAACTTCTGCATGTAACAGAAGTCCAGAATCTGACTGAAAACATTTCAGCTCACTGCTGAGAAGTGTTGGTTAGAAAGAGGAGCACTAATGCTTTCAGCATGTGTGGAAGTGGGCAGAGCATTTTGGGATCTGTTAGTTCTGCCTGTTTTCGTGATCCGCAGATTTGGCTTCTGCTGGTGGGAAATACCTTTTTTCCCGAAAACAGAGAGAAGATGCTAATGTGTAGTTAGTAAAACACATCAAAGCCATGTGTGAATTTACAGACATCAACTGCTGGCTGGCTCAGCAGAGCTGCAGCTCTAAAAGGAGCTCAGCCAGCAGCCAGGTTCCCACTGGAGAAGGTTATCCTGGGAGCAGAGCACTGGAGGGCAGTAGGATCTGCCACACTGCTGGGTCCCATGGCTGTCCACCCACGGGCTGGACACACAGAAACACCCCTTTCCAACAGTGCTTCCACTGTGCCAGCCCTGCCACAAGCCCAGGAATGCTCATTTCTACTGTTTGTTTCCCCTGTAACTTCACCCTGAGCTGTGAAGGCAGGCAGACATGGACAATATGTTTAAACTTGATGCTTATGGAACAGATAACCAAGGAATGCCCCAATATGGCCTGAGGACATGGCATTTCTGGGGAGATGATACCTTCTCATTGTCTTTGGAGAGAGACTTATGTGGGAGCAACAGCTTTTTGTTAGGAGCAGAACCAGGGTCTGTCTGGTCCACACTTTTATGTCCACCCCAGGGGAAGATGTGTTTGGCAAATATGTTCGCTGTGTGATGGGTTTTCTCCCTCCCCCAGGCAGAATATCACACTTGTAAGAGCAGCAAGTGTCAGGAAGCCCTGGTAGCTGTGGATTTTGTTGGGCTATGCCAAGAGACAAGGATGGCTTCAGGTCCCTAAATCATGGAAAATGCCCCATGTGCAAAACTGCATTACTCAGAGTGTACTCACAGTGGGAAAAGATCATGAACTTGATGCCCATGGAGTATCTGGGGATTTTTCAAAGGAAAAAACAAGTCCACTGTAATAGTAGTAATGTGGACAATATTTTTCTCTTCTGCAGTTTTGAGTATTGCCTTAATTAGTTTTCCATTGTGGTGGTGATATGATCCAGGAGCTGAGTTAAGAGAGCCTCAGGAGTCCTACACTGGGTGTCCTTTGGCAGATGAGACAGTAGAGATTCCTGAGGTCCTGCAGTGCCAGTTGCTGGGAACAGTCTCATGAATCCAAGAGCACATTGCCCGTGTCTCTGAGTCTCATACCCTCAGCTTGTGCCAGTCTCCTCCCAGGGCACAGACATGGAGCAGAGGGAGATGCCTCAGCTGTCACCCTCCTGGCTCGAAATATTGCACTCCCTTCCCACCCCCACATAGCAACTGAAGGATTTTTTCAGGATTCCAGACTAAATAACACCGAGGCTCAGTTGCAGCTTGTTTAGAAACAACCCCCAAAATATCCTTCCTGTGCAGCATGAAGACAGATCTCAGCACTGCTGTCCTTACTCCCTTCTCCATGATTGTTTAACTGTGGTAATCTCTGAACATCTGATCAATGCTTACAGCGAGAGTCACTTAAGTGCTGTCTTTACATTAAATAAATTAACTGATTTTCCCTCTCCATCCCAGATACCTCCCTGTGAGGGAATGGTCTGAACTGGGAAGCTACTGGTCTTTGTCCTATTCTTCTATTTTTCCCAGTGATGTTTACATAAAACATAAAAAAAAAGAAATAACATCTATGCAGTTCTTTGAATTTGCCTGCCTGGAAAACTTCTTTCAATCATCTATCAAATGAATAATAATATTTCTCCATCTTCAGCAGTTTCAGAGGCGTTAATTCAGATTATGACACAGCTGCAGGGCTCTGGATTAGCAGCTTCCTGGGGCAGTGGATTTCCAATTGGACTGTAAAGCTGTATCCAACATGGCTCTCAACCAGAAAAAAGACCCATCAGACATCTGACTTAGAGCACTTCCAAAAAAATAAAACAGCTAGGGAAGGGGGGGGGAGAGAAACTTCATCCAGGCAGTGTGGCTGCTTCTGTGCTGCACATCTGTAGTTCCCTGGGAAGCAGCAGTATAGCTGGTCAAACTGTAATTAGAGCTAAAATGAGATTTTTTTTTTTCAAATAAATTAAATGCTTCAGAAAAACCCCCACCATCTTCCAACTCTCCTGTGCAGATACTGTTTTCTCAAAACGGAGTTTTAGTTCATTAGCACTTTTTTCAGAGAGCTAAGCTTTCTTAGGAGGTGCCATGCCGAACAAGTTAGTGGCCTCCAAGGAACCCAGGCTGATAATTGTGCCATCTGATCCAGGATATTTCACATGTGAAGGCTGTTTCAAATTACTGTTTTCCATATAAATGAAGTGGAAGCTGTTCCCTCACCTGAGTGACTGGCCTGGGTTGTGACATTGTTTTGTCTTATGGCAGGAAAGTAATTCTGTGGGTTGCCTGTTGGGGTAAATGCACAGCTCTGTAAAGTGACCTGTGCAACACAGGCGACAAAGGACAACCTAAATGACATGATGAATAATGAAATCAGACACTCTCCATGGCTGATGGCCTCAGTGATGTAGCTCCCAGCTTTTCCATGTCACTAGACTTTTTTTTTTTTTTTTGAAGTCTGATAGCTCAGTAAGGGCCAAAACAAGTGAAAGAAGAAAAAGTCAAATTAAAATCCCCAATAAAAAGAACTGGGAATTGTTTTTATAATCGTGGAATGTTTGTCACACTCTTCTGGTTAGGACTCTGTTCTAGCTGCCCCCAAATTAACAGGCAGACAAAACATTTGGGTTCGGAGCTGGTAGGATGCAGAAGGTCTGGACATCAAGAGGGTGGGGGCGGTTCCAGAACAAGTTGTGCCTGAACAGTTCTGACAGTGGGCTCCAGGAAGTCTGAGACTGGGAAGAAAGTGATATTTTAGGGTTTTTGTTGTTAAATATAACTGTGAGTAACACAACAATTGCCTGCGTAATTTTTCTTGCAGAAATAAGACATGTTGAACTGCTTCCAGGCAGCAGATGGTAAGGATCCCACTTCCATGTTTGCTAGATCTGCAACTGGCTGGAAAGCAAATTTTCCTCTGTGTTGTGGGATCTCTCATGGGAATTCTCAGAGAGAAAAGAAAAGGTACTGAAATCAAAAGACTAGTAAACAATTTCCATTATTCCTGGATGGGGAGGTGGATCCTGCCTCAGCAAAGTGCTTCAGCCCATCTCTGCTCAGAAAAACACTCAAGTATTTACTTCCACACTTGCTAATTGGAGCTGCACATTCAAGCGTCCTTTTCATAACTTTCTGGAGTTTGGGGTGTTGTTTGTTTGTTTGTTGTTTTTTATTTGCATCTTGGCAAAGAATCTTTCTTTATAAACAGAATTCAAAGTAAGATGGGAATGTATCAGTATTTCCTGTCTGTTGTCACTTCCAGCTGATGGTCCTTCCACTGTTTATCACTGATTGATCTAAGCAGCCCATCTTCTTGAGTCAGCCAAGTTAGAGCCAATGGAAGAAATAAAAACAGTAGCTCTCAGACTTTCTTTTTGTCTTTGCAAAGTGTTTGAAGTCACCATGTGAGCCATGACAAAGTAAATACTGCTGACTGTGCTGTGCTTTGCATACTCGTCTTTCACTGTCCAAGGCTAATGAGAGGATTTCCCAGGAAAAATTATGGTTGCTCACTGATCATGATTTGTTTGGCTGTCAGTTTGTCAAAGAGGTGTTTCAGTTTGGGATTTGCAGTTCTCTTAACTGTACCTCAGCCATGGTGCTGGCAACCCTGTGGTGCTGACTGGTAACTGGTGATACAGCAAAGGCAGAATTTTAGGGGTGATGGCAGAGTGTTTATGATTTTAAATCGCAAAATGTGTAAAGTGCCCATGACTCTGTGAAGATACTGAAGGAATAAATAAAATAAATTGGACCATCTGGCACTCACAACTTTCTGTGCAGCCTTAGCCAGCAGTTCATAGGAAATTAAAACATGATAATATTGTGTCTCTCAATGGTTGTTAGGAGCGATCATTGTGAAACACGTGTAAACACTGAACTGGAATTTTCAGAAACAGCAGCGTATGCAAAACTGGCAGAAAATCACAGTGCTCTGGGGATTAGAATAACTGGAAGGAGAGCACCAGCGAGCCTGGAAGGACTCTTGGATCTGCAGGACAAGTAATGGCTCATGTGGAATTGCTGGCTGCCTGTGCCAAGATGCTGACAGGCTGAAGTGCTGCTGGAGATGTGGCACTGCACAGAGCCTTCTCATTTCCTGCAGTCTGTGGGGTCTGATAGGGCTGAGTGACACGATGCTCTGTTCCCAACTCACTGTTGCCACCCTGCTCTCATCCCTCCCAAAGGCCCCTTGGCAGAAGGCTGTAAGGGGTGCTGTGAGGAACAGGCTCTGGTGACTGTGTTCGTAAACTCTGGTTGTTTTGTAAGTGCTAATGAGTAAATCATGGAGAGAGCTTGAGGAACAGGCATCTTATTTAGCAATTTATAACCTATTGACCCCTGGGCTCAGTTTGTTTCAAAATACAATGTACCTCTCCTCCCAGTCTCATTTTTTAAATTCTTGTCCTATGCACAATAGATCTCAAACATTTTCTTCTCTGTGAACCTTTTCATAACATCAACTTTTTTTTTTTTTTTAATCATAGATGTCAGTTTTAAGATTGAAGAGGAAATCTTCATTAAGCTCAAGTGCTTGATATATTCTTCTACTTATTCAGGTGCATGGAACTTATAGAAAAGTTGGAAAGAAAGCTCAAATGGGTGCTGCCCAATTTGTGCTGAAGAAATATATTTGTTTTGTCACCTTCTTATGAAGTTAATGGCACTAAACATAAATTGGGGAAGGAATGGACAACCCTGAGCTTCTAGTCTGGCTGTATGTAGTAGATTATGGTGAAAACCAAAGCTTGTTTTAATCTGAGCAGCAACTTGAGGTATAATGCCCAGCTCAAAATATATGAACATAGTGATGTTGGATTTACCCTTTTATGGGACTCTTTGACTTGTAATACAAAACAAAATTTTGAACCATAAGGAGCTCAAGTAACAGGATCAAAGGAAGAGGCTGGGAGACAATAGCTGAACTCCTGCAGCAGGAATTAGTGGCAAAATTCACTGTGTGCCTACACAAACCAATGGGATGGATTGGTTTTGCTCCCTTGTAGTGGAGTTGTGGTACATGCTTGCACATTAGGGGCATGTCTAAAGAAAGGTTTTATTTGCTTCCTTTCTTTTATCTTTTTAAAGATGACAGTCATGGCTGAGACTTGTAAAAGGGCCGTATCCCCACCCTGGACCCTTTTTGCACTTTGTGACATGGGGAGAACTTGTCTTCCTCCAAGGCCCTGACTGTGCAGGATCCAGAAATGCTTCTCAGTGCTAATAAACTGTTACTGAATTTCATGTATTCCAGTATTTCATGTTGCAGTTCTAAAGAAAACTCTTTAAAGTATGATGAAAGCTACACAAGTCAAGCTGATGCTTGCAGCTGGAATCCCTGACATCAGGCCATGAGCACAGGCAGAACTGAGGAGAGCCAAACTTTCATCCTGCAGTTCTGTCTTTTGGGAGAAGTAGTTGATATCCAGTGGTTTTAATAAAACTGATCTTTGGATAGGACTCGTTTCATGTAGCTGTTACTGCCTAGAAATCAGGTGTCTGGTGCAAGCTACATTCAGTAGCCAGCTAAGAGAGACAGGAATCTCTAGGGACCACTTGGTTCCACCTTGTTAGACATCTGTGGTTAAGTGAGCTAAGAGGAGTCCCATTCATCATCCTGTGTTCTGAAGAATTAAATTGTTGATAACACAAGATTTGACATAATAAACAGGCTTGTTTGTAGACAGCATTTGAATGAAAACATTTCATTTCACTTGATAAAAGCAGATGAAAATGATTTTTTGGAAGGACTTAAAACGGTAGCTTTTGTACACAAAGTTAATTGAAAGACTTATTTTGCTGCTCCGAATGAAAACAAGGTCTCGAGTGTTTCTCATCTGGCACGTTCTGCTGAAACTGGATGCGAGAAATTCCCATCTTTGGAAGCTGATGAAGAACCTTTTGAAACTTCAAATTAATCGGGCTCGATTGTTTCTGTGCCTTTTTCTTTTTGTTTGTTTCTAGAATGAGTTGGGTGAGAATTATTGAGGGGCAACGTGCTGTTGAAAAGTAGTCAGAGCCAAGGGATCTGAGAGAGAGATGTTTTATTCAGTGTCAGGCTCCTGCCTGCTCTGTTGTGTGTAACACAGGACTCTGAACAGCGCTGTTGACAGGAGTCAACAAAACATTACCCTTTGGCCTCAAAATGTAGAGTGCAATGCTTAAGGAGAAGGATCTTGAATACTTATTTTTATAGGCACATACCAGTTGAGGTTTTGTTTTCCAAACCTAGGAAAGTGGCTAAATGTAGGTTGATTTTCATGGAGGTGGCACAAAATGTTGTTGCTCTTGTGCTACTTGTTGCCAAAGCTTGGAGTTGTGTTCTCAATTGCAGGGTGGGCAGAGCCAAACGAGGCAAAGGTTTGAAAGCTTTTTGTTGTGGGCAAAGCAGCATATTGCTGCCTTCATTTTGATTCAGAAACAGCTGTATTGTTTTAGCTGAAATTTAAAAAGAAAAAAAATAAAAATAAAGGAATTTGCTTGGGGCATATGCACAGCATGTAAACTTTCAGCCTAATGCTTGGCAGTGGCATAAATAACTGACAAAGGGTCTTACAGTGCAAAGTGTTGGGCAACTTGAATAATGATGACTCTAATCCTCCAGATACATTTAAATGGAAACAGCCAATGTCCATTGTTTTACTGGGTTTCTTGCCTGCAGCTGGCATTCTTTCTTTTATATAGAAAGAAGTACTGAAGCATTTTGTTGGGTGGAAAAAAGAAATTTCTCTATGCTGAGAATTGTGCACTTGGCAGAAAAGCAAGAATAACTGTCAAGTACCCTTTTAAGTTAACTCTGGTTTCTGCATCTCAAACACAATTTATTTATTACTGTGTATTGATTGAGCTATTATGGACTTGTTTTAACTTCCATTGAGCTCCCATAACTTACATATGGCATAGATCATTCACAGCTCCCAGGAAGGGGCTGGTGGCTTTGGTGGCTGTGTTTTTCTTTCAGTGACTGTGGCCAAAAGCCAAATTGCCCCTTCAGTTTGAGAGGCAGAAATGATGTGCTACACATGAGATCCCCAGAGCCACAGCCCCGGAGCAGCAAAGGGTCCGGCCGCTTTTCCCATTGCCCTCTGGCCATGCTGTGCTGGAAAGCCATGGCCCTGTCAGGCTGTTGGTACTGATCTGACACAGAGCTGTGGTTTCCCATTTCACCTCTCACTGCCTTCACACATCCTCCTGCCTCGTGTGGAGCTTTGCAAGGTAAGGTGAGATGCTCAAGCAAAGGGCCTTTGTCTGGTACCAGTGCCTGGTGCCAGTGTGAACAGCAGTAACCTGGCTCACTGGCTTTGCCAGTTTTTGCAATATAGGTGAGACCAGAATTTTAAACAGGCATTGTTAACAGAATTTTAAGCTGATCAAAAGGTGGCTGTTGAGGACCTTCAGCTTGGAATTGCCCTTTCCTACATCTGACTGTGCTGCAGGTACCCCTCCCTTCAAAGCTGACTGCTGAGAATCCTTTCCTTCCCATTCTTTAGTGAGACTGATAGTATGAGGGCAGGGTTAGCTGCTACATCTGAGAAGGAAGGAATGTAAATAAGAGCTTGTACATCATTGGCCTGCGCATAATTGGTAATTATCGTTAACAGACGACTTGTTGCTGATATTTTTTAGTGAGTGTTTTTTAAAAACACTGCTGTGCTATTGCAAACTACAGCTATTTCTAATTATTAAGATTGCAAGATCAGGCTTCTCATATTTAGTTGTGCCTTCTTGCTTTTTCCGCTTCATTTACAAAAAGATGCTGTACACAGCAAAATGGGAGAGCAAATTACTAATTAAATGTTTGTTTGGGCGAGGTAGGGTTAAAAACCCAGCTCTCTGTGTGAACAAAAGCAAGTGGGTTTTTGATTTAGCAATGTCTGATGCAGGGGATGTTCTTACTCCAAATTCGGTCACCATGGAAACAAAACTTCTCTTGAAGTGCGCTGTATCTCTGACGGAGCAAGAGGCTTCTTTTTGGCAGACATTTTTCCATCTTCTTTGTGGATGATGAATACTTCTGGAATGAGACACTTTCTTCTGTCTCCTCTGAAATGCGCTGCGGTTCTGCTGTGCAATAGACAGCGTTCCCCTTGAAACAAAGGCAGCACTTTTCAACGTATTTCTGAAATCTCAGGAGGTTTAAGATCTCTCTTTTCCTCCAAAAATATAAAAAAACGCCAGAAAGTTCACATGGTGTGTTGGTAAGAATTTCTATTAAAAGTTACTTTGACTCAGAGGTAGCACAAGCATCAAGTGATGTGGAAATTGCTATGGTAACTACTTTTATTGTGTTCTTAAGTAAAAAGTCACATAAAACCTTTTCAGACATTAGTGAGTAAGTGAAAACTTGCCTAGAGTGCAGCTCACAAAACCACTCTCCATGTTGTCTGTCTTATTCCTGGACTGGGAGCTGTGGGTGCCTGGTGTGTGGTGCTGGGCTTGTTGGGTGGTGACCCAACTGCTCTTGAGTGGCTCTTGATGCTCCTGCTGAAAGGGCTGACCAGGAACCACAAACAAAAACTGGCACAAAGAAAAACAATGTGTGATGCAAAGCACTAGGCTGGTAATGTGTGATTTTGAATTTGACAGACCCTGCCTTTCCCCTCTCCAGAGATATGAACCACTGCTCGCATCTGATGAGAAGAGAACGGCTTAGTTTTTTCATCTGAAGAACCCCTGATAAATACAGCCATGCCCTTCCAGCAGTAGCTGTGGTGCTGTAAGGGTGACATGGAAATGGGAGCAGACAGTATGGGCCTGTCCATCTTTGGAGAGGGGTTCTCACCATTTAACATCAACAGTGAATGTGGAGAAGAGCTTAAAAAACCCCCAACCAACCAAACAAAAAACCTTGAGAAGAGGTGCCTACCTACAGGTATTGTTTCATTTCATGGGGCTCACACTCAGGTGGTTTTTGTTCAACTCATTATCACTGCTGTGTGGAAAGGAATGTCTCTGATTTCAATATATCAAAAGATGTGTGTCTTTGTTAGGATTCGTTTTGCTGTTCCTGAGATTTGTTAATGCTCACAAGCAGACTCATGAAGACTTTAGGGCTGATTATAGGAAATCAGAAGTAAGAAGACTGAAGGAAGTCATGGCAGGATTTTAATTGCTTTATGGCCATTGGTAGAATCAGCATCCTGGACCTCATTATACTACTTACTGTATGAAAGTTAGAAAGAAAAGAGCCAACTCTTGCTCCAAAGCTTTATAATCCAAGGACAGGTTATCCATTCCAGAGGGCATGGAAGAGGGATTGGTTCTGGTTGTGCTGCAATGTGTATTTGGCTTCTCAGGTGGTTTTGTGGTGGTAGCACAGGAAACAGAACTGGTGAATTCCAGTAGGTCCTTTATAGCAGCATCTGGACAGATGTGTCAGCTTTCAAGTGTTAGTTATGCTGGAAGGACCCAGCCAGAAGTTTTTCACATGTGGTTAGTACACTGTCTAAAAATAGTAAAAGGCTCACTTTGAACATACTTGTAAGCCACCACATGTTTGCATGTCTTACCTTGTCTGGAATATTATTCATACCTGTTTAAAGCTGTGTGAACAACCTCTGTTAAGCTACAGCTACACACTTTGAATGTGTGACATTTTGGCTTTTTGTACCAGATTTTTTTTTTTTTCCAGGCAATTCTGCAAACTGGAGAGGACTTGATGTTTCATAAAGGATTATAGATTTTGGTTCACTGACCTCCTCTCTCGCTGTGCACAGTTGTTATCAAACTTGTAGCAAGCTGCTTCAGGACTTCAGGTTTAGACTGGAAGGTCGGTGTCTGTTAAGGTTCGGGATAATAACAGTTGTGACAGGGTCTTGCTCTGAACAAAAATCTCCAGGGCTGCCTTAGCAGAGACCATTAGAAAGAAGCAGATGTGTATCAGTGCTGTTTGGATCGCTGCAGGTGTAAATCCTATTGCACAGCCAAAAAGGTATTTCTGTGTCCATTTCCAGCACAGTCACATAATGAAACATTGGAGTAGTTTCAGAAATTTCGTTTATTGAGAGCTTTTCTTTCGTGTTTCCGAAGTTATGTCACCTAAAGCTCTGACATTTCTCCGCTGCATTATTGGTACAAACCATGAACTTATTGTACTCATTGTATGGTATTTTTCCATGTGTTCCCTGAGGGAGGAATTGCTCATTGTCAGCTCAAGTCTTATGCTCCTATTGGAGGTTCTTCCTACTCGTGTTTTGCTCTATGGAAGAGTTTTGCCTACTAGCAGAGTCACAATACAAGGAAAGTTCAAGGTTGGTTGATGTCAGCACGAGGCCTGTGCCACGTTGCTATTTAGCTTTGCTATATAATACATTTCCTAAAGGAAACTATCTATGTCAGGAAGAATTTGGGGGTAACAGGTAACTTTTAGATAAAGTAGTATGTTGCTATGTTGGGTGGATTGACTAGTTCAGAATAGCCTGTTATTCCTGGAAAATAAAAAGATGCAACGGCCCTGAATAAAATATTTAACGGATGTGAAAACAGTCAGTAGATGAATGGATATAATTGCCAGTCTGGCAGAATTAAGGAAATGGGCTCAAAAGTATCTGGTTTATGAAACAGGCCATACCTAGAAACACAGGTGATGCAAGCACAAACGAGCAGCTTGGGGATATCACTGGAGTAATCTGAGAAATTGGAGAGGCTTTCAGAAGCTGAAATGTGTCAGGTAAGGAAGAAAAAGGGGCTGTACACAGAGCTTTTGTGTGTGTGTTTGGGTGTTTTATTCTTTTCTATAACTAACTAAAAACCTGATGCTCGGTGAGCTGAGTGGTCCCCAAGGACCCCCAGAAGAAGCTGCAGCTGCTGCAGTGATGCCACAGGTGTCTGGGAAGGATGAGCTGAAATCCAGATACCTGAGTTTATTCAAAGGAACTAAAGCACAGGGATCCCAGGGTGCAAAACCTCCTACTTAAGGGGTTCATCTGAAAGGAATTTGTGTAGTTGTTTCACTTCAGTGTGCTATGTTGGCTCAGGATGGCTCCTTCTGTGTGCTCCCTGCAAAATGTTGGCACTTATTTGTCCTCTGTCTTTTTAGGAAACTGAGTTGGTTAAAAGGAGAGGCCAAAGACTAGAAATCCTGCATTTTTTCTTTCATCTCCCTCCACAAGTGGTGTTTGTGTATACTAGTGCTAGAAGTCAGTTTGGAAATATTTCCTTCTCTGGAACTGAACAACTTGGACTTGCAGCATTAAATCCAAAGTGTTGTGTTTGCCAGCCTGCAGAAACTGAAACGTGCACAGCAACTGTGAGAGCCATCAGAACACATAGTGCTGTGACCTTGAAAGAGGGTGGAAAGGCTCATGGCACTAAAAATTCATAGAAAGCATCACCCAGACACAGAGTCAGGGAGTGTTGCAGTGGAAAAATTGTGATATTTCTGTATTTGGCCAAGTTGTCTATGAAGGCCATAGTGGCATAGCTTGGTGTCATCGACCTCTGCTGTTACAGAGTGTTTAATGATTCCAGGTAGCTAGAGGTGGCTTCAAGATGTTTGACTTTATTTGTTTCAAAAATGGGTCTGTTTGAATGTCTGTCTCTCGTTACAGGAAATAATCTAATGTGTAAAGATGCTAAAATCAAATTAAAGGCAGACGGGCTTCAGCTCAGCCTTACTGGCCTGCAGACAGGAGGAATGGTGTTATATGCCTTAAATCTGAAAGCCAAAGGGGCTTCCAAGAAGGTTACTAGTGGAATAATGCAAGAAAAATGGCCTATGCTCAATAGCCACACTGTTTGTGTGTTAAGTATCCCATTCAATATTTAACCCAGCTTTTTGTTCTGGTAGTGGTAAGAAATGCTCACTGGGGAATGTTACAATGGAAGAATTTGCACTACTGAAAAAAAAAAAAGGTCGTAGAGGACAGATGCCAAGGCACAGTGGCTTTTCCAAATCACTGTGAAGACATAGCAAATAAAGTGCTTTTTTTGATACCTTACAATCAGTATTCCATGTACTGACCCCCTGAATTACCCAAACTGGGCGTTCAGGGCCAGTTGTCCTCTTCAGTGGCAGGGGGTGTCAGCAGGGTCAGCTCTCACTGATCTGCCAGAGAGTTACATACTTCAGGTGCAACTGTTCACTTGTATTCCTCAGTAGTCTGTGGTGGCTGCTTTTTCATACCCATCAGCCTCATGTTTCATGGGCAAAGGGTTATACATCAGATTGAGTGTAAACATTTTTTGATGCTCACAGCACAGACTTAGTGTTTGCAATACACTTACACAATGCTGTGTTTGGCAATGGGGGTAATACAGGGCCACATGGAATTAATTTCCTGCAACAATGGAAGCACCTACTTTCTCAAGTATTTTTGCCACTATTGAAACATTAAACCACTTAGAACAGCAATTGCTGTTTGCTGTAGCTGGTAATTCCCTGCTCAGTGTAGTCAGCAGCAGCCTGGTACCAAGGGGTGTGCTCAGATCTGCAGCCACAGGTTTTGGCATCAGAAAAGATAAAAAGACATTCAGGAGCTGCCTGAATCAGCTGGACAGTGCTGGCTGGTGTCTTGTGCAGGGCATAGAAAAAAATAAAATTAAGAAGAAGAGGGAGCCTTGAGAATTACTTGCATCTGAGTTAGCGATTTAGGCATGGGAGTGGGAGCAAGAAGTGTGGAAGGAAATGGCATTTAGGATGTGGGATTTAGGATGCTGGGAATGCTCTGTGTGAATGCCAAAGTGTGCGTACATGACAGAATACAGTTCCTCGGTACTAGAGAAGACTAAACCACTTCAGGCTTGAGCAGCAATGTGCAAATCTTTTTCTAACCTGAATAATAATATCATTTTTTGATATTAAAAAGACTTTACTTCAGCTTCTTAACTCTTGAGATAGCGGCAGAGACTGTGGGTCACTCCCCTTCCATATTTAAATTCTGAGATGCAGGTGAATGAGCAGCCAAGAGAGTGTGTCTGTAGGTTCAGTGGCTGCTTGCTGTTCTCCTGACTCGGCACTGAACCAACTCACCAGTGGGCAGGAAGGAAAACTGTGAGCTGAGGTTGTCATCTCTTCTGTAACCTCTCAAACCAAAGCCCTATTGAGAGCTTAGAGTCCACAATGATTATGAGCAGGCTTCAGTGGGCTCCTTCAGGGCCTACCAAATTGAGGAAGAGTATCAGTTTTCCCCTGATTTCCAGAGGGAATTCAGAGTTTCTACTGCCCTGAAGCATTGCTAAAGGCTGTTGAACATGTGCTTTTTGTTACTTCAACTTGGACACTTGGATTTATGTGAAAATGGTACAACTTGTCACTGGGTTGAGATGTGGATTTTGAAAATGGATGGTGTGGCTGGTCCTGTGTTAGTGTTCAGAACCTGTCTGTGGTTGGTTGCTGAGGTCCTCTCCAGCCTCTTGGCAGGAAGGACAACTCCAGTTCTGTCTGTCTGACTAGTAAAGGTGTGTGTGGAAGTTCAGTAATTCAGTTTGGAGGCCTCAATTTGTGTGGATGAGGCAACTGCTGAGAAGTAAGACTGAAGTTGTGGTCCATCAGATCCTCTGATGGCAGGTTTGAGAGAGACTTTCATTGCTTCCCCTGTTGAAGGCCAGTCAGCTCAAGCAGGGAAGGGAAGGCCACACTGCTGGGTAAGTGTGGCCCAAAGTTTTTTTATGTCTCCAGCTTTTCTCTAATCCCCAAGCCAAGAAACTAACTGAACTTTCAGCCTTTTAATATGAGTGGAGAACATCCTGAAAATAATTGCTGCAAACAAAATTAATCTGGCCCTGCCTGCTGAACACCCCTGAAGGATTGCTTCCAAAGTGCTTGGAGTTAGATAAGAAATAAGCTCTCTTTAGTGATGCGTGTGCTTTCTAAATAAACTCCTTTTAAACAGACTTGCTGTTTAAATCTGTTTATTTACTGTGGCACATTGTGCAGATTATGTTTTAAGGAGCTCAGCAACCAACATCAGAGCTTTTACATAAGTGAGATCTGAGGAAAAATGGGAGTGAGATTTCAAATATCCCATTAATCTTTTCACTTTAGGTCTGAGCCAGCTTCAAATTGCACCGAACTGCTGCCAAGCGTGAGTGAGTTTCTGTCCAAATAAAGGAGACTTGGCAGGTCTGAGCTGCGAGGCTTTGTTTGGGGAGTGTTTCAAGGAGAGGGGGGATGGAGTTTTGGTGGAGGCTCTGCCGGAGCGGCGCAGGGCTTCGTGACAGCTGTGTGCCAGCTGGCCCCAGCTGCGCAGCTGAAGATGCACTCCTGGATTTCATGTTTCTCTGCTTATGTTTTTAATCTGCGTTTACAGAGGTAGCTGTTAAAACGTTTGTACATGCAAGCCTGGAGAAAGACGTGACTTAATCCCACACATGTGCAATTCGGCTTCTGCCGGTCCCTGTGATTTAGGACTTCACGCTAAGCCTTTACCTCAATGGCAGCTGCAGGATTTTGCTCCTTTTTGGATCAAGTTCTGCTCCTATCCACCTACAGTGAACCTGAGCTCATTATATTGGTCTTCTGTAATGTGAAGCCAGAGGGGTTAGGAGGGAATAACTGGAAACACATGTTGTGAGGACGCTGCTGGCAGCGCTGCAGCCGTGAAGTGCGTTGTGAGGAGCTGAGGGGAGGTCTGTGTGTGAGGGGAGGGAAGCGGCTGGGCTGCAATCTCACAGCCTACCCATGCTAATAAAAAAGCCTTTTTGGTTTTACCTTTAATTTCTGGGGTTGTGGTTGGAGAAAGTTCTTCCTCTGAGGCGGGTTGAGAGTCAAGCCTCCCCCCTTCACAGAGGGGCAAACAGGAGCTGTCCAGAGGGACAAGCTCTCAAGTTTCTGCTGAGGGAAAGGGAGCTCCCTCAATCCAATGTGTTACCAGCTTGGGATCTGTGTATGCAATAACCCTGAAAATCCCTCTTGCACTCTGCCTGCTTTGTGTCCTCCACAACCAGTATTTGCAAAGTCTTCCCAAACACTCTTTCCTTGAATTTTTCTTGAAAGAGGGACTTTATGACAACAGTAGTGAGGAGGCCGTGGCTCCTCTTTTCTCCTGCAGGCATAAATAAGGATATCTGCTGCACAGCTTGAGCATTGGCTAATCTTGTCAGGATTCCAGGTATTAGTCTGGGAGTATTTGACTGTGATGACATCCACCTAAGAGTGCTTGTTTTCTGCAAAGCACTTACTGCTTCTGTGGAGTCTGGGGTCAGGTGTGTCACCTCTTGCAGAACCCAAGGATGGAACATGGAAACTTTTGGAGTTTTACCAGTCCTCATCCTTCCTCCCCTGTCATGCCCTTCCCATTCCAGTGAATGTTTTCACTGTGAATATAGGCAGTGTGGGTAAAGTAAGTGATTGAAGTATTCCCTAGAAGACACTTGTATTTTTGGCAGACAATTTTTTGTTAATATCTTGAAGGCTTTACTGAGTGGAAAGCAAGTCTTGGTGTCTCTGCTTTGTGTTCACATCATGGCTGCAGACTCTGTTGTCCTCAGCCTGGCTGCTGACAACAAGCCACTAAGCTAAAGCACTAAAATAAGCTAAGTATTTTGGTGCCTGCAGGCCTTTTTCTCTCAATAGCCTTTGCTTGATTTTAAGATAGTCCAAACTTATTAAAATTGTGTAGCCGGAGAAAACCTTTTCCAGGACAGTTTTTGTATGCTTCTCCATCCCTGTGAGACACACCTCTTTGTGGGAATGTAGCACTGGTTTCCTACTGTTTGTACCTCTGTGCCTGATGATGCTCCTGGACACTGTTTTCTCCCCCTTTCCCTAAAACTTGGTGGGGTTGCTGTATTTGGATTCTCAATGTACAAAGAGTGAATGTAACAACAAATTGTGCAGACAGGGCGGTACATTCTCCCACCTAGAGCTTTCCCACATTTTATGGATCTCTGGGGTGCCTGAGGCCTATTTCTGATCTTCCTTCTTTTCCCTTTCTGCTGACCTTGGCACTCCTCACACACGCTGAGTTATTCCCTGAAGTCAAGCAGCACATCATCTCTGGTGCCTGTGGTACGTAGAGAGAGCTGAAGTGCACAGCTTTTCCACACCTCCAGAATTAGGTGTTAGCCCCTTTGCATCCCTGTGAAAAGCCAACACTGAGAGGAGGAGGGAGACTTTGCCATGTTATTACCTGTCTGGCCACTTAGCTAAAATCCAGTCCAAGTTTTGCTGAGGCAGAAACTTGGCCACTGAAGCAGCAGATGCTGCTGAATTTCTGAATAAAATGTCACTGTGTGTTGGCACAGCAAAAGGCATGTAGCGTCTTGTAGACCAGCCAGCAAGGACAACATTCCTGGCTGGGAACTGTGAGATTCAAAAGCAGTCTCATGTTTTGTGCTCGTGGTACCTGGGTCACTTGTCTGCCTCCTCTCAAGCCAGTCTGTCGCTCTGGCAGGGCTGCCCCAGGTTAATCTGTTCTCAGAGAGATTCAGAGCCAAGCAGCAACTTAAATGGGCAGCCCAGGGAGAGCTTTTTCCACAAGGTTGTCTTCCATGGATGCTACACACTGACATCTGCTGAGGCTTGTGTTCCTCACAAGGGCTGCCACTTTCTCCATATTTAACATGACAGAAAGGACAATCATTTTGTCATCTGAGGGGGTTTTGTAGGGAGCTGTGCCTTCTTTGGTGCCAGCACAAGCAAGTCCCTCTGTGCTAGGTAGGAGGCTCTGCTTCCCAGAGTGTTCTTGTTGGGACAGGAAAGAATTTCTGTAGAAGAATTTCATCTTGGGAGAAATGATGAGCTGTCTCTTTTATCACTCAACTCACTTTTGCAGTAAAGGTTTTTTCTACTAAAAGCTGTTTTGTTCTCAGAGCAACCTTGGATATGATAGGTTAAAGAAAAAAAAAAAGGATTCTGGGACTTACAAAGTACAACCTAGTGATCGCTGGAAATTCAGCTCCCAGTGCTGAGTGTTGTTGCAGTAGCAAAATGCAGGTGGGTCAGGAGATCTGGTGTCTCTCTGACTTTTAGTGCTGTGCCAGTGTCACTTGTAGCAGCTGCACTTTTCTTCCCTGGCCATCTCTGGCCTCCATGAGAGTGTGTGTGTGCCTCGTTGCTGTATTAGGTCCTGAAAAGAAACCCAAAAGTAGCGTTTAATGTTGCTGGGGGAAGGAGTGAAAATTGCATCTATTTTCATGGCAAAAGAATGCCAACAATCCCTGCTTGAGCAGTGAGTGTCTGGTGGGGGCTGGACTGCTCCTCTCCTCTCAGCCTTTCTTTTTATCTCTTTGATGTTTATATGTATATGCCTTGTTTCTTCTTCCTCCTTGGAAAAAACCTACCATCCTCTACTGAATGCCTGTTGGGCAGTTGTCCCTTAGCAGTCCCTCAGAAAAAGGTTTTTCACCCAGAGGGTGGTTGGGCTCTGGAACAGGCTCCCCAGGGAAGTGGTCACAGCACCAAGACTGCCAGCATTGAATAAGCACTTGGACAATGCTCTTGGACACACAGTGGGATTTTCTGGCTGTCCTGTGCGGGGTCATAAGTTTGGCTTTGGTGGTCCTAGTGGGTCCCTTCCAGCTCAGGATATTCTGTGATTCTATTACTTGTTTTTTGGCATTTTTGGATGGCCATGTGCAATCCTCTCCTTTCTGGCTGCTGAACTTGTTGGAGGTGTCATTGTTTCTGGGCCTGCAAAAGTGGGATTCAGCCAAATGAAAAGCACTGCAGGCGGTGAGAAGCACTAAAAGAAGTTGTAATCTGTATGTTTTCTTTTTTTTTTTTCCCACCCTGCAACTTGTGTGCTACCTTTCTACTGCTTCCTAAAGAAGATAGACTTTTTTTTTTTCTTTTTTAAGGCTGGAAATTTTTGGGAAATGTGTTTTTGTTTTGCTTGGAGGTAGCTAAAAATTGCTACATTAATTTTAAGTCCATTGTTGAATAATAACTGCCTGGAGGTTTGTTACTTGTGTTGTAGCAGGTTGGTGCCTGATGTGATTTTAAAAATGACCAAGACGTAAAACCCTGAGAGCACGAATTTATAGAGAAGAGATAAGAAAATTTTTATTAAGAAGAGGATGTGCTTACCTCTCAATTTATTTTTTTTCCTGCTTAATATTATGTGGGGAAAAAAATGTCCCAGCATTTGGATTGCCCTGAATATTGGCATTCTCTCAACAGCACTTTCAAGGGCAGACACCTCCTGAAGTGCTGAATAACAGGTCTTGTGCCCTTCCTTCAGGAGAAATCCTGTGCAGTACCCTGAAATTCTCACTTGTTCCACCATCTACTAACTTGGAATATAATTTTCCAAATGAAGCATCACAGAGTCTGCACTCAGGACACCGCAAAATGCACATCCTTTATGGTGGGATTTGGATTCTTTTCTTCACTGGGGGCCCAACGGATGTTTTGGGGCCACTTGGTTGGCCAGGTGCACCTTAGTCCTCGTTGGTACCTCAGGTACTGCCAAAACCAATCTCCTGACCAAGCCTGTATGAAATTGTGCCGTGTTCTTCTTCTAACCACTGGGCTTTGGGGGGTGCCCAAAGAGCCTTTTCCATGGCAACTTTCATGTTTCTGTAATGCTACCTATTATAAAATGATTTCTCTGGATGCTGCACGAGGCTGAAGTTTGGAAAGAAATATAAAGGAGTAGCTGCTGGGATGTTTCAAGCTTTGAATAGTGTAACTGTAGATAAAAAAGGATTTATT
This sequence comes from Chiroxiphia lanceolata, assembly GCF_009829145.1. Classification (NCBI taxonomy): domain Eukaryota; kingdom Metazoa; phylum Chordata; class Aves; order Passeriformes; family Pipridae; genus Chiroxiphia; species Chiroxiphia lanceolata. The sequence goes on along the minus strand of NC_045647.1, from coordinate 16,173,111 downwards.
TTTTTTTAAATCTTAGTTGTCCTGAAGTGGATCTGATCTTATGAGATAAGGAAGGATTGCTTTTGAAGCAGAAAGGGAAACAAATACGCAAATAACGAATGATTGAGGAAGCACACACCAAAAAACCCCCATCACTCCAGCAGTGTGTTCAGGGGAACATCCTGCATATTCATATACACAGCCAAAGCTAGTGATCTGTACTGGGGGGGAAACACAAAGACAGCTCAAGTGCTATGTGAGTGACCTCAAATAGTTGCTATATTTTGAAATCCAGGCCCGAAGCTCTTCTGATTCCTGATAAATATGTATCCTGTACATAATATAATGAGAAGGCTCTTTGCTGAGCAAGGTGTTCTCTGGTTCATCCTTGCAACCCTTGTTAGCTGGGGCTATGGATCTAGATGGTCTCTGGGGATTCTGACAAACATTCTGCAATTGTTCCCAATTAAGTGGGATAATATTTACTTTAGTCTCTTTGATCCTTTTAAAAATAGCAACAGAAATTTAGATGTTTATGGCACATGTAATACACTTAAGTGTTTATGCTGCTTCTATATCATGTCTGGAAATACCAGGCACTGTATTGTAAACAGCAAATCATGGTATTGGCATTTCATTCTAACTCTTGTCATAGTCTCTTGCAATTCTAACACTAATGGTATCCTGGATGCTAACAATAAAGTACTATAAGTGTAACTGAGAGCAATGTCCTTTCCAAATGGAACCTGGGAGAATAATGTCTAATAAGAGCATGAGAAGCATAAACAAGCACCATACCCTGGGAGCAGCACAATCTACACCCTCTGTGATCAAAAGGATCCTTACAGCTGTGACAGATCTGATGAAATGGGATTTTTAAGTTTTGGGGGAGAAAATTTTTGCTTGCTCGCGTGCAGCCATGGTACTGCTGTTGGTCCCCAAGGGTGTTGATGTCTGTACATCATCCAGAGAAGGCTGCACAAGGGCATCTACAATTGTGGGAATTTGGTGGGATACCAGTGGCAGAGGTGAGTGCCCTGCACCCTCTGCAGCGCTGCTGTCAGACCTTTGGCTGCTCAGGCCATGCTCGTGAACCCTTCCACAGCTATTTACGGGCAAGTCCTCCCTGAGGGGATGGTTGCCAAGGGTTTTGCAGCTCCAGGGATGTGGTATCTCACCAGGGCCTCACTCTCCAAGGCCTTGCTACTGTTAGACAAGAAATCTCTGGAGAAGCTGGCAGCAAAGAATAAGGATACAGGACTATAGGTGACTTCTGTCCTTCAGCCCAAAGAAAAGCAGTGTCTTGGACTGCTGCCTTGCTCTGCTGCCAAATGTAACTTGGGTAAGAATTAGAGCTAGGTACTTGATGGGTTGTAATCACAGAAGATCTCATGATGGTTTCTGAAAGCATGTAGCTGCTAACCCCAGTGTCCTGGCCACTTGCCAGCTCATATAATTACCGTCTGTCTTTCTTGCCCCCTTCCCTCTACGCCACCGTAGTTTCAATTAGACAAGTCATTCCTTACCTCTCTCCAGAATAATGCACACGCCTCTGTTCTCCCCACAGAGAAAACCTCCAATACCCACTGTAGTTTTTTATCTAGACATCAATTGTTTTACATTGTACTTTTATTATCTAATTAGTATTATCATACCGGTGTACCTGATGCAACCTGTCTAGTTCTAGGGCCTGAAGGTTTGTAGGTAGTGCAGCATACAGTTAATTTATTGATTTTTCTAAACTCTGGATCCAGTCAATTGTTTGGACTTGTGCCAGACTTCTCAGGAATGATTTCTGTCAGGAGGATGTCAGTTAACTCATGTGTACATGGCAATACAAACATCAGAAGTTGGAGTCCTTAATGACTCATTTCTGGCCACCGCGTGGTTTTTGTGCAGCACTTTGAAGAGCACTGTGGGGATGCTGAAACAGCGTTTTCTTAACATGCTGGCAAGCAGAATAACGTGGCGTTGGCTGAAGCAGTGTTTCGAAGGCAGTTTGGGAGATGGTGAGTGCTTCAGAGTGGCTGTGGCAGTGCCTGGCACGGTGACATAACACTGAAAGAAGCTGACCTTCGTTCGGCTCCAGCAGCGCACGTGGCAGCCTCAGCCCGGGCTCCGGAGTGGGAGATTTTGAAGTTCTTAAATGGCTAATTTTTCCTGATATGTTGTGGCAGTGCCCCTGTAAAACAGCCTGAGCTCTGTGGCTCACTGCGTGTGATAGCAGAGGCATTTCTAGTGCTTTTTAAACTCAAATGACATTTTACACTCCAGCAAAGAAAGCAAGTCCTTTACCCTTGGATGTGAGCTGGGAGCAGATGGACAATGATTTTTCACCAGCCAGTCTGTTGTCGGAGCAGTGATTCTCATTGACAGAGAAGTTAATAAACATTAGGAGGATATTGTACAATTGACATCTCCAGTCCACTGCTTTAATACTGGTTGTAATTCAACTCAGGACCTTACAGAATCTTGTGTTTCCTGACATGTCATTTGAATGTGTTGGATGGAATTAAATCCAGTCTAGTTCAGATGTGGCAAAATTGATCTTTATTTTCTGTACTTCGCTGGAATTAGTCTGGGACTGTAAATTTTTTGAAGGAGCCTGTACAGCTACAGTATGCTAATGGTATGGTACTTAGGTTTGCTGTATGGAATCCACAAAAGGTGTGATAGAAATAAGAAATGACTACATACAATAATGGAAGGAAATCAACTGGGAATAATAAATTGTCCTCAGAATCTCTTAAGAATATACTGTTTGCTTAAGGAGGAGAGTTTAATTAAACTCCAGGGTGAAATACATCCCTGGGGAGAGGGCCAACACATGGCTTATGAATCAGTTGCACATTAACCTGTTTCTTCTAGTTCAGGCACAGATGTTTGGGATGAAAGTTTGGTCATTGGGGAACAAATCCTCACCCCTTGATGTGTGCAGGAGCAAGGTGGCTGTTAGGACTTGGGGTGGTTTTCTCCCATTTACCCCCTCTGTTCTATTCCTTTTCAGCAAACCCCAGATCTGTTCATTACAAGAGCATGGAGTGACAGGACAAGGGAAATGGCTTCAAACTGACAGAGAGCAGGTTTAGATTAGATACTAGAAAAAAATTCTTCCCTGTGAAGGGAAGTGGTGAGGCCCTGGCACAGGTTGCCCAGAGAAGCTGTGGCTGCCCCACCCCTGAAGTGTTCCAAGCCAGGCTGGATGAGGCTTGGAGCAACCTGGGCTAGTGGAAGGTGTCCCTGCCCAGGGCAGAGGGTTGGAACGAGGTGAGCTTTAATGTGCTGTCCAACCCAAACCATTCTGTGATTCCATGATTACTCAGTTGCTGTTGATCGTCTTTCTCCTTTCAGTTGCTCAGGAGAGCTGGTGACCTCCACTCCTGCCTTCTGGAAGTTTGTGGGTTGCTAACAGTCCTATGGGAGACACTGAGCACTGTGTGCTTGGAAAAAGGAGATGCAGAGGCAACACCCAGAAGTGTCTGAACTCTGCAGAGAATTGGAGCAAGCGACCTCCCTGTGCCAGGACAGCTGTACAGAGCACATGTCAGTCTGGGGATCACCCTCCACCTCAGAAGAAGGTAGGAGAAATCACAGTATTTACCCTGTAGAGAGCAGCACCTGCTCTGTATTGCAGAGTACTCTTTGTTTTGCTGAGAGCCCATGGAAACACTGGAATAAAACCATTAGGATGTCGTGTCTGCTTCCTGCCTTACTTTCTGCACAGTCTGTTGCAGATGTAATGAGAGCAAATGTGGCCCATTGGGCAACTTTCTGCTCAGGGTGGTACTGTGCAGGCTGTGATACCTATTAATTTGATGAAAATTAGTATGGGGCAAATCTTGATCTATTCCAAAGCCAGCCATGGAAAGTGATACATTCCTAGTCAGATCTGCTTCCTGTGGTTTTTCAGAGAAGTGTCTTACCGAGCCTGATGAACACAATTATTTTATGTCTAGTGTAGATGAAAAGACATTATTCTGTTTCAGAATAATAGTTAAATAAGTGAAGTTCTTAGAAAAAGTCAGGTCTTTACCAGCCCTGAATAGTCTTGCTCATAAGACAGACAGTAGCAGGGAACTGGTAAACAGTACCAGCAGAACTGTGTTGGCAAAAAATTCATGCTTTGAGATTGAAGTAATATCAGTGAAAACTTATATTTGAGTGTGAAGAGAACAGCCATGTGCTAGAGAACAAAATCTTTCTGACTAGCAAGTACCTCAGTGAAAAGACCAAAACCAGACCTTGAAATCCTACTGATCAGCTGCAGTGTGAGGTACAATAAGCTTTGTAAGGCATTAAAGTGGCTTGAAAGAGCCCTAAAAGTGAGTGATAAGTTTTTTGTGGCACCTGAGTGTTTTTCTGACTCCTATTACCCTGGGCTTTTGCAGGAAAAGTGCCTTTTGTGTAAGCTCAAATAAATTCTCTGTGTGTGTGTGTATGTGAGCACAGGGATTGTACACTGCACATCTGGGAACACGGGGATCACTAATTCCTGTATGTCCTGCATGGACAAACTCTGCAGGTGAGGGGAGAGCTCTGGAGCCCTGGGCAGACAAACCAATCAATAAACCACATGGAGTCCAACATTCTTAAGACAGGTCTGAACAAGATTATTAAATGTATGCTAGTCTGAGCTGAAAAGTCACAGCAGCGTACAAATCCACACTTAGTTCTCTCTGGGTAAAACTGCACTGTAAACATAAGCAAAAATCCATGTCTGTTACTTACAGCTGATTTAATCTTTCATACAAAATGTTTCAGTAAGAAGGAAAAAATTGGGCAGGGCATTTTCTATGTATGTGGGCTTTGCAGCACAGCATGTGTGTAAATAAGGGCAGAGTCTGGCATTTCAGAGAATCAATGAGGCACATTATAGAAGCTCAGAGCCAGGAGTGTTTTCCATCCTTTGTGTATGGGTGAGTCTGTGAACAGATCAATGGGTTTCTATCAGCATTCAACAATGCCACAACATCTTTCTGAAGTAATTGGGCAATTCACAGAATGAAAGATGCCATCCAAGGCCTCTAATACTAGTTTCTGTAAGAGGAACATTTATGGGTGTTGAGGTGTTCTATGGAGACCAGGCAGTCATCCTTCGTTTTCTCTTTTTTTTTTCCTTTCCTGGAGGTAATTCACTTCTTTTTAAGGTTGCAAGTAAACAGGCTTCAAAATGACAGCAGAAAGGAAAATGTTGTCTTTTCACTGCTTCGTCACTGTTGAATAGAACTATCTTAGACTGGGTCACTTCTTTTTGCCAGAGGACTCTTTCAAAGGAGACCTGAAGCTTTCACACTGCAGTGCTTGCAATACAGATGGAACAGGGAACGTCTCTATGGTTATTATTATTCGTGTGTTTCAGTGCTTGGCAGCAAGATGTAGTTGGTTCTAGCAACTAGTGGTTATTATTTCATGAGCCCTACACCAGCCTCCTTCTCCCCTGCCTTTGCTGCTGAACTCTGAACAGTTGTACTTGAGGGGAGGAGGAAGAACGGGAAGTGTTTGTGCTCAGAACTTCCCCAAAGGTAACACACAGGTCCTGTCTCTGTGTGTCTTAGTAAAAATGCTGAGTGCTGCATCTCTGAGCAGGACACAGGGAGCAGAGCATCCCCAAGTGAAGGAAAGCTGCTGGGAATGCCAAACTGCTGGGTTAAGCCAAGTTTGTGATGAGAGGGGGGTCTGCATTATGTTCCTCCTCCATTGGAAAGTGTCAGATCTACTTTTGACTGAGACTTGCCATGGATGTCCGGAGGGAAGAGTGTGGAATAGCAAATATGAACGGTCCTGAGACTTGTCACTGTCTTACCCTGGTGCAGAGACCTCAGGAGTTTTATGGTGTGGCCAACAGAGAATTGAAAAACTTGTGTGCAACATCCCCTTGTTGCTTCAGTCGTGCTCCACATATACTAGAGCAGCACAGGAGTAACCTCAGGACAGCTGTGGGCATCTCTGTAGTGTTCAATGACTCTGCCTTATGCTGTCACCCTGTATAAAATGAATGTGAATTCTTGGCCTGAGGAAAATTGTTGTGCCAAAAGCCAAATACTGGAGGTCTGTTTAAAAATAGGTGTAGTTCTTGTACTGAATGGGAAGGATAAAGCTGTGGGAGAAGTTTAATTTCTTTTGCAAAATAGTCAGTGCCCACACAATGATTGGTGTGTGTTTGGGAAGTGGTGTTGGAAGGGCAGCAAGGCTCAGGCTGTGCTCCAGCACAGCAGCCTCTGGTCTTGTTCAGAGCAAGAGTGAATGGAAGTGGCTCTTCCAGCTTCAGTTAATGTCTGGAAGGTGCATTAAACATGTCACACTGGGGACAAACTGGAATTCTTAAACGCAAATCAACTTTGAAACCCCACAAAGCTGAAATGATTAGGTAGGCTTAAGATCTGGAAAGTCAGTGTGTAACAACCAAGTACAAGCAGCGTGAGTGTGTGCAATGGCTTTTGCTAAATGTTGTTTTTTCTCCAGTTTGGAGAAGGGATACCCAGAGGGTGGATAAAGGGTGTTTGTGTTGCTGTTTGAAAATTAAAACCAGAAACTGAGTTTAATCTCTGGAATAAATTCCTGTTGTGGAGCTGTTTCAGGAACTGTGCTGGCTTGGTGTGTTTAATCCCTTCGGTGGGTCTAATGATCTTTTCCTTCCTCACTGGATGGAAACTGCTGGTTTAGTCCTTTTTTTTATTACTTCCACTTGCAAAGGAGCATTTGCCCACCGTTGCTTTTTTTAGTGTGCTCAGGCATTGCTTTCAGGAAGTGTACGGCACAGAAAGGGATGCCCTTCTCTCTCCTTCCTCCCTCAACCCTGGGAACCTCCCTTCTTATCCTTATCTTGACACATACCCTCTATCAAATGGTATTTCCCAGTTCAGTGCTTGGATGGGCAGGTCTGGGAAGTACAATAGCAGTGTGATGGCATCCTTGGTTCTTCTGAGCTCTTCTCCTACAGCAACCTGTGCAAAATGTCTGCAACATGAGCATGTCAAGCACTGTGATAGCACAGTAACTGTCAGTGGAAACAAAGATCTAGAAGGAATATTGCTCATTGCACCATTGGGGAAATAAAATCAAACCCTGTTTCAGTTGTTGAGGTAGGAGATTATTCCTCATTGTGCCAGCAAATTCTTTATTTGCCTCAATGAAGTATTCATCCAAGGTCTAAATTCTGAATGGCCCAAAATAAAACTCATTTAAACTGTGCCAAATACTTTCTGTCGTTCGGTCTTCATCACTCACAAGTGAATCCCTTTGTTTTTCTCAGCCTGCACACACAGGTGTGGGGCACAAGAGATGTTCAGGAAATCATTTCTGAAGCTACATTCCTTGCAGTGCAGAGCAGAAAAGCTGCAAGAGGAGTGTAGTGAGGCTGTGGTCCTGCTCCAGCCTCAATGCCTTCTCACACTGAAGGAGAAGCAATATTATTGGTAAAGCCATACTATGGTTTGATTTTCTGCCTCATCATTCCTCTTCAGGCACAGGGGCAAACGAGTAGACTGTAGAGAGGTGGTGTCATTTAGCAATCACATTTTTAAAAATTACTATAATTAATATTATTTTTATTTTATATTATTCAGCTAAAAGTAGCCTTCTGTCTCCTTGCCTCCTGTTCTCCTGCTCCCTGGCTATCAGCCAGCTACAGGTTGGGTTTTTGTTGTTGGGTTTTTTTACCTTTCTCACTAACTGGGACATAAATTGTTTGAGTGAGAAGGAGTGAGAGTGGGACAGATGGCACCAACTGCTGCTGGTGCTTTGCTCCTTGAAAGGCTTCCTAGCCACCGAGGCTGTTTTGGGCAAGATGAGGAGGAGACAGGTTTATCTGCTTTCCTGAAGTCCATAGAGAGTAACTGGATTATTCTTCTCCTTCCCTCTGTCTCCTGTAAGCAGCACTGCATCCCGTCTGCAGTGGCAGGAAGGATATGATCCTGTTTTCTTTAAGGCTTTGTGATTCTCAGGTTCTTCTGCCATTTCTGCTTATGCTGCCAGCTCTGTGCCTTTTTGTCTATCCCTTCCTCTCCTTGAGAGTCCAGTTCTGGGCTATACCGGCCCCTTAAGGGAGGATGCCAAACTCAGGAGGGAGAAAAGAGAATATCAAAGGAAAAGGTCAGAAATTGCTGTGGTCCTTCAGTCCTGGGAGAGTGACCTGTGTCTGGCAGAGCTGCTGGTCCTGGGAAGGAGATCAGGCTCTCCATGTGATGTTCATTGGGCTCCCTCCCACAGCTTACAAATAGTCCTTCAGAAAAATGATACTAAATATGAAGAGTAGAGCATAACAACGTTTTTCCAAACCAGCCCATTTATCTAAAGCCTTTAGTGAACGCGATTATGAACAAACCACAAGAAAACACCTGATCTCTCTTCAGAAAAATTAATTCAAATAGAATCAAATGAAAACGGGAGCAATTTTCTCAGCTGAGTTGTACTCAGCAGAGTGATTTTGGCTTGAATTTAAGTGAGGATCTAGTCATTTATCCAGTTCCATGCAAAATACTCACCAATTATGTGTGTCTCTCATCAGGAGCCCTGTCAAAGACCCCAGGCAGACTGGAAGTCTGGAAGCAGCTATGGTTAGTCAGGAAATGAATGGTGGTATATCCCAAATTTATGTGAGCAATAAGCAGTCAGAAACAAATGAATTTTTAATAATTGCAAGTGATGGCTGAAATTTCCCCCCCCTTACTTAAAAATGGCATCTGCAGCTTCTAAAATGTAGAGAGGCATTTGTTGTTGGGAGAAACATACTTAAAATATGGTGTTGTCTTTGGAATCAGCCAGAGTAATGGGTCTTACCATAGCAGCACTGAGTCTTTACTTTCCTTGCTTATAGAACACTGAAGAAAAGAGTAATTTATGAGAATTATTATGTTAAGAGAACAACAGCAGCATTTTGAAGGGAAAGCTTACTCAAATAAATAACCATGTAAAGAAATATTAATTCTAATGGATTTCCTGTACTTGCCATATATTGCAGGAATATTCATGAAGTAACTCACCTGACAGTCCTTATCCCAAGTGCCTGCAGAAGAAGTAGTTATTAGAGAAATATAACTTTCTTTTAAAACAAAACAAAAAATCTCCCAAAGAAACAAATATATGAGTAGGCAATTTAAATATTTTTTTTATTCTTAAGAGCATATACTCATTCCTGGTGGACTTTGCTTTAGATGTTTCCTCCTAGAACTCATCCTAATTAGCATACTGACTGTGATTTCCCACTCTTTAAATTGCAGAAATCACCCACCTTGTGATTTCTGTCAACAACTCAGCGGAGAAATGTTCCTGGAAATTCCAACTTTTTACCACTAGAACTACTTCAAACCCATCATATGTATATTCCAAAAAAACCCTCAAGAAAATATTTTTTTAAATACAGATATATCTATACATCTCCTGCAGCCTTTGTAAGCTAACTCCTCACTTTTGTCTACACTAGTGTCTCCCAGATGGGGAGCAGGGACCTGGAAGGGCAGGCTGATACTGCTGAAAGTTGTATGATATTGTCACTAATCTGTCCCCCAGCTCCAAGTCCTTTGCTTCAAGGTATAATAAAAACATGTAACAATGAAAACTCTTTTCGTTTTCAATGAGCTCAAACTGTGCTTTGGGTTACAGCTGCAGGCTGATTTACTTCCCTTCCTCACTCAGAGCTGAGACTCCTTTTGTTTCTAGTAAATAAACAGGAGATTTGGGAATATCCTAAGTGCAAACACGCTTCTGCCATGTCCAGCACCAGGTACCTGTTCAGGCTGTGTTATGTCAGTCCCGTTAAAATCCCCTGTAAGCTCTTGTTCTGACACAGCATTCACTTATTCTTTGCCCTATTGATTAGATCTAACAATCCATGTGGGTCCCTGTCTGTGAAAACCTGCAACGAAATTGATGCCAAATGACCATTTCTGAAGCCTGCAGAAGGGATGCCGCAGAAATTGAATCCTAACCACGAAGTCCAGTTTTAGTGAAACTCTCAATGGAAAAGCTGGGCAGTCCGTCTGGAGGAGGCTGCCTGATGCATTCATTTCGCATTCCACGGGCTTGGCTGTGGGAGACTGCCCTGCTGCCTGCACTGCTCCCAGGAGAGGGCAGCTCAGCTCCTTTGGATCGTGAGCTGCAGGAATTGCCAGTGAGTTTCGGGGTCGTTATTACCAAGCCAGAAAGCGAATCCTGGGTTTGCATCCCGGGGGCTGTTCGGAAGCGAGGGGTAGTCGGAAAGAGGCTGTTGCTTTGAAGGGAAGGAAGGTATGTTCCCAGCTAGAGCCCAGCATTCCTAATTCCTGGCAGGTTGTTAGTTTTGTGATCTTTTGTGCTGTAGCTGAACTACATGACTCCTGTCTTCCTTCTGTCTTTAAAAAAATGATCTCAGTCTCTGTGTTTTGTGGTTCTTTGTGATGTCCATCCTGCCAGGGGCAAGGGAGTTGCTCATGGCTCCAAAGCAGTTACTTTTGACAGGACAAGGGGGAATGGCTTCAAACTGACAGAGGGCAGGTTTAGATTAGATATTAGGAAGAATGTCTTGCCTGTGAGGGTGGCGAGGCCCTGGCACAGGTTGCCCAGAGAAGCTGTGGGTGCCCCATCCCTGGAACTCTCCAAGGCCGGGCTGGATGGGGCCCTGAGCAACCTGGTCTAGTGGAAGGTGTCCCTGCCATGGTAGAGGGTTGGAACTTGATGATCTTTAAGGTTCCTTCCAACCCAAACCAATTCTACAATTCTATGAACATCTAGATAGGTAAAGGCTCCTGGTTTCTGAGAGAAGGTGAAAGCCATTGGAGGCAACTGCTGAAGTGGATGTGACTATTGTAGCTGCTGCACAGATCACAGGGAAAAGATGTGATTTTTTTTTTTCCCCATTCATAATACTTTCCAAAAAGTGAAAATTGAGGCCTTGGTAACATCAGGGCCCACTCTTACCGTAGAGCATCTGACCTCAAGTTTCAGATGATTAGAGGAACAGTAAGGGCCACTAGAAAATGCTGAATGCTGAAGTAGCCCAGGAAGGAGAAATGTGTGGCAAGATCTTGATACACTTCTTGAAAACTCTTTATTTTCTCATTTGGTATTTCACTGAATACAAGTTGGAGTTTTCTTTAGACTAAAACTGTGGTTTAATGCATGTTATTGAGGAAAAGTTACTTTGTTACAGAAAAAAACCAGGTGTTTTCACTCTGTAAACTGTCAAAAGAGTGATGATAGTATCTTGTGAAATATAGCTTTTGCTTCAACTCATATTTGACTACTGAAAATTCTTTGAGAACTGACAAATGGTGTTAAGGGCAGCATGATCTCCAGTGTTTGACTGCTGGTTGTGTTCTGTGGCCTTCAGTGTGAGTTAGTGAATGGTGCCTCAGTTTCCCTCTGAGACACCGAGATTGAAAAGTAGTTTTAAACTGTAAATATTGTTACGATTATCAAAGCATTTTTCTTTTTCTCCTTCTTGTCTGTAGTCTCAGGAAGTCTGAGTTAGTGCTGTGTGAACCTTTTCTATAGCTGGAAAGAAAAAGTCAGTTTTGTCTGGATTTTAACAAATACATCTTTTCGTTAAGATGAAAAGCAAAGCAGAAATTAATTTGGATCAAATCCTTGACGTATTTTTTAACGTATCTTTAACATCAGAGGGGCAAAGGAAATAAAAAGCTGGATTTATACAGAAATGGGAGGGAGAGAGGTGGGGAGCAGTGAAGACACTCCTCTTCCTCTGGCTCTGCATTTTGGGGTGGTGGCCTTTGCTGAATATATAACAAAATCCTATCTAAAAGGACCTCAGCAGCCCATGTTCAGGCCACCACGAAAGAGTCTGTAGGGCTGTTCTCAGTCTTTTATTAGTACTCCTTCAGTTTGTCTAAAGAGCTTGAAAATTCACGAGGGCAGAACTGACACCTCGGTGTCCTGCCTGTTAAGTCAGTGCTCTAATCAGGCCAGGGAGACTTTCTTTTCACTGCCAGCTCAGCCACTATTAGTCTCTGTTACAAACAGGGAAGCTCTGAAGTTTGCTTTTCTGCTTCCCTGGGCTGCCCAAAAAGACTCACTTCTTGGGGCTTCTCTAGAGACATTTGGTGTTCATCAAGGGGATGTGCTCGGTGGCTTGCACAGCACAGCCTCGGGACACACTCCTGTTCCAGAGTGAAAGCACTTCCCGGGAAAGGGAAGACTTGTTTAAATCCCTGTTGTGAAACAGGGCAGAGAATTAATGGGTTTTCCATATTCTGTGTAAAATGTCCTTATTATCTTGGGTAGAAGGCTGTTACCGTCCTCCTCCATTCTGGGAGTCTAGCCTGAAAATAAATCATTCAGCTGAAAACTATGGCAGAACTTAGGCTCCTTTTAAAGTATCAGCACACAACCTCCTTCCCTGAGATGCCTTTTCTCAGCATCAGGAAGAAATGTCTGTCCCTGGCTTGGCTAGCTGATATTTTGGAGAAGAGTTGAGTCATCATATTCCCAAGCTTCTCCTTCTTCTTTTCCTGTTTCTAGATAACTCTGTAAATACACGTTAACAGGACTGAATGCTTAGCTGTTCTGTGCATTACCTTCAAACATCAATGTTTTATACTGGGCTGACTTCCTAACTGCTTGTTTTTCAGTAATTTACATTGAAAAAAAATGTTAATTTTTTCCCCTAAATATTAATTTAGCAGTAGAAAATAGAGCATGTTGTGGGTAACCTCAGATAGCTGAGCTCTTCTAGAAACTGATAAGAGAGAAACTGGTTCTCATTATATTGCAGAGTGAGAGCAGAGGCCCACACATCTTCATCCAACATCCCTGACATCAGGAGCAATAATCTGTGTAGCATGTAGAGAATTAGTAAAATTCAAGGCATCTGAGCACAACAGGAATTTTTGCTTTCCATTGAGACTTGTAAAAGCAATGATATACTGTTTAAGGTGGTGCTTCAGCAAGCTCTTATCCTGAGTATTACAGTAAAGTGTCTTTCAATGCTAAGTTCTGGTCTTATATTGTAGCAAAATGAAAAAATTAAGAAGCAAATTCTTGATTGTTTGGGTAATAATAGCTTCTGATCTGCCCAGACCTTAACTATTGGAGAAGTCAGGTAAAATCTGGTTGCACGTTCCCTAATGCATCTAGAATTATTTGGGAGCAGAGGGAAACACAGAAATGAGGAACTTAGGTCTTGGGAAAGGTTTGTAGTGAGGCTGTTTTGGTTGGGGGTTTTTTTTGCTAAAATTCAGAGGCATCTGAAAAAAAAAAAAACTAACAAAAATTAATTAATGAATTTAACAGTCAAATTAACCAAGATCTCATCTCAGCCATAGTGGAGTTCAAGTGCTGCCTCTATGGTCACCAAGATGACCTGCCTTAGAGCTGACAACACAACCCTGGCAGCCTGGTTCAGTGCTGTGGTACAGGTATCAAGAGACAGATGAAGCGGGCAATAAACTTTATTCAGAGATTTAAATAATCACTGTCCCATCCAGGTAAAAGCCAAGAAATTTATGATGATAATTTTGGTCTTAAAATAGTAAATGCCACCAAATGCTGAAACGTGTCCAGCAACAAAGACTTCAGACTCTTCCCCAAGGCCACGTAATTCTTAGTTACTTTACACTTGACTTAAATTACTCCAGTTAATATATCTTTGTCCTCTAACCTTTGCTAGAAAGGTCAAAATCATTTGCTAGCAAATGATAAACTCATTTCCTACCCAAGGACTCCCAGGAGTATAATGATTTCTTCAACTTACAAATGTATTTCTGACCAGTGTGGGTAAACCTCGTAAAGGATTTTACTTTCTATCCACCTGCTGTGGCCCATGTACTAATCCACTTCTACAGGGGCTGCTCATGAGCTGAAGAGAGTAACTCCTGCCACTATTTAAAAATAAATAAGTAAATAAATTCAATACAGTTAGATGCATTTCCATCTCCTTCCCTTTAGATGTGCCACGGGCCCTGTCAAATTACACCATGTGAAAGGCCAAGATAAGCAGGTTTCAGTCCTGCACCAGTGACAGGTTTTCCATGCATAAACCCCACAGCTTTGAAGTCCATTATCTTGTAGTTCTGGGTTAGAAACTTCTTTTCTCCTGCAGAGAGGACTCCTTGCATACCACATCAGCTGGGCTTTCGCTCTGCCACGGGAGGGCTGATCAGCACCAAAGCCAACATAGTTCTCAGATCATTTGTGAGAGTACAGTGTGTTTTATGAGTTGGAATCACTAAAATATCTGACTTCACTTATTTAAAGTTGTGCAGGAGCAATACCAGAACAGAGCAGCAGTGCTGGAGCTGTGGTGCAGCACTGGTGTGAACAGCAGGTGAGAGATGGGAATCTTCCCCTGGCACTGGCCCTGTGGATGCTGCAGGAGTTGTTCTCCCTTTGGTCTCTCCTCTGCTCAGCCACAGCAGAGCCTGCCCATGGTTTCAGAGCTCGGGGTCAGGATCGTGCACCCGTGGCTCAGCTCTGGGTGTGAGACTGGCAGCTCCCCAGGGCAGTGTTCTGTGTAAGGAGGAGGTTCAGCACCTGCCAACAGTCTGAACTTTGAGGTGCCAACGTTGCTGGTTTCTACTGGAAATCCTCCTTGTGTGTGGAAATACTGCTGTTGCCTGAGGTGTGAGCAATGCATGACTCTGGCTGTAGGTCTGCTAATGTCTTACACTCTCCTGTGTATTGGAGTGTAATGTAGTCATACACTCAAATGTGTCCTGTACAGGACACATTTATTTTGTTTTATTTGGTTTTCAGCTTTTTCTGCAGTAGCCTTCTGAAGTCAGGCACATTGCCCGCACAAAGCAAGCAAGAAAATGTATTTAATTTGTTTTCCTTTAGAAGCTACACCCCTTTGGCACAGCTTTCATTTACAACTGCAGTGATAAGTAAGTAATTCATCTTCAGTGCAAATCAATAGGAGAATCTTGTTTCATCTCCGTTTCCTTTCATTTTGTTTTTCTTTGCTACACCACTTTTCTCCTGCCTGTCTAATCCCTCTGATTGGAGGCTCAGCCCTGCCAAGAACTGCCTTTGGGTAATTGAGTCACTCAGTCTTTCTCCTGCAACCTCTGTAGTGCTTGAGAAGGGTTGGAGCCCTCAACTCACATGTGCTTAAATTTAGCTGAATGTGGTTGTGTGTATGGACAGTGATGTGAAAAACTATGTCTTTTTACTTCCTAAATTGCACTGAGCTGGCACATGGAGATTGTCCTCTGGTAGCCTTGTTCTACAATCACTGCTGTTTCCTCCATGGGATTTTTGCTCCTTTGCTGCAGATCAAGGATAAATTTGGGAATAAATCGTGGCTGGGTAGTGAGTGGAGCTTGTCTCTGTGAGATCTCTGCCTCCACTTTAGAGCCTGGGGTTTTTGCAGCATGTGGAAAACATGGGAAGAGATCCCTGATCCATGATCAGTGGTCACCCCAGAGCTGTAGATTCCAGGTCCTACTGCAGTGTGGTCTTAGGCAGTGCCTGTCAACATGAAGTCTATGCATATGTAAGGACAAATTAGAAGGATTTTTTTTTCTATGTTCCAATTTACAGCAGATCACACGGTAACTTTTAGGGGTTTTGTGGTGGATACTGATGTTTTGAAATTTTCTGGTCAGAAAGTGTCCTTTGCTCATGTTTTCTTAACTGGTCTTAACCAGTTTTTCTGGGATTGGGATTTTTCCTCGTCCTTTTTCTAAGCATGTTGTTTTCATCAAAAACTTGAAAACTTTTTATTTGGATATGCTGCCAAAGCAGAAGAGAGAAACTCTGAGACATCAGTGGGGTGTCTCTCTGCCTTCAGTCTCTTGTCTGAGCAAGTGTCCACATCCAGATTGTACAGCCTGTGGTAAACTGTTCTGTGGAGTTCTCTGAATACTCTGCAGTGGCCAACAGAGGGGAACTATTATCTGCTTTATTACCTAAAATATACAGCTCACTCATAAAGGAGAATAGGAGCACTGAGTACAGAACCATAAAGCCACCAGGATTGGCAGTAAGAGCTTCAAGATCTGTGAAGGTAATTTCAAGATGATTTGTTCAACATGTTCTGCTTTTGCTTAAAATTTTCTTGGGAGTTTAAAATATTCATGTCAGTCTTTTCCTGATGGAATCCAGTTGCGATACCAGCTCTAAACAGGATCTCCTCTGCATTGCCTCCTGTTAGTTTTCTCCTGTGCTTCATTCAAATGAACTTGTGAGCTGATGAGCAGAAATGCTCCTTCTTCCCTGTTGTGGAGAGCATTTCTGATGGGCAGTCAAAACAATGGATTCTCCTTCCAGTTTAAATTAACAGCTGTTTTAATGAGGTAACTGAGCTGCACTTAAACCTGCCACTTGTTAGTCCCACATCATTTCAGTTGCTGCTGACATGTAGCATAAATATAAATTCTATTGCTGTGAGCTTCCAGCTGGAGAAACTGTCCAGTTCAGAGAACATCTCTACGTGTCAGTCACATCAGTACTGATAATAAATAATAAATATTGGTTGTTTACTATCTGTAGGTAAAGACTTCATTAAAATTTCCAGAAACAAACTTTCAGACCTAAAATACATCCTAAGCTTTCCACTCAGTGCAGGCAATACTGTAAGTATCTATTGAGCCTTCTATCCATGGGTCTGGGGTGTGCTGTACTGCATACAGAGAAGGAACACCTATGTAGTAAAACTTTGGTGTGCTTTAGTAGTTTGTTTTCAATAAAAGGAAAAACAAAACAAAGCAGGCAAAATTAGTCATACTCCAGCAGAGGACAGGGTGTGCACTTGGCATATCACTGCATAGGATTCAAATGTTCCATGTGTGCAGTTTTTGCTAGGAAAGATGCATGCACTCTTTGCTGTTTTTAACTCATAGTTGTATGTCAAATTCTTAAGAAAACAATCAAAAGCCGTGCTGAACCAGAGAGGATAACCAAGAGGGGATAAACAACCTCTCACTTTGGAAGTGACATGTTGCTGGGACTAGCAAAAATCTAAAGATACCAGGCTGGTTCTACTAATTGCTGCTTGAGCTTGGCCAGCCTCTGGGTAAGGTCCCTACAGGGACCTTTCAGGGGCAGTTATTAGAAATCTCCTTAGCTTACTTTATGGACACCTGGGCAAACCCACTCATCTTGAAACACTTCTGTGAGAAAAGGACAGTGACACTGGATACAATGCACAGGTATATCTGAAAATGAGTCCTGTAGTAGGAGAAAATCTGCCTGAGAGCACCCACCCGAAGCTGAGACTGTCCAACTGTCCAACACCACTCCCTACCCTGCAGTGAGACCCACCCTGATCCATTTGCTGTGGGAGTGCCAGGGTTTGTCTGTAACACTTCTGACTTTTCACGGAACAGACTTTGTTTAGCTCCAGTGTGGAGTTTCCTCTCAGCTTTGGAATGCCTTTCAGCCAGACTCTTGGAGGAGCAGCATCACGGCCGGCCGGCGCTGATGCCGTAGGCGATGGACACAGCACACACATCCCAGCTTTGCTCTCCCAGGTCCTCCCTGCTTTCAGAGCTGACATCAGGCTGGATGCCAAAGCACAGAGCAGGACTGTGCTCGTGACAGGGAACCTTGTGTGTGTGGAGGAGTTGCTGTTGGCAGACTCTGCAGCAAGGAGCTGGTGGGGCCTTAAGTCGTCTCCAGGCTTTGAGCATTGGCAATGCAGGTTTTATTCTGTGTTACACTTTAGAGCTTTCCCCCACAACTCTGAGCCTTAATAATAGTTTTCAAACACACTCCTAGCGATTCTTACATAAATGCAGGGCCTCTAGAAAAAAGTCCAGGTGTGAAACTTGAGATAAAATGTTGACAATGGGCACTGCTGTTCTTTGTGGGAACATCTGTCACCCGGTGTGGAGGTCTGGCATTGTCACTGTTCCCCATTTGAGACCAATTATTGCTGGGCAGGGAAGAAAGAATATGCAAGAATTCTATCTAATAACCACTTTTAAGGTACTTTTGTAGTCACTTTTTGTCACTAAACTGTGGCTTTTTGTCTGCTAAACTGTTTACCTCCTAGAGAGCATTTCTGATGAAAGGCCCAAAGTAGTTTTAACTGTAGCGTTTTGCAAATTCCCCTCAAAAAGACCCTTCTCTTCTCATTGTCACCCCCTTTTGTTACCTATTTCTCACTCATTTTCATGGACATAACCTGATTTTTTATTGGAGCAAGCAAGGTCAAATTCAACCTTACCATCTCTGCTGTGATTTGGGAACTGCTTTTGTGTTCAGGGAGTTATTGTTCTCCAGCCTCTGCTTGGAGAGTTCTCACAAGGATAATGCTATCTCATAAAATTAAAATCCATGCAGTCAATTACTGGGATTTTTTGGTTAGTAATTAACTATTTTGACTGACATTCTGTCTGGGTTTTTGGGAAAGGATTTTGCTCTAAGGAAATCAGTCTACACATTTAATAGCTTGGCACTGAGAAAGCCTTGAAATATTAAAAAGTTATTTTAATATTGGCTGTAGTATGTCTTGAGGCATCAGAGTGTTTTATAAAAAAGTTTGGTGTTTGGTTTTGTGGTCAGAAACTCAGAAGTACTCAGCCCATATAGATGGAGCTCTCTTAAAATCTGTTTACAATTAAGAATACCAGCTGTTTTGCAATCTGACCTTCAGTTCTTTGTTTTAGACTTTAATTTAATTTTCCTTAGGCTGAGAGGACCATGATAGAAGTCTCTTTTGCTGTCAAGCTCGTCCTTTGCTTGACTTGGTTGCCAGCAGCAGTGACAGGAACTGTTGTTCATCCTCTGCCTCTGTACAGGAAGCATATCCTTGTAAAAAATCCTGTAAAACCTGAGATTTTTCTAACGTGCCAATTGCCACGTAGTTGAGGCTATATTGGATTAAAGTAAATATCAGATCCAGAGTGCAGGACCTCTCAGAGGGCTCTCAGCTTGTCCATGTCCTGGCAGTCTGACCTCAGTGCTCGTCCTCACTTGTTTTTGTGTGAGGGAAAGGCAGCAGCAGCAGGTTACCATGATTGCATTTAACTTTTTGGCTGTTTGCCTGACTGTTGCCATTTCCTCTCCCTTAACAACCTGTAGATACAGACTACAGGTAACACAAGAGTAACACTGAGCATATCACACCGTTTGGAAAGTGCAAACGAGGGGTGACATATGCAAAATCACATATGCAAAATCCAAACTGTCCAATATAGTGTGCTTTTACTTTAAAATTCCAAAAGGGGAAATTAGCCTAATTTTTTTTTCTTCTAAGGAAGTACATTTTAAGTGCTAAGTGACTCCAGAAGCTTAAAAAAAAACAACAAAAAAACCCATTAGGAGAAAGTCTTAGACATTCATCTGTGTTTTTCAAGAAGCACCCTAAAATTTTGACAGTGGTTTCAGATAGAGATGTTGAAAAGTGTTGTTATAGGGACAAGTTTAATTATGACACTTGTGACTTGACTCTCAATAAGTTGCTCTCCAGACCTGACAGTTACTTTAACCATTGTTTCTAATCATACTTACTATTTGTTCACTTATTTTGGACACTATTTATCTTTCACTATTTTGAAAAGGATGTGTAGGAGTTACCACTGGGATGTGACAAGTGCCCCTTAAGGAGCAGAGAGTGATCAGAAATCACCTAAAACATTTATTGTGAGATTTACAGGAAAAAGTTCAATTTACTTATTTCCTTAAGAAAGATTTCTGAATGTTACAAAAAGTTTAGAAAATGCAATGTAAAGGAATGAACAATCTTAAACTGACTCTGTGTTTATCCATATAAATGCAGCATTTTAAGGTATGTCAAGATGGGCAACAGGAGTGGAAGCACCTGCTCCTCCTTTAAAATATTTGTGGTTGTTGATATTGTTTGCTTTTGTTTTCTTTTGGTTTTTTTTTAAGGCAGCACTTGATGTTGGTGCTTTCACAGTGGCGGATAATTAAGCTCAGCAGCCAAACTGAGTCTGGTCTTCAGATGCCCATACCCTTGTATACATATTATGTAAATATAAAGAATAAGGATAGCTTTAACAGTTCAGGGAATCATTTGGCTGGGATTACTGGAGTGTGGAAAGAAAGACCATTTCAAAAGCTTTACTTAGATGAAAAGCTCAAGGAAGGAGCACTGGTTGCTAAGAGAAAAATCATCATTCAAAAGTCTGGGTGTGATGCTTTAGCACACCAGACCAACTTTACAATGCAGAGAACAGTCAGCCCTGGCAATCAAAACATCAATGCTTTATACTTTCTCAGTTTTCTGCAAAGAATTGAGACATCAAATCAAACAAATACACTATGTTCAGTCTGTGAATGTTGATTTTTTTTTTTTAAGATGCAATTACCTGCAGGTGATTTTCAGTGCCTTCAAGTTTGCCAGCTTGAATCCCAGCAAAAACACATGCCTTGAGCTGGATGGGTAGTTTAGCTGAGGAAAGAAAGCACATCCTTTCTGCTGGGGAATTTTAGAGGCATCAAAGGTGAAGCTGGGCATTTACTGGGACTTGGGGCAAGCAACTGAGTGCAGATTCCTGAAAGGTGCTCAGGGGTCACTGCAGATTTTGGCATTGTATATATAAAAGGCATAAAATACTGGTGTGTATATATAACATAAATGTGCACTAGGTATTTGTTTGCAATATGCAGCACACATACAAAAGGCAGCATGTTGCCATTCTCCAAGGGGAAATGATTTCCTTAAACAATGAAGAAATACTTTAGATTATTTTTAAACCAAAGCAAGGAAGTTTTCCTGAGCAATTTCAGCATGCCAAACCCACAGCAAGTGTACATTTAGTGCTGAGGAAGGTATATATTGAAAGGACTGAGTGACTGAATGTCAGCATCAAACATGAAACAGCAGCTGACAGTGAGTGAGTGGGAGATTGGGCTGTCACATTAAAGGGGAAATCAATGCATTGAAACAAAAATGAAGTAACATTTTATCAGCTAGTTGGATAACTTATAATGATGTTCAGCTTTTAGACACAATGCCTTAGGCAGACTGCTGATGTGTGAGGAGCCCCAGCGTAGATCTGCCAAGTCATACATATTTTTAGGTGTTCACAGAGATTCCAGTGGGTGCAGAGAGAAAGAAGAGGTGAAAAAAAGAGATTACAGTAAAAAGTGCTACTGCTGTGACACCATGATCTCTGAGAAATTATGCCCCTTAGAGAGGAGTAGGACCCGAGAAGTACAGCTGGTTGGTTGACAGGACAACCACAATTGCATCTGCACTCAGTCACTGCTCTTACATAAAATGATAGCTGGCAAAAAATGAGTGGCTTAAAAGAAAATCTGAATTTTAGACATTTTCTTCCTCTTGTTAGTTTGCTTCCCAAGGACCCAATTATCTGGCTCATGAAAATAAATGCTTATATATTCACCACAAGCAGTCAGTATTTTTGCAGGTACTAAGCCCCCTTCCCTTGCCATGGTTTTCACCTGCTGGAAAGGCGAGTGGTTTGTGACCTCTCCAAAGGAGTGCTTTGCCACTGTGATGCTCTTATTTTCTTTGTTTAACAGTTCCATATGCACCTGCAGGAAAGTTGGCTCATGGCTTATTAGCAGGACACAGGAGTGGCTTCTCTCCATGCCCCAACATTGCTCCAGTCCGGTCATTCTTTTTAATTGCACAAGAGCAGCACCTTCCCTTACAGCATTTGGGTTTTATAAAAGAATTTCATGCCTTAGGTTGGGCTCTGACATAGGTGTGGGTCTGCTGCGAAACAGAGGTCTGGATTTAGGTTTGAATAATATTCAGAATTTCTGAAAAATTTATATAATTACAGCTGGTCCTTTCTCTTCATCTTGCAGTCCTTGGAGGGAGGTGGGAGCCCTGCAGCTCTGTGCTGTTGCTGTTTGCTGCTTGGGTACCTCCCTGTGCTTTCACCTTGGAGCCCTTGTTTCCTCCATCCATCCAAGGAACACAGCTTCACTGTTGGGAGGGTTCACTGCAGAACTTGAAAACCTTTAAAACAAACTGGTCTTATTAAAAGTCCTAATTTAAAGTATCTTTCTCTGTGCTCCATGTGGGTCCTAAACTGGAAGTAAAGCACCGTGTGCACTTGTTTGACCTCATCCTCACAATGTTTGGGTTTGGGTTTTTTGGGAGTTTGGGTGATTTTTGGTTTGTTTATTTGTTTGTTGTTTTCTTTTGTTTTGTTTTTCCCCCCCCCCCCCCCAAATTTTAAAATCTGTTGTTGTGTCTAAAGGCCTTATCTCTGAGGTGTGTTCAGGTTTTGTAGGCTAACAAGTTGCTTCTGTCAATGATGCCTATAGGACTGTGACATTAATTAAAGAAAACATTTTGAAGTTCTGACGATTGGAGCAATCATGTTACCCACCTGAGAGCTTTGTGCTTGAAAGATGTCGCTACAGACAGGAAGCCAAGTACAAAACAGCTGCTTAGGCTGATGTTTCCATACTCTTGTCCTTGGATGTTAGAAATAAATGCATGTGAGCATCAGGCTGTATAAAAATGAGCTATATTTTATCATCTGATTCCATATTTCACTTTCAATTAGTTTCCTGTGGGTGCTTATTTTGGCTGACCTCTTTTTATTTACATTGAAAGCTCATGGAATAATTTCCATTTCTGAGGACCTTTGCTTGTATGACTCCTTGCCAGGGCTAATGCACTAACCAGGCTCAAGGCACAAGCAGTGCCTTGACCAGGAGCTTCCAAACAAAATAGGGATGCTGCTGCTGAAATAATGATGTTGCTCAGCAGATAATACTCCTTTGCTTCAGTGCTGACTGAAGTGGAAGTTGCAGTTGGTATTAAAGATTACCATCCTGGTGATAGATGAAATAGGGGAGGGATAAGAAGTGTTGTTTCTTCTAATCTCTCCCTTTGAAGTATCTGCATGCATAAAAATGATCATTTTGGAAAAATTCATGTTTGAAAGCCAGAATGTACTAATGTGATGCTTTTCAAACCAAATGACTTTGTGTGCTTTTACAGAACATTGATGAAGAGTTTCTGGCATGAGAGAGAATGCAATGGTTTTAAAAGAGTCTGTTTCCATTTTATCCTGCAGAGATATTCTGGATTGACTCTTTTCTGTTGGCTCCTTGTAACGTGGCAGTTCAGGCTGAGAGGACCTTTATTCCCGTGGTGATGGAGCCTTTGGTCAGTCTGGGTGGGAAATGATTGTGTGTCCAAACAAGCTCCTTCAGTTACTGGGTGTTCTCCTGCTCATGCCCTCAGCTGACAGACATGGCCAATTCAGTTTAGCTTATGGAACCTAATTGCTTCCTCTGATGTCAGGCAGCAGGTCTCTGTAGCTTCTAATTTGTTTTATATCCAGACCCATGAAATGAGAGACTTTTGTGTCACGTTTAAAAAGTTTGAATTATTTCCAAGAAAACACTTCAAGAGTCTGTGAAGCAAAAATTCTCTGTATGTGTTCTTTGCAAGATGAGAAACTGTTTTAATACCTCAAGGAGAAATACCTCAAAAGAAATCCATTTTATGACAAATTACATCCATCCCAAAAGCTGGCATTAGGGAATAGGACCGTAACTCCATAAGACCTCCATGGGAATGTTGTAACCCAGACCTTGTCTAAAAGTCTCAGCTAGGAGAAAGTAACTGGGAACCACTGAAATAGAAGTTCATTATAATGAATAGAGTATTCAGTGGAAGGAAAACATATTTTCAGTTGTAGCAAGTTCAGGTTATTGTTGATCATTAAACACATTTTCTCCATTTGAGGCAGTTTCCATCATTATTTCTCTTCCTTGTTCCTTGGCTCCCATGTTGTAAGGCCAACAGGTCCTTGTCTGTAAGTGAAGGGTGACACAGTGAAATGATTGAATTCTTTAAGAGCACGGACTGCAAAGGGAGTCAAAGACTGACAACTGCCCATCTTCACCTGCTGAACATCTATGTAGGGAACAGGCAAAGCTACAGCAGCCCTAAGACCTGTTCTGGGATGCCCCATGCCCTGCAGGCTGTCAAAAGAGACAGAAGTGACTGGGCTGGATCCACCCAGTCTGCAGCAGGTACCAGCTCTGGGCCAGTCCTCACCTACAGTGTCGTGTCCATCAGTGGCCCTGGTTTCCTGATCCGCAGCATCTCAGCAGCCCCAGCAGGATTTCTGACCACTATTGGGGTTGTGTCACCAGTTTGGTCACAACGTGGGCATGTGGTAGAGCTAAACTATGGTTGGAGTTGCTGTGAAACTTCACCAGTTGAGCTCTGACAGACACTGAACAGTGGCTGACATGAGGGGAAGCTGAAGAAACCAATAGGGCCAGGGATGAGCTACCTGTCAGATTTTGCATTGGCTAGGTTTGGTCTGCAGAGGGTTTTGTCAGTGACTAATGTCTTGATTTCAGCTGGGATAAAGTTAGTTTTCTTCCTAGTAACTGGTACAGTGCTGTGTTTTGGATGTTGGATGGGAATAACGTTGATGGGAATAAGCCACTGATGTTTTAGCTGTTGCTGAGCAGGGCTTGCACAGAGTCCAAGATTTTTCAGCTTCTCACCCCACCAGGAGGCAGAGGATCTCAGGAAGTTGGGAGGGGACACAGCCAGGACAGCTGACCCCAACTGCAAAAGGGATATTCCAGACCACGTGGCATCACGCTGAACAAAAAGCAGGGGAGTTGGCCGGTGGGGTGGCAGCCTCTGCTCGGGGGTGGCTGGGCATCAGCCAGTGGGTGGTGAGCACTTGCACTGGGCATCACTTGTTTGGTATATTCTTTTATCAGTATTATTGGTTTTCCCTCCTTTTCTGACCTGTTAAACCAGGAAACTATTTTACCTTTTTTCACCTTCTCTCCCCATGCCGTGGGGGGAGCGAAGGGCTCTTTGGTGTTTGGCTGCCAGCCGGGTTAAACCACAGCACTAATTAGTGCTGCTGGTGAAAAGGCTCCTTCTTAACAGCCCCAAAAGTGGTGTGGGACAAAACGCAGAACAGAAAGTTTTCTTTTTGAGATATGATCAAAAAGTGCGTTTTTCTTTTGAAACTCATTGTTTTTACTCCTGGGTTCTTTTCATTTTTATATGATTTCACAGCCTGGTAATACCAGGGCTGGGGGCTGTTACATGTCAAATCACGCCAGCATTTCCAGTCATCTCACATGGTGTAATCCCAATAGTGTATTTCATTTTTATTTACTTTAAACCTTGTAGGCTGATGAACATTACTTTTTATTTTCAGCTCAGAAAAACTGTTATGCATTACCAAGAAATATTTTTATGCTGTGATTAGATGCTGTGATTAGAAAGCAATGCTGTTACTGCTGTGTCATACAGTCAGGTCAAACAAGGAAAAAAAAAACAATTAAGTAAAAAACTGTTTCAAATTACTGCAATATTTATATGGGGGGATTTTTTTTTCTCCATTTTTATTTTAATGTCTTCTCCTTTACAGGGAATTTTGAAAATGAACTGGGTTTTAATTCCAACTGGCAAGGAACACTTGGGACTGAAATCAAATCTGGGACTAGTCACGTGTCAGGAGAAGCTGAAACCTCACGCTCCAGGTGTGATCATAAGACTTTTTGCTGCAGCTTCTAATCAGGTGAGAACTCCAGCTCAGATTGATAGAAATCCTACCTGTGGAGTTTTGGCCTTGAGAGTGAGCTGTGAAGCAAGAAAAAAACTAATCAGGGAATCAATGTCAGAAAAAAACGTGGTATTGCAGAGAACTGTTTGTCAAGCAAATAACTGCACGGAAAATATTCATGACAGAATACAACTGATGTCTCAAAAGAGGTAATACAATATCACATGAAATAAAAACTTAAATAACATAATTTTACAGAATCACGGAATCATAGAATGCTTTGGGTTGGAAAGGATCTTAAAAATCATCTAATTTCAACCCCCCTGTTATGGGCAGGGACACCTTCTGTATCCTCAGGAGGTAATTTCATTCTCAATAGGAGCTTAATTTTCTGGTGTCATTTCAGAAAGAATTGCAGGATCAGGTGGAAATGTTTTGGAAACTGGTGCTGGCCAAGCTATATTCCAGTATAAATTACAATCAGTGGTAATTGTATGCTTAGGAAATGCTATCTGATATTACATCCTGCAAGCTGATATTCTCCTCTGTGCAAAAAAACACTATTTATGGACCAAGAAGTTCTTTGTCTCTCTTGAATCTTCTATAGAAAGTTGTCTCTGGAATGTTTTGAAATTTATCCATCATATAGAGATGAGCTGCATATCCAACCACTTGTTTCAACTCCAGCTATCAAAAATGAGTTTAAAAACCCTTTCCTGCCCTGGGACAGAAATGTTCCTCTAGAGTAGTTAGTTCAATCAGTTGTCAAGAGGCAAATGACCTCATAAATCAAGGGAATCTATGGAGAGATCAGTGTGGAAATTGCAAGAAGATTTATCAGTGGTAAAAGCTGTCTTAGTATGCGATTCAGTGTTCCCTCTGGATGTTTGGAAGGAGTTTCTGATGTGTGGAGTTAAACCCTCGGCTCTTCCCTTGCCCTCCTGACTCACAACAAGACCCAGATTTCTCTCTCTATTGCAGGGCTGCCCCAATACACCACAAGGTGACTTGGGATTAAAGGAGTCCAATGAGCTCTGTTTTCAAAGCCACTGGAGGAAGTTGGTCAATGCAGGCTGTGTCCCAAATGATTGTTTGTCTAATTTAAGTCTGAATTAAGAAAATCATAAGTAAAGGTAAGTTATTAAAACACAAGGAGGATAAAGCAAATGGCAAAATATGCATCTGCAAAAGCTATTCCACTTGTGTGTATAAATCAAGAGACTCTGTGCTCAAGTAGAGAATTAGGCTGAGTTGCCTGCTGTTATGCATTTAAATTAAGCAGGAGTCTAATAGCTTTTTAAAATTCTGGCCTTAAGTGTGTTGTTTTTTTCTCAGGGAAGAGATCACCTAATCAAAATAGTGCTTTAGAAGGAAGAACCATTTAATACTGAACACAAGTGAGGAGCTCTCTAACTACTGATAAAAACTCCACTGCTCGGGGAAGATTTGTTACTGTTGGTAAAAGCCTGAAGAAGCTCTTTGGAGCCAAGTTGCTGGTGGAGCTGGGAGCAGGGAGGAAGGATTCCATAATGCTGATGGAAGGAATGGTGTTTCTGTCCTTTGAGAGGACATTGGTGGAAGGGTTGTTTTAAGTTTACTTGCATTCTTTGCCTTCCATTCAGCTGCTGCAGAGCTGTGCTGAGGTTTTGTTCCAGGTAAGCCCCTGGATGTCAGCTCAGCAGTGCTCAGGCACAAGATTTCTTCCCGTTAATGCTTCGTTTCCACATGCGGTTGCACACAGGTTTCTATAGAATTCCTCCCCTTTGATCTTCTGAACTGTGTTCTAAAACAGGCAGCAGAAATTTCCTAGAAAGTTTTGACCTAATTTCTTGTCTGTGTGAAGAGATATGGGGGTGTTCAAATCAGCTGCTTCCAGGCAGGGCGAGGAAAGCAACCTTTCCCCCCATCCGTGTAGCAAAGAGGTCGTGCTCCAGGCACAGCACTACAGCTCTGGAGACTCATCCCTGTCATCTCCCTGGGTTTCCAGCAGTGTGTTTCTCTGCCTGCAACAGATCATTTTGCCTCTTTATCAAAACATCTTTATCTAAACATGGGATTTCTGTGGGAGCTGAACAGGACAGCACATGTGCAAAGTATTTTTGGTACAAAGCACCTGTGCCTTCCACCTGCTTTTGTTGTACTCTACAAATACCTGAAAATCAGAGTGAAATACAAGCACTTCTCATGCAGAGATCAGTTCCTAGTGGGGACTTTAAAAGTGGGTTCAGTCTAATTGCTGTGGTTTTGAGCTTTACAGAATAGCTGATTTCACTTGACTTTCAGGAGGCAGGGTTAGGGGTTTTACATCTGCAATTAGAAGATGTGAGGGCACCTCCACTGTCTCTGGGAAGGATATGGCTAAAAAGCCAGTCCAAAATTCCAACTACATTCCCTTTATCTGCCCCTTTTTGGGCCTAGCATTTACTAGCATTACATCTGCTGCAACTGGAGATGCCCTGACAACTGGAGAGACAAAAGATAAAGGGGAGGCAGAGGTGCTGAGCCCCTGCTGTCTGCATGTTTGTATGTGCACCTGGAAGACAAGCAGGGATCTAAAAGGAAGAGCTGGCCTGGACACTTTGGATGGTAACTGGAGTGATGGGCCATGTGGGACCAGAAGCTGGTTGAACAATCTTCTGCGACTTTCCCTGCAGGTTATGTCCTGGGATAAACTAAATTACAGCACAACCATCTTGTCTACAGCACAGAACATCACCTGGTAAATCAGGCCTCTGTTCAACTTCCCCTTTATTATTTTTTCTCTTTTTTTCCTGCTGTCCTTCCCAGTGCAGAGCTGGGAACCTCTGGCCAGGGAAGGGGAGCCCTCTACACCCCACAGCTATGGCACAGTCTGTTGGAGCCTGGGTGTGTGATGCTGCTCCCTGCTCAGTATCTTCAGCCTTTCTCAGCCTCCTGTGTGGCTGCACCTATTTACACCCTGTTAGCAGCTTATCCTTGATATGAGGAGTTCGAGGCCTGCTAATCTTGTATCATTTGTAGTCCTGTCTAAATTCTGATCTTTACAGCCACTGCTCTGGAAATAAAGAGATTAATCAAATTCCAGAAGATTACTAGAGCTTCAAACCAATCAGAACATGACAGGGAAAACATGTTAATCACTTCTCACTTAACCTGAGCACATTCTGCACCTTGTATTTCTCCTCCTGCTCTTGCCACTGATGCCCTGTATAATGTGGAGCTCTGGTTGACAGATGCAGAAGAAATTATAGTGATTTTTGCCTTCTTTTTTAACAGATATGTTTGTGTTGGTGCTCTAGATATTCTTTAGACATCCTGCTCAAGCCTGTATATAGAAAAGGTAAGATCCATACACCAAAATTCATGTGTAGAAATATGATTGCACAGAGTTATGGAATTATTTGTAAGGTTTACAAAGTACTGCAGAAAAGTAGTGAATAAGTCAAAGCAGAAGGATAAGCTACACTGTTCAACAACTGATTTCTCATATTTTAGTAATTTGAACATAAAACTGTTTCAGCAGTAAGCAAAATTTGTTTCAGGTCTTTTAGTATAAGTGCATTTACTTAAGCAGGAAAAAAATAATCCTGGACCTTTATTGTCATTTTGAGCATGTGAATGAAAAGAAATTAAAAAAAAAAAGTCACTTTGCAAACAATTTTTCATCAGCACCCAGTGAATCAGTGTTGCTGATACAGCTGCAGTTGCAGGATTGCTGCTAAATTGCCCCAGTGTGGAGCTGAACTTAGAGAAAATCCTCATATGCCCTTTTGGCAGCACAGCCACACCAGGGGAAAAAATAAAGAATCCAAAGGAGTTTTTTGTTCTTCAGGAGCTTGTATATGTCCCACACTACGACAGACCAGTCCATGCACACTACCTGACACTGATATTGGTATCCCAAAGGATGCACAGTGTACAAATAGATCCTCTCTTTTGAATGTCCTCTAATTAAAGACATAATTGGTAGGAGATAAAACAGGAAAAGATATTAATTTATTTTGCTGTTGTTTCCACCAAGTTAGCTAATGACACACTCGGTGTTGTTTTTTATCTTCTCTTTCTGGTTTTAAATTTACAGATGCCTCCATTCCCCACCACACTTTTTGCTTTGGTTTAGAAAGGGTGAAGAACCCTTGGCTCAGCTCACACACAGCTCAGGTGAGTTCCATGGGCTTAATTTTCTTCTTAACTTTTTGAGTGATTTTATACTGGGAGATGTTCCTTCATGTAGTCCTCCAAAACTATTGATAATTAACTTTTGGGGACCAAAGGAGTGTATATAACTATCTGGCTGCAGCTCCTATAAAACTTGCAGGTTTATACTGTGTGGTGGCTGGATTTGTGAAAATCCTCATTTTGTGATGGGACTGTGTCCTGGCCCAGGACCACATCCCAGATACAATGGTACTGCCCCAAACTCTCAAAACTGCTTTGACTAATCATTATTATAAATGCATAATAGGCATTTCTGTGATTATATTATCTAAGTAGCTTCAAGGAGAGGCATTAGAAGGTAGAAGATAGAAAAGGGACAAACAAAAAAGCTGTTATAATAAAGAAGGTTTCTCATGCTGCTTCTGTCTGCTGCAAGGAGGGCAGGACTGTGCATGTATAAATCACAGCCTCATAAGTAAAAAGGAAGAGTGTGAAGAAAACCTAAGCTCATCCAGACTTTTTCCACATGGAAAAGAGTCTGTAGGATGGGAAAAGTACTTGTTGTCTTACAGGAAACAATAAAATGTCCCAGAGAAAATATAGAAGCCAATTGATTTAATGTTGTCACCATTTGCAATCTATAAATATCCCCGTGGCAAACTCAGAAGATCTCAGTTTATTTGTGGCTGGGAAATGGAGACCAAAAGCAGCCTCATATATAAATACAATGGATTTCACAGCCTCAGGATTTATTGTCTCTCCTTCAGCAATGGGGGTGACACACTGAAACAATACTGAGCCATAATGGGAAAACTGTCCTACTCGGGATTTATGAATTTATAAAGGATAGAGTCAGTTTTGTTGTGTGATTCAGCAGTAAATCACTGCTTGTGGGTGCCAGAGTTTGCATCAGGTGGGAAGGTGCTCGTGGAAGGACACAGCACGTTTTCCAACGCAGCCAGTGGGCATGGAATGGTAATAAAGGGAAGAAGGACCTGCCCCAGATCCAGAATGCTCACTGAAGCACGTCAGTAGCCAGCACTAGAAACATAAAGCTTCACAGCCAATGTTTGGAGGGTTTATTTAATTAGGAAATATATTCTGTCAGGCTTGTATTTAACCTTCTGTTTACCTCACCCTTTCCTCACCCTTGGCTTACTTTCTGCCTGTGGGTAGATCAGGACAGGTCACAGTTATACACAGCTTTTATTTACCTGCGAATTTAGGTTTCCATTACTCTATCTCTGAATTATACACAGTGCTTGATGATGTGCTGCAGCATCTATGAAAGGTTTTTCCTCTTTTATAATTGCAGCTGGTATATTCAATTTAATAAAGGGGGTGGAGTGTATGGTGGTGGAAAGAGAGGTTTCTATGCCCAGTCTGATTGTGGCAGGAGGGTTCCGCTTTCATCCTCGCAGAGGATGTGCATGTTGAGAGACATGTTTCTGAACAGCAGGCACAATGCTGTGTACTGAGGCTCAGACTTCAAATGGGGAATAATCAGGCATTTCAGGCCCCTGCTTATGCTCCTGAAGAGTTGGCCTGATTTTCAAAAGTACCAGGCAATCAACATCCCCTTATTGATTTCAGTGGGAACTAGTCAGCCTTCAACACATCAGAAAAATTGGGCTGGTTATTTAGAAACCTGCTTACGGTTTTCAAATCTATACTCTGGGGCTGGTTTTTTATTTTTTTCGTTGCTGGAACTGGCCTCTGCTTTCCTCTGCTGCATGTGCTCTTCATATGCTCAGTAATGCTTTTGCTTACTCTTCAGACAGTGGCTTTTCTGGCACACTTGGCCCTGGAAGTCCTGTAGATTAACATTTTTCTTCTTGAGATCTGCTCTGGGGAAGAGGAGTTGAGGAGTTTGGTTTTGGTAATCAAAAAGTCATCTGCTCTCTCTTGCATTTCTCCAAAGTTTTTCTGTTATTTCTGAGCTGGGAGTCCTGGTTTTGGTCTCAGCTGAGAGAGACCCTCTGCCATTGACATGATTTACAATCACTGATGTCCACAGGTGACAATTCCTTTTACCCCTTTTGGTACAGTAGGTCCTCTGTATGTTGTCTATCATCCAAGATTCAGCCAAATGTCTGCTCTCCCCTCTCATCCCAGACCAAATGACCTGGATTCTCGTTAGCCACAACACCCACCATGGAAATGAGTGTGTGGATTGCTGCTCTGCTGCTGTGGGGATGCTGATGGGGTGCAAATGGTGTATAGGAACCTTGATCTGGGTCATGTCTCAGAGCTTTGCCACCTCCTTGGCACCCCTTTTCTCATGCATTGGGGTAGGGTGCCCCAATGCTGTCCATGTGGTGCTGAGGTTGACTCTGGAGAGATAAAAGTGATATATCAGCTCCCAAGCACAAAATGGAGAAATGCTGCTAGGCATAAAAGGGGCAGAAAACCTGTACCTCAGACTAAATATAGACCAATAAGTGGTGCACTGTGGCATGTGTCATCCTGGGATGTGCTGTTGAATGTATCCTGTCCGTGTCACAAAATGCTACTTTGCTTCAGCTAAAACTGGTAATATCTATGTCTGAACTTGCCTCCAGTTCTAAGCAACGTGGGATGAGAAGGATATGGACAAGTCTGAGATATTCTGAAAGGCAGCAGTGAGAAGGAAGAGAGAGGTCATTAAAAATGATCTGTGAGCAAGAGCAGAGTTTCAGCACAGGAAAGAAAAGTCTCAGCTCTGACAGTCACCATCCCATAGGTGAAGGGACTGTATCCCTGTTGCCCCCCTGCCTCCTTCTCCATAGGAGCAAGATGAAAAGGGGTAAATTTTGCAGTGAAGAAAATGCAAGGTGGATATTAGGAGTGTTTCTTGACTGTTGTGGGTTGAGAGATAGGCAGGTCATGAAGGTTTTGGAGAACCAGATAAACAAACAAGTTTTGGGAGTGTGGGGCATTGTTTGAGTCTTTACAGGTTGAGAAAAGTGGCTGTCTCAATTTAGGGAACTGCAGATACAGGACATCCATTGAGGGCTGCAGCTCCTGTGGTGGGACCTGCAGATGGACCTGAGCAGAAAAGAGCCTGAGAAATGCAGGTCACTGGAGGAAGAAGGGGAAAGGGGGTGACATTTCCCTTACTGGTGTGACGGGAGTTGTCGAGGGCTGTTATCGCCGGGTGCTGGTTTCCTTCCATCTGACACTGGGAATGTCCTGCTCTTTTGACTTACATGTGTGAAATAATACACAGGCTTGAAGAAGAGGAGCACCTGGGGATGCTGGACTTGCCTGTGCACTGAGGGGTCCTGGGCTGATCCCACAAGGCCTTTCCCAGCTCTCAGCACAGAACTGTCCATCAAGGCAGCAGAGTGCCACTGGAACTAAACTTTAAAAGGCAGCTGGAAGCTTGCAGATATTCTTTCAAACCAAAGAGCCAAACAGAGCCTTTATTCCCACATTAGCCTGGTACATGTTTTTGTGATCATAACAGCAGGACAAGCTCACAAACAACCTTTTTAAGGGCTTGTGGAGGGTTAGAGGTCCTGTCCCTCTGGCCTTGGTCTTACAGCTTCCCACACATTCCGTCAGAGACTGGGGGAAAGAGTGTCTTTTAGGGTAAAACTCTCTATTCCTTATTCCTTTAGCAGCTTCCTGTGCTGCCAGGCAGCAGCATGGGGCCTGTCCAGGAGCAGAGCAGGAAAGGAATCATTGCCAGGTCCTGATTTCTCCAGGGCACCTCAGCTGCTTACAATCCTCTGTGCAAAGCACTGAGCAGAGGTTTTGTGTAGCCATCATGAGACTAACACTATGAAAGATGCTATTGATATCATTCTGACACAGGAAGCATGTAAAGAATTAGAAACAGACTCCCCTGAAAGAAGCAAGACAACGGGATATATTACAATATCAAAATGTACTTGACAGGTGGAATTTATATATCACATAGTGAAAGAAGCTGTTTGGTGAGTGATACATTTCATATTAAAACATATAAATCATCTACTTGGAGAAGAATTGGACTCTCTGGGCAAGTAGCTTAGCTGCTGCATCTGACATGCTGCCTGTTACAGCAGATATATTCATTTATGAAGCTGATAATCACTGCCTATTTTTTGTATTTATTCTAGGGTAAAATTCAGAATTAGATATATCAGTCACACCATCTGACAATACTCTGTGTCTGTTACTGGCTTGATTGTGTTATTCCAATGTTGCAGTATAGTTAATACTCCCTAGTTAATCAGTGCATCTATTGATTAATATATATTCCCATTAGAGAAAATATAAATCATAATAAATTAGATAATATAACCATAATAAACCTGCTGTATCCAGTATGTAACATACTAAATCAAAATTAGCAATTACTAATTGAAATTATATCCCCTAGTATAGCGTTATATAAATCAAAGGCATTTCTCTAAAATCCATGCATCATTCAGAAGATTAATCCTCCAGCAACTGTAAATGTTTTTCCACTACATTCATTTGGCTAAGCTGGATAATGGTAATAGCCTGGAGGTTAAATACACAACGCTGTGTTAGAGCTGACAGAGTGGTTATTGCCACGTGTGTCCTTAGTGCCCATCACATTGTACCAGTCATGGAGCCCTGGGGATGGTCAGTGCACTGCACCCACCAACTCCTGGGAGCTGGGCTTCCTCAGCTCATGGAATTAAGGGGAGATTATCTCTACAACATACTTGGAAGTCCTTTACTCTCTGTCTCGGGCACAAAATACGGGGACACAAAAAATCACATCCTCATTTGAAAGGAACATCGGTGGTTTGGACGTTCTCAAAGCCACCGGTGCTTTTCCCTTCCTTACTTCCCGCTTGAAACTCTGAAGGTTTGAAAGGGATGTTTTGAATTTCGCTCTCCAACATCCCAGAGAGTACATGGGAGCACCAACAGGAACTGCTCTCCTATGAGCAGGCAGGACAGTAACTGGATTAACACAGCATTGACCCAACAGCCTTGCACGGACATCAGGCCTGAGTGAGGGGATCCTGCCAGGGTCCAATGGAGTGTATGTGGAGAGAAATACCCTTTATGAATGATTTTGGAGTGCATTTCTGCAGGCATCACCACTGGCCTGTCAACAAGCATCTGGAGAAGCCCCACTTTGCAGACAGTGCCATGAGGAGAAATGCTGATTGCTTTGGGGGGGGGAAGGGTGAGAAGAAGCAGGTGAGAGAGCCTGAGCTCCCTTCACGTGCAGCAGCTTCACAAAACGTCCTCACCATGCACAGAAAACCAATTGGAGGTTACACAAACCTCTCGTGCTTACTCTGCGTTTTCCAAGTAGAAGACTGGGCACGAGTCCAAACGCATAATGTGAGCGAGGGCATGTCACAACAAATAGGAAAGGGATAATTAGAATTTTATGAAGTGGCTCTCTATAATGCTACCTACTGTTTACTTACCAACAATTTTAAATTTAGCAACTGATGCATTTTTAATACCAATTAAAAAAAAAACCATATTTGCTCATATTTGCTCTTAGTTCTGTGGGGTTTTTTTTTTAAAATAACCCTGTTTCCCCAGTGGGACCAGTGTGTGTGCACGTGTGTGTGTCTGCTCATAAAATGGTACTGAAATGTGTGAGAGCACAGGAGTGGGGCTTAGCAGACAATAACTCTCGATTTCATTGTTTCAAGTGTTGTGTTTTTTTCTGAAAGTCAAGGAAAGTGCAGTTCACTGAAGACAACAACAGTGAGAGAAGCATTCCTGGGCCTTCTAGCAGTTTGGGGGAAGATACATATAAGAGGTAAACCTAAAAGCAACATGAGATGGAATGTTTTCTTCATTGTCCTTCACCACAGTTGAGTAACTTTGCTAGCTAGAGTGGTTGTTACTTTTACCCCAGGCAGGACTATTTCAGTGGTATCTAACACCTCTTCATCGTGTCCAGCAGCACAGTCATTTGATGTATCTGTGGGGAAAAAAGGATGCTTTAGCGAGACACTGCATGGATATTCTTATCCATAGGCAAATCTGAGAGTATTAATCTACCCACAACCTAAATTACACCCACACAAAGATTTATTTTAAAAGCAAACACACAGAATGTAGCTCAGCATTAAGTATTTTTATCCTCTTAATAAAGCCCCTGAAACCTGAAGCAAAAGAAAAGCAATGTGTGCAAGCAAGTAGTGATCTGATAATTTCTCTCCATAAAATCAGAAATTCAAGATTTCAAATCCTTTATTGCTTAGTTACTTTTAACCCAATCCACATAATTCAAGCATCTTCTTTTCTGCATAAGTAGTCAAACCCAACCAGATAGCTAATTGCTTTCCCAAGCTGTGGTCCTTATGACTTGTGCACATACAGGTATCCCCATTAGGCATCATCAAGGTCCAGTCTGTGCATGTGAAAGGTCACATGTTGAAATGCTGAGCTACAGGATTCTGAAAAATCTGAAAGTATTGCTTTGTGGTGCTCGTGATTAATGTGTGTAATAGGTTTCCACAATGTGGACAGGGTGAATTGTGAAATGGATTCAGGTCTTTCTATTTTCTTTTCAGCGTGTTATTATCTAGAGAAAAAACACTAATTACTAGAAGCTAATAGCTAGTGTGTTACTTACCCTCTTAATTAGTACCCCTAATTATTAAGTGTGGTGACAACCACTAGTTAAAATGTATTTGCTTTTAAAGACTTTGTTTATCTGTCTTCCCACTCCCTCTTTTTAATGACACTGACACCAGCAGAGTTGCTGGAGAGGGAATACCAATAATTTCCCCCCGGGAAATGAGTCATTTTGAGTCTCCTGAACACTGTTATGATTTTCATTCTGTTGTAAAATGCTTTTCACCTTTGAACTGTTGGTGTGTGTTAGATTTTGTTATTAAAGTGCTAACATTTGAAATTGTGAGGATGAACTCAGGGGAATAGAAAAGGTCACCTCAGCAGCACAAGAGCTCACTGAATGTCTGCCATCTGGGAGGCTGGAAGGCTTCAGCTGTCCATCCTTAAACCCTGAAGCATTCAGTGAAGTATTGCTCGTCATGTCTGTCTAAAGTCATGATATGTTGGGATGGACTTTGTGCAGCCCCATGGATAATATCCCGCTCTCCATCCTCTTTGGAGCAGGAGGATGTGATATCTGGGGGCTGCCATTCCATGTGTCTGCACTGAGCCCAACACCCACTGCAAGAGAAGGTGTCTGTCCAAAGTTCATCCATGGTCAAGTGAAATGTCAAGCAACTACATGTGGATTCTTAATAAAATAGCTACTTAAGTAGAAAATTAAGCATAAATACCTGCCAAAAATCCTGTATTGAGGTGATTGGTATATATGGGCCACTGCCAGAAGTTGTAATAGTACAGCCTTTTTATGGAGTCTTATTAACTTTTTCCAGGGAGCAGCACATTGTAAGTGACTGAAGTCGGTGATTTAAGATGCGTGGCAGAGGGAAAGAAAGATCTCTTGATTACAGAGCAGAGCATATGGCCATGCTTGAGTTGGATATGCTGTAGCACACCAGAAAAAGTACTTTGTTAGCTGTAAAACCTAATGGAAGGAGCGAGACACCCCTGCTCTTTCTGCCCTTGGTTCTTGGCAGTTTGGATTACAAAATACTTAAAGGATGTGGATTAGAAAAGATGTGTTAACTGTATGTACAGTTACTGTTTCTGTGGCCTCATTAGCATGCAGGATGCTTCACACTGATTTGACATTGTTTCTGCCCTGAGGAGCTTGAAATCTGAAGGCAAAACCCTGTGACCACCTGAAATCTGAACATTTCAAGGAAGGCTCTGAAGAAAGGATTCATGAGGCTGTGAACGAATACGTTTCAGTTGCCATGTCAGAAGCAGGGAGCGGGTGGGGAGACAGAGGTAAACAACTGGAGCGGAGGAGAAAAATAGCGAGAGAGTTCTAATTGTTGTCAGTTTGATTCCAGCCTTGTTCACCCCGACAGACTTGGCTGCCTCTTTGTCAGTGGAGGCTTTTCTGATTTACACTGATCTGAGTGAGAACGTCTTCTGTGCTTTTATCCAACACAGCTGCTACTGGAGTGGTTTTAACCCTTTGGTCCTTTTGCCTTGCTCAGTCTTTATGGGTGTGCAAGGAGGATGTGGCAGCAGCACAACCAGGGGCAGGTGCTTCTCCATGCAGGGACCCACTTGGAAGAGCTGCAGGGATTGATTTATACTCCTACAGACAAGGCAGCTTCCTGCAGCTGCTCTCAGGTTTTCTTGCAAAGTGATGACCTTCCATTGTGCATCTTTTCCATTGTACCTTTCTGGTCCTTTTGGTCAATCAGATCATGTTTGTGCCACATGT
The DNA here is from genome assembly GCF_009829145.1 of Chiroxiphia lanceolata. Classification (NCBI taxonomy): domain Eukaryota; kingdom Metazoa; phylum Chordata; class Aves; order Passeriformes; family Pipridae; genus Chiroxiphia; species Chiroxiphia lanceolata. Next base: position 16,135,359 of record NC_045647.1, on the reverse strand, counting down.
TGCACATTCCTGTGTTGTGTAGACATACCCTTCGCTCAGCCAGGGAAAACAACCACCTCAGGATAAAACCAGTGTGCACTGGGAGATAAAGAAAGCACTGGGGATGATTAGAACATGCTCGATGCTTTCCTAGGAACAGCAGTGGCCACAGAAGTGTAGTCAGGGTAAGAGGCAAAGGGAGCTTCTTTAGTCTGTGACCTGGTGGTCTGGAAAACAAAGAAAACCCCAATCTAGTTTGTTAATTAGGCAGAAAATTCTCCGAGGCAGTGAATAAATGGCCGGGCTGGGCTGGAGGCACCCCGTGGAGCCGGCACACGCCTCTCTGGCTCGCAGCTGAGCCTCCTCCCTGCAGCGCTCGGTGCCATCCCGCTGCTGTGCCCAGCGCTTCTGAGCCACACAGAGCACTGGGCTTGGGCTGTGGCAGGAGTGCAGGTTGTCTATCACACGACCGAAAAGCCTTTTCTCTTGTTCCCTTCTGATTTTAGATGTAAGCTGCATTACTAGCAGTAGAAAATATTTGGTTTCCTTGAAAGACACACAGCCCGGGGCGGGCGGGGGTTTCTGCATGAGAATAAATATGACCAGCCCTTTCCTATTCCCCCTTCTTGGCAGGACTGCAAGAGTCAAAAGGCTTTAAAAGCAGCTCCCCTTTTTGTGCTGGTTTATAAATGTCTTTGTAGCTACACTAATAGCAGAGCTTGTCCTTTTCATTTTTCCTTTTCTTTTTTTTTTTCAGGTCTCTTCTGCCAGAGAGGTGCTGCAGCAGGACGTGGAGAGGAAGGAAAACTCCTTCTGTCGAGGTTTTGGCACATGCTGTCAAGACACCCCACCAGTCAGATGGGACCCAGCTCCCTGAGCACTGGCCACTTGAGGCTCACCAGGACTCAGCAGAGTGTTCTGTAGGGTTACCTGTCCCACTGCCAGGTAAAAGCCACTTTTCCATCTCAGCTGAGACTGGGGTGTCATGGTATTTCCCACATCTCTCCATTATTTGCTCTTACAGGTTTTCCCAGTCCTGCCTACAGCAGTCAAACTTTAGTTTTCCAGTCTGTCTTTTTGTATCCATGCAAGTGTTTCTGTGCAGTGATCAGGGAAGCTTTCAGCATGAATTATTTATTATCATGCTCTAATATAACATTTCCTTAAAACATTATGTATCTTGGTATGAAAATGTGGGATCACTTAAAATTAGAAGATGCCTGTTAGTGTTAGAGCATTTCAAAGAAGCTAATGATTACTGGGGTGGGGACAAATAGCACAGTCCTCTCTAGTTTTGTGTTGATTTTATGCTTTTTAGCCCCAAAATTGTATACAACTGTAAGATGTTTGCACACACAGAATTAGATGTGCTGAAGCTGCCACCCAATGTTTCCTTGAGGCTTCTGTGTGACATCTGTCTCTGGGAACATTTGTAGTCACTGTACTGATAAATGGTACATAGGAATATTAGGGATAAAGGGTTCTTCTAGGCTTGATGTGCTTGAAGTGGCCTCAAATTTCATAATTATTCACAATAATGGCCCATGGACAGGAGACAGTTTCTCTATGGAAGTGCCAGGAAACTAATTGCTGAAATTGTGCTGCTCTGTGCACAGAGCACTCCCTGGGAAGGAGCCTGGATTGGCACAATTCCTGTGCACAGGGCTCTTGTCCTCACTGGCCACTGGCAGAACTGAGTTCACAGATATCCATAGGTTGCACTGGGTTTCTTTCCCTCTGAGCTTTAGAGGTGCAAGGAAATAAAATCATAAAATTTTTCCAGCAGCAGGGGTCCAGTGAATGGGTAATTGTCACACAATGTAAAGGTGTTCGAAAAGGTGGAGGAAAAAGTAACCTAAATGTCCTCCTTTTACTGGGAAAATGTATTCTTATTTATGAATAATTTTTGCTGTTGGAGGAAAGTGTAAGACACAATCAGAGAGACCATAAAATGAAATGTATAAAGAGTTATTTACATTATATTGGAGAAGAAGGAATCAGTGGCAGGGAGAATACTGGTTTATTTAAATAAAAAAATCGAGTTACTCAGAATTGCACACTTAGATTTACTGCTGTACAAAAACTAGTCCATGATTCTTCCCGTAGTAGAAATAGGAATTTTAGTGAGCACTGCTAAGGCTCTGTGTTTGTATCCCCAGACCACAGTGGAGTCTGGTGTCTAGCTTCCCACAGTGCTGCTCTGGTGGAACAGCCCTTCTTTCCCTTCTCCCAGCCCTTTGCAATGCCCACAGTTTCAAGTCACCAACTTTGTAGCCAAGGACTGCTTTATCCATACAGAAATATGCTCCCACTGTCCAAACAAAACACTCCAGTGCTATAAATGCTGCTGTAGAGACCAAGTGGAGCCCTGTGCCTATTTCCTGAAGCCACCCCCACAGCTGGATAAAGCTGCTTGTGTTCCCACTGGCAGGTAAAGGAGTGCAGAGCCTCACAGCTCCTGGATTGTCATATGCCTTGGGTTGGTCCTGAGGCAGATGCTGTCACTGTCCTTCTTTCTCTTCTTAAAGAACGACCAATTTTTACAATTTTTAATGAGGTTTGCTAGTAATTGTCAACATCCAAAGGTTCATCACTAGATCCAGACATCCCATTATCCCTGTAGATGCTCTTTGGACTGTCAAGCCTGTGTAACTGGGTTACATCTGGGGTACTCTCTGCTCTCTTTATCCATTCATTGCTCTCGCTACTGTGCTAGAAGCAAGATATGGAAAGTTCTTTTGCATGTTCCTGGAAGACAAAGTTAGCACAGAAAGGAGCAAAATACCATGTTTCCTTAGTTTTCAAGATGCATTTGGAGACTGGTGCAGCTGGACTTGTGTAGGTGGATGTTGCACCTGATTTGTAGGACTGGTGATCGGTAAGGAAAATTTCTTGCTTTTGCTGTTTCAGTCTGTCAGTAATGGAGCATGAACAGGCATGAAACATCATAATCTCAGATTTTTGCACTTCTGTATTTTACCATAAAATCGATTGCTTTCTCAGATTTGAGGAACTGGACTGTGCTGAACAGATTAGAGTCTGTTAGCACAGGGCAGCCCTGCCCATCCATTAAACAGAGGAGTACTCAAAAGGGGTTTGTGCTCTTGGAAGTTCTACCCAGAAAAAGATGATTATATCCATAAAGAGCATTTTTTTTCATATCTTCCTGTTGACAGAAAAACAGCCCAAATAATGTGGTTTTATAGTGTATCAGATCCCTGCCAAGGGACAAGTGTTGCTCAAGTTCAGCTTGAACCTGCTCTTTCCACTGGGAAAGGGAGTTCTTACCAACATGCAAACTTTGTTAGATGCTTTCTGCTTTTCATGGCAAATGACAGTTCCTGAGGAAAAGAAAAAGTGTTTGACTTGGAGGTTTTGGTTCTAATAAAAATTCCAAAGTTTTGGTGAGAGCTGAAGGAAGTTTTATATTCTGACCAAGCAGGACGGAAGTGCAAGGAGCAAATGAGGACTGTGCCTAATGAGACACTGCTTTAGAAATGTCCAAAAGATTTGTTTCCCTTGACACTCTGTTCAGTTTTCTGTCATGATCAGCTGCTTCCTCAGTCACTGCTTTTATGCCTTCAAGGAGAAATTCCAACTGATGCTCTGGGTTACTTGCAACACTCTCTGTGTGTAGCCATGCTTGGTAAAAGAAACTGGGGGGAAAATAAAAGGAAAAGCACTTTTTCTTTCCACATTAAGAAAATTTCCTCATTCTGAATGCTGAATAAAGCTCAGCATAATGTACAGATGAAAGACAATTCTGTGTCCCAACCCTCCTGAGCCATAGGGCTGGTGGTCCTGGATGCTCAGACCACCTCACAGTGAGTGCCTGGATTTTATTCACACAAGAAACTAGACCTTGAGTGGCCCATGTATAGGGCTGTGTGTAACTAAATGTCTGCACAAGGCAAATATGACAGCACAAGCAACTCTTTTTTACCATCACAACCCCCCATGCATAATGCAGAGCTCATGAATAATTGGCGCAACGGTCTGTTCCCAAGTTTGTGATGTTACACAAATTTTTTCACTCCAAAAGCAAACACAGGGGAAGTGTTATCTGTCAGGAATAAGAGGGGACAGGCAGCCACAGGAGCTGGAGATGTGGAGCAGTCCCTCGAGGAAGCTCGTGAGCAATGCCCACAATCCAGGGAGAAAATGAAAGACAGCCAAAGGTTTAAAAATCATCCCCTTTATTACAGCATTACTCAGTGCCTGTAACTTTGGGAAATACTATTTGGAAAGCTGATTGTTCAAATGGGTGTGGATATGAAATCAAAAAATATGCTGCCCTTGGAGGCAAGGCCATAGTCCTTTATTTCAGTTAGAAGCAAATAAATAGTAACTATTACTCTTCAGCCTTTTGAGTGCTTTCTGTGCTCTAAAATCCGTGAATGATTGTGTGGGAGAATAAGGAAGAAAAAGGCAATCTGCTTAAGATAAAAATAAGTTCTGTGAGTTTTCTCTGTTAATTTTGGCCCAAGACTACTGCTGGGCCTGAAGAAAACACTCTGATACTGGAAGAAGTTGAATATGTTGTCAGGGCTTTTTTTACACTCAGGGCTTTTTTTACACTCATTATTTTTATTTTTCCTTTTGGCCCTTCTGGATTTGTCTGGGAGCACCTGCTAGTCCCTATGAGCTAGGGGATTTCTCTTCCTTTTTTAAAGCTTATTCTTTCCAGAGTTAAAAGGTTCTGGTTACTTCAGACTTTGCTGTGCATTGTCCAGAGGATGCAGCCAGAACCACTCCTCCCTCATGAGAGAAACAACCCACACCAACTCCTATTAAAATACACAGATGATTTCAAATTATTTTGGTGCCAACTTCCATGTGGCACTTTCATATTTCATATTAACTGTCCTACTTAATTTCAGCCCACTTTTCTTCCTCTGTTTGATGCCATTGTTTTCATGTTTGCTGTAACTTCAGAAAAACTGGAACGAGGCACTTCATAAAGTTCCTTAGAGGAACTGTGATAGTAGGATGCACAGGAGAATAGGTCTGGCTGATTTGTATGATTTGAAAAAATGGTGTTGGCTTACAACCTTTGGACCTAGCCTTGAAAAAAAATCCTTTGAAAATGAAAACAGAACTTGGGAATTTCAATTTAAATCATCCTGAGAAATCGTATGTTCAGTCATCACCACTGAAATGTGAGTCACTTGTTGGCCAAAATGTGCAAAAACGTCTGTTCTGTGTTAAAACACAGATTAACCAACGTCAGCTTTGAGAAACTGGGAGGTCTCATCAAGCCTCCCAGATAGCACAAGTGGAGATGAGTAATTACAGTGAAACCTGGAAGGAGGAAGCTGAGGCTGCTCTCCATTTTTCCCCACAGGTCATTGCTTTTCTTGATAACAAAGGATCCTTTCCAGTGTAATCAAACTTTTTAAGCTTTCATTTTTAACATTCAATCCACTTTGAAATTTTTCAAGATGTATTTCAAATTAAATTTGGCTTTGGTATTCTGAGCACAGCATGGAGAGTTCATATAGTGTTTAATGTGATTTGCCAGCTTCTTTAGTTTGGAGGCTTTTACAGCAATTCCAAATCACTACTGAAAAGTACCAGTATTTACATATATATAGATGAAAATCTGGCTATAATTTTTATTTTTCAGACCTCATTTCAGAACCAAGACATGATGGTAATGTCTGTGAGAGATGGACTCCTGGGTTGCAGAGCCAGGTCGGTATATTACTTCCTAATAAATTTCTAACAGTATACATCTTTACTGAGATCTTCAAAAATATCCTTTTCCAGAAGGATAGACAGCAGCTGTCAGGCTGTATTTCAGAATTGCAGTTCTGTATTATATTTACCTTCAGTCAAAACAGATGCTGTGGGTGGCATCCCTGCCCATGATCTTTAAGGTCTCTTCCAACCCAAATCGTTCTATGATTCTGATTTGAGCTGACAAAACAGTAGATCTTAATCTCTGTGATTTTTTGGGGTCATACAGTTAATTTGTCGATATTCCTACCCAGTTAAGGACAAACTTATATACAGAAAGGAACCATAGGCAGGATCCTTTGTCTTTAATTTTTGGTACCAGTGGGGCATGGATGGGTACACATACAGTTCAGAAAGCAAATCTGTCTGTCCCCTTCCATTTCATAAAATTTCCACCCATCTGAACTGTTTTTATCTCAGAGAAAATGGGAAGAAAGACAAAAATTTCCCCACTGAGCTTTAAAGACTTCCATTGAAATAACCAGTCCTACTCAGCAGAAAGTTATCCTCAGTGGGTGCGTGCGTTCGAAAGGTTACGAACTAAAATAAAAAAAAAAAAGCCAAGTCCTAAATTGGATTGCTGGCAGCAGCTCCTCATGTTTCATTTAAGCCAGTTCAGTTAAAATGACTTTCCTTTTTGTTTGCCAGGAGAAACGAGATGCTTTGTTTAAGTTCATTACCTCTAATATTTTATGAGTAGGTGGGTACCGAGCTTTGCTCTGTTTTCTATGAACTGAGCTCTCGTTGTCTGAGAAGTTGCCACTTCACTCCTGTTTGGATGCAGAGCACCCACCATTGTGCACAGGCTCTCACAGTTCCTGTTTGTGCCCTCTCATTAAACTCTGCCTGGGTTTGCAGCCTCAGCAGCTGTGCTGCTTAAATAACGGGGGAAAGGCTTTTTTCTCCCTCTTGCTTTTACTCTTTGTTTCTCCATGTTAGGCACAACTGAGATGTTTCTCTCCTAGGTCACGAATAAGGTCAGACACAAGGCACAAACTTACCTGTGCTTAGCTGTCCAGATTCCCCAGTGCCTGTAGAGGTGTAGGAGGTGGTGTTAGGGTTGAGTCACCTTTCCTATGGGATACAATGGACAAAATGCCCGGTGTTGCTCACCTGCATGGACTAATGTGTCCACACAGATGTCCCCACAGTGCATAAATATTCTGCATCAGGCTCTGCCCCGTTTGTCTTCTGCCTGAGGCTGGCTGGCCATGGTGGGCAACAGGCACTTTGGGATGCTCTTTCACAAGGATTTATTTCACATGAGAACTAAGTCCTTCCCCTGTAGGCAGGTCAGGCTCAGATGTTACTAAAGACACGTGACTTGTCCCAAATTGTCACACTAAATAAAGGCTCTTCTGAGGAATAGAAGAATTTTTGACTCTGCTCCTGGTTTCCTCGACCCTATTTGATTTAACATGGGTGCAGCCACACTGGAGGAGTTGCTGTGGGTCCCTGCAGTGCTGTTCCTGGGTAAGCAGGACCAGAGGCACCTCACCAGCTCTGTGCCAAGGAATGTTTAGGACACAAAAGTGTTTTGCTGTTATGCAATAATCTCATTTCAGAGCAAGATAATCGAGAAGACAGAGTATCACGAGAAATGACGGGGAGTTAAAGAACAACCTCAGTAAAAAGACTGTGAATAACTTGATGAAGGCACATCAAAGTGCTCTCTTGGGATAAGAAGCAGTCCAGCCTCGTCCAGAGGCTGTAAATAATATTGCCCCCAGGGTTCTGCTGCTCAAGCAACAGCACAACACAATTCTTTCTGCAGAGCAGGGGCTCAGTTTGGATGCTGGTATGGCTACAATTTCCAGAAAGTATAAGCACTGCAAAGACAGTGGGAACCCAGCAGCTTGGCTTCTTCCTGGTGCCTGCCCAGAGCCCACACAAACTCAGTAACTGCAGCTGCAAAGTACTGCAACTGTGGGCCAGAACAGCCCTAAGTCCTCCCCAGTTTATACAAGAGCCTGTTTCTTCATTCGAAAAACAAAACAAAGCAAACAAAGAATACAAACCCAAACAAGTAAATCTGCTACTTTAAGGGCTATTTCTTCAGTTTTAGCACTCTCTAAAATACTCAGATGGACTTCCAAGGCAGATACATGAAGTTCTCTGTGGGTGAGGATTAAGCAAGCCCAGTTTAATCCTACAAGGAGTAATGAAATGTGGAAACACCCTGCCTGTTGCCCTTGGGGGACTTTCAATGAGCAGCAGTGTTCAGAGCAAGCTTTGCTGTTGGCTGGAGCCACCTCTGAGCTGGTTTCCAAATAGCAGTGCAATCGTTGATGCAATCCTGCCTATTAACTTTTTATTTTATGTTCTGTATATTTTTATTACAGAAGACAATAGGCAGACCAGTGTGCTTGGTTAATCAGGTTTATTTATATCCAGACCTCGTGTTTCCATTATAACTGGAACACACAGAGTAACGAACAGGGATCTTTTGGTTTTTTAGAGAGAAAATACCAGGTGCTTAAGGCAAGCTGTTAGGGAACATGGTGAGCAAGTTTGATTTTAGAAATGTCACTCCATGCTGCCTGGAAATTGAAAACATCCCTTCCAGGTACCTGTTTCAGCTTTTGGAAATGATGGTCACCCAAAAGCTTTGACCCAAGTTTCACACAGAAGGCAAAATGAGTAACAGTAACTAAATGAAAATGAAAAATGAATTGTCTTTTTCTCCCTGGAGAAGAGGTTCATTCTGCTGGAGCTGGATAACACTTGGAAGGTCACAGAGCTCCTTTTCATTAGAGAAATGAAAGCCTCATCATCCCTAGAGCTCTTAATTAGGCACCTTTTGCCATTCACACAAATCTGTGTCTCTGCTGTCAAGTCCTATTTGTTTTAAAAATTGATTCATTCATTTCAGCTCTTTTGTTGGGCAGCAGAAATGGATAGACCAAATGAATCCAAACACTTTGTGAATCGTGAGGGGTTTAATATAATCAGCGTGGCCACGCCAAGCTCAGAGAACAAGTGTACACCAAGGCTTTGGTGCAAAATGCTCACAGAGCAATAACAAAAACCATGTTCAAAGCAGAGAGGGCTACAGAGGACAGAAAAAAAAAAAAAGCACATATGGAGTATTAGCTCCCTGCAGACCTGTATGGTACTCTTTCATTTCTGGGGGCTATTAATCTGCAGGAATTACGTATCAGTTAGGTTGGAAGGGTCAAAATGAAAGCGCTCAGTCTTAAAAATACTTTGGCTGAATGTTTTTAGTGCAGGTTTTCTGATGAGCAGTGGTTTAAATGTTTTATTTAAAGGAGATGGCAGCTCTTTTTTCACCACTTTCTGAAAAATAGCATCTTTTAGGTATTGAATATAAATTTATACTGAGATGTGTTTGTAAGCCTTCCTTTGAAGCACTTCTCCATATGATAACATTCAGTGTCTGTTTACAGGGAGGTTTTTATTTCATGCAGGAAACACTTGCTTTTGTGCAAACATGTAAATATATATATATATATGAACGGGTCTATTTGCATATGAATGTTTTCTCTTCATTGTTTTCTTGTTTTAAAAATCTCAGCCAGCTTTGAAACAGGAAAAAACCAATAATCATCACTGGTGGGACCTGCACAAAGGGTTGGGGACGCACGACTGGAGCTCATCTGTGAAGCCAAGCAAAGCTGATGTGAGTCCCACCAGCCAGGAGGCTGAGCCTTCCAAGTGGCTGGTTGCTGCTTTCCAGGCTGAGAAGAGTCTCCAGGTATCTCCATTTTCAAGTTTGGATGATCTTTTCAAGAGGTAGCACTAAATATACAGAAGGGGGGTTTTTTCCTAGAATTTTGTACAAATAGTCTAGGTTTGTCTGAAGCTTATCTTTTAAGTTTAAAGCTGCTATGAAGTTGTTCTTTGCATGGATAGAGGGGCAAATGGACTGTTATTAATCAGTGTGCTGCATTCTGAAAGGGGGATACAGGGAAAGGTAAGTATTTAGCTTGTATGGAGACTGTATGATCTGGGGAGAAAGAGTTTTAGATAAAGACCAACATGATTAGAGGAAAAGAATAAAGATCATCGACTGGAAGTCTTATAGGAGTCATTTTCACATTGATTATCTGATTTTCTTTCCAGTATGTACATCTTTCTCTTTAGAAGTGGTATCAGTTTGAGTCATTGTTTACTGTGTTTTGTGGTTGCTCAGATGAGCTGTGCTGTGAGAAAGCCCCAAAGCCTTTGCTCACATGCACATAGAGGAATACAGACCATGTGTTAGATGCAGGATGTGTCCCTGCAAGCTCTCATCAGCCAAATTGTGCCCACACTGGTGTCTCAGCTGTCAGTTTGGAGTTTTATTAATTTTTTTTCTTCACCTCTTGGAGAAGTTATCAACAAAAGTATCAGTGTATTAGAAATAGCTCAAAAAATTAAAAAAATCCTTACCTCTTGTGTTGCTGTGCCTACGTGTTGTTGCTGGTGGTTTTACAAGAGATCCAACACAAATACCTTTATTTAGCTGAATACATTAAGGTTTGCTTTTTGGTTCCTTCTTTTTCAAAGATAAGCAAGTCTTCCTCCTATTTTATTGATTGAAAGTTGAAATCTCCATAACCACACTGAGAGTCTTGCTGACAAAGCAGTGTAAGCAAATTGTCTTAGAGGTACTCACTTCCCAGAGGACGGAATCGAAAAGGATTTATGAAAGGGCTTCACACAAGGAGGAGCTTTGCTCCTTCCCATGTGTGGACAGTGCTCTCAGTGCCCAGCTCAGATTGCTGAGGCAGTTTGATCATGGCCACTGTCAGCAAAGCCTCCTCAATTGCAGCATTTTATATACACTCTTTTGCCCAAGGTTATAAATGTGCCTGCAGTCTGTATTTTGCTTATAAACATAAGAGATGATCCATGCACATATTCTACATTTGCAGCACAAGTTCTTTTGAATAATGGCAGCAAAAGCATTAAGCATCAAGGCCTGATGGATCTGTGTAAAACCCAGCAGAGACACCCTTAAGACTCTAACTTACTTAGTTTGCACTGTAAAAATATCCTTGGGTCTCCACCTGCAAAAATTCAGAGTGAAACTCTACTCAGAGAAGCAGTTTCATGTGGTAGTGTATCAGGGCCAGGCATCTGGTGGTGTCAAAGTGAAAATGTGACGTGTTGTGTTTAGCCAGACCTGAGACGAATTTTGAATGTTGCCCAAGCTTGGAAAGTTTTACATGGTTTGGGAGGAGGATGAGCTGCTGAAATGCTCATCTTAGCTCCAGCAGCCACTGCAGATCTCACATATGTGTTGAGCAACACAGGATTAACAAAACTCAGGTCTGAGAGATAGAATTCATTGGGGGAGAATATGATGCACCTTGCAAAGCCTGAACTGTTCCTCTCTTGTTTGTATCTGGGTGTTGGATGGCTCCAGCAAACCACTGAGTAGCTGGCAAACCAGTATGAAAATCTGCAGCTCTTTGCTAGCAGGTTTGTTTAACCCCTAACACAAACACCCCAGGAAAGGTGCAGACTCTGGCCAGGGCTTCAGTTTCTAAATTTTAATCAAATGTTCCATATTTATCTAAAAGCTGTGTTTCAATCACAGTACATCACTATTTGGAGCTATGTTTTTAGGCTTCCATCTGAAATTAGGACATTCAGGTTGACTCTGTCCCTGTAGAGCCAATACCTCTACATGTTCCTTTGCTGTGACAGAGGGGGAGGTTTTTTATCTCACAGAAGTCACAGAATCAATTAGGTTGGAAAAGACCTCTGAGATCGTGAAGTCCAACCTATGACCAAGCCCCACCATGTCAACTAGACCAGTCAGTGACTTGTGAAACCAGCTGGAGCTTTGCTGACAGATATCAGATATTTTTACATTCTAAAACCAGCTACAATTAAAATTGGTAGCATTCAATTAACCAAGTGAGCAGAAAGGAAGATGTGTTAGAAAAGGGAAAACAAATGCTTCCTTTACATAACAATAGAATTTTAAAGAGAAGAAAGCAATCTGACAGTATGGAATACCTCTCAGTATTGCCTGCCCAGGACATAATGCATAATAATGCAGGACTGAGTAATGTCATGTGAGAGATGTGATGTGGTGGGAGATGCAAAGGATGAATTAGTCACAGTGTTCTTTGCTAAGTGAGTCAAATAAAAGACTATGTGAGAGCCACAGTCAGAGGAAGGAAGTTACTGCCAGTCCTGGGTACTGAAACTGAGGGGGTTTATTTCTTAGAAGTTTCATACATTACAGCCTTCTGAAAGATTCATTGGTTTAGGGATCCTAAACCAACAAACAACCCTGTGCTAAAAGACAGCCTGGGTGAGGGACAGGTACAGTCTGAGACTCTGCAACTGTGGGAATGTGGCCACAAGATATTGATTTTGTCCTGAAATGAGTTGGATCCACTACCATATTCATTACTGCTTTAAAACAGAGCCTGAAAATGCCTGTGTTTGGAAGAAGCAATTTTGTGCTGAATTTCCCTGGCAAACTCCAGCACTGACTCTGAGAGAGAAGTTGCTGAACTCACACATGTAGGGAAGGACAGTGAATTACAGAGGTTTGCAGGCTCATGTGGAGAGAAAATTGCAGGATTCATAAAGCAGTAGCTGGAGGAAGTGTGTACAGATGCTTCAGAGACCTCTTGTGCAAACAGACACCACCTTAACTCACAGATTTAGAACCACAATTAACTTTGTTCTTCAGGACTGGTTCTCTTAACTACTTCACTACCACTACAAATGCTACTGAAACACCCTCTGGGATGACTGTTTTTGTAGAATTGAGTTTATAGTAAGTAGTGTCTTCCTCCAAACTAATCACCTTCTTCAGCAGCTCTCACTGGATTTAGTGGCTGGGCCCTGGTGCTGTGTTCATTTTTAACTTCCAGTATCTGACAACTTACTGTTTTCCTAGTATTTCACCCTAGACATATAGGGTAGTACCTAACAGACCTGACCATATGCACTTGATTTTACCCCTTTGCTTTTCAATTTAGAAACAGCTGACTCTAGATGGGCTTTATTGCAGCATGAAATACCTGATTCAGCAGGTGGAACATCACATTTTGCCATCCTCCACAGCTGAAGTTTCCTGAATTCATTTTGAAGTTTATAAAAGACACTGAAGAAATTAGGGGATGTGATGATCTGCAGGTTTATCCATCCTAAAGCATCACAGCACTGCCTGGTATCAAAATGTGACTCAGAACTTGTGATCACCATCACATCAAGTATCAGTCTGGTCAGTGTTACACACCATAAGGCAGTCAGGTTCACTTATATTTAGTTCATGCAGAACTCATTATATTTCAGAGGATTTTATACTAGTTAAATAAATATATTTGATTTCATAGAAGGTAACTCCCATATATTTTTTAGAAGTTCCTTTGTATGTTAGTGATGTTCACATATCCACCACAACCTTGCCAACCTATCTCAGTCTTATTTCCCTGTCACCCAGGTGCTGTGGGCTATTAATGTATAAATAGATTCTTTCTCACTTCTTTTCTTCCTTCCTTTCTTTCCTTTTATTTTTGTAATTATCTGATCATTTTCCCTGGAGGTGAACACAGGCCCCTGTGCTTCCCCTGCAGAAAATGAACTTCATTAAGCATGTGCTGTGTGTACCTATGGAAGCCCCTGGAACAGACCACCCTTATGAGGCAATCCCTCATCAAGAAAGTTCTGTCAGCAGGATCTCCAGATCCCATTAGCAAACCTCTCCGGAGTAGGGCACTTAAATAACCAACTCTGGATGTGCCTGTTTGTGAAAGCTTTCCAAAGGGCACAGTCCATTGAAAGCACTTCTCTGCTGTGCACAGAAAGCTGCCCTAACTAGGGCTGTGCTGCAGAATGTCCTGGGTGAGCTTGGCAAAAGGGTGTTCTGAGGAGAGTGGTTTCTAAACTGCTGGGTTTTGAAGTTTGCTTAGAGACCTACTAAGCTGTATTGCCTCAGTTCCCTCCTGGAGCTACTGCAACTGCAAATGCCAGGAGTGCCTGCACAAAGCCCCTGAGGCTGCTGATCACCCCGGGTCCAAACCCTGCCTGGAAGCTGGGCTTGGTCCTGGGGCCTTCTCATGCCATAGTTCAGGATCTTGGGGCTGCTTGTGCTGTGGGGCTTTCAGCAGCTCACCCCCTGCCTCCTCCAAGCCCTGCCTGAGTCTGTCCTCGCACAAAGAGCTGCTCTGAAGTGTCTCTTCTGTACATACAGGGTCTTCTAAAGCTCAACAATGGCAGCAGAGCACCAGGCTTCTTCCAAGCTGAGCAATGGGTGAGGAAAGCACACAATATAGGGGCTGCTGTAAGCAAGTGTCTGAAGAACAGGCTGAGGAGGTGGTAGAGATGGGTCAGGTGTGCAGCAGGCTGAACGTGCCCTTTGCTTTTGTCAGTAAGAAAGATTGTGGCACTCTGAATGCATCTTTTAATTTTCTGAGCATGCTTTTGATTTGTCCAACCGAAATCAGGGAGCTGGGTGAGCCGGGCTGGGTGGTCATTCTCAGAAGGAAGAGGCAGTTGTGTTCAAGCTCTTCCCCTGACCTGAATTCCTGCTTGAGAAACAAACCAGTTTCTTAGCTGAAAACTAAATGTCAAAAGATACTAGAATTAAATTATTTCTTATTTCCACCTATCAAAGAAAATTAAGTGAGAGGGATTAAGTGGATAAGTGTATCAAGTAAACCAGCAGTGAAAACAATATACTCCCTTTCTACAACTGTAAACAATTACTACTGTGTGATTTGGAAACTGTCAATTAGCCCTAACCACAGTGAATCAGAGCTGCTTTCTGGGGTAATGAAAATAGAGCATCTCCCCGTCACATCAGTATAGATTGCATTAACCTTAATGACTCCTGTAAGGCTAAACCTTGTCTTGCCAGGCAGATTGAACACTGTGCCTTGTAAGCTTTGCCTTTAACTTATCTTTGTAAAACTTCCACTGATTCTACTCTAATTTAAACTAGAAATACAGAAATTGTCAGGTCTGAACAGACCACTGGTGCAACTAATTTGATTTTTTTGTTGCTAACTGTAACCAGTGATGGATAGACTCAGGGAAGAGCAGAAAGATTCATTCCCTTTCCCCTCCCCCTTTCTCTTTCCACTTGTACCCTTTCCCTAATTTGTTTAATTAAGTGTGATGTGATTTCTTTACCCCCAGTTGATGACAAGTTTGTGTGCTGAAATGGAAATATTAACAGCTCTTGTATCGTCAAACTCCATAGTATTACTAGAGATATTATGCTTGCTAGTGTAAATGTCAAATCCCAGTTTGGAAATAATTTTTCTGTATCTCTTCTGTTAAACAGGTTATTCTAAGAAGTTTCCAAATCCATTGCCAGGAGCCTTCTTTTTTTAAATCATTGAATGCTTCCTTTCAGTGGGAGAAAAGGTAAATAGGACCATGTTAGTCCATGAGCACCACCATCTGCCACATCTCCTGTTTTGTGATTAATCTCTGGCTAAAGTTTGTTTAGTGAATTTGGTACAAGTTCCTCTTGGACTTATCCCAGTGTAACAAAATCTAACCCCTTTTCCTCCAGTTAACAGGAATCTCTCTCTTCGTGTTGTACTTAGATAAAATTTCTAACTCTTCATGGGAAGAAAGATACAACTTGATCTCTCAGCTAAAATAATGTCTTCTTGGTCTAATGGTTGGTATAGCTTTATTGGTTAGCTTCTCCAAAATATCTGTAGACTTGAGTTCCCAACATATGACACAATTAAGTGATTTTTCTATTGGCAGTTGCTTGGCACTTCAAAATTGGGCCCATTGGGGTTTCAAACTCAGGATTTGAAAATGAAGGTACCAGAACTTAATTACTTTTGGTATAAAAATGTAATATGGCTTCAATTTCTGAGCTATGTGAGTTTTACTTAGCTCATGCCATGTCATGCTTTCTCTTAACTTAATCTCTACCACACGTCAGAACAGTTTATTAATACAGCAAAGCCACTGTTCTTGTCAACCTTATTGGTGCACAGATTTTTGCCAAAGCTCTGTTGCTGGAGTTCAGAGAATATATATTATCAGCTTATTTGTTCCTCACATTAGCAAAAAAAACCTGCTTGTGAATTAGGAAAAAAAGCTCAGGAATATTTTATTACCGACAACTACAAATACCACAACCTGCTACAGTGCAGGTTGGAAGGATGCAGCTGTACTTGAATTAGAGAAGGAAAAGAGTCCTTCAAGCTGTGAAGTTAACAGGGAATCTCTGAGTAAAGCATTTTCCTACTCAGCTGGGAAGCTGGAGTATTCTGCTGGCATCTTGCCACACAGCTTTGCAAACCCAGCTATGTCTGAACAGTGGCACCACTGCAGGCAGTGTACTGTGATATTTTTAAAAATTCAAGTATAACTACTTTTCCTGTCTTTATTCCTTGCATTGGTATGTGCAAAAGCTTCTCATTCAAGCTGGAAACTAAAAGATAAGCAAGTAAGAATGGGAGGTTAACCTGACAATTCCCAGACCAAACAGGGAAAATATTTAAAAGTTGATCACCTTCAGTATCATGACAGAGGAGAGAAAAACCTCAAAGGCCACAGCCACCAGAGCTGCTCTGACATTGTGTTAATAGCAGGGCTTTGCAGTTCTCAAATTTGATCCATGTATTCTTTTCCAGTCTCCCATACTATTTCAGTCCTGTTCCCCTTCCCTTCATGCAGCAAATCAAACAGGACATATCTAAACTTTTAAAGCTTGCCAGATGTTTAGGTTATCAGGAGGCAATCACTTTCAAGGGGCAGAAGAGTTTTGGCTATCAGGTGAATTAAATCAAAACAGGTGTGAGAGAGATTGTGAGGCTGTATGAGGACAGGCCAGCATCAGCTGTGCACTGGGAAGAAGGAGAGCAGAACAACAGAACAGGATCAGGAGTCCCCTTCTGCAGGGATTGTCTTGGGCACATACAGTACCTAAATGAGGTCAAAAACACGTGACAGGGAAGCCATGATATACATCTGACTAAAAGATGCTGCCCAGAGATTGTTTTTTGGCAGGCTAAAGGGGTTTGGAAGCCCTGTGCTTTCCCAAGGTGCTGCAGTTCCAACCTGGTGGCCACAAGCCCGGGAGATCTCCTGATGCTGTACCCAGGTACTGCTCATATCACAGGGGCTCTTTCCCTATTTTCATTAGTTAAGCTGCTTCTCACTTTTGCAGCCTCACTACAACAGGACTTGCTAAATATCACAGTGGTCACAGTTCACTGAATATCACAGTTTGGTCAACTGCAGTTCATTTGAGCTCATATCTTCTATTGAAAGTGTCTAACTGGTTACCTAAAATAACAAAATATTGTTCTCATTTCTGAGGGCTGAGACTGCTTAAGCAGAGGCTTGAATTACTTTTGAGCACTGTGTAACAGACTTTTGTGTAGAGAGTTTTGTGTCATATGCTGTAATTTATTAGTCTCCCAAGCTATGCAAAATTGTTCTGTGATATTCAGTAGCCATAAAATATGTGACGAAATGCAACTACCCCAAATTTCTTCAATTTCTTTTGTGTATAGGTGTATTGCCATTATTGAAATGTTTATGTGGCTCTAGGACATGTATTTGCAAGACACAGACTGCTTCAGTAGTACCTAAGAGTCCCTTAACCTTGGCTGGACCTGACTCTAGGTGCCTCTGTAACACAAAACTAAAATCAGATCAAGCTCTAACTTCAGTAGTTGAATTTTAGTAGCCAAATTTTATGAAGGAAACAAATTTCAGTTACACCTGTGTATTTATAAAAGCTGAATTTTCAGTTGTTAAATATGTGTTCATAGACAAGCTTGTGCACTCAGCCAGGGAGAAAAGAGAATCAATATCACCCCTGAGCAGCAGCTCAAATTTCAAATATTCACAGCTTGTAAAGTCAAACTTGTGAAGTTTAATTGACCAGGAATAATTTGAGGACAGTGATCTTTATGCACTTCATAGGCAGAAAGCAACCGAGTTATTAACTGGAAATTATTTATTTCACTTTAGAAATTATGGGACAGTTGCAATGGGGCTTTGAATTTGCTAAACTCTGAGCTTTAATTTGCTCATGAACACTGCATGATCCTCAACAGAAAAGGAACAGCAATTAGGAGCTTGTTTTCATGTAATTCCCTCCCACCATTGCTCTTCGAGCAGTTCTCAGAATGCCTACCCTGGCTGTCAATATGCACATCCCTCCTGCTGCAACCACACAACACTGTAGCTGTAAAGGAGAAGATTAACAAGGGATCCATGATCCCTTTTGCTTGTGACTTGCAGGTTCAGAGCAGAATTAACCTGTGATTCGTGCCTCTGTTTCTCTGCTTAGACCAGTGAACTAAATGCCCATTTTTCTTCCTCTACTGCCAGTGAATATTTACTGCAGTTTTTCCTGTAGTGCTTTGTCCCTTTGGCAGAGCTGAGAGTTTGGCTCATCCAGTTTCTGTGTCATTTTTTTGTAACCTGTGGCAAAGCTTTGCTCCTCTCTGTAGTTGTTTAATATTATGTGTCTCTGAAAATGCCAGGCAGGAACCAGAGTCTGGTGGGGAAAGTGCTTCTGGGGAAATGGAACAATCTTCAACTCCCCAAATATTGTGAGTATTGTGCTCAGGGACATCAGAGCTCAGTGAAATGAGTGTTGAGAGGAAGAAAGGTAAAAGTAAAGCAAACAGAAGATAAGTGACATTTCAGTTCTCAAGTTTATAAACTTAAATTCTGGCTTAATTCTGAAATTGCATATTGTTTAGGAATATTAATGTTGGCAGAAATAAAGTCATTTAGAGGAGTCTGTTGTGACTTACAGATCCCATATGAAGTACTTTGCTATTTCAGGCTTGTAATGAATCTATCCTTCTTCTTGGTGTCCAGATTTACCTCTTCTGTGAAATTAATCCTCAGTCAGGGCCCTTTCAGTAGCCAGCACACCTCTGGCTGGGTTTGCTAAGGCAGCTGAGTTGCAGAGCCCATCCCATCACAGAGGTCTCATGTTTGCAGACCTGGCATCCTGCATTACACAACATCTGTACTCTTAAGTTGCAGATCTCAGGCAACTGATGAGGCATCTGTGAACCAGCTCGTGAGCCCAAAGTACAAAAAAAGCACAAAATGGAACCAATTCTGCTCAGTCTTCACCTCATGCCTAGGTATAGGTATAGTTAATATAAAAACACATACTGGCTAGAGAACAGATACAGAGTGCAGTGACACTGCCTGAAAAAATGTCACATCCAGACTCCGGGATTTGGATTTTACAGTCAGGCAGTGGTGGCAGAGATCTTTCCTTTTCAAAGATAAAAATGAAAACTGAGCACGTAGCAGTTTCTTTCTGCAGGTCTACCTTGGTGCTATGTTTTGATCTTTAGGATTTAAGTAGGTAACAGTGCTTGTGCCCATTAAAGAAGTGAACTTAGGAGTCCCTAATTAGGAGTTATGATGCGTGGGTCCCCCTGCCGAGGGCTTGGCATTCCTATCAGTGTTCAGCTCTTACTTCCACCTGATGAATGTTAAGAAGCTCTTAATGTTAGGAATCTTATTTGTTGTGTTTCAGTGACAGTGCCACAGGGTTGTGGGGTGGGAGTGCTGAGCACAGCTGCCTGCTCTGGGCTGACCCTCGAGCTGGCTCGCTGTGGGTGCCTGTTCAGCCCTCTTCAAACAGCCTGGGCTCAGCATTTTAGTCTGTCTCACCTCTCTGTTAGATGCCTTTTTATGTCACATTGCCTACAGGTGCAAGCCGAGCAACTGCTGCAAATTATAAGGAATTGTTTGTGCTTTGCCCTATTTTAAAGCCCCTTTGTCACTTAACTGTGCACAGTCCCTTTCAGTATTTAAACAATATGGTCTGGGAGCTTTTTTGCTTTACTCCAACTTGTTTGAAGGGTTGTCAGTGTTTGTTTCCTATTGAAATTCTCATCCAGATTGTACAGCTCAGGTTCCTTGGTGTCAGCCATCCTGAGAAGCTAACATGTCCATTTTCAGGTCTGCCTCAGATCCTGGGGGAGGGCAGCCTTTGGCCAGGCTGACCTGACCTATGTGACTTTAAAGCCTTAAGCAGCACAGCCCACTCAAACCAACACATCTGTTGAGTCTGGGCAGGAGCACAACACAAGCATCAATTGCAGTGGTTAAACAAAAGCTAGTGATCTACAGAGAACTCATCTGAAGGAAATAATGTTTGCATTTTTTTTAATATTTTACAGGATGAGCCTCCTACAGGATGGCAGTTCTTTACAGCTTTATGCTATACATTGAATGGGAGTCCTTCACCAGCTTCTAGACATTTCTTTCACAAGAAAATTTACTGGAAGGGGCGTATTTTTTGCCTGTCACTCCAAGTGAGATGACTCCATTGACTTCTGTAGTTCACTAACTGAGAAACCATCAAAAAGCAAACTTATCTGGGTATCAAGATTATTAGCAGTGTGAAGGGAGACAAAATGAGGCAGATTTCTATCCTTTTTGTACAGCTCACCAGGGAACATTTCTTCCCATCCATTCCTTGTTTTTTTCTTCTGGAGTGGACAAGGTTGTCTTCCTTGACACTGGCCTTGCCTTCCAGCAAGTATCCTACCCCCTGGTCACAGCAGAAGAGATGCTGTGGTCTGATGTCTGTTCAGCCTGAGCTGGACTCAGTGGCCACAACCAAACCGTGATTCCACCGATATCCTTTTTGCCCTTGCTGTTGAGAAATGCTGAGTGATGTGCGCTCAGTGGTGGCAACGGCATTCATACATGTGTTTCATTGTGCTCCAGTACCTCAGTTTCCATGGCTACCACAGAAATTGCAGGTTTGCTACACAAATTGGTAGGAGAGATTCAGAACACCAGCCCATATGCTGCAGCTTCCTGAACCTCTTTCTCCTCTCCTGGGCTCAGTCGTGCTTCTCTCTATCAGGGGCTGTAATGCTGGTCTCTGTCAGGTACAGCAGGTCTTTGGCACTGCCAGGTTGTTCTGGGGAAATTTGGTGCACACACCAGCCTGTCCCCTTCTGGGTTGTCAGGTTTTTGAGCAGGGAAGATGATCTGCATTTTGACGGGCAGCCGAAGGGCCTGTGGGAGGTTTTTCTCCCTGGTGGTTGGTTATTCTGCCACTCCCCAGGTGTAAAGCAACTGAGTAAAGGCATATTTTAGCATGTGATCGTGGAGCTTTATGCAGGAAGGCTGAAGGTAGAACATAAAAGCAGATGGAACAGGTAAAACAAAGCCCCTCCTGGCCAATACCTGTCAGGACTGGAGACTGACAGCAGGGTCTGTAGGGGGAAGAAGCACTGGAAACACTCTCCCTGTGCCCAAGTAGCTGCAGCTCTGCTTCCCTGACTCAGAGATGGTATCTGTGTCTTTATTTGCTTAGTGAATTTTTTTTCTATTAATTTGCCTAGTTGTGTTTGAACTCATATCCAATTTAGCCTCTGGAACAGCTCAGCAACAGCTTCACGGCTGAACTGTGCGCTGAGTGACAAAATCCCTCACAGTCAGATCTTTCCCAGCATTAGCAGTCCTAGTTCCTTTAGTCATTTAGCAACCAGAAACCATTCCATAACTGTGATTATTGCCTATCTTCATGTCCTCTCCACTCCTGGTAAATCGTTTCTGTGAGAGGTGGTGACCAGAACAGCTCATGGTTATCAAGATGCAGGTGTGTTACGGATGTCCCTGTTCCTTTCCTAGGATATCCCAATATCTGGATTGCTCCTGAGCACTGGGCTGGCACTGTCTGTCAGAATACAAATATTTCTTTCTTCACAGGTAGTTATGGAGGCAAAGCCCATCACTCTGTGTGCTGACACAGCTGTCTGTTTTAGGACTCTGTTAAACTCCTTCCTTGGGACCATCCCATCCCCTGACATGCCCCGTTCAGTGGGGTTAAGAATAGGGCCATTTTTGAAGGCTAGACCAGACTTTGGACTTGTGAGGCAGAAGTTTTGATTCATGCTCAGTCTGAGGTTCCTTTCCATGTATGATTGTATCAACATGAGATTTCTTGAAGGTCTTTCATCAACTCTCTGGGGAGAGCAGCACTCTGGGCTCCTGTTCTGCAGCAGAAATGAGTTACCTACCTGTCACAGGGGGCTTCTAGTGGGCACTTCTGCACTGTGGACTACTTTGATAGTCCTCCAGCTCTGCCTCCTCCTCAAGCCAGAAATGCCACCCTCTACCATGATATAGCCCAGCTTGAATTTTAGGCAATGCCGACCATCATTTATTTGAAGTGAAAGATATCCTGAAGGGGACAGTTCTGCTGCTCTTAGAAAATTGTCCTGTTGTCGCTAGTCATGTAAGATTGCACAGAGTGGTAATTACAGACTTGTTCCATCACAGCCTCTGATATAATGTGGTCACAAAGAGCACTCAGACCAAGTTCCTTGCAGTGTGTGCACTGCCTGGCACTTTCAGCCAACCAAAAAGTGTGTTTATCTGGTGATAATCAGAGTGTGTTATTACATTTGAGTCTGCTATTGCAGTTATTAAATAGATTTCCCAAGGTTTATAAAATAGATATTTTTCAATAACATTTTTCATCATACCACCTTGTGAAAAAGATTTCATGAGGATTTTTAAAAGGTCTGTTAGCAACGTACCAATTTAGTTAAGCATTGTAGTTGAACTCAAATCATGAATAAAATATGAAATAGATTAAGAAAGATGAATGGAGTGTTGAAAGAAGATCCAAAATCTGTTTTGGCTAATGCTCACAGCATTAATTTTCTAGAACTGCCTTCTTCACACACTACTAACTGAAACTGCTCCGTCCATTCAAATATCTACACTGTCACAGAAAAGTTTCTTCTACATTTTAATTTTTTTACCGACTTGAAATTGAAGGGAAGTCACCATATAGGATGGCTCCTAAGATACATAATTCTAGCATCTATGAAATTTAACTCTGCCCTGTGAAGTCACACAGGACATGTTAAAGATGGTTGAAGATTGTGTGGCCAGATTAGAATAAATTACATTAGGGATGTGGGAGTTTGAATATTTTCTTCTTTTCATGGTAGGTCTAAGTACAAGTGTCTTTGCAGTATTTAATATTTAAATTCTTCTTCTGAGTGAAATTCTGACTTGGCTCACTTGCATTATCCTGTAAGTAATATAATTCCAGTTTTATTGTCAGAAATATTTTCTTTTGTCCCTTATGATAGTGTTCTTTAGGCTTTTACTTATTTTGTGTATTCTGACTAAATCTGTGGAAACACAACAATACCACGGACTATTTCTAGTAGTTTGACAACACATAGCATTGACCTTGCTAAGAAGCAAGGATACCCATTCTTTGTTTCCCAAGCTAAAGAGCATCACCAGATTTACTCACCAGCCAGTACTGCTCCCCCTCCTAATAATGTATTTTGTGAATTTGTCCTCCAAGTTTAATGGAGGACAGTGCTAGCAATCTGGAAAATTTGGCAACATTGCTCATTGCAAAAAGCCTATTTACATATATGAAAGATGCCTTGCTCTAAAGTCTAACAACCAGATCTCCCTGAACATCCCAGCAGCACTGAAGCTCTCAGGTACCCACACAGCACTCAGCATGCCTTTGCTCTTTGGTGGGGTTAATTTGTGCAGCTGAGTCAGCTAATAATCCCTGCAAGGGAAACACATCCAGATGTTTGCTGTAAAGCACCAGGTTCTTTGGACAGGGATATTTACCATCACTGCAGAAAATAATAAAGCATTGAGTCAGAAAAAGACCCATTTACTACAATAATCTGTCTCTGGCCTGTACAAATGTCAGGTGAACAGCATAAAGACAGGGTAAGCATACCCTCAAAATGATGCTACTCAAAATACTCTCCCAGTCTTCAGTCATAATTCCTAAACCAGGGATTGTTCCTGTTTTGAAGAGTCTTTCTTCTATTCTTCTGTCCAGTAAGTTTTGAATCCCTGTACACTTGCATTTACAGCCTCCTGTGACAAGGAGGCCCAATGATGTCAAGGATCTTCTTCCAGTTTGTCCTGGTTGTCTGCCTGAAGCATTAGTTCTAGGAGAGGGGTTACATGGTGGAAGGTGCAGAGCAGCTCTTATGCAGCATCCTGGGCTGCTTTCAGAGGCACATGAAGATGTCCACACAGCAAGCCTTGAAAGCAGGAGTAATTCATGTTCAGTGAGCAATCAGTAACTGGGAAGCAAAAAATAAGGCTTTTGATGAGCTCCAATCTCCTCACTACATTTTCTCTCTTCTGTGTGTTTGCAGCTTAGCCTGCTTTAAAAAAAGTTAGTGTATTTGTGGTGCTGTTTGAAAAAAATAAGCCACCTTTGAAAAACAATGTGACTGTTCAGGTAGGGCTGGACAGAGTACAATACATAAGAAAATTCAGAGTAGTTTTAAAATCCAGGCATGCTTCAACTTATTATGCTGTGGGACAGACCCGCTGCTGTATGTAAAATCCTTTTTGGACTCCTGTAGTTTCTCCTGAAGTTGTCACTCTTCATGGCAACCCCTACCCACACTACTCTTGCATGTTGATCCCTGTTATAATTTATCAGTGTTACATCTGCCCCAGTCTGTACTCTGATTAAATTAGAATCCCATTAACCACAGTTGGCTGTCAGACAAAGGAAATGTCTGATCTTATTTTCAGTATAAGACATGCCCTCTGCTCTCCTGCACATCAGAAAATTTCCAAGGAGTGATAAGGCAGCAGTTTTGATAGGATTTCTACATTTCTCCAAGGATTTGTTGCAAATGTGGCAGCTCGGTACCTGAATATTATATTATTAAGTTGCACAGTGTGATGTATTGTGTATAAGGTACTTCCTGAAGAGCTGTCCACTCCTCCAGAGCAATCCTTCACAGAGCAGGCAGCAGCCACCCTCCGGTGATGCCACAGCAGCAGGACCTGGAGAAAGCCACCCCTTCAATCCATTAGAACAGTCACACCAAAGGACACTGTGTCCTCTTTCAGGAGAAATGACAAACCCCATCTGACATTCCTTTGAGAAGTACTGACAGGACCTGAATTTAAGGCGCTCTGTGTTTTTTTCTTTTTATTGAAAAAGGAGGGTATCAGCAGAGCACTTGTCTCAATGACCATGAGCTGAATATTCCCTTCAGCATTTCTGATAAAGCCCACAAGATTCACCACGGTGTTGAAGGGATTCCAAGTCCTTATTCCTCAAATATCATTTTGAGTGCAATAAAATTTGTTGTTTCAGCAACCTGCTCTAGTGGAAGTTGTCTCTGCCCATGGCAGGGGTGTCAGAACTAGATGATCTTTAAGGTCCCTTCCAACCCAGGCCATTCTGTGATTCCTGTTGAGGATATCTGGCAAATCATCAAAATCTCTTCTTACTTGCTACTGTGTTAATATTTGATATTTTCCTTTCCTTCTGCAATCTTCCCTTGAAATCAGGTTGCTTAACAGCTTAAACTCTTTAAAACAGTGTGTGCTCATTTTGTTCTCTTGGACCATTTTATGCCTTCTGCTAAGCAGTAAAAGAACTAAAATACAAGATTTTTTTTTTAATGTTTTCTCCTTAATTGTGCATCCTTCAGGTTAGGCTCAGCTAATCTCTGGATTTCATTGTCAAATATTATGGCATTTATCTGTAAAACTCGTTTGTACTACACAACACTCGCACTTGGGAAAATCCCCAAACCAAACCCTTTTTGTACCAGGTGCGTTCATTTTCTGCTGTCAAAGAAAAAAAAACCTTGAGACCACTAAGCAGCTGCAGCTTTTCTATAGACCTTATTTATCTGACATTAGCTGAATTGTGTACTGCACTTAATAGGAACAGAAAGAAATCCCTGCTTTAAAGCAGGTGTCTGCAATGCCTGGAAATGTCAGTCAGCCATTCCAGATCAAAAATTAATTGTGCACCCACCATGAGAAAGAGAGCAGGTTTGAAGCACTTAAAATATTGTGCTCTGTCAGGTTATTAGGTTTTCACCTCAGGAAATTCAGCTCCAAATGCCATGCAACCTACCTTAGCTGGTCACTCTGGAGCATGTATGCAATAGACACAAAAAGTGAATAAAAATACATCAGGCACCCCCCACTGACAGCTATTTAATTACCAATCATTTGCTGCTCACACAGAGGAACAGCGTGTTGTCCTCTTGGGTGCTTCATTAGTACCATCCAATTTTGGCTGTGTCAAGGTTTATTCTGTGGTCAGTCCTTTAAGAACAGAAAAATCAAATATAATAAAAGTACAACCTGTAGCCTTATAACTGTCAGGGTAGCAACTATTGCTCTACTGAAATCAGACCTCCCAGCCTGGTTTTCACATGTTTATAGTTTCTTTTGTTGTTTCAAACCATTTTGATGATAGGATGGAATTTAAAAAAAAAAAAAAACACCAGGTTGTGTTGTTCTTGAACAGAGCTTTATGCCCAGAGCTTTGAGCTGCTCTGTCACCACAGACCTGTAGGGGATTCTAGTCATGCTCAAAGGATTAATCCCTCTGCTTTCATCTCCAGCACGGCTCACTAGTTGCTGTGGTCCTTCAGTCAACCCAAAGGTTAGTGAGCACCAAGGAGCATTACAGAAATGCAGTGTTTGCAGCTGATTTGAGATGAGAGAGCATCAGCTGTGATGCTGTGCCTCCTTGTCTTCCCTTGATTTAGGGCTCCATTCTGGCCAATGGAGTTTAAATAATCAGATCCCATTCTGTGTTCAGAAAGAATGAGATTAAAGTGAGGGCCTCCTTTAAAAAATCCTTGTTGGAGCACCTAGTAGGTTCTTGGGCCTCTTCTGCTATCATATTTTTGGTTTTCCTTGCTCAGCATGATAATTGCAATAGCTCCTTGATTTATATACTGGAAGGGGATTAACATATGCACAACACTGTCTTTTAGCAGGTGTAATTTATGTTTATCTTCCTCCTGCTGCTGGTCCCATCTATTGATTTCCAGCTGCTGCCTTTCTACTTAAGCCTTGCTGCGGAGAGATTTAGTCAAACAAAAGGTCCACACCTGATCCTTGGGAATGGCTCAAGGTGCTTTCAATCTTTTCCAGAAACAGGACTGTGACTCTGTGCTGGAGCCACAATCATCTCATCACTCATTCCACCTGGCCAGCCCTGTTTATCACATCATGGTCACTTAGGAAGGGTGGTGGCCCTGAGCAAACTGGGATGCATCTGTTCTGAGGTGCCTCTTTAGGCCACACTTTGCTGGGAAGGAACTGGATGGAGAGTAATGCTTTGGGGTTTTTTGAGGACATGTCTGTATGCCACTGCAATACCTTCTGACCACTATGAGCTCCAGATTTTTTTTTCTGATTTTATTGAATAGTTGCCCCTTCATTTTTGTGACATTGAATTGTTTTCTAGGTAGATGCTATGTGCTGTCAACCACTCCAGGTCACCAACAGTTTCAGTTGGCTTTACTGTCTTTTATTTTGCCATATTTTCAGCCAAGCTCTGTGAATAATCATGGCATTTTGTTGTGGTCAAAGCACAGTAAGCTCAGGCTTTGCACCTGCACTCAGGAGCTTTGCCATTGGTGACTAATTCTTTTAGGACTTTCTTTCCAGAGGCTCTGTGACAAGTTTTAGTGCTCTCTTGAAAGGTGCAGCCACCTGAGCTGGAGAAGGTTCAGGCTGGTATTCTTTTCTGTAGCTGGATCCTATTCCCAAGTTTGATGAAGGATTGATCCCAACACTGATGCTCAAACCTTGGAGCAGAAGCTGCCTACTGAGCTCCAGCACACAGAAAATGTCCTTTGGGAAATAACCACGTTCGGGATCGCTGCTGTTCTGTCTGGCTGTTGCTGTGCACTGGCACAGTGCTCTCGTGTTCTTGCTGAGCCAGTTCAGAAATGCACAGTACAGGCCATGCTGTAGCACTGCTGATTCTGTGCTTTCCTGCTGCTTGGTTTTACTCAAGATCACTTATCAGAGTGACTCTTTGGCTGGTTTTAATTCTGTTTGGTGAGCCTTCTGGACACAGTGTTGATATGCACGTATAGCACTAATTAAGTAGGGATCATGAAGTAAATTTATTTCTGTAACCCAGAGAAAAGTTGTTCAGAAGCATTTTTATACTCTACTCTTTCATTAAGAATATGTACTCATCAAAGCAAAGTGTTTGTGGGAAGATTTTTGTAAATAATGTCTTGGATCCAGTTTTGATTAAACCTAGAGAGCTGCTGGATCAACCTCCTGAGTAACCAGCTATTGTTATTTAAGGTAAAAGTCTTGGGTTCAATTTCCTCTTTAAAATCAGCAGACCAGGAACTTGAATCCAGAACAAATTCTAAAATAAAAATCCTTATCTTTCCTTGTTCCATACTTTCACAACCTAAACCTCATCTTTTCCACAGCTTTTAAAGAAAAGCTTTGCTTGGCCTAAAAATCACCCATACAGAGCTCCAAGAACCAGGCTGAAAAGTTAATTGCAGCTTCTACTCTCCAATATAGCATTATTGATTGGAACACTTATTTAAAAAGTAGATTTTTTCCATACTCCCAAGCTTTATTGCCCAGACTGTCAGATTACTTTCAAAAATTACTAGCTTTGTGCTCTGCTCATCATTATAAATTCATTACCTGAGTTAATCTTGTTTTGTAGCAAATAAGTATATCCAGTATTATGTTCCTAGAAGTATTTCCAGTCTTGCTTTGGCAAAACACTGTGTTTTTAATGGCTTGAAATTGTGTTTGAATCTTGTTGCAACTGAGATAGGAAGAACACAATCTATAATACTTTTCATTTGCTATATCTACTCAAGTGCCAGCACTGTACTTTATAAAAATATTCCTATACCTGAGGTTATTACTGGCATCTCTATACTAAAGGAATAGAATATGTAGCACCTTTTAATTAGTCACCTGCTGGTTTTTTTTCTGTCTTTCATGATGAAGGCAAATTCTAACTTTCTTTTCTGCCTCTTTTCCCAATTCAACCTGGCAGGCAAAGATTCACTACGGGAAATAACACCAAGTGCTTTCTCTGGGGATTCCTTTGCCTTGGCTGCTGGCTTAAAATCTTTTTTCCTAGTTTAAGGTCTGATTGAAAAAAAAAAAGCCATTCATTTGTAGTTTTATGAAATTAAAGTAGAAAAATGCAAGGTGAGGGGGAAAGGCATTATCCAAAGCAAGCCATTAAATTTCACTGATTTCAGGAGTCACAGCATCCTTTTGAGATATTCGCTGTGTTCTAGTCATTGCAGAGGAGACAAACACTTTGGTTAAGCCAGCTGTCAGGTTTAGTGGAGCTGAGCAGTGTGTTACCCTCCCTGCCCAGCAGCATGTGAGTGACTTCAGAGCTCTGTCCCAGATCATGTATAAATGGTACCGTGTTAAAGTGTTACCTTCTCATCTACAGATATCAGTATCTCTCAGGGCCTGGTCTATCACCTAAAAGTTTACAACAACCAGTTCAACTACTTGCATAAAAATTAGCACAAGGGTGTTGGCACAGCTGCCAATATAGTGAGTTTGAAACTCTAAGATAGATGTGGTTACGCTCTGCATCCTAGTTGCTCTTTTTCCTTCTTGCTAAATACTCTAAATACAGAGACAAAGGTCTTCATTCAAGCTCTTTAATAAGGGAAGTAATGAAAAAGCTACAATGACATGACTGTGAAGGCAAACAAACACATATGCTTTCCAGACATCCATCTATTTGGTGACTGTGTCAGAGCCTCTAAAGACAGACAGAATCATGTTCACTACAGCCTTCATCCATGAGAAATACAGTGTCACTTGAAGGACCTTTTCTAAGCAAGCCCAGGCCAGGGAACTCAGTAGCACAAGTCAAAATTGCCACCTTCTAAGATAGTCATGAATATTAAATCACACTCTTAAATGATCATATAGAAGTTGCCCTGCCTTGCTAAATAAATTAACTTTTCCTCTGTATTCAATCTCTTTGGGTGAAACAGATTTGTTGCAGTGGCTTGGTTTTGTTAGTATATCCAAGAGTCAACACAGGTCAGTGAGCAAACTGAATTGTCATCTGTCTGCGTGAACCAGAATTGCTCTCTACATCTTCATCCTCAGTGAGTCTGGGGAGTCAGAACAACCCTGCTCAGCCCAGCCTGTCTTCTCTAATGCACAGGCAAAGGGGCTTTCTGGGTGCTGGTATGAACCATGCTCACAGCAAATGGCTCCTCAGGTACAGCCACTGCTCCTTGGCTTGTCCAATCTTTGTAGAACCACTTTGCACAGTGAAAGGAAATTGTTTTTCACTTTTATGTTCTCTAACAGACATCAAAAGTGATTTCTGAGATTAATGCAGTATAAAATTTTAACTCCCTTTGTATAAGCTTCCCTCTTTTTAGACAGGAAGGGTTTTGTTCTCATCTATAGTGTGATGTACTTTGGCAAAAGCGATCTTATTCTTTTTATCAGTGGCAGCTTGGGATGGGCATAATATTTACAAATGATGCCATGAACAAGTTATGCAAATCACCCAAATGAGAACCAGTAAGCTTTTATATCCTGCCAAACAATCGTGTATTGTAGAAATGCCACATTTTACAGTCAATTTGAGAAATGTTTTAGAGACTTTAAAACATTAGTGCCCTATTATTCATATTGCTCAACATATATATGAGGATTTGTTAGTACCATGAGTACAAAAATACAAACCTTTGGAATATGAAGGAAAAAATAACCGTAATAGATTTTAAAAACCTAAGTGACTTTGAAAAGCTTCTTGGAAGTTCATAACACTGTCAATTTTTTAAAGATCTTGTCTAAAATTGAAAACCCGTATGACTGCAAAGAGGCAATCTGTGCCTTTCTACTAGTATAAAAATACCATTTCTTAGTGCATGTAAATGAGCCATTATAAAATAAATCAGCAAAAAGTAATGGATTCTCTTAACCTATTAAGCTCTCCAAAGGGCTCATCTACACTGCAGAATTCACAAGTGTCTGAACTGAGCTAAGGATCAGTGACTGCATGGCCACACTGACTGTGATTTTTAACATTGTTCCACCTTCCCTTTGGCAGTGTCCTGAAAAGCATCATTTTTAGGAGGTTCTGGCTACCCAAAGCAGAGTTCCTGGGAGTCACATATCCCAGGGGGATTTGCAAGACCCCCTCCTTTCTCAATTCACTGTGGGGCTACTAGCGAAAGACCAGAGAAGCCAATTTAGCTCGTCAGCTTCTACACTATCACTACCTTATTTTTAAGTGATTTATCTGAATTTTGAGATAGTATTGAATTATTTGTAAGCTCTAATTTTTTCATCTTAAAAGGGGTGTGTGGGTTCTTGGATTGGAAAAATAGCACAAGTTTTCCCTCAGAAGGGAAATTGCTACTCACAGTAATAACCCACAAAACTATTCTCCTTAGACTGAAGGAACAAAGGAACATCTGGGGGGGGGGAGGCAGGAATAAGCAGCAGCAATATTTAACTGATAGTAACAGTGAATTTGTGGGAAGTACAAAATAATAACTTTTTTTAAATGTGTTCCCATGAGGGTTTTTTTCAGGTAAAACTGTTTTCATGCCATATTACATCTGAAATCCTTACAACAGCTTCCTACCTTCCCTGTAAAGAGCTAATAGACAGGGCTTATTTTTTTAAAGCTCTTCTAAGTCTCCATCTCCCTGCTGGACTTTATTTAAAAGGTTACTCTTTATTTAAGAGAGTGCCAATGCCTCTTTCCTCACGTTTTACTGTTTTTGTGCTGAGCCCGATGCCCTTGGTTTGCATAAGGCAGGTGGTGTGTGTCCTTTTTCTAGAAGTGCACTATTTACTGCTGGGGAAAGGCAGAGCTGGGGATTTTCTACCCTTGGTTTTCCACTAAGTCTTTTCTGTTAGGGCACACGATAATTTTGGTTTGACCGAAACCGCGGCAAAAGCACCTGGGCTGGGCGAAGCACGGCCAGGCCCCGCCGGCTGCGGGGACACGGGGAGGGCAAGGGGGGACATTTCAGAGGCAAAAATCAATGCCCAGCGTTAAGTCTGAGGTCGGGAAGAGGGGGTGAGGGATGCCCGTTCATACAGTAGAAGCAATGTGAGGAAAAACGTGTGTGTGAGGGGCATCAGGACAGTTGGCCGGTGAGGGGACGGGAGGGGCCATCTTGGCCCTCAGGCCAGAGACACGTCCATGAGCAACTGCTGGAAGCGGGACCTGTCCCTTTCCAGAGCCTTCTCCTCAGCAGGGCCCTGGAGGAGCAGTGCCAAGGGGGTAACTGAGTCCAGTGAGGGGTTTGTGTAGTGCAAATCTTTGTGTAGTGCAAATATTTGTGTAGTACATTTAAATATTGTGCCTCCTTGTACCCCAAGGGACCACCGGGCCTCTCTAATGGCGTCTTCTGTGCTTTTCCGTGTTCATAAAATATCCTCCCACATCGTTGCACGGGGCTGCTGGGTGCTCCCAGTCCAGTGAGACCCCTGCCCACTCTCCTGCCCATACCAGCCGTGTGTTTGCAATACCTTCATTTGTTAAGTCTAAGTGTTGGGGCCAAATGAGAACATTACCCCTCTGTGAAGCGCCCCAAAAGTTTTTGGCACTGAGAAAGTAACTATTGCACTTAGATCTGCTGGCAGTTATATTGTGAGCTATTTCACCAGTACTGTGGCATGTGCAATATATACTGTGCGTGTTCCAGAGACAGGAGAGATGATGAATGGGTAATGTGTGCCCTGCTTTCTGCTTCTGTTGATAAGTGACTGATAAAGCTGACAAATAGCTGGATTAAGTAAACAGAGCCTACATAACTCATTCAAAGCGAATAACTGTTTACAAATTATCAATTGTTATCTGCACAGTTGTGAGTTAGGAATGATGTATCCCATTCCGGTGTAGAAATAATGGGACAGTGATTATGTGTATCAGGTATGTGAACAGTAAAACTGGCCATCTGACAGTGCTCATCCTCAGGACAGGGACTGGCAAGAAAAAGAAATGTTGTTTGGACCAAGTGCAGCAGTTTTTGACTCCAGAAAAGAACAAGAACCTGAATACAATAGAGGCTTCAGGATTTGGTTCCTAAATACAATCAGAATAATTTTTAAGCTCGTTTAGAAGCTATTATAACTAGTTACTACTCAAGGACCAATTTCCATCTCATTCCCATGAGTAGTGTTTGCAGAAAATGTAGAATGTGTATCTTTTTATTAGAACAGGAAGAAATGCCTGCTAATATAATACCACTTCATTTCATAGTTCACTGTAGAATGAGAATGGGATTTCAGAGCTGCTGATGTTTTAATCTCATGTTTCCTTGTCCAAAGTAAAAAGCTGTGTACAAGCGATGTCAAGTTAAACAGTTTTAGTTCATCAATGGCTGTGTCATATTTGTAGCACATGTTAAAGGTGGGGGAGGGTTTATGCTCTGCTCTGTATGATCAAGTGCTTGCTTTTAATTTAGTGAGTCATCTCTGCAACATCCTGATAACAAAACATGGCTTCAGATTCCTGAGATAGCACTGAGTGCCAATTGCACATCAGAGAGAAAATAACTTGGCTTGCAATAGTCTGGATTGATCCACAAAGAAAGAGGTTATAAACTGTAATGGAAGTGCTGACACAACCAAAGGCGATAATACACTTCAGTACAGCTCTTAGCGAGAGGGTACCCGCGGCTCTCAAGGGTCTCGCTGCGGCCGGACCACTCGTGCTGAAGCAGAGCTTTCAGCGGGGAATTGAGGTGATGCGTGAGAGCTCATGGGTGCGCTCCCTCTTGGGGGTTTGGCACCCTCTGCTGTCCAGTTTTTGAACAAAAAAAACCCAAAAAACCCCCCCCAGAAATTGGACTGTACAAGAGACATAAAAGAGCAAATCAAAGCCTTAACTGAGTAATTTTGGCAATCAACCCCCCTCACTCTGTCTTCCTGCAGCAAACAGTGAATGTTAAAAACAAATATATTTTTCTTGCTTCACAGTAGTAGTTGCATAATTGCATTGACTCTGTTTCTCACAAACGAGCTCACCGAGCCTCGGCTCCTGTTCCCACTGTAAAGCTTCCCGACCATTCAGGTTGGATGTAAGCAAAGCAGAAAGGCTCTGCTGCTGGAGGGGTCTCAGATATGCATGGGGAGGCTTTTTATGCCTCAGCAAGGTCTCTGTGCAATTGTCACAGAGTTAACACAACCCTTCCACAGTGGAAATGCAGTGGAAACAAGTGGGTTCATGCCTAACATCTGGCATGACTGTTCTTGCTACACGAGCATCTTGTGCTGCAGCTGATAGTGCTGAAAATTGCGTAGGGCACCTTATGCGTGTTTTAGCTATTTAGCTAAATGTTTATTCACTCCAGGTTTTTTTGGAAACAAGTAACAAATGCTTTCCTTGACAGAGAGACACAGAGCTTCGCTTCTGCAACAGAAACATGGAACACCTGGCTCTGCAATAAGGGGAATTTAAACCTAAGAGCTCTGGAAAACAGGAGGCCCGTTTCTATTGTTTGACTATCTCCACTGAAGAGCTCCTATATTTGATTGACAAGGTAAAAAATATTCTGTGTAGTAGGCATAGCAGCCTGTAGGAAACAGCCGTTGTTTGTTCCTTATGTATTTCACTTTTTGGATCTGCATTTGCACACTGTATTCAAGATAAAAAAATAGAAATTTATCAACCAGATCTGCAACACACACAGTGCCAGTCTTCCCTTAATAGGACACCAGAAAACCAAAGCTGTGCTTCCCATTAGAGGTCCTTCAATGGCTTCAATTATTAAACGGTTTCAGTTATGGCTTTATGAGTTTTCAGTTATCCGTGGCCTCAAGTATGAAATCCATTGCAAAAGTAGGACAAAGCACTGTTCTTCTGAGAGCACAGAGAGCTAGATCCTGACAGACACTGCTGCATTCCCTCTCAGGTTAGCTCAGGTTCTGAGTCACGTGCCTCTGGCGGTGGCCTGGACTCCAGAACACGTAGTGAGGCACGTGGTGTGGTTCTGTACAGCGTGGGGGTGCCTCCCCTGTACCAGCCAGGGCCAGCACCCCCTTGCCCTGCGTGCCCTGGAGCTGTGTGGTTCTCAGGGTACAAGTTCAAGTGGAGGCTGTTCTCCTGTGCCTGTGCCTGCTAATGTCCACTGAGTCCCTAGGGAAAAATAATTGGAGAATGCAGCTATAGGGCAAATTGCTACTTGTTCCTCTTATGTTTCACTTCACTCCAGCAGTCTCCATGCTGCTTCCTTAACAAAGCATAAATGGATTTACTAATCAACTGCTTTTCTTTCCATACCCAATCTGCTTCTCCTCACATCTTCTCAGACCTGGGATTTTAGCTAAAGACTCAGAATGCTCATACTCATTCCTATTAGAAGAAGAAGAAAATACACTCATTGTAAGAAATTCCACTTTTGGAAATAGCTTTGTTTTTCCTTTTTTTGCTGCAACAACCACAATGTTCTAAATAGACTGCAGCTTTTCACATTCAGTCTCAATAGGAAATAAAATGGAGGAAGTGCAGAAGGCAGCACTGGCATGATTAGCATATAGTCTTTGAAAACAAACATCGGGTAGTGGCAACTGAGAACCAGCTTTATATCAGGCTCCTGCTGCAGAAGTGTTCAAGTCAAAGAAAGAAAACATGACCTTGTGGAAAGATAAACCTCAATCTAGTGTTTAGCTGAAAAAAAAAATTAAAAGAAACTTATTTTAAAAAGGACAAAGAATTAGATAGAAACCTGAGTGGTGGGAAAATGCTAAATAAAACTCAGAATCTATATTTGAGATCTCCAGTGGGTGGAAGCCACACTACCCAGTGCTGCCTGTGCATGGGGCAGTCTGGTGCTGAGCTATATATTCAACCACAGATTGGTTTCCCCAAGCATCAGCCAAGACATAGTTTTTATTGATTTATTTTGCTATCTTCCCACTGCAGTGATAGGATGACAAAAGAACCACCTGTGGGTATCCTAATATATCTAATGCCAGCAGATTTTCAGGTTGAATAAAAACAATAAATCTTTCTAGGCATAAAGAGGAGACTGCGAGGTAAGTTAATTTGGGAAACTAAAGAGCATGATTTAGGAATATTGGGTTTGTTTGAATGGATCAGACTGCTCCTCCTGGCTTCCTAACTTCTCCTCAGAGATAGTTTTTAACAAATGACACACAAGAAGACAAAATAAGCCCCAAAATAGTTAAGTGTTCAGTGACACTTCAAGGGACTGGTCTGCCTTCTGACAGTGTAGCAATAACTGTGTTACACCAGTGAGCAAAAGGTCTGATTCTCACTGTGTTATGCACATTACAAGTGTTCCAAAAATTAGGTGGCATTTCCTAAAGAACCCAGGTACAACACAGGTACTCATGGCTGTGCTGATCACTTCATCTATCATGGGACACAGCCTGTATTTTCCCTGAGGCAGTACAGTTAGATTTGTTGTGCAACTTCCTCTTAAATTAAAGGAGAAAATGAATAAACATGTAAACCTGTTCAGCTGCTTAATATATTCACAAATCAAGGCTAAAACAGTAGCTAGTCAAAGATGGTGTAGAGTCTAGCACACCAGAAAACAAAGTTCTCTTTCTCTGCAGTTCTTCCAAAGGGTTTTCCTGTCTCCTCACTTCCATGAGCAGGCTGAACTTGTCTTGTGGGCTGCTCCTAAAAATGCATATTAAGCCATCATGGTAATATAAGGCTCTTTGGCTCTAATCTATTTCAAGCCAGTGATTTTACACTCTTTTGAGCTTTCTGCTAGCAAAAGCTTCCAGATTAACACCCCTCTGAGACTGTGCTACTCTGCTTCCCCCTAAACAGGTCCAGCATGGGCTGCAGTGGCTGAAGTTCCCTACCAGTGCTGCTTTGCTGATGTGTCTCAACCCTGACCCATTCTTGGCAGTGCATCTGTGAAGGTTAGTCTTTACTTTATAGGAATTTCAACTCCTGGTGTCTGCATTGTATTTCTGTGTCTAAATTTTGATTCTGACCACAGGAATGTAGGCAATCTTCTTAATCCTGATCTTAAATTTTTGATCATTATACTACAAAATGATATATGCCTGAGCACTGCTATATATGTAGCTCAAGAATGCAGTTTTGAATGATCTGGCAAAATGTCTAATATATTTACACTTCCTTAGATTGCTTAGAGGAGCATAAATAAAGGCTCAGTATATCTGCCCCTGAAACCCCAAATAATATTGGTATTGGTTCCTCTGTAAAGTCAAGGCAGTAACACAAACATGCCGACTTCTGCACCTTTCTCAGACACAGGGAAAAAAAAATGGAATTGAAGATATAAGGGCTCAGGAGATATTTCAAAGAAAGCCAATAAAAAAGAAAAGCTAGAAAGTGACACTCACCAATAACAGGATTCTTAAAGCCTCAAATTCGATAAACCCACAAACCAAAAGAAATTAAGCAGGCTGTGCCACTTCAGGACATCATGCTATGGGATTTTAACAAGATTCATGGGTATTTAAAAGTAATGGCATAAATTGGTTATTTAAAGTCAATATTGATTTGTTGCCAGATTCTGCATATCAACAATTGCACTTGAGTGTCCATTTACTTTGCTCAGAAATAAATATTCCTGCCCAGCTGCACGTGCTGGTTGGAAGAGAATCAGTTTTCACCACTGGCAAGGGGACAGGTTGTTATCTCAAGCCACATGGTTCATTGATTTATCAGTGGTGGTGTAAATACAGAAATTTATAGGAATGCTGTCAAAATCATTTACTTAAAGCTTTTTTTGGAAGAAGAATGATAGCATGCTCCCAGGTAAGAGTGCAAGAGGCTTTTTGAGTATTTGGGCCTATTAGCTGGTTGAGGTAAATTATCTCCATTTGATGTTTCTGGCTGGCAGAGTTAATTTATTTGTACAAAAGTATGTAATGATGCAGGGAGATTGTTATTGGTGGTTTAATTATTGTTTTGATCAGAGCTTCTGTATGGGTGGTAGTACTCCTAATAAGATAATCATACTTTTTCATCTGTTAATGAGTCTTTGGAGTATTCCCAACACAGTTTTAAGTCTTAGTTGTTTTCCCGCTCTTGGTTTAATTTCTGTGTTTCATTTGGCTTGCATAATGAAACAAGATGGGCTGCTTTACTGCTGTTTATAATCAGTTTTCCTAACATGGTTTTACTGTGCTTGGGCTGACCGGGATTTTCCAAAACTACATTTCTAGTCTGGGATGGGGGGAGGGAAGAAATCACTTTGCCTGTAAATTGAAACAAATTAATTGGGGTTTTGTTCTTAGGTAGATTATAATATTGGTTTTGCACAATCTCGTTGTGGTATCTAAACTTTATCACTAAAAAGCATGTCGTCTGCCTCTCTTTTCCCTCTATAGCTCTTAAAAAACCCCCCCAAACGTCCCCTGTATCTCCTCCTACAAAGACTTGTGTACAAGTGTTAAGTTGACTTGTATGAGAAGCTGGAAAGTAGATAGAAATGTTAAGAGGAGAACCATAAAAGAGCAAAATTAATATCATATAATCACAGGAGCTTTGCCTTTCTCTACAGATGAATATTCTAGTTCACATAGTATCTTCTTTAAGGAGTATTTATATACTCAATTTTCTCCTGTTTTGTGACCACATTTGCTTTCTCTCTGCTTCACTTTTTATTCTGAGATTATTGGATTACTGGCTCTGATTTGTTTTGAAGTCAACATTGGTACTCTTGCAGTCCTGTGCCTGCAGAGACAGCCCACACTGCAGGGATATAAAAGCCATGGGGGACATGAAGAAGCAAGTGGTGCCTGAATGTTCAAGTGCTCTGTTGCCACAAGCACAAACAATATTTCAGTCCTCCATAATAGTTATACAGGTGCCTACTACAAAAATTATACTGGAAGAAGGTGACAGAAAATTCCTTCTTCTCCTCTGGAATTTTCTCATCCTCTTTGATGCCATGGAAAAAGAAATGTACTTAAATAGTAACAGAAGTGCTCCCAGTCTAGCTTTACCTTCAGAGCTGGACTGTGGCTTTTCATTAGGTCATTGTTAGAGTCTCTTTGGAACTGCTTCACTGTTTCTTATGTGATGGGATGTTTCACCTGTGCCATCTCAGCTTCCAGAGGCAACAGGAGGTGCACAGAGGTCTGGTAACATTCTGGATATTAGTTACCAAAAAAGGAAAAGAAAGGACCAGAAGGAACCAGATTAGAGGAATAGGGCTTCTTGTATTTCATCAGGTATCACAGATCTTCAGAGCTAGCAGTAATTTCCTACTTGTTACACAGTCAGCTGTGGAAAGGGCATCAACCACATCTGCTTATAAGGAACTTGGGAAAACTGCAAGATTACTCACAGTGTCTTTCCCCATCTCTTCCAGGCTTTAGCCTGAAAAGTTATTCCCTCTCTGTTGTGACCTGTGTAATGTGTCTTAGACATGCAAAGCCTTCAACAGTGTTAACTAAGAAAAAATTATGAAGATTTTCATAGTATGGCAAGTATCCTAATATCTTAATTATTAACATGTGAACCTGGGGAACACAGCTAACACTGGACCTCAAATATAGGGAGCTGTTGTAAAAGTACAAATTAAGGCAAAACCTCCCTGAAAAGCTAAGTCTGAATAGACTAAACAAACTGCAGGGCAAAAATACACATGTAAAGTGAACAGCATCATGGCTGATAAAAGTCAGGTTTCTTTCACAAATTTGTTTTTCTTACAATGATGGGAATCAATCTGTAGAGCAAAATAAACCAAACAACCCAAGTGAGGTACACTAAAGGGAAATAATAAAAATTAGGTGTACAGCAGTCAGGAGAAATGAAAAAGAAGCAAAAATGCAGGTGGAAAAAGCAGTCAAGCATAAAGGACCATGTGCAAAAGCTGAATGGGAGAGAAGATGGAAGCTGGGTGTCCCATTCTGTGGGGACCAGTTTCCAGATGCTTTCTGCTGCTGCTGCCAGCTGAACATCTAACTAAAGGCCCTGTAGCCTTTTTTTTTTTTATCACTTACTCTAAAATGACTGAAAAGGGAGTTACATGGGCCCTGAAGCCTCCTTATGCCAAATCTGGAGACTGGAAACCAGAAAGCAAGAAGTTGGGGAAGGGAGATATGGAGCAAACCACTTGGATCTGTTTCTTCCCTCCATCCTAGAGCTGAACCTGATCAAGCACATCTTCATGCCAATGAAATGCCTTTGAAAGAGAGCTGTCTCTAATATTTGAAACAAAGGGAAGGGTTACCTCAATAACTATTAACATCCCCAATGTCCAAGCTGCCAACTCATCTGGCACCTGCTGCTAATGGTGGGAGCATCTTTAACAAGGCCACTGAAGGAGAGGGATGGTCTGAATTGCACTTGTGTGCCACCAGCACACTTCTGCAACAGCAAAGGGAAGAGTTCGAGAGGCTCTTCCCTTGTGTTTGTATTATGGTTCCTTTGAGGATTAACAGATTGTCTTTCTCAGGGCTGTCAGCTGAGCCTTTCACCAGCTTGAAAACTGACATAATTTTCAGGCTAACCAAAGTCTGAAAACAGGAAGAGCAAAGCAGAAGTCCAGGGATGTCACTCAGTCACCCACAGGAGGTTATTTTCTGGGTTAGAGTTAGTCCAATTCACTGG
Source organism: Chiroxiphia lanceolata (assembly GCF_009829145.1). Classification (NCBI taxonomy): domain Eukaryota; kingdom Metazoa; phylum Chordata; class Aves; order Passeriformes; family Pipridae; genus Chiroxiphia; species Chiroxiphia lanceolata. Next base: position 16,095,332 of record NC_045647.1, on the reverse strand, counting down.
CCACAGAAATGGCAACTGCAAATACTTCAGTGCAGGTCTCTGGTTATTATCCCAGAAGTACGAGTTGTTGCCCTTGGGAACAGTGGAGAGCATTGAAGGTTAAAAAGTCTTTGGCAAATGTTCTTTAACACTGAAGTAAAATACTGTATATTTTGGAAGACGACATGGAGTTCTAAGGTAACAGCTAAACACCAACAGCATTTGCTGAGACAGTCCCTATAGTTATGGAAAACTTAATGAATTCAAACCAGTGTCGAGCTCCCTGTGTCGAGTCAGACTAATTCAGCTTGGTCTCAGCTCCCCTTTGGGCATCCTGGGCTGTGTTAATCTGCCCTGCAGCTCTTGTAACATCCCTATTTCCTTCACAAATACCAGCTTTTGCCCCATTAAGGGGTTGGGTTGCAGACACAGGTCGCAAAGGGCCCAAGGATTTCAGAAGTAGTCTTGAATTTCCTATGTAAGGCACAAATAGTGATTCCAGTAAGACCAGTACCTGGTACTCATATTGTCTGGGTTAGCTCTAGTCTCACGACCTTTACTCGAACAAATCTTCTACTCTAGAAGTAGAGACAAAACGTTTTAACCAACTTGTAACTAATTTGAACTAATATATCTGCAACTCAAAGCAGTCACCTCTATGTTTTGCTCCTGCAGACACTTGCAATATTTCTGTAACTGAATTGTGCCCACTGAAGGGGAATGCTCTGCTGCATGAGTTACATTTCAGTACAGGCACAGAACTGCAAACCCACACTGGTCCTGTTCTCAGCACAGGAATGTAGGGCTTGAACCTGCTGTCTGTGCACAAAAACGTTCAGTGGAGTCACAGGGACTTCTTGGCACTTGCAGTCTATAGGAGTGTGGTCCTAATTAATTTAGCAAAACAAAGCTAAGCTGAATGTTTCACTGAAAGGAGCAGAAACCCCTGATTGGGGAAACTGGCTGGCACTTAAATCTGGATATTGATTATCTAACACTGTTCACACATCTTGAATACTTAAGCTTCAAAAAAGGTTTTTCTTAATATGAGAACCACAGAAGGAAAAGGCAGCTAACAATATATGGGACTTACTGGTTCAAGTACTGAGGATTTAGGGAAAATTTAGAATCCGTCTTTAATCACTTCATGTAAAGAAGGAAAATAAATTTTTAATTATTAGGAGACTGATGATCCTAAAAGACACGTGGCTTATTTTACATGAAGCATTCCAGTTGAATTTTGTAGAAGAAATGGCCTACCATGGTCTGCATCAAAACTAAAACTAGTTCTAAAATACAGTAGGAGGTTGTAGAGAAACAGGTGAACCATGGCAGTGGTAGCTTTGGTTGAAGAAATGGGGCATACTGAGAAATTTGTGGGAAGCCTGGAGCCGGGAAGTTTCACGGGAGCTCAGGAGCAGAGCAGGCTGCTTTACAGGAAAGCATTTGCCACCTTTCTCCTGGGGCCAAAGGTGTGGACAGGTTGCAGAGAGAGTGAGCTGCTGGAAAAGGGGAAACCTTTGAGCAGGCTGGATGATAAATAACCTTAAAAATAGGACAAGAAGCTTTTTTTTTTTTTAAGGCATAGTATCTTGAACTGCTCTAGCACAATTGATGATGATGATCTATTGCCTGGAGTACCAGAAATGGGTTGGAATATAACAGCAAGAAGTCATGCACTTAAAGATTAATTAGAATAACTGCAAGTAAGCTCAGAGGTTCATCAAATGTGAGATTACAAGAGAAGGAATCCAAGTACCTTATTGGTTGTAGGATAACTATGATGCCACTGTAATGTGGTCTTAAAAATGCTAATGTATTCTGGGATGCATCAAGTGAAGTATTTTCAGTAGACGGCGAGGTATTAATATCATGGTACAAGGCAGTTGTTAAGACCTTGTTTAGAACAGTGCACACAAGGTAGAAGGTATAGAGGGCATTGGAAGAGTAGAAAACCTATTTGGAGAGAAGATTAAAAACAAAGCAGAAGGACCAAGAAAAGATGATCTAATTGCTATTTTATAATTGCTAGTACATTTGAGGTAAATAGCAGAGAGGCAAAATTATTTAATTTGAAGAGCAAAAATGGTAAAGAACAAATGGCTATAAATTGGTAGTGAGTACATTTACACTGGAAATTAGGACGTTTCTAGTTTCAGAAAAATGGATGCTAGAAAAGTCCTAAAGATAGAAGACACCTTGGCTGTCTGAAGGCAGAGTGCCCAAAAGGCAGCTTAGTTATCCAGTTCATCCTCCAAACTGGATAATAAAATGGTGTTGGGCGTCTTGTGTATTGCCATTCCTGTCAAGGGGATATAAGGAGGCTTAGTGCCCGTGTGATTAAGTGTGTATTTGCAGTGTGTCAGTCCCGTGTTTCAGGAGGTTTGTTGACATGCTAGAAGGTCCAGAAAGATTCAGCTTGCTTTCCGTGCCTTTTTAACCTCCAAATCACCAGAGATGACACAAAGTTAACGTCTCGCGGAGCTGGCCAGACAAAGGTTCTGTAAACAGCTGCTCTTCTGTGAGTGACGATTAACGGGACGCAAGTCAGCGTGCAGTGGCAAAACGGATCAGACCGGTGTGGATCACGCTTCTTTCTCTATATTGTTTGTTTCCACCCGAGCGTTCTGAAAAGGGGACGTTTCTTGCGCTTGCCGGACCGAGAACTTTGTGATACTTGACTTTTGCGGTTTTCTTCCTGTTGCGCACTAGTTTGGGGCTGCTGCAGAACAAGTCCTCAGTTTCTCAGAGGCTGTGCTTTGGGAAGGGGGTGGCTGCCTTGCCACGCGATGGGCGCGGAGCTGTTCTGGGGGACTCGGGGACACAGGCTGTGTGGCCGGGCTGGCCCGGGGCTGCCGCGAGCTGCACCCGGTTATCCAGCCGGTATCTGCCGGGACTCAATTAGGCGGTGCGGCAGCAGTTTAATTTGAATAGTTAATTGCGGCGTGCCGGGCCGGCAGCGGCGGCGCTCGGCGGGGCCGGGCGGATCGGCTTGGCGAGACCCCCCTCTAGCGGATGGCCCGGGCCTCGCCCGCCCCTCGGCGGGAGCGGGAACGGGAGCAGGCGGGCCGCCGCACCGGGAAACGGAACCGCGGGGCAGAAGCGCTCCAGCCCCGCGGGCCCCTTCCCCGGGCAGCGCCGCGGCGGCCCCGCGCCCCGGGGCGGCTCCTGCCGGGCGCGGACCCCGCTGTCCCGGGAGGGCTGTGCTCCCTCCCGAGCGCGACGGGAAACGCCGCCGCTTTTATACTTTAAGCCAGTGGGATGCGGAGGCTTCTCATCCGCGTGGAGAGCAACATCTCCCCTGCGGAAGAGGGTGCGTGGCCGGGTGCATCCTGCCGGGCATCGCAGCGCGTCGCTCGGGAGTAACCGGAGCCCGGCGCGTCTCCGCGGTGCCGCCGCGCTCAGAGCGGTGCGTGCGATCTGCCCGCTGGATGCGTAACGAGCAAGTTCATGGTTCCATTCGTTCTTCCTGCCCGCTGTTCCGGCACTGCCGCTCTGTCTGTTTCTTGGTACTTCTCTGCTCCAGAGACGAACAGCTCGCTCCATCCGCCCGCTCTTTCCCTCGGAGCACTTATTTGAGGTCGCTAGCAACTGGTGTCCACCACAACGCGAGGGCACCTCGGCACGGATCAGCCCCGGTTGCAGAGGGGCTGGGCGAGCCGACCGAGCGCCCGCGGCCCCGGAGCGCGTCCCTGCGGGCGGTGAGCGGACCGGAGCGCGGCCGCAGCGCTCCCGCCGCCGGCTCGGGCCGCCGCGGGCGGGCGGGCGGATGCGCTCCCGGGGAGCGCAGGGGCTTTTCGCGCTCAGCTCCCGCTGTCCCCCGCCGCCGCTTGCTACGGCCGCCCGGCGGGCTCGCTGCCGGCCGCCGCCTCGGTGCAGACCCATCTGCGCGGATCGGGGCGGGGGGCGCTCCCTTTCCGCCCCTCCGTCCCCGCCGCACGGGCGGGAGCAGCGCGATGTTGCACAACCCGCTTCCTTTTTCTTTCGCTTCGCTGCGCCGCGGGCTGCGGCGTGGAGTGCGCGGGGCGCCGGTCCCCGCCCTGGGCGGGGGGGACGGCACGGCCGGTGCCGCCCGCCCGTTCCCCGCCAACTGCGGCGCTGGCGCGGCCCCGCGGGAGGGGGGGCACCGCCGGTTCTCGCGCCCCGACGGACGGGGCGGGTGATCTCCGAGGGGAACGGGGCTGAACCCTCGCCAGGGCGCGCGGGGATGGAGCCGGGACCGCGCATCCCGCGGCAGGCGCAGACCGCCCGCCCGCCCGGCTGTGCCCCTTCCCGCGGCGGCCGGGCCGGGCAGGGCGGGGCCGCCCCGGCGGAGGCGCGGCGTCGGCGCGTCCCGTTACCGGCGGGGCGAGCCCGCGCTGCCCCCGGTGCGGCGGGAGCAGGTGTCCGGGGGCAGCAGCCCGGGGCGGCGCGGTAGGGGCGGGACCGAGGCCGGGCCCCGCGGGGCCGGGCGGACGGCGGCGGCGGGCTCGGCGCGCCCGCGGCAGGAGGGAGCCGGAGCGCCCGAAAAGCCGTGAGGGGAGGGGAGGGCGGAGGGGCGGGAGGGGGGAGGCAGGCGGGCGGGCGGCGGGCGCATGCGCTCTGGCGGGCCGTGCCATATTGGAATGAGGCAGTGAGCGGAGCGCCGGGGAGCCCGAGCCCCGGCAGCGGCGCAGGGCTGGAAAAACTCCCCGCAGGTGAGGCGGGCGACGGCGGCGCCCGCGCGCGGGCGGAGCGGCCCCGGGCGCAGCTGCTGGGGGCGTTTTGCCGGCGGGGCGCGGGGGCCGGAGGGTTTTTCCGGGCTCCCGAAGTTTGGATGCGGGAAAAAGGCGGCGAGGCAGAAGAAGGAGGAGGAGGGGGGGGAAGAGGCAGGCGGAGCGCGGCGGGGAGGCGGCGGCGGCGGCAGCGGCAGCGCGGGGGGACGCGCCGAGGAGCGATGCGCGGGGCTGGCCGGGCGCCGCCGCGCAACTGCCCGCGCGCAACTCTGCGCGCTCCCGCCGGGGCCCCGCGGCGTCCCGGGGCGCGCTCGGCCGAAGTTGCCCTCCCGGCCGGCGCCGCGCCCGCCCGGGGACGCGCCCGGCCCCCGCGGGAACTTTGTGCGCGCCGCGCCGCCGCCCCGGCGCGGCCGGTCCCTGCCCGCGCTCGCGGGGGGCCGAGCCCACCGAGCGCCTCCCGCTCGCCCCCCTCCCCCTCAAAATGGCGGTGGAAGGGGACCTTTAAACCCCGCTCCGCTCCGCTCCGCACCCCCGCCGGGCGCGGCCGCGCTCCGCTCGGCGCGGCGCGCGTCCCGCCCGGGGCAGCGCCCGGCGTCGCTCCCCGTCAAGTGGCCCGTCAGCGAGCGGCTCTCGCCTCCCGTTCTGGGTGGGTAGGTGCGTGTGGGGGGAGCGAGAGGGGCGGGCGCCGCCTCCGCGGCCGCGCCGGCGGCTCTCCCGCAGCGCCGCCGCCCGCGCTGCGGGGCCTGCGCTGCCGCGGGGCCGGGCATTGTGTGCGCGCCGCGCCCGCCGCCGCCGCTCCGCACCTCGGCGGCTCCGCGCCCGCCGAGCCAGGGACAGCCTTTGTCTCTCGGGGAGTCGGGCTGCGCTGCCCGCCGCTCCTGCACCTGAAGTCGTAAATCCGCCCGGCGGTGACACCGCCGGGGATGCCCCGGGACGCCAACTTCGGGCTGGGGAGGGAGCGGAGCCGGGGCAGCGGCGGCGGGAGGGCTCCCGCCCGGGCAGAGCCGGGTGGAAGCGGGAGGGCGGAATGCCCGCATCGGAAGGACTGTGCAAGTTTTCCGTCCGTGGCTTTTTGCAAACTTGCTACCGGGGGCCCCCCCATCCGCCCCCCTCCACAATGGAAATAATGAAAGGAGGAGAAAAACAACGCAGGCAGTTCATTGTGAATTTTTAACTACGTTCGCTATTGCAGTTCCACAAGGCCCTTATTTATTCAGAAATAGGCCAGTGATGCCTGTTTCACAGTCACATGTGTGCTTTAGCGGAACAATTATATCTACTTTGGAGAAACTTGTTGCCATTTTAAAATGATTTTACATGGTAACCTTCATGTCTGACAGTTTTACCCACTCTGACGCCAGAATTCTGGTGGGAGAGGTTTTACAGCAAAAGAAAAGGCCTACCTTGCTATCTCTTTGCTGTTCCTTCCTTCCTTCATGGGAGCTGGCTGCTGTCAGTAGCCCAGGAGGTTACCATAGCGAACCTAAGGCAGAATAGAAGGTGCACCGTGCAGAACTCATGTCGGAGGAAAAGGTAATCCGCCTTGTAACTTTAGAAACATCGTTGTTGCAACTTACTTAGTTGTTTACAATGTATGTGAACTAGTCAGAAGCATCTGATTTGGGAGAGAAAAAGTTGTTAATGGCAAATAGTCTCGTTCCCACAGGAGCAGGAGCTGTAACTTGTCTACAGCACCCGGCAGGATGGATTCCTGATGTAGCTACGGCGTGTGATTGCTGTTTGAAAATAGCCAACTGTTGGGGCAAAGTAAATCAATGTCAAGATGAAAATAGATCAATTAACTGAAAACATAGGTTTCCTGTGTGGGAGCTGCTACTGGCATGGATTTTACAATTAAGAAAAAAGAGCAAAAAAGCATCTATCTATCTAAAAGATCATCTCTAGGGACAAGACTTAGTGGGCTTCCTGCCTTCAATTCAGCCACTTCCTCTTTTGCGTTTGGTTTGTGAATTGTTGCTGTGATTGAGAGACAAGAATGAAATCTAGTTCTTCACAGAGCTTATGTTGGTGTCAAAACAGGAAGATTCTTCTCGACAAGACAGATAACCAAATAAAACTGATAGAGCCCACTACCTTTTTTTATGACTCACAGCGAAGAGGTAGTGTGGAAGTGTTGGGAGGATGGCTTTGCCAGTGTTTGGTGTGTCTGTGCTGGGCAGTTACACTGAAGACTTCAGTATCCTGTTACATGCACATGTTCTCCACAGGAGACAACAGTGCAAGATAGAGAGCAGAGAAACAGTGGCAGATCTTTGTGATTATTGATCTGTATGGGTTTTCCTTTGCCCTTTTTTTCCTCTCTACTATTAATTTGCTAGTATTGAGTTTTCTTATCTGATTCTTAAACCTGGCAAATCTCCTAAGCAATTGCTGTGTGGAAAAAGTGGATTAAGTGTAAGCTGACATGTTAATGACTGATAGAGTTTGCATGGTGTAATCTTTATATTCTAGGAACCCTTTCACTGTCTCAAGGGGAAGATGTTAATGAGTATTGCAAAAAAAAACCCCATTTGTCATAATATGTTTTGGTAACACTTTGCAAGGGTTCTTTTGTTGTTTCATGGCAGACCAGTGACAGCTGTAGACCTCAGTCTTCCTGTCTTGCTTGCTTTTTGAATCCACTGTATTTGGAAATCTCTTTAACATCATTGCTGTGCTTCCACTTACTAAGTTTGGCCATGGCACTGTCATCAAGCCGTGATGCAGACATCAATACAGTCATTTTGCACTGGCTTGACTTAAGTAATTGTCCTACAACTGATGCACTTGAGGCACGTGGCAACTTAATTACACCAACACGCTGACAGTGAAATGACTCATGGTGAATTCACTGAAGTGTCCTTTAAGTGCATGAGAAATTTAAACCTGGGAGGTGTTTAGCGAGGGACATTTTGGGAAGGGAGCTTCCAGTGCCTAAAAACACAGGGCTTGCATCACATGCATTGTTCCTATAATGATATGGCAGCCTTAATGCTACAGAACAGTGTTCCAGTTTGGTTTCTTGACCTTTTAGATGTGCATCTCTGTGTTAGGTAGATTGGTCATTGACTTAAAACAGTGTAGCCTGTGTAAGTTACAAATGTTTTCTGGAGCTGTAACATTTTTCTATTGCTCATCTGACTCATCTTGCAGGATGAGTAGCAGATTTTTGTGTATCATCTTGCTTTTGGTAGCTTTGAGCATCAGTGTTGCTGCTGGTGGTGGACTTGACTTTGTGCTCCTTTCCTTCTGCACTTGGGAAGTGGCTGTCAGATTTTAGGTCATAGGTTTAAACTTGAGGTGGGTGTTGTTTAAAGCTTTTAGGTTGTTTATTTTTTTCCCCTCTCAAGATTACTTTCTTACTTGAAAAGTCAGGGGATAACATAAGGGGGAGGGTGTTGATTTGTTAGTTTTGTTTTGATTCAAATGCTTGTTGAAGTTGTCCTGTATGCAAACATTGTGTCAGCGTGGAAGATCCTGAAGGGGAGATTTAGGAGTTTGCATTCTCCAAGTTCAGCAAAAGTTGAAAATTAGAGTAAATTTTTATCTTAATTTTTTATTAATATCTTATGATTTTTAAAGCCATGATATCTGTCTAATGATATTTTTTATGTAATTCCATATTTTTCTAACTTTAATGTATGATTATTTCCACTGCTTGGTTTTCTTTATATTGATAAAGCCTATGAAAGAAGCACTGAGATGTTAATTAGTTCTCGTTTGATTTTAAAATAGTTTTGGTTTTAAGGGTACAGAATATATATATATATGTATTTAAGTTAGATGTGGCACATGTAAGACACGTGTTTTGTGTTCACTCTGTATCCATGTCGATTTTTCCACCCTTTTCCTATACTTTGCTAGCAACCTTTCTGGATTGGTGGTGATAATAGGAGAATAATAATAATAATAATAATGACAATAATTACAGTAATAGTAATAATTATTATTATCATCATAGTTATAATTACGCTTTTGCCGCTATCTTATGGGTGAGACTGTATTTTTTAAGTGTTATTAGCAAAGGCTGGTCTGTAGAATTAAAGTATTACAACAGGAATTCTACTCTGCATTCTTAATAGGGCGTCTCTTAGGGGAATTACATGTTTGAATATTTTAAATGTCCCCCTGTGAAAAGGAGGGTGTGAGCTTAGGCTGGAAGATATTCTGCATATCAGTTGGGACTCTCCAGGTGACTCTCCACATCTCTGGGAAATGAGTGAATTTTAACTAATGTAAAGCTGCACGGTAGTTACCAAGTCCTATGTAAATGCTTAAAAAACCTTTGAAGCTGGAAAGCAATGAGTCTTCGGGGCACCTTCTGCTTTGTTTGTTTTGGAAGTGTTGGATTATCACCCCCAGACACCACTGAGGAGCATTTTGCTGGGAACTGTGCAAATAAGGAAGGCCTGTGAGCTGCAGGAATAAGGAAACCCAGGTCCCAAGGTCTCATTCTTCCTCTACCTCCCCCTCCTCTTTTTCCTTCCTTACCTCTTCTGGATTCTCTGCAATGTCTTTGTTCATCTTTCAGTGGAGGCAGTGATGTTCAGATTTATTTTCCCTATGAAAATAAGAATCCTATTCCAACACTTGTAGGATCTGAGTGTCATTGAGACCCCCACCCCTCGGTCATGTTTTGTTGATGGGGTTTGAGGAAGAGTCACGAGAGGATGGGCAAAAAAACGGGTACATGCAGACATTCCAAATTAATCCAGTGAGCCTTGTTTCCTAAGAAAACCAGATAAGCAACAATGTTAGAACCTGAAGTAAAGAGGGCTTCATTGAGGTTTGAAGTAGAATAACCACCTCCCCTGTGGATGCCAGACTCCAGAACTGGGATTTTGGCTCTTTCAAGCCGTCCTTTTTTTTTGATAGCACTCAGCAGCCTTAAGTGACACAAGTTGCTGCACGGATTGCTTCTTCTAAATAATGAACAAATAGGAGTTTTACCTTCACTTAAAGTATGTGGGAGCCATATGTGTTTTGTTTTGGGTTTTTTCACCTACTGGGACTTGGCACATGGACAGGTTGCAGATGCTCACCTACAGTGCAGGTGAGTTTCTAGCTACAGAGGTAATCTGAGCAATTTGTTCAGTGGATGTGGACATTTAAAATGTGATTATTGTCCCTAGAGTCACCCTGAGCAGCAGCTTGCTGGTTTTCAGGGTCATTGTTTATATTGCTATGGCACTTCATTTACACTGGTTTATTTGCTGTTACACTTGAGGACACTCTTGTTCGCTATAGAGATGATCTCTTTCTTCAAACAGATGAGTTGAGAAGGAGATTAGTGGAATGTGATGTTATCTAAAAATGATGCAGCCATTAAACCAGCTTTGAGATTCTCTGAGAGTACTGACGAGTGAGAAAAGAGATGCATCTTGGATTATTTTTTCTCTCTAACAGTAAACTGTACAGAGCTGAGTGACCTCCTCTCCCATTTTGGCTGATTGGAGTTGAGGGCTCTCAGCATATCTCAGGAGATGCTCTGTCTTGCAGAATTGGGTCATTGGTTGAAAGTAATGATGGTGGTGGGGAACCCTGCAAGGTTTTGCTGTTTGTCACTTAATCTTTTTCAAGGATGTAAGGGACTGGAGCAGTGATACTGAAGTAGAGATCAAGTGGTTTGGGGAGGATGAACTCCAGCTTGATGTATTTAGAGGCTGTAGTCACAATTTCTTCTGGGGATGGGTGACAGAAAGCCATAAATAGCACCTTCAGATTTGTCATTGTTTCCAGAAGAAACCAATCAAGCCAGGAAGTGAAGGCACTTCCCCTCCCATGCTGGGTGCACATTTATTACAAATGGCTCTGAGTTCTGTGGGTTTCTCCCCTCTCCGTGCTGGAGTCAGTGCTGCCCTGGCATTTCGTATCTCTTTCTTGATCTCTTGACCTGGGAAAATATATAAAAAATCTAGGATTTTTTTTTAATTTGGTATATTTTTTCTTTTTGTTGCTTGACTGTAGGAAATGCATTTGGAAGTACCTACCTCCCCAGGAGCTGTCGTAATGTACACGTTTGCAGCTGGAGCACGTGCACTTTGCTCTCTGCATGGGGAGCCATGGCCTCTGGCTTAAAAAAAAGAAAGTTATTTGTCTTGAAATAATAAAAAAATAAAAAGATTTTTAAATCTAAGGACTGTGAAACTCCCATTATACTGGAAAGCCTTGCCTGAAACTAGGATGGGTTTTTGTAAGTCTCTTTCTTGTCAAAGCATCTTTTCTTGAAAGGAGGCCAGTGTTGGCCTCAGTGCCCAATAACTTTGCTCTGAGAATGAGGACATGGTGCAGTAAAAGCTGTGCTGTTTTGAAGCAGGAGAAATGCTAGAGAAGCCTGACAGGTGTATGTCACTCTCATATTATTAGTATGTATTTTTCCCTAATGTTGAGTTCCAAATACGCCCCTATTCATGTATTAAGTACTGAGTTGCTCGAGTGGTGTTTTCAAGTAAATTCCAAGATCTGTCATTAGATTCTTAAAGGAATGTCCAAGTAGGGAATGCTGAGCAGACAGGCAGGGGGAGAACATGGGATGCTTTCTTGCACTTGGGCCAGCACAACTCACTGAACGCACATCCTAAAAAAAGAAATTATTAAAGAAGGCAGTGATTCCTTCCAGGATTAACTCTGTTCATTGCTCTCTAAAGTGTTACCATGAGGGTTAAACTAATGGCCCTAAGAAATAATGCAAGCGCAGGATCAGTCAGAAGTGTTACATATAGAGCACTAATTGGCCAATTGAACCGAGTTAATCAACTCCTTTTAAATGAATGTGTCCATGGGCACAGGCATAGGAAAATCTTCCCCTCTTCCAAGGAAGTTTTTTCTCTTTTATTTGCAAAACAAGACTTAATCAATTTAGCTGCGAGGCTTTTTAGTCCAGTGGCCAAGAGCAAAAGTCTGCTTTTCCAAGTGATTATTTTATGTCCTAAGTTATTTGTTCAACTTTTTTAATAGATATTGGGCAGGGAAGAGGAATTGAATTTTGAATTCCCCTTGCTGTTGGGGTCAACTCTTACAGTTTGAATTTGTTCCTTAGCAAATTTAAACATGTAATTTGTCACTCCTCTTAATTAAAAGCATTGTATTTGGGGAAGTGGCTTTGTCGAAGCACATGAGTCCAGTTTATTGTGATAATAAGCCAGTCCTAGATAATTGTAGCCTTGCTGCAAGTGTAGAGGGAGTGTGTCCCAACAGTTGATTTGCTTGGTTTGGGGTTTTTTTTGCCAGTTCATCTTATGTAAGAAAGAGATAATGACTGGAAACTGAAGAATCGGGGAAGATTGCCTCTTTTTCCAGTCTTTGTACAAAAATAAGAGGAGCATAACAGTTGGAAGGACAAGATGACAGTAAAACCCCCAACTTTTCAAACTGAAGTTAATGTTTCTTGGTTTAACTCTATATTCTTACTTGTTGAAAACCAAAATATTGTTTTCTTTGTTTCTGTCTTCTCTGTATATGCTTTTAAGGTAAGAATATTAATTACCTAAGTAAAATGAAATGCAGTTTTTATTTGTAGTTGAAGTCCAATTTCCATCTAAAAGCAACTTGACATAAATTATAATTCTTATGATTATCCAGTAAGAAGTACAGACATTATCTTTTTATAGTAAAACCAAGTTTTTTGTTTCAGTATTCAGGTTTGATCTTTTGCACTTGTACTTTGTTTCCAAACAGTGGTTGAATCTTACTGGGAACTATTTTTAGGTTATTGAGAAATTGCAATATAATGTAGTTTAACAAGCTTTTGTTTAAATCAATTTATGTAAGTGCTTTCCTTTTGCGTAGATAATGACATCAAAATATGCTTCGTTAGTCTTGATCGTTCTTACATGCAGCTGTGAGTATAGATAATATTACAGAACAAAATAACAACTGCCTATCAATTAATGAAGGCATCTTTATAGAAGAATAGCAGCATTGATGTTTGTGAAGAGAAGGCTGGGTCACAGTGGTTTCAGTGGTCAGGCTGGAGGAGTCTCTGAATCAAGCAGTGACTTTTGGATTTCAAAGACTAAGAGTGTATGATTTCTTTATTATCTGCCCAGAAGGGAGAGAGATCTGCCTTACTGCAGTGCAAAAACTTGCATCTGGCAAACAGCATGGCAAAATCCACTTCAGGGTATAAACTTACTCCTTCTGAGATTCTACCTTAGCCGTGAGATTTGGAAGAAAAAGACCGGTGTGATGGCTGGTGGAGGGGGCTGGGAAGTTTCTCTGCGTTTCTGGAAGAAGAGTGACTTCAGGTCTATCTAAAATTGTGAGGAGTGTAAAAATTGTCACAATGTGTCCAATCAGTAGGACACCTAGTGCTGTGCCTCACCTCAGAAATCTTTTGAAATGAGGATAAGAATCAGTGAAGTAGAGCACGGTCCTTCAGCTGCGTAGGAACCAGTGGCTTGACCTGTTCTCTGCCATTTGTCTGATCCTTCCTGAGTCCACAACTTCCTGTGGTTAGGAGTCTGCAGTTTATTATGTGCCATGTGAAAAGGTGCTCAGTTTGTGTTTTCTGGTTCCAGGTGATAGGAGAAACAGTGAAAAACCTTTCCATATTCTTCTTTTTCATACTAGTTTTGGTTGTGCACATCGCTTGTTCTCTTCCATAGTGGCACCGTTGAGCTAAAGAAGGAATCTCTTTTGTTGTACAGAAGGTGCTGAAGCCAATCTACAGCTTGTGTGTGTGCAATGCTGGAGTGGGCAGGGCTGCTCTTTCTGATTGGGGGTATTTCTTAACTTTGCTGTAAAACTGAATTATACATCCACCTCTGTTAGTACAGAAGTATTTCAAGCCTCTGATGTTCTTTGTTACCTTTTTTGTGCATCTTCTAGTCTTGCCATGGCTGTTTGACACCAGCACTACAGGATGTCTCAAGGGGCTCTGAATTTCTAGAATTGTAGCACGGTGTTTGTTGTTTTCTTCTCCATTCCTTGGGGCTCTTAATGAGCATGGAATTGGTGTTCCAAGAGAATTAGTTGTAACAGTTTCAAAATTCCGAGTTGCAGTAGCTAATTAAGATCTCATTGTATAGGTGAGGTTATTTCTTTATGTCTTTTTATCCTGCTTTTAATTTCATCTGCTATTATCCTTCTGCAGTTTTTAGCACACAGCATTTATTTCTTATCTCTTAAATAGTTCTGTATTGTCTTAAAACTTGTACTCGTTTCATGTTTGTATGCTTCCCTCGAAAAGCAGGACACAGTATGGACTCATTAGTTCTCCTTGTGTTGTGAAAAAAATACTTTGTCTTTCTGTCATTCCTTCCTGTCTTTAAATCAGCCTTTTAAGGATGAGATGATCTTCCAGAAAATGCTCCAAAATATTTCAAGTCTCAGTGGATGAGAGTGCCCTCTCACCAGAGGTGACCATTAAACTTGGTTTTGGCCTTAATGCTCAGACGGTATCATATGCTTTGTAAAACTTCTTGATAAAGGAGCTGATGAATTAACTTCACTAAATGATGAAACTTCATTAAATGAAGTTATCTTTGACTAGATCTGCTGTGCAATGTGTGGTATGGGATTTAACACTGGTGTTTTCAACATTTATTCCGAAGTTCCCTGGTTGTGAAGCTTTTAAAGTGCTGTTAATTCAGATGTGTATTCCAGGCTTCCCCACAGCCACAAGGTGCTATGGTGTGAGTAGGTCACTGGATGCTTCAGTTTGGAAAATGGCAAAATGAACATTCTTGGTCTGGATGAACAAGACCATCTCAGTCTCCTTGTACGGGGCCTTGTGGAGTTCCCTGTGCCTGACATCCATGTGATGTGTGTGGGAAAACATGGATTTTGTATTTAATTGATATTACATGGGAATATACCACAGTCCAAAGGATCTATATTCCACATGATTTACTTTGGTATAAGGTAATAAAATGTGTTGGAGACTGTTGAATCAAGAAGGCAGAAAAGTGATTTCATTTTGCTGTTAATGAGTGTTTTTAAATCAGCCCTTTAGAAAAATCCATTCATTATTTCTCCGTCTCTCAGCAGTTTTCTCTTCAATTTGTGGCCATTCCCTTCTCCTGGATGTGCCCAGCCCTGGTATGGGAGAACAAGCTTTTAGTCTTTTGTGTTTTGAAGATCATTTTTGTAACCATAAATGCTAACAAAGTACCTTACCGGAATTAAAGTTAAGATGTTGCAGAGGCGTTGACCTCAGCTCTGGAAAGCTTTTAGGGAGTACTTTTTCTGGGCCTCTTCTTCACTCAGTTTATGTTCTTGCTTTGCATAGGGGTCTGATAATTCATGTTTTTACATTCTTGTTACTCCAGGGGTGATCATGGCAATGCTTGTCTGTGCAATTTCCGCTTGCAGCTGAGGGCAGCACTTAAGTGTGAGCTGGTGTCATTTACATCCAGCGCTGCTCTTGCCACTTAGTGTTTCCTACCAACTCCATATCTATAGGGAGCAAATCAAAACAGACTGGGGCTGTCAGCAGAGATGTTTTTTAAACACAGCCAGGCAAACGGTTTTCTTTTCCACTTAATCAAGAGTATATTTAAAATTGAATGTCACAGCGGAAGCACGTGATTATAATACATACAGATATTTCTAGTGGGTCGAGCTCTAAAGAGCTTCCTTAGGCCTACAGTTTGGTGCAGAGTATTGACACAGGGGAAGAAAATCCAGGAGACTTCATAAAATAACTTCTTAAGGTAATGTTTTCAGGACAAAGATATCCTTTGATTTTTCTGAGGCACTGTTTTTTATTACATCCCGCTATGGAATTAAAATTCTGATTTAATAATCACGAGTATTGATGCAAAAGTTGAAGTGGAACTTGAATAGAAGAGTATTATCTCTCTTTTATGTTTGCATGTTAATAACAGAAACGAGGTTGCATGTGCCAGCGCAGAGATGCCTGAAAAAATACACACTGAACCTTGCAGGGATAGAACTGCAAAAATAATTCAATGGGAGAAAAAAAAACGTATGAATTTGAAAACACTTTTTATGGCAGTGTAAATGTTCCAGCGTTGTCAGGATCAAGCTTTGAAATTGTACTCCTAAAAATAGAGGAATCTTTTTCAGTTGCACTCTGTCTTTTGAGCCCTTAGGCTCAAGTCTTGTTTTTCTCTCCGTATGAACAGACATGCAGAAAAAATCTTAAAATGAGAACAGATTTTCTTGTAATTTTGCCATTCCTGATGTTGGGGTAATAAGAACATCATCACTTACTGTGAGCTCTTCACTAAAACCCTGTGCTGTAGCTATTCTTAGGCCTTTAGGCCTGTTAACATTCTTGTGATTTGAAATTTGTGTCGTTGAAAGCTGTTGTCTTTCTTATTCTTTTTTTTTTTTCCTCTCTTTTTTTAAGCTTTCAGTACTTCTTAAAGGGAGGAACAAGAAGGAAGCATGTCAGTTAATGAGCAATAACAAAAGGCAAGGCTGTATTTTGGTGGCATTGCCTGGAGAGGGAGAATGCCATGATTTAGCACCGCTCATAATACTGTAATTCCATTTAGGAGAAGATGCAGGGGAGGGCTGTGTTTTGCCACCACAGTTTCTACGTGCAAAGAGTGGTAGAGTCTTAGCAGTGATTCAAAGGGAGCTTTAGCAGGTTAAAACAGCATTTCAGTGGATAATGCAGAAACAGCTCGTGAGCTACAGTGAAAAAATAGGTGACTTTGGCTCCCCGTCAGAAGGTTTGAAGATCATGTTTGGTTGAAGATGTTCCAAGATCACATGTGGGGACTTATGAAGATTATTTGTGTTGATGCCTGAAGTCTTTCGGAATTAATGTATCCAGTAAGACCTATACTGGCATTAAAGCCAGCCTAGTGTGTATGTTTTTCTCAGTTTTCTAGACTTAAAATGCCACATTTAAAGCCTTGTTACTCAGAAATGTTTTCTCAGCCTGTTATGAAATTTCACTTACCTCACTTGAAAGGTTCGGGTACTGCTTTAGTACCTGAAGTGTATGAAGTAATTCAGTCTGTAAGGTGAAAAGTAACTAAATTTCTGTGCTTTCAGCCTCTTGTTATTTCTACTTGGACATAATATTGGCAGTGGAACTGAAACAGTGGCCAAGTTCTGCTCAGTCAGTAATGATAGCTGGAAAAGGATTTTCTTTTCACATAGGAGAAGTTAAGTGTCAGAGCATCAGACAGTCAGGAAGAGTGCATTGCTGACACAGTGGCAGTGTATTGAAGCCAGCTTGTCTTTGTGAGATTTGTTGGAACTCAGAGGTAGAACGAAAAACATGTTATGGTACCCAGATCAGTAATTTCAAATAGAATAGTGTGTCCTGTAAATATCTACTGGTTGAACAGACTTCTTCTAAACCCTTCGTGATGGAGCTTTGGACATTGATATTTCTAGGTTCCCTTCAGATAAAAAAGGAATTATTATTTTTTTTTGTTATCCTTACAGTGCCCCTCCTTTAGATATGCATTTATTTCCATTAAAAACACATTTGCTAATCTGAGCTGGAACCCTTTTAAAAACAAAATGTGAATGAAATCTCGGAAAGCAGTGGGAGACCTCGGGACTCTACAGTGAAAGGATTGAACTCTGCCATCCACAACCTCTTATGAATAAAGTTAGCCTTCTAAAGATAAAAGAAAATTCAATTACAAAGCAAGAAGGAGGGTGAAGGGGTGTAATTAAAACACATAATCCTAAAAACAACATGAACAGTGCTTTTTCATGTTATACTTAAAGCAGTCTGCTTTGTGTGTGCAGTTGCTATTGCTTAAGATTATTGATTTAGTTTCCTAGGGGAAACACTTTGGAGAGGATGCAGAAAGGATGACGTCTGTAACTGGCAGTGTGATTTCACACAAGCATTCCACTTAAGGCAGCTTGCTAGAGAGTTTTCCTTCACTGCTTGCTTATCTTTCTTTTAAAAAAAAAAAAAAAAAAGGGACTGAAAATAAGTGCTGCTTCTCCTTTTTTCTCACGCTAATGGCAGTTGTCCTGTCAGACCGAGTGCTTCAGTCAGCAGGAGGAACCAAAGGCAGCACGGGGACAGCTTGTTCTTTCCTGGTACATCTAATCCAGCGGTTGATTCCCGAAGCTGAGTAGTTTAGGTTTGGATTCTCAAAGCATTTGGAGTCCCACTCTCATTGAAGCCTAAACCTTTGATAGGATGTACGGCCTGAGGTCCACATTAGTCTGGGAACTTGAAAAACCTCTTCAGAGCTTTGTGCTAAGTGCTAATGCGATGTTGTAGTAAATACACAACTGCTCTGCTCTGCTAATTAGCGGCTTAGTCTTATGCTAATGACGAGAGTTGGGTTAGACCAGCGATCTTCTTGGTAGTGAAGCGTTCCCTGGCTGGAGTTAGAGACATTTCATTATCGGGACTGGCTTTTATGGTAGAAATATTCTGATTCTGTCTAGCAGGGTGAAGTAGTGCTTGAACACGCTGACCTGCTCCCGCAGCTGGGTTGGAAATGAGCACCTGTAGGTGTACAGGAGTAATTGGAGTTGACAGGCTGTCCCTCTTTCGGACCTCGTTCCTTCAGGAACTGCAGGTGGTTTGATTTCACAAGCACGGATGATGTCTGATTTGATGGAGAGGGAGAAGCTGTGAGGAAAGAAAGGTGGGAGGGAGCTGGCAAAAGAAAAATGAAGATGAGTATAAAGATCAGGATTGAACATGAACTTCACAGTCAAGAGGTTTCAGAACGTTTTTTGAATGCTCTTCTCTCATGCCCTTAATACCGTTCAAAAACTCATCTCTTTCCCAGTACTCTGGAGTTAAGTATTACAATTTCCTTGGATTATTTAATACTTTAGACTGATAGCTTGATAAAATATTAGTACCATTATTTCATGAATTATTTTGTGCAAAAAATTTCTCTGTGAAGGAAATATTTTGAACTATGCTAAAGAAAGTATCCATTTCTTGCAGCAGTTGATATGCATATCTTGTTCTCTGCTTAAATATTGTGTTCAAGTTTATAGCAAAATTGCTCCTTGTATTGAGTAAATTTCGTGTAAGGAAAAAACAAGCAATGTAAGTTTGTAATGAAGTTTCTTAGTCAAAGAACATCCTTTCCTCAATTCATCTTTTACCTGGTGTACCTTATGTCCTGTTTGTCTCCTTTTGTAAAAATAGCTTGTGCCATCAGTTTAGCTCCTTTGATAAAACTAATAATTAAAAGATATGCAATCAGAAACTAAAAGCAGCTGTGCTTTTCAGCCAGAGAGAGCAACTGTGTAATCACACTGCTCAGATGAACAGGTTCCTGAAATCAGGTTGCAACCAGTGCATTTGCATTTCTGAATCTATAAAAAAGGCACAATCCTTTCAGAGAAAGTCACTGGAAAACCTGTTCCTGCAAGAGATGAGTTTGTTTGTTTTCTCTTAATGTTCTGTGAGATAGAAATGGAGGAACCTAAACATGCTGGTAGTATTTTTGAATGAATTGAGACACTGTGTGACTGCGATCCTTCCCCGAGGACGTGTTTCCTGGCAGCTGTGTCAGACAGAAGTCCTTGGCTTCAATTTGAAACCGGCCTTTCCCAAACATGTCTTGCATTGAAAGTTTCACAGCAGCTTTTAAATGCCTTTAAGTGGCTGTAGTCCTTTGAGGAACCTCATCTTGTGATGGGTTCGGTAATTAGCTGTTGGCAGTGGGATGGTGTTGCTGGGAATGGAGCTGGGGTTGGGGGGAAGGTCTTTATGGTGGCTAAACCCACTTTTGGGATGGTTTGAATAATTGGTGGAACTGCAGAGCAGATGTTTGGGACTTGGAGACTGTAACAGTGACTTTAATGCATTTCATGAAATATCTTAGGGAGAAGTTTGAGTATTGGTAGAAAACCACATCAAAGGAAAGGTAGAGACTTTTAAAAATACTTTCCCCAAGCTTTTAGCAAGTCTCATGTCATCCAAATATTGAAAATCTTTGGGGATTATTCTAATAGTTGCTACAGTGTACTGTCATATTGTACAAATATATTCTAGATGTTTCTGATGCTTCCTTATACAAAAAGTTACGAGGCTCAACAGTTGTCACTTGCTGTAGGTGCCAAAGTGTAGAGAATGACCTACAGAACAGATTAAATACAAGGCAGTCATACACACCCACAGGTGACTCTCAGTTCCCCAACAACAGGAATTTGCCATTTTTACCATTCCCACTTTCATAAGAGTTGGGTCTTATTATTGGTTTATTATTTTTATAATAAAACTTAACTCTCTGACACTCTGTCATACCTTTCTTACATGTTTGTCTTCTCAGTTTTGACAGTGGGTTGTTAACTCTGAAGCCTGATTACTCCTTTGCTGGGGATTCACTGCAGTGCTGGGGATTCACTTCTGCCAACACTTGCTTTCAGCAGTTGTTTTTGTGTTGTTCTCTTGCTCCTTAGGTTCTCTCTGTAACAAGTCATGCACATATGTGTTTGCAGGATTCACATTTGAGATGGTTCCCTTTACTGACTTGGTCATAAACAATTTTCCCTGCCAACAGACTAAATGATTTCCAACACTAATATGAAGTTATGCAGAGTCCCCAAATATTTCTCTTTCTCTGCTGTCTAAAGTTTGCTTCAGGGAAGCAAGTGGAAGTTATTCAGTGGAAAGTGAACCTCACTTTAGTTCATCCGCCTGAAAAACTTAAGGAAGGATGACGTGTGATTTGGAAAATTTAAAAAATATAAATTATACACTGCAGAGGCATAGCCTTAACTCTGCTGCAGATATGCTAATACAGCGTTGATCCTTATGACTTGTTATCCTGTGCCCTTCAATAACCAATCAAGTGTAACCTAAGAGCTTCTAGCAGGATTATTTTAACTTGAACTTTATTTAAACTTCTCCGTATTGTTGTTGTCTTCCATCAGTCAGTAAGGCTTCATGTGTTGCTGCTCCTTAACCTGATTTTATCACAATAATCAGTTTTATAAATTGTTTTAAGCCTAAAAAGATACTTTTGACAGTCCTCTGTAGGAAGCTGCAGGCATAACTAATGTTTTCTGCTAATTTTCCGTTATCTATTTAACTGTTATTTGTAAAGCAGAGTGAGCTTAGACTAAAACTCTTCTCATCAACGTAGACACTATAATCTCGCTAGAGAGATAAGATTTAACATTGGAAAATCAAGCCTTTGCTGATTTACCTCTATCTCCTCTTAACACCATCTCACCTGCAGAATGGCAAAGCCTTTGCAGACTTTAAATAAATAAAAAGGCTGAAACCATTTGTCCTGTCATGAAAATAATGCAAGGTTTGCAGTGACGTTAGTCTAGAGTTGCAGCGGATAAAAGGTGTAATGTGCCTTCTGGGTTTTTGTGGGTTGCCTATCAGGTTTTAAAAAGTGAAATGGAATATTGTGTTAGAATAGAAACCAGATTGTATCTACCCAAATACAGGGAACCCTTAAAAATTATACGAAGTGACATGAGGAAAGTAGAGAGTTCGTGTTTGCTCGTTCATGCTATCAGTCTGCTTTTGGGCAAAAGATGAAGAGTGTTACAGTGCATACAGTGCCTGGAAGAAAGAGTTTGAATCTTGATCAGAGGAAGGGGAGGTAGCAGTGCATGGAAGGACCAGAGATAACAGTATGTCCCAGAAATAATAGGCTGCCAGAGTGAGAAAGCCTGGAGTGGAGTGGCCGTGGTTTAATATGTATGTAATACACAAAATGTAATGATCCATTTTAGTTACCTGCCTGCTCTTTGTTGCTTGAAGACCTTTCATAACAATCTTTTCCTTGAGAGACTGAAAAAAAAGAAAAACATTAAGAAAAATTCCTGATTTTGGCTGTCGTGGCTTTTCAGTCATTGCTCTGTGTATATAACGGCAGCAAACCTATTTATCTCTTCTGGTTACAGCAGAAGGGAGTTTTATTCCTGTCAGTTCAGCCTATTCCTGACCAGGGTGAGGAATGCTGGGAGCACAGGCAGGCTGTTGTTCCTGCCCCATGGTACCTGCCTTGCTTCATATTGAGCTGTTGTACAGACATCACATCAGCGGCTTTTGACCTTCCAGCTCGAGCTGCCGTCACGCTGCCAGCCTGGAGCTCCTTCACATGCAGTGTTTTCTATATCTCTCTCTCTCTCTCTCAAAACTGGTTTAGTAGCAGGTTTCCTCTTACACCTTATCTCTGCTCACCCTTGCTTACAGTGCAGTTCAACTACAGCAGCAGGGAGCATTCTTAACCTGCCTTAAGTGTACATGCACGATACTTATGCTGATCAAACTGTGGACCCGTTCCCAGGTGAGCTTTAATGTCTTGCAAATCCCTTGAGCCATCCAGCTCTCTCCACATAAATGTGTCAGGTGGCCTTTTCAGCTGCCTGACCGTGACTGATTATTAGTGTGCAGAAACTTGTACGCTGTGCAAAATTTCTGTCTTCCCTTTACTTGATTACAGTTTCTTCCTAACCCTGAGTTTTCCTGTTTTTCTAATGGTGTCTGGTTCTCCTCCTAAATTTGTATTATTTGTTTCTCTGATGTTGTCAATATATATGTGTATAAAGTTGAAAAGTATTTCACTGAGCAGGTGAGAAGCTAGATAATAGGTCTTGATTAATTGATATCTAAGGCAAAGCTGCTGATAAATATGTTTTAATAATTTAGTAAACATTTTAAGGTTTATCATTTAATACATTTGAATAACTGAGAGGGCAATCAGACCTTGCTGTTGTTGGAGTAAGTGCTCTCTGGAGGTCATGTAGAAATTATGAATAAGGAAGGTGTGGTATGAATAATTAGAGTGGGATTTCTAAGATGTGCTGACAGGTTCCACGTGCTTTAAGCTGTGCTGAAATCTGATTGTTTTGACCAGCCCAAGATCTGCAATTCCTCCAAGTTTGATTAAATTTTGATTTCCTGTGTGAAATTACATCACCATGATGTCATGCTGCTGGGCTTCTCTTGCAGTGTCTTATTCACTCTGTGGAAGATGTGACCTCTATGGATTAACTTTGGTTGTGGGGGTCTGCTCTCTATGTGGAGATGCTTTTGAAATTACTTTAATCTCCATTAGCTTTCCCTTTTTAAAAATGACCTTTGTCATTGTCTCTTTACAAGACTGCCCTTTTTTAGTAAAAGGTTGGTACTGTGAATTACAGTAGTGTTTATACAGCACCATCACTTGAGGTATCGTTGCAGAAGTCCCACATGCCCTGGCACACCTGAGCTGAATTCTCCATTTCCATTTGTGTTACAAGCAGAAGCTGTTGTGAAGTACAAGTACAATACAAACCAGCAGTAGGCACCTGTCCTCTCTTGGGACACCTGATACAGTGGTTCAGCAATTTGCAATAATAGTCTGAATCTCCAGTAGGTAGAACTCTGATGTGAAGACTTCGATCGTACCTGGGGCATTACCCAGCTCTGCCTCAGACAGTTTGACTTTTGCAGTTTCCAGTGTAAAGAGTCACTTCAAGCAGGATGCTCGGAAAGCTGCCAGATGTTGTTTTGCTGTCTGCAGACAACACTCCCATACTAAGTCTTTAGCTTTGTGCATCAGAGAAGAAAAAGCACATGCTGGTAAAGTAGGAGGTTATTTTCAGCTTTACTATTTAAAACAGAAGATCTGGAATGGGAGCCTGGATTCCCATATTGCTAAAACAGTGAAGTGGCAGTGAAGAGTAAACCAATTTCTCATTTCCTCTTAACAACTCCCCAAGAGCTTTTGATTTCAGTAGTTTTTCTTTAGATACTGATAGTGGATTAATTTGGTTACATTATAAATTAATAAGCCCTCATGGCACTTAACTTAACTCCTACTTTATTTATTCCTGTTGCATTTATTGTCTTTAACATCAGTGCTGCTGTAAATTGTGGAAACTTAATTTTGAGTGTCCTCTGCCCACAATCTCTTTATAGCAAAGCACTATAGGCTGTGCTATAGTGATGACTAAGAATCACTGTAGCAGAATTGCAGGAGTTGTTTTGAGAGGCATCTATTTAAGATCAAGAGAATGTTTCTAAAAGGCGCTGTCATTTATGTGCCTTTTGGGTCGTTATGAATTCTTGGTAATAGATGTTTGTGATGTGATCTCTCTGTCTTAACTTGCTGTAAATGCATCAGCTATGAAAAAATTAACTTGGGGTTTTGCATTATAAGAAAATGTACTCAAATTGAGAGCGCGCCCAGTATCGCGCAGTGTTGCTGAGCTAATCTGAGTTGTCTGTGTCCAGTGACAATTAAAACCAGAATTCATTATGCTTTTAGTAATTTTGGTTAAAAGAATGTGAAGATTCTGTGTTGCCTGAGCAGTTCTGTGGCAGTGCTGGATGTCACCACCTGGCTGCTCTTCAGCATCTCTGGCTTGTGGATCAGTGCGGTGGAAGCCGCTCACACTCGAGTGTCGATGGTGTTTGACCAGTGGCATTGCCACCACTTGCTGGGCTTTATTTGAGTTTGTGGTAGCAATAGTGAACGTGGCTCTGGAGCAAGGAGAGCAGGAAAATTAAGAGTGGCTCTGAACTTTAGTTTCAGCTCCTGAGCAGTATTTGGCTTTAGCTTCTTTAATCCCCAGCTGCCTCCTAGGAAGTCAGTGGCCTTTTGGGAAAGCTTTTTTGATCAGCCTCACCTACATACCTGCAGGCAGTGGGAACAGCCAGCCTGAGAAAAAAGCCACCTCTAAATTCCAGATTTCCTCATTTTTCTCACTGTGTTTTCCCCTGCTTGGGAGGTAGGATTACATCCCTCTGTCTGTATTTTGATGCAGCGCTTTCTCTTGGACCTTTCTAATTGGTGTTATTTGTCTTCTGGGTTAGAAGAAAGCCATGACAAAGGAGATAAACTGACTGGTAGATACCCTGTGGGGTTCATTGCCTTGCTTTTAGAGAAGGGTGCTGGGGATGCAGCACCCTGCAGGAAAGCTGGACTGTCACATTCCCATCTCTAGAGCTTGGCTGCATCCACCACACAGCCATGCTCTTGCTGCACTCTAGAGGCAGCAGTCTGTCCTGATGTGCTGGGCAGCAGGAGACCTCTAAACCTAGAATTTACTGCTCTTTAAATCTGTTCTGCCTGTGTTACTCTAAGCTCAGGAGAAATTGTCTGTGTTCACAGTCCAAAACAGATCTAGCACCATAAACCAAAGGCAAATTGAGTAAGCCTCAATTAAAATTAAAGAGTGATTGCCCCAAAAGAAATATTAAGTAAACCCTGCAAAGTGGCATTATACTATCCTGAGCAAGGAGTGAAATTGCCAGGCTGAAGAAGGGTCCACTTTCTGAAGCTGAACAACTGGTGCTGTTTGTGCCAGGAGCCAAGAGTAGGTTCAGAGCACTGGTGAGTGTGTCTGTGCCAGGGCTGTCATTTACCAAATGGTGTTTCTGCTTAGCCAGAGCAGAAGGATCACAGGTGATGCCTGAAGGCTGATGGCATTCCCCACCTGAGGACTTAGCTCTGTGGTGGTGCTCTTGTGATGGATCTGGCATCATCACTGTAACATGAACTGTGGCTTTCAGGTAAAAGCAAGTAGATAGATCCTTTTTTGAGTAGTGAGCTTCCCAGATCTGGTCCAGCTGACTGTGTCGTGCAGAATAGATGTCCAAAACTTTTGGTAGTTCTAGATAAAGTGTCATTTCCCATTCTGTTCAGCAGGTGCTAAGAGAAGGGAAGATATCCACTGAGCCTCAGTCATTAAAAAGTAACACTGAATTATGTTGACAATGTGCATAATTTTTTTCATCTGAGGAAAGCTAGAGAACAGGCACTCTGTTCTTGACAGTGACTGATGGAGTCACTGTCAGCAGCTCAGAGTCTAAACTGTAAACTGGCTTTCATATTGATTAAAATGTATTTGTGTACCTTGCTGGAGGAGAAGGGAAAAGTTTGATCTGGTGAGCACAGATGAATTTTCGTATATCAATAAATGAAACATATAGAAATGTATGAATGAAACAACTGTTTTCAATATGTTTGGGTTTCAATTTGTATTCCTGGTCTATGGTAAATAGAGTTGTGATATCTTTAAAAGCAGCTGCTAAAGTAAAGATTTTCATTTGACACAAGAAGCCGAAGTATGTTTCTCTCTTAACAGGTTTTTTTCCCTTGGAACCAGCACAGTTACTGTCGGATGTAAGTTCACTTGAGTTTCAGAGGTACCAGACTGTGGTATAGTGTAAACACAGCTGCTGTGGAGTAAAATAGCTTCAGTCTTCTCTAAAGTATACAAGTTCAGTGTTAGTGCAATAATAGATGCTTATTTTATTAACTGTTAGTCTGCCTGTCGACTTCCTCAGCAAACTAAACCGATGAAGTTCACCACATGCCTTTCCTTCCCTTAACTGATAAAGGATGCCCATGGAGAGTCATGGTCTAGCTTAACTGGGAAACCTGCATCTTCTGGTCACCCAAACAACTAGGTGGAGGGGTTTCTTCCCTAGATTGTAATGTGGAAAGAGTGCATGTAATGATGTGCAAACCATGTTCTTTGTGCTGGTTAAGTTCCTTTATATCACATGCCTGAATGTTGTGTACTTTAAATATCAGCATAGATGATGTCATCTTGTGTTCAGAACTGAATGGGAAACTGGTCAGGAGCAATTAATCAAGTACTAGTGAATGCTCATAGACAGGACCCCTCGAAGGCCTGGGCAGTACTGCTGGCATCAGGGAAGCAGAGGTAACCACCATCTGTATAGAACTTCCCATTTTATTTTTTTTGGTCACTGCATGAATGCTTGTGTTTCCCGTGGCTCTTTCCCTAATTCATAGAAGGTGGGGTTTTATTATTATTTTTAGCTTTTGGAGGACAACTTACCTAATACATAGTTAAATAGCATAATGATACAACTTAGTGAACCTCTGAATGGCTGTTCTTTCTTATTTCACACAATCTGTGCATAATGATTCTGTCATCAGAACCAGCTTTAAGGAGACTCATTCCATAAATGGATGTGTCTTAGTTCCACAAGTTCTTAGATTAAAAAAGTTAAAGTGTACAGTGGAATTTTATCCTTACAGTAACTAAAATGTAATTTAGCTACAACAGGTCACACTTTGCGTGTGTAGCCATCCAATGAGTGAATATGTGGAACTTGTTAAATATCAACATTTAACTTATTTAACAAGGCTGACTTCCCTCATGCAGGTTGTGAATTGGTTTTTTTGAGGGCTGTGGTGTGTGGATCTCCTCAAGCTGTAAGAGCACTGCTGTTCTCTTCAGGTCACGGCACAAACGTGCACCTCTGGAGCGAGTGTGTGGAACAGCCCAGAGCAGGCGGCTCTGGGTGGCACTGAGCAGTTGCTCAGCACACATTCTGACGGGTGGAAAGCATTGACAGCAAACAGCTAGAAGGGGAAAGAGGGCTTCAAGGCTTCCTAAACGTTATTTGGGACTGCTGCTTAAAGAAATCAGGTGTTGCTGGAAGCGCAGGTAGCCTGGAAGTATGATCCGATCTCCTGTTTTGCACTTCAAAACTTACTGGAAGCAGCTGTATAGCTCCTAAGTCAGATTAGTTGACAGAGTGTGTGCTGTCTTCCCATGGCTTCTCCTGATGATGCAGGGGGAGATTTACAAAATGTGGGTACCACAGAACACTGCCAATCTGCTGCACTGCTCGGTGGCTGCACAACAAGCTCATGGTTAAGCCTCTGCTGCACATCCCTCTCGGCAAAAACGTGGTCACTGAGTGGTGTGCAGCTGTGTCAGGCACTGGTGCTGCCAGTTGACACCCGCTTGAGGAGTTCACGTGAATGTACAAAGTAAACATTTTGTTACTCTGAGCTCTGTAGTTTCTGGTCTGTGCTTAAATATTCCTTGTGGCTCCTCAGAACGGAGCTGTTGCTCTGTTGTGTTGTACTGTGCAAACGGGTGTTGCTGCCCCAACAGATCACAGATCAAAGCACACTGTATGACAGCCAGGATGAAGGGACACTGACAGGGTTATAAATAACTGAAGTAATGAAGTTTCATTCATCTTTGCTGCTACGATTGAGTGCTGTACCTGATCGGGAAGATGAAGGGGGTAGTAGTTGTTTATAAATCTTATAAATAAAGGGAGTTTTAGCCTGGGCACAGTCTCCTCTCTGGTTTTAGTGCATGAGTTTGCTCCAGTGGAAAGTTTAGTGTGAGATAGGGATGAATGAGTGGGTGTGGAACTGCCTTCTTGGGAGTAGTGCAGCCTTATTTTGGTTATGAGTGGAACTACAGCCAAGTCCTAAAGAATGCTCACAAGTCTTTTTAAAACATCTAAGTGGTGAAGTCTAGAAACAAACGTTTTGAGATAGGTTTCCTTGTTCCATGCTGAGGCTGAGCCCTGAGGAGCTGTTATTCTCAAGAAAAGCCTGACCTTTTCTTCAAGGTTCCTCCTCTTTCTCTTAACATCAAAGGTTTTCGTAACACATGTTGAGGCAAGAGCTTGTTTGGACATTAACTGTTAGTGCTTTGGTTTTTGCTCTCTTCATTGTTGCTCACTTGTTTATGGAGCCACGGTGCTTGTGGAAGATTTTTTTGTAGTGCAGTGTGATTTCCACCATTTTTTCTCTGAATCCAGGCATGGAGGCGAACAAAGCATTTACACCAGGCCCCCTGTTTGTGTCAGGGTGGTTTGAATTGGAAATGTGAGACAGCTCCACGTTTTCACTTCCCTCAACACACCACAAATCTGAACTGTCCGCAAGTGCTGGACTGAAATGAAATTTAGGAGGGGAAAAAGACAGCTCTAAAAAAATGTACATTTGCTCCATTTTTCTCCCTCATGCCGATTTCTAGGAGGCAAACTCCCTCTCCTGCTCTTTCCCCCTTTCTCCTCTTCAGAAGCTGCCCTTGTTGTGTGCTTGAGAGCTGAAGGCATGAATGGCACTGGGCACGTCCCCAGCCTCGTGCCTTGCCCTGAGCGAGCATAAAGCCACGATGCATGCAACCAATCTAGGCTAGAAACAGGCAGTAGGGTTTTTTTTTTTCTTCACAGTAACTGAGTTTTATCACAGTAACTGACATTCTAATGAACCAACTTGTAATTAACGTCAATGAAATTTAACTTGGTTGTTATTTAAATAATGCAATAATCTTGGTAGCAGCATTTGTGGGGTTTTGCGCCATCACGTAGTGAAGACACAGTGTGGAAAGTTAAAAATAAACCAGTAAAAATCATTGAAAGCTGGCAATTTAGGAGGCTGTGAGAAATATTTACAGTGTTTATTGTAGCAGTGAATGCTGTAGAGTTCATGGATGCAGAAAATGAATAAGCTCTTTGGGACATTGTTCTTGGAGCCTTTTCTCACATCACAGAGGACGGTGCAACGGATTTGTTTGGCTGAAGGGAAGAAAAGTTTCTAGTGCTATGTGGACCTGGGGTAGCTACTGTATGAGGAAGAGCAAGAGTTTTTGTTAGATCTTGGTTTTTGAAGAGTTTGACAGAATGAGACCTGTATAAGCAACTTTTATTTGATTCCCCCCCCCCCTACAGTCTTTAGATGTAGAAAGTACTCACTTTACCCCTGAACTGTCAGTAATTGGGACTTTAAGTGCAGGAATTTTAAATGCAGAAGAGATTTGCTACACCACTGTGGTGTAGGTCAGTAAAATAAATGACCAAGTCTTTTGCTAAAGCATTTGATGTGCTTGGTCTCCAACTTCTTCATGGAAATCTCTGGACCAGCTAGTTCATGTTTGTAAAAGAAAACGTTGTTTCTGAAGCAACTGGATATTTTCTAGGTGTTTATTCTTTCTTTTACCCTTAGTTTCTCCTTAGGGCAACATTGCAGTGATTGTTTTTACTGACCCTCCATTTTCCCTCTTTGTTCTCTGGCTCCCCCTCTCCCCAGCTTTGTGTGTACCATGGGAAAGAACCTAACACCCTTTCCTTCTTGAGGCTTTTCTTATCAAATTCAAGTTTTTTCAGGCATGATACTTCTTTAAATATGTATGATATAATGTGTCTGCGGTCAGGGAAGTGAGTGGTGCTAAAAGTCATCTTGTTGTCTGAGGAATATTCTGGTGTTTCCACTTGTGAATCCCAGCAGCACTAAGGATGCTGTGTTGAAGTAGTGAGTCTCCCAGTCAAAAATGTTGAAAAAGTAACAAGTACCACTAAGTGAGCACATGTGGAGGATAATGTTTAAAAGCCCATGGTCTATAAAGAGAAACTGTTTAAAATCTGCCTTGTTCAAGATTTCAGAGTAAGATCTGAACAAGAAAAGCTCCTGATCTCCCTTGCCCATCGTGTTTCCACTATATGAAGTGCAAACGTATGGTCTTGCATGTTGTGACTTCAGCACTGTGTTGCCCTGCAAGAGCATTGTGTTTGACTTTGTTTTTTAACTGAAACATCCCAGCTCCAGAGCTGCCATGTGGGCAGGCTGACAGGCATTCATTTAGCCTTCCAGTTTGTGAATACATCTTTTTTACCTGCTTGGTACAAGCCTGTTCCTTGTGGGCTCCCCCACAGGTTGGTCCTCTTTTTCCCTTGGAAATCCTTGCTTCAGTATCAAGGCTGATTTGCTGTCATGTCTGCCTTCCTTTCCTCTGCAGCACTGTTTTCCTCTCCTTCCCATTTTGATAGCTCACATTTTAGAGAGCTACAAGTTATAACCTAGTTTTGCTTGACTGCTGAGGAGCCTCGATGCAGTTCACTGCCATTGCAACCTTATTGTGGCTCATCAGCATCTTCACCTTTGCCTTCTTGCCTTGAGCACTTAGACCTTTTAAAAATAACATGTCCTCCTTTACCTTCACTCCAAGAATTAAAATTAATATCACTTGGGGTGGACACTTCTCAAAGTGAAAGATGCCATTTTTCTGTGGAAAAGAAGTAGCTTGCACAGATCATCTGCAGCACAAAGCTATGAAATAAGTTCTGCAAAATTAAAATTCAGGTGGGGGTTATGCAGATTGCCTTATTTGAATATTTAAATGTTCTGTAGCTTTTTGATGACTGCTTTATCATTGTTTTCCATATATATGCAATGATGCTCATTTACAGCCTTCCCCAATCAGTTATACAGCAAATACCACTGCTATAAATAAAATGTCATTTGCAGGAGACAGAGTTTTGTAAGTTAAATGAGGAAGAAATGTTCCCTTTGAAGAAATGTTAGCCGTGATCAGTCGGTCAGGATTTTCTCTGTCGGATTATTAAAAGGAGTGGTTGAAATTTGCCTTTTCCACTCTTCTTCTCCCCTGATAGTGGCCAAGGAAGACTTAGGGGGTTTGAGGTGTTTCAGGAAGATTGTCCAAAAGAAAAAAAAGAAAAAAAGCCTTGAGATGTTGCCTCCTGTTGCAGCTCAGTCAATGTAGTAGTTGGTAATCAAAAAGCAGCAGTGCTGCTTGTCACCATCCCTGGCCGTGCAGTCACAGCCCCCTCTCTGCCATGGTGCTGTCATAATCCTGCACTCAGCTGTTCCTTCTCTTCAACAGAAAACCAATAGAGGTTGGTTGTTTTTTTTTTTTCCTTGTTCTTTTCTTGGTCAGATCATGCTTTGGCTTGTTTTGTGCTTCTGCACTGTCTACTAAATAATTCAGATGTTTCTGTCTAGTTATTCAGTATCACTGGCTTTGCTTTTAGCATTTAAACAGTGTCAGTAAACTTGTATTTGTCACCGCTGGGGAAAATACACTCATTTTTGCTGTTACACCCCAAAGCTCCAGCAGTGTGTGACAGATGCACCACTTGAGCAGCTCATGCAGCCACACACCAGACTGCTGAGCTGCTCCTGATCCTGGTTCCACCATGGGCTTTCCTGCACCTACAGGGAAATCACCACATGGCAGTGATAGATCCTGCTCTGGGCTGGTGAATCTTGTCAAATCAGTTCTAAACCAACTTAGATGAGATTAGTTCCAGGTGATTATACTCAAGACTTCCTCATCAGCGACACTATCTTTGGAAGATAAGGAGCAGCTCAGGTCAGAATGCATCTCGTGGTTAACGGCACAGTAGTTGTTCAAGAGTGCACAGGAGACATGAGGCAGGTTGGGGATCTGACAGTCAAACCCAAACTGCTGAGGGCTTCTTTTTTGAACAAGTGGTGGTGGTTAAGATGTAGGATAAACTTGCCTTCAGCACTTATTTTGATAAGGAGTCTTTAAATATGCATTGTAGGAAGTTGAATTTTGCCTCCTCTAGGATTTCTGACTCGAGGTGACAATTTTTACTCAGTAGTTGAGATGGAAAGTGATTTTATTTAATAAAAAATGGAATTAGAAGTTCTTATATTCACATTTGGAGGCTTGAGCAGAGGGACACAGCCTTCGGGATACATTCTCCGTTGATGCCCGTGCATGGTAGGATCATGGTTCTGGTCTGGGCTTCCCCTCAGTTTTAAGGTCATGTTTTTGCTTTTAAGATGGGGAGTGCCTGCATGAGAGAAATGACTGTAGTCCTGGCGAGGACTAACATTTGGATGGTATGTAGGTAGTCTGCTGGTCTACTGGGGGAAGGAGAAGAGGACACACCTTTATGGAAGAACTGAAACCTGCTGCTGCTGTTTAATTTTGTGTGCTCCTGGTGTTTCTGTCCTGTGCTGGTAGTGAGGTCAGTCATAGCTTGCAGAGCTGCAAGGGGGAGGAAGGGGGTGTCCTCACTGCTCCTTGGCCCCAAGCTGACAGTGCAGGGCACTGGGAGCTCTCCTTGTGCTGAACTGTGAGCAGAGGGAGATGATCCCGGCGTGTTCCACTGCTCCATCCTGCGATGTTGATCCTCGTGTGGTCCCATCATGGCATCGGTGACATGAGCCTGTCCTGCACTGTGGAGCAGGAGGGGTGGATGGACACTGCTGGCTCCCAGGAGCGGGTGGGGAGATGCTGCAGGTGCCGTGATGGTGCCGGCACCTGCCGCCTGCAGTGCAGCTTGGGAGCGTTCCAGGGCTGCTCTGCTAATGAGACTTGCCTTTCACAGTGATGAAACAGTGAGACTAAGCCATGAAAATAAAAACCTGAGGCACAGAAGTCCCGAGGCGGTGCTGTACTCTGAAGCTTCGTGAAGAAAATGACACGGCAGGCCTGGAGTCCTGACCCTTCGAAGTTTGTAGCCTCATTTATTTGGATTTTATCTGAAATCAAGAAGTGCTTATTTCTGAAAGCAAGGCCTGAATGCTGATGGCCTTGATGATGGAGTGGCTTTGTAGAGTGTGTTCGGTGAGTGTTGGGTGTGGTTGACAGCTTTTAGAGTCTTCCTTCCCTTAATCACTTTCCAAATATATTAGCTCCAGCACCTGAGTCCATTTGGGAGGTTGAGTCTCACTTCTTGCTGGTAGGTAGCACAGAGTCCTTGTTAGGGAAAATGATGCTGGGTTTCACTTTCCAAAGACAACCTCATCAGCCACAAACTTTCCCTGTTTTGTTTCCTGTTCTGTGACCTGCGCTGGCCACTCAAAAGTAAATTAATTCTTCATAAGGAAAATTGTGAGTTGCAAGTCTGTTTTGATCCAACTCAATGTGTTGTGATGAGTGCTTTTGATAAGACTGTGTCCTGTTTGCTTCTGCAGCTTTTATTTGCAGTCATTGTGGGGTTTTTTTAGTGCCACTGCTTGTTAAAATAGGTTTTCTGTCTGTTGGACAGCAACAGCAGTTTGATTTGTGGTTGCATCTGTCTAAGCAGACCTTATGTTCAAATATCATTAGCGTGCATAAAAACAAACACAGCTTCTATGATTAAGGGGTTTTTTAATTGCAATTATTTAAGATTGAATTATTCAGATTGAAATTATATGCTACCAAGACTACAAACTTTAAAAGAAGGTATTTTTCATCTTTATTTTCACTCTAGCCTGCCACTGACAGTTTGACTAATGGGTTAGTTGGTTTGCTCAGGGAAGAAAGCCTGGTGATCTATGTATGTAAAGAAGTGTGAATGAAATACCACTCCCTTTGTTGTCCCCTAGTATCAGTGCCAAATTTTTAGATGTAGGAACCAAAAGTTAAACCATCAAGTCTATTTTTAAACCCAGATCTAGGAGATTGTTTATAATTTCACAAGTACTGTGCACCGAAGAGTGTACCAGCTGAGCTGGAGATGTGCAGTTCCTGCAGTTCCTGCTTGCTCTAGGAAAATCAGATCTAGAACTAGAGGTCAATGTATTAATAAATAGGTTTAGCTCCTAACCTTTAAACTTCTGTATTGGTGGGGTGGAGAGTGTACTTGTTGGGAATAAATGTTCTTAGCAGTAAGTTGGGCTTTTTTGTGGATCTCAAATGTCTGGAGGTCGTGTGAGCCCTCACTGGCTGACAGGATCCGAGTTTATCCTCTGATTGTGATGGCATTCAAGGGAGAGTTGCCCTTTTTGTGTGTACCTTGTGGTTTAGGAGCTGTTCTGAGAAATGGGTGTAATATATTACCTTTTCTGTATTGTGTGCCATTTCAATGACATGACAAAGGAAGTAGGAGCATGCTTTGACATGAAAAAAGCGTTTTATCTGATGGACTTTTAAAAAATGTCTTATTTGCAAAATAGCTTCCTTCCCCCTCCACATCTCCTTTAATTGTTGTGTTGTCTGCAGTGGTGACATCCATTAGGTGGTTCTCTGAAACAGAAGTTCAATTTCAAAGAAGGTTTTGGAAGGTAGTGCAGAATTTTTTCCCTTTACGTGACCTGAGGGCTGAGCCAAGTTGAGTGTCCTGGTCAGATTTTATTCAAAGACTTTCTATAACATATGCACAGAATATGAGGCTTCAATGAGGACCTGTTTGAATAAATTGAGCCTCATGGCAATATTAGGGAGCTATTTATTGTAACTTCATTGACCTTCATACTTTATCTGTAGACCTGACATCCTTCATACGTTGAAATTAGTTTCCAAATCTGGTGTTCTAACAGGTGATTTTTTTCAGGTTTCTTCTGTAATTCTTACATTTCAGGCACTTAGGATTAATTTGTATCTTTGTTAATTACCTAAAATGTATGCGCAATGAATGTACTTCTTGATTTAAAACACTTTTCTCTCACATAGGGGATAGCTGAATTGTATCCTTAATTATATTAAGCCATTGATACTTTGTCTTCTCCCACTTAGCAATGCACACGTTCTTCCTTGATGCCCTGGAAAGGGCATGGTTTTCTTTTTGTTTTGGAGCTGATAGTTGAGTGCTTTGCCACCCATAGCTCCCCACAGGTTACTCTCTAGGGCTCTGTGCTGCAGATCTCAAACCTTGGCATTGGCTCAGAGTTGGCTCTTGAACAGAGTCGGTTCCTTGCATTTTTATTTCAAGCCAGAACAAGACTAGTGGTGACTCTGACAAAAAGTTAAGTCATTTCACTTAAAGTCTAAACCCATTTATGTAATGTAGTTTCTCCAGGGAAGCTGAGAAGGCTTCTCAAACCAAGTTGAAAGGGTTCCTATCCCTGATGGCTGTCACATTGCAGTTTAACTCTTCCTGATGGGCAGCCATCCATGTCACTTCATTATGTACTTTGGGATTCAATACTTATATGCACTAGGGATTAAGATCCAGAGGTAGAAGTCAGTTTCTTTCCATCTGAGTGCTCTTATTTTATCTCACCACAAATTATACTACATTTTCCTGGTGGAATATTTTCTTGTTCATGCTGCTTGTCCTTTTACAGAGGATAAGAAGCTGCCAAGGTGTTGTCTGGGACTGGGGAGCAGCAGGAACTTCGCATTTTTTTTACTTCATCTTCTCCAGCTTGTAACTTCAGGCAGTTGTATTTGTGTAATAAGATATGAAATAACAAAATCAACAATGAAAACAGAGCAGTCTGTTCTGTCTGGTGTCTTTATTTGGCCCATAACCCCCAGTGTGCATTTACTCTGCATGCCATGAAAATAGATGAAGAGAGCAGAAAAATGCTGGAGATTTTGTATTTAAAACACGAACCCAAACCTTAAAGACTTGACAAAACTCCCCAAAACTTCCCTAAAAGTTGAAGAATCAAAGGAAGCATTTCTTAACAAGTTCTATTTACAACCAGTTATGAACTTCTTGGGACACCCTGTTGTGTGTTGTTCCCCTGTCAAGTGAATGCTCTGGCTGTCCAGTGGCTTCTGAATTAGTGGGAACAGAGCTGTGACTTTTACATTCTCACCTGGACTTAACCTGTAGTCCCATGGAAATTGCTTTCCCAGCTGGGTAGCACAGCAAGGGTTGTAAAGTCAGATCCCATAATTTGTTGAGCTGGACCTGAGTGTTTCAAGATTCATTAACCAGGCTTCCCAGTTTTAGGTGTGTTACGTGTACAGTCAGGCATATCCAGGCAGTGAGTCAAATCCTGGAAGCCATTGGACTTCAGACAGGGGTTGGGAGTGGAAAACTGGCAAAAATTGGCATAACCTAAACGTAAAAGATAAACACCACAGATTATATTGGCAGACTTTTGCTAAATAGATTATTATTTGTTGGTTTTTCTGTGTTGTACAAGTAGCTCTAGTAGAAGGTTGAATTAAAGGTATGAGCATTGGTCCCATTTTGTGACAAAACAGATTCTCCTTTTCTCTGGTAAATACTCTTATGCTAATAAAAATGCATGTTCACAGACAACATTTCCACGTTTTCAAGGCAGAGGAGCTCTGACACCAGTTCTCTGGTGAAGCACTGGCTTCAGGCAGTGGTGGGACCTTGTCCTGTCCTGCTGGCTGGACTGTTCTGCCCACCTTGTTTGTGGGCATTGGGTAAATCCAGGGAAACTGTCATAAATACAGGCTTACTTTTTTTTTAATCAAACCCTTGGAATAAAAATAATATCTGTATTATTGCATTAGACTGCAGTGGTGCAGGCTGGTTTAACATCCTCTGCAGAGGTGTTTGCACTCCTGTAGTTACTTTCATTCAGAAGGTGTGAAACGTGCTCCAGAGCCACACAACTTTCTGTAAGCCTGGCTTCCTGGTGTTGGTAGTGTTCTGGATTCTCCAGGGCAGATTCTTTGCTCCTTTTACATTTTATGAGAATTTCTTTGGAAGTGTAAGAACAGAAGGTGTGTTCTTTAAATGCAGCTCTCTTGCGGAGTCTGAGTTGTTCTGTCAATGGGAGGGATGAACTTGGAGTTCTCTTCTGCTAAAATAGATTTAATGGGAGCAGCAGGGAATTGGAAGGGTGGAACTGTTAGGAGTACTGGTCTGTGAGCAGAGATTGCAGTGCAGGTGTGAGAGAAATATAGTAAGTTTTAATAATTAATCCAACTCTGGTGATAATATTTGCATGTATATACATATGTAATATTCATGTTCAGTGGGTTCTGTTCTCAGAGGCTGTTCAGATAAGAAAACTCAAGCATGCTCTTGGCAGGCAGAAAGATGACAGGGATTGCAGGAATCCTGTGCCATGTCTTCAAGAAAGCTTCCTTTGCAAGGAGCAGGAGTCAAGCCTCACGACTAACACAATTTCTGCCCTTGCAAGGACAAAGCCCAAATAAATTGACAAT
This sequence comes from Chiroxiphia lanceolata, assembly GCF_009829145.1. Taxonomy (NCBI): domain Eukaryota; kingdom Metazoa; phylum Chordata; class Aves; order Passeriformes; family Pipridae; genus Chiroxiphia; species Chiroxiphia lanceolata. The sequence goes on along the minus strand of NC_045647.1, from coordinate 16,058,418 downwards.
AAGAGACTTGGCAGACAGAGATTAGAGGGGTTGAAACTTCAGAAATTTCAACCACTTTTGTCGAAATAAAGGTTCCTCACAAAGGATGGTTGGTTGCTGGTCACTGCTGTGGCCCTGGGACACCACGGAGGCAAAGTCTGCAGCCGGAGCTGCTGGAGAAGGGCTGGTCACCAGGCCAGTGTCCTGTGGCCTCGTACAAGAGCACAGAATTGTCTGATTTGGCTATAAAACAGGTTAGAGGGGCAAGAGCAGAATGTGGTAAACTCAGAGCAGGTTTGCTTACAGTTGGATTCGCAACTGCAAAAATGTGGGAATGCAGTTGCCCCTGTTATTTATTTTTTTAATATAGGAAAGTTTTGTGTTTGTTTTGGAGCACCCAGTATGCCATCGAGGCAGCCTAAGGAAAATGCTGGTGGTCCTGCCTACAATTAAAGGCCATTCAATTATTTGTTTATCTTTGGTAAATCGTTAGAGAAACAAGCAAATAAGCTCCTTTTTACAGACAGGCTGTTTCATGTATGTGTGTAAAAATAATGCTTTAAAGAGCTGCAAGTCAGCCAAAGGTTTCTGTTCTCCACATTGGACAGGATTATTCCTTCAGCAGCTGTGACTAATGAAATTGGTAGTATTTTTATTACTTTGTTATAGAAGCATCAAACTTTATTTTGCCTATCTGTAGTCTGCTTTCTGAGCCTTGCAGGGCTGTCTTGGGAAGATTTGGAATGTGCTAACAGTGCTGAGCCAAGGCTTCTGTGGCAGGTAGTTTTCTTTGCTGCCGAAGCAACTGTAAACTGATTTTTGCTTGTCACAGAACAGCAATTAAAATGGCTTGAAAAATTGAAATTCCAGCATAGACTGGAGATTGTGAGAGTCTTCCACTTTGTCTTTTGGTTATGGAAGGTCAGGTACTAGGAAGGCTTGTGAAATACTTACTTTGTTTATGCAGCTGAAAGTTAGAAAATATCTAAAGTGTTATCCAGGCTCCCAGCTGTTAGTGAGTAAATAAGAGAGGAGAAAATTACAAGAAAGGTCTTAAACCCTATTTTCACTCTAAAAGGCTTAGGGAACAAGGAGCTTACATGAAATACAGGAGTGTGGAGACCCTTTCTTGGAGGAGTGGGACCTCTACAGAGGGCCCCAGCAGGAGGGAGAATGATGGGGCTGGGGCAAGAGGGAAGGGCATAGATGTAGGTGTCTACAACACTTTGGTTCCCAAGAAAATAATTGGAATGTGATATTTGACAGCTGTCTACTGGCCTTCTGGTGCTGTGGGTGAGGAAGAAGAGTTAGTGGACCCTAAGAGGAGCATTGCTGTGGTTGTTGAATCGCAAAACATGAGAAATGAGAGTGGTATTCCATGTGGCAGATCAGACAGAGACTGGATTTGTGCCTACCCTGCTCCTGCACCGTGTGACTGGAGTTGAGAAATCCTCGGGTGGGCAAAGCCTTGGTGGCTTCCATGCCCCTGTGTTGGTGTCTCACAGCTCCTGCAGCTTTGTGGAGCTTTGGTGAGCTGCTTTTCCGAGTGTAGCAGCAGTGACCACACAGACACTTGGTGATCTGTGAATCTGAAACAGTTCCATCACAGATACTAAAGATTTCTTACACCAAACGCTGTTCTGAATATTTGTTTGCTTTTGGCTCTGTCAGTGCTGACTTCAAGGGTGAGGTTTTTTTCAAAGGAGGCAAATATCTGCTCTTGTGCCCTGATGGAGGGGGTTGCTGATTTGCTGTGGCAAGTAATCAGCTGTATCCTTCCACCGAGTTGGCAGCAGTGCTTAGCCAGAATCTCTGACATTTTCCCCCAAAAGGATGTGGCTGTTTGAGGAAATGTACTGACTCTAATGTGGGGGTTTGGCTGTTTCTGTACTGCGAGTGCGTTGCTACAAAAGAGTGAATGAAACTCACACTGAATAGCGTGAAAGTTAATTTTCTCTATCACTGTTGATTTTGGTTCTGATTGAGAAATTTGCACTGTATCTTACTTGTTTTGTGCTGAAAACACTAAGTAAGAGTACTCCCAACTGCTGTGATACGAAACTCACCAGTATACCTGGAATGGATTACACAAAAACATTTATGAGGAATCAAGTATGAACTTGTAAGTCGAACCTAAAATTAAGTTGGCTCCTACCTGAGTAGTTTATTGAGTTCTGGTTGTGCTATAGAATTTTTTTTTTTTTACTAAACTCTACTGATATTTAGGATACTTCAACTTAAGTTGTCATCCCAGAAGGTCCTTTCCATTTTTTTTACTTTCTTCTATCAGTGACAAGTTGGCAGAGTCTCAGTCAGGCTGGGTGGAGTCTCTTTGTCCTCTGAGAGGGTGCAGATGTGTTTTCCAAAGGGCTGATGTTCTCTACCTGGCTTTTCTCCTCTGGTAAAGTACCTGTGCAACTGCCTTTCAGCTACCTTAGATCTGCTTATACATTGATAAGGTGTGTGGCCTGCAAGTGCCCAGTCACATACAAATCTTGATTTGAACGTGCCCCCTTCTGCCCTGGAGCCACTCTCTTGTAGCAAAAGGGGCAGCTGAGACCTGTATTCATGATTGACTGCAGTGTGTTAGGTTAGGAAAAAGGTTAAAAAATAAGCTGGAAGTTGTCTTTTGCAGGCTGTGGAAACTGCTGATTTCTGCAGTACTGATACAAGCAGAGGGCAGGGGAGCACCTGGGACTGGCAGCAGGTTGTAGCTGAGGTTACATGTGGCAGCATCAGGAATAAGGCTGGGGGAGATCTCTGCCCTGTGGTTTGGAGCCTCAGTCAGTGCAGCAGCAGGATTTGGCCCACTGGGATGGAGTGTTGGTACAGTCCCTTCTCTGTGAAGGAAAAGTCTCTCGGCTAATTTTGTCATGAGAGTTTTAGATCTTAACTGCAGAAGAGCTTTTATGATGATCGTGTGCCTAAATAAGAGGCATTGGGAATATTCTCTGAAGGGGTCACTGGGTAAGTGTGTGCTGGGAAAGGGTTGCTGCTGCTACTACTGGGTGCTCATCTCTACCAGCTTTGTACTTCTCATTGTTCTTCCTGAATTTTTTTTTTCCAGGCAGGAGTCTGTAGTAGAGGGGTGCTTTTGTCCTGAATAGATTTCTTTGAAATGACAACAAGAATCTCCACTGCAAACACTGGACCTAATTAGAAGAGGTGCTGAACAGGGCACTGTCTGTGTCATAGCTGTGAATCCTCCAATAAAAGATTTGTTACAAAAAGTCTTTGAATGAAGTGCACGGGGCCATCTCCCCTCCTAGGGAACACATAATTAGTACTTCCTTGAAGTGAAAAAGCACAGGTATATGTGTGAATGGGCTTAGGGACCAGGAGGACATTTAGGCCCTCTATTCCCACCTCCAGGGTATGGTCCAAAAAAACCAAAGGGACCTTTACCTTCCTTGTTGCTTTAGCAGTAGATTTATCTCAGTGTTCAGAAGCAGAGCTGCAGCTTTCAGGAGCTGAGGAACCCCTTCCCTGCCCTGGCAGACCTGCAACAGGTTTCCTGCCTGCTTGGGCAGAGTGAAGCTCTCTATAGTAGACACAGGGGGCTGAAGTAGATTTTACTGGATGCCTGGGATGAAGGAATTTGCTGAAACTTGGTCCTTTCTGTAGCTTCTTCCCCAATCCTTAGGGGTGTCTCCTGTCCCCGTTGTCTCCTATGCCTTTGTTTTAAAATAATAGTAAGCCTCAGACACCAACTGATTTACTTTAATTCAACATCCAACTTATGTTTGATTTCTTTTCATATTCAAGTGAGCCATCTGGCTTTAATGAACTGTAACTGTTTTTAATGCTACCTCCAGTTGCTAACATCTGAATATTTCATGTGCTGAAAGGAGATTTGAAATGCAGAAGTGAGACTGAAGAGTCCAAAGTATTTCCAAATCAGCTCTGTTCCAGCAGCACTTGTGCTCCCCTTCCCTCGAGATTTATCAAAAGATAATCTTTGGGGTGCCAGACTGTAGGCACAGCCCTGGTGGGGGCTAATTACAAGTACTCTCAATTTTGTGTTCAGAAAACACCAGAGCTGCTTATGAAATCCTGAATAACTCCCCAACTTGACTTGGGTAGAATATCAATCAACTTCAACAGGAGCTGTATTTGGCATCTTCTAAATCAACAACCTCTTTGGTGTATGGGGTATGGTTTTGTGGTGGGGTTTTTTTCAGGGGGGAGGGGGTGTCTTAAATATTTTCACGTTGCAAAAAAAAGATAATTACATCACCTGCTTTAGTTATAGACGCTAATTGAGAGCTGAATCCCATGAACTGAAAATAGCTTAATTGCAATTAATTCTGAGGGTACTTTGCCAGGGCTTCACTGTTAGAAACCAGTGGCACATCCCCAGATTTGTTGGACTACGTGCTTTGCTTGGCATTTTTCACAGCGCTGCCTTTGTTTTGGCTTAGCACTGTGACAGCTGATACACTTACGATAGGGCATTAGCAAGAAATATTTTGATTAATGATTATATGATTCTAAAGTGTTTTGTTGGTTCTTCCCTGTGTGCCAAGCATCGTGCAGGTTGCCAGTGACATCATCTTCCAGCATTACTTTATAAAAGGTGGAAAAATGGAAACTCAGTCTGCCTGTAGGAGGAAAGTCTTGAGAGAGGATAGGCTGGGAACATGTGCTTGCATTATCTTATCCTGCACTGCTTTGTCCTGAGAGCATGGAGGAAGTGTGTAAGGAACCACAGGACACTGATAGAGGGTGGTACCTGGGCTTCATTTCTCATAACTTTCCCAGAGAGGCTGAGCTGAACTGGGAGTTCAGTTGTGACCTTGCAGTTACATGCTGAGCACAGTCTTTCTGAGCTGGAGTGCAGCAGGTTAGAAGCATATCACAGGAACTGGCAGCTGAGTTCCCTTCCAGACACATTCCTGGAGCTATAATGAATAAAACTTATTGATATCTTCTACAGAGTAGATTTTTGTGGCACTAAGCTACCATTCAATAGGAACTCTTAATAATAACTCTTGCTACTGTAAAAAAAATTTTATTTTCACATGTAATGAAATTTTTTGAAGTTGGCTGTAGTTCTGGTTGTACTTGAGAACTTTCTACAGGACTGAGCACTACTGAGCACTGCTGTAGGATATGTAATTCTGTTGAAGTTTGTTTATTTTTGTGTGAATGATGCCACCTCTAAGGATTATCATGGAGTTTCCATAGACAGTATAGCTATACAAAACTCAAAATTAAAGGCTTTTCTGATGTGTAGGACTTTCTTTTTTTAAACCATAGTTATTAAAAATGTGTTTATCTCAGAAGTGCCACCTATGTTTTTTTAAAAGCTGATTTTTAGTCCTCTACATTATTTCTGGTGCCTTGCTTAAAACAAAAAAAAACAGGTGCTTCCTAGATATTCAACAAGAATGCAAAGGCTATTTTAAATTCTTTTTTTTAACAAGAATTTAACCTAATAATCTTAGGGTTAGGGCCACTTCATGCCCCATCTCATTGATTTATATAAAGTTGTCAGTCAAAGTGTGTTGTTATTAAATAAACATGTAACCTAGGTTTTTGTTTACTAAACAACTTTAATGGAGAATTTTGTAAGGAAAGACTTGCAGTGCACTCACTGCCAGTGCACTGAACTAGTGGGCTCACTTTAGACCTCTCCTTCCTCAGTTTCTACCATTCATAATGAAATCGTGATTTAACAGCTCCTAGGAATATGTTTGAAAATTGGATATGAGGAAGAAATTCTTAAATGTGAGGATGGTGAGGCACTGGCACAAGTTGCCCAGTGGCTGTCCCATCCCTGGAAGTGTTCCAGGCCAGGTTGGATGGGACTCTGAGCCAACCTGGTCTAGTGGAAGGTGTCCCTGCCCATGGCAGGGGCTTGGAATGAGATGGGCTTTAAGGTCCCTTCCAACCCAAACCATTCTATGATTCTATCTTAAGAATAGTTAAAATCACATAAAGATTTTCTTACCAGTTGTTCTTTTCAGGTGTTTTCCAGGATTCCTTCTTGAATGTCCTGGCTCCCCGTAGGATCGAAGGCGGGAGGCAACTCATGACCACCCAACAGTGACAGCCTTGGGCTCCCCTGCTTCTGGCTGCTTGAAACAACCACCAGGCTGCTGTGGAGATGAATGGAGAACAGCAGTATGATGCAGGTAATAGTCCAGCTGAGCTCCCTGGCCAACTAGCCTGAAAAACTTGGCAAGCAAGATGGAAGAAAGCTGAGGACAGTGAATGTCCATTGGGCATGTGTCTGATGCTGTGCACTGTACACAGGGAGAGATGCAAATTTCAGTGATTCAGGGTTAGATTCTGGCCCTGGGGCTGTCGTGGTTATGTTTGTTATTGCTTTACTTCAAAGCAGGATGTGTCACTGGCTTAAAGAAAAAAATCTCACCCATGTTAGTAATTGTGTTTTTAAGAAGCTGTGACTCTCCTCTTTGTGGTACCGCCATGAGATGGGTTTATGAAAAGCTCAGTGGTTTTAATATTACTATTTTAAGGCATTTGTCTGTCGAAGTGGTTAATATTATCTTATCTGTCCTTGTGTTCATCTTGCTCTTAAGTTTTTGACAAGGTTGTGCTGCTGGTTTAAAAAGTCAGATAACTGAAGTTGTTTACTGCCATTGTAATCTGTCCTGTTTTTCTGAAGCGCCTTGGTGTGTCCACTTTGATAGGCTTGTGATATCAATCCCTAACCTGCTGCAGAGTGGTATATTATGATAAATTAGCTCAGGTTTTGGTTCACCTTGAAACACCAGGTCTGGGATGGCTGGGAATACTAACAGCTTTCTGGGGGTAGGGACTATCCATTCTTTTCTGTCTTGTTTGCCATGGTTTGTCCCTTGTCCGTGAGGAGGTCCCTGCCTATAGTGTTGGTACAGTTAATGTAAAGCAAATTTTAGTTGCTTTACATTAACTGTAACAATTGGATCAGGACTTCATCTCAGTATTAATTTCCTTTGGTACTTGTCCTGCAAGCTGCTCTTCTCATGGCAAAATTCACTATTGGTAGTTTTTGCACCTTTACTTCTTGGAAATCTAATTGCTGCCAGTGTTAGTGAAGAAATGTTAAATGTGGGTTTAATCTTTAAGTGCTTTTAGGAGAACGCTGTCTTCTGCTTTATGATTTTTATTTGTTGTCAATGTTATATCCTCAAATAAGCAAGAAAAGACATCGTGGACAAGGATACAGAATGTCTTCAGGCACTTTTCTGCCTTTTTCCTCAGCTAGAGGAAATTGCTGACTTCTGCCAGTGAGCATAAGAGAGAGAAACAGTAAGGAGATGTTTAAGTGGTCAGCAGTGGTATGTTCACAGGCTGATCCCTTGGTGCTGAAGCCTTTATTGTCATTTTTCCATCTTCCTCAAAAAGCATCAGAGGACACAGAGTCCTCTCTCACTCTATGCTTTTGGAATAGCTAGGAAGGGTTTGATACTGCCTTGAAATTACTCAACAGCTATTTTCCTGAGCATCCTTTTGTGCCGGGTTTGAGTACAGGAGGCTGTGAAAAGCAAACAATAACTGACAGGAGCTTTACTTGCTGCATTCAGAGAGTCCACAGAAAATGATGCCTGTGTAAGCATAAGCACATTGGTTTTGTTGTGCCCTCAAATACTGTTTTCTGCAGTGCTTTTGAGTTAGACCAGTCCAAACTACTACTGGAATATTCCCTTCCTATTCTTTGACCTATGTAATTTTTTCCACTTGATAATTTGTAGCAGTTTTGGAGATTCCCCTCTGTCTTCCTGGTTTTACAGGCTCTCTGCCTCCCAAGAACCCAGACAGTGGTCAGGGTTGTTGGTTGTGATGCTCTTCCACACTACAAGGGGAAGAGACAACTTTCATTCTTGTCACAGTCTTTCTCAGCTGCCGAAATTCCAACCTGTCTTTATTTATTCATGGCCGTGCAGCTGGCATAGATGAAAAAGATTAACTGTTATTAAAATCAGATTGAAATATATCTACATTTCAGGGTGAGAAACCTTTAGGTTAGCCTTAATTGAAGGTCTCGCAGACTTCAGTGTGATGTACTTAAATGTCCAGTGTGACAGCCTTCAACTATATCACATTAAAGATGCATGAAAGTTATTTGCAGTGAGAATTAAACTCAAATCCAAAGATCAAAACAACCTGGTGTAGACTGTTTCCATTTCAGGTAATTTTAAGGGCTACCTTCCTTAATATTTCCTTACGTTCTTGTGTCCAAATGGTACAATTCCATATTCTTCCTGTATGTATCAGAGAGCAGCAGGATGTGAATCATGATAAAATTCAGAAAGGAAGAGTTAGTGTTCCCAATAATGCTGGTAAAAACAGTGATAAATGGAAAGTGTTGTACCCACCTAGGAAACTGCTGATACTCTTACAGAGCATTTTCTCACCTCCAAAGTGGGTGACCATTCTCCACAGAACCTCCGTAGGACATTTCTCAAATTTGCTGGAGAAAACATTAGCTCCATTTGAAAGCTTTACTGACAAAAACCAGTTGTATGGCAATGCCAGAGAAATGGGAATTGCATCTGGTTTTTTCCCCTGCCTTTGCCAAAGTTGTGCTTTGCCACTGAGCTAATGTGCTGCTCAGTCATCCTGTCTAATAGAGAAAAATATGTCTCCACGTAATAGAAAGCTGAATTTGTTTAGGACTTGTAGCAATTAAGGATATGGGGAGAAAGAGCATAAATATGTACATCCCTGCAGCATTAGATTAATAAATTTTGCTTTAAAATCAAATGCATTAAATATGTTTTTGCTTGTTGTTATCTGTCATATTCATTTGTAAGATTTCTCACAGTAGCAAGAATTTCTGGTGGTTTATTGATTTTTGTTGCTATTTTATTGGTTTTATTGAGTAGTTTGAACTCAGACTGATCAGGATGTTTCACAGGGACATGGGGCCCCTCAGGAATGTGGCCTCCTTAAACTGGTCCTCTCTGTATCCAGGGATCTGCTAACCTGTGAGGTTGGAGCTGTGCAAGAGGGTCTTGCAAAAAAATACCAATGGATTAGGTCAAAGGCTTGATTTAAGCAGGGCCTGCTCTGCTGCTGCTTGTCCTGCCAATAAAACCAGCAAAGTGGTTGGATTCTGACTCTGAAAGCCTTACCAGAGAGATGGTCCTTCACTGCACTCTTGGGGTGTTTCTCCATTCAGATGTTGAAAAAGAGAGACTTGATGTCTGAGATTTTTCATGGTTTATGAAATCCTTCCAAACACCACAATTAAAAAACTAATTTACTGCTCTCACTATGAATCCTCCTACAGCATTTCTGCTCGGAGCTTTATTCAGTGAGTTTTTCCTGTTCCACACTGCTCCTCTAAGTGCTGTGCTAAATCACCTGGAATGCTGTGGCAGGGCTGTGTGAAAGCAGCAGATGGTTGGGTTAAAACTATAGCTAAGCACAGCCCTCAGCTGTGTCAGCCCCTGGAAAGGGAGCAAAGCTCCTGAAATCTCTGACTCCTCGTGTTCAGTGCTTGAAGGGCGAGTCCGATCACCTTCTCTCATTTAATTGTAAAACCTTAGTAAGGTGCAAACACAACCTGAGTTGTACTTTCATGAATGAATGAATGAATGAACAGCAAAAGCTGTGTGTGCTTTTAAAAAAAGTTTCAAAAAATCCCTCTGACTCAGGGAAACTGCCTAAAATAAAGCAGGAAAAGTATTAAGTTTGCAGTGACCATTGGACAGCGATTTGTGATAATTTTTGGTTGGTTTGGTTGGGGGTTTTTTGGTTTGTTTTTCCCATGAAAAATGTGTTTAAAGTGAGCTTTTGGGTGTGCTGGTGAGATTTGGGCACTGTACTGTACAGAGCAATCCGAGCCCTTCTCGGGCTCGTTTGGATATAGAACACACAGGCTGCAGAAATCATGGATGAGTGGAATGCCAAAGGACCTGCAGTAACTGATCCAGTTGGGAATGGTTTCAGTGGTAGTTAAAGGCAAAGGGTCGCTGGAGCAGCAGGCAAACTGGCTTTCCTTGGAGCTCCTTGTAGCAATTAAGTGGCAACAGAAGTTACTAATTGACCCTTTCAGTGTGTGAAGTGACCTGTGGCTCATTTAAGGAGCTTAACTGCCCCTCAGCCAGTTATCTGATGATAACGGGCATTGAAGACTTGGTGCTGCAAGGCTTGGGAAAGCTTCGAGGTCCGTGTGGTATTCCCAGATGGAGCTGCTGGATTTCAAACTGGTTCAAAAGCACAGAGCAGCCCCGTTGCTTTGTTTCCCTAAAACAGGAGTGTGTTGGATGGTGCAGGCAGTGCTGTTTGGGGCTGGAGGAGAGCAGGGCTGTTGCTGCTGTGGTTTTTGGTGGGAAGAGACGAGCTGACTTTCTCTGGTCAGGAGGAAAATGAGACAGAATTTGCTCCAGGTCTTGACTGACCCGTATATGTTGTGTCCAAGCTGATGTTTGTTCCCACTTTGGTTCTGGAGCTGTGAACTTAAGCATTTTTATGGTCATATTAAAATAAAATTCTCTTTAAATGAGTTAAGAAATCTTAATCTGTTTTAACAACATTTTGCAATGAACTTATATTTTTCTTAGAATGACTTGCAGCCAAAGCTTTGATCAGCTTCAACCTAATTTGCAAACAGCTGTGGTCTGTGCATTAGCCTCTTTAACTCCCTCAAAAGTTTTCTAAATAAAACTCCTTATTTATTTCTCCAGGTCATTTCTTCCTTCAGTAAATTAAAAATTATCCCTTAAAAGTGATGGTCATATTTAAACTCTGAATCTTTTGAGCTCTGAGGCTTATGAAAGGCCAATATAACCAGCTGTGGTTGGTTAAAAACAACAGAAGTTGGGTTTGGGAGAGATAAGAGCCTCTTTTAAAATAGATACTGTCATCAGCAGACAACAGCTAACTGAATATACATTTCTGAGTTTTGGGAAATGATAACTCCTAGAGTTACAGTGAGAAGTCAAAGATGAGCTTAACCATCAGTCTGAAGATGGATTGAACCTACTTACACTCAAGACTTTTAGTTTTTTTTAGTCTGTTTAACATATCTCAGACTTTTGGGCAAATATTTGCCTCTTTCTATTGGCAGACTAGGAACTGTCCTGGAGCATACTTAGCAGGTTGTCAGCACATCCAGGGGTCTGATAAGGGCATGTAGCAGTACTTCATTCTTTTTTTTTTTTTGATGTGTAATGTTTCCTACTCAAGCTACTACTCCTGGAAAGAACAGTTTACTGCCTGTCCTAAAGAAGACTCAGAGTGTAGGAAGTGTTGGTGTCCTGTAACCTGTGCTGAGCTCTCCTCGGGCTTGTGATACACAGAGATTTCTCTGTTTTCAAATATAAACAAGGTATCAGGTTTCCTGGTACTGAGAGAGGAAAAGCTCCCTTGTTCATTCATAAAGACAACTATGGTGCAGATGGTGGAATCAGTCTGAAAGTGAAGATGAAAGCTCTGCTTTGGTGTCACGTCACTGCCATCCCGTTCTGCTGCTGAACCTGAAGCTTTAGTTTGTGTGCTGAGGTTAAAAATTATGATTACATGAGGTGGGACCCTCCCTGGTCATCCCACTGTGTGCCTGCAGGAAAAATGTAGTGTGGCTCCATGCTGAATAAAACAGGGGACCTGAAATCCAACCTCTGCTGGTTTGGCATCTTTTCAGCAGAGTGAGTTACACGTTGGAAAAAATGAGAATAGAAAGGGAGTGAGGAGGTGAGCCAAGAACTGGAGGGGAGACTGGGGCTAGAGGAGAGGCTTGACAATAATAGTAGGAAATCTGACTAATTTGTAGCGTGGCTCACTCCAGGTGTTTGCTTCCCTAACAGCCTGAGTGAGTTTTGAACTGTGGTTTGAGTGGTTTTAGCACATTTATGGTTTAAATGCATCCTGAAATGAGATTTTCTTGGTCTAAAGAAACTATTACAACCTTATGAGCTGGGCTTTTTAATGTGACTAATCTGAGTGGCCTTGGTTTCAGTTATGTCTCAAGCTGTTTTCTTTAGAACTACCCTCAGTCCCTCTCTCTGTTTTTGATGCTTTGGAACATCTAAATGCATACTATCTAACTTAGAAAAGAGGACAGTGATATTTCAAATTTTTTTTTTTAGTATTTCTTTTCGGATCTCTTACTATTGGTATTGCTGTTTCCTGGATGGTTTTTAATTTAATACACTAACCGTCCAACGTGCCCAAAGTTTTGAGTCTCTGATATTTGTTGATACAAACACAGAGCTCTTCTGCCTGTGTTCTCCCCTCACAAACTGTAAGCAATCTGTGCTTAACCAAAACCCAGGATTTCACTGCTTTTCAGACCAGGTCCAACTTAAGAGTGCTGTTCACATACAAAGAAAGGCCAGATTGTGTTGTCTGTGTGTTGAAATGTATAACTGACACACACTTGTGTACTCAGTCATTTGGAATTGAAGCAGGCTTTGCTGTGGTTTGTAGTAGCCTAAAACTTAAGCCAACAGGTTGCTAAATTAGAGGTGTTTGGCTTCTCTTTCAGATGCTGGTTCCAGTGTGGATGAAATGGAATTCAATTGGGATGAGTATCTAGAAGACACAGGAGCAACTGCAGCCCCCCATGGATCTTTCAAACATGTGAGTAAGAGAGTGTGTGTTTGCTTATCATGTCCTGCATTGGTTTTTTGATATGCTGAATGTTTAGGGTTTCTTTGAATATGCTGATGCTTTCAAATCTGGGAGACTAACTAAAATCATGTTTCTTAGAGTAAAGAGAAATGAGAAATTTAACCTTTTTATTATTGTTTCTCATTTCCTCTCTGTATGTAGTACAGGGTAACCCCATCCACAAGTGCTGAAAGTTCAGGAGCTCTTAGTCTTTTCTGCACCGGAGGATAAGCTTGATTTTTCTCAAGAAGCTCAGAATAGCCAGTCTCTTTCTCCTTGTGGTGCTACTGGACAGCTGCTATGGAGGACTTGCTGTAGAAAAGCTGGTGGCAGAATAGTTCTTGAACAGCAGAATTCAAATGTACTCTCAAAGAAGTTTTTAATGGTGGATCTCAAGGAGAAAATAATAGCTCTGCCAAATACTTGGCTGTAGTAGTTAGAAAACTGATTAGGATAATTGTTGATCACAGACTTAATGGATAGGATGAAGTCTTGATAAGCCCTTGTCTTTGCCCTTAGACATCTTTAATCAAATGTTTGATGGTAGAATCCTGGAACACCCTGTCCCATTGGGTGGGATCTGAATGTGAAATCTGCCTGCTTGTACTGGGTCATCAGTGAAGGTGAGCTCTACAGGGCTGGTGTCCAAACCTGTTGGTTCTCTTCCAACAATTAAAACACCTTCCAGACTGCCAGCCTGTATCCTTATCCAGTTCTTTACTAAAGTTACTGTTTAATAGTCTTTCAAAGATTGCCTGTGGGTCTTTTACCATGTCAGTGAGGGTAGTGACTTTTGTGTGACACACTTCTTGGAAAGCATCCCATGGTGCTCAGGCTTAGGATGCAGTATCATGACTTTCTGTATTGGAAACTTAAATCAGGGGGAAAGCAGACTGAGATCTGTTCATGAAGGATTACAGGAATCCAAAGGTGACCTGCAGAAGTGCAAAACATTAAACAATCCATTCAAATATGCAGTTGTGTTAGTAGTGAAGATGCAGAGTAAGCACAGGCTTCACAGAAGCTCTTCTGTAGAGTGGGATGTAATTGTAAGGTTTTCGTTGTTTTTTTTTTTTCAAAATAAACATTCAGGTATCTCATTTCTGAAGGGAAGGGGCCTCTGCTTGCTTTGTTCTTCCTTAGTGTACTGAGGCTGTGGCAAGAGAGGGCTTACTCAGAGTGGTGGTGTCCACGCTGAGGGCCCAGAGTAGAACCAGAGCAAGGGCATTTTGCAGGAGTGTGAGGAGTGGTCTGTTCTCTGATGTGATTCACCTGACAGGATCTCTGTTAAGGAAGCCTGCTGTCATAACTTGGACATGATAGAATTAATTGTAATGCCAACTTTACAGTGGTGGCCAACTGAATTAATATTATAGCTGCATTTTGTTAATTAGCAAGAGACAGGCTTTGAAAGACTCGCAACCCCTGCGCCAGCCCAGCTGTGTCACGTCACAGGTCTGCTGGCTGTGGCCATGCTTGGTAAAAATACAATTAGCTTTAAAAAATCCCCATTTATAATTGTTATTAGTCCCTACATGTGAGGACCACAGGGCAGTTTTGCTGGTGCAGGTAACGTTGTGCTGGAGAGTGGTTTAGTGAGCAGGTGTGGGCAAAGCCCAGCCCTGTCCTGCTGCCCTGGGGGCTTGGGGGACCAGGACTGCTGCAAGGGGTCATCAGTGAGCATGGAAATAGCTTCCTGCGTGTTCAGAAACAGAACTATCAGGCATTTGTTAGCAGAGTTCCTTAGAATTTGTCCAGACACCAGTGTTGATGTTCTCTGTAATAAGCTTGGCATAAAATTTTGAGGAGTCAGTGCTGACAGTGAATTGACAAGCAGAGGGAGGAGTGTATTTACATCAGTGTCACATCACCAGGATCGTGCTGTTAATAGAAATGCAGGAGTGCAGGGTCACATGCTCAGGGTTTCTGCTGTCCATTAGAAGGTAAGGTGTTGGAAAAGGTAGAGGAGGAGAGTCTCACTGCCTCCCAGTGGAGAGTGACAGCTTGTCTGTGTGACAAAGCCCTAAGAAAAGGTTAGGGTGATTCCTGGGTGCATTAGGTGAGTGATTTCCAGTGGAGAGCATACAGGCACTGATGTGTCTGTGCCAGTGACTGGTGGTCCCTCTAGTTGAAATCTGTGGTGTGAGTTGCTTGACTTGAAGAATGACATATTTAATGATCCACTGTCAGGACAGGTAAGAAGGAAATACTTTTGTACTCTCAACAAAGCAGGGTGGAAAAATCTAAGCTGAAGAATAGTCTTGGCACAAGAGCAAATGAACGTGTATAACAAATTAATTAATTAATATAAATACATTTTAGATGGAATCTTAAGGTTTTTGTTTGGTTCTTTTTAAATACTGAAGCAGTGAGACTGTGATTTCCCATTATGAGTAGCAAGTGAGAAATACCTGACCTGCGTTGAGGGAGAGAGTACATGTTCAGATTAGGAAAATGTAACCTATTGTTACATAGCCAGTGTTAGCAAAGCTAGATGAGAGAGAAGACCTTTTATATTTTGTTTATATTAATTCTCAGAGTTTTGCCTTGCTATAAGCAAGATGCATTGGAAAATGTAAGCTACTTCTCAAATTAAGCATGTTCTAATGTTTAATTTGTTAGCATTTTCAAAATTGAACAATACTGAGATCAAAGTGACTGTTTTACCTACAGTGTAGCAGAAGAAAGAACTTAGCAAAAACCTAGAGCTGCACTGGATGCCAATGTTGTCATCCCCCCTAAGTCTACACTTTGTCTAGAATTGTTGAATGCTCTATTTTGATTCCTCTCTGCTACTTCTATACGTGTGTAAACATGTATTAAAAATAACCTGGGGTTCAGCATCGTCTGAACACATTTATTTGCTGTGTGTTCTTGCATGCTCTTAGTACTTTGTGTCTGTTCTTTATCACTCTCCTGAGCTGAGCTGGACCCCCAGCTCTGACCTGTGCCGTGGCACAGATGGGGGGACAGGACCTTCTAGGAAGGAGTGGTGGGAGCTACCTGGGCAGTGCAGTCACTGAGCGCTCCTGGCCATCTCAGCCTGCCGTGTGTGCAGCAACAGGCTGCCCTCTCCGACCCACTGCTCCAAAGAAAATCGTCTGGAGGTTCCCAGCCTGCCCTGGTCCCTCAGCCCGCCTGGAGAAACCGAGTGTTGTGCTTTGAACTGCTCAGCAGTGTCCAGGAGAGGGCGCGAACAGCTGCTCGGTCTGCGCTGTAATCCCAAGGGAACATCCCTGCCGGCGTTAGGAAAGCGCACCTGGCTGCAGGGGAAGCTCCTTCTGCTGCTCTTGGGTTCCTTGATTGCAGCTCTCTCTGCCGTGAGGCTTTGCTGAAAGGTCGGGTATAGAGAGCTGCACAGATTGCCCAATTCCTCACACTCTGTCGAGCTCAAGGCTTTTCCCTTGGGAACCAGAATACGAAGTCTTTGGGAATGTCTCTTCAGCAAGCCAACTGTCTTTTTTAAGAGTCACCCTCTATAATACCACTTCAGGATGCCTGCAGGTATTGGAGCCTGCTGATTATGTTTTCAAGAAGAGGTGTCTCTAAGTGAAGGATATTAACCTGAAGGATGTGAACAGTTAACAGAGGCATATGCTTTTCTTTCTGATGTGGTTCTCTTAGTTTTATTTTTAGCAAACCAGTACGTGCTGGCTGATGAGACTGTAATAGCTATGGCAGTTACTGAACTGTCAGTGCAGAACTGGGAATAAATACCCCAGAAAGTGTCTACTCCATTTGCATCATACTGAAAGCCTTTCTTGCCGTTGATTCAAAGAGGAAATGGAACTTGGGACCACTTAAGAAAGAAAACACCAGTTACAGTCAGCTGAGAAGAGGGGATTGACATGTCAGAGTTTTAATTAGGACTGAGGCCCTGGACTACAGTGAGAGCAGAAGAGGCTCTTTCTGCTCTTTGAGGATTGTTTGAGCTAAGAGAAGGTAGGGATATGAGAAACTTATTGTTTTGCCTTCTCTTTTTAAGGTCACATCTCAGTGTCAGTACTGTGCAGTCAGATTCCTCACCTGCCCACAGCACACCCACGTACACACAGAGCACTCACAGCATTTGGTGCTTTACTGTGTCAAAGCATGAGTTAACTCAAGATACTGATTATGTTCCATGCAATTTATGGAGCAATGCTAGGTACAGAATTATTTAGGTTCTTGGATAGAGACATTAAAAGTCCTTATTCTGCAGTTTGTGAGTTCTTAGAGGAGCTCGGTGAAAGGGATGCTGATATTGTTACCTAAAGCATGTGTAGGTACTTTAAACAGGCTCTTTGTCCAAAGACCTTGAAAGCCACAGTTTAACATAACAAGTCAAAGTCATGATCCTGAGTTGGGCCTTTAGTTTTGCTGAGCTTGACAGTCCAGCTTTGAGCAGGAAAGGCTTTCAGTGATGAGGGAGGTATTGTTCAGGGCAGGAACATGAATGGCAAGGTATTGATTTAAGGTTGAAAAGATACTCTGAAATGCAAAGAAGATTTCATGAAGGATGATTCTGTTCATTCCAATTTGGATCCCATAATGTGATGAAGTTGTTTCTCTGAAGACACTGGATGGAATTTGCCATGAGGTTTTTTGCTAGTGAACGTGTCTAAACTGTTCCCCCTGTTGTTCAACGAAGTCTCTGGGAGGTGCTCAGATGTGATGATCTTCCTCTTCAGGTGGATACAAGTTTGCAGAATGGTTTTGCCCCTGGAATGAAGCTGGAAGTCGCTGTCAAGTCTGACCAGAACACCTACTGGGTAGCCACCATCATCACTACCTGTGGGCAGCTGCTGCTGCTGCGCTACGATGGGTACGGGGAGGACCGCAAGGCCGACTTCTGGTGCGACATCCTGACGGCTGATTTGCACCCCATCGGCTGGTGTGAGCAGAACAAGAAGATCCTCAAAGTGCCTGAAGGTATCAGCTCTGTGTGCAGAAGTGGGGGGTACATACAAAAGTGTGCTGTTGTCCTGTGGCAGCCTGGCAGGCAACCTGCAGGGCTGCTGGTGTGTGCGGGTGGTGGTGTTGTGGGGACAAGCTGACGTTATCTGCCGTGTTTTCCTGACATCCCATGGCTTACATTAGAGATTGCTCCTTCACCAGAGAGGAGTTAGGTTAATTTCAGAACTTTCAGAACTAATTCTTACAGAGACTTGTGGTTATCTTAATTATCACCCACCAAAATCTACTGCTTTGCCATTTCCTTTAAAAATGTTGTTTTTTCTTTTTTTAAGATGTTACTGGTGCATCACAAATTCTTCTGAATTAGGCAGCACAAGGGTATGATAACATCTCGTGTCTGAATAATCTTTATCTGGCAAGAAGAATCACAGTCTTTTTTTCTTCACTTCTCACTTAGGTATCAAGGACAAGATACCTGACCAGGAGGAGTTCCTTCAGCGGGTGCTGAAGGGAGCGTGCAGTGCTCCTGCCAACCTGCTCGAGGGGGTGAGTCCTGCAATGTGCTGCATCTTGGTCTTTGTCCTGGCCTTCCCCTTCTTCATTAGGGGAACCACTATTTGGATTGTCAGTTCCCTGTTTAAGTTTAGGGAGCATTGTAATGTGCTGCTGACCATAGCGTTCCACTCTCTAGTGTTTCTTATTTAGACTATTTATTTTTGCTAGTGTTGCCCTGAAACATATCTGTTGCTGCAGGTTTGGGCTCTTCCTTAATCCTATCAAAAGAAAGATCTTCAACTCCCCTAGGTTTCAGTCTTCCTCCAGTTCTGCTCCTCCATGTTGCCCCCTTTCTCAGTTGACTCCTTTCACTTCAGATTGTTTTGTTTTGTTTGGGTTTTTTACTAATGGGCAGGTTATTGTTTTACTTAAATATTGCATCTTTGCTAGTGAAGAACCAAATTTTTATCCCCTCCTCTGCACTTTAACAATATTTGCACCTCACAGTTATGAAATGCAGAACGTAATGGTTTCTTGAAAATGCCACTGACATCTTCATTCCAGCTAACATTTCTGTCTTGCTGTGTTTCTGTCTAGTCATCTTTGTAGCTGGATGACTCAGTTTTAGAAAGAGGTTATACATGTTTCCTTCGAACCTTGAATACATAAGTGATAATGCCTCTGACAGTGATAATGAGGATGTAAGTGAAATGTGTGACTGCATCCACAGGCAGTGAGGAAGCTCTGATGCAAACAGCAGTGATTCTGAACATTGTCGTTTCTGTCTCGTGTTAGTAAGAGACATGTATTTCTTCTGTTTTCATGCTTTATTTATGAAAAAAAAGAAATGTGTAAAGAGGTGGAAGTATGGGCTTCGTTTTGTTCTGTTGTGCAGAATAATTGTATTCTTTTTGTAGCTTCACAGAGGGAAAAATCCATTGGATCTCATTGCACCAGGCTCCCGACTAGAACTGCAAAACATCCGGGATTCCCTGGAAGCCTGGATAGTCACCGTGGTAGAAAATGTTGGGGGGAGACTGAAGCTGAGATATGAAGGACTGGAGGATTCTGACAAATTTGACCAGTGGCTGTTCTACTTGGACCCTTTCCTTCACCAAGTGGGTTGGGCAGCCCAGCATGGATATAGCCTGCAACCACCTCTAGGTACTTCAAAACATCTATTTTTTTGTATATTAGCATATTTTATTTGATGATCAGAGGGTAGAGAAGGCTACGTGCTGCTTTAGTGCTCTGAATCTGCCCTCTGGGTGCACATGGTGGTCACATAATCACTGTGGGATCTGACAGGTATTGTACCTAATAAAATGTAAGTGGAAAAAAAAAATAATCCTTCAAGACTTTTCACCCACTCATTCAGAAGGTGCTAAATGGCTTTTGCCTGTCAAAACTTTCCACCTGTTTGTGGAAAGGGAGGAACTGAGGAAGGGATTGCCTTCACTGTTAATTTTATTAGGTTTGTATTCCTGGGGGTGAGAAAGTCTTAAGGTTTTGAAGTGCTGCTCAACAGGAGCTTTTGCAGTTGTGACCCTCAAGTCCACTGGGTTAATTTAGAGACACTCCCAGGGATCTTTTGTGCATGATGGCACTGCTATGAGTAGTTTCTCTTCTGTCAGAGGTGTGTGGCCTGTAATTGCAGATGCTAAAGGAGTAACTTATACATCTGGAACAGGCTTGTGGAACATTTCTTGAACCTTCTGCTTGCTTAAGCGTAAAACCAGCTGGATTATCCAGCTGGGGATTTGTTTTCTGGTCATATGTTTCTCCAGAAGTTTTCCTTGGTGTTGATGTGATCTCTGTTCTCTCAGAAAAAGCAGACTGGGCAGTGTATGGGTGATACAGTGATGCTTGTTCAGTTCCTCTTCATAAAAAGGCAAATGTTGAAGAAAACAGAACATTTTTGAGAAGGAAGGCATTTGCACAGGTTCTGAACAGATAAGAATTTAGCAGTTAGAGGAGCACAAATCAAACTCTTGGCTTTATTGCTCTGTGTCTGAAGGAAAAGAGGAAGGAAGGTGACTTTATTCATTCTTTCCCTCTCTCTTTCCTCAAGCCATTAGGTCCTTGAGGAGTGAAGCAGATTGGCAAGAGATCTTGAAGAAGGTGAAAGAGGAGGAGGAGGAGTCATCTGTTCCTACAGATCTTTTTAAGGTAGTTTAATGCTGTGGATAATACCATGAAAATGTTGTATTTCTAAGAAACACTTCAGGGAAGTCAGTCACTTAAAATTCTTTCCCTGTTTTGTTTTGTTAGTTTTTAAAATTTATTTCCTTTCTCCCTCTAGTTTAAAAATGTAAGGATAATGAAAAATAATCATACTACTATCAATTCTTGGTAAGTTAGACACATTACAATTCTGATGCTTTATAAAGGCATCTCCAGTTGTTTGCCCACTTTGGTCTTGCAGATTAGTGTCCTTCTGGAGGACACTACAGATTGTTGGATTACAACAGTCTCTCTAATTGTTTATAATAATAATAAAAAAAAATCTTAACATATTTTGAGAAATAGGAATGTAAATTTAGTTCTTACCTCTAAACAGAATAGAAGAGGAGGTGCTGCTGCTCTTGAATTTATTGAGTCATACATAGAGCAGGGTATACATAATTCTGAAGAAGGAGCCCTGTTCTGCAAGTTTTTGTTAGACTGAAAGCTGAGGCTGTATAGTTCTCATTTAGTGTAGCTCATGAGTGGTTAGAGGAGTGCTAAAATTTAGAGGAACAAACCCCAGAACATTTCTATTGACTTACCAGACCACCTTGTATTGTCAAATCTTGTTTCTGTGTGGAGAATGTCAGAGGAGGAAATGGCAGGACCTCAATTTCCTAAAACTCACTGAAGACTGTCAGTCTCAGAGGGCATTGTTGGCCTTTTCACCTGGGGAGTTGCTGCTATTCCAACAGGTTGATTTCTTAGAATGAGCTAATAAAAACTTAAGTCATCCTCTTCAGCTGATTTATGCAAGGTATGTCTCTCTTTTGATGTAGAAAGGCAGGTAATCACACTGACACCTCATTTTTCAGGATAAACCTGTGATTGGAGTGCATTCATTCTCTGAAGGCATGAAGTTGGAAGCTGTGGATCCAATGGCTCCTTTTGTAATCTCTCCTGCTACAGTTCTTAAGGTACCAGCGTTCTTAAACTAGTCCTGCTAAGATTCAATACTACTCCAACTTCTGTTCTTAAATGCTCAGGGAATTCTCATTAACTGATTATCTTAAAATCTTGAACTAGTTTCCAAATGAAGTATTTTGTATGTCTCCCTCAGGGGACAGGCTGCCATGATAAAGCATCTTAACTGCTGATGGTGAAGCCATTGCATTTGAATAGAGGGGAAAAGTTCCATAAAGATACAAACTTAAAAGATCAAATTACTAGAATTGTTGAACCCAGGTTTTTAAAATTGATGTAATCTCTTATAATCTGAGAATCCAGTTGAAGATAGATTTTTGATCTTTTTTTTTTGTGCAAAAGTTGTGTCATTGCTATGTAGATATGACATTTTGTCATTACTATGTACCTATGACATTTAGATGACCAGATTTAAAAGTTGAAATGAAAACTCTCCCAACATAATCAGGTTTTACTTTTCTTGCTATTTGCTTACCCTGCTTCTGTTTACATCAGCAGTGGAGTGGGTTTACTTGTGACAGTCCATCCTAGGACACAGCCTTGTTGAAATAAGCAGTTTGTTATTATAGAATAGTAAGAAGACCACAGACACTAGTTCCTCTGCATTTTTCATGAGAAAATTTCATGTAGTGCTTGATCACCTAATTTTTAAAGTGCTTATGCATTAACTTTTATTATTTATATTTGTTAACTTTTTTGGATAATGCAGAGGAAACCACTGGTTTATAAATCCCATAGATTCTCCTTTAATTTTTTTAATCCTCACAGTATTTCAAGATAAAGAGTTAGTATCATACAATATTACTGTTTACTAAAGTTAACAAAATGAGGGAGGGGGAGCAGTAGAACAGAACCTGCTACTCACCAGACCCCGTGGTTCTCTTTTGCCTGACTCCAGGTGTTCAATGACAAATATTTCATGATAGAAATTGATGACCTGAGACCAGACCATCCCAGCAGCCAGTCCTACGTTTGTCATGTCAACAGTGCCGGGATTTTCCCAGTGCAGTGGAGCCTGAAGAATGGCCTGAACCTCAGTCCCCCCCCAGGTAAGTCTGTGCAGCCCTGTGGTGCTCACCCCGCTCCGAAGGGAGCAGGTCCCCACTGCTCTGTTTAGGACAGCACTTCTGCAACACAGTTACATGTAGTAGAACAAGAAAGATCAGAGTCTGACAAACAGGAGCTTTGAGTTAGTGAAACTGATGTTCCCTGGGTCTAAGCCTGGATTTGGGAAGATGAGAGAGGCTGGGGAATGCTGGTCGTGCATAAAAACCTGAACACTGGAACGAGTGGGGTGTGTGTTCCAGGGCTGAAAAAAATGTTGGTTTCAACCTTAATTAACATGATATCAGAAGCCTGTAGTCTTTGCGTTGGATTTTTGCTTCTGGTCAGAATGAAACATTGTTATAATTATTTTATAATATTTTTAGGATATCTTATCACTTAGAAGTTAATGAACTATTTTTTTATCAAGGACCTATCAGGCACTGTAGCAGATTGCTGAAACATTGCTTCGGGACATAAGGGAATAGGGGAGTGTTCCTCAGCTGCTGAAATATTTATTCGTTTTCTCAAAGTGGAAATGTCAATGGTATTGTAAAATCAGGGAGTCAGTTCTCTGATTCACCATCTCAGAATTCAGAATGTTTTGTTTTAGTTGCTCCTTACATCAGAGGAACAACAACCACAGGATGTTTGTTTCCTGCCTTTCAGGTAGGAAAAAATACAAGAAGTGGCTTTGCTTGACCAGCATTACCCAGAATTTTGCATGTGAAAAATGAAATCTCCCTTTGTAGGCATGTGACTGGAGCTGACGAAGATTTTAAGTTCCTGTTCTTGTAGTCCCTTGCACATGGGGGGCGTTCTGAATTGCGTGAGGTCTCAAGAGCCCTACTGGGACTGATAAAACTGAGAAAAATAAATAGATCCTTCTGTGGTTCAGCCCTCTCTGAGGGGGTAAAAGTCACAGAATAGTTTAGGTTGGACTGGTGAGGCCACACCTCAAATCCTGTGTTCAGTTTTGGGCCTCACTACAAGAAAGACATTGAGATGTTGGAGTGTGTCCAGAGAAGGGAACAGAGCTGGGGTAGGGTCTGGAGCACAAGTCCTGCAAGGAGGGGCTGAGAGTGCTCAGCCTGGAGAAAAGGAGGCTCAGGGGGGATCTTCTTGCTCTCTACAACTACCTGTAAGAAGGATGTTGTAGCCAGCTGGGCGTCGGTCTCTTTTCCCAGGTAACAAGTGACAGGATGAGAAGAAATAGCCTCAAGTTGTGCCAGGGGAGGTTTAGGTTGAATATTAGGAAAAACTTCTTGACAGAAAGAGTTGTCACAGATTGGAACAGGCTGCCCAAGGCAGTGGTTGAGTCACCATCCCACATATTTAAAATATGTGTAGACATGGCACAGTTGAACTTTGTGTGTTTAGTTTGTCATGTTAGTGCTGTATTCTTAGACTGGGTTTGAGATTTTGTTGGATTGCTTAAACCATTGTCACAGGTGTCCCTTGTAGGGGAGTGGAATAACTGCAGCACTTGTGTACTTGCTGATTTACTGCCAGCCTCAAACTGACATGGCAGCACACTTCTGCTCCCTCTTCCCTTCAGTTATTTGCTTGTATTAGATCACAGGGAAGCCAAATATTTCCCCCAAGAAGAGGATAATTTTTCTTGGAAGGATGCTATGTCTCCTGTTGACCTCCTTGTTAAGAGTCTTCCCTTCAAACATAAGTGCAGATCTACAGCTGTTGGCAAACCTGATGAGCCTCTTGGCACATCTGACTGCTCTCTTTAATGACTTAGTGTTCGGCACATCTTTGAGAGAGTAGTATGTTGATATTGTGCACATTTTGACTACTCTGTTTTAAAGAAAAGTTTAGTTTCAGAGCTGACACAACAGCAATTGCAGAAATCTTTCCTGAATTTCATCTGTACCCTGTAAAAAAAGGGTGAGTGCTTCCCCATGCTTGAATTGCTGCCCTTGTCTGCTTAGCAGATGTACTTTATTCACGGTTCAGGTTGCTGTGGCTGCCCTCAGGTGGCTGAGGAAGCTGTAGTCAGCTGACAAACCTGAGTGGCCCGAACAGATCTCAGTGTTCTGTATTTCATGTCAGTTTGAATGGAGTCTCAGGCTGTTAAACTCTAACCCCTTGGCTTTTCCTTCTCCTAGGTTACCCCGGGCAGGACTTCGACTGGGCAGACTACCTCAAACAGTGCGGTGCTGAGGCCGCTCCCCAGAGCTGCTTCCCCTCGGTAAGGTTCTCTTCCAGAAAAATCTCTTGTGTTATGTGAATGACACTCTTGATTCCAGAGAGAAGAAACTTTTCCATGTTTTTGACTTAAATTGCCCTTCCAAGTAACATAGACTATTTCAGTTGAAAGGGACCTACAATGACCATCCAGTCCAACAGCCTGACTCTCTTCAGGGCTGACCAAAAGTTAAAGCGTGTTGTTAAAGGGTGTTGTCCAAATGCCTCTTAAACACTGGCAGGGATGGAGCATGGACCACCTCTCTGGGAAGCTTGTTCCAGTGTTTGACCACCCTCTCAGTAAAGAAATGCTGCCAGATGTCATGTCTGAACCTCCCCTGACACAGCTTTGAACCATTCCCACATGTCCTGTCACTGGAGATCAGCACTTCCCTCTCCTCTTCCCCTCCTCTGGAAGCTGCAGGGAGCAATGAGGTCACTCCTCAGCCTCCTTTTCTCCAAGTTGGACAGACACAGAACCCTGAGCTGCTCCTCACAGGACATTCCTTCAGCCCTTTCACCAGCCTTGTTGCCCTCCTCTGGACACATTTGAGTGCCTTAACACCTTACCTGGGATAGCTCAGGAAACAGAAGAGATAAGAGAGTATAAATGTATGTGAACTGAAGGTGCATGCCAGTTCCCTGCATAAGGAAGCAGTGGACCAAATGTTTCAGTTGCGATAATGCAGATTGAAAATAAATGTTTGTTTTGTGAAATTGAAATGTGCAAGAGCCTGTGGAAGAGTCACAGAACAGCATCAGTTGTTGGCACTCCTGTAATTGTGGAAACAGGGCCTTTCAATAGACTTTATTTTCATTTATTTAGTGTGCTCTTTCAATCTTCCATCCTTTCAGCTTGAAAAATTAATTCCATTGTATTGATCAATACCAAGTCATCTTAAATTAGTACCAGATAATCATTTTACATTAATCAGTGCCTGAAGGACTTGCAACATTTTGGGCTTTTGTTGGTTCAGTGACAGTATTGCTGTCTCCCAAAGCACAATACCTTGTCAAGCAGAAAAGGGTTCTATAAACACCTGCTTTCCAGTTCCATTTACAATACTTGGGCTATTGCAGTGCTTAGGGGAGAAATTAAAATGAATAATTACCATTTTTTGAAGAGGGTGTTGCTGGCTATGAATTCTTGTTGCCCTTGTTCTGTCTTGTAAGCTGTGGCATCTTAGAACAGGTCATTGAATTTATTATCCCTTTCTGAGAAGAGTTGATCACTGTAGGCTAGTTCCAGAATTCATAATGTATTGATCCTGTAATTATGTTGCAGAGTGGCTCTGGGAGGAAGAGTCCTCTGTCTGGCTGCTACTTCTTATCTTTAATTCAGGAGCTTCAGAGCTGGATAAACATCCATTCCTACGTTTGGGGGATTTTTTTTTTTAATAAATGTGAACTAAGTTGGTGAATAAAGTAAGATCCTACTTATCAAAAAAATTTAAAATTAAAAGAAAGCTTCCTATGCTGTCTGCCAGAACTCATTTGGATGAGGCAGGAATGTTATTTGCATACGTAAAGTGGATTTCCAAGCTAACACGATGGAATAGAGAACCTGGTCAGACTATTTGTCAGACTTATCACTTGGGTAGCAAGCAGCAGAGAATTCCTGATTGCTGAGAATGCACTCAATCCTTCCAGTGAGTCTCAGCATCCTTATTTTTTGAGAACAAATATGTTCTTTTCTAGGTCTGTCTGTAGAGGTTTTTTTTAACTTAAATTCTTCATAGTTGATAATACATCTCATATTCAATGTGCTGATTATCTAAAATCTTCTCTGCCTGCCTGAGTATCTTTCTGTGTTGTTCAGCACTGAGGTTTTTGTATTGCTCCTGTTCATGGCTGTTCATATCACACACACACAGTTGGTATCTTACTGAAGTGTTCTGGCTTTCTCCTAGTTAACTTCTGACCATGGCTTTAAAGAGAATATGAAACTCGAGGCTGTGAACCCAGTTGATCCTGAAGAAGTTTGCATTGCTACAGTCACCAAGTTGAAAGATTCCTACCTCTGGCTTCAGCTGGAGGGTAAGCCTGATGTGGGAAGAGCAAGTAGCACTTGCATTGGTTCTTCTGTAATGCCATCATCAGACCTGAGGTGTATCTGGAGCATACTCACTGTGTGCAGAGTATGGGAACAAGTTCCAGTTTCCTCAGTGAAAACACAGCAAACCCCACTTGCATTGTCTGTCTCCACTTTGCCTTGGCTGGCACTGCTTATTTAAGCCAAAAATGGCATTTGTGCATTGCAGTGTCAGTGCTGGGCTGGTGCACTGTGCAAAGTGCTGATTGGGGTCTTTTAGAAAGCAAGGGCCTTGGAACAGTTTTACAAACCAGTGACTTGCATTCTAAGCAAGCTTTAACCAGATTGAGGAAGAAAACTTTCAGAGGTTCCCCATTAAAATAGAGTAGGCCTATGATTGTTCTCTTTTATAATCCCATTTCTTGACTGGAAGTACATCAGCATGCACTTACTATGCACTGTGCATCCCTGCTAAACTGTGGATGGCAAATTCCCATCTCCAGCCTTCAGGAGGAAGCAAATGAGGGCAGGAAAGAATCTGGTCAGTAAAAGGGGATGAATAAATGATTGATACTGTGTCCCAGATATGCCATCAGTAAAAGTGGCTTCACTGGCAAACATATAGCAAGCGTTAACCAAATTGGGTTTTTATTACTTGTTTCAATTTTTCCTTTTCTAAACTGAATAGGTTCCAAGAAGCCTGTCCCTGACTGCATAGTGAGTGTGGAATCAATGAATATATTTCCAGTGGGTTGGTGTGAGACGAATGGATATCAGCTCAGGCCTCCTCGCAAAGCAATAGGTACCAGCTCTGCTCTGCTTGCAGGGGTTACCTGGGTGGATAGAGATGGGCAGACCTTCCAAAACAGGCTACTGCAGAATTATTGCTGGCACCACTGCATTTGGAAACATTCATCATGCACAGAGAATCTGTGCCTTGCACAAGTGTTTCCCTGGCTGGTGGGTACAGTTGGAGGCCATACAACAACTCCAAACCAGCAGTGTTGGCTGGAGACCCACAGGCTGTACAAGCCTGTGGGAACAATCCATTAGTCATAACAAAGAAATCGTGTATGTTGTGTACACACACAAACCCCCATGCTCTGCATTTACTTCTGTCTAAGCTGTTTTTGAAGTCTGTCTGACCCTGATACTGATTTTACACTTGTTCAAGTAAAATTAATGCCATAACAAACCAGTGTGGAGTGTGTATGCATTCTGGAGTCTAAATAAAGGGGACTGGCTTTCTAAATGGGCCAGAGGGTAATGATTCCTTAATGACAAAGTGCTGAAAAGTAAATCCTACCTGTTTTAACTACATGACTAAGTAGCATAAGGTAGTGTCTTCTCTCAGTTGGTTAGTGAGCTCTGTTTATTAAAGCTTAGTGGGAGTTGGAGAAACTGAAGAATTTCCTGCATGTTCATTAAATAAGATAAGGGATTGGAGTGAGCTGTCATTTACTGCAAGTCAAAGCAAGAGAAAGTAATCTACCTGCACTGCCAAGGACAGGAGGGAGTAGAGGAGATCCTAATTAGGAAAAAAAAAACCTTTAAAAAAAATCCAGGAGTTTTTTGGGGACAAAACTTAAAGAGGCATATGTTACATTGCCCTGTTTGATATTATTACCCGATTGTGAAAGCCAGAATTAGCAAGTGGACCCATCACCCTGATGACTGACTTAGTTGCAAGTGTTTTCCTCTGTAGCAACTGGCTTAAGTCATGTGTGTTTCTAACCTGCTGATTTCATTCCATTTCCAAGTTAAACACTGTTGAAGTTGCTGTGCTGGTAAAGTGGCAAGTTAGGCCAAACAACCTGACCCTTGGGTACTGAAAAGGAAAGCATAAAATTCATTTTTGGCAGGTACTACCGAGAGTTTAGGGGCTATGGTGCAAATAAAAGATGCAAAAAAGGTGAGATTTCCTGGAAGGCTGGGGGTATCATGCCTGATTTAATGGATTTTTAGTGAAAGTTGAAGTTAACCTATTGTCAGATTACTTAGGCCAGTTACTCCAGTGCAGATGGGTCAGTTGTCTGACACTGCCAGTGACTTGGAACATGGATTCTTTCTGGTGTGTCACTTGGGAGAAAAGAGTTCACTAGTTTTTGTACTAGATGTTTTTGTTTGCCTCTCATACTTTGCTGTTTATGTTTTTTTCTTCCTTTCAGTAAACAAGCAGAAAAAAATTGCAGTAGTTCAACCAGAAAAACAGTAAGTAACAGCTTTTTTGCTTTTATTTTTTGTTAGGATTTTGTTTGGGTTTTTTCTCTTTTTCTAATTGGAAAATCATGCTGTGTTAGGGAAGATTTAGCTTTACAGAAGTGCTCTACTGAGGGTTGAAAGATTCTAAATCCATTTGTGTTAATGCTGGTAGTTTCTGTTGATATTCAAAATGACCTGCATTACAGCAGGAAGAGATAGAAAGCTTGGAATTTGTTTTTTAACAATGCTGTTGCAACTGAGCTGAATTATTGAACAGGTTAAGCCATTGAAGTTCCAAGGTTGAAGTTGTTGGTCTTTCACTCTTAGAAGATTGTATTGTGAATTTAAGAAAAACTGCTCTGATCTTAACACTGTAAATTCATGCTTGAGCCTTTCTTTAATGGTGAGTAGTAGGAAAAATTACTGCATTTCCTTTTGGTAATATTCCTCTCTGAAATAATACAGTTTCTGTAATGTAAACATGCTTAAAAAATGTGGCTGCCTTAACATGTAACTGATTTTGCACAGCTGATCAGAGAGTGATGTGCTGTGAGTGCTGTCTTTTAGTAGATGAACTTCTAATCACTCCTTCCCAGATTAAATTTGGCCCAGACAAGCCAAAAAAGAAGAGTTCTACTAATATCTACAATTCATCTATAAACTCTGTGTCATGCATATGAAACTTGTTCCTGTGAGCCTGCTCAGAACTGCTCCATGAATGCCTCCCAATTGGCTTTATTGACTCCTACAGCTTTACAGGCACAGAGCTGTCAGTAGTGCTGCCAGTGTTTTCATTGCTCCTAAAATACTGGGCAAACTGTTCTTCTGTGTTTTGTTGTTGGGATCCTTACCAGAGTACTTGAGTCATTTTGGTTGTGTTTTGTTTAAAATCCAACTTTTTCAAAATGTGTAAGGTAAGACCACACTGCCTTGTGCCATTAAATGGGAAGTTAAGAGGAGGCAGGAAATGTAAACTCCTGTGGGTGGCTTTGGTGGTGTTTTTCACCATGGTAGCCCATAGACTTCAAGCAAGGAAGGATTGCTGCTGGCTGTAGCAGTGCAGAAGTCCTTTCCAAATTGAATTGGGTAGTTTTTGCATGTTATTGTTGTTAAACAGGGGAGGTATAAAAAGCAGATTAATAAAGCTGGAGCTAAGGGAAAAAAATGTAGTGGTCTTTTAGTAAGTGTGTGAGTGGTGACTGTCTTTACCATCTGTCCCTTTTCCCAAACTACTTCTTTTCATTTCAGAATTTTGTCTTCAAGGACAGTTCATGATGGACTAAAGAACCAGGAACTGAACTCTTCTGACTCAGGTATTGATCACAGAGGTCAGGCTAACAAAGGTAAAATCCTCTTAACAGTTCACCTGCTCAGCATTGTTAGGAGAGGGAAGAGGAGGAAAGGGCTTGAAGATTTTCATCCCTTGATGATTTGTTGAACTTCAAAAAAGAATGAAACAAACAAAAACATGTAATTACTTGTGTCCTGCAGTTCATGTGTGCATTAAACTTGGAAATGAGATTTTTGCACCAGAACATTGCCCCCCCAGCAGAGGATACATGGAGCTCTATGTGTACTGTGACCTATGCAGGTGACTTTTTATTGTCCCCTGCTATGTTTAATAATGTTGGGAGAAGCAGGCACACTACATCTGTGCTCTTGAGTGGTTGGATTCTAAGTTTGGGAAGCAGGTCTGTCTGTTTTTTATGTTAACTTCATCATCATGACAAACAAAAGCAATTCAAACAGTAAACTGCTTTGTGTGCCAGATGGCAAAATCTAATCATTTTCTAAACTGTTGCAAGAACGAATGTGATGAATAAGTACATCTGCTGGTGAAACAGTCACACAGATCCATCCATTTGGCAACAAAGTGCCTCCTCTGCTGTTTTCTGTACAGTGAAGTGCACATCTGAAGCTTCACCCAAAGCAAGCGTTGATAGAAATGATGTGTGCTTGTTTAGCAGATTAATTGGCTTTTAATAGAGTCATAATGTAAATTTAACTTCATTTATTTATCTGCCAGTTTTAAAACACTGAATTTAAGATCTTTAAGTGATAGTACTGATCAGTCAAGGAAAACTACAACACCACTAGGTAAAACAATATTGTCTTTACACATAACTCTATTGCAACATGTATTACACTTCAATATTGAGCAACATTGAACCATTTAATGGGTTTAGAATGCTTGATATCACTTCATCAAAGGTCACTTCATCAGTTGCTGCATCTTTTGTTTGCTCATTGAGGGAAAAGAGTCTAAAAATGCACAACCATGTTATACTGCAATTTAGAATAAATTGTGTAGAATAATTTTGCCAGCTTCTCTGGTGGCAGAAGTTTTGGGGGAGAGATAATTACTTCACTGGAAAATTTATCTGTAATTGCTGTATAGGAACTGCTTCTGTTACCAAGAAGTTGGGACTGTCTTTGTCTTTCCTGTTCTCACTGGTGTAATACCATGAAGGATCAGACTAGCCAGGAAGGAATGTTTCTTTCCTGATGGATGACCATCTTTATTTACTATAGTTTGACAATTTGCAAGCATGGGTGTGAAGTATGAAAAATATTTTGGCAACATGGAATAACTAATGCTGTCATTGCAAACGTGACACAGAAACTACCCCAAATTCACGTCACTCAAGACTTTCTCCCCTCCTTTTTCACAGCAGACGAACTATTATTGTAGTATTGCAAGATTCTTTCCTGGAGAGGTTGTGGCATGTGGTTTAAATGTTTGCTTTCTCATTTCTCAGTGGTAATTAATGGCAAGTACTGCTGCCCAAAGATCTACTTCAACCACCGGTGCTTCTCGGGGCCTTACCTGAACAAGGGCAGGATTGCAGAGCTCCCCCAGTCCGTGGGACCTGGGAACTGTGTCCTTGTGCTCAAAGAGGTGAGATGGTTGTGCAGAGTGGGCCTGTCATAAACACTGAGTGTCTCTAATTACAGATGGGTAATTACTCATTATCGGCTTGAATTTATTAAAGAGGGTCTTTTTGCATCTAGTAAAGTATAAATTGTGAATGGTTTTATGAATGGCTGGAAAGAATAAAAGCCTCTCATTTATCTGAGTTACAATCAGCCTTCTACTGCTAAATTTTACTTTAGGTTAAAACAGTGTAACCTGTAATTGCCACAATCAAAGGACTCAGTATCTCTTTATAGCTGTAATAAATGCTTCAAATTTAATTAACAGAATTTAGCTGGAGATAATCCCAAAATTCCTTTACAGTTTGCACTGTTGATGTTAAAACAGAGGAATACAGATTTTCTCGGTAGAAATGGCAAACTATTTTCTGTAATTGGAAAATTAAAAGAATTCTCTCTGTTTTGCAAGTGGGATACAATTTACAAAGATCAGGTGAAATTGCAGTTTTGCTTTTTAATCTAATTGAGGGAGGCAGAGGCTTTCTTTAATGCCAAAGAGCCTCTTCTCCACAAGGTGTTTCGCAGGAAATTTACAGATACTTTAATGCAATAATTATTTTTCTGAAATCTCCAAAAAGGTGCTTATTATCTGACCTGAGAGGCTGAGAATTTCCTAAGGCATAACTGCATGTGCCCACTTGAGCTCTCATGAAGTGATCACTTTCAATGTAGGAATTGGCTGAACGTCTTTGGAATTTTTCCCTTCCCTACCAAGGATCGTATCAGACATGCTGTAAAACAAGAGTCTGGTTGTCAAGAGTCAAGCTGATTACTGAAAAAGGTCCATTTTTGCATGCAGAAAATTACCCTGTCCTTTCCATGAGTTTCAGTACTCTGATGTAAGAACTGCAGAAGAACAAGTGTGAAATTCTGTGGCAGCTTCATTTAACCTTGAAGGTTTAATCTGCTTCATTGCCTGAAAGCAGAAAGTGTGCACAAATCCTGCTGATGTGCAGATGCTGAGTGTTGCTAACAGTTCAACCAATATGCTTAGGTACATTCATTTCAGTCATGAGTCACGCTCCCTGTATGAATCCTAGAGAGAGTTTGGACTTGCACTATATTTAATTTTTTTTTTTTTTATTTCTGGACTGCTGCATTAGTAGTAATGAAGCTGCAAGTCTGTAATGTCAAGGTTCTGATGCACCCAATTTTGGAATGATTTGGAGTAAGCACATACTGAATGTAAGAAATACAATTTGAGTGCATGTTTTGTACTATACCTCTCTAACTTCAGGCTATTCACAAGTTCAAGTTATTTTACATTACCAGAGAAATTATCATTTTATTATAGTACAGACCTTGTCATGGTTCATGAAAGCAAAACAGATGAGAGCTTAAGATTCTGCAGTATGATTTTGCTGTAAGTGGTGGGTTGGCAGGCAACAAAATCCTGCAGCATTTTTTGGCACATCTTCACATGACATACAATCTCTAAGATAATCACTTAGATTTAGCCAAGGTTATGCAAGTTTTGTAGTTATTCAGCCCCAGGCGTTAATTTAGTGCTGTGTAATTCAAGGGCAATGACTTGGAAATTGCCAGATACACTCATGACTCTGCAGACAAATTCTGAAGGTTGGCAAGGCCTGAAGTGTCGACTGCTCTCAGTGTTCATTTTGGCAGTATCAGGAGGTATCTGTAATCCTGCTGTGAATGAGTGCTTTGATGCTGGATAATTTGGATGAATAGGAGTAATTTCCTATTCTACCCTGGCACTTTAAAACAGATTAATTGTACGAATAACTTACAGATACTTTCTGCTCTTCCCTCCCACGCTGTAGGTTCTCACTCTGTTGATCAATGCCGCCTACAAACCCAGCCGTGTCCTGCGAGAGCTGCAGCTGGACGAAGAGGCTGCCTGGCATGGACATGGAGAGACCCTAAAAGCCAAGTAAATTCTTGTCCTGTTCCCCATTTAGTTGATCCCAGTAGCATTTCTCTGCAGTGTGTGCTTTAACTTCATACATTTCAGAGAAGGAAAAATTGCTTAGAGCATATCAAGATGCCAACAGCCATTAAATGTTGAATTCTTTATAAATTTCTTGATGAGTGCTTGGTGAAGTGCATCCCATTTTAATGCTCCATAATATGCCAGGCATGCCCTGCTACTGGCATGCCAGCAGCCAGTGGTCAGGTGAGACTGGTGTGGTACTGGTACAACAGTGTATGTACGTTGACAGACCTGCAGGTGAGGTTTAAGATTATTTAATTCACCTGGAGATAATTGTCAGTGTTTTAAAGCAGAAGCACATCCTGCTTGGGAGGCTTCTCAGGCTCCCATGGCATTTCCACTCAGATTTTTCAGTGGAAGAAGATTCTTCAGAAATTAAGTGACAACAGTGCTTTGAAATGGCCTGGCATGGAAGTTTTTCTACAGCAGTCTACCCTAAAGCACTCTCTAGTTTTCCTGCTGAGCTTTTTGGGTTGAAGCCTCTTTGCAAGATTATTTTGCGGCAAGGAAAGAAAGCATTGAACATATTTGCATATATTTGATAAGTGCAGATACTCCTTTATAGTCTAGGGATGGTTTTGTAATTAGGTCACTGTGTTTGCATACTAGAGATTAGATTTTCCCAATGTGCCATAGCACACTTTCCTACATAATTTTCAACATGTCAGTAAATCTTTTGTTGGATCCGATTTGTGTATAAAAAGACACCTTTCCGTGTATTGAAGGATTGCTCTGGATTTGGGCAATAGGAGGGTGATATGAAAGATGAGTGTAAATAGAAGATGTAGCTGAAGAATAAAGGAAAAAATATTTGTTTAGTTTCATGGAAGTTGCTGTGTGCTTTCTCCTGCCACAGTAATGACACCAGAGGTCTCTGGACTATGATAATATTGCTCTTTTTTTCAAGGCATTAGCGAGATACTTGGAGGCCTGAAACACCCCTAATAGATATCAGCATGTGCTGTAGTTGTGCTGGGAGAACAAAGCAGAAATGATCAACAGCTCTGGCAGATACTGCACGGAGTGGCTCTGTCAGGGTAATGGCAAGGCTGGTGAACAAAAAGAAATCTTTTCTTAATTTAAATCAAACAGGAGCAATATGTTGAGCCACGGCAAGCGACTGTCCTGGCGAACTGTTCAGCAACTAGATAAAAGTTGATTGGAAATGTGGCAGTAATCCATCTACTTGCCATGGGCTGTGCATAGGAGGCTCACCAAAAGCTGTCTGCTGTTACCATGATTAGCTCAGGGGGTGCTCTTGGTGTTGTTTTGTGTGACCAGCTGTCCATGTCACAGTGGGAATTTCTGCAGTCCCGTAAAAGCAAAGAGAGCACACCATCTGTGAGCAAAGAAAACAAAACATCTGGACTCTGGAACAGTCCTCTCAGATGGTATTTTGTAGTCACTGACAGGGTAGTGTTGCTGTGTTTGGTGCTGCAGCCACCTCTGGTGGTGGCTTTTCTTTATTTGGGGATCTGTCATAAGAGATGGGAGTACCTATTTCCTGGACTTGGCAGTCCATAGAGTTCATCATTGCTCAGATTTCTCTGTTTGATCTCAAAGCAATAAATGAAGTACTTTTTTACTGCTGGTAATTGGAAGATTCCTGAACTATGACCATATTTCCAATGCTAGATACAAAGGCAAGAGCTACCGTGCGACTGTGGAAGTTGTGAGGACGGCAGATCGGGTGGCAGATTTCTGTAGGAAAACATGCATCAAGCTGGAATGTTGTCCAAACCTCTTCGGCCCTCAAATGGTGCTGGATAAGTGTTCTGAGAACTGCTCTGTCCTGACAAAGACTAAATACAGTGAGTAGTTCACTAATCTCATAACGAGGTGGAGCTTGGAGTGTTACATTTTAATTTTTTTTTGGTTTTGGCTCCAGAAGGAATCCAAAATACATTGCTTTGCCTACATAAGGAACAGCTCAAGCTCTACATGCACAAACCTACAAAATATCCACATGCCAATGTGTAGGGGAGAAAAAAATTGATTCTACATTAAGTAGTAGAACCATGGCTTAACTTCTTGTTGTGTGCTTAAAGCTTTACCTTCTTAAGAAAACTTCTGGGGCAAGAACTGACTAACACTGTAATTTAAGTGGCATTATAATTGCTTTTACCAATTTGTTGTGCAACAAAATGCACCTTCAAGCCCTTTTCTTAGTTTTTAGGGTTTTTGTAAACTGACTTTTAACCATTTGACAGTGTGAGAACAAAAAGTGCATTGAGGCCATATTTAAAAACTACAAAACATTATAAAAAGCGCAGTTAAATTGGACCAAATCTTTGACTGATGATTTTTGTATAAAATCAGATCATTTGGGGCTTCTCAGAGATGGAGGAAGCAAATCTTTACAGGGCAAACAAAATCAATGAGTAACTCTTGTTCCTTAGACCAAATTGAAGAGGAAAATATAGACACACTGATTTTGAAGTTGGGCAGAATTGGGTTTCCTGTTGGGAAATGTCCTTCTACTGGTTTTTCCAGTCCCGATGATGGACAGACATAACTGGTGACATTGAAGGTGCGTTTCAACAGGGTGCTCCTCTCTTCTGTCCTGGCAGCACACTATTATGGGAAGCGGAAAAACAAGCGGATAGGTAGGCCCCCGGGTGGCCACAGTAACCTGGAAGTAGCCATGAAGAAACCAAATAAAAGACGGAAGAGGCGAAAACACTTTTTCGTTCATAAGAAAAAACGTTCTTCTACGTCCGTGGATAACACCCCAGCTGGATCTCCCCAGGTAGGACACTGCCAACAGCGTTCATGGGCACGGGCTGTCATCTCTGACCAGCTTCCCTTGAAACAGCAAATGTTGGTTCCTTGTGACTTCAGGTTACACCTGACAGTGGGTGGCAATTGCAGCTTTTGTCCTAAACTTCCCATTGCTTTTCATTTCATTGCCTTTTTTTTTCTTTTTTCCGAACCTTTCAGGGCAGTGGGGCAGAAGAGGAGGATGACCAGGATGAGGTGGATGAGGAATCTCTGACTGAGGACAGTACCTCAGAGCACCAAGATGAACTGCTTGAAGAATCAGAGGTATCAGAGAAGAAATCACTGTCGTCATCTCCCACACAGAGTGAACTGTCTCATTCCCTGGCTCAGGACCGAGACAAGCGGAAGAGGAAGCTCAGGACCTTTTCCTTTTCTGATGATGAAAATAAACCTCCTTCGCCAAAGGTAACTAGGAATTTAGAATTCTGCTTCTGCTTGCTCAGTGCTGGGCAAGCACAAATGCCTTGGGAATGTTAACCATTGTACATGTGTTCTCTTGAAACTCTGTTA
Organism: Chiroxiphia lanceolata; assembly: GCF_009829145.1. Lineage (NCBI taxonomy): Eukaryota > Metazoa > Chordata > Aves > Passeriformes > Pipridae > Chiroxiphia > Chiroxiphia lanceolata. The sequence continues at coordinate 16,021,675 of NC_045647.1, read as the reverse complement.
CCCATAAAGGGCATTGTGAAACTACAGAGTAATTAAAAATCGTTATTTTTATTACAGGACAGGACTGTAATAAAGAACTAGGCAGAGAGATGTAGACAGAATGGTGAGCTTTCCCATTTTCCAGCTGTTAGCACTCCTCTTTGTTCAACCAGAGCAGTGGCGTGGTGTGGACCAAAGCCCGGATTTAGATCCTTGCTGTCTGTCTGTAACACTGACAGACTGTCACAGTCTTCTACCCTGAGCAGAAGGCTGTTCTGCACATCTCTGCTGGCCAAGAAACCTCTGCAGTTTGAGCTCTTATTAGACCTTTAGTTGGCAGCTGAATGTTTGAGTATGAGTAGATGGGAGCGTTGGTCCATGGCATATGTAATATTCTGGGAATTCTTTTTGTGCTGGGTGGCTTGTCTAGGACATAAAGATGGAAGTTGCTGAAAAGCTGCAGCTGGACAGTAACCCTCTGGAGTGGAGCGTGGCTGATGTGGTACGATTCCTCAAATCCACTGACTGTGCTCCACTGGCGAGAATTTTCCTTGACCAGGTATCATTTTCTGTCTGTTAAAATGTAGAATCTGTCACTTTGCTTCGTATCCTCTAAGGAATCATGAGAAGAAACTAGACTGAATTTTTCAGTAGGGTTCTGAGGAAACAAACACCTGTGCAACCCACAGCAGTTTGGGAGAGGAGAGCTGAGGGAATGACCAGAGTTTCTCAGGTTTCTCAGCGCTCAGTGAAGGGCGTTTTTATCTGTGGGGTATCTGAATCCCAAAAATACAAAGAATGCCTACAGCCAAGCACCATGAAGGCAGGAGCCTGTTTTCTAGGAGATGAAGTTTTGCCACTTACGTTGCCTTTTCCATGTGATAAATATTTTCTATTTTACAGAGTAACTGCAGGTATCACAGTGTTGTATTGCAGGAGTGAATGTTTTTGTGTTAGTATGACAACCAGAGTACAAAACAGAGTCAAGTTAACATTTTCTTTGCATCTTGCTTAAAATTTGCCATAAGAAGCGTTGTCTATCAAAACTGTAGTACTAGAACTAATGAGGACTACGGTTTGTAGTGATGGATTTACTTGACCTTGTAGAACCTCTGTTTTTATAGAAAGATGCAGTGGTTGGGTAAAATGACTTTCTGCATGAAATTTCCTTGGTTTCTTTTGTTAAGCTGATTTTTTTGCAATAGCATCTCATGAGACTCTGTCCCCCAGCCAGTGAATTTGAGCTGACGTTTTAAGAAAGGAGTTAATTTGTTGTGAGAGAGATTTTTAAGCTGCTTGGAGTAGCATGAAAGAAACATCTAATTCACAAATGGTCATGAATCTGAAATTGCAGCAAATCAAAGCTGAAGGAGCAAGGAGAATAAAAATACAAAGTCACTATGGAATTTTGTTTCCTGACAGGAAATCGATGGCCAGGCCCTGCTGCTGCTGACCCTGCCCACTGTTCAAGAGTGTATGGACTTGAAGCTTGGACCAGCTATTAAACTCTGCCATCACATTGAGAGGGTCAAACTTGCCTTCTACCAGCAGTTTGCTAACTGAGGAGCAGCCAAGTTGAAGTGGACCTTTGAAGCACAACTACAAAAACATGCTCCTTCCTCTCTAGCAAGTGAAGCCAAATGAAGTTAAACTGAGGCCCTGGTGACCTAAAAGTGTGTGTCAGCCTCGATTTTTCTGTTTTGACAAAAGGAAGACAACATCTGGAGCAAAATGCCAATGCAAACACAGGGGCTACTCTACCAGCTGCCAGCTCGGGAACACAATAGTCTCTTGCTCTATGGTTCCCTTTTTCTAATGTATTTTTTAATGATTACAGAAAAGTCTCCTCTCGTGGGAAATGACATTTCAATAGTTCTGTTGGCACGGAACTTTAAAAGGCGAATCGGATCCTGTTTACGTTAGCATGTAGGCTGCCAGAAATAACCTTTCTCTGTCCCTGATGTCTCACAGAATCCCCTTCCCTCCCTGTGGATGAACACTTGCTTTACCACAGCACTGACTTTGGAATGTGCTCTTTGCACATTCGTGTGTTAATGTTGAGTTTTTTAATGAATTTGTTCATTGTTAGGACAACAACGTGGCCACAGGGTTCTGAATGTGCAGTATAGCAAGAGTGTGGTTCCTTTTGAAGTTCTTTTGTTTATTTTGGATTTTTTTGGTTTCCTTGTTGTTGGCTTTCGGTTTTGTTTTTACTACCTCTGTAGCCTGAACAGTAGAAGTGATGAATTAAAAAGGGAGGGAACTATTCTTTCTGGACAAATCTTCTGTAGCTGCACAGCAGTCTGGCTTCTGTGGGCATGTCCAGAGTACAAACCAATGTCAGCATACAGAGCTTCTGTTCCAAAGCTTTAGTGAAACCTGTGTAGGCGTAACCTGGATGTTTCCTTTTTCTTCAGATGTCAGAAAACGTAATTATTTTTGCACTTCTCTTACAGATGGGCTGTAGGAAATAAGGAAGGAAAGAGAAAGTGCCTCTGCATTTTCTATATTTTGGTTGTCAGATTATTTTATATTTTTTTTTTAATTGTGTGAAGTTATTTCCTTTTTCTTCTAGCAAACAATTGGGCCGTGTACACAGAGCCTGTCAGCAGACTTTTGCTTTGCTATCTGAACATCTTTTTAGAGAATACACTAAGGAAACTGCGATCTATAGAGGACTGCAAGAAAGCTCTGCCAGTGTTTGCATACTGGAAATTCTTGTGAGCTTGACTTTGTATTTTTAACTATCTACTGATGCTCAGGATCAGACTTGGTGAAAATGTGGTGGGTTGGGAAGGGACTTGTCTGCTTTTATTAGAAAAAAGGAAAAGGACCAGAGGAACATCTTAGGTCCATCAGTAGGCTCACCGTAGGATGAACTGCTGATTTTAATTTTCCAGGGTAATAAAACCCAATCAGCCACTTGCTGCAGACCTGTGCTTTACACTTTAACAGGGCTTACATTACTTTCCATTAAAGGTGTGGGGAAACTTGTGTCAGGCTCGAGATCTGCATCGTAGGAGCGTTAAGTTCCAGCTGGCTTGCACTCAGTCACTCTGCCTTCCTCACAGTACTTGGAGGGGCACGGGCAGGAGCTGGATGTGTGCAGCCATGGCCCTTTATCTCCTGTTCAGATCCATCTGTGCAGGAAGCCCCTGGCATACAAAGGTGTGTGAGTTAGGAAGGTTCTCGCTGCAGGAATTGGTTTAGGAAAGATGCATCTACTGGCTTGTGATGAGCACGGGTCACTGGTCAGATGGAGGGATCGGGGTGTCCCTTAGGCCCAGTGGGATCGGCCCTTCCAATGCTGTGAGCTGTAGGATTCAGGAAGGAGTTGTCTGTAAGCTGAGAGCTGAGTTTGCACAGCCTGTGTCTGTACCTGCCACATTGGTGTTGAGGGGGAGCTGCCTCCAGGGAAAACTGTTTGGACTAAGCAAAGCTCAGTGACTGGACTTTACTGCTTTTACCCCTTAGAATAACTGCCTAGTCAAGGCAGAACTATTTACAGGAATAAATAATCAGATTTTTTTCCTGTTCCAGAATCAAAACGTAAATGCCAGACAGTTTATTAGCTGAATATTCCTGAGGGAGGGAGGGCAGTGTGTAGCTTGGACAATTTTTCTCCCACATTGTAAGCAGAGTCTGAAAACATAATTAAATTGAAATCAAAGTGTTCCTTCTTCCTCCTCACACCAGATATGTGGCCAGTAAATGGATGTTTTGGCTCTTCATATTGTGCTTAGGTCATCTGCCTGTACTCCATTCCCTTAGGACAAGCTCAGTGATAAGCCATTAGGCCTGAAAAAATTTTAAAAGAAACACTGTTGCTTTGCTGTCAGCATCTTGTCTTGAGAAATTTGACCAGCAGAGAACTTCTGGCCTGGAAGGTGATACTTTTGGATCAGTGCAATATGATTTCCAGAGCTCTCTTGCCCTGATGCCTCCTGCATAGCCAAGAGATGTTGCTTCCACCTTTCCCCATGGACAGATACATATCTTTTTAAGTAGCTGTCAGGAGAGAATAGAGCTTAAAGTGTAATTTAGTGGACCTGTTAAGATGGTGCCTAGGGTTTTAAATACAAATGTCATACTTCTTTTTCTCAGTAAATAAAGCAGTCAGCAGTTTCAGATGTTAGTGAGATACTGGTCACCTTTGGCATGTTTTATAGGCTGGATTTTTCTGCCTTGTTTTGGGAGGCACTGACAGTCTGGTCCCAATGGGATCTATTTTTGTTGAGATTTTCAAAAGGGATGTTTTCATTATTTGTGAAATGTTTTTATGCTGCACACGGGTACTGTACACTCTGTTTCCTGGGGAAAAAAATGCACTCTGTTTTATTGCTGGATTTAAAAGGGATAATTGGGGCTTTATCTTGATGGATGGTGTTTCTACTTGACTCTGTTTCAAGTTCCTCTTTCTCTATGCGTGGCAGATGACACAACTGCACTTATTTGTTCAACTTATTCCAACATGACTTGAAATCAGCTCACGTGGGGCTTTAGTCGCTCTGTTTCTTCAAAACTGGATTTTGCTTAGCTGGTGGCTGAATCTTGGCTTTGGGTGCCAGCAATGTTTCACCAGCAGGAATTGCTGGGATTGCAGTAATTTAGGCTTTAGGAATTTGTGCCATCCTCTACCACATCGTTCACTGTACGCACGACAACGCTGGAGTCCAGGAGAAAGGCCGTGGTGTCTTGCCATTATCTTCAGCACAAGAAAATGAACTCCCCACTGGGCCTTGTGTGCTGTTTCTGGGGCTGGTAAAGGGAGTTTACCCTTGGCTCGACCCACTGAGGGTTTGTATTCTTGCCTGTCGTATTTTCACACACGTTGTGCAGTCTTGGGTTTGCACGCCACAGCTTTAGAAACCTGGTGGTGCCACTTGTGCTGTGCTAAGCTTAGCCTTGTTAGGCAGGAAGGTTTTGTTTGTTTACTGGGGTGTGCTTTCTGCACCAGCACAAGGATTCTGTAATAGAGAAGTATTCAACCTCCAGAAATGTCATGGAAGGTTCGTGTGGTAGGATTATCCCCCAAAGCATGAGCAGCTTGCAGTCCATCCTAAACTGAAAGCAGTCCTTCCAGAAGAGCAGAGGTACTGATCTTGGTGAATGAAGACTACTTTTTTCCTAACTCAAAACATTTCTGAAAGTTCCTCTTTGAGGAATGAAATAAAAGGCAGATTAATTTCTGTGTTGTACAGTACTCCAGGAGTGTTTGCAGTCTCTCCTGGGATTAATGGAAACAGTACATACAGAGTTCGGGAGTGGTTTCTAAGATTACTTTCTCTGTCACAACTTTTAGCAGTATTTTGTTGTTGCTTTAGGATTTGCTAGTGTTTATTCTTTATTCCAGTGATGCTTTAAAGGAGGGAAGGAGTATTTAGCTGCTGGGTCCACAGAATTGTAAATATATTTACAGTCAATTGGACTGAGCACTCCATTCTTCTGTGTAAAGTACAAAGACTCGGTACGTGGTTTGCAAAAAGCCAAGTGGCTCCTGAGATTTTTGAATGTAACGGAATAGGCTTCAAAACTATCAAGCTCAAACTGGAGACTGGATACCTTTGGACCAAATCTGTTGTTACTAGATGAAGTAGCCTTACCAGAAAGCCAAAAATACGATGTTCCTGTACAAAGCTACTCCTTAACTAGTCCTGTCACATAGTGGCAGACTGGTTACTGCCTACTGTGAGCTCAAATTACCTAAAAGTAACTAAGCACAAAGACATAGGCTCGGTCAGGAGACTTCAGGTGTGTGATGAAGGCTCCTCTTTAAAGGGATTGTGTGCTGAACCCTTTATTTCAGATTGCTGCCTCCCTTCCCCAACATGTGTGTAGCCTTGTTTTCAAAGGCAGCCTTTTGGGTGAGAGATTAGAATGGGACTTGGGAACACCAGAGACAAGAAGCCTCTTTTATTGTTACGTGTTTTTCTAAAAAAATTAATAATAATCTGTAGGAAACACAACAAAAATTAATTAAGATTAATGACACTTGGTCTCCACAGTCGCTTCCTCAAGTGGCATCTGTTGTTCTGAAATGCACCAGACGCATAAATGGACTTTTGATGAGAAGACAAAGTTTTACTCTGTTGGGTGCAAAGCCAGCAGCGTTTGGCTCAGCTTTAAGCCACGGAAGCAAGCAGGTGTTGCACTGACCAAATTCAGAGGCAGTAGGTCTGACTGACTGAGCACAAACACGGTGTCTGTGGGAGCCCTCTGGCCTTGCACAGTCCGAGAGGAACAGGCCTGACCCAGGCACAGCTCGGCAATGAACAGTGAGCTCCGGGCACGGAGGAATCCTCGCCCACTCTGAAAGTTGTTAAGCACCAGTTTCCAAGAAACCTCATGGCAAAAAAAAAAAAAATAATCTGGAGGTGTCATGTTTCTCCTCTCCTCTTTCATTTTTTTTTTAATTATTATTTCTGTTTAAAAGGAATTTTAAATAATCCTTATAGACAATCAGAGGTCTTTTAGGAGACTCTGCCCTAAAGGGTACCAGCTCCCCACCTGTGGGCCTCTTTCTTATACTAACTCATTGGAACTGATGCACTTTTCCTGTATTTTGCCTTTTTTAATTAGCTGCTTGTTCTTAAACAAAGATTTAAATGCATATTGTGTTGTGTCCCTTCTGCTTGTTGTTTTATCTTTCTTTAACTTTAAAAAAAAATATATATATATGCAGTGAGACTGAAATACTACATGGAAGAGAAACATGCACAAGAAAATATGCCTATTAAGTCCCACCATTGTTTGAGCAGGTGTAACAATTTAATCAGAGGATTTTTTTAAAAACTATTTTGGATGGATATTTTGCTTGTTTTGTCTGTAAATAGTGTACAAAAGTTTGTGTTATATGACAGTTTTAAGTGGTTGTAAGAAAATTAAAAAAGATACTTAAACTGTTACTGATGGCTTTGGTATTAATATGATAAATACTGCTGCTTACCATGAGAAATGTCCCATCTTACAAAACTGTGTGGAAAGCTGTCTAGCATGCTCCATTACTTACATAAAAGATAAATGCAAACCACATAAATACCACTTGCACAGGCTTCGTGTTACAAATCTTGACTGGGTTGTATTCAGTTCCCTCAAATGCAGGAGACCTATTTATCAAAGCCTTCTTGTGAGGTAACTGGTTTTGTTTCACAGGGTGCTGAAGCTAATTAAAGTACAGGAGCCGAGGACAGGACCTGTGAATTGGGGTAATTTATTGCTTTCTTTGAGCATAAGGAGCTGCTTGGTACCACGTGGAGCAAACCTTGCAGGTGCTGCTGCTCCTCCTGGATGGTTTTGTAAAGGTTTACACGACCCCAGCAAGTTGGAATTTTACAAAGAGCTGGCTTTGCTTCCTCTGAATAACATGAGAGTCCACAGGATGTTTCAGAAACAGGTCAGCCTTGTGAAGTTTTTGTTTCCTTACTTGGCCTTCCAACAGATTGTACTCTCATGTGCTCCTCAGCACTTGTTTATTGGCTGCACTTCAGTTACCTTGAGCTGATTTTACACGGGGTGCAGAAAACACATAGGAGTGGGATGAAACTGATTTGCTTAACACTGTCTTTAAACATCTATAAATATGTAGGCTCTAACATAAATCTGCTACTCGCCTCCAGGAGCACTGCCTGCCTGTGGGAAATCTGAAGGCTTGTGAATAGCACAGAGCAGGAGGCGGTGACTTGTCTGACACAGGTTTCAGAAGGACTTATAGGAGTCATGAGGAGATGAAACCCTCGAAGAGGTATTTTGGGGGAATGATCTATTTTAAAGCATGGAACATGGAGTACCACGAGGCATAAGCCCTACAAGTTATGTGTCTGGATTCATGTGTGAAACACAAGTTTTGTGTGTAAATAGCATTAGGTAAATCTTTAACCCGTGTAAGCGACCAGGTCAGGTGTGTGTGTGGGACATCTAATGCTCAGCAGGTGCTGTGAAAGCTTAAAAACCGTCCCCGGGCCACAAGTAAATAGGTCACAGTCACAGTGCTTGGTGGCTGTGATCCCTGAGTGCAAGGGGGAGAACAACAAATCTGCTTTGGTCCTTGTCCTTTCTGTCTTTTTGCTTTCCTGAACTCTTGCCTTTGATGCAGCTCAGAGCAGAAGAGCACTGACCTGGGGCCAGAGGCAGTGGACAGAGCATTTGGGCTGCATGCTCTGTAAGTCAGGGAACTGAAAACATTTCTTTTTCTAGCTGCGGCTTCCAGGCATTTATGGCACAGTCTGAATATCAGAGAAATCAGTGTCATGTGCCAAAACTGTTGGTGTTGCCTGCCAGGAAGGACAGTCACGTAGGTGGGTTGTGAGATAAATGCAACAAATGTTGTTATTTGAAGATCTGTTGCTTCACGTGCTCGGCTTATTTTTCTGATAGACTTAAAACATGTTGTACTTTCTGGGTGGTACTTATAAGTGAATTCACACTTAGGCTGGGATTTTAAATTATTTAAAATATTAAAGAAACAGCATGAGAAAAAAGTACAATGCAATGTGACCTGGGTTGATCCCACACTGAAAAGAAGAACCTAAACTTGATGCAGTTGTGCTTGGTGATGAAGAAGAGGGGTGTGGTGTGACAGGGTCAGGCAAGGCTCACTGGCCAACAGGTGCAGTTTCCCAGGTGCAGTTCCTAAATGAAAGATCTGACGTGCTCTGTTTTATCCATTGTGTGCTTTTTAAAGAACAAACGTTTTTCGCTAAAGAACCCAGGCCATAATTTTATCATTCTGGTTTGGTCAGACTTGCTTGACCCTGCGGGGATCTGGGTTAAGTGAAGCCTTCGGGTGCTGCGGTTCCGACCCAGGACTGGGAACCTCGAGGAGTGCTGTGAACCTCCTCTAGGAGGGCTGTAGTGCGGTTCAGAAATCGCAGTGGATGCCCGAGCCAGACAGGGTTTGGATGCCCGAGCCAGACAGGGTTTGGATGCCGGAGCCAAGCAGCGTTTGGCTGCTCGGAGCTTCGGACCCTCCTCCACCAGCCGGCTGTGCCCCACCTCAGCGGGAAGCCCTGGGGCTGAAGCCCGGCTGCTGCCGGGGGTGCAGGGCCCGAAGGCGGTCCCGGTGCGGGCCCGGGGGCTGCCCGCGCTGTCCCCGCTGTCCCCGCGGCGCGGGCGGGGCGCTGAGGGCGGCGGGGGCGGGCGGGCGGTGACGCGCGGGCGGGGCGGGGCCGGCTGGGCCGCCATGCGCCGCTGAGCGGGCGCCGGCCGGGCCTCGCCATGGGGGCGCCGCCGCCCAACGGCAGCCTCGGCCTCACCGCCAGCCCCGGCGCGGCGGCGGGGCCCGGGGACCGCGGCTGCGAGAACGGCGCCCTCATGGACAGATTCGGCATCTTCCTGCAGGGGCTCCTGGGCGTCGTGGCCTTCAGCACCCTCATGCGTGAGTGGCGGGGCCGCGGCCTGGCGGGAGCGGCCGGGGGGGGTGTCCCCGAGGAGGGGTCGGGGTCGGCGGTGGGACCGCGGCCGCGCTACGGTGCCCCGAGCTTATCCCGGGAAGGGCCGGGCTGTCCCGGGCTCCCGGCCGGGAGGGGCCGCGGCGGCCTCGGGAGCGCAGCGCCGGCGCTTTGTGGGGCCGGGAGAGCCGAGCGGGGCCGGGCGGGGAGGCCTCGGGGACCGCGGGGCAAGTCCTTGCACTTTCTGAAACTTGCCTTCCTAAGATCGGCACCCGTGCTGATGCAGTTTACCGCTTCGGGGCCGAGGGGGTGCGTGTCCTGCTCTGAATTCAACCGGCAGGATGAGGTAGGCGGTGTGTGCAGTGTCACTCGGGTTTGGGATGCACAGAAGTCACGGGTTTGGCCGGGCTGTTTTACCGCAGGTGGACCGTGTCGTGTCAGCGGCAGCAAAGGCAGACACGCCGCTCTCAGTCGCAGGGTGCTGTGCCACGCTGGCCTGGAGGGCCGTACCCGGGAGCTGGAGCAGCCCCAGAGCTGTGTGGCTGCTCACAGAGTGTGGAGGGAAGGCTGGAGGCCCTGGTGGCCCCAACCCTGGGATGGGGGAGTCCCGACAACGTGGAACAGTTCTGGTGGATTTGTCTCTATCCCATACTGTAGGTCGTACCCTCTGGGTTGAGGAGTGGAGAAGCAGCCCAGTGCCTTTACTCAGCTGACTGTGACATTGCTGTTAACAAAAAGTGGGAGAGGGAAAAGGAATCGCCAGCGTCATGTGTTTTACAGTTTGACTGATCTAAAAACCAAGATCCTGTTTACATTAAAATTGCACTGATGCCTTTTCGTGCTGGTGTCACACTATTATGGTTAAGTCAGACATTTGCCACACGCTATGTTTTGTTTGCATGCTTTAGTGTCCTAGTCACTGTTAACAATTGCATTGCTCTTGTGAAAACTGTGTGTAACTGTTGTCATTATGTGATTGAATGGCAACAGTATTCACTGCTGTGGCATTTGGTCAGTCACAGCAGCCTGCTAATAGAAGCTTAAGCAGTTTTCAAACAGAAGTACCTCTCTGTAATAATATGATGTGTACACAGTGTTGATTTTAGATTTAAGAGATACAAATAGGTAATTCTTATGGATTGTGCATCCAAAACCGAAGAACTACAGATATTATTTGTCAGGATAGTGCCTTTTTTCCTGAAAATGGTGGTGTGTGTCTTTATGCATTTTACATAAATGAATCTAAACTTGGAACACTCAGTGAAGACAAGAAAAAGTGAATACAGAAAGTAGGGACTAGGAAAATGAAAGTCTTGTTGTTGGCTGCACTTCCTGGCTTGGGTTAGGTACTGTTAAACCAGGAACTGTCAGGAGACTTCCATGCAGTGCTTGCAGTTGTGGCAGAAGGGAGTGGAAGGAAGGCAACCAGTCCTCACAATGGACTGGGCAGAAAAGGAATCTGTCCAAAGGGGATTAGAGGAAAAACTTAGCAACTTGTCATGCTTACATTCAAACAGAGGGTAGGTATGTTTGTCCTGGGTTTGTCAGCCACGTTCCCCTCCACTTTCCTTTGTGCCTCTCCCCGAGCAGCAGGAGAAGCTGGTCCCACCATATGGGCCTGTTACACTGGGATAGGAGCAGCTCTCAGTTATGGGCTGGGCTGTGCAGGAGGGCCAGTTCTGTCCTGTCTGATAGCTCTGAATGTTTCTATCCTTTTTATGTCAAATACAAGAGGCCTGGCATGTTGTTCCAGACCCTTTAAAGTTTCCTCAACAAGCAGGATTTTTTGTGGCAGATCTGATGTGACACAGAAGCAGGAACTTGTGGCTGAGAGCGTGACCTCTCCTCAGCAATCACCTGGGCACCTACACAGCTGTTCCTGTCCCTGAGCTGCTGGGGCTGGAGGGATGACACAGCTTCTGGCTGCTGGATCACAGAACTGATGCAGCAAGGAAAATAAATGAGGAGACGTGGTTGTTTTTAAGCTGGAGTATCTCTGCTCCTGTGCTGGCACAACAGAGGTGGTGGCACTGAGGGAGAAACAAGTGGCTGTAGGCAGGGGCTGCTTGAGAGTTGTCTCTTCAGTTGGGTCCCTTTTGAACAGCAGTAATTCTCTGTGTGCAGCTGTATAATTTCTCCTGAAGACACATGGCTGTCTGGTATTTAAATTTAACTTCTAAAGAGCAAGTCACTTGTCTTTTTTTTTATTTTATTTTTTTAAGGGGACACTAGAAGGAGATGTTCTAATATTTTGCTTCTGATTAATGATGCTGAGCCCTCTGTAGTAAAAGGAATTAAAGTAATGGCACCAGAAATACATTGTACAATTGCTCTTTTTGCACAGAAGCTGTTTTCCTTTGAAAAATATTTGATTTGACATGCAAAGAATAAGAATTTTTGTTAAGTGGCTAAATCAAAGGCTGACCCAGACCTGCCCTTTCTAGTTAAATCTTACCCTGCTTGTGTTCAGTGGAAAAAAGAGTGTTTTAAAATGTTTTTTTTCTGTAGTAACTAGCTGTAAGAGGAGTAGGCTTTTTTCTGTTCCTTGCTGGTGGATGTTCATGTACAAATGACTAAAGGACCATTCCTAAAGCAAAATTATTTAAGATCTGACACTCCAGTGTGCCACTTTCTTATGTGTGCACCTGTTTGGTTGCTGTAAAGTTGTGCTGTCAGCTGACCTGCCAGTTACATCAGTCAAACTTCATGATTTTGAGGGCTAAAATGTGGTTATGAAAAGGTTTTTAGTTTGTGGAGGATACGGTGACTCTGTGCCAGAGGGAACACGGGAACTGTGCTGCTGTGGCTGTCTTCTGATACTTGTGAGAAAGGTTTTTAGCCCAGTCACGTTATCAGCCTCCTTTGTGTGCCCTCACTACTGAATTGGCACAACCAAGAAGTGACAGGAGGAGAAAATTTCTCTCTTTGAGCTGGCAAAATGTTCATTTGAAATTAATTCTGAGGTTTCCTTTTCTCTGTAGCTCTTGCCTCCCTGTTCTGTCACACAGGGAATGAAGAACAGTGTAACTCACCTGCTTATCTCACCTTACCTTTTAAATGAGTGACTTTTCTGTGTTACTTTCAGATTCAGGTACAACCTGTCACAACCCCCTAATCTTTTTCTTGTAGAAGGTGCTTTATTGATTGATCATTTATCCTGAGTTTATATAGGAGCCTCCTTAACCAAAGAGCAGAAGTTTGCATTTGGTTTTTATTGCTGTGAGTTGTTTAAGGCCTTCCTAATCCACTACTTAAGTCTCTCTGCTTTCAGGTCTTACCCTGCTGCTCTTGGTGTGAAGCTTGTGCAGGGAGGTCCTTTTCTGATGTCTGAACCAGTAGTGAATATACTTAATACCATCAGAGCCCACCTGTGTGTTGTCTTAAATCACTGTGAACTAATCTTTACTGCTCAGAGTCGGGTCCTCTGCTGTGAAGCTAAAGATGTGTTGAAACAGTTTCACCCAGATGCCACACATGTTCCAGCACACCAAAAGCCTCACTGAAGTCGGGTGAGACAAGTTCTGTAGCTTCTCTCCTAACCATGGGCTTTAAGTCCCCGTGCAAGGGAACTCTCTAATTAAAAACCACCTCATTTTGGCAAATCTACTTGGACTGGCAACCTGCTTGGACTCTGGTCACTGACTCTCCAGCCTGTGAACCTGCTTTTTTTTGAACTCTGTTGCTTAATTTCGTTCTCGTCCCTCCTGCCTATGTACACATTGTTTTCCACCCTAGTTTATTTAAGCCAAGCCACTTCATAACAGGAAGTCTTAATGAGTTTCCCTCGATGGAAGAGATGTATGTTTATATTGCAAGCCAGTAAGCCAAAGATAATATTTTTCCACAGTTTGTATCTTATTTCATGGGAATCTTGATTTAAAATGGTAGCTTTGCTTCTTGGGTATTTGGGCCTCTTTGGTGCAATAATTCTGTAGTTGTTTACTGATGACACAAAGCTGGCTTTAAATATTTTTACATAATACCATGTGTTTTGTCAGTAATCCCAAACACCTTCTGAGCATTCTCTGGTTGGGCTTTTGTTGGTCATGAATGATTAGAGAGTGGTGTTGGCACAGTATCCCACACATATATAACAGAGGTGTAGTTATAAATGACACAGTTTTTATTAGCCAAACCTGGTAAAGGTATGGGGAAAAACCCACTGCCAATCCCTTAAAACAGTTGGTGTCAGACAGGGTAAAGCAGTTTATTTACTAAGCTTGTTTGTCAGAAGATTTGTACCTTATCAGGATATAACAGTGTTTGTTTTGGGACACTTAGGAATGGCTGAGAAATTAGATGTGAGTTGTATTGATGAATTATTGAAATAGAAGCATCATTTGGTTTTCTGCAGGTAGAATGTTTGTGTCTGTGAGGAAAATATAAATATGCTGTAAAAGAGACCAGAGTGTGGGATTCTGTTCCCTTTTTATGGCTTTATTACAGTGTGTAATCCTTCTCATGCTGAGAAGGGTTTACAAAAGTGAAATGATTGGGTAGAGGTGCAGTGAATAAGTGAGAAGGTGCATTTGCTGTTGAGGGTCACAGATGAAAGAGAAAGAAGAAACCATTCTCTTAAAACATACTGTATGTATTTTTTTTAAGGTCCTCTCTTTAGTTACAGTGTCCTAAAGGATATACCTTAAAAACTATATCCTTAATGTCAGTTAACTTTACAGCAAGAAAAAAAATGCTTCTTCATATAACAAACTATCATAAGAGGTAGTTTAGTAGAATTTGAAATGCTTCAGGGAAATAGGCTTTTCAGAGGAGTGATTCTTATTTTCATGAAGGTAAGAGAGTAATACTATGGGGAATAATGTTCTGGGAGAAGGATTTAAAAATAATTCCAGTTGCCTGTAACAAAAAAGTCAGTGTAAAGGAAACTGTTGGATACAAAAGGACTAAACAATATGATTTAGTTGTTTTCTATAGCAATTTTCTTTCTGCTTGAGCAGATTTAAAACATGTAAAAATGACGGGGAGTTGTCTTTGATGCTCTGGAACCTCAGGAATGAAATACAGGCCTCTGAGTAACAGCAACAAGTTTATTCCACGTGGCACTTCGTAGGATGTAGGGCAGTGGCCTGATAGCAAGGTGGTGTATTATTAATAAAGACATTATTTAGAAAGATTTGATATTATCCTGACTTGATAATGCTGCATCCATGAATGTATTCACTCTGAGTGAAACAGTCCATGTTCACATGAATTCCTGAGGACCCCCTCAGAAATGTCCTACGTGCATCTGATTTTAAAACTTTTACAGAAGTTTCAAATCACAAATAGGCTCTTTCATTCTTATGGCATTAGGAACACTATTGTACTTATTCCACACGGGATCACATGCTGTAGAATGCACTCTGTCCTTTTTCCTGGAACTCGCCAGATGGATGCAGAACTGGCATTCCTCTGTATGTTTGGGAATTACCTAGTGGTAAGCAGCCTGAAATGAGTTTAGGGACCACTTTCAGGTATCACAGCAGCAGGGATGAATCCCTCTTCAGGTAAAAGAAAACTAGTAAGATGTGCTGTTGGACTATGGTAACAGGCAAGGTTTGGGAGGGAGCAAAGGGGGAGCACGTTTGTGACAAGGAGGAGGTGAAAAGGCTCCCCTGGGAGCAGCAGGACTCTCAGCGCAGCCAGTGGGTGTTGGGGCGGCCCCGGGGTCGGGGCAGGACCCTGGACAGCTCCAGCGGGGCCGTGTCCTGCCCTCGGCCGGCATCGCACCCTCCCCTCGCCCCGAGAGCCCTCCTGGGATCCAGAGGTGGGTTTTCCTCGAGTGCTGTGGATCTGGAGTAAGTACCACCCTTCCCTGCCGGCCCGCTGGGGTTTGCCCGGCTGGCAGAAAGGGGGAGGCAGCTCCCTCCCGGCTGGCCGGGGCCGAGGAGGGAACAGGGTGGGGTGATGGGGTAGAAATATGTGTTATCCTCTCCCTCTTTCGAGCCCATTCCATGGCAATTAGTAATGATCGGTATCTCAGTGCACTGTTATTGTGCAGGTTAAGTGTCTGCTTGTGGCTGCAGGACTCAGAAAAGCCCTGTGAGGTCACTCTGGTCACGGCTAAGTAAATTATGCCTTACAATGATCCAGTGTTTCCTCATCCCCAGATGGTGAGGGATCGCTTGCAGCCCTGGAGTGTGGCTGCTTCTTGTTTGTCTTAAATAAATCATCAGCCCTTCCAGTGCCTCTGTGACATCTTGATCCGTGTTTGAGACAGAAAGGAAAGATGCATTATGAGCTGTAGCAGAAAAAAAGAAGTATAAACACACGGGTAAATTAGCAAACTAAATTTTTCCTATTACCATGCTAATATTGTAGTACTCTTTAACATATGAAACAACTAGTTGGGATAAATTATGTCTATTGTGAGCTCTCCAGAAAAAGTCAAATCTTGCTGACAAACTCAGTGCTGTACAAAAGCAAGTATTAACAGTGTTTGGATCTGCTCAGCTGAAACCTTTTAAGCAAAGGAAATAACATGAAATGAATTTAGGAATAACAATTTTGGAATTGTTTGCTGCATTGCAAACAGAAGACCAGTCTTGTATTGTAGCATAGCTAGGTGTCTGCTTTCATTGACAATAGGTGAAACATTTTTTTATAGTATTTGGTCCTGCTTGAACTACATTTCCTTGGTTTTTTATTAAAACTACTGGCAAGATATTTGATTCTTTGTTGGCTGTAGATTGTAATAGCACTTTATTGGTCCTGATGTCCTGATCATGTCGGGCCATTAATATCTTAGTGTCACTAACTATCCTTGAAATGCCATGCCAGTAAAAGTTTAGACAATAAAAACAAGGTACCAATTTAGACAAATAATCTGCAGTCTCTAAGTTAGTTGCACTTTTCATTAATGGTTGTCTGATGCCTTACTTTGTCTTGCTGGCTCAGGACATTTTACATTTTCTTATTACTCAGCGGATTGCTGGATGTAGTTGCAGACCACATAATAAAATTGTTCTAAGTCTAATTACACATGTCATCCACATTATGAAATGTTTAGGAAGAAGGATAAGTTATGTTGACATTTGTAAACTATTAAAGTGATAGATTATCCAGAAACTCTGAAGCTGTGTTTAATTAGGGCTAACTTCTGGGCTGTTAGCTAGACTGGTGTTTAACTCTGTTTAACGCAGTGAATGTCTTCTTGGCTAGTGTTTTATAATTAAATCTGTGTGGAGCTGATTTGTGTGGACACACAGTGTGCAGTTTTGCATTCTGTGCTGATATTAATTTCATGGTTAATGAAGTTTGCATTCCTAAAGTGGTATTTAACAAGGTCTTATCTGTGTGTTTTGTTGATGAAATGAAAAATCAGGTCTTCTTTCTCGTGCCTGCTGGTAGGAAATGATTTGCATTCTCAAAGATTTCTTGATCACAGCAAAATTTATTCCCTGTGAAACTCAGTTTGTTAAATCTCTGTCAGACTGACTTAGCTCAGAGCTTGCACAAGTCTGCTTTTGCAGGTGCTGTGCTCTGGGGATGAGGGTTTGGGGCTTAGTCAGGAATAACTAAACCTCTTTGCACTGATGCTCAAGATACTGAAGTCCTGTTTTTCTACCACTGACCCTGAATCACACATTTTATATGTATTTGTTGTCATAACCTCATACAGACGTTGTCATGTGTGAGGAAGGTTGAGGATGAAAATGTGCTAAAGTGGATTTACAGTTCACATTCCTCATAGCTCACATCCATGGTTCAGATTCATAGTTCCAGGTGTAAGTTCACAGATGTGAAGAGCTAGAGCAGGGGAAAGTCATCATAAGGGAGGCACTAAACTTGTTTTTTCTATTGTTCCTGGTGGGGTTTTCCTCTAGATGTAGCTGCCTTTTTTTTGTTTTTGTTTTTTAATAATCACACATTTCTGTCATTTGAAATGCTTTGTCTTTGGTCATCATCTTAACTTCTGTGACATTTTTGGCTACCCCAGGTTCTAAGACCAACCATTCCTCCTCTTGTAGTGATTAATGTGTTGACTCACCTGAGAGAAGAGGAAAACTGTGCTACATTTCCTTGTTTTATCTGGTGTTGGGGCAGTAAATGCAGCTCAGGAGGACTTGAACCCACTGACCTGTGAGATACAAGGTGCTCAGGACATGGAGTAACTACAAATAGTGTTCACCCTATCAATTTTGGACAGATTAGCCAGTCACCTCAAATAAGTTGTTTACTTACAGAACAGCCTTTGCTTGCTTTTTGTTGTTTCACTGTAGGGGTTTTTTTCCATTTCTCAAAAATACAGAATTTTTCAGTGGAATAAAAATTATTTTAAAATTACAAACAACTATTCACAACTACCAGCATATATCCTCTGTCTCTAATAACTTTTGAAGATACTGTGCCTAAAATTTTAATTCTTCTTAGAATAATTGCTTTTACTTCCTTCCTGCTGCTATGCAACATCTTCCAGCACACCTTTCTTGCTCTGAGGCAGTGGTGTGACTAATAGCCTATGTTATTTTATATACATAGGATTTAAATGTTTTCTTTGGAAGGTAATTGTAATGTTAGAAGATGAAATAGTCTAAGGAGCTTTAAAACAGGCAGGGGGAAAAAACCACCCTCCTCCATCTGATCTTATAACCTTGAGCTTTCTTATGGCAGCATGTTTTCAGTGCTGGCATTAGATTTTCATGTTGTTGCAAAGTAAGAAGCTTTTTGCAGGTGGAAGTTTCATCTTGATTTCAGAAATTTAATTTATACAGTGAATACCTGGTTGTTGGATATGTTATATCAAAGAAGTCTGTATAATTGCCCTCTGACTCTGATGTTACTTGATCATGTGTAAAGAGAATGGATGAAAGGAGGTTGTGTATCTTTTGTCCTTTTTGAAACAGTTGGTGTTATATGAAATGTCTGTCTTGCAATTCAGTGCTTTGATAGTTTCAGCCTAGGAAGACTGAATCTGGTAAGCAAAGCTATTTAGACTTTAAATGGACTGAACAAACAATTTATATCTCCCTTTGGCCTCCTTGATTTAACATATTTGCTGTTTATCCTTTTTTTACAAATGGAAACACAGGTTTCCTTTTACATCTTTTTTTGTGTATATCTGAACTTATATTTCTTTTTAAAGTTGCTTTTTAAAACTGCTATAGTTGCTGGCTTGCTTTATATTTTAATGAATGGCGATTGAGTTTTGAGCTGTGCTTTGGCAATTCTGCCTGTTCCCAAGAGCTAGTTTAAAACAACCAGCTTGAATGACTTAAAGTTCATTGATATCTGTTGTCATACTGATAATGTTTTGAAAGCTTCATGTATTATTGAGTGATCTTGTGAATGCTGTACCTGAAAATGGTGTTGTGAATCGTAAATTGCTGCTTAGTGCACATTAATATGGATTCATTCTATTTGTTTTGTGCTAAATAATTCATGTTTCCCAAATGGTTCTTATTTTTTAGCAGGAAAAAAAAAAATCTGCTCGAACACATCAGGCTGTATTTTTTAGTTCTCACTGGGTGCTTGTATTGCATGGCAGGGATGGTACAGCTGTTTCTCTGGGAACCTGCCTTTTTTTTTTTTTTTGGTGATTGTTTGATGACACCTGGTTCAGAGTATTAAAGTGTTTGCAAGAGAGCTCTGTATTAACCTTCTAAAGCCAATCTCACGGGCATTTTTACAGGAAGCTTAGATTTGCTTTGCTTTAACTGTCTGATAGGTGTTGAAGAAACAGAGTAGCAAATGCTTCTGGCTCTTAAAGTGCTGGGAAGCTGTGATTTATGAGCACTTCCAAACAGAGCACACCTTGACCCGACAGCACCGTGTGTGCTCAGTGCCGAGATAACAAATGCCCGTCTCTAAGGCTGAATCACACCTTTTAACTTCAATATTTAGATAAATATTTCCTAAGCTACTTGTGCTGTTTACCTGAGAGTTCTCAAAGCAGTTCCTTGCAGCCCTTTATTTTTAGTATTGCAGTGTCTTTGGGAAGCAAAGGGCGGGATGTTTCTGTTTACACAGTGCCTTGTACCTGCATTTGCTGACTTTTAAAGTGCTGCTCTCTCTGGGGAGACAGCACATAGGTCAGCAATTGAGAGTGAGAACTTCTTTGTCCACTAACTTCCTTCAGCTATTTTAAAAGTAAGCTTTACCTTTAAAAAAAAAGGAAAGGAGAAAAAGCTCCCTGACAATGGCTATTGGTGTGGAATGTCTGGGCCACTGGCTCTGCTAAGACACATTTGTTTCCTTTATGGACAGCCGAGTTAATGCCCCTGTCAGAGCCACACTATCGTGTGCTGCCAGGATGCATGAGAACAGCCTTGCTGAAATGGTCTTAGTCTGAGTTGTGTGCAGGTAATATGACTTATTTGTGTCTCCCACAGCCAATCTATACAAGCTAAGCGTTTGGAAAAAAAATTTTTGAGCTTTAAGTATGTACGTGTTGGGAATAAAGAACTCACCAGCCTCATAATGCATTTGGCTGCCCTTCCTGAAGCAGCAACACTGTCTGATTTATTCCAAGCTCAGGTAGCAGGGTTTTTCCCCCCCCCGATAATGATTTGTCCTCTCCTCCCCTGCACTGTGAAGGGGAGTTTCACTTTGTGACAGCAATTCCCTGTGGAATGGCTGTAAAGGTTTAGCTGTCACTAAACCTTTGTGGGGACAAAATTTACCTGTAGGTTTTTAGCTGGTTGTGGAAGCAGGGAGGAAGTAAATGCTTATACAGAGGTAACTTCCAGTAGCTGTGATTCACCAGTGTTTATCCAGAAAGTACTGCTGCCCGTTTGATAAATTCTGTGAAATCCAGTGTTGACACGTTGTTTTCAGTTGTTTTTGTCATCTGTGTGGATACAAGAGCCCAGGTGAGGTAGCTGGGCTTGACAGATGCTCAGCACTGGCGTATTTAACTTTGCAGTAAAACAGTCCCTTGTTCCCTGCTCTAACAGAAGTGCCACTCAGACCCCTTTAACTCTCACAAAGGTTTTGCTGCCATAACCACAATGTTATTCTAACTGCTGCCAGTGGAACAGAGAGATAAGGGCTGCAGTTGGCAGGTACCTCAGGCTGTCCAGGCACTGAATCCTTGGTCTGACATGTCTCTGAGTAACAAACTAACTGGGTCACTAAACTTCATTGTGTCCAGCGTTTCTATAAGTTTTTCCCTGAGTGACCATCTTTAATGGACCAGTTCTTAATTACGCTACAGAACCACTGAGGCCAAGGACGGGGTGCAGTTAAGAAAAGGCCTTGGCTACTTGCATGGCTAATAGTTTTCTGTCTTAGAGAAGTTTTAAAAATCCTTTTTGCAGGGGAGCAAAGCTGTTGGGCTCATGCACTTGACTGTATGTCAGTCTAATATCAACTACAACAGAATTTTCCTTTGAGTTGTTCCATAAATTTTTTCATCATGAAGAAACCATGGTTCCTGGTGTCTTTCTCCAGTACAGCTGTAACACTGGATATAACTGAAAATCAGTTGTTCTAGTCCAGTATAATTTCTGCTTTAATATAATTGGTGTCTCAAGTGTCGAGAAGTCTGGGTCATTAAGCAAAAATGTAGTAAAGAATTTTGGGGCTCTTATGTAGGGAAATAAGCAGGGTGTCCTCCATTTGGGCATCTCAGTTGCAGTTAACAGGGCAGAGGAAAAGAAGGAAGAGTTTGCGGTAGGGCAAAAGTTGAATTATCAAGAGCATAGTGCATTTTCTGGCTGGAGAAATGAGCAGTACACCAAAAACACTGGTTCTTATGGCCTTTTTTTCAATCACATTTATTACCTCTCTTTAAGCACAGACAAACACAGAGTTCCTATTTCTTTTTAAACTACAAATAGAGGGAGTTGCTGAGCTCAAAAGTGTCACAGAAGCTTTTGGCAGTCGAGCGATGTGTGGTTTGTACACCTGGGTACCTTTTGTAAGGCATCGCTGTAACCTCTTCCCACTGGGCATGTTGTGTCTTGCAAAGTTAATTCTAAAAAGAAAAATTCTATTTTGGGGAAATCTTGTATGTAATCTTATGTAATTTCTTATTGTTCTCCCTTTGCTGCTGCCAGGAAAATAATGGGAGGCATAAAATGAAGCTGCAAGACAAAGCCTCTTGAAAGCTTTGCTTTAGTGGGAAAGGGAGGCAAGTTCAAATGTTTAATAAAGATCACAGGTAACGTGAAATTCAGTGATAGTTGTTATTCCACGGTGGTGTGAATTTCCAGGAATTGTAGGTGTGCACATGTTTATTCAGAACAGACATGGTTCCCACTGCTGTGGGAAAAGTGTTGATACTAACAAGCAGAACGGTGTTTCTGACACTCTTCCTAAATGGAATTTAAAAAAAAAAAAAAATAAAAATCTGGCCTGCATATGTAGTTGACTTTACAAGTTTTTTACAGGGTTGGAAATTGCAGGTTGAAATTTGTGATGCATATGTTCTGATAGCCAAATGTTCTGAAAATAGCTCAGTTGTCTGGGAGTAGCCGTATGAAATCCTGTATCTGATTCTGAGTTTGGGTGCTAATTAATGCTTGGTGTAACTTCAGCTGTTAGTCCACACACAGCTTTCTATGGGAAACTTGTCTTGAATGTTGGGAGTCACATGAATTAGTGTCAAAGTAACCCTGCAGATCCCAAGTCTTGCACTAAGAGGGCTGTGTTGGGGGAGCTGTCTGGTTGCAAACACATTATTCGGGAGGCTCAAACTGCAGTGGGGGTCTCACTGTTAAATTCTGTGCATCCACATATGTGTGCATGATTTTCAGTTAGCCATGCTTTGGTCCTTTGGTAATTGGCTCAAATCTTGGAACTTATAAATGTCACAGCACAGAAAAAATGAGTTTTAGACTTACAGACCAATTTCTGTTGGAAGGGACCCCAAATGTCACCTGCTCCCACCTCCTGCTCAGAGCAGGGCCATTCCTGCTCTGACATCCCCTTGCTTGGAGCATCGTCCAGGGAATTTTCAGAGGCTGTGACACTGCAGTCACTGCACCCTCTGTGGGCAACTTGTTGCAGAGTTTAATTTCTCTCATTGGAAATTTTCGACTTCTTTCATGCTGGAGCTTTACTGCAGCTTTACTGGTGCCCATTGCCTGGGCACCTGTGAGAAGGGTCTGATTCTGTCCCTGCTGCAGCTGCCCAGGCAGGTGAGAGACTGTGAGTGTGTGATGTGCAAATGTGACCCTCACCAACCTTTCCTCCTTTTCTGTTTGACCAGCTCAGCTGTGGCTCTGCTGAGCTCTGATGACAGAAATGTGTAGGAGGTTTATGAAGTGAAACCCCATCTTTGAAAAAGTTTTGAGAGGCACTGGAAATACAGGTGAAATTCCCAACTCTTTTCTCAGAAGAGGACATTGAACATGTTGAATATTCTTTAGCTTATTTTACTTCTATGAATTTCAAATTAATGAGCTCAGAGGTATCTTCTTAGATATTTATTGCAATCAGAAAGATTCTTATTGTGAACTACCAGAACCAACCAACATCTAAGAAGTGCAGTAATACATGATATATGGAAGCATTTCAAACCTGAGAGGTGTGCCACTTTTGTGCTGCTACAAGAACAGCCATCCAGAAACTTGGAGTTCTTAAATCCATATTAAAGTTACTCTACATCAGAATATTTGCTGTATGACTTCTTGAGGAGGTGAAGGAAGGAGAGAAAGAAAGGCTGAATTTCTAATACAGATTCAAGTGTTGCTTTTCATAGTGACAATTTGGAGATGATTTACTTTATTTCTTGTCTGGTTTGGCCTTTATTCTTCCCCATGAGTCTTCTGAACTTCTGATTGCAAACCTCCTATGTTAAAGAAAGTGTTAGAAACCCTTCCACAGTACTCTGGCATTAATTATTCCTAGAATTTCAATGAAGTGGGAAGACAATTCAATGAACTTGAATTTTGCATTAGCGATACTGTGCCTTATATGCTTATCTATTATCTGTCCATCTGGCAGCTCACATGCTCGTTGGCAGAAGTGCTTTTATTTCCTTTCCTGAAAAATTCTGGCACCCAATGTATAAACAGGCAGCACTTCGCTCTTCATTTATAATTCAGCATGAAATTCTGAACATTATTAGTTAATTAATATTAAATATGGTGGATTCTTGCTGGTGCGAGTGCGGCGCTCGAAGCCGGAGCATATGGAGTGCTGAGGAGCCGGCAGATTGGGATCCATCTGTCAGCTGACACACACACGGCTCCGAGCTTGTGGTGGGGCAGAGGAACTGCCCGGAGAAATTGGGACTGGGGCTGAGAGCAGCTACAGTCCTCCCATGTTCTGGGGGAGGGCCACTGGAAGAATTGCTTTCCCCTCCCCGGTTTGGATAGATGCTTAAAAAATGTACAGAATCTTTGTTGGAATAACACGCTGGCTTTTTGTTCCAAAATTAATGTATTAATAGCAAACATGCCAAGGACCCCGAGCTATCCAGTGTGGTCACCTACAGCCTCCTGGGGTTTTGTTCAGTTTGCTTACTGGGAAGGCCCAGATTCTGCATAAGGGGTTTGTTGGGAAGTACCTGGTTGTATCTGTGTATGCCAGAAATACCTGGTGCTCACAGACACACTGCAAGGGGCTGGGCTGAGAAAACAGCACTGCCATGTATGGGCTTTCTGTTGCTGCTGCAAGATACTAATTCCTTACTCATCCCAAAGACAGAACAAAGATAACAAGGTAGAGGAAACCTTTCCACTAAGGATGGGGTTTATATATGGGTTTTCCTTCCTTCTGGCCAAGGTTCACTGTCACTCACCAGCTCCTTCAATGTAAGTCTCGAAAAATAACTATTTAGGCTCTTATTGCAGAAATTATCTCTTATAAAAAAAATTAAGCCCCAATTCCCCTCCAGCCTTTGAAATTGCAGAGATTTGGACTTCAAAAAGCACAAACCACAGCAGGTGCAGTCAGGGAAAACATCAACAGGTATCTTAACCTGCTTCTCCAGGTACAAGGGATGAATTTCAGTCTGACACAGGATACCGGGTGTAAGTCATGCTTGCCCAACTTACAAGCCTTTAAACCACATTCTGGTTTCTGAACCAATCACAACTTTTTTTTTTTGGAAAAAAGATCTACTGGGCCTTCAAGTGAAAAGGTACATATTCAGCACGTAGCACCTCCTAAAGCATTTGCACAGATTGTCTCATTTAATTTGGGGAGGTAGAAGTTGGTGGTGTGATCAGTACATTCCCAAAAGACAACTGAGAGGCTTTCATAGTTAACTCTCCTGTTTATTGTTAACTCAAATGAAATGTGTTTTCAGAGCTGGCCAGAGAAACACAGACCTCGAGTCTGTTTCTCAGTAGGGATGACATTTGAAATGGTATTAGTTGAATTGGTTTTGAATATCTTCTTCCAAAATGAATTTTTGTGAATTCTTTAAGGAAATTAATGAATCCACAGGCTTATAGAACTTCACTGCAACAAAAGCCAAAAAAACTAAGTTTGGAATTCACCCCTCCCCAAAATATGCCCATCTTACGGGCTTAATTCCATTTTTTGTGCAGAAAAGCATCTTGCACTAACTCCACAGTAAACTGAAACTTCTGTTCCTTGCGTTTGTTTTGTGATGCTTTTTGGCTTCCTGTTGTTATACAAAAGAGCCACTAATTAAAGTAATCCATAGTGTGACTGGGGAGGACTTGTCATAAATAACAAACTGGTTAACTTGGCTGGGTGTTGCTCATTTTTAACAGAAGTTTTGTATTTCTGTCATGCTGTTCACGGAGAAAACTGCTGGCAAATGTTACTATTACAACTTTATCTTTGGTGTAAATGTACAGTCTTTTCCTCTTGTCACTTTTTAATTTCCCATGTTTCTCCCTGCTGCCAGAAGCAGTGACAGACAGTGGGATGGCAGGCTGGGAGCTTGGTGCTCCCTGCCAAGTGCTGCCCCTCCAGCTTGGAGGTGATTCATTCAGCTTTTTATTTATTTTAAGGCATTTAGGTAATTGTATTAATGCTGTGTAGTATGAGGACAGTTGACTTTGGGGAAATTGCCTTACTTGTAAGAAAGTTGTGATTGGTTCAGAAACCAGACTGTGGTTTAAAAGCTTGTAAACTGGTAAGCATGACTTACAGCATCCTGTGTCAGACTGAAATTCATCCCTGGTACCTGGAGAAGCAGGTTAAGATACCTGTTGATGTTTTCCCTGACTGTACCTGCTGTGGTTTGTGCTTTTTGAAGTCCAGATCTCTGCAATTTCAAAGGCTGGAGGGGAATTGGGGTTTAATTTTTTTATAAGAGATAATTTCTGCAATAAGAGCCTAAATAGTTATTTTCAAGACTTATGTTGAAGGAGCTGGTGAGTGACAGTGAACCTTGGCCAGAAGGAAGGAAAACCCATATATAAACCCCATCCTTAGTGGAAAGGTTTCCTCTACCTTGTTATCTTTGTTCTGTCTTTGGGATGAGTAAGGAATTAGTATCTTGCAGCAGTAATAGAAAATAAGTTTGTGGTCCAACCCATGGCGGGGCTGAGTGTGTGTTCCCAGTAGGAACTCCCAGAAGGAGTTAGAAATGGGATTTCCTAAGATAGGACAGGTGCAGATCAGACAGTACAAATGTATGGACCAGCCACTGTTTACAAATGAGCAACTGTTTTTATCCTCTTGTCCCTCTATTTTCCTACACTTGTTCCTTCAGGAGTCATCTAGATCCTTCCACATGGACCTGGGCAGGGTGTGAGAGGAGCTTTCTATCAGACACCCAAACAATTTGTATTATAAACTGTATGAAAATCAAAATAAACAAACTTAAGGGGTTTTTTTGCCTTTAATTGGCATTAATTTTACTACGGATTTTTTTTGAGTTTTTAATATGTAAAAATTATCAACCTTTTTTTTGAAGGGATTATCTGACTAAAAAACATCTGTCCTGCTTTCCTTTTGCAGTTCAGTTTGCCCACGAAAGTCTTGTCGTACACAAAGATACTTTGTTAGAGAATATGTTTGTCATGCTATTAATTGACTTAATTTATCTGATAATATTGCCCCATATTGCAAGAACACTTTCCAATTGGACTTTTGGACTCCAGTGGGCAAAAGAAACAGCTTTTTCTAATCCCTGCTTTCCTGTTGGAAATTAAACTTCCTGGATGGGCCGTTGTAAAAGCTCAGGCCCATGGAATGGTGGTGGGACATGG
This sequence comes from Chiroxiphia lanceolata, assembly GCF_009829145.1. NCBI lineage: Eukaryota > Metazoa > Chordata > Aves > Passeriformes > Pipridae > Chiroxiphia > Chiroxiphia lanceolata. The sequence continues at coordinate 15,995,229 of NC_045647.1, read as the reverse complement.
ATTATTGTTCCATGGGAGGCACTCAGAGGATGGAGCTGCAGAAACTCCAAGGTGATGGAAGGGAACCAGTTTCTTTAAACATGGATCCTTGGAGATTGATAAAGTGCAGTAGTGAAAGATCCAATTTATCATAGAATTTAACGTTTCTGCGAGATGATTTGCTTTCCTTTTTCTATATTTATTTAAATTTTTTTGGCTTTGGGAGTTTCTGATTGTCCTCAATTAATTTTTGTTTTATTTTTTTTCTTCTTAGTAAAGCGCTTCAGAGAACCAAAGCACGAAAGACGTCCCTGGAGGATATGGTGGGTTTCTGCAGGCTTTATTCTGAATTTTTGTTTGTTTCTTGCGTGTTTTAGAAATTGAAGGGATGATTGTTTGCATATGATGATTAAATAGAGAAGAGTGATGGCAAGAAATTGGTAACTGACAGTGAGGAACCAAAAAAGTTACCAGAATACACGAGTCAGTGAAAAGTTGCCTTCTGTGTGTTTTCTGGTGAGTCCTTTCTTGCTAAATACTTCCAGGAATCTCTACAGAGATGTTCATTTAGACATAAAGCTCTAGGTTGTGGTTCCTCCTGAACATGGAAACTTAGAGTTGCCCTAAGGTTCCTCTGAACATCCACAAACTTAAATAAGCTTACAGGAAGCTCTCAGCGGGGCTTAAACAGAACTCCACGTTCTGTAGCTATGTTACTGTGTATCAAATAGAAAACAGTATGATAAAAGATAGAAATACATCAGCCATAAAAGAATACAAGGTATAAAAAGTGTATTGGTGTTTATTACATTTTAGAAGTTCCTGGGTTGAAGCAATGCAACATCAGCTGTACCAGTTTTTAGACTGGTGTAAATGTTAGGTTGTCATTCTGCTTGTTGAAGGCTTCAGTGGTTTAAATTGACCTCGTAGGGTGCTGCTTTTCAAAACTAATCTTGACCTTTATTTTATTGAAAAAATAAATGCAAAATCTGCATCTGAGGTGTACTACAGTCTACCTCAGCCTGAAATTCTGACAAGTGCAGTGATAGCCCTTAATTTTTAAGCGAAGAATCTTGTTCTGGAACTCAAGTATTGTTATTTTTAGCTTGGCACACTGATTAGATAAGTAACTCACTGGCTTCCTGCCTCATCTCCAACACTCTGCTTTCTGTGTCGTGCAGTGAATGAAGAGAAGGAGCTTTAAGACAAAGTTATCAGGGAGAGTAGATGAATTCAGGCATGAAATGTCATTTGGGTCTGTTGGGGTGTTTGGATCTTTTTAGACATGGAAGCAACAGGCAAAATGGGTGTTGCTCTGTATAAAGAACACACTCTTGCCTGCAGAATACTTTTGTTATGATTCCTATATTTAACATCTAATAGAATGCCCACTGAAAGTTTTGTTTTTGTGGAAAGGGTGATGATAAAAGAATGGTAAGGGTCAGAGTCAATACTGAATCGGTATCTAAATGGGGTATTTATATTTCCCTTTAAGTGGCAAACGACTTTCTCTCTGGCTTTGTCATCTGCTTTGAAGATAATGCTGTCAAGGTTGGAATTCTGCAGTGTGTTTTAAGCTGCTGTACTACAGATAAAATTTGGTGGAACCACTTCATGCTTTCAGATAAAAAAATACGTTGGCTTTTAAATAAAATACTATAGATAAAGAACTCATTAGCCAGCTATTAAATTGCTCACCCACAAGCCTGTGATGAGGATTTTATTTTTGTCTGTGCCATAAACTTGCTAAAAATGTATAAACATGAAAGGCCCAAAATACCTAGAGAGGCCAGGATACTCATTGTTTCCCAGGGGTTATTAAAGACTTAGCTAGATTTATTGAGGATTAGCTCATGGATAATGCATGTGATACCAAGAGGATATCCACAGGCTTTAAATTTACAGGGGTAGGTTTCAAGTTAATATGATTTGGGTTATTGTTAGCAGTATTCAAGAAAAAACAGGGGCAGAATTTGAAATGGAACATTGTTAAATAAGCTAAATACCATGACACCTTTATCATGTAAACAGTTTTGTGTGTCTTAAAAGCTGTTTTTACTCTCCACAGGTTTTTAGATACTTCCAAGCAAGCCATAGGGATGTTGTTCATCCACTTTGCAAATGTCTATTTATCAGACCTTACAGAAGAAGACCCCTGTTCACTGTGAGTGTTTAATTTTAGAATAATTGGTCTTTGTGGAAGTTCTGTAGCTGAGTTTGGTGGTGTATGTGGATGGTAGGGTAAGATAGAACTGAAAAAACAGTTTTCATTCTAAAAATCAATCACTTTCAAAAGCGTGTGGTTTAAGCTTAGTTAATGATCAAGGATCGGAGTTCTGCTCTTTAAATTCATGGCTGGCAGGATTCTGGGCTGTATACAGATATTTTAGACCAAGGGCAAAGTCTTACTGCTTCTCCCTCTGCAGTGAATGAGTGAGGATTTGGGATGCTCATTGTAGTGAGAGTCTGTTTACTGGAGGAGGTGCTGGGACCAGAGGCAATGAGTATCCAGTTGTGCCCACTGACCTCCAAGTGCTCTGCTCACTGTGTTAAAGCCAAGCTCACATACAAAGGCAGGTTGCTTTCAGGGTTATTTAGCAAAAATCATTCGTGCTTCTACTTTCTTCTAAACTCTACATTCGCTGCTGCAGCATTGTTTTCATTTTGTTAAAACTGGGCAATCCTGCTCAGCAGTCAGGCACTCACAGCAGAAATTAATTTTGCAATGTCACGCTTGGAGCGCTGTGACTAAACAGATGAACGTTGCGCTGTAGTGTGTTAAACCTGAAGATCTGATGACTAAGACCCCATCAGGCTCTTTACAGGAGCTCCTGAAGCAAATGGTAATTGTTTGGGTTTGTTCTTGATAAGGCTCGTGCTCGAAGTAGCTACACGGTCCTGGTAATGGAAGCTGCGAAATTACTTTTAAAAAACCCAGTAATTTGCCTTTTAGGACCAATCCAGTCCCTTCAGTGGCATCTGCTCACTTGTTGTCCTTTGCTAAACAAAGGAGACACACAGCTCAAGGAATATGCTTGTGTTGCTGCACAAGCCTGTTTTATTTCCTTTATTCCCCCTTGGTTTCTTTTGTGTTCCTACAGGCTATAAATGCCCAAGGAAAACACAGCTTTCCCTCTTCCCAGCACAGAGCATTTTGGTAGGGAAATTGCATTTATTTTAACACATTAACTGTAAAGTTTGAGTTATAATGATGACAGTTCCAGTAATACCGGGCATCATTGTAGGGATTTTCCTTGCTTACAGATTTAAGAATTTCCTGGCAGATTTAAAAACTGGCAGGTGAAAATTGCTTTCGTTCCACTTTTATAACTCAAAGTATACATTCAAGTGAGCTCCCCAAAGCACGTCGAAAATTATCAGTGCTTAAAGGTAAAGCACAATAGTTTACTACAGTATTTTAAAAATACCTTTGTGCTGAGTACTGTGTCTTCAAAATAAAGGGTTTACTGACAAGTGCATTCTCTCCTGCAGTCTGCATAATTTTATTTTCAAATGCCACTTTAATGTAAGTGTAACATGACACAAAACAAGAGACTGATGTTATCCACTGTTCTCAGGATAACAGAAATTACAGTGTGCAGCTGTATAATTTCTCAGACAAGGGTGTAGGTTCTTTTTAGCAGAAAAAATACCATGTAATATTACCCAAAACTGCTTGTCCTGTCTTAGGAAAAATATATATAAAATTTGAAAGTGGGTCAAAACTAGTGACTGAAAGCAACATTTCTGTCTGACTTGAAATAATAATAATTTTACTCAGCAAATTCAAACTTGGGTAGTTTTCTGTTCCTTCCTGTTTTGTAGCTTTTGGGTTCTTTTCAGAACAAAGCCAGAAAATGCAGTTTTAGAAAACACTGTAGTTCAGAGCTTGGAGAGAACTACAAGTGGAAGTTGCCATTTGTTAGTTGGGGGATGTAGTGCTGCGTGTGATCATATCAAAGCTGCCAAAACACCTCGATGGGTGGGTGGTTGTTTGAATTTTGGATAGGAAGAGCAGCGCAGGGTACCCGGCTGTGAGGGGGAAGTCAGAATGAACTCTGGCCTCTGAGTCCCCGAGCTCCCAGCCAGGGGCTGGGACAGGGAGCAGGTTAAGGACACACATCCCACAAGGAGCGTGGAGGGAGCCCGATGTGCCTGGAATACGGGGCATCCTTGGGCCGTGAGCCGTAACTGGATGTGAAGGTGTCTCCCTGCTCCCGGTGCTGCCTTCCTGCTGCGGGCTTACAGCAGCCTCTTGTGGCCTCAGCGTGACTTGTGCAGGCTTGTCAGTGCTGAGTTTGCCTCCTTCTGGGTCTTCATGTTTGTCTAATATGAACTTAATTAAAAATGAGATTTGCCAGACAGTTATTAGAAAATAACTATTTTTAGAAATCTTATGGAACATCCACTTCATTTTTAATTTTCACCTGCTTTTGAATGGGATTTTGAGGGTCAGAGCAGCTCCTCTTTTACTATTTTGAATGCACATATTCTGTTTTGCTTTACACTTTTGATGCTGTTTGGCCCATGTGGATTTGTCTCTGCAGCTGCAGAAGCCCACAGGTCCCTGATTGCTGTTTTTACCCCTGCAGATAAGTTCCTATAGACTCTAGGGTTTACCTTAAGTATTTGGAATTACCAAATAAGACCCTCAATAACAGGGATTTACTATATCTCTTACAGCTGGCTCTTTCTCAAATGCAGTTTCGTTCAGCTAAAATTGGTGATATTAAATAAACCAAACCGACTTAGAAAATGCTCTGAATTTCAGCTGCATCTTTAAATGACCCTAAGAATGAATTTGAAATCTCAAGTTTTTTGAAGCATAGGTAAGATCCCAGAAGCTGGGATCTATTTTGAAACAATAAAATTAGTATTGCAGCAGTTTGTGGCCCTTTAGGGCTGGTTTGGTTTGGTTATGGATTTCTTCCTGGGAAGGCTTGTTTCTAATACTTAAATGTTCATTGGATAAGAACTGAAGTGCAAGAAAGTAAATCAATTCCTAACACAAAATAAGTTGAAATTTGGCCTCAACAGTGACTGTACTCTCTGGGTATGGTATTCACTGCTCATTGCTTGTTGCTGGGGCAGGGAACAGACTCCCTTGAGCAAGAAAAGCTCTAGTTGTGTTTACTTTCCCCCTTGGCATGAAACTTCTAGGTTGGACTTTTTACCTTCAAATTCATTGAGATGTCTTTAAGGTAACTTCTGGTCTTATTCCTTTGGTTTTAGCCAAGTAGAGTTTTCATGCAAAATTAAACTGTAATGGTAAAAAGGAAATCTGGTTTTAATTTAAAGGAATAATTTAATGTTGGAGTTTATGTAGAGTATACACACAGCAGAGTTCATGAATTTGGAATTTAACTTTAAGGACAGAAACAAAATATGGAGACTGCTAAAACTATTTAAATTTTAGTCTGTGTAATTACAGAAGTGGGAAGATGATTGTTCTCCATACTCTGGCTTCTCAACATATATATACAATAGATCTTTTATCGATCGTGGTGTTAAAATACCCTGAACCTGTAGAAAATGGACCTTTGCTCCTTGTTTTCTTTTCCATTTTTCCTCTCAGGTACCTTATCAACTTCTTGCTCGATGCCACCTTAGGAATGCTGCTGATCTACATCGGGATCCGAGCCGTCAGCAGCCTCGTGGAGTGGCAGCAGTGGGAGTCCCTTCGCTTCGGGGAATATGGTAAATGGTCCCTGGTCTTGGGCTGGAATGATTTCCAGGATAGAATCTCAGAGTGTTTCAGCCAGTGCTTAACTCATCTTAAGATCATTTCACAATCATTTTAGTATTTTACTTGTAATGAAGGTTCTTTTAAGTTCTATGTCTCATCTTGCACCTTGTGTCTTACAAAGATCAAGGCTGACCTCTGTCAGAGTGAAGCCATTCCCCCTTGTCCTGTCACTCCATGACCTTGTCAAAAGACCCCCTCAGGTACTGGAAGGCCACAATAGGGTCACCCCAGAGCCTTCTCTTCTCCAGGCTTCTCTCTTCTCCACCCCATGGATGGCCAGGGGTCTGCTCATTGAAAGGTATCAAATCTTGGGGTGTTTTATTTGGAGTAGTAAAGCCAAGTTCTCAGCTTGGAGACCACTGTGATTTCAGTTTGTTATCAAGTGTGGGAAAACAAACAAGAGCCTTCCCCCTGACCCCAGACAAGTCTCTTCTTGTGATTGAGTGATGTTGTTTGTGTTTCTAGAGCCTAAATAATCATTTGTCTCAAGTTAGTTCTCACTGTGAGCTCATTTCCCTTCTTAGCTCTATTACTTGATCCCTGGTGATTCATTACTTGAAGCTGTCACAAAAATAGCAGTGTCCTGCTGGTTTTAAAAGCTTCTTCTTTATATGGAGGATAGTTTTTAAGCATAAATGCCTCAAGGAAGGAATGGATACCAAAATATCAGCATTTATAAATGGTTGCTGTTTGTACAGCAAAACAGCACCACATGCTGATTTATGAACAAAGTAGCATGATGATCCCTCAGGGGCTTTTTTAATGTCAGAATTTTAAATTTTATTAGATTTGTCTTCATATTTCCAGTTTTGTATTTTCAGATTCATCACGTCAGCAGTTGGATTTTAGTAGAGGTGCAGAATCAGTTAATATATTTGAGTATGTAAAGAGGAGAAAAGCAGTCATGAGCTGTACTGAAAAGAATGTTCCCTGTGTTCTCCTTCCCTTCTTGTCTTGGGCTGCTGTAGCTCTGTGAGTAGCAAACAGGTGATAAATCCCTCTTGGTGACTATAAACTCTGCTGGCAACTGAATCGTGCTGTGGACTCTTTGCTTGTCTTTGCTTCTCATGTGGCAAAGCTGAGAAACTGGATCTGATGCATCTTTTCCCTCCAGCTCTTTGTTTGCCACTCGCAGAGCAAGTTACTTGCAGCTATATGGGGTAGAGAGTACTGACTTTAAAACTATTGAAAATTTGTTTTGGAGTTGTTCTGTGAATTGGAATTTTCTTGAGAGAATTTTTCAGGATTTGAAGAACAGAGAGAAGATATAGGATAGAGGAATAACAGGTATTTTGTTCAAGAGCTGTCTGAAAACAGTGCTTCTTCAAAGCAGCTGATGGCAGTAGCAGACACTGGGATAGAATACTTTTGCATTGCCCAGCATTTTCCTAAGATGCTGCTACAGTTGTCACTGCAGAGGATTCAAAATGTTTCAGTTTCATTCTTTATTTGCTTTTCTTGCAGTAACAACATTTCCACTAATTTGCTGGATTATTCTATAAATGCAGCTTGTACATGAGAGGTATAAAATCAGAATTCAAGAGAAGCTGTGAGAGACTTTAGAAATGGAATTAGAGCTTTGACTTCAGCATTAACATTGAAGTTCTAATTTGAGTTTGTATACTGAGCCTCTGAATGTACAAATGTCCTAAATATTCTTGGGAGCACCTTCTGGATGTGGTGATGTTAACAACTTGAATAGCATGGCTTATAAAATCAGAGAAAAAATTTGGTTGGAAGGGATCTCCAGAGGTCATATGATCCAACCTCTTGCTCAAAGCAGGATTAACCTCAAAGCTGAGGTGTGTTGTTCAGGGCATGGTCCAGTCCAGTTGTTAATTTGTCCATGGTTTGAGATTTCAGAACCCCTTTGAACAATCTACTCCAGTGCTTAACCACTCTCATTGTGAAAGCTTTTTTCCTTTATATCAGAATTGTGTCTCCACCCATCCAGTTCATACCTTCCCAGCTTTTCTGCAAGAGACTGTCATCAGCTGCAGTATGTAGTTGTGAAACTTGAGCATTTTGTTGAGTGTTGATCATTAGCTCACACTGTAAAACGTGGTTAGGAAGTTTGCTTTGTTTTGGACTCCAGTCTGATTTACCAGTTTCTCTGTGTGGTATTTAAGCTGCAAACAGTCTCAGCCTATTACCAACTATTAATCCTGAAAGCCTTTCAGAAATGTTCCAGAAAAGGAAGTAGCAACTGCCCATTATGCATTACAAACACATAAAGGCATCTGATTTTCCATTGCCCATTATTCATCCCCAGGCTGAAAGTTTTTGAGCTGTCTTTAAAGATGTTGCAGAAGCTGCAACAAAGACTAAAGTGCTGTCATACCCCTCCAGACCTTCCTTTTGTTTTCCAGTGAAGTGCTGCTTTGAACTCACCTGCAAAGCTTGTTAGGCCTAACAGTCCTCTTTTTTCTTCTTTTTTTTTTTTTCCTGCTTTCTTTCATAGAGTCTAAGAATCTGCACAAGTTTTCCTGGTCAAATATTTGTGGTTTTCATCCTGTTCTGGCAGACAACTTCATGCACTTGGGTTCTTACTCTGCCACAGTGGGGTGTAGCAGAATTTCAAACCCTTTCACACTGAAATTAAAATGTGATCTTAATTTTTTTGCTTAATTATATTTTTCATACTAGCTCTTGCACATGTTGCTTCAGTTGTGATCAGTTACTTATGGTCACTAACTTTGTAGAGGGGAAAAATATGTTTAAGGTAGCCCAGGGAGAGTGGCAAAATCGTAGTTCTACTTAGACTGAAGGGAAATGTGTTTTCCCCCAGCTGTGTTTCCCTTAAGTTTTCCTTTTCAAGACACTTCATGCTTCATGATAGAGGGTCAAAATTAACAATGGGCTGGGAAACAAATGTAATGCAACTTTATCTGTCTTGCTTCCATCAGATTATATGAAACAGTGCTCATATTACAGGTACTGCTGAATTGGATCAAGTCCTGTGAGGTCCAGTTTCTTTTTGAAAGGTGGGGTGAGGCTGAGGGAGGGGAAGGAGCAGCACTAAGGGAACTGGGAGAAGACACTTTAAGAGGATTTAGCTGCCCTGCTGCCTCTTCCAACACTGATTTTCTGAGATGTTTACTGTGAAGTAAAATCAAATCTATGCATGTATTGAACCTTCCTTCTTCCTTGCAGGTGACCCCCTGCAGTGCAGTGCTTGGGTGGGCCAGTGTGCTCTGTACATAATGATTATGACATTTGAGAAAACCATCATCATCATAGTGCTGCTTATACCTCAGTGGAAAGAGGTTTGTCCTTTTACAGCATTTTACAGACAAATGAATTTCAGGTGGAAGCTGTAAAGACTTTAGGTAGTGTTTATGGGTTTGGTTCAGGCATCATAGCTGTGTGCAGTCATTGCTGATTAAATCTGTGGTACTGGTATGTTCTTTTAGTTTAATTGGGATACTGCTAATGAGGCTTCCTGGCATCCATTGCCAGGAACATCCTATCATATTTTGAAGGGGTTTTTATATACTCTGATATCTAAAATTTTATTCTATCTCCTTGTCTAACATGCTCTCTTTTCTTAATTCTTTAATTAAGAAAATAATTTAATTCTTATGGCTATTTTATATTCTTGCATTTAAATTTTAAAGAATTTTCTTCGCCTGACCTTTCTAATAGATTTAACTGTAGCCTTTAGAAGTTTGCAGTGGATTGTAAAACCATTGCTGATGACTAGATAAATATTTATTTTGATAGACTCTGCAGCTGAATATTCAAAGTGATGTTGTTACAGCCCATTAAAACCAGTTTAGCCCTGTTGTTTGCTCTGGACTACTTTGGGAACTGTCTTCCTGCTGTGCATTTTGTAAAACTTTGCTCTATTTAAATTTCCTAAAGACAGAACCTAAGACATGTTCCTTGGGAGCACACAGCTCTAAACTGTCCAAGATGATTCTCACACAGCTCCTCAGATTTCTGTAAGCAAAAGTGACAGAGATAAGTTTCTTGTCAGCCCCACTTACTTATCTGTGGTAATTTATAAGCTGTCCTAAGTACTTTGCTTTTCTCAAAGCTGTCCTTTTTTGGTTCATCTGCGTTATTTCTGTCGCATTAGCTGGCACATGAACATTGCACTGCCTAACCCAGTTTGTGCACGTGCTGCCCTGATCTGAACTTGTGCTCCTCTTTTCACAGGTGGCTTTATTGAATCCCATAGAGAACCCCCAGCTGGAGCTGGCCATCGTCATGCTGATAGTTCCCTTCTTTGTTAATGTTAGTACAACTTGAACACTTCTCTGAAATGTTTGCTTGGATATCTTTCTGCCACGTCTTCATTAATTAACATTAGTCCTTAAAACACAGTGTTATCTTGGTGCTTGAGAGAAGGGGTGTTAAGGAATGGATAAAATGTCTGGATATGTAGGTTTTACAAAGCTGAAATCCACACTGAGCTAAGGGATCGGGCTCAGGAGAGGGGCAGAAATGCCTCATAGACCTCTTTGGCCTGATGACTTCAGTAGGTTGGATGTAATACTACTGAAATACTGACACAGAGATTATAAAATTACAGTGAAATTTGCTTCAGGAAGCAGTTGGTCTAAGGACAGATGTAATGTGAAGTATCCAGTGTCTGACCACAGGCTGGCCTATGGTGGAGCAGAGGAAAAGGGCAAGGGTGCAGTCATGCTTCCCAAAGTGTACTCTTTCAGGAATCCGGGGTTTAGGGATTAGAGCCAGGGATAGTGGGTGTCCTTGCATTTAATAACTGCTGGTAAAGCTTTGCTGCGTGAAGAGTTAATTTATAATCACTGTGAATAGTCACTACTTTTCTGATTTTCTTCTCTTCCACAAAGGAATCAAGTAGCTGGGTTCTAGGGCATTGCTGTGCTGTGTAAAAAGCCACGTGACACTGTGCCCTCCACACAAGATGGTTTGGCCAATTCAGAATTATTGTCAACTCCAAATACTGACCAAATGAACTTATTCTACTCTGAAGAAAGCTGAACTCTCACTTTCCCCTTCTCTTTGACAGGCATTGATGTTCTGGGTAGTAGATAATTTTCTTATGAAGAAAGGGAAGACAAAAGCTAAACTTGAAGAAAAGGAAGCAGGACAAGATTCAAGAAATGGAAGTAAAGTCCGGTACAGGAGAGCAGCATCACATGAAGAGTCAGAGTCAGAAGTATGTAGAGTTCACTGCTGCAATTAATGCAATATCAATCCAGTTCACCCCTCCTGCCATTGATTTCATTGGAACACTGTCAACTGAGGTTTGATTTTCTGTGCATGTACCCCTAGCAGCAGTTCCCAGCATTTGCTGTGGAGAACCAGTTTAGAAAAATGTCTTTGTTGCACCACTCTGGCAGTTGATTTCCTTCCAGATGGGCAGGAAGACACAATAAAATATGTAAATATCCCAGGTGAGCTGTGCTGCAGATACTTCTAAAAAAAACCCCACAGGGGATGCAAAACAAACAGACAATTCTAATTCAAAGAGAGGTTAATAGCTTAAAGTGAGAGGGAGCTGGTGGAGGCAACTGACCTGATTTTGGAGAACTATTTACATACTTGCTTTAGCATAATTTTATTCTGAATTACACTAAGTGAGCAGCTTTTAGTTCAGCTGAAGGGATGGGTCATTTCTTTGAGGGTAAGTTGTTTTAGCTTTAGTAAGTTAATGTAACTTTTCTGTGTGATAAACAGTGCTATTTATAGGGGGTTTTCCTTCATAAAACAACTCCATGGTACCAGTTTGGAGAGAGAGCTTAAATATTCTCTCTCAAACTGCCCCTGCTGTTCTGGAGGTGCAGGTTTAGGCTCAGTGGCTGTATTGAGATTAATATGCATGCATCCTTCTTTGAAATCTATGGAGCTCCCAGATAGGATGTGTGATGGTGTTTGATAGTGCAGGCAGTAAATCCTAATTGTGGTCTGTCAGCTCTCCCCTGATAACAAGCGTAAAAAAAAAAAAAGGTAAAAGTTTAAAAGTAGAAAGAAGAAAGAGTGACTGGTCCACGTGCCATTTGTTTTTAGATCCTGATTTCAGCAGATGATGAGATGGAGGAGTCGGACGCCGAGGAGGATCTGCGCAGACTGACCAGCTTGAAGCCCATGAAGAAGAAGAAGCACCGGTTTGGTCTGCCCGTATGACACAGCCCCTGGCCTGTGTGTTTGCAGGTTCCCTGGCAAAAAGAACTTCCTCAGTGGGGTTTCATGTTGCAATTGCATCTCGGTTTGCATACAAACTGACTCAAAAAGCAAGGTCTCCCAACAGAAGGCAAGCAGTTGGAAGACTTCCAGCTCAGTTGCACTACAGACACACTGACCAATTATGCAAGAATGTCTTCTCATCATGTGTGAAAAACTGCAGAGGTGTTAAGGATGAGTCACTAAGGAGTTTTGTGTCAGAGAAGATCAGAGAGAACAGATCAGAATCTTTCACTTTTGGTTACTGATGAGACAGTGTAAGAAGTTCTCAAAAAGGCATCAGAGTTGACTAAGTTAAAGGAGTGTGTTTTATTACTAAAACTGGCTTTTGCAGCATAATTCCTAGAGCAGAATAGTTTATGGTTACAAGCTGTAACTTAACATTATTTTTTTAAGTACAAATGTTTACTTGCTACCGGGTACCTATGGAACTAATAGGTGGAACAAAGATTTTTTTCCAAGTCTCCTCAAATCTATTTGACTATTTTATATTTAAGTTATATTTTCATACAGTTGTATTTAAAGATTCTCTTTGTCAGAGAAAAGGGTGCAGTTCCCTTTTTTTGTGCAGAACAGGTCAAAATATTTGTAGTGAAAATCTTATTTATCCTTATGTCCTGGTTTAAGACAAAGGGATTGCAAAGGGAAGAGCTCTCTGTCACTGCTGAAGTCACCAAATATCACTAAAAATGGAGTCCTATGTGTGCTTTCAACCGCATAATTCGAAAATACCTTTTTTAATAGGAGGTGGTGTTTGCATATTTGACAGATGTGCACTTTAGTGTGTGACAAAAATCTGTTGTGATGGTTCTTTGTGAAACGAGTATCTGTGGATGACTCATTATTTCTGTTCCTGCAAGTCTCTCGTGCATACCTCTCAAATGACCCAAAAGAGATGGAACACTTCTGACACTTTTCCTTTTGTAGGGCCTGTGGTACAGGACCGTGATCTGACTGAAGCAGTTGTGCTACAATATTGCAAAAAATAATTCTGTCCCTTGGTTTTTGTCGGAAAAACAATCCTCTATTTAATGTGCTTAACAGCAACAACAAAAAAATTTCTCCTGTTTCATTTCCATAAAGTCTCATTATCCTTTAGCAGTTGAAAAAACAAACAACCCAAGGGGTACAGTGCAGTTGTTACTACAGAATTTCTGTGGTTTTCAGTGTCTCTCCTCTGATAATTGACAACACATGCTCATCTGAAACCTTGCAGACATGTTTTCAGTGACATCCTTTTGCTTTGCATATTTCCTCAATGATTGTTTCTGACAGCTTTCCTTGCTTAGCTAAACCTTGTGCAGGACAAGGCGACGTGTCAAAGAGGTGACAACAGACCTTAAGTGCAAATCTGTTGTAGGATCTGGACACCAGGAAAGTCCCAAGCCTTAAACCAAAACAGTTTCATTGGAAAACTGCTCAGAACTTTTTAAGGTTTTTTACATTTTTTTATAGATTTACTAGGTCTTAATGTGATTTATTATCCAGACCACTTAAATGGGCCTTAGTAAATGCTGAGCCGTGCGCTCCCGTGCTTACTGTCACTACTCCAGCATTCCTTTTCCCTGCGTGGCTGCCGAGGTGAACACGATGCTCCCAGACCTCAGCGTGTCCAGCCGGCTCCAAGGGCCATTTTACCAAACCTGAGGTTTTAGTTGAGCCACTGACCTTCATTACTGTGCACTGAAATGTCAGAACTGCAATAAGTTACAGCACTAGTGTTTCTTTTAGACTAAATCTACAAACTAATGACATCGGGAGCTTAATTGAGTTCTTTTTGACATCGGGGGGGGGGGGGGGGTAGGGATAGGGAAATGTCCCTAATCAGTGTTGCCTCTGTTTTAGGTTTTTTGGGGTTTTTTTATTGATTGTGTGACTTGCATCTTCTCTTGGTGATTTACCACTGGGTGAGCGCGGGTTTCCAGAAGCACAGTACTTCCAGGAATTCATTTTCAGCAACAGAATAGTCTTGTACAGCTCGCTTTTCCAAAGGGATTAAGAGCTAGGACTGGCTCTTGTCGCAAATGTCAGCATTTATTTCTTTTAGCATAGGATTTGTTCTGTTCCAGACAGTGACATAAAGCTGTTGGACGTGTGCTGTGTCCCACTGCACAGCCCTCGCTGTCCTCGCCCGCTGAGACACCTGAGGAGCGCACGCGGATTGATCTGTCCGAGCTTGCATTTTATCTTCCTCTTCCCTCCAGTTACTTCAGTTATCAAAATGATTCTAGTCTCATGTTTAGTCTGTGAATTGTCAGTGTAAGATTATGGCCTTAATCATGTGAAAATATTTGTTTTCAGCAGACCTCAAGCTTACTGACCAAGTACAAACCAGTGTAAAGTGCTGTGGAGCAGTTTGTTGAAGACGGTTGTAGCAAAGGTCCTGAATGCCTAATTTTTCATGTCTTAAGTGCTTGAATGTCACTTGATGTGAGATTTTGGTATGCCTAGCAAGATGATAGAGTAAAGCACTATGAGCCAAAGACACAGAATTATTTTAAACACCACATTAGTAACAGGAGGAGCAACCTTCAAAGGGGAAAACCCAGCTCTGACTCTTTCTACTAAGACAATAATTTTATTCACAACTTTAGCTAAATAACAAAAGCTGAGGTCTTTTCCTATTCATTCTTTTCTGTCTTGGGAAAGAGATGGAAGATGTAAATTGGTGGTTTTCCTCTTTGTAAGGTAAATATTGGAATTCTTGCTGTAGGTACAAGTAGAACAGGTGCTCCTGTCTGGCAGGCTTGTAAGTGTGAGAAGGGAATATGTGCCTAGTGCTTCACTGTGTCTTACTGCTCACTGGAATGGACTGGCAGGACAGTCTGAAATAGACTTTTCATGAGGAGTTGATCCAGTAATGGTATTGGAACTTCTCAACATTTGCATTATCCTAAAATTGGCACTCGGATTTCTGCTTGTGAATGTACTTTGGGACAACTCATAGCAAAGGTTTAATTCAGGCTGTGCTTAGGAAATGTGATTCTGTTTAGTGAAAATAAGCTATGTAGTCTATGCCAAAGTAAGAGAAAGGGATTATAACTGAGAGAAGAGACACAGAGGTATTGATGGAGAGAGAATTTACTACAAATGGTCAACCTAAATGTATTAACTGCTTCTGGGATCTGACCTGTGACATCTGCATAAACTTAAAACACTGGTGTTGTCTAATGTGTGGTTTTCAAGTTCTGGCTTTAATACGTTCAGGTCCCCTTGTCTTACTTTAAGTAGGTGAATGCTGTCTGTTAATGTTGCTAACTAAAATGTACTACAGCTTTTCTTCAGGGAAAACTCAGAAACTGAGTTGCAAATTAGAGCAATGCAAAGTGATCCCCTCCGGCAGGTGTCTGCTCCCGTTCCTGCCGTGCCTGGGGAGGGAGGCCTGGGCTCTCCCGCTCTGCTCAGAGCTGAGCATCACAAGGAATCTCTGCCACTGTGCTTGACTAACCCGTGTTTGCAACTTTGCTGTGCTTTTTACAGGAGAAACCAGTAGTGAAAGCGAATAAATTCGGCCACATCGAGTCAGAGTTACATCTGCAGCATAGGCGTGCAAACTTTTTTTAGGGGAAGTTTCCAGTTCAATTACTGAAAATGACTACTATGGTTTTACAAAGTAAAACTGCAGTATCTTTAAAAAAGGGACTCTTTTGTAGGTGTTTTTGTCTTGCGTGGGTATCCGTCTCAAACTGAATGTGGGGTTTGTTTGTAGGTGAATTCAGAGTATAGCCAATGTGAGCAAAACCAACAGCTGTATTCTGCTGCCCTCTGTTTGGACCATATTGTTTAATCAGTGGTGTTACCTTAAACTTTTGAAGGTATCTGATGTAATTACATTGTATAATGGTTTACAATAAAGTTGGACTTATTACAGATTTGTACACTTGTTTGATACTTGCTCTGTTTCGAAGTCCCCGTGTTTCAGTGTTTATAGTGTGCTCCTGTGGGAAGCGGGTTTTGCTACTCGAGTTTAAATTCAGGTCTAATTTTGTCCACTCTTCTGTTGATTTTAATTTCAGTATATCCATTTACCTTAATCCCATTTGAGCTGGAAGAACCGCTATTAAGTTGCAAATTTTGTTTAGAATCCTTGCAGGCTCCTCTCAGATCTGTTCCCTGAGGAAAGGCTTTCTCAGGGCTGGAGCTGCACAGCATCAATCCAATCCTACCTCTGTAACTCCTGGATAACATTTGCCCATTACTTTCATTACTTTCCAAGCAGCCCCATATTCAGTTCATCCTCACAGGGAATTCAGAGTATAACCTTCACTCTACCAAGCCTGTCAGCCCCCTGAGGGGTGTTAGCACTTCCCTGGAGGAGAAATCTTCTGTAAGATCTGGAGCCCACAGCGGCACCTGTGTATATTCACCAAATTCTCTGTGGTCATTGCCATATTTTATCTGCAGCCATTTCCCAGCAAAGGAGTTTTCCACAGTTGCTGTTGCAGTGGAAGGTTAAAGAGGGTCAACTTTTCTTGTTAATAGCCACTATTGAGTAAATGAGCCTATCTTGTATCATTGTCATTCATGTCCCATTTGACAGATCTGAGGACCTCAACCATGGGAACAGAATTTCTACTCTGAAATGTAAGTAACTGTAGACTTAGGTTGGGTTTTTTGTAAGGAGAAATAGCCCGTGATCTGTGCAAGGAAATGGTTGTGGCTGTTGTTGAGTGTTGGTGTAGGAAACGTGCAATCAAAGAACTGTCCAGGCTATGGGGATGTCCTGGAAAATTCAGGATATGCCCTCTCCCTCTGTAAGCTCCTCACCTCCTGCCCTAAATGGCAGGCAAGGTTGAAGTGATTTAATTTTGTTTGTATAATGATTTTGTTTGCACAGATTAAATTGCCATGAAAGCACAACTCTGGTGCTTTCGAGTGAGGAGTATGTAGTACCAATTAACTGAAGCAATTTTGAAAGCTGAAGGGAAAAATAGTTCAGTGTCTTGAATTCTAAATATTTGCTTTAAACGTGCAGAATGTTATTTTCCTGTCATAACAGATAGCGTCGGAATAGTGACGCTTGTGGGACTGTGGAGAAACAGCAGAGAAGGAGAAGTGTTGCTTTGTACAATAGAAAAAAATCTGCTGTTTTTTCTAAAATCCGTGTTTTATTTTTGCTTTGTTGGCCTACTAAAGGCACTGCTGTTCTGCATAAATGCTTCTTCTGGTTTACTAAGCCAGGGCTTTAAAATAGAAATTCAGCCTAAGGAATGGCTGAGGACATAACATCCAAACTGCTTCTTCACCCACAAATAATTCCCCCAATAAAGGAAAACCTCTCAGGCTTAGAAGGAGTTCAGCTGAAAGGCAAAATGGGCCTGGGGGGGTTAATTCACAGCCAACAAATCCCACAATCCCAATCACACAGCACTAGAGCTGTGTTAGATGTCGTGTTCTCATAATGGAAAATACCAATTTTATTTGACCTCCCATTCTTTTTTTCTGTAGCCTAAACAAAACATGGGCAGAGCTCAAAGAAAGGCCAGGGCAGGTTCCTACCACTGCAACAATCAATCATCAGTCTCTCTAGGAGAAGATGTTTGGAGCTCTGCCATGACTACCTTTTCACATTAACCCACCTGGCTGGAGTCCTGGTTCTTTGTGTTGAGTGCTGTCATAAAAGCTGATTTTTTTGCATGATGCGGAAAAAAAAAAAAAAGGGAAATAATTCCCTACCCAATCCTCTCCCACTGATGAAAAATAGAAATCATGCTTAGAGATAGGTTTTTTTTTTTCTTTAATTTAAATATTGTTTAGAGAAAAACGTTAAAAGTTCTGGGAAGGGTTTTACTCCTGCCAGCATGGGCAGTGGGGAACACCGAGTTTTTCCATGTCTGAGTAAGGTGTTCCTGTACAGATGGTGGGTGAAATGGTTACACTTACTAATAGTGCTGGAAGTAGAAAGTGATTTTACCCTCAGTTGTGTAAGATGAGCAATAGAACTGTAAGGGTTAAAACTAGTTAATAAAACCAGTTCATTAACTCTCCAAAACACACAAAATACTCTTCTGCTAAAGATCCTGTGCAAGAGCAATCCAGGGCACAATGTTATGCTTCGGACATTGGGTTTATATAATCTTTAGAGAATGTTTTTTTTTTTTTTTTTTTTGCTGGGAAAGAAATACTCTCTTTTTTATCTTCTCCTCGCTCCCCCAAGAGGAGTCAGAGTCAGTTTTGTGTCCATAACAAAGTTTTGCCTTTTAAAGTTATGAACAGAGCCCCATCGGGCTCCCGGGGAAGCCGCTCCCGTAGCGGACTGGGCTTCCCCACATCCCGCTGCCACAGCTGTCTGCTCCCGTCAGCCCGGCTCCCGGAGTGCTGCACGCCCGAGTCATCGCCAGGAATAAACCCTCCAGCGACAACAACAGCCTCCCTCAACCCCAATCATCCCGGGCTCTGCTTTGGGAAGATGACCCAGCTCATGACTTCACGGTGGATGCTCTATATAAGTCCAGGAAAACAACAGGCGCTCGCAGAGCTCACGGGCTGGATTTAATCAAAGCCGGGAAAGCACCTCGGAGGGATTTGGGGCGAGGGAGCACCGCAGTTATGTCACAGGTACGGGCAGAGCTGTGCCACTGGCTGTCCTCGGAGCAGGGCCCTGGCAAACCTGTTACTGGTTCGGATGCTTTGCTTGGAAGAATTTGTTAGCGAGTTCCTCTTGTTAACCAGTGAGTTCGGAGTTTCTGTGACTTGTGTGATTGCACTGATGCAGTTTTAACAAGTACAGTGTTAGGAGGGATTATTTGATGAAGAAGGAAAGCAGCTGCCCTCTACGTGGTTCATTGATTTAGTTTTAAAATGTTATGGTTTACCTTAAATATTTTTATTTCTGTAGGAAGGGAAAAAAACATTTCCCCTCTTCTGGTTTGGGGATGTTTCACAGGAGGGGGGAATCTCTGCCTTTTCAACACGCTTTCTTAGACAATGATTCAAAATTCTGGCAGTAGTTTTGAAAGGAGGTGGCTATGCTGAAGTGTGTAAAGCTTGATGTGTTAACATGCAGGAAAAGAGTGTGTGACTGAAAATTATAACTGTTAGGATACAGTATTCAAGACTGAAATTTTGTATTAGATGCTTTTATGTTAATTTTGTTACTAATGGTTTGTCTTTAGTGCATTCCCCAATAATCAGGCTTTCAAAGTGCTCTCAAAATTAGTTCAGAAATGGTGAGGTTTTCACGTAAATGTTGCATTTGCAATGCAAGCTGTGTGTGCCTGGCAGAGCTCTCCCCAGCATGAGAGTTTTATGGGATGGGTGGGATGGAGAGTAGGAACACAGGGAGAGTAGGGGAGGACAGTTCCTCAGCCACATAGAGTGACTCAGTTCAGCTGATTTTCTTTATTCCAAAGTAAAAGGGACTTAAAAACCAGTCATGTGTCTTGTAAACCAGCACTTTTTGACTTGTGACAGGAGGAGATAAAGCACAGGCTGCACTCCTGTGCCAGCTGGGAATGGCTCCTGGCAAACCCTGCTCACAAATTCTGGGAGCAATTAGCAGTGGTGGGGCTGTGACCCTGGCAGCTGCTGGCCAGGGCTCACCGTAACCTCTGTGCAGCAGCTTTGCTCTTCAGCTGGGGGCCAACTAATCCACAGCAACTGTCCTGCTGGAAAATCCTATGATCAAAGCATGGGAGGGTTTATCTTAAAATAACTGGATGAAATTTAACAGCTCTGCTTGGCCTGGCTGTGTCTTGGTGCTTCTCAAGAGCTGCCTTTCCTCATTGTCCCAAAGGATTCTGTCCCAGTGATAAGAAGCCTTGCAGTTACTGACTCTTGCCAGTAATAGGTGAAGGATCTTTGCATGTTTCCCATTTCTGTTAACAAAACAAGGGGCTTTGGTTGCCTGTGGACCGTGAAGGACTGTTCCCATCACATGCTGATTGTCATTACAGAGGAAAAAGTGAAACCCTGGCTGTGAGATATTTGGTAACTCTGCTAACTGACCATCAGCTGTTGTGGATTTTGGAGGCTTTGCTACCACCCTTTCCCCTCACTTGCCTTGGCTACTGGTGGAGTGTTTTCCCCGGAGATCCCGTGCATGTTTTGTTTCCCACACCACACGCAAATGGGATTGACAGTGAGCTATTCTGAGCACTCCCAGGAATTTACAGCCAGCAGAAAACATGCTGAAGGCCCCCGTGGAGCCAGCCCACCCGACCAAGATCCAGGCAGGCATGCACTGGCTGTGCACACTCCCTGGTACTCACTGCTCCAGCCATTTGTAGGTCTTGAGGGATTCGTTTCACTCCACAACCCCTTTTAGCCTCACAGTCAGTGCCTGGAAATGCCTGAACGGGCTCCACCACTGCCAGAACCCAAATATCAGAGAAGTTTTAGTTGATGGTTCAGTGTGCAGACCTGTTCCAGTTGGAGTGTGTGGGTCTTCTCTTCTTTTTAATCACATCCCAGTGTCCCTGCATCCTGCCATGAGGGCTGCTGGCTGGAACCTTGGAAGTCTGTCCATGAAATAGTAAAGCAAAGGGGGGGAATGCTGGTGGTGCTGCCTGCTGCTGAGTGAAGTTGTGTCTGACTGTGGAGTGCTAATTAAAGGTAGAGATAGGCTGATGTGAAGCAGTGTTATCCAAATTTTCTTCTAGCAGAATAAACTGTAAACAGATTAGTACTTGGCCATTGCAGTGCACCACCTGATGATGCATCTGTTTCTGTATTAGATTTCCTTCTCCTTCTTTGGGTTCTGAGCCCAGTGTTTCAGATGTGTTCAGTACATGCTTGTAGACAGCCCTGTTGAGAGCTCAGATACTTTTGTTCCCTAAATTTAAGATGATAACTATGATGGGTCTAGTGTTTATTCCAACTAAATCAAGTCTGGCTTCTTAATCTCTCTGACCAGTTTCCTGAAGAAGTAGTGAGTAGACTGAGGCACAAGCCCAATTTAGTAATGAAGTGGTTTTTCCTTCCCAAATAGTGACAGATTCTCGAATTACTAATCAGTACTTGCAGAATGATCAAGCAGGGCTGGACAGAAAAAATATAAGGATAAAAACAATTATTTTTTTTAATTAAACAATCCACTGCTCTTTCAAAGGCTGTGCAATCAGAAGACAGTTTCAGAACAGCAAAATGGTAACAGATTTTGGGAAGAGCAGTGAAATTTTGGTTATGCAAAGGCCTGGTCTAGCTGAGTGTGTAGGCTCAGAATTGAAATTGGTGGAATATTGTGTTAGCACTTCTGTGTGTTGTAGCATTTGAGTTAAGGCAGCTTTGTTCCCTGTGCTTCAAACCCAAAATACTGATGTCTGGGCAATGTGTTTGTTTCTTAGCCAGCGCCTGTGAAAAAGAAGCGTCCTCCAGTGAAGGAAGAAGACCTCAAAGGAGCCAGAGGAAACCTTGCCAAAAACCAGGAAATTAAATCCAAAACCTACCAAGTGATGAGGCAGTGTGGTAAGTCTCTGGGATGGAAATTATTAAGCAAAGTAAGACAAAGACAAGTGATAGAGTCACCAGTGGATCGGCAGCCTGCAGTGTGCTCACCACAGGGCCTGGCTGGGCAGGGATTTGGGGTCCATCAGGAGCCAGCTGGGCTCTGCTTGGTGGTGCTGTTATCCTTGTCTGGATGAAAGGGGAAGGAGAGCCAAACCAAGCCCTGGGACTATCATCAATGTCAATGACTGCTCAAGTTGAGGATCAGAGGCTTGGTCCATGGGTTAGGGGATTTCTGGCCTCTCAATTTGATGAATTTTATGTGTTTGAGATTCTGCAGAAATTGGGAGGAATATAGGGCAGGAGGGGAGATAGAAGAGAGTGGCTGCTTGCACAGAACACCCCTGGTACTCTGGCTTTGTATTGCTTTTCTACCACTAGTATAGGGGAAAATGATGAATTTTAACCCCTTTTCAGCATAATAGCCTGGACTTGAGTAGTTCCCAAATTTCTAAAGCATCTGCAGGGATTTGGGGCCAGTCAGTGGTAGTGACCTACAGGTGCTGTCAGCTGCCCTGTGCTCGGGGTGGGAACACTGTGCTTTAAGGTTTGGGGAACTGATGGACAGATGAAGTATTTATCAAATATGTATATATGTACTCCAGCAGCACTAGTTTCACTTACCAAATTTGGGTGCTTCTTCACTGATTGTCTCTCCTGGTTTTCTTTTCCAAGAACAAATGGGCTCCGCAGCACCTTCCGTGTTCAGCCGGGCTCGGACAGGGACTGAAACGGTCTTTGAGAAACCAAAGGATGAGCCGGCCAAGAGCGTCTTTGGCTGACAGCAGACCTGGATGTGTCTCACCCAGATGATTGTTGTAACGTTTTCCCAAACTTCTGTCCCTTACACTAGAGTCACTGTAGATTCAAGCAGCTATTTTCCACTGTAAGTCATTAAGGAGGGATTATGCACAAGTCAAAGGGTAAAACTTCCACGTTCATTTTTATTACGTGCTTTCTTTCTATGTGTTGGACGGTGTTTGCTACAATGGTTTAATAAAAAAAGGTTGTTGGACACACCTTGGCACACTGTGGTGACTCATTTCGGTTTAGGCTCGGATTAATTCTGGCTGTCCCCTCACGGGTTCCCCCTCATGACCTTCCCTCACATCTCTCCCCTCACAGCTTTCCCTCACATCTCTCCCCTCACGGCTTTCCCTCACATCTCTCCCCTCACGGCTTTCCCTCACATCTCTCCCCTCACGGCTTTCCCTCACATCTCTCCCCTCACAGCTTTCCCTCACATCTCTCCCCTCACGGTTTTCCCTCACATCTCTCCCCTCACGGCCTTCCCTCACATCTCCCCCCTCACACCCCTCAGGGCAGCACTGCCGTGATTTCCCCTCATACAGCTCTGCTGGGAGGGCAGATGCTGCACCCTCAGAGTGCACCAGCACCAAAGGAGGGATTTAAGCCCATTTCCCAGTGGCTTTTTCCTCACGTCCCACAGGATTGAGTGAGAAATGTGGCGACAGACCCAGCTGCCATGTCCCGCCCCACCAAGTGTTCCTGTATAGCAGCTGGCCCGCCCTGACTGGGAGCTGGTTTTTTTGCAATGCTGTTTGTTTCTTGCTTTGCTGCATTAAACATCAAATCTGCTTTCCCCAAAACCTGGAGTGTTTCCTCTCAGCTGGATCTTTGTGGTCCAACATGGAGCATCCTCCTGCAGCCCATCCAGGGACAGTAAGGTAGGTGACATGTTTATTTAGGGAATTACTTTAATTTTACACAGGCTGGATGTGATGAAGAGGTAAAAGTGATGTCAAATGTCTCTGTGCACCATGAAAAATTATATTTGCCTTTTGTGCCCCAAACACTTGACAGATAAAACATGATGATGCCCACACAGCTCTCAGAGAGGCTGCGGAGCAGAGCTCATGTGAGGCAGCAGCAAAATCCTTTGGATTTAAGGGGAAAGCTTCCTTAAGGATATTGCTGGTGCATTGCCTTACCCCATATTCTTCACTTTCAAGGATTATCATTTGCAGCTCAGACTTTGCCTCCTCGTTTTGCTGGACAGGATTTCTCTATGGAGGCCAGGCTCCTCACAGGTACCTTGGTACAGCCTTTTCCCCTGAGAAAGATCTTTCCAGAGCATGAAAAAAGTCATGATGGAAAAGAGTTCTGGCCCCAATAATGCTGGAGCTGCCCCTGCAATGGATTTAACAAACCCTTCTTAATTAATCTACCCTGAGAAGTTGGCAGGAGCTTGTTCAATAGCTATAAAAATGATGGAGAAGGACAAGTGGGGCAAAATGTTGCTTTCTTTTGTGTGATACAAGGGACTGACTATTGCAGATTTGGAGGTGGGGTGGCAGGAGAGGGGGGTGCTGTGTTCCAGACTCTGTTTCAGGGATGTTGCTGCCAATTTAGCAAAGCACAGAAACCTCTTTGTCCCACAGACTTGCAGCACAAATGCAACAGAGGAGCAAAGTCACCTGCCAGAAACTTGGGATTTAGCTAACAACTTTATTTTCACAATGTCATCAGGTTCAATCACTTATGATGCTTCCCAGTGGGACAGGAAATTCTCAGGACTGGGGATCTCTTATAGTTTTTCTGTCTTTTAAGGTGGATCTCATCTAAAAGATACACACTGGAGGTAAAACCATATTCCTGGGGCAAAGTCACTCCCCATTTGGGACAGCAAGGTCTGTGCTCTCCTGTATGGATCACAGGAATCCTCCCCTGTCTCCAGGCTTGCTCCTGGAAAAAATACTGGCTGCTGCTGCAGGACAGGAGATAGTTGTAGGGGAGAGGCACAAATACAAAGCTACCTGGAGAATTTTTTTATCAATTTTTTCTTCATCCTTGCAAATCTTATCAGTCCAATCATGGAAAGTGTGACAATGGACCTGAGACCTCAGGGAAAATGGATAGAGGAATGCCTGAACAAAGCCCCAGGGTTTGAGTTTTTAGGTAACTTTGCACTCAAAAGTACCCTCTGTTGTGATGGTGAGTTCAGATGCTTCCTCCAGGATGACCTGGAGTCGTTTCCCAGCATGTTCACTCTTCAGAGCGAGAAGCAGTGGGAGCTGCAGGACTGTGCCCAGTGTCCCAGCAGCAGCGGCACTGGACCCAGCAGGGATGGCTGTGGCAGGGTTTGTACTGAAACAGGGCCTGGTGCTCCACTTGGGGACAGGGCTGAACCTGAGGATCTTCCTGCAGCTGCTTCAGCAGGCCCCAGAGGGATGTGGAAGGGATTTCACAGGATTCCCAGGTGCTGGCCTGCCCCAGGCACCCGGGAGTGGGGCAGAGCTGACCATGCAGCCTAAAAGTGTGCAGTGAAAGCAGCTCTTTAACATCCATGGGATTTTACACATGGGCATTAGAAAACTAATGACAGATCCACTTAATTAAAGCTAAAGCTTTGGCTCTTGCACCTCTTAGGCCACTAAGTGTATAATCCTGTATATTTTAAGGGATTAAAGCATTACACAAGTTGTACAAGTTAATCAAATGTATAACAGTTTAATTTTTTTCTCTTAAAATATATATATATTTACATGTCTTGCTATAAAGACTACAGAATTTGCCAGTAGTATAAACAGCCTGCCTGGGAGAAATGAAGTTTATTTTTTAAAAGAGTTATTTAAAGCACGAGCCTTGTAAGGCCAGGGTGTGCTCAGCACATTATAGTGAACTGGGTGAGTGATAAATTATCAAGCCCTGCATTAGTGTCTCCTCACAAATCCAAGGCCACCAGAAGCTGGCTCTCCATCTGGACACTTTGTCTGTAAAATAGCCATGAAGCAAACACAGATGCTCGTATTTCCACAGGATTTTTGTGTTACTTTAGGACAATGAATGGCACCACCTACCAAAGATCATTGCTTGTCAAAAGCAGCCAAAAGGAGTGTTTCACAAGTGCTGCTCTGTACCTGTCATGGGCCAATTGGGCAGGGAGGTACAAAGGTTGAAGAAGCCATCAGCTGTAAAATCTGGTTTGCATGTCTCATCTCCTGGCAGTCTCCAAATCTCTGAAGTGCTGCTTGAGATAATGTTAAGGATGTTCTCTTTCAAATTATTGCTGAGGAATATGGTAGAGATTCCTGCATCTTGCTGCACAGACCAGTTCATCTGCCTGTGGGATTTCACAGGACATGGTGAGATCGAAGTTTAAAAAGGAAACACAAGGATTTCTTAACTTTCTGTTATGGAACACTAAAATTATAATGTTTAATAGCAAAGATCTATTGGAAAAAGAAGCGTTAACCAAGTTTTACTTATGTTTAACAGGTAAATATTAAGTTTCTTCAAAGTCTACATGATATTCCCGACTACAAGTTACTCATTAACCGATTAAGACAAATAGAGATTTCATTTGAAAATTTGTTTTTCCAAAATGGAGCAGAGAACATTGCTTGCATTGCTGGTCTTTTCCTCACTCATAGTATTAGCAGAAGCTCAGAAGGTATTTGCTCTATTTTTATTATCAATATCTCGTTTGCTGCTCTGGTGGTATCGCAGTAGCTGGCCAGGTAACTCCTCTGGTAACCACCACCTGGGGAGCCTTGGGTGGATTGGGTTGGGATTTCAGAGCTTTGTGTTCTTTTAAGACCTTTCTGGTTGGTTGTTGGGCTGTTACAGTACAAACGTGGCAGGAGGCATTTGCAGATGTGTCTGATCATGCTCTTTCTCAGGGATGTAAGATATCAAATTTGAGTGATCAGTGGCTCTGCCTTGGCCACCAGATGAAGTTTGGAGCTTGACACAGGACCAAATAAGGACTGTTGCAGTGCCAGGAGGTTTCTGACAGGTGTTTAATAATTTATATGGAATGGTAAAGAGGAGAGTAGACAGTTCCTTGCACTGTCTGGAGAGACAAACTGTGTTTTGTATCATCTCTGGATGCCTGGGCAGGGGCAGGTACCTGAACTGCTGGGATCAGAACATTGTTCTCTCAATGAATATTTTGGGGTTTTATCCCATTGTCCTGGATTTTCAGTAGGCATCAGGAGATAGGGCACACCCTGGCCACATGTACTGAAAACGGGAGCAGCCATCCATCACTCACCCAGCGCTGGCTGTGGCACCTCCTGCCCTGATGCCCGAGCCCAGAGCTGTGGTCACAGCTTTGTGTGGAATGGCCATATTTAGCTGGGGTAAAGTTTTGAGCTTTGGCCAGTGCCATAACTGAGAAGAGGCCACTGGCTGCTATTAAAGGGCCTCTCTGCTTGTGCAACCAGTGAGGGGTTGGAGGCCCATGTGGGGTATCAAACTTGATAAGTGTTGTATAGGACATAAGGTGGAAAACAGGCAGCAAAGTCAACAGCTGAGAGAGTAAGTAAATAGTCATTCAAAAAGCAGGGCCTGTCCCATGGGTCAAATGCTTAAAGAGGCTTCTGATCTTCCTGAGATTAATCTTGAGTGATGTATTGGGGTGATGCAGTAGCTGCTTCGCTGTACCCTGAGGAGAGAAGAGCACAGAAAAAGGCTTACCAGGACCTTATGTGGGACAACAATGCACAGAGGTAGCTGCAGATTTTGCACGGGGCAGTGGTTGTGGCTGCAGAGATGTGAATAAGCAGATGGCCAGACTGGTCATGGACAAGCCTCTCCCCCCTTCCAGCCAGACTTTCTAACAGTTCATTCCTTCATCAAACTTTCCCGAACAACATCACTCAGGTAAGGACTGCTTAGGAGCAAAACCAGAGTGTTTCTGTTTCACCCTGTTTACTCTTTTCCAGCCTGCTATTGAAATCTACAGCCTCCATGTGGACTGCAAGGTCACGGCACGATTCGCTCACACCGTCATCACCAGCAGGATTGTCAACAGAGCCAACGAGTCCCGAGAGGCCACCTTTGAAGTGGAGTTACCCAAGACAGCCTTCATCACCAACTTCTCCATGTAGGCCCAGCCCTTACCTGTGGTGTGAAGGAGGCAGCTCTGGGGGCTGGAGAAGGGTTGCACTGTGTTGGTGGCTCCTGACATCCTCCTGGGTGGGGAGGGACGTGGGACCCAAACAGCACCCCCTGCTCATGCCCCGAGGGCCACAAAGTACGGCCACAAAGAAACTTCTGTTGAGTTTCTTTCCCCAGCGTGTACTTTCTGATATTAATTAAATTTTTATGGAAACCAAACAGGTCCATCGATGGTAAAGTATACCCAGGAGTAATAAAGGAGAAAGCTGCTGCTCAGAAGGAATATGACACCGCAGTCTCACGCGGGCAGAGCGCCGGCCTCGTCAAGTACGTTGCCGTTCTGTGTAAGGCTGATCCAACACTCTTCCTTGGCTCCTGGTTTGGCTGGGGGCAGGTTGAACCCTGGAGCCAGTCACCTGCCAGTGGGGGCAAATGTGGAAATCAGTCTTGGGTTCTTGGTGGGAGGGACAGTGTGTGTGTATACATATTTTTTTTTCACATATAGATATATATCCATATAAATATGATTTATATCTGGTCCTGCAACGGGCTCCAGTGGGAAGTGTCACCATTTAGCATTTCCATGGAACTTGCTGTCATAGAATGATCTGTTGGAAGGGACCTTAAAGACCAGCTTGTTCCAGCCCCTGCCATGGACAGGGACACCTTTCACTAGAGCAGGTTTCTCAGAGATCCATCCAACCTGGCTCTCTGTCATGCAAGAGCACCTTCCCATGCCAGGATGATGCTCAGTGTTGAGTCTGCTTCCCCACAAACCCAGAGGACCATGGCACTCGAGCGGATATCACAGTTTCAGGGTACATTTAATCTGTGCTTCCCAGGTATTCAGACACAGCTCTGCTTGATCCCAGTCTGAGGCATGCAGGGGTTTCTGCTCCATTTCTCAGCTTGCACCCATGGCACATTAGTGTAATGTATGTGATGTCTATAATAGTGACTGCAGTGCAAAAAATCTTCTCTATGATGAACAGGATTTACTGCTACTCTTTTTTTATTCATCCCATGTGGCCCCCTGGCCATTATTTCGCACACTTCACAAACTCCGGCCACCACAAGGAAACCTTCCCCGCAGGAGGTAAATCCCTGTTCTCCACCCCCAGGATCAGAGACAGAAAGCTGGAGCTGTTCCACGTGTCCGTCAGCATCGCGGCCGCCAGCAAAGTCACCTTCGAGCTGACGTACGAGGAGCTGCTGAAGCGGCAGCTGGGCAAGTTCGAGCTGCTCATCAAGGTGCGGCCGAAGCAGCTGGTGAAGCACTACCAGGTGAGCTTGTCCTGGTGAGGGCTGGGCAGGGGGCAGTGCTGTGGGTTTGGGGTACGGCTGTGTTCCCTCTGAGGTGCTGATGCTGGATCCTTCTCTGCCCTCAGATCGACGTGCACATCTTCGAGCCCCAGGGCATTCGCTTCCTGGAGACAGACAGCACCTTCATGACAAACGAGTTGACTGAGGCGCTCACCAAAGTGCAGAACGAAACCAAGGTGAGGCAGCAGCTGCCAGGTGTTGCCAGCTGTCAGTAGCATTGCTTTAAAACTTTTCTTCTGATTGCTTTGCAGGCTCATATTTTGTTTAAGCCAACTATAGATCAGCAGAAGGTAAACCCTGAACTCGACGAAACTCTCCTCAACGGCGATTTTGTTGTGCGTTATGATGTTAAGAGAGAAGCCACTGTGGGTGATATACAGGTAAAAAAAAAAAAAAGAAATAGAAATAAGAATGCTTTCAGATCATAGATAGGTCTGAATGTGAAGTGCAATCAGCAAAACAGCAACATTTGCTTTGAAACACCAAGAATGAGAGGAAAAGCACTTTCCATTAATCCAGGGTCAGCAGGAGCTAAGGGATACTCAGTAAAGCCCCAGAGACACTGGACATGTTGCAAGAATGGATCACCCAAGAAAAACAATCTTTCAAATTTTGTTTCAATACCAAATCTATATTGGTACTTCATAGATGTCTCTTTACATTCTTTTTTATTACTGTTTTGGCTGATCTAAGGTGTATTTGTGGCTTCTTGTAAATGAAGTTTTGAGGACCGTGATTCATATAACTATGAATGCTTGGTTTCCTTGAGGCTTTTGTGATAACTGAGGCATAACTAAAGACAGCAGGAACTTAACAAATATTTATGGACCGATGCATATTCTAGGGAATAAAGTACAGTGGTTTCCATACCATTTAAGTACTGAAGTATGCAGGGATGTGCTAAAAGATGGAAGCCACAGTCACTGAGCAGAGATGTGCTCATAGGCATGATAAAGAGCTAAGGTGATATACAGTGATAATATGGATATATCACACACATGGCACTGAGGTGTCTGATATATGTTTGTATGCTGCTCTCTTGTAATTTGCTCTCTACAGACGGTCTTGCTTCCAGCTAGGAGACACATTTCAATTTCTTTAATTTAAGTTCTTTGATTTGGGCTTATCAAGAAGAGCAGAACACTGAGCATGATCCTCCCCCTCCCGTCTTCTTGCTATGCCAGAATGTTTAAAATGCAATATTTATTTCTTCAGATGTAATTTCACAGGTGATCTCACATTCTGTGTTTCAGATTGTCAATGGGTACTTTGTGCATTACTTTGCACCCAGTGAAATGCCAGTGTTTCCCAAAAATGTCATCTTTGTTATAGACCGAAGTGGCTCCATGGCAGGCAGGAAAATCGAACAGGTAACTTCCCTCAAAGCATGACCTCTGCTTGCACCAGGGACACCCACACCAGCCTTCCATGGAACTGACTGGCAATTTCTCTTTTGAAACACATGCTGGTTTTGTGCACAGCAAAATGTTCAGACTTACAGAAGTGCCTGAAAACACATATGCACAGATTGAAGTTTGTCTGACACAGCTAGTCTTGTGGGTACCAAACATTAGGGCAGAGAGTGCCTTCTGTCTCCATCTTTGCAGAATATTTTGCTTCTAATTTTTTATTCAATGAGGTTAAAGAACTCATTTTTCTGTTTTACCTGTGTAGCTCTGTTAGAGAGCAGACAAGCCCCCTACAGCCCTCATAGATGATTTTTCTGTGTCTGTAAGTGATTTGGCCATTTCTGATGGTTTCAGCTTAAAAAACACCATTAAGGTTTAATAAAGGCATTGAGCTGCATCTGGAATAACACTGTAGAGAACCCCTCCTTATCACACTGCAGTTCCAATCCCAGTTCTGGCAGAGAAGCAGGAATAATCAAAGTGATTTTCTCTTTGGAACAGACAAGGGATGCCCTGTTGAAGATTTTGCAAGACCTCCGGCCTGAGGATCATTTCAGCTTTATCACCTTCAGCAACAGAGTGGAGGAGTGGAAGAGCTCCCTGCTGCCAGCCACCGAGGAGAACGTGGCCAGTGCTGCTGCTTTCGTGCAGACTCTGTTTGCCAGGGGAGGTAAACCTGCTTGGAACCACAAATATGCACCCAACAGAATGAACTGCTGAGAAAATCATTGGGTTTATTAGTTATACAGTGCCCCTGAGCTAAAATCAGTGCTTACAAAGCAAGTCAGACAGTTTTTAGTATTTATAAGCGATGAGTGGGAGAGAAAGGCTGGGAGTGGATGGACTAATGATTATATTATTATATATATATGTATATAAAGAGGTGGTTGCATCAAATCTATGAACCATACAAGCCATGAAGTTTTATTTCAAATTTTTACCACAGAGATAACTGTAAGATTCCCTGATAGCACATTTTTTTTCTACAGAGAAATGGCAATTCACTCAACATTTGACAGCAGTTTGCTGATTTTTTTAATATATGGGATCCCCTTGTAAACAAAAACAACAACAAAAAAACCAAACAAACAAAAAACCCAAAACAAAACCACATCCACAGTTATAC
The DNA here is from genome assembly GCF_009829145.1 of Chiroxiphia lanceolata. Classification (NCBI taxonomy): domain Eukaryota; kingdom Metazoa; phylum Chordata; class Aves; order Passeriformes; family Pipridae; genus Chiroxiphia; species Chiroxiphia lanceolata. The sequence goes on along the minus strand of NC_045647.1, from coordinate 15,964,163 downwards.
TCCCTTGTAAGCCACACCACAGAAACAAAACAGGCAAAATAGGCATGTGGCATTTCAACTGTTGCATCAGGCAGTGTGCCTGGTGTTACTGTTTAGTTTTAAGCACCTCTCCTGGGCTCTGTCTCCTGCACTGTTACACTGTTGGTATTAACAGAGGTTTTCTTACCCCGGGCACTAACACCAATAAACCCACCCGTGCCCAGCTCTGACTTCTCTGACTTCTCAGATAATGCAGGGAAACTTTTCTTAAATGTAGATTAACAGATGACAGGGTGTTTATTTAAGCCCTTTTTAAAGGCTCTAGGCATGTTTATATTTCCCATGACGTATGTGTGGAAAATGCTCCCAAAAGAACACCCTGGCATTGCCATTGCAACATAACACACAGCAATTAAGCCCAGTGGGCCCAGCCCCTAAATCCTCGTCTCTCAGAAGGATTTTGCTTCCTGCAGAAAACTTTAAACAGTTCTGCAAATGAAGTGCACCGGTTTCTCTGGGTGATTATCCAGTTTAGGTGAGTGATTCCTGCCTTCTCTTTGCAGGCACAGATATCAATGGTGCCCTGCTGACTGCTGTGGGGGCGCTGGACAAAGCTGAGAACCTGCCAGAGCGCAGTGTGTCCATGATTATCCTGCTGACAGATGGCCAGCCCACTTCTGGTGAGTAAATACTGCCCTCAGTCCTCTCTCCCCTGCGTTTTTTTGTCTTTTACACTTGCATCCCAGGTGTTGATGGACTCAGCCTGTGTTTCAGAAGAGCTTTGGAATACTCTGGCTTAGCTACTGCTGGATCTGGAGAGGAAGATTATGAGAGGGCTCTGCCATGGGGTGTAAGGAGTGATGGCAGAGCCTTCCTGCCCATGACTTCTTGTCCTTTAGCTGGGAATTGTTTTGCTAAATACCACTGGCTTCCCAGCTTATAAACTCGAGGGAATTTTTGGAGATCCTCCAGGCACAGCTGAAATATGAAAGAAAAATACCTAAAGAGAAAACATGGATATTTTGCATGTACTATGTGCAGTCCCATTTGGGAGGTATTGGTTTATTGTTTCTTCACCCTCCTTGCCCCAAACTTAAGATATTTTCAAGGTGCTTCTTGTTTTGTATTCTTTCCCATGTCTTAACTAGTGATCAGCTGTGACAGCACAAAACAGAGGATTGAGTTAGAAATATTGGATGAAATAAGCAGTAACTCCCAGTGCAATGGCACAAACATCCCTTGTGCTGAACAGGGGCTTGTCCAAGTGTTTTGTGGCACCAGCATCTCTCCAAGGCCAGCAATATTAATCCAACTGCAAGCCCTCTAATAAGATCAGTCTGCCTTTTGGATTGTGTGAGTCATTCTGCTTTGGGGTTGGTTTATTTGTCTGGGTTTTTAAATAAAATTCAGTTCCCAGTGCTGCCTACTCAGCACAGCCACAGTGAGTCTCCAATACTCCTGAGTGCCTTGCACATCCAGCAGTTGTTAGAAATCAGGCTGGGGTGGAGTACCCGGTGTTGTTGCACACAGTCTTCCTTGGAAAAGCAGCTGAAAGGGAAAAATCTGATGTGCTCCCACGATATTGCTACAGGCAGTGACAGTTCCTGCCTGGAAACACTGATGGAGAAGCTCTCCATACATGGCCATTTGCAGCTCTTCAAATGGGATAAGATGGTGTGAAAACCCTTTCCCTCTGTCACCAAAGGGGCTGGGAGAGGAGCATGGCTGAGCTTACTGACAGTTTGTTGGAATTACACTATTAACCAATCCTTCTTCTCTGAACTGACACACATAATTTTTATGAATGGTATTTGTCTTCCCCACAAATCTACCCCTCACATTGTTAACTTGTAGCGTGTATCCCTTCTGTCCTAAAATCCTCCTCTGGATCCTGTAATCTTGTAAATCATTTTGCACTTAGCCATGATGACATCAGTAGAAGTTAGTAAAAATCATTAAGGGGAAGAATCATGTTCTGGCACTCCATATGCAGAGTGGTGCTTTCATCTCCATTTAACAGTATTCTGCCCTGTGTCTTTCTACTATTTTATTCTGAAATATTTTTAAAACCTTCAGGCAGAATTTCCCATTAAACCTGCTGCTGTCTTTTGATACTTGAAAAAGCCCAAACCAACAATGATATGTTTTTTTGTTTTGATTACAGGTGAGACAAATGTGGAAGAGATTCAAGAAAACATTCAGAAAGCAATCAATGGGAAATATGCTCTTTTCTGCCTTGGCTTTGGGTTTGATGTCAGTTATAAATTCCTGGAGAAAATGGCCCTAAGCAATGGGGGAATAGCACGTCGTATATATGAAAATGCTGATGCAGCCTTGCAGCTCCAGGTCAGGAGTAAGGAGTATGCCAGAAAAACCATCTATCAGCTACAGCTTATGGCTAGTCCTTGCAGCAAAACCATAGATTTTCTGGGATGAAATGTTGGGTTTAACTTTACCTGTTAATTTTGGGGAGGAAGGAAGGCTACTTTGATCTGAGGGTTTGTACCCTAACCGTGACTCAAAGTAGAAATTCTCCTCAAATCAGCTGCATCCAGGCAAACCAGGAAACTCACCCATTTCTGCAAAAAGACAAATAGTCCAGGGGAAGTGATGGTGGAAGAACTTCTGTTCTTGGGTTTGATTTCGAATCACTTGAAGTACCAGCCCTGAAAGCTGCTTGTTGTGGTTTCCCTCAAATTCAACAGGCAACCTGAGGCACCTACAGACAAACTGTGCAGTTCCATCAGGTCTTCCCTGTCCATCTGGAGAGGGGTTATAACTTTGGGACATTCTCTTTTCTTTTGGGAAGCCAATTCCACCTGTTTTGAATGGCTGTGCAGAGGCTGGATTCGTGTAATGCCAGCCCCAGCCCAGAAAGAGAAATTTTAATCTTGTCAAGCATTTAAAAATCAGGTGTGAAAAGGGGCTAAAGCAAAATACCCAACTGGGGTGGGATGGTGACAATGAGGAAGCTTCCTGGGTGCTTGAATTTCCATGGGGAATACAGCTGATTTGGCATGGCCAGCCTGGCTGGAGAAGGTGTGTTGAACTTCAGGAAGAAACATCAATTTTTTTTTCTAAGTTTGCAGTAGTCCTGCACTACTGAAGAAAAAGCTTTTTAAAGGTGTTTTAGACATTCATCATATTGCTTTGCATTATTTTGCAGTCATTTGCATGTGTTCTCTCTCTCTCTGCTTCTCTTTAGGGCTTTTATCAAGAGGTGGCTACACCAATACTAATGAAAATTGAAATGCAGTATCCAGAAAATGCCATTGAGGGATTAACCAAGAACAATTTCGCACTGTTTTTTGAAGGATCTGAAATTGTAGTGTCTGGAAAAATTAGGAATGAGCTGGATCTTTTGCCAGTAGAAATTAAAGCTCAGTCAGTAAGTGTTGTTTACTAATTAAAATACCTCTCCCTTCTGTCTATTGTGGCCCAATAGGAGACTTCCAGAAGTGTTTTGTGTGCAGTACGTGTTTGGGCATTCAGCTGTTTTCCCATTTTAGGAATCACGTGAGAATTCAAACAATTTCCTCTTCCTGAATGTGCTACAAAAGAAAAACTTGAAGGATATTCACAAATTAGCAAACAGCAATTTTAGTCCTGAATCCATAATATTTTGGCCTTTCAAGCATTTTTAGGTCTGTACTGTTACAGTGAAGTAGGAAATCTCAATTATTCATCTCAAAAGTGTTGAAGCAGAGCAATTTCATTACCCCCTTTTTTCAACATGCTTCTTTGGTAGTCTGGAGTTGCATTTTCCAATGGGAAAGGAAAAAATTGAAGGACAAAAAGGGCACTTTGGTACAGAAAGATGTCCCTTTAAGTCTAATAATGTGACTAGAAGCAAAGCCTGGAACTGTTCTTTTGATGGTCAGTTTTCTCCCACCTCAGCACACTAGTGACTTGACTCTTAAGGAAGAAGCAAACGTCAAAGAGAAGGAGCAAATATTCCAAGATCAAAGATACATCTTTGGGAATTTCATAGAGAGACTGTGGGCTTACCTAACCATTCAACAGCTTCTGGAAAAAGCGTAAGTTATTTTAATGTTCATGTAACAAACTTCTAACTTCTTACAACATAAATTCCTTATTCACAAGGTACATGATCAGAAAACACAAAGAAACAGGAATATTTCTCCAGGTAGTATCAAAAACATGGGATACTGGGAGAATACTGCATTACTGTATGATGAGTATGAGGTGCCTTTCAGTTTATGATAGCACTGGATCATTAAATGTGTATATATAAATATACACATATAAAAACATAGTGTAAAATATTCTTCATGACATTACCATGAAATAGATTTTAATTGTATGGATTGTGTTGAGCTGTTGTTACACATCCAGAAATACTGTCTGTAGACAAGGAAATGGCTACAGCTAGTGAAAAGAACAATGTGTATGTCCATAAGACATACGTTGATCTTGTATCTGTTATTTTTATGAATCTGAATGACACACAGGCTCCAGTGTTGCAAAGAATTAAGCACCTCCATAATTTTAAGCATGTGAACAGTTGGGTTATCCCAATCAAACTGCTGACCCTTCAATAATAAAAAGTATCTGCCAAGACACAGCTAATATGTAAAGGAATCTGTAGATGACTTGTTTATATCCTCTATGTGTTATTTCTTCATCATTAACACAGACTTTAGTATTTCAGCCCCAGAAGAGGACCAGAAGGCCCTGGAGGCACAAGCCCTGGAGCTGTCTCTGCAGTACAGCTTTGTTACACCTCTCACTTCCATGGTGGTCACCAAACCCGCTGACCAGCAGCAGGGAGAGCTGGCAAACAAACCCACTGAAGCTGGTAAATGGGGCATCAAACAGCCCCCCTGAAACGGGCTGCTGCTCTTGACTTGTTGTTGGCCTCCATTTAGGTTCATTTGATAGTGATGTGACACAGTAATGGGGAACATCAGAGGCAGGACTTCAGGGATTGGCTTCCTTTCAAAACAAAACATACGGGATTTTTTTGGAAAGGTGAAGTGGTAGAACAGGCACTACTGTTGAAATGGAAAATAATTTGTTTAAATATTAACCAAAGGTAATTTGGTAGTTGTTACTATTACATTCCTGCCGATGCAAAAGGGTTCCACACTTTTCCCTGTAGCTAAAAAATGAATGTGGGTGGAAGGCATGGCCTCTCCAGGAGTCTTGCAGGTGCACTCTCTCCCCATCCTTTAACACAAAAAAGTTCATCACCTAAAGCCCAACACTGCCTTGTCCCAGTTTGCTGTTTTGCACATGGATAAAGTCATTTAGTGTAGACTGTATGACACTAATCTGTCCCTCTTCCTTCTCTTAGATAATGAGAAGCCCAGCAATCGTCTAGTAGGAAGTAAGTGTTTTCTTCTTTTCCAGTAGCATATTTCCATAATAGTCTCTAAAGAAAAAACAAACAGTTATTTGTTCTATAGAGGGAAGTATCTGAGATCTGGAAAAATATGTGAAGTAAAACATAAGCAAAGCCTGCCACGGTCTCTGGCAGGGTTTGGGTGGATGACATGGTCCAAGGGAGAAAGTATTCCCTTCAGAAAGTCTCAAAGGCCAAAACTGTCTTTGCTCTTGAGGAAAAGTAGTTCTTCAAGTGAATGGTGTTAATGATGCTTTCTGCTTCCTCCTACCGTGTGTGAAGCATCTCTCAAGAAATCCACCTCCGGACTTCTTGGAATGCCTTCTGAGGATGATTTAGGTATTATTTCCCCCTCTCTTTCAGGGGATAGTATTTATTTGAATATTAATTTTATAGGTGAAGAGCCTTAGTTTTGCTCTACATTTCACAGAAATGTATTGAGGGAACCACAATGCTGCCCTGTTCTCTGGAGGTTGCCTCTTTCAAAGTGGTGCCAGGGAGTTTAGCAGCAGAACAGTCCCTGACCAGGAGCACAGCCCAGTGACTGTCCTGCCCTGCTCAGGGGGCACACAGGGCTTGGGGCTGCCCTTCCCTCAAAGCTCCCTCTGGCTGCAAGAGGAGAAGAGTTTGGGGCATCTCTGCAGCAGCACCTGTTTCAGTAGCTGCTGCCAAGCCCTGTGTTGGTGTGATGGTCAGGCAGGCACAGCTGCTCAAGGGCACTGTGGGAAAGGAAGACAGAGTTACAGACTGGACCTTTGAAACACTCCTGTGAGGTATGTGAGACAATCATGAATAAATCACAGATACCCTCTTTTCTCTCTCCAGCTACTTCTAGAATGAGGGCTGGATCAGCTCCTGGTAAGTGTTCCTCTGTTTTTATTTGGAATAATTCTATAAAGTTCATTTCATATGTAGGGTCATAGCTACGTTGCTTTAATAAATACATTTTGATTGGGAATGCCCACTTGATTTACAATTTAGTTTTTACTAGATGTATTTCAGTCCACAGATATTTTATAATGAACTATAAACTTCTGAAAACAATCTTGATCCCTTTTCAGAAATAAAATGTTACTACACCTCCTGAAAATAAATGTGAATGATTGGGGAAAGTATATATTAGTAAGCTGAAGGAAATGGGTGTCATTTACCAGTCCTGGGGTATCCAAAAATACCAGTGGGCAATGAGCAGGAGGGATTCCCTGTTTCAAAGGGTGAGGAGGGAGATGCAAGGCATGACCCCAAACCAACAAAACATTGGAAAAACCTTTTATTTCAGGTCGGTGGGCTGAGCTCCAAGCTGGCAGCAGCCGGAAGCTGTTTTCGGGAGGTAATGAATGGCTCAGGGCGTGGGCGGGAGGAGCCGGGGTGGCTGTGCGGGGTTCGGCAGCCCTGAAAGCTCAGCTCCAAACCCTCCCACAGCCCCGGCTGAGCGGTCCCCGTGGCACGGCCCATCCTAGGAGAAACAGGCACTGGACGCTGGGCTTTTTTCACCCTGTTTTAAGCAAAGCTTTCTGTAGAAATTAGCGCAGAGCTCTGTTCAAAAGGCTTCTGTCACAGCGTTCTTCCTGGTTAATTAGCTGACTCAGAGAAAAATGTTTCATTGAACTCTTCTTACTAATTTTAAGTGTTTCAGTTTCCAGGCTAATGGGCGGAGTGAGAGTACAAGCTCTTGGTAAGTGATACGTATCTTAGTCCCATTTCAATTATTAATAGAACTGTAATGTACACTTTTCCATGCAGCAATGTTCTTTCTAAATGCATCAACTCCATGAAAACCTTTTCCCTCTGCTTGCAAACCTTAGCTGGTTCTTTCCACTTAAGTAGAAAATATCTCCATATCCCACGAGAAAGCCTCTCTGGCTCAAGGACATAACCAGCAAGAGAAATGCAGTACAACAGATCTTCAGCCTCAGCTTTTTTAAGGGCTCATTGTCCTGAGTAAACTCTAAATTTAAAAATCCATTGGTTTCATTCATTTCAAGGTGCTGTGTCTGGATGTGGTTTTCAATAATTATTACTGTGGTTTTAATCATCTATTCTAAAAGCCATAACTAATATCTTAGGTATAAATTTATTAAGTATTTTTGCTGTGCCTATCCAGAGGGCACAGACTAGATTTTTTGTTGTATGCTGATGCTGTTCTTCTGCCTTTTCAGTCGAAGAACATCCACAATTTCTTCTGGAATTAGCCAAACCGAGTGAAACAATCTGTTTAAATATTGATGGAAAACTGCAACCCTCTGTCCACCTGCTGTCAGATCCAGAGCAAGGTGAGTGAGCCAGGTTACCCCCAATACCAAGGACAAGGAGAGTCACTTGGTCTGTGAGAGCAGTTGGTGCCTTTGGAAATAACCCTGTTTCATGAAGGGCCATATCATACCTGCTGCCTTGCACTGACCAGAGGGGCTGTGGTTAATTTTTGCCTTTCTATTAGGCAATATTAATGTTGCAACAGCTGAGGGCACTTCTCACAGGTCTGGTTGTGGGTCACCTCCTCCTGATGTCACATCCATGGTCTTTAGAGATTTCTGCTGCCCAGTCCTTGGGGGCTTTGGAGGACCAAACCCCAAGGTCCCTGTGTGGTGACAGAAAGGTGCTCTGGCAGTTTTTCTGTGGTCCTGTACTCAGAGGAGCCACAGCCCCAGGCACCTATTCTGATAATGGAACAGATACCTCCATGCAGGAGGTGGCAACACAGGGTTAAACAGGCTCTGGTGATCCCACCAGCCTTGGGGCATGAAATCCGTGGGTACTGTGCCTCACAAAAGTAGATTTGAGACCCTGAAGTGGTTTCAGCAACAAAACTGCAGCAGTTTCATTAAGATCACTTGCACCTTAAAAGCACAGTCACCTGAAAAATCTGTATTAATGGTATTAAAGGACTGACTGTGATGGGGAAACTTGGAGATGGAACAAATCAGTTTGTGGAGTTTAGAATTAACTATGTGAATCCCCCCGTGCAAATCCACGTCTCCGCCGACGGGATCGTTGTCAGCCACAATAATGAGAACACTCGGCTGCCATGGACAGAGTCAGCCACCTCCACCATCCAGGGGTAAGAAACATCACCCTGTCCTTTCCTAAGCTTGAAAATGTGTCAGATCTTTGTTCATTCAGGCCTCCACTTTGCCATTTACCTGAAGTGAGTGCTTACAAATGTTCTTATCCAGTGAGTATTTCAGTGTGAGCGGCAGCAGGGTACATCCATAATACCCCGTTTCAAATATGGAGAAAAAATAGGTATGATTTTAATTCTCCACGCCTGTGTGAAGAGAAACAAAACAACTGCACCACCAGCCTGCTTTTCTGCTTCGACATCAGAGGCAGAACATGTCTCTATCTTCCAAAGGAAAGGACCCCCAGTGATGTGTGGCAGCCCTGGTGCCACCACGAGGTACTTTGTGTCCCTCCAGCAGCAGAGCAAGCACTGCAAAGTGATGGCTTTGACATTTACTGTCCCTTTTATACAGCAGTTGGCTCCACATAGGCTGGAGTTCTCTTTCTCCTCAGTTTTAGCAATAACTCCCATCTGGGTGGCCGACATTTTTTATGGGAAGGCATAAAGTGTTGGAATAGCTGTCTGTACCTAAATGCCTGCTGTTGGAAAAGGGGCACTTTAAAAGTAGACTTTATTTGTCAGACTAATTAGAGCAGGATCCTTTCCTACCACAAGGAAGAGCTGAGTGTAGCTGATTCCACCAGCTTTTTTATATTGCTGGAATAAATACCCCCAAGAATCCACGGCTGGCCTGGGGCAGACAGGACACAGAGTGCTCCTCCCTTACAGGCAGTGCTAGACAATAACAAGTCCTACAACAACTGCTTTTAATTATTTTTGTAGTCCAAACAGAGCCAAGAACATGCTGGATTTACACCCCTGTGTAATTTATCTGCCAAGCAGAATGATCCTCCTGCTTCAAACCAGCAGCCGAGCCCTGGCACCCACAGCACTGTGAACACCAGCACTTGGGGGCCCCAAGTGACAGTGACAGTTGTGTTCTGCAAGCCCACCTGGGATCACAATAACATCAATGGGTCAGAAGAAAGGCAGGGGCTGAAAAAACTTGTGGAATAGCCAAGCAAAAAGTATTTTATTTGCTCATTAATTAGCCTGAATTATTTTATCTAGTCTACCTTTTTTCTCATTAAAATGGTGAGAAAATATTCTTTTTTTTTCCCCCCATCCAAGTGTTTCATGTCATTATGGATAATAAGGTGTATTCATCAGCAAAAGGTTCTTCACTGCTGGTGTGTTTCCAAGACCTGTTGTGCAGCACAGAAAGAAAAGATACACTACTCAATGTTTCCTAGCTTAAAAATAGCCACCAACAGATCATGAAAAATGCAATTGCAAAGAGACAAAAGGCAAAACTTAAATTATTTTGATTAACTGATATCAGTTAGTTAAATACATATTCTTTCTTCATGTTCTTATTTGAAATACTGTCACAATTTACTTCCCAGTCTTAGAGTCTCGGTTGAAAAGGAAAGAAGCTTTACAGCATCACTGCCTGACACGGTCACAGTGAAAATTTCCCTCGTCAAGTTCCCAGATGTTTTCCTTGGGCTGTATTTCTTGGACACCAACCATTTTTCTGACAAAGTCAGTGGAGCTCTGGGTATGTGTTGTTACAGATGTATGGGGCAAAGAAGGATGGTCTTGTAACTAAGCTCCTGAAATGAGAATATAGTGGGGGGGTTTGTTTCAGGGTGTTCTTGAGAAACTTTGCATTTAATTTATTCTTTTTGGACATGTAACTTTCACTGCCCAGCAATGCAGACCCTGCTCTGTGAGGAGGGGAGGCCTGACCCTGCAAACACAACACAATGCTTTTCCACTCACCAGTGGCCCAACCCTAAAGAACCCATTATGGGTTTAGGAGTTGTTAAAATAAGACTTAAGTAATAGTTGGGCTTAACCTCACCAGTGCTGTGGAATGACAATGATTTGTGCAGCAAATTCTTTTGATGTCAAGTAACGGAGCACAAATAACAGACGTAAAATTGCAAACAATCACGGTTAGAAAATGGAAACCAGCTGATCCTGAATGTCTCGGCTCCAAAAATCCTGATGGGACTAAAGCTGAAGTTGTTTCAGAAACTTTGGACATGGAGAGGCTGCATCTCCCAAAACCACAAAAAAAAAAATTGTGAAAACCCATCAGAGCAAGGCTGAGCCTCCCCGTGGAGAGCGTTAGGGATAACAGGAGATCACGGCTGAAACACAGGAATCTTCTTAACTTGCTAAGGGAGCTTTCATTTGTTTGTTTTCTGAGCTAGAGAGCTGCTTTCCTGGAGTTAGAGCTGCCATTTGGGTTAAATGACCAGCAATGTGGTATTTTTAAATAATTTGTGTGTCTGTTGCTGCTTAGGTCAATTTTATTCAAAAGCACAATTTAGGGATAACTCCAACACCAACCAGAGAGCTGATGAAAGACTCCTAACGGTGTCTGGATCTGAGCACAAAGTTTCCAGGTAACACACGTGGGGGGTGTGTGTGCTTTGAGATGTATTTTGTCAGGAAACACAGGAGATCAAAAGAAATGAAACTGGAGGAGTGTGTGTCTGTATGACCACACCTCTTCGGTGTAAATAACTTGCACTTGAATTTTTCCTTAACAGCCTGAATTTGTTGCTTGTTAAGTGATGCTACAGGGCCCAAGGCTCCTGTTTCATGGGAGGAATAATCATATCCTGGGTGCAACTCTGACTCCTGGTGCCATCTGCACACGTCAGGGCAATTCTGGGCCTGCCCTTTGAGTCTGTTATCACAGTTCTTCTTGTTTTGATTTTGTTTCAGGATGTACAAGAAAGATTACAGGCTTGAGTCAGCCCGTGGGCCTGTTTCCTGCTGGTCAATAGATCTAACTCCCTAGGAAAAAATTTTCTGGGAAAGAAAACTATGCAGATGATGCTCTTCCATGTATTTTTGATACTTTCATCAAGAAAACCACTCAGCTAAAGCCTTATTGTTACTATATACATAGTAAAATATATATCACAAATATTTTACCTGGAAACAATTTTACTTGCAAGATGAGACTGTGCCTGCTTGTTTGCTGTTTGAAAATGGTTTCTAATCCATTGTTGTTGAAGATTTATGTGAATGAACTAAATAAAATCAACATTATCAGCTCACAGTTTGATATGGACACATGGACTTAGGTTTCCAAATAAAAATCAGTGGCAACATCATCCAAGCCAACAAATGAGTCATGCCAACAGGGACAGATTTCTAAAATGTGCACCCTCTATCCAGGTATAAGTGACAGTGTTCCTGAGCCACGTGTTCTGTGAAAAGAGCAAGAAATTTAAGGCAGTATTTGTTTATCATGTCTCTCATTTTTTATTTCATTGCTGCATGAAGGTTCTCTTGGAGGTCATTCTGTAAGACAGTTCAAATCTGATGAGACCAGCAGTAAATAGGATCATTTGGAGACCACAAACCTGCACTGGCTGCAGTCCCGTTCACTGCTGCAAAGTCTTTGAGGTTCCCTTTTAAAAACATCTGCAAAACAGTCGTTCACTGGTTGCAAAAAAGACCTCTGACTGGTTGCAAAAGACAGCATCTTGGCCCCAAAAGTTAGCAGCCATTTTTGGCACCATTTCATACAGCATTTTGCAAACATTGGAAGATGTTTCACAAATAATGAATAACTCAACCCCAACTTGCCACGCACGGAGGTAACACTGCAGAGTAAACACACCCACACAGAAGCTTCTGCCCATGGAATCCAAGTTGTACTTTTAGTCTTCAGCTTGTTCATAGCTTTTGATTCTAAAATTATTTTGTGTTTTAGAGTTTTTGTTCCTATGTATCTTTGAACCCATAAATATGCCAGCAGTTTAACAGAAGTTGCTTTCTATCCTGCCAATAATACATAACTGGAAAAACCTTATTATTTTAGAGCAAAGTACTAAAAGAGAAGTAATTTCTTGCCAAAGTCAATAAACAAACTACGTAATTAGAAGCCTGTTTTTATAGAAGAACCACGCAGACATGATGCCAAGATATGTTTGTGTGAATTTCTTGGACTTTCAAAATGCAGATTTGCAGGTGGTGATTTCGCTGGACAAATTACACGACAGACAATGTGGAATTTGGAAACTGGGAACGCCAGATTGCTCACTTGCATCAAAACCAGGCTTACCCAATTTGCAAGGCAGAAGATTGCATTATAAATGAATCTGGGATTTGAATCACGTGCTGTGGATCCTGCGTTCCATCAGCGGACTTCCTGCAACTTAAAAATCCCTGCTTTCGGTTGCAGGGTGCCCACGTGCCCTCTCCTGCCCCGCCTGCCACCTGCAGGGAGAGCAACAGCCCTGATGGGGAGCAGTGGGGCACGGCTGGGGCAGCTTTCACCGCGCACCTCTGCTCGGGTGAGGCTCGAGCGTGTGCGGGCCGTTCCCGAGAGCGGCCCCAAGCCCCGCAGTGCCGACCTTCCCCGGGCAGCCCCTGCCCTGCTCGGGCAGCTCTCCTCGGCTGCAGAGAAGCACATCCCGCTAACCCGGACGGATGGGAAGAGAACCAGCTGCCGGCCTTCCTCATAAAAACTTTGTGCGTAGTTGGGGGTCTTTCCCCCCTCTTTCCACAACTTCCCAGTGGAGCTGTCCCTGTCCCCTAGGCTGGATCCGATTTGTCTGTCTGCCTCAGGCGCCGCTCAGGAGCTTCTCGTGTCTCCAAGAGGCGCTCGCGGCTGTTCCCACAGGGATGTCTGTGTTTCCTGCAGCAGCCCGATGTCGCTGCTATGCCTGGCTACTGCAGCTCCCAGATTCCTGTAAGTGCGGCTTCTCCCCTCCAGGTATGCTGTCCATTCCATAAGGATGTGCCATTCCACTCTTCTTCACTTGAATTGTGTTTTAATTTGATGTTTACTCACTCTCCTCCTGCCCTTTCTGAGGCCCAGAGTGAGTTCTGATTTTCTACACTCCCTTCCCTTGCTCAAGGAGTTGAAGGCAGACACAATAATGACTATTTTGCATTCTGTAATTTCTAATTCCAGTGCAAAATAACAGATATATCCACATCTCACAGTAGATCTCTCTTACACTTCTCTTTCAACCAGCATTGTCCCTGTTTGTTGGCAGTAGGAGTAAATGTTTTATTTAACTGAAAGCACCTCTCTGCTATTTCTCTCTGCTATTGCCCTCCTTGTGACCTCTAGGTCCATTTGCTGTTATCTCCTACCCTGCAGGAATCTTGGAGTGCATATGGAACAGGAGCCATGCAGAAGCAGACCAGAACCCCTGAGGTCAACTCCTGGCTCACAGTTCTGTCACAGCTGGCAAGGCTCCTGCCACCTCCAGGGATTTGCCTCATCCCCATTAATCAAAGAAGAAAACTCAGTGCCCAGCACTGCTTTGTGCCCAAACTGTGCCAGACAGGCAGGTGAAGGTCTGCTGTGCCCTGCTCTGGTTTATTGTGTTAATGGGGTGAGTACAGGACCAGCCCTGATTCCATCTAATTAATTATCTTAGAATAAAAATCTTAGAATAAAAGTTTAGAACCATGTAAACTTAACCTTACTAGTCCCAATGTTCTGGTCTCTCACTCCTTGCTGTTATTCTCCCTGCCTTCCTCATTTTTCAGTAATTTATAACCATCTGTAGAAACTACTGTTTTCTTTCATCATTTCTGTCTGAATTTAGCAGGCAGAGATATGTAGCCACCATGACACCCTCTCCTCTTCCCAATTTTTTTTCATCTACAAAACTTTTGCTGTCAGTAAAGATTTTGCTCCTGGAAAAGGCCTCTATCTCCCATAAATTTAACGGTAAGTATAATTTTTCTCTATTTTTTTCCTCTTTGATTCTTCTGTTGAGTTTTTGTTCACCTCTACCTTTGTTCTTTCAATTTAACCCATCACATCTCATGCCATTTCTGTTTTTCCCACTACACTCCTCTTTCCTCAGGTGTGTCTGCATTCCAGTTTTCCACACACTGACTTTCTCTCCTTGTCATACAGCAGTAGTGGAATTTTCTGCTTTGCCATGTGAGACCACAATTACCTTGGTGTGGCTGATTTGATTAAAAGAAATCTTGAAGTAAATAAGAAATAGACTTTTCTTTTTCTTTAGAAGTAACACCTTACAATTTCTTCCAGTACAAAATGATTATATAAATAAATGGGACACTTCTTGCCCTATTCATAAATTCTGTTATGGGAACAGGGGGAGGGGTTCTACACAAAAAAGACAAAGTCCAAAAGAGCTATTATTACTTAAACGTGAGTGGTGCTTGCAACTGTGGTATTTCATGAATTTATAAAGATTTGGGCATTCAAAAGTTAGGTTCAAATTAAAATACTAAAATACCCAGCAGTCCTGGATGCCAACAATCATCCTGTGTGCTGGCACCAGCCCTCAGCACGGCACAGTCAAGTGCCCGGGAGGTTCCAAGCGCCGTGGAATTATCCCAAAATCTGGGCTGGGCTGTCAGCTGCCCTCTTGTGCTCAGTCGCGAAATGCATCTGGCGCCCTGGGCTTTGTGAAACCGGAGTGAAAACATCCATAGCTGCTGGAATAACAGGACCAGGCACTGAGTGTTGAGGCTTTATTTAAGTCACTCCGTTATTGATTGAATATTGGATAGAAGGTTTCTGTTATGTTTTACAAAGTAACGTTTAAAGTCAGAATTTTGAACGTAATAAAGAGGTCGTTCCAGAGGAGGAGGGATATCTGTGCACACAAGGGGAACAGCTGCCCTGCACTTCAGATTCCATCAAATGCACAGCAAAACTCTATGAGAATCCAACATACCTCGTCCTTGCCAAACATGGTATGCTTACAGATTTTTAATAGTTCTTAAACATTAAAAAATACTGGTCTTTCAGACAAATCATCCGTCTACCCACGAATTTGGAGGATGTTGTAGTCGCTTAAAACAGACTGGAAACAATATAGTCTGTGTGAACACCGTCTATGAGCCCAGCTCCGTTGTCATGGACAAACCAGCAAGGAATATCAACACCATGGCTGGGATCTCTTCTGTAATCCTTCTGCCAGCCCCTGAAAGGGAAACACAGCCATGGGAGTACCAAGGTAGGAACTGCACTTGGACAAGGCAATCTTGCCTAAGTCTTTGCTAAGGACTTAATTATTATGTACCTCGTTACTATCAGTTCATTGTTTTTAACAACCATTGTGGCATCTGGTTTCTTGGGATCAGACCCAGGGTGAATTTCAAGTATGGTGAAGTCAATGGGGTGGAAAAATTGTCCTAAAAATAGAAGCCAAAATTAACATTTCAGGCATGTTGCACACATTAAAACAGCAACCAAACAGAAATCCCAGAATTTCTACATCCCCGTGCTGGTTTCCACGTCCCTCCAGGGGTTTGAATGGATAAGCAAACACCAGGTCTCACGTAAGGTTGAACATATGCCCATGGGATTATTTTCTATCTACAATCCAGAATTGCATCCATATCATCTGGAAGTAAGTTCCAGCTTCTGAGTGCACAATACAATTAGCCTTTACTATATATCTTTCAAGATATCCTCACTTGGTGTCTTGTCTAGTCAACTGTATTTATGATATAGTCCCCAAGTTTTTAGCTTATTTTTGAATCAAATAATGTGTGTGTTGATCTCTGAAACCTCTGGATGTGACTGTGCTCAGCACAAGGCTGACAGCTAAGGAACTTTTGTGCTCCTGCCAGGATTAGCTTTTGCACACTTTTGTCCTTTCTGGGCTGGTGCAGTTCATTGTTTTCCACACTGAGGAAACTTATTGACCCAAAAGGAATGTTTGCTGCCCTCATCAGATTTTGTAAGTGAAAATTGGAAGGCAAATGTCTGTGTTTTTTGCAGCAGAGAATGCCCACCACCAAACCCACTGCACTGGCAGAAAATGGGATCAAACTTTTGATCCCTGAATTATCAACTTCACTTTCTACTAAAACAAAGAATGTTGGCTAACATGAGGAAAACCCTGGATGATACAAAGGCATATTGTGGGTTTAATATATGCTATTAAATCAAGATATACCTTAATCAAGTTATACCTTAACAATTTCTTTTCTTACAAGGATCCACTAACTGAGGCTTGGCAAATTTTGATCAGGCAAACAAGTATTTTTTCAGAGTGCCTGTGTTTAGGCAAAGGGTGATAAGATGAAAGGAGAGGTTAAACCATCCAAGAGACTGGAGGAATAGTGTAGTAAGAAAAAAAAAATCTGTAGGTGGGACTCAGCAAGATAAAGAGGTTTAAAGATGCCAGTGAGGACAATGAGTGCCAGTGATTTCAGCAGCAGAAGCAGAGAAATTTGTGAAAAGATAATTCACACAGTCTGAGCCCAGAATATTTTGTCACAAATCTTAATTCTGTCAATCAATGTCATCTCAGTTTCCTCCATTCTCAGTTCAGAAAGGTTAAATACAAGCTTGTGTCTACAAATTATGCAGCCTCAAAAGGAAGGACCAGCATGGAAACACTAAAAGAAGTCATACCTAATAATCCATGGGTCTGTTCAGACAGTTTATCCTCTTCCAATGTATACAGTCCTAGGAAATCTTGGTGGAGAGGATGTTTCTTCCATACTTGGTGCAAAACAACAACAAATGAGGCACCACTGCCCATTGAGAGCACCAGATTTTTTTTTCTATTAATTATTAAAGTTAAACTGAGGGGAAAAAAAACCAAAATATGAGTTAGGACATGGTGCTTCCCAGAGTTAACAGCGAGGAGAAGAAATGTGAGAAGAAGAAACCTGTCCAAGACATAAACATGGCTTTATAGAGTGCTGAGTGTTTTTTAGAAGAGAGGGTTTGCTGCCTAGTTTGGTCTATGTGAGTCTCTGTGTGTGTGTTCACAGACAGTCACAGAATCATATTAAATGACACTGGAAAAGGCTCCCTGGCCTTTAAACTTTTCAGTAAGATGGTTTTACCAAAACTTGTCCTTTAAGAGTGCAATTAATCAGAGGTAGGTCAGTGATATGTAGATACAGCACCTCATGCTCAGTAATACAAATTCTATTGATAAAACCATTGCTTCCTTGGCTGGATGCTACATGACACTTTTTCCTTTTGTTTTTCAGAGAAGTCAACTCCCAAACTGCCTAGGTTAGTGCTAGGATAAAGAAGGTTTGCTTCTGATTGTGTTACTGGCATCATCCATGTTCTATCATAATTTATAAAAAACACAAAAAGGCATGCTGTGTGAATAAGTTTTGCTCTCTGTGCAGTGCCAGGCCTTGAGAAGGCAGGAGGAGGAGATGTTGCCCATTCCTTTTCTGAACTTCCTTTTGCACAGGTATAAATGATTCTGCAATAGAGAGATCCCATGAAAAATAGACCTGCTGACAGGGCAAAATGTACCTATTCTGTAAATGCCACAATTTCCATTTCTTAAACTGGAGATTGTTTGTGGTGCATTATTATGCCTTTGAAGGATTACACACTGTGTCTAAAGTTAATCTTCAAGCATTTGCAAGACACTGCTGCATTAAGCACGAGACCAAATCTACCTTTGCCTTAGTCATGGTAATAGACTATTGGGGAAAAATTTTCACTTACTTATTCCAAGCAGAGGAATTTGTGAATAATTCAGCAGTTACACAACAAATTAGAGAGCAGAGTCCAGCAGGGCTTGAATCAATTTCTTTTGTAGATTCAGACGACAAATCTTAGAAGTGTATTACTGATCAATGTTTAAAGAAGTGTAGAAAGTAATGCAAGAGCCTGATGGCCTTTCTTTAAGCCTTACCCTGCTTGTTGCAAGGTGACTGAGTCAAGCCAGGTGAAACCCATTTTTTCATTGCCATTCTGAACTGTGATCTTCTCAGGAGTTACTGTCACTTTTAAATCCAGGTGCTTATTTGCAATGCCAAGTTTTCCAAAATACGAATTTTGGATCTTTGCGTTGCTATTTGCTCTCTTATCACCAATGAGTTCTCCATTGACTCTGATGCCTAATACAGAAAGGAAACAAGTATTGTTTTATAGACAGGACTTGATTAACTGATGCCAAGGAGTGTCTTGAATATTTAACAAAACCAAAGGAATTAGGTATGAGTTGAAAAATATATCAGAATTACTTGTGCATATTTGTGCTAAAGTAAAATAAAGCCCTGGGGGCTGTTCAGTGAATTTCCACAAAGCCAACAATAATTTTCTTGAGAAAAGTTCAATATTTCCTAGAACACAAAGAGTTTGTGATGGGCACAGATGGCCTGTGTGACATTAGTCTCTCTTTACCAGATATTCCATGAACTGGCAACTTAAGGATTATTTTATTGTTTGTACTAAAACTCACTGAGACAAATTACTACTCTTAACCCTCACAGTGGTTTTCAAACAAAGTTTAAAAGTTCATTTTGCTCCAAGAAGTGAAAACAGTCATAGTAATGGTACTCTGTTATAACTATAGGACCTCCTACTAACTTTGCAGGGAAAAAAAAACTTATGCATTATAAAGAAAGAAACAGCCTTTACACACAGGACATTTTGTTAGAAGTATCATGATTTACTGATTATTTAAAAAAAATAAATTAAAACTCACCTGTAACTGGATCATGTATCAAATTTAAGACAGTCCCCGGGTTTTCATTGATATTGAAACAGATGGCATCTCTTTTTTGTGGCACCCATATCACGAAGTGTGGGTCCCCATCAACTGCAAAGGCAAATCACTGGTGTTTGGACAGTGACACACGGGGCAAAGCTCCACATGAGCAGTTAATACTGTGCCAGTGGAACTGGGCCCTTCACAAGCTGCATGAAAGTGTTACTGAGAGCAGGAAGGGACCTGAATAGAGAACAGGCAGGTACCAACACAAAGCCCATTGATGGAAAGGAGGGCTGAGAAAAACACCACAAATAATTTCAATTACTTGATCTTTAAAAGACACTGAGAGATGTTTAAAGTAAACTAAAATATTAGCCCTTTGAAAATGAAAAATGGCAGTTTTTGTGGAATGGAATTATCAAAAAGACTCATAAGAATCGTGCAATTTAAAACCCTTGAAAACCCTCTTCTGTTCTCCTTCTAAACAGACAGCACTCAAACCACTCACCACTGGTGTACCATGTGGGTTGTGATCCTCGATACATTTGTGAACCTGCAGAAGGAAAAAACTTGTTAGGAAAACACATCAAAATGGAAAATGTACATCCTCCCTGCATGGTACAAGTTAAGATGTCAGGAGGTTAATATGCTTGGTAAATCACTAATTCCATCCTGGTTTTTAAAGCATATAGTCCATGGGATGACAGTTTGTGCTGCTCTTGAATCAAAAAAAGCTTCAAACAGAGACAGATTTCACTTGTCTACATTGCTTTGAGGGTCTCCACAGAGCTCAGGTAATGTATCTGCAGGACACAAATACCTCAGGCTTTAGGACCAAACTATCAGCAAGGCAATGCAACATCATCCATTCAAAACTTGTGACATTTTGACATTTGTTTTTCCAGAATGAATTTAAGTGTCAACAAAAACTTGAGAAAACTAGACAGAGACAGAGAGACTGAGACTAATCCCCAGAGTAAAAAGCTAAATCTAACTCTCTCATTCCCAGGATTTCCCAGCCAGCCATTTGATGGGCCAGTTGCTGCTTCTCTCTCTTGAATTAGAACAGTTGCTTTTTGCACAAGTAACTGAAGATATTAATTTAACCAGGATGTTGGACATCATAGGCCCTTGCTTTATATCATGGAGATGCAAATTGAAGTCCATCCTCTGTTTTTGGGAAACACCTTTCAGGAAAAAATGGTGGATGGCTGAATTGGCATTTACTCCTCAAAAACTATTTAGCTGAAACTTTTTCACCTCATATTGTTCAACCTTTAAGTGTGTTTTTAGCAGGGAGCAGAATTTGGCAGTATTTGTTAAAGTACAGTTGTAAACCCAGACAGGGCAGTTTCCAGCTCTCTGGTAACTTCAGTTGACAGATCCTGCTCCATTCAGAAACTTAATGACTTACCAAGCATAGAAGATACAGAAGTCAGTGCTGTGAAGGAAACAAAATGTTATTTTAGAGGCTACAAAGAACAAAAACCAATTTTTCTTGCTTCCTTCCACCAAAACCAACTCAAAAAAATCTTGTAATTATGTATAAATTTCCAAATTATTACAAAGGAAAAACTTTATTTGATACTGCTACAAAGCAGTGTCATGAAAGGGCTGAAAGCACACCCTCCTTTTCAGCAAGAATGTTCCTTCTCCACAGGCCTGGAGTTGGCTCTGTATGGGACTGGGACAGCCTGCTCTTCTCTGATTGCTCTGTGCCACTTTGCTCTAGGCTGTACTTCCTCAGAAGGGAAGTCAGTAAGATTTGCCCACCTGCTTCCATATTTTTCTAGTCTTCTGCTCTTTTTACACCTGAAACTATGTCAGGGTGTCTGAAGATAGGGCTTTGTTCTGAAGGAGTGGCAATCACAGCATGAACAAAGACATATTTATATGGGATTGCCTCACACCTGGGAACCCCCAGTGCCAGCCTGCAGAGCAGCTTATTTGTACTGGGCCTGAATTCTGTGGTGGTGGGATGTTGGAATCATCAGAGACAGGAGGAACTGAAAACACTACAAACTTATCCACCTGAAAAGTTTTAAATGTATTTATAACACTATCTTGATTTATTCACTAAGAATTTTATGAAAATATTGCATCCTAGATCAAATAACCAGTGTGGGACATCCATCTCCAACAGTTAAAAATATGACATAAATTTAATAAGAAATGTACATACCTTCAGCTGTTACCATGGGCAGGCAAGGAGTAAAAGGAAGAAAAAGAGAAATTTACAATTTCAGTTGTATAATTAAACAGGTGGGATTCTGACCCTGCTAAAACATATTCTAAGAAAAAAAATAAATTTAAAACTGTTTGAAAACTCAATCAGGTATGTTCAGTATTTTACAATTCCATTTCTTCCCAGTGATACAACTCAATATTTGTAGATCAAACAGAAACACAATGAAAGTAAAAAAGCTTTTATGTGGGGCAGCAAAACTGCAATTTATTATGCATGGGACAAGGGCTTTATTTGTAATTGTTTTATTGTTATGCCACACCTATACTGCAAAATGTTCCTTATTGGGTTTACTCATTTGCAGTTTTTGAGGCATTTGAATAATTCTATTAATACTGACTGGATCATTCACTAATCTGATTTGTGAATCTAGACTTCAGGGTGTGTACAATTATTTTATTTTCTTTTCTTATACAGAAGCAGTCCTTTGAGTATTTTCTGCTATTTCTGCTCTATATTTTCTATGTACAGAGAGGATTTCCTGGGAAAGAGGTTCAAAGAGGAGCCAGGTACCACAAGCAAAGAGATGAAGATGAGTGAGTGGATGTCTCTTCTGTCAGATGTTTGGGGTTTTCCATCTTATGGAGGCCAGGTGCAAACTTTAAAGTCACTGTGTTGTACAGTGACTTGAATGTTAAATTAAACATGAAGGGTTGTGTCAGTATTCCATTATGAGGGTTATGAAAAATAATGCAAAAACTTATCAGCAGAATGCCTGAAGAATTATTCACAGTTGAAAGACACTTGGCTTCAGGATTTATTCCAGCTGAAAGAAAAACCCACTAATCCCCTGTAAGTATCTCTGTTATGCTAAAATGCCTTAAGTTTTCATGCTGAATTCAAAAGATTAGGAAGTTTTTAATGTAGAAGGCAGCAGAGAGCCCACACAGAGCCTGCAAGAACTTTTAGGGGCTCTAGGTAAAAGTTTTGGGGAAAAAAAAATACTGGGTGCTGACAGAAGAGACTGAAAAGCCTCTGTTAGACCTGTAGAACTAGGGTGGGTGGAACAATACACAGAGATGAAGTTTGGGTGGCTTTGGGGCACTCTGAGCAAACAGCACTGCCTTGCTTTGAGAGAGGGGAACAGAGTGTTTGTTACACAGATGTTGAACAGAGAGGCTGAACTGTTTTACTAAGAATAGAGTTCATCACCAAAGTATCAGAGGAGTTGAAAACAAACTGTCTACTTTCAATATAATTGCTTCTCTTTCTGCAATATATATGAATGCTGTGGTTTACATATGTCATCTCAAATACTTTTACAACTTGATGCATCCTGCATGAGGAAGAGCTCATGCAAATTTCCCCTTTTCATGCAGAAAGAGGTTACTACATCTACCCCTAGGCTGAAGTATGTGGAAAAACAAAGGAGAAAGTGATGTGAACTCATTTTAATATAGCTGGACTACTAGATTAGAAATGCTTCTTGGTTTAGTTTTTTTTCTGTAATAGTTTATGTATTTAGTTTAAAATACACTTATTTTAAATTTATAGTACTTTGCCTGTACAATTTAGTAATGAAGGATGGTTTGATGGAAGTGAGATTTACAGTGAAAAGTAATTTTTTTATAAACACACATGCCAGGCTTGGAAAGTAGATTTTTCAGATATGTTTAAAATTGTGCCCACATGAAAGCCTTTCTTTAGGAGAAAGTCAAATGAACACTTGGCTTCTCAAATGCAGTAAAAATGTGAACATGTCTGTACCTTCAGTGGGTTTATCAGCAATCACATCTTCACTGTCATTTTCTTCTGGTTTTGTTACCACCATGGATGTCAGTGGTGTTACAAACTTGTACTTCAGGGAGAGAGCCAGGGCTTCAGCTGTAAGGTTTTCATTTTCTTCTCCTGTAGCTGCAATACTGAATACAGGTAGAGACTCCCAGCATCAGTGACTGCTGAATTACTCACCAAATTCAATATTTGACTTTAAAGTGAAGTCATTTCTCTGCAGCTAATTTATCAATAAGACATATTTGTTACACTCTAAAAGCACTTCTGATTCCCCTGGCTATCCAAGAAAAAGGCAAACCCGTGCTTTATACTTGCAATAATTTAAAATTGTTTCATTTGCAACCTGAAACAGGAATACTGAGGCTAGGGAGGAGAATAGGTAGGGGGATTTTCCTTACTGATTTTTGTCCTAGAAGCTGCAGGAGTCAGAGGGCTTAAGGAGTTCATAGCTAAGATGTCATTCTAGATATAATTACCGTCTTTCCAGGAGTTGTTCAATGGTAAGATAAGCCCAGAGCCTTTCAATGTACTCTCCAAATATATATTCTTGTTCTTGGAAAGCTTGAGCTGTTTGCTCAGCATCTTGTTGTGTGGTGTATGACAGGGCATCGTCAGCCTGTTGGGAGTAAGGAAGCTTCTCTGTATCTTAAGTAGCCAAGGACTGCCAGAACCTCCCAAAATTGAGACTTTCACACCTGAAAACCTTATAAAACTGAAAAACAGTCTGGTTCCACCCAGCACTTGCCCAGGAGATTGCCAGGGTTGTATCAGGAATTTTGACCCATTGTTTCTGTGAAGGTCAGAGGTGTACACTACAGGACACAACACAGTTTCCAAATTCACATGGCATTTTTGTTCATCAGAATTTGGCTCTCCAGGATTTAAAGAACTTTGATTGCCATCCTGATTTCAGAGAGGAACATGCTCAAGCAGACATGCTGGAATTAAGTTCACAGTAATACATTATTTGTATTTAAAGTACACCAAAGTCCATGGTCCATGGGGCATATTTGCAATCCATGATTTATGATAACATGGTCTAGAATATGTTTGTGTTCTGTTTCTTGAATATCAGGGGTAAATATTTTTACTGAATCCAGATGTGGAGAGGTATTAGAAGTAGAGTTCTATTTTAAGGGGAAGATATTTCAAATATTCAGCTGGCTTATTCACTGGTTTTCTTCATCCACTGAAGAGAAGTGCCTGTGAACACTGAAAATTTGGCTCCCAAAAGAACCAGGTAGGGTATTTAGAGACTAAATACATACAGTATTTATATATTTATAAATATATGAGGATATGTATAAATACATGAGTATATTTATATATATTTGTTAGCAAAACTAATCCAGTCACATTGCACAAAGTTATTCCAGACTGACCCTACTACACCTGGGTTAGGCAAGTAATTTGCAATTTTAAAAGCAATGACTTTGGCACATTTAGTTTCTCACATGTGCAGTAACCCATCCTGTCACTGAGGTAAAGAAATACCAATAAATATTTTAAGTATTTAAGTAGTGCCAGCTCTGAACATTCAGAGATTTTGTGTATCTTACATAAGTTAAAGAAATCCATACTTACACCTTCACCTCTGACATCTACAGTCAATTGGTTTTGGTTGCTGTCTACAAAACGTCCAGCCACCACAATCTCAGACCCATCATAGAAATGCTTAAAACTGTTCATAGTTAGGTCTTGGATTTCATTTTCTGGGTAGTTTAACTCCACATCTGTGAGCATGGGATTTGACACCTCATCATAAAACCCCTATAAGACAAAAAAAAAAAAAAAGGAAAACATTTAACTCTCATTGTTTCTTTAATTCGTAGATCTGTAACCAGAAACATCCTGCTATTTTGGCAATGAAAACTGCAAGTGTATTTTATAAGAAATATTTTAGTATTTGATTAACTCTCAGAGCACAAGGCCTAAAAAAAATCTACAAGTAAGGGAAATGAGAAAGGACATACAACTCTTCAGTCTCGCTTAGAGAGAGAAAGAAATATCTGAGAACAACATGCTGTGGATGATGAATCAAGAGGGATCCCTGGTATTTGATAGAGGTAAGTTTCTAGATCTATTCCCAGCAGAGACTGATGTAACAACACAGTCAAAACAGACTATTTTTTACTATATTTGATTTCAAGCAGAGCTTGAAATGAAATCCAGTATCTAATTCTTTGGTGAATTTTTTGAATGGCTGCTATTGGAATGGGAGAAGTAAAAAAGGTCAACTTCGTAAGGCCTATAGCTGTTTTCATGTCTTATACAACTCTAGAATGCCTCAGAAGTAGGGTAGGATACACCTGCTTCCAGTAAGTTTCTAAAGGCAGAATATCTAGAGCTTTATGATCTGTTCCCCTTCTCATCCCTTGACATGACATTAACCACATGATCTGTGAGGTCTGGGATATAAATGACTGCAGCAAGTTTGCTGCACACCAGGTGCCCTTCAGAAGCATGACTTGTGTCACTCTGTGCCACAACTCTCTGCTATAGCCCACAATATCTCACTTTTACTGTCCTTCCACCTCCTGCTTATATGAGGGAAGGAGAAAATCAAATGCAACTAAAGGTCCCTTCCAACTCAAACTATTCTATGATTCTGATATTCTGATTACAGCAGATTCTGGAGTATCCCAGTATCAGATTACACACTGGGGTTTTGATTGCTTGAGAAGAAGAACAACTGTATAGTTATCTGAACCAATGTATTTTCATCTAATTTAAGTGGTAGTTACTGTACTTGAAGCTGTAAAGCTGCATCAGAGTCAGGATAAATCCGACGGGCCAATCCTTTATTCTCCAGTGCCATCCTCTCCAAGAAGCCATAGTCTACACCAGAGCCAAACCCAAGGTTGTATAAGGGGTATCTTCCTTTAATAGCATTTTTTACATCTGTCTCAATGGTGTGAATATCTGATACACCTGCATCAAACCAGGAAACGTTTGAGTTGTCTTCAAAAATAGATAAAATGATCACAAAATTAAATGTGACTCGTCATGTTCAGATTTCTTAGGAGGCATTACCAAAAACTTGGTTTAGTATAATGATGCTGTATAGTAGCATTTAAATCATGAAAACATCAAGAAGTCAAAGGTGAAGGCCAGTTTTAACTAGCATTTTTTATTAGTTAATTAACTCTCTTTATTATTCCATCCAACAGAAACTTACCTTGGTTTGGCTGGCCATCTGTTAACATGATAATTATAGAGGCACTTCTCTTGGGCACGAGGTTCCCTTCATGAGCAGCATTCAGAATATCAATTCCCCTCATCAAACCACCATGTAAATTTGTCACTATAGGGTAGACACAGAAGTTTGGGTTCAGCAGAGATGATCAAAAGAAAGGTCCATTTTTCACTGGGATCTGGAGAGATTTAATTACAGTATGAAAATGAAAGATTTGGGTTTATAAGCAAGGGGATGTTTAGATAGAGAAGTACCTGGACTTTGGAAACATAGAGAGAAATAAATGTCATGTTCTGAGTAAAATTCAACTTCAGGAGTGTCTCGTCAGTAATCTAAAAACCCAACAAGCAGTAGCATTGTGTTCACAGAATGAACAGATAAATTAACTTACACAGTGACCAATCAGCAAGTCCAGTAAAGTACTTACTGCCTGAAGCATCAATGTTCCGAACAAACTTCCTTGCTTCATCCAAATTCTCAGGAGTGGCCTTGATTAATGTTTCTTTCCAGGTGGACACACCAGAATTGAACAATATGAAATTGAAGAAGTCATCTTCTTTAATGTCATCTAAGATTTTTAGAAGAGCTTCTCTTGTCTATAAGACAAAGAGATTTAAATATACAATTCAACATTTAACAGAATAGGTGCTTACAGATTTGACATTATTAATCTCTCAGCATTGGGGTATTTTTAACTTCTACATCGTATGTTGTGCAAAAATCCTGAGCTTGTTCTGTCCTTGCCAGTCCCTGTGCCTGTTTCAGAGTAACTCTAAGGAAGTCAGTCAGCTGCAAGAACACCTGGTAAGTCTTTGTAGCTAAAAGGAAAATCAGATCTCCTGTCATGGATTGTTGCTTACACTGGGATAAGCTGGCATGGCAAATTGAAACCGATGGGAAATGGGTAGCTACAGGTTGGTGGAGAAGCTCATACACAAGCAAGCCTGGATATTTTGATGCAACACCAAAACCTGAAAATTCTGAGCATTAGCTTAGAATGAGGAGTCCTAACTATGAAAAGCTCATATCCCTTCCAGTACTTTTTCCCAGTTCTTTCATTGAAACTCTTCAGTAATGTAATAACTTACCTGTTCCATTGGTCTTCCATACATTGAGCCACTAGTATCCATTACAAAAATAATATTCTTGGGCAAATTTGGAAGATTTGTTGGTGCAAAGAAGTGTACGAAGTAGCCATTGACAATCTGAAAAATAAAATGTGGAAAAAACCCCCCATACACCACCAAAAACTTTGGTATATTGTAAAGATAAAACAGATAAAGGAGATATTACGCTCATTTGGTGTCTGGTGTCTGAGTGGACTAAAAGGTTTTAATGGCTCCAACCAGTCTCACCTGTGTCCATGGGCCCAGGAGCATCATTTAAGTGCAAGACTGGGCCTTTAGTTCCTGCCTGAGCTACACTGTCAGAACATCTGTGTCCAGCTATATCACAGCTGTATCACCTGTCCCTATCCATGGACTCCACTGTTTTGGATTCCACCCTGAAGATTGACTTCCTGCCTTGACCTTGGGCTCATCATCACAAACTTGCCTGATGACCTGGACTCTCAGTGGAATTTGAGTGCCACCTCAGGGTCTGCCTTGCTCAGGTACTGTGAGGAGTGGGCTCGTGGCTGGTGAAGCCCCTGTGCTGTCAGCTGTGCTGTCACACTCAGCTCCCTGTCCTTTAGAAAATCTCACTGCTCCTTGACTGTAACAATGCAAGTCAGGCTGTTTAACTGTTGAGAATTTCAATTTACCTGCAAATTATCTGGAGTTGTTCTCTTCACATCATATCTTACAGTAAAATCCCCATCCAAGGCAGACTCTGAGCAACTTGCACAGGTTCGCTGCTGATCAAGAGTTGGCTTGAAAGAGATGTGCCCCTGCAAAGGAAAGCCTTCATTAGATCTGAACCTTCACAGCTGAACCTTCCCTACAGAACACGTCTGCATTTTTTTAAAGCTAGTATATTTATATTCACAGACATGAGAATAACCTGGGTTATCTGGTTAGCTATTAGTTTGCATGCATCCATATGTATTTATACACTCATTGGTGGGTAACTGGCAGATGAAGGCTGCTATCCAGGACTTTTTCCATGTGCTTTCCCATCTGCCTTAGGTCAGCCCTCCACTCTGAATGACACCTTTGGTAAGCCTGTTGGGCAGTCTGTGTTTTTAGGAATTCTACCCCCTCCATACAAGACAAAACTACTTGTTTCTCACTCAGTTCTTGTATAAGAGATACTCTTAGTGGTATCCAGGTTTCCAAATGCTGCTGTGGGACAAGGCCTACTAGTTTTGGTACAGTATCCTGCTAACAGTTACATGGCTTCAGAGCTGTGTTGAGAAGGCCTTCAACTTTCCACCTTGGAATTCAGAGCTCATTTGCACAGACAAGCCTTTACTGCATTTTCTCTATTTTTTTTCCTCTCACTTCCACTGCTAGCACTGACATGATTATTTTCAAATTATAGCCATAATAAGTAAATTATGGAACTCAGTAGCCAATGTACCTTTTTCTCTGAAAAAGTTTTTTTAATGATGTTTTGTAGCTCATTGGTGATGAATGTTCCTTCTGCTTCCAGCTCAGTGATACCCTGGGGCTCAAAAATATTTACTGCAATCTGAAACATTAATTGAAAATTCATTGTCATTGATTAACACACAATACATCAACTCAGCCATTTCCAGGAGGATCAGCAGGCAACTACAGATATGAGAGGCATTTTCATAAAAGCAATAGAAATTTACTTTTATAATTCATAATGGCAGTCCAAATCCACTTGTGGGGACCCATCTTCAGCCAAACAGGCCTTTTTACACACAGAGGTTAAAAACAAAGGTACAAATAAACAAACCTTAATAGAAATATAACTTGAAAGCAGATAGTGGAGTTCTACCAAGGCAGATAAGAGTGATCAAAGACCAGTTTTAACACACAAAAGCTGCAGTATTCTAGAATGCAATATATCCATCAATGTGATTTAAGATGATGTTGTTTCATGGTAGTGTAAGAAAGGTGTAATTTATGCTATAAAGGCATATGCAAAAGATATTAATCTTCCACTTCAATGCCTATTTCAAGGGCATTGAAATAGTTTTTTTCAGGATTTCATACATGATTTCTTTCGGCATGCTCAGTAGACGGAATGACCATTGTACTCCACTTTCAACAGATGTACAGAATTTCATCAGCTCTTAAGTTATAGTCAAATTTGATCAGTTTGCCATTTACCTCAAAATCTTTGACAAGCTGCTTTGGTTTCACTTTGATGAACATCTCGTATTTTCCAAAGCGTCGCTTCAGCAGTTCCTCATATGTGAGTTCAAAAGTGACTTTACTGGCTGCTTTAATGTTGACTGAGACAGTGAATTTTTCTGTTTTTCTTCCTGAAGCTCTGTATTAAGTGGGTAGGAAAATGAGTATCTTTATCCTCTTCTACAATATTTATTGTTTGGGTTGGTGGCATATGATTTTCAAAAACAAGTAAAACAAAGATGGGATTTTTTTTTTTCTGTTCTAAATAGGATCTATTGCTAAAACCATACTCAAATTGTTGAATTTATTCAAGCTTCCCAGTGAGCTTAATCCCAGGAACAGGTCAGTGGAAGTTGCAGAAACAGCCTTTCCATGATTGCAGATACTGCCTGTGTAGTCAGAAGTTGTATTTCCTTTTTATAATTTGTGCTACAATAACTCTAACTTAATGATTGTTCCCTGGTCCCATAATGTCAGTAAATACCAGAACACAGCATTTACAGTCTCACAGTTTGCTATGGGATGATGGTGTGGAAGCCACACAAGACATCATTCTTACTTGACAAGACCAGCAGTCTGTCCTCTTGAAACAGCCTTCTCATATTGCTTTTTTGCAGCTTCTTTTTCCTTTATAGTTCCAGGATAAGTGACACCATCAATTGTCCTGCAGATGAAAAAGTCCTAGTTTGGTTGAACAATACACGAAAAGTTATCATAGAAATTCTCCCTTTGTTGATTGGTTTGCTCAAAAGCACTTTCAGAGACCTGTTGTTGCCAAGATTGGAGCCCTTTCACTGAAACCAGTCTCCTCAGTGAATTTAGGGGGAACTGGACTGATGGCAACACAACTTACCCCTCTGCCATATTCCTACGTTTCAGCAGCTTCACCATCCTGTCTCATCTAATGGCAAACCAGCCCTCTGGGTGAGACTCACCTGTCCAAGTGTCACTGTCTACAGCTGAGCATTTATTCAAATATGAACCTTTCATTCAAATATGATTTTTAAATGAAGAGATAAATTAAGCTATAATGCCATCAGGGAAATTAGGTAATGGAACTTTCCTGGTTTGATAACACCAGACTAAGTGGTATTTCTGAAAAGGTGGATGGATCTCCAGGGATGGTCTCCCATTCCCTAAGGTCCATGATGATGAAAAGAAATAACTGAAAATTAGTCATTTTTCTACAGATGTACCAATGTTTGCCTTTCTCCATGTGTCTTACATGTTAAGTTAACAGTACCAGAAAATCACCCAGGAGGCATTTAAAAATCTGTCAAATGGCAAAGTAAAAATGAACAGTTGAGTTCAGTTTCTCCCAGCTGAATTTGCACAGATATTTAGTGTTCTGTAATGATATTGTAAAAGTTACACACATGCTGAAGTTGGTAATGAAGGCTGTCTTAGGGAGCTCAACATCAAAGAAGACTTCTTTGGATGCATTCCCACGATTGACAGCTCGACTGGTGATGACATTGTGGGCAAATCGGGAAGTTACTTTACTATCAATCTTCATGCTATAGATTTCTATCCCATTGACAACCTGTAGATTGAGAAATGAAACAAGGGGAAAAAAGAGCACCAGCTGTTACACTGCTGTGTGTGTTAATCAGTCATCATCACCCTTTTAAAAAGAAACCATGGCAGGACATTGATCACTCCAAAGCAAACCAGGAATCATGAGAACTGGAGCACAGCTGTGTTTCCTGGGATATTATCACAATCCCATCGTGGCACTATTCCACAGGTTATAACTACAGCCCCTTTAACAAAATACTACTACCACAGCAAAGATATTGCCATTATAAAAAAATGGTTTATTTTCTCTACTGAGAGAGTGACTTTTTACGGTTACCCAAAGAGCACAACAATTTACTTGCTGCCTCCCTGGCTCAGTGACTGTAATTATCAGTGGAGTGGATGACTCCTAAAGCAGGGATGTAAGTAATTACCTTGTTTAAAAATAGACCAAAACAATTCCAGATGGCTCCAAACTTCATTTTATGTTATTCTCAACTTCCTCACAACTGGAGCTCTTTCTTTTTTAAACAAGGAAACGGGCAATACTGGTTTTCTCTGAATGCTCAGGTATAAGGTTGCTGGAGAGTATGTGAATGCACAGGTAACAGCAGATGTGATTCATTAGGCAACTCCTTAAACAAGGTCTGCTTCTTGCAGCAAAGCCAGTGCTGGAAAGAACTGTGGAATTTTTATGGTGGGACTGATCTCTGGCTGATTGATTAAAAAGGTCCCCAAACAATCCAAGCATTTAAACATTGCTGAAGGGGATCCAGGTGCCAAGTGGAATCAGCTTCAGACATCAGGTCTCTTGCCTTCCTCAACAATAACTTCAATATAAAACAAAAGTAAAAATAAAACCAACATTGAATAGATGTCTGTTAAGAGATACAGAGGTGATTTCAAACAATTTTGCTATTCATTCAAATACAATGAAGCTACAAATCATTTGTTTTTTCTCTTTTCTTGTCCAGGATTTTCCATCAGAGCTTAAAAAGGAACTGTCCAGTTCAACCTTTTGCCCAAAACAGGCAGCTCCGGGCTATTTCCAGAAATATCCACTTGCTCACTCACAGAAACATTTTGTGAACACAGAATATTCCTGTCACTATAAATCTTTCTTGATAGCCTGGACAAAACCAAGTCTTACTCACCAAGTCATTCTCAGCATTTCGCTTCTGTAAAGAGAAAAAAAAAGGGAAAAACCATGAGTAAGAAGTTGCTTTTAGAGATAAATCACTTAGCACCTGTGCAGTTGTCACAAGCCAAAAGAAGTTGTCCGGGAGAAGGAAAGCTCAAGAAAGGTCTTCATTAGTAAACCTAAAGTAAATTTGAGGGAAGAGCAAGTAAGGTATGTTGCTTGTTTTATATTTTGCTCAAGTGACACAAAAAGTGTCTTCTCCCTGAAAACAATCATGGACCCCTGAAAGATGAGGGGAGAGGGAGAGGAAAAGAATGCTCAGTGCCATTTATGACTAAATGTCACTGAGATTAAAAAACACACTAAAATTTGCTTAATAGGACTCCTTGAATATAGGCTGGCTCTGTGGTGACATCAAGTAAAACCAGAATATCTTGTCCTGAGAGTGACAACTTTTCCTTGGCAATTCCTGGATCTGGGTCCTGTAGTACATATTTTATTTTCAAATTTATTCTCCTTTGGAAGTAAAAAAAGGGTTCGTATCAAAGCATAAAAACCCAGTTTGCACATTGTTTTTTTTCCAGTCACGCACATCCACACTGTCAGGCAGACCCACCATTACACCTTTTCAGACTTACTCCTAATTTTTTCCTGTTTTACTCCACCAGCCTCTCAACCCAACATGACAAAGTATGTTGGTAATTCAGTAAGATTACAGAGAGGAGAGATGGTCACCATGAAAGCCTGCATGGAGGGGAAAAAAAAAATAAGCAGCTACAACTTTTTTTTTTTTTTTGCTGTATTTGCTCCCAGAGTAGGTGCAAATATCAGAAGCTGTACAAAAATATCACGTCCACTCTTCTGAAATAGAGGACAGGCATTAAACAAACTGACTGACTCCTGTTACAGTAACAGCTTGTGTAACTCAGTTCTCATCAGCTCTGCTGCAAACACCTTATCTCGTTTGGCTCCCAGAGCCTCCAGGGGGTCACATTTTGTGGAGGCGTTTTTGGCTGCTCCACCAAACAGAGGGATAAGGACCTAATGAGGTTTTAAGTCAGATACACATCTCAGGTACATTTAAGGCTGTTGGGACCTTTCACACTTAAGTTTTGCAAGCTGGAAACCGAGACACAGAGGGTTATTTTTTTGTCTATTCTGGAGTTCCTTTCAAGACACTATTAAATGTTAGGTAATGCAAGGTTTGGGGGGAGGTTTCTCAAGTGCTCTAAGAGTCTGGCCAAGAAATCTGGACACATTTCTCTAGGTTCATCTTTCCATCTGCTACTGCCATACAGATCATTTCTGTGTGTGCATCTCTCCCCTTTCAGAAGTCTCCATGGATTTCTTTAATGCCTGTGTAGACTGTGCACCAATTCAAACCTGTCCTTTCCAAAAGTGGAATTATCTTTTCTGTCTCTATGCTGTCATTACAGCTCGTCATTTCCCCTTAAGAAACACAAACTGAGGTATGGGCCTTGGGAAATGAAAAGCTGGAAGTCACTGAAATGTCAGTTTGTTTGGTACAAACATTTCCTCACAGTGGAATTACCAGGCAATTTAAGGATACAAAAAACACATACAAAAATGTGTTCTTTAGTTACAAATTCTGCAATTCTGACTCCTGCCCCCAAATTAAAAGATACTTTACCTGCATTTAAGTTTTACAGGATTGCTGTTGTGCATATTCTTTATCAGGATTATGGGTTTGACAGGAGTTTTGAAGGAGTTCTGTTTTGATTCTGTAAATCTTTAGAGGGGTACTCTGCAATTTTCATTGAAAAAGAAACTACAGAAATATCTCTCAGTGAAAGGCATTAGTGACTTTGTACTTGGGCTGATCTTCAATGGAGATACCCAACTCAGCTGGACATTGCTCAGCCACCTGCCCTAGCTGACCTTGATTTGCACAGGGGAGGGGAGTGAGTCTGTGATTTTGTTCTATTTTTTTTTTTTTTTTTAATTTTTAATGATTCACTTGGAGGTAGCTTGAGATGTCACTAACATCAAGGTCATTTTAAGCTATGTGGGTAGAAAGCGATAGTGTGCCACTCAAAAAGATGATGCAATTCTAGACAAAAATGAGATTTTAATATCCTCTACCTTGGACAATCGTTACTTGGTAAAATGTTTCTGTACTATTTCTAAATATTTGCCAGGTGCACTAATTATGAGAAGGTATGGTTTTTTTCTGTTGTGCAACAGCAACAAATTCTTCCTTTGTTCACTACTGTTTTGGTGTGGCAACAACAAAAACAAGAGGTGCAAAAAATCTATAGAAATTGGAGGGGAAAAGAGAAATTTGAACTCCCAAGAAAACAGGGAAGGCAAAGAGGGCCCCCATTACAGCACTTGCTGAAAGACGCCCTGAATGTACAGCTTGGGAAACTAAACCACAGTGTGGTTTAGTCACAGTGTGACTATAAGACTCAGCAAAGAGTGTAGAGTGAACTTGAAGTGACCTCAAGAATTAGGTATTTGCATATATCCCTACATAGGAAAAACAAGGCAGGAAAATTATTTCCAAATCTAAGGCAACATTGAAGATTTCATCATCCCAAGGGATGCTACTTGGCTGCCACGGAGAAGAAACCCTAATGCAGCTCAGCCACACCAACCAAACCTCCCTGTGAGCTGAAGGAGTCCCAGTGCTGCCAAAATGAGAGGGCCATAAAGGGATGGCTGCACCATCGCTCCCCCTGCTTTGAATGCTCCGAATATGGAGTTCTACAGGTTGCTTTTAACCCAGGAAAATCTTTCCCACCCTTAGAAACAAGGTGTGCCAGTACACACAGGGATCTTTGATTCAGATTTTTGTTCAATTTTCACCAGAACTGGGTCTGCCAACTGTGTTTACCCGACTGTGGCTCTAAAAGGAGCTTTGGCAGCCTGAATCTCATCAGCCAACCAGGCTTCCAGCCACACTTCACCATTCCCTGCTGGCACACTCCTTGGGGCCAGGACACAGATGGGGACAGAGACCTTCACACTACAAAGCAATCCCCTCCATTTCAATCACATCACATTTGCATAAGGCACAGAACAAAACTGGGAGAATCAACTGATTTTTCCATAGCATTCTGCATGTATGGATGGAGCACTGCCCAGAGCTTTGGCAGTTTTCCACTTAGAAAGGCTTTAGAGTTGCAAGACAGAGAGAACAACAGGTACTACGGTAATCAGCAGGAAAAAACTACATTATATCTGGGCTATATAATAGTTAAATAATAAGAATCACTGGCATCTCCAGTTTGCAGCATTAAATCTGAAGTTGATTCTTGAAAGTCAGGCATGTTACTATCCTGATTTTCAAAGAAAAAGTGTTGGCAAAGACCATAACCTGATCAACAGGAATGAACTGAATGCTTTGTCCTGTTCTACACAGTAACTCAAATTCTTCCCTCAGGAGATTTGCCCTCTGTAACTTTTCGGAGTACGTAAGCACTGAGAGAGAGGAAAATAATTTATGGAGGGGAGGGGTAGTGGGCAGTAACTTAACCAAAGAAAATTAGGCACAACAGCAGGTAGCACTGCCTTACTCAGAGATCAATCGAAACCAGAACAGCCCTCTTGAGGGACAGATATTTTTAAGAGATATATTTCATGCTGTGCTAACACGCAAATCTTTTGAGAAAAAACCTACCATGTCATTTGGACAGTGGACATTTATCTAGATGCCACGTTACATTTCTGTTTTCTGCTTCTTGGAGGTATCTTTTCACTGATATTTTGCATTGCAAAATGTGCTAAAGTCAGTTCCCCGGCAGCACTGATTGCTTTACACATTTAAATATAAAACCACTAAAACATTTTACTACTATGTGGTGATGACAGAGAAAACAGAAGAAAGGGATGCTTTTAAAAAGAGAAGTAGAACTTCAGAGCTGATGGAACACTGAGGCTGATTAGAGGTCAACCAGTCTGGCTCCCAAGTTCAATCTTGTGCCCACACAGAGCTCCTGCTGTCAGCACTGTATGAACTCTCTGATAAATGCTAATAAATTGCAAGAAATTAATCTATGAAGAGTCGGAGCTCCATACGCAGTTGGTTACTTACCTTGATGTTTCTGATATGTGTTACCAAAACGTCTGATGATGCAAAGGTGGGAATCAATAATAAAATACAAAGCAATAGATTGTTTTCCATTTTGGAAAAAAAGTAAGGTTCAGATTGGAACGATATGCATAAATATATAATGCTTTGTTTACCAAGTGTTAATAAATAACTCAGTGAGAAAAGTGGGATTAAACATTAGGCATTTGGGAAAAACCAAACACTGAATTTTTAATTTGCATAGTCTACAGAATACTGTTATAAAATCTGTTAGAGACTATTTCAGCAGTGTCTCTTCCATGTAATAACTTCAAACAGAAATTCAACCACCATTTCTGTAGGAGCAACTGAGATTAATCTCCTCTCCAGAATCTCTTTGCCAAATGAAAACTGTCATCTTTCTGATACTTCCTTAAAGGCTTTCCCTGGCCCAAATTACTGCAGCCACGACAGAGCTTGTAGCCTGTGACACCCATTTAACCTCCTATTCAAAACTACTCCTGTAATCCTGTGTTATCACCCAGGTACCCGATTTAGATATCGTTATTTGACGTGTCCTGCCTAGTACAGAAACCTCCCGTTATACTGGTTCTTATTCATCTTCGTGGCTGAAACCAGGTCCAAGCTCCCAGGTCTTGCATCTTGCACCCTCAATGCCCATCCAGCCTGCAGCTGCCTGGCCTTTTTCCTCTATTTGTTATCTGGACAGTGTTAATTATCTCCTAAACTTTTTAGCTGGTTTATCTCCTCTGATGAACTTTGAGGACTGGGAGTTAAATGCCCAGTGATAATAAAACATTTTATTTTTGGGTTTTCCTGCAGTCAGCGTTCTGAGGTGCTCAGCCACCTGAGGGACACAGGAGAGGTCCAGGCGCTCCTTTTAAACCAGTCTGAATGTTTTTTGACCAATTCTGTGCCCCACCCAAAGGGACAGGATGGCTCTGTGAGCTGCTGACAGGGGCAGCTGTGCCCATGGCAGGTGAGGTGGCGGGACCTGGTGTGGGGTGTTATTCCACAGCTGCCCACTGGGTTGTCACCGTGCCCCTGTTGCCAGCCTTTCCTGGGGCTCAGCACATGGACCTCGTGGAGCTGCAGCCCAGGACGCCCGTCACACAGTGTTTGTGAGGGGATACTTGTGTTTCTGGGGCCGTAGAAGACGGAAAGCCTCGGCGCCTTCGCCGGTGCCTCAGGGATCCCTCAGGCTCACTGCCCGCTCTCAACATGGCCGTCTCGCCCGCTTCCAAAATGGCCGCCGCGGCGCCGCTATCGCGCCATAAAGCTGCGCGGCGGGCGCCCCATGGCCGCGGCTGCCCCGGGCATCTCTATGGCAGCGGGTGCTGCCCGGCCCCGGCGGCGGGAGGAGGATGTCCCTGGCTGCCTATTGCTTCCTGCGGGCCGTGGGGAAGGGCAGCTACGGGGAGGTGAGCCTGGCGCGGCACCGCCAGGACCGCAAGCAGGTAGCGAGGGGCGGGTCGTAGGGCGCTGGCACGGCAGGGGCCGCGGCTCGGCGTGAGGGGAACGGCCGGGGCCGGGCTGGGCTGGGCTGGGGGTGCCGCGGGGTCTGCTTGGGGTGTCACCGACACCCCGCTGTGGCCCAGCCTTGGCTTGTGGCCCTGGGAACAGAGTCGGAACGAGCAGGGATGTGGCCTCGTGTCAGCTGTGGCTGTGACTGTCACCTGGTGTGAGGGTGTGGCTGTGACCATCACCTGGTGTCGAGTGTAGCTGTGACCATCTTCTGCTGTCAAGACAGTGCTGTGACCATCACCTGTTGTCAGGGTGGTCCAGCTGGGCTGTCCGTGTTCTCTTCCTTTGTCTGTGAGGACTTTTGTTAAAGAAGTGCAGGAGACTCTTCCGCCCTCCCTTGTCTTTTTAATCCAACACCCCCCACCCCAATAAGCCAAGCCCCCAAAATAACTTTTGTTCTTAATGTAAGTAAAAATAACAATAACGCTTTTTTCCCCCCTTTTCTTAATGTATAATGCCATGTTTTGTGGAGGACAGCTGTTTTGGGTAGTCCTTTGGGTGACAGGGAAGCACAGCCCACTCTTAGCGTGAGGCAGAGCAGGTTGCTCTTGCCCTGTTATTGCTCTTGCAGTATCTTCAAGATGTGCACGTGTGGTTGAGGTAAAATTGATGGCAAGGATGGAAAACCAGCTCCTGGTGTTGGCTTTCTCTGGCATCAGCTCTGTGGGAGAAAGACGGGCTCTGTATCTGCTGTATTGGCTGTGGCACAGCCCGGGAAGTTTTGGTTGTGTCAGAGTTTGGTGCAATGATTTTTGTTGGAAAACTGAAATAAATCTGTCTTGCCTGGCCAAAGCAGAGGTGTTTGATAGGAAATGTGAGAGGGTAGAGAAATGGGGATGGAGAAGACCCACAGAACAGTATCACAGCAACCTCGGGTGTGAGCCTTAAGCCTGGAATTGTACTGAAGATGATGGGAAAAGGTTTGTTCCCAGCAGTGATCAGAGGGTGTGTCCTTCCCGGATGAAGGCAGTTCCCTGGCTGGAATCCAGAGGTGAATCCCTACAACGTGTGGGTTGGGTAGTAGTGATGGTAGGACTTGTTCCCTCCAGGCCATCACCACAGTGCATAGTCCAATGTCCTCAAAGAACTGCTAATCTCATCCTAAAAGTAAACAGTGCTTTGAGGTGACTTTCAGCTGGATACAGATCCTTGGATTTTTTGTCGTGCTGCTGGTCATTAACATTGGCAAGAGCCTTGATTCCTGTTCGTTGTTATTTCATCTTAAATATTTGGTGTGTTTTACTGTGTCTTATCTTTTGCCAACTTTTACAAACTTCCTTCTGTAGCAAGATGATCAGGATTTTTTTGTTGTGGCTTTGGCATAGTGCCTTGTGTTCTGTGAAAGAAATTATGTCTTATTTAAGCATATTTGCTGATAGCTAAATGCTGTTTATTTGTGGAGAAAGTCAAGTGGCTCTAAATGTTTAAAACAAAATGAAATGCAATTTGTACACAATTCGGTATAAAATAAGGCAGAAGAGCTTTGCAATAGATTTCATGGGAATCTTGCCAGGAGAACATGCTCATTAAACCAAATATAATTAATGCTGAGTTTAAAATAAGGCTAATACATGTGGGTTTTGCATTTTGGTAGTGTATGATCTAGAAGATGCTGATATAAAGCTAAAAGCTTTTGGTTTCTGTGCTCAAAGATAGAATTGTAGTTGACTTACCATGTAGAACACAGTAGTTGCAGCATTTCCATTTTATTTTAAACTTAGATTATTCTCTACACAATTAGTTTTGTGATATTCCTTCTGGAAGCTTTGCACCATCACAGGTTATATCCAGCAGTTTTCTGAAACACAAAGTCATGAGGTGCTGTGGATTTTCTGGATAATTGGTTCCCTTGGTATATAGGGGCGTCTCCTTAGCACTAATTAAATGTGTTGGGCTAATTAATAGGCCCAACCTGGGCGGCAAGCACTGAACAATCGCTGAGGATGCTGAAATTCAGCAAGTAAAAAATTTTTTTAGAAGTTTTGATTTAAAAGCTCTCAGATAAGAGCGGGGTCAGGTGTAACCATGGCACGTTTGTTCCGTGGAAAGCTGATGCACTGAAGTGATTACCACAAAATTTGCATCGGGATGGGGCCAGGTCAGAATTAAGTATTGGTGCTGTGGCTTATAAAAGTGTGCTGTGAATTTTATTGCCTCATCTATGTTTTTGCTAAAACCTGAAATTCCTTAGAATTACAATAGTACATATTAGGGAGGTAAATAGCAGCTTTTATGTGTAGCTTTGAAAAATTCTTAACCCATCTGAATACAGAATAAAAGAAATTTAGGAATGACCACAAGACCTTTTGTCTCTTTCAGCTAACTTTTATCCTAGACATCATTGTAATTTTTTGCATGTGACTATATACTTTCCTTATTATTACTGTATATTTAAAGTAACTATTGAAGTGACTCTTTTTGAGTGTAACTGTGGTGCACAAACAGGTATTTCAGGCTTAAGAGATGAACAAAAGACACACATTTAAAATGAGAATGGCAGAGGGGAAGATAAATATGAACATTGGTCAAAAGAAAGTAAACCACAAAATTCCTATGCAGAGTTGTATTCAGGTAGATGAACAGAATGGCCACAGTTCTCCCATTTTTGTGGTATAAGGGTAGAAATGATGCATAACTGTTAAACTGCAGCCTCCACGTAGAATAAAGAGTGGAGTTTCAAATACTGTGTTTCCCTGAGACCTGGGAAATTCCCTGGAGCTTCTGCACAGTCACCTTGATCCCTTGGGCTACATTTCTTTTCCAGTATGTCATCAAGAAGTTAAACCTCAGAAATGTTTCCAACCGCGAGAGGAGAGCGGCAGAGCAGGAGGCACAGCTGCTGTCCCAGCTGAGACACCCCAACATCGTCACCTACAGAGAGTCCTGGCAGGGGCAGGATGGCCACTTGTACATTGTCATGGGCTTCTGTGAGGGAGGAGACCTCTACCACAAACTTAAGGAGCAGAAGGGCAAACTCCTGCCTGAGAATCAGGTGGTGGAGTGGTTTGTCCAGATTGCCATGGCACTGCAGGTAAAATAAAGTATAAATTTGTCACCTTCAGACGTAAACTTAATTTGGCTCTTTCTGCATTTACTGAAGTCCTGTTTGGCTGGATAACATCTAAATACAGTGGTTATTAGTGTATTAAAAATGCTCCCAGGTCACTACGGTCAAATAAAATATTTGAAGTAAGAAGGTTCTGTCATATTTATGTCCAGAACTCTGTAGCACAGTAGACAGTGGTAACCTCCAGGGTCTTTGCAACTCTAGTCTGAAATGCTTCTCTGGTCTGAAAGTTTAGGTTAAATGTGGTTTTTGAGGAGGGGAAGAAAAAAGGGGGAGGCAGATTATTTCAGGAGCGTTTTCTATTCTGTGGTTTTGTTGGTGTTTTTTAATGGTAAATTTAGACAATTCATTTCTATTAAATCTTGTCTCACTCCTTTGAAATTTAGTAATCATAGGTTATTAAACTTTAAAGGCAATTGTTCTAGCAATAAAGATCAAATATAAATGTCAACATTAAAGAATAAGAAATTGGAAAGAAAATTCTACCTAAAAGTTGGCTGTTGTGATCAAACATATATAAGTCTACGGTACTGCCTGTTCTTGTTCATTATGACTAATTTCCTTCCCTGTTTACACAAAGCTCACATTATAATTTCCACTGAGATTTTATACTTAAGACTAAGATTGTCAAGAAATGGAAGCAGCAGAAACTGAGTTACAGTTTGAGTCTTAACCTTACGTTTTTATTTCTTCTTTTCTGCTGACTTACAAGAGCCACACAGGGAGATGTAGGTAAAGAGTGCCAAATTTTGGACCTGTGCCTGGTATAAGTAATTCTTAATGTTAATTTGCTAATACTGTACTAGCAGGGCACTCCTGACTTTGAGAGTGATTTATGGGTCTCTTCTGCTTTTGTGTGTTCCCTCTTTGACTCGTGTAATGAGATTTTACTTTTCAGTGTAGAGGAACGAATTAGGAGTTAATTAACTCTTATGTGTTTTTTTTTGTCCCCCGCCAGTATTTACATGAAAAGCACATTCTGCACAGAGATCTTAAAACTCAAAATATTTTCCTGACACGAACAAACATAATCAAAGTGGGTGACCTGGGAATAGCCAGAGTGTTGGAAAACCAGTATGACATGGCCAGCACCCTCATAGGCACCCCCTACTACATGAGCCCTGAACTCTTTTCCAACAAACCCTACAACCACAAGGTAGAGTATGATATTTTATGTGTTTTATTTTCTGTTTTGTGAGGCACCTTGTTTTGTTTGTCTGAGAACACTGCAATCTTATCTACGGGTTTTAAGTTTTTATTGCTTCCAGCTCTTTTTAATGTTCCCAGAGACCAAACAAAAAAAAAAAAAAAACAGGAGAGAGATTTGTAGGCACCTTTATTTCTGGAATTGTTTGGGAATTCATGGCATGTGATAAGTTATCACAGCCCATTTGTTCAGCAGGCTGCCTGTACCTCTCACAGCGGAGCAGTGGGAACAGAAGTATCACTCTGTGTTAGATGCATATTCTAAATTTATTATATATCACACAGGAAGCTTTATACTCAGTAGTTTGTATTTGACATGAGGGCAGCATTAAAAAAGAAAAGAAAAAGGCAGTTTTAAGTAGAAGAATAAGCAGTGCTACTGTGAATTTAAAATCTAACAGAATAAAGCAAACATGTTCCCTATTCAGCTCTTGCTGCAAGCTACACACATGATAAATGAGTGTCTGCAGTGAGCAAGAGTTGAGAAGAAACTGTTCTTCCAATGACAAATCAGAATATTTTCATTTGCCTGTTAGAACTGGTATTGTACTAAGAAAGGAAACAAGCAAACCCTGCTACAAATACCTAATTTCTGTGCTTCTTTTTGGAAAAAAACAAGGTGATATATGGAAGAAAGTAGCTCAGCTGATCAAAATTAAAAATAAGAGAGTGAAGCCAAAAGTTTGTGATGGGGTTTGGTCTTAATTACTTTAATGTCATTAAAGGCCTCTTTGAAAGGAGATGACTGAGTGGAGATAAAACTTGTACAATTAATAAAAAGTCCCCAAAACTTATTTTTTTCCCTTTTTCCAGTCTGATGTTTGGGCACTGGGCTGCTGTGTTTATGAGATGGCTACGCTGAAACACGCCTTCAATGCTAAAGACATGAACTCCTTGGTTTATCGAATTATTGAAGGAAAGGTAAACACTTCTTATATAAATTTTTTTATATGTGGCTTGATTTTTCTGTCTAGAACTTGAGATTATCTTTTTTCATCAGAAATATTGCATGGAGTTAAAAATAGTTTGCCTGTTACCTGTGTCATCATTTATGTTGTAAGACGTAAAATGAGACCAAGGAAGTCACTCATCTGTAGGATTTGCTAGAGTTTCTTGTTACCCCTTTGTATAACTAGTATATTGATTAGTTCCCAAAGTTCTGAGATTAATTTCTTAATTTTCTTCTGGTTTAAGCATTGTGTACAAAATTAAATTGCTCTCCACATGATACCATTTTCCTCTTAGGTAAGATTAGCTTGCTTAAGTATCTATCTTGCTTTATCATATAATGAAGTTAATATGGATTTAATTTATATAATTTTTTAAGTCTATTTACAGAACTTTAGCTGCTGATATTAATGAAAAAATACAAACAGTTCTCAGACAAACACTTTGGAGCTTGTGTTCTGTTTAACATTAAGCACTCGGGTAGCTCTGAGCACTTCAACAATGGGTTTATTTTTTTGTGCAAAGCGTGTAGCTGGACATAAATAATAAGTTAAATAATGTCAGGCTCCCCTTTGCTTTCACAGCTGCCACCCATGCCACAGGATTACAGCCCCCAGCTGGTGGCAATAATACAAACCATGCTCAGTAAAAAACCCGAGGAACGACCAAGTGTGAGAAGCATCCTGCGGCAGCCGTATATCAAGCAACAGATTTCCTTGTTTTTGGAAGCCACAAAGGCGTAAGATGTTTTCCTTTGAGTGATTCTGTGCAAAATCTTCATGTTGCTGCTGTCTCTGTTTCACAGCTTTTCCTGGTTTTTTTTGTTGTAGAGGGATGAAATGAGTTGTGTTATGTGTGGTGTATGAACACGAGTTTCTTTGCAT
This sequence comes from Chiroxiphia lanceolata, assembly GCF_009829145.1. NCBI lineage: Eukaryota > Metazoa > Chordata > Aves > Passeriformes > Pipridae > Chiroxiphia > Chiroxiphia lanceolata. Next base: position 15,920,521 of record NC_045647.1, on the reverse strand, counting down.
TCTCTGAGGAATAGGAGGGAATTAGAGTGGAAAATAGGGGTTTTTTTCTGCAAATGCAGAGTAAAACTGTGCAATGGTTAGGAAGGCAGAAGTTCTCTGAGGCCATTCATCATCTGGGAGTTGCAAAAACAAGTTCCTTTTGATATATACTGATATAATTTTTTTTTCTTTGTCGGGTTTAGTTATGTTACTGCTCCCAGATAGGACTGACCTTGATGCTCTGCAGAACAAGTACACGTTGCTGGCAGAGTCTGAGTTGTGTTTTTAAGCTCCTTTTCTAGAAATGAAAATGAGGATGTTGTGCACAGTCTGTTGAAAAAGCCCAGTATCTCATACTCTTAGTGTGAAAGCTTTATAGTGAAGTGGACTTTTTTAATTAGCATAATGTAAAGAAGTGTCTTTAGACCTTGTTGATGGTGATTGAATGAGCCACTTTGATTTTCTTTACAGGAAAGCAGCTAGAAATCAGAAGAAAACAGTGAATTCTAAACCTAAAGATCCTTGTTCTGTCATCTCAGCAAAGAATGAGTCTCACAGCAGGAATGTTACACACCAAAACCACTCCCCTGAGCAAGCCAGGAAATACAAAGTTGTGAGACATTAATTTTTTTTTTCTTTAAAAAAACCCTAAACAATAAAACAACAACAATAACAAAACCCAACCAAAACCAAATCCCTCTTGCTTTTTCTAGAGAAAAAAAAATCAGTTTTGTAAGAAGTACCTTGAGCATTTGTGAGAATATAGATCTGATTCCTAGGAATTTGTAAAACTCATATTAAGGAAAGAATTGTGTTTAGGCAAGAGTTGGAAGTAAATTATCAGCTGTGGATCAGTAAAAGTAATTGCAATGTCTTTAAGATGTTAATTAAACAACACCTGGTTTTTCATTTGTGGGTCACTGTGTGAATTACTCATGGAGTATTTGGGGTCAAATATTTCATGACAAGTAGTAATCATTTTTTCCAATCAAAATCATATACTTAAACTAATTATACTTACAACCAAAATTATTTATTGTTGAAATTCTTTCCAGTGTTTAGAAAAATTCTTTTGTAATGGTTAATCTCGTGCATGTTTTTTATTTTCTATAATGAGTCTGCTACTCTGGGTTTGAGTTTTAAATGTGGAAACACTGAACGTATGTGGTGTAGTACATCTTAAACTTGGTGCTCATTCACACCTCCCTTAAGGAAGAGCCAAGTGAGTACAGCTTTTCTTTCATGACCTGGTGAGAAATAGTTGTACTCCATGTGTATAAACCAATACCTGAAACAGGTGAATTGCAAATCAAGTCTGTACCTCTTTAAAAATTTACTTTTGTGAGGCTCTCAATCTGTAGTTGATCAGAATTTCCTTACAGTTTCTATATCTGCTGTATTCTTGATTTTTTTTTTTCTTCAGGAGCTTAGAGAATTCTCTCATATGTGTGTAACACCTGAAAAGTAATTAATTTTTTTTGTTTTCCTTTTAATTCTAGAATGAGAAAGATTGCATTATCAAATATAAAGCCACCAAATTTTGTCCCTCGGAGAAGCCAGTTGTTGAGGTGGAAAGAAAACCAAGCAATAATGACCTGAACAACCTGGGAGATTCCATAGCTACAATTAGTGAAGTGAACATTGATATCTTCCCATCTGAAAGGATGAAGCGTGGAAGTGAGAAGTGTGGCAGTGAGTGTATCCCAGAGAATAATAAAGCAAAGTATTTAAATGTTCCAGGCAATTCTAAACTAACATCTCATAGCCCACCAATTAAGGAAGATGGACCACAGCAAAGAGCAAAACAAGCTTCTAAAGCTGAAAAAGTTGAGTCACAGCTGTCTTCTGTTAATGCTGTAGAAGATAATGATGACACTTTGAAACTCCTGCAGCCTGTATCAAAAGACCAAAAGCAGACTGACCTGGTAATGCATTTATGCTTATTTGAAATAGACTTAACTAATGACCAGCTCTTGAAATTTGGAGAGCTGCTGCATATGTTCTTCTGTCAGAGTAGGATGCTGCTGATGCAATTACTGAGATTCTTAAGTAGTTAGGAGCCTTGGCTTCAGATTTGCAAAGGCAACAGTGTGAAGGAATTTTGGGCTTTCCATGGAAAGTAATTTCCATGGAACAGAATTTTCCATGGAAATTCTGTTTTTACAGAGAACAACAGTTTTCTTTTCCAACTCAAAAGAAGGGTAAGAATTGTTTTGTAATTTCTTTGTTCTGTGTACTAAATAGGCCTGGCTGATCTCAAGTTTGTCCTGATTTGGATGGGGAACTAATTGGTGATGATTGTCTTTTCACTCCATTTTGATCTACAATGAGATTTTCATAGACACTTTTCTAATGAGGAACCATTATTTGTTGTAGAGCTTGGATTCTACTGAAGAGCTGCTAGGACCCTTTGTTCCCACTGTTATTCAAGTAAGTGTCCTTCCTTGAAGGTTTAGTAGCTTAGAAATGCTGGTACAGAAGGTATTTTTTCTGACAGTCTATCAAATAAGAGTTTATTGTGGTTGCACCTGTGCTGTGTTAAGGTGGTTACAGTCCAAACAGTCAAGTGGCCTGTGTGATATTTTTTTTTTTTTTTTTTTTAAAGTGTGTATGTGTAAGTCTGGAAATGCCATGTCTACATTTTTTAAAAATACTTTTACTTATTAGGATGATGCCAGTCATGGAGCTTCAGGAGATGCTCAGGGAAAAACCTTCCATTTGGAGCCTCATAGCTCTGTCAGTGAACCTTCTCTCTCACGGCAGCAGCAGCAGAAGAGAAGAGAGCTGGCTGAAGGCTGTTCAGAGAAGGTGCAGACACTCGAAAAATAACTCTCCTCTTTCCTTTAAGACTACTGCTTTTTTCCTCTTTAAAAGTGGGACCTGTTTTTTAAAAAAGGGTGGGTGTTTTAATGCTGTTCTTGTTTGATGTGTACCTGTATAACTTCATTGGTAACAAAATGCAGAGCACTGTTAGAAGCAGCCTATTTGAAAATCTCACAGGTGACCGTGCCAGATGGGCTTTGCCTTTGTTGTTCTGCAGTCTTCCCTAGAAAATTCCATCAGGACTTCTCACTTTTGTGACCACAAGTCAGTGCCTTTCCTGACTGCTGTTGATAAGGCTGCTTGAGGTGTGTGGTACCTTACCAGTACATTAGAACAGACACGTGTACTGGCTGCCCTGTGCAAACTGTAGGAAGAAAATCTTGGCATGCACATGGGACAGGGCTCCTGTCAGTGCTTCCACACTGAGCAGAGAGGTGGCTTTGGGGAAAGGCACTGGCTCTACAAGGCTAGAGAAAGGGATGATTGGTGATTGATACCCTGTTTTTCTCTTGGTTTTTCCTGTTTGAGGGTTGGGACAGGGGTTGCGAAGGCATTGGCTGAAAAACAGTCTGTGAGGAGGGGGACAAGATGTAGGAATGGAGAGAAGGGAAATGGATGCAAGCAGAAATGTGGAGAGGGAAGGATGAAGCTGGGAGATGTGCAGAGCTTACAGTAGGATTCAAAACATCTGGCATCCAGCTTTACCATGCAAAAATGTCTTCTAGATTGCAGAGTACTTAAACTTGTAATGAAAACAATATATAAACTCTTGCTCACTTTTCTGTCAAGTTCAGAACGGTTTCTCCTCGACCTCTGCCAGTTCCTTCTGATGTGAACACGAGGGCAGCCCAGAGGTGTGCAGAGCAGCACAGTGCTGGAGCCTCTGAGCCTGGAAATAGTGCCAAAGCCAGTCAAGCTGCCATTCCAATGGTTAGTGCTGGATACTGGGTCTGCTTGCTTTTGTCTCTCATTCCTTCTGAGCAGTTTGTACTTTGTATGCACAGTGAGTTAAGAAATGTGTAGTAGCTTCCTACCTAATGGAAGTCCTGTCAAGCACCTGCTCAGTGCAGGATGAGCAGCTGCCTTGCTGAACGGTGGAGGTTGGAACCCCCTTTCCTAGAGTGCAGACTGGTCTCATAGCACAAGACCATTTTGTATTAAATAATTAAGCATTTCTTAGATGATCAGGAGGTCTGCTCTAATAGCTCGCTCTCTCCCCCGTGTCAGTCGAAAAGGAGCCTTCCTTTTATCAGTGATTAGATAACAGAAGCCATTATGGTGATTGCAAATTAATATCAAATTAACTTCCTTTGCAGGAGCGGCCCTTGTCAGCAAGAGAGCGAAGGAGGCTGAAACAGTCTCGGGAGATGCTTCCCTCTGGTAACTTCTATGTTTACATATTAACATTTTATGTATAAGTGGGCTAATAACTTCTTTGTGAAGAAATTATAACTTGTTTGTTCTTCACTGCCATCTTCAGAAAGATGCCCTAAGGGTCTAGTTCTGTATTAGATAAAAATTTCTGTTAACATGCCCATGTTTCCCTGCTGCTTAGTCAGTTATGTTCTGTGGTGATAACTTGTCTTGGAAATGTACGTGAAACACAGAATATTCACCTTTCAGACAGAAGCTTCAATGTTTTCCCTTAGCAGAATACCTACCTACCTACCTGCCTTCTGCCAGGTGATGATAGACTTTTTCTTGCATGAGCATGAAACTTATTCAAAATACATGTGGATAGGTTGTAAATATTGTAAAAATGTCATCCTTCCAGTGGTTCCGGCGAGACGGTCGTCAAATGGTGCAGTAGTTGAAGCAAAATCACATGTGGAAAACTGTGTTAAAGTTGCTCAGTCCTCATCAGATCCCAGTATTTCCCAGGTAAAGCAGGATCATATGCCTTTCAAGTGTTTAAATGAAGGCATGATTTGGGAAGAAGGTGATATTTAAAACAAATCTGCGTGGAAGAAACTCTGTGTAACTAAGAGTGCACAGTTCTCTGTAAATACTGCTTTGTAAGGCCTGGGATGGGGTATGGATCTCTAATCCACTTTGTTTGGCCAGATCAGTTTAACATTGCAGGCTTCCTGTGCATTTTCACTCCACTTGTCAGAGATGATAACTAGGCATCTCTTGCTGATTCCTATGGACTCTCTAAATTACAGTGTATTTTATTTTGGAAGGGAAGAAGTTTATCCTGAACTATGCTTTGGTTACAGATCAATAGTCTGCTTTAAATTCCTATTAACAACACACTACCTGCTGCATCTGATCTTACTTTGTGGTGTTGAACTTTTTTTTTTTTTTAATCTGTAGTTAAATGCAGAAGAGGGACAGTGAAGAAATTTGAGTCTGAAATTCAAATTTTCTCAGCTCAGCACTTCGTGGGAAATGTTTTGCATGTTTTACCTACGTGTGTTTGCTTAGAACTGTTACCTAAATGCAAAAAGTTGTGTGCAATCACAAACTGAGGTTACAGCTGTACAGGCTGGTTGTATGTGCATATGCATTGCAACCAAGTGGTTAAAATCCCAGAGAATGCTGGGAACTTACTGAACTGATGAAAATGTATTTTAATAGTATTTTTAAATGTGTCTTAAATTGCTGAGCTAAGGGTGATGCCTTTTTAATACAATTGGCAAAGAACTGACAGAGATACATGATTTGAGACACTGGTGAAGCATTTGCAATGGTTTGTGACTGAGATGTCACAGTAGTCACATCAGCATTTCATAAAGTATGTTCATGCTGCCCTGGGTGTTAACTTGTGTTTAAAACCAAAGGTTATATATACCTTTTAAATATTATCAGTAGGAGTGTGTAAAAATATGCTTGTTAAAAGTGTTTCATCCACATAAGAACATTATCAATTACTGCTAAATATTGCTAAATTACTTTCAGCTATTAGAATTTTTGTCATTTATTCCCTCTTCACGTAGAAAAAGAAAGAAACCCATTGCCTGTCTGATGATGAATTGAGCTCTTCCACAAGCTCTACAGACAAGTCTGATGGTGATTCCAAGGAGAGGTAAGTATTTTAATACTGTTCAAGGGTTTTCAATGCTATATTAGACCTTGACTTGGACTGGAAAAAAAGTGGCTTTCATACTTTGTCTCCACATGGTGAGTGATTGAAGAAGTATGTGGTGCATTAAGAAAAAGAATTCCATTTAATTATTGTCTTTCTGTGACTGTCTTTCTGCTCCATGCTGAACTTTCTGGGATGTAATTTTTGTGCCTCTGGTTTTTGTCAGCTGTAGCTTCCCAGAAAATCAGTCTTCCAGCATCAAGGGACAAGTACTGTCAGGATGCACTAAAAGCATTAATTAAAAGGTGCCAATGTGCTTCCTTTCCACTGTGAATGAGGCTGAATTTATTTCTGATTTTGTCAGTGTAAGCAGCTTTCCAAAAGCTGCAATTTGTTGCATTACTGGAGGTGCAGCCACAGAGTTGGCAGCAGCCAGTAGGGTTGTGGATTTTTACAGCCTGACAGGGCTCTGAGCCTTTGTTAGAAAGAATACTGCTGGTGTTGCTATTGATAAAACTGCCCCACAAGAAGTAATTTAACATGGAATACTTACTAGGACCTTACTAAACTTATTGGAAGTACTTGGACTGTAGGGTGGAAGATGCATCTAAAGTGATGACTGAATTACATCTCCTAGGAAAAGCAATGTGAATGAAATGAATGACTTGGTGCAGCTGATGACTTGGACACTGAAAATGGACTCTAAGGAGAACTCTGAGTACTGTGGAACCTCAACTCCAGCCCCAGAGTTTAAACTCCATAAAAAATATCGAGACACTTTGATTTTGCATGGAAAATTACCTGATGAATCGGAGGAATTAAACATTGAAGAGATTCCTTCAGGTCTGTTGCTCTGGAATTCCGTGGTAATAATTACTATTATCCCATATTCTTCTGCAGAGTATGAAAGTTGTCTATACTGAAAGTAATTATTACTGCATTGATTTTTAATTGTATTTTATTTTTAATAGATATGTTAACAGTTCCTGACAAGATTAGGAGAATGGTTGAAATCCTGAGATCTGATGTGGTGCAAGGATTGGGAGTGAAACTTCTTGAGGAGGTGTACAGAATCATGGAAGATGATGATGAAATGAAAAGAGAGGTGAATGTCTTTCATAGTAGAATAGTTTAATTTCTTCATAAACCTAGAGAAATGAGCAGTTACCCTATTGATACAGGGTAAACCATGATTCCAGGAAGTCTTTATGTAGTCATGGGCAGGCATTGTAATTTTCTATCTTACCCATGGAGTATTTCATTTGTAACCTGTGAAGATCTGATTTATATTTTCAGTTGTTGGGTGGGATTTGAACTCTCTTGCCTTCAGACAACAAAGACTTTCATTTTCCTTTCCTCTCCTCTACTCGCCAAGCTTCACATGCTGCTTTCAGTTGAGCGCCTTGGTATTTTTTTTTGGTTAATATCTGGCAGTTAATATTTAATATTTTGGTAGTTCCTGCTTTTTGTGCACGTCAGTAAGTTTTGTGGGCTTTGTTTTGTGTGTGTTCTGAACAGCTGCAGCTGCGGGAGCACATGGGAGACAAGTACGTGAGTTACAGCGCGAAGGCTCGTCACCTGAAATTTCTTGAAGAAAATGTGAAGCTCTGACCAGGATCTTTTCCTTAGAGAAAAGGACTCTTTTTTATCCCATATGACAGACTGGACCAGCTTACAAAGCACGTTTACCTGTTGATCTCCTTTGCTGGAACAAGGAGGTGAACTTGCAGAAAATGTTAGAGTTTGTAGTAATATTTTTCATGTTGAACTGTGAACCAGGCTATCACTTTCTCAGAAAAGAAACTTAGTTTAGTTTTTATTCTCTTAATGAAACTTCAAAAAGTTGCTTTTCATAGATGCACATAGGGATGGGTACCAAGTTTTGTATACTAAGGAGAGTCAAAAAAAAATTATGTTTTGGTTTGAATTTCTCATTGCAAAAGGTTTTTGGTACGGTCACATAAATAGAGTAACAAAATCTCTGCCAAGGCTCTGGTGTGATACCGCATCAGATGGTTGTGAAAACTTAGCAAGAGAAATAATTACTAATTTTGGTAGAACCAAAATGCTGGAAATTGCCAAGGCCAAGTGCTGAAGGGGGTGGCTGTACTGCTTTTAAGGAGAGACTTTGCTTTTGTGTTTTGTTGCTGAGGCAGTCGCCAAGGTGGGGGAAAGCATCTGGTAACTGGATGAAGTAAGTCTGGAAATGTTTGAAAGGAATGCAGCCATGGTTACCATGGTCCCAGCTGGAGAAATCCCTTTGCCTTACAAATAGTAATTCCTTTTAGGAATGAAAGTGCCCAAGACCAGAATCACATACAGAAATAGGTGTCTTAGCTTTTCCCTTTCTTTGCATCCCGACTGTCTTGCTACACACCCCCAGGCATTGTTGTGTACCATCCCTACAGAAAAAGCACATGTTCTTTTTAAAGGATAAAGAAGTCAAATAAACTGAATTTGTAAAATAAAATTCTAAATGAACAACCTGTCTCTCTTCCTGCCTGTAGCTGAAATATTGTGACCTCCAGCACCTGTGAGGGGAGTTACCGACATGAGTCAGTAGTAAAAAAAATGCCACACCTATGGATCCTGCGGCCTCTCATGTACTAGATGCTCAAGTTACAATGTTTCAAAAGCTATTGTATTTTGCAGAGTCAAAATGTTACTTTCTCTTCCCGGGGAAATTTATTTTAAACAAAAAGTGCCACTCTTCATTCTCCTATCCCAGAACAGTTTGCAGTTCTTAGTGATTTTCAGAGCTGTGGGGTATGTACTGTTTCACAGTACTTGTTACCAGCTTGTTTTACACATGGTTAGAAATATTTCAGTGTAAGTCCAGGTCTGTATTATCTTTTATGCTATAACAGTAGCTTAACTGGACTTGGTTTGATTCACTGTGTTCCTTTTTACTAAAATACTTGAGTGAGATGTGACCTCCAGTAGCCTTCTAAAGTTATTTAAGTTTCTGCTGCTAAGAAGACATTGCAAAAGGCAGTACAACTTGTGCTGGAAACTGAAATATTAACTAGAAAAAATGTAAGTTACATAAACTACTGTACAGTGTTTAGACACACAGAATCATAATCATGATGTATTCTGCCAAAGAAGGGGTACCAACTAATGGGGAGGGGAGGGGGGGGAAACATCCAGTAACTGAACAGTACAGGGAGGACATGGAACAAAGTTGTCTAAACTATCAGAGAGGCCAGTCTGATACATTAACTACCTGTGTGAGCAATCTTTTACAGGGGGCTGAGAGATGAATACAGCACAGAAGAATTTCATCAGGTATTTGCTTTACCCTTTGCCCATCCTTGTGTTCCCAGTGACTTCACTGAAGCCCCAAACCAGCTTCAGAGCCTTCATGCTCTCTGTAGGGCTTAGTGTACTCATGGCAGGATACAAAGCACTAATTAAAAAACCCAAACAACTAAGCCAAGAAGTATCTCCCAGTAGAAATTCATTTAACAAAATTTAACAAAGTAACAGTGTGAAGAACCGTAATTTTTAGCTTTTAGCGTGTCTCTTTGGCTTTCTGTCTGCTGCCTTCTTGTCTTCCTGGCCCGACTCCTGCACAGGCAGCCACTTGAGGGGGTTGCGGCGGTACATGGGCCACGGAGGGAGCGTCAGCTGGGAGACAAGGGATGGAGTCAGAACATGTACACTGAGATGCTGAAGAGCTGTTTTGTACAGCTTGTTAGGAAAATCTTAATCCTTAACTGTTCTAAGAAAACTCACAAAATTTCACGCTGTAAAGGCACGTGTATTTACAGTTTATACTGCGTGGTCATGACCCCAGGTCATTGCAAGGAGGAGGACAGCACCCACCCTGAAGAAAAAGGGACTCCCGAGGTGACACCAGCATCCCAGCACATCCCAACACTGCTGAGACCCTCCCCTTGCCTGGCATCATGGATCAGTAACTCTGGCCAGAACAACTCAGGGATGCTAAAGTAAGTAAGGAGCAGATGGATGATGATGCCAGAGAATTACAGTGGCTTTTCAAAGCAGTTGTGTGTTTGTGTTTGAGTTAAGTAGTGATTGGTCAAATCCTGTTGTATCTGAACTCTTGAAAAGCTTAAGAACCACGTGTAAGACTGGATTTGGTGTGCCCCAATTGGAATGGGACACCTCCTGTGTATGAAAATAAGGAATTACTCCTCTAATTCCATACTCTGCCTTCTTGCCACCCTCCTCGGGCAGCATGGGCCAGCTGCAAAATTCTTGTGACAAGCTCCTACTGCACAGGAAGCCTCACTGTCCTTTCTATTACCAATGCTGTCAGCTGGACTTAACAGTAACATTTAATTGAAGTGAAAAATGAACTCAAACCCAATACTTAATTGCAGTGTTCTCTAAAATCCTGCTAGCATTTCAGAAAAGGCACTTACTGGCCTCCAGAGCACTTTCTGCAGATCAAAGGAAGTACAAATACCTATTAACAATCTGAATTACATAGCAAACATTAGTCTGTGGTGACAGCCTCTTAATTTAACTATTATTCCATGTTAAATAGTGCATATATTTTCTAGTTTGCGGACAAAAAATTCTTACCAAACATGATAAAGCAAATCCAGCCATAACTATGTAGACAGTCCATCCAAACTGTTCAGTGATGTATCCATAGATAAAACCAATTACCTGGGAAAAAAGTATATTAAAAAAATCAAACTCTAAATGAAGAAAAACATTTCCCATGCCATGATTAAACTGGGGGGTGGGGGGGAAAGCAGGAGAATACAGATTTTTCAAAAGCACAGTTCCTCCACCTTTCTAACCTTTTCAAAATTGCTGGCCAATAATGAAAGTAAAACAGGGGGAGATGTAAAGTTTTAATGCATGACAGCCCCTCTGATTTTGTCTAAAGCTTTTAGTGACCCCAAACAATCAGGAAAAAAAAAATGTTTGTAAAATCAGAAAACAAAATACTCCTTTTATGTTCTCACCCACAGTTCTAGTATACTTACTGCAGAGACAAGAATGATTCCTTGAAAAATCTGTTCTGCTAACTTTTGACCCTTGTAGTCCTGTGAAAAGAGACACTTTTTGGTCAGTTATTCAAAACACAAACCTGCCCCTTAAACTCCTTCAGGTTAGAGCCCACACTCAGCCTGACCACAGGTTCTCAGCTCTTTTGTTCAATTTTCAAACTAGACTGGAATTACTTTTCTTACAGTGTCTGGGAACACCTACCTACCCTGCAGGCTCCACCACACCACCTGGAAACAGAAGCAAGTGCTGCCTGTTCAAGGTAGGTAATGCCAGTTCAAAATATCACTGTAGTCAGCTTAACATCACTAAGAAAAAGCTGTAACACCAAGGCAGAGTGGGTGCCTGGGGGGATACAGTGTGTGTGGCACTTAGAGGGGATCTCATTAATGCATGTAAATGTCTCCAAGGCGGGTGCCAAGAGGATGGTGCCAGACTCCTTTCAGTGGTGCCCAGAGACAGGATGAGGAGCAACAGCCCTAAACTAAAACAGAAGTTCCACCTTAACACGAGGAAGAATTTCTTTGCAGTGAGGGTGGCAGAGCCCTGGAACCGGCTGCTTAGGGAGGGTGTGGAGTGTCCCTCTCTGGAGACATTCCAAATCCACCTGGCCTTGTTCCTGTGTCACCTGCTCCAGGTGCACTGGGTGATCTCCAGAGTTTGCATGACTTTAGAAAACCTGGCTCTCAGCGAGCACGCGTTACCTTCTGTCTATAGCCCAGGCGGGAAAGCACGGAGGGATGTCCCCTCCACAGCTCTGCATTAGAGCACGTTAAATTTCCGCTTCCCAGCTCATAAACCGGAATTATACGGATTCACCCTGCAGCTCCTACGTGCCTCGCACGCAGGTACCAACCCCGCGGGGGATGCAGGGGACACCCAACCCCGCAGGGGACATCCCTCCCGCCGTCCCCCGGTGCCGCGGCCCGGCGGGCCCTACCCACCATCTGCGTGGGGATGGAGCGGAACACGCTCAGCATGGCGGCGGCGCCTCTGCGGCCTCCTCCCGCTGCTGCTCGTCAGGGCGCTGCTGCCCGCGATGCCCGGCGAGGTGGGGACCGGGGTCTCGGCGGCGGCGCTCGGCGCGGCGGCAGCGGAAGGCGGCTGCTGAGCTGGCCGGAAACACGCCCCGGCCGCCCCGCCCCGAGCCCCGCCGGCCCCGGTGCCGCCTCCCGCCTCGGCCATCGCAGCCGCGGGGCTGCTCCGCGCCCGCTCCCCATCCCGGTCCCGTCCCCGCCCGGGCGCGTCTCCTCGGCACCGGCGGCTCGGCCCCCCAGGCCCGCGGCGGAGGCGCCTTCCCCGGCAGGTGCGGCAGCGCGGGGGGCGCGGCCGGGCGGGCACAGCCGCGGCTCTGGGGGTGCCGCGGTGGCGGCGCGGGCGGGCGGCCCGTGAGGGGGCGGGGGAGCCGCGGCTGTACCCGCCCAGGGGCCCGGGGAGCGGGTGCGGGCAGCACGGGCCCCGCGCGGTGTGTGCTTCACTGCGGGCTGTGCGGGCGCTGAACGTGCCCTGCGGACGAGTCCCTCTGTCGGTGCCTCCAGCCCCGGCTGCCGCGTGTCAGATTCACAGATTCAACCGGGGTTTCCTCTGAGATCGTCGAGTCCAACCTCTGACCTGACACCGCCTCGTCTACTAAACCACGGCACTGGGTGCCATGTCCAGTCTCTTCTTAAACACCTCCAGGGGAGGTGACTATACGACCTCCCTGGGCAGCCGATTCCAATGTCTGATCACTCTCTCTGTGAAGAACTTCTTCCTAATGTCCAACCTAAACCTCCCCTGGTGCAGCTTAAGACCGTACCTTGTCCTGTCGCTGGTTACCTAGAGAAGAGCCCGACCCCCACCTGGCTACACCCTCCTGTCAGGGAGTTGTAGAGAGTGATGAGGTCTCCCTGAGCCCCCTCCTCTCCAGGCTGAACACCCCCAGCTCCCTCAGCCGCCGCTCAAAGGCACGGGCTGTGTCTGTGCGCTGGGAATCGCAAAGTGCTTCGTTCCCCAGCGAGACGTGGCGTTGTGCTCTGTAAGCAAAGCCTTGTGCTCTGTAAGCAAAGCCCTGTGTCCCGCCCCGTGCCAGCGGTGCGGGGGTGCTGGAGAACAGGGCTCCCGGCTGGGGTTTGTTGTGCTCCGCAAATGCAGCAGCGAGAGAAGGTGGTTGGGTCTGACACATGGAACGGTCACAGCGCAGCCTGCGGTGTTTTAATAGGGAGATTTCACAAGTCTGTCACCGTTTCTGGAATTTTGCATGTTGTTGTGGTGCTTTCTATGTGTTATTTGAGAGCTCTTTCACACTCCAGGATATGCAGCTCTTGTTCTGATTTCATAGTCACCTTTATCCTTGAATAATGAACAAATTTGAATTTCTTACCAAAACTGTATCAGTGTTGTGTTTTTACCCCCTTCTATAACATGATGGTAATACCTTCTTGCCTGGTTTTTTGCGTTTTTTTTGGTGTGACAACGCTCTAGCTGATATTCTGTTATATTTTATGTAGAGGCTCTCATGGTTTGGAAAGTGCTATTTGTTAAAATCTTATAAACCAGTGTCCTGCCAAAATCTTGCAGTTGGTTAAGCATGGAAGGAAACGTATAATGATTTATCTTATTGTTTAGATGCTTCCAGTTCAGATAGGTAAATAAATTGTTTCAACAGTAAAGAAACTCCACGTAATTTTCCAGTTCTTTTCAGATCATTCTGACTGGTGGAAGGAGTTTGGCAATTTTTTCTGTCAGTGAAGGAAGTGGCAAGATCTGTATGTCTCCTTTTTACCTCCAAGTTCTTCTTTAGATAAGTCATTGTATGTGGGGGCAGTCCCCAGCATAAGAAGGATTTGGATCTGTTGGAGCAGGTCTAGAGTAGGGCCATAAAGATGCTCTGAGGGCTGGAGCACCTCTGCTTGAGACAGGCTGGGAGAGTGGGGGTTGTTCACCTGGAGAAGAGAAGGCTCTGGGGAGACCTGAGACCCCCTTCCAGTGCCTAAATGGGCTCCAGGAGAGCTGGAGAGGGACTCTGGACAGGGGTGTGGAGTGACAGGACAAAGGGGAATGGCTTTAAACTGACAGAGGGCAGGGTTAGATGGGATGTTGGGAAGGAATTCTTGGCTGTGTGGGTGGTGAGGCCCTGGCACAGGTTGTCCAGAGAAGCTGTGGCTGCCCCATCCCTGGAAGTGTTCCAGGTTCAGGTTAGGCAGGGCTTGGAGGAATGTGGTCTAGTGGAAGGTGTCCCTGCCCATGGCAGGGAGATGGGCTTTAATGTCCCTTTCAACACAAGCCATTCTAGGATTGTAGCTATGTATGTACTGAGGTACCACACTCAGTTATTAAAGTGTGGCATAGCTTTATCTTTTTTTAGAGAAGGACACATTCACTGCATTCAGAAACTGTTTTGACACTCCTGGTGATGGTGCCTATGTCTTGTGTAGACATACACTGGATGTAGGAAGTGACTGCTGTATTTTTTTCTTGCAGGTTTTCAGGAACCTTATGCTCATAAAGAAAACAATAGAAAAATGACATTAAGGAAAGGTATGTGTATATGTGTGTCAAATTATTTTTAAGTATCTGAGTTTCTTTTTCTCTGCTTATGCTGATGAACTTTTTTCTTCAAAATTTTCAGTGAACATTTCCATCCTTATCGTGGCTGTTGTAATATTTTTGCTAGTTCTTCATCATAACTTCCTAAGCCTCAGTGACTTCTTGAAGCGGGAGTTATCAGGTATGTTGGGTTTTATTTTAATTTTGAAAAAAATATTATTCTTTTTAAGATTGGTGGGAAAGCACGTGCTCTGACCAGAGAGCAGTTGGGGTAAATGGGAGGGGGAAGTCAGTGAGGTTCTAGACATGGAAAAGGGACCCACTGTAGCTCAGCCTTATTTTAGTTCCTTGTGCTGTGTGTGAATATGTGTGGCTAAACGTGGGTAGTTTTTTGTAGTTGTGATGTTCTTCATTAACATCTCAGATTCTCAAAAGCAGGTGCTCTGTTTTCAGTGTTTGATGCTGGCAGGCTGTGATCCTGCTGAGACATCCAAGTGCTTGCATAGCAGAAATAACTGAAGGTGTTGGGAATTCTAGTGTGGTTATAATAATGTGTAATAATAAAAACAAGTATGCGATGCCGTTTGTACTCCACAGATTCAAGTCCCTTAGGACTTCAGCCTATAGATTTCATTCCTGCAGCTCCCCAGAGGCTGATAGATGAGAGGAATGATAAGGAGATTTCTGTGGTCATTGCAGCGTCAGATGAGAGGCTTGGGGGTGCAATTGCAGCCATGAACAGCATTTACCATCACACCAGATCCAACGTGGTTTTCCATATTGTTACTCTGAATGATACAGTGGATCACTTGAGGTAATGATCTTTTCATTGGATTCCCACAACACTGTAAACTTCAGTATCTCTGAGAAGAGAGCTGCCTTTCCCCAGAGCTGCTCTCCTCTGACTTGCAGTCCTGCCTGCTGCTGCTTATTGCAGCTTTTTGGCAAGGCTGCTGTGGGGAGTCTTACAGCTATTCCTTCTGGAAAAGTTTCAGGGATGGAAAAGAGCCATATTTTCCAACAGGATTATATCCAACCAGTGGGGTTGTGTTCGTTGGTGGAAGGATTGTTGATGTTACTTATACCTTTATTTCATCAAGTAATTCAAATACTGTCAGTCAGGTTTCTCCCTTTTCATAGATTGTTCTTTGATCCTTATATTTTTACCCACCTCTGTCCACGCTGATGTTTTTTGTGAAGGACCTGTGATAACAGG
Source organism: Chiroxiphia lanceolata (assembly GCF_009829145.1). Taxonomy (NCBI): domain Eukaryota; kingdom Metazoa; phylum Chordata; class Aves; order Passeriformes; family Pipridae; genus Chiroxiphia; species Chiroxiphia lanceolata. The sequence goes on along the minus strand of NC_045647.1, from coordinate 15,904,958 downwards.
ACTGTGTATTTCTAATGAAACAAGAGGCAAGCTCATACCTTTCACGTGTCCCAGGTGAGCAGTGTGCTGGCAGTGGGCATGTCCCTGCAGCCACACAGGACACCACTGGCCTCAGCCATAGATGACATCCCAGATATGTGTTTGTGGGTAGGGAAGTGAGGGGGGGCACATCAAGATCCGGGTCGCTGTCAGTCAGATCTCTTGCTTTTCATTTGACTTTTGTCTCATTAACAAGATCTTTGCCTTTCCCCTGTTTGCAGGCTGTGGCTTAGTGGCACTGCTCTGAAAAACCTGAGATACCGAATTTTGGATTTTGACCCTCGTGTCTTAGAAGGGAAAGTACAAGTGGATCCCCAAAAAGCAGACACCTTCAAACCAGTGAGGATGCTGTTGATTACTTTTTGCAGTTATTAGTTAAGAGCAATATATTTTGATGTTGGCTTTTAACACAACTAGAGATCAAAACCACATCTGTTAGCATAGAAGGAGTCTTTTATAATAAAATTCCTAAATCTCAGTAAAAATAAATTTCCAGCTAGTGAGAGATGCATTTGAATGTCTACATATACATGCTTAGTATCATTTTTTGCTGCTAGCTACAGCAAAACACAGCATGTCAAGCATGCCAACACCTTGGAGATACTACAGATACATGTGGAGAAATAAGAAATTCTAATGCAGACAAATTTTAAAGTTAGTTTATCAATACATAAATTCATAGGAAACCAGGAATTGATGGAACTTGTTTATTTTAAATAACTTGTAGGATATTGCTGCCTATTTTATTTCCTTTATAGAAGTTGTCTTGGACATTAGTGCCATAGATAAGTGCAGGAGAATCAGTCCATTTCACATTTATTTGGACAATTTTTCATTTAATTCTTTACTTCTCTTGCTTTCTTGTTCTCACAGTTAACCTTTGCAAGATTCTACTTGCCCAACTTGGTACCTCATGCAGAGAAGGTCATCTATGTGGATGATGATGTAATAGTGCAAGGTATGGCACCTTTGTTAGCTGCCACTGGCCTTATGCTGAGGGCAATATCCCATCTCTCAGAGCCCAAACACTTCGAGGAAAGATGTCCAAACTTTGTAAATATGAATGAGTTGGGTTAAACTGAGTGGTTTCATCTGCTGTAGCAGTGGCCTGAACAAAGCGTAACTTGGCACTTAGTCAGGATTGCTTTTGATTTTTCTGTGCTTACTTCCATTTTCCAGATGATATTCTTGAACTTTACAACACTCCACTGAAACCTGGACATGCAGCTGCATTTTCAGATGATTGTGACTCAACCACTAGCAAAGTTGCTGTCCGTGGAGCAGGCAATCAGGTTAGTTTTATTCTGATCCAGTGGGAACAATACCACAGATCCCAGGCACTTGAGAATGTTCTAAATGCTGTGAACCTAAAGATGTGACTGTCCCTACCCAAACCAATTTATACTGATGTTTGTGTTACAAGTAGCACCTGCAGTTTCTGTTTAGGCACAGTAAAAGCACTTTGAATTTTTGCTGTGCTTTGCAATGAGGGCAATTTCTAGCATGGAACAGCAAGAGGTGTTACAGCATCAGAGGGAGAATTTTTCATTTGTGAATGTTTAAAAAGTGCTTTTTCTGAGACTGGTACCATATTAATAATATGGTAGTATTAAGACCATGCAGCATTCCTTAAAATACGTAGTGCATATAATCATATTTCCAAAATATTATATACACTACTATATGTATACTATATATAAGAGCTTAAAGAAGCTCTTAAGCTTTGTTTTTCTTATTTTAAAGGAAGGGATATTTGCTTTAACAACTTCCATTTATGCCTTTAACAACTTCCATTAAGCTTAAGAGCTTAAAGAAGCTCTTAAACTTTGTTTTTCTTATTTTAAAGGAAGGGATATTTGCTTTAACAACTTCCATTTATGCCTGTCTGTTGTGAATTGTGCAGAATTTTTCTTTACACAGGAATTCTGCCATATTTTAAGCTAATTTCTGCTCTCTTTCCCCCCCCCCCCCAGTATAACTACATTGGCTTTCTAGATTACAAAAAAGAAACCATCCGAAAGCTCGCCATGAAAGCCAACACCTGCTCTTTCAATCCAGGAGTTTTCGTTGCCAATTTGACAGAATGGAAATTACAGAACATCACTAAGCAATTGGAGAAGTGGATGGCACTTAATGTCATGTAAGTACCCCCGAGCTGGGGTGACAGCAGGTCAGGGCTGGGGTTGTGCTGGTGGCATTTGTTGGATGAAGGGCTGTGTGTGTATCTGTGGGCTCCTGTCATGCTGCTGCAACTGAAAAGTCAACTGATTTAGGGCCGCACCAGCATCCTTTCCCAACTCCTTTTCATCTTCTCTTCCAGAGAGGAACTTTACAGTAAGACTCTGGCTGGCAGCATCACAACACCTCCACTGCTAATTGTATTCTACAAGCAGCATTCCAGTATTGATCCCATGTGGAACGTCCGACATCTCGGTATGTACGAAACATCTGTGACGCTGTTTCCCCAGTGTGGTTTTCCAGGCCTGTAGCTGGACACCTGGTTGATGAGGCAGCAAATGGACCTCTTATTCCCCTATTCTGTCCCTTGTCCTTTAAGAAACACAGCTTTGCAATATCTTCTTGGGGCTTGTGGGCCTGAACCTTCATGGTCTTCTTTGAACTACTGAGAGGTAGTTCTTGAATTGACTTACTCACAAAATACTTCTAATTTTCCACATATATGTTGTATCTGAAGTGATTTGAGGTGTTTCTTCCAAGACTGTTGAGAAGAACAGACATTCATATCTGTTCTGCTACTCCTGAAACCCCAGTGCTGGGAAAGCTTTTTTTAGGTTTGGTTTCTGATGAACAGTAAATAGGCTGCTGAATACATCTGGGTGTTAAGGGGGTTTTAATGAACCTGGAAGTTAAGGCAGCGTATTGAAATAGATACTAAGAGAGCTTAAAGTGGCATTCAGTTGCACCTGATTTGTTTTTTAATTTGCCCTTGTATCTGCCTCCCATATCACCTCCTTTCTCCATAAATGATAAGATTTCCTTTGTTAAATCATTTGTTTTGAAGTTAACCTTTTGCACGTTGGTGTCCCTGCTGCCTTTATTTCAGGCACTAACACTGCTTTTTCAATGAAAGGGTCTAGTGCTGGAAAAAGGTACTCTCCTCAGTTTGTGAAAGCTGCCAAGCTGCTCCATTGGAATGGACATTTCAAACCTTGGGGAAGAACAGCTTCCTATGCTGAAGTCTGGGAGAAGTGGTATGTCCCTGACCCTACAGGCAAGTTCAACCTGATCCGCAGACACTCGGAAGCCTATGAAGCAAAGTAGAGCCAATGTTGATAACTGATGGTGCTTTCTCAGGAAGCTTTTGGAGCCAAGCAGAACATTTCTTTTTTTAGCCAACATGTATTACAGAGCCATCTGGAGCACAAGGTGATGCACTTATTCAGGTGCAGTTCTGAAATGCACAGGTCCAAAGGAGGCTCATGTCACCTGCATGACAGAAGGTGCTGCTCCAGCAGCACTACAGAAAGGGAGGATCGATCTCCACAAACAGGCACTTTTGTTTAGATCATTTCAGTCGTGTTCTTCTGCTCTTTACTGCGAGTCTTGTAGCAGAGGATCATTTTATCAGTTACAGAAACGTTTCTAAGAACAAGATACAAATTCATTTGGTGCTTGCACCACGCAAATCTTGCACATCAATGTACTGTAATTAAGAGTTGCTTGGGTTCTGGGTTTGTTTTTTGTTGTTTTGTTTTGTTATTCTGTGAAATAGTTCCCTCAACAACCCTTTCATGCATGAAATCTCCCAACCATTTCTGTGTAAGTCTTTCTTGCAGAATTCTACAAAATGGAATCTTTTATGAAAGATGAATTCTTCAAGTTTTATTTCACTATGCAAAGTGGTTTTAACTGCCAGTGAACACTAAAACATGTTTTGTAAAGTGGTGGATGAAACCTTGTTCAAAAATAAAGCTAATTGTAACATGTTGACTCAAGCCTCGGGTAAATGGCTGCCCATCCTCTGTGCTACAGGTAAGTTGTTTTTGATTGTTTTTTTATAGCTGTGCTGTGAAGTTTTAGTAGTTATTATTAGCTGATCTATCCCAGCAGCTATTGTGCCAACTGTTCCCTTTAACAGAGGGTAGAACTGAAGTTGTCAACACTGCTTGTGAACAGTTCTCTGTGGAAGATGTTTAGACAAAAGGCTTTGTGTTCATGCAATGACAGCTGAGTGCTGCATGGTCTCAGATACAGGGCAGCAAAGGACAAGGGTTCCTTCATGACTATGAGTATGGTTTTAATTCTGCTTTGTCATTTAAAAGGATTTCAAACTGCTTGTCTCATTGCAGTCACTGCCTATAGTTCTGTCGTGGGTGTCGATCTGGTTTGTTACCTTTTGTTTCTTTTGCTGGGTTTTGATGAAAAATTCTTGTCCTTGAAGCAGTAATAAGTTCACTTACCAAACTTTGAAAGATTGTACTGGATCAGCTGGCACCAACTTAATTGAGATGAGCAGGCTGTGTTTTAGCAGGCTGTGTTTTAGCAGGTTTAAAGAAACTCCATCTGTTTGTGTCTGCACTTGACACCTTTTTGAGCTGCCTATGAGGACTATGCCTCAGGATACCTTTAGGGAAAACACACCTATCTGTTAAAGAACACAGAAATCAGACCTAATAGGAAGAAAATGGATTCACAGGACGAAGATGCTCAATATGAGGCATTTATTCTAAATGTTTAATTCTTGGAGCAGCTGCAGGGCCTCTTGGCAATTCTCTTGCTATCCCAGTTCTGCTACAGGCTGAGCACAGTAACACATCCTGATTGCACAGGGCAGTGTTTTGCTTTCTATTTAGAAGTTCTTGGCCAGGCATTGACAGGGTGACACCAGGAAATAACTCTTTTGTTCAACAGCACTGTAAGAACAAGCATCTTGTTCCCCACTGAAGGAGGGTTATTAATGTAATCTGTTACTTTTCCCCGTGAAGGTCCAGAACAGATTAAAATACCTTATGTCTAGCTCAAATAAGGAGCATTTTTTAGCCACTTTTTACTTATTAAAGTTTTACAAGTTTTGCAAAAATACACTGAAAAGTTACTGTCTGAAGTCAGGCTCTAGGGATACAGTTCTTGTAATCCTCTAGGAAAAGCAATTAAATTTGATGCAGGAGTGAAAACTTATCTTGAAATTGAGTTGCTTGAACGTGACTAGAATTAAAGATTTACCACTGTTTTGCAGTGAAAAGGACAAACCATTTATCCTTTTGAAACATCTTTTTATAAGACAAAGTGAACAGACTAACTCGGCATATTAGGAATTTTTTTAAATAGGATTTAATACAGGAAATAAACTTTACGACTTAAAGCTGAATAACAGGCAGTTTCCCAGACAGTATAAAATCTGGAACCATCAAGGGATATGCACTATTATATACATTATTTGATACAGCAATAATTGTGAGTCTTTGCAGCAGCTCTGGTGTGCAGCATTCCTCCACTTCTGCTGCAACTCAAGTCTTCAGGGCTGTTCTGAAGGCCAGTAGTAAGAGTGTCCAAACAGTGCCACCACACCTGATTGCTACACATAGTCTGTATTAAAATCATAGGCATCATCTTCCTCTGCTGGCTTATCTAAGCTGAAGGACAGGGAAGTGGAATGTTCACCTTCTGAGAAGAGAAAATCATGTGTTAGTGAAACCAGTGCAAGTGCTGCAGTACTAGAGACCATCCTTGAAGCCAGAGTTCTTCATACAGACCTGCCATCTGCTCCTCTGAATTTGTAGGGTTTGCTTTTTGTTTTCCAAGCTTTGCTTTCCTGGTGACCTGAATTTTGCTTTCCTACAAGTCAGAGAGATCAGAGGTGTGTTATTCAAACATCACTAATGAGAGATCTCCCATGCAAATGAAACCCAACAGCCCCTGAGGATGATGTGGATGTCCCCTTGTACAGTTGGTTAGAAACACACTGCTCAGACAACTGACTTGGAACAATGTTGTTTCCTTAACTGAGGAAAACAGCCCAACCCTTACCTGGAGGAGAAAGGCTTTTTGATTACAGTGTCTCCAGTGCCTCACTTCACAACAAGACACTGATTGGGTTCTTGGTGTCAGGATCTAAACAGGTAGAAACCTTAATTTACCTCTTCAACATTGTTTTCTTCTTCGTCTTCTTCCACATCATCATCATCACTTTCTGTAAATTCCTCCTCTTCTTCTTCTTCCTCTTCCTCCTCTTCTTCTTCTTCTTCCTCCTCCTCCTCCTCGGTTCTTTCCATGTTTTTCCACTTTGATCCTTCCTCTATCACTTTACTTTCCTCTATTGTCCCATTTGCCATACCAGCTGACTGGAAAATAATGCTGCTTGCTGGAGTGGGGTATTTTAAAGCTGGCAAAGACATAGTAAGTGTCTGTTAAGTCCCAGGCAGACAGCACCAAGTGTAATGCCCACCCTGAGAGGACACATTTTAGTCTTGCCCCCTCCCTGCCATAGCACTCCCACACAGGCAGGCAGAACAAAGGACAATTCTGAGACTGCTAGGAGCTGAAAATCTTGGATTTGAGTATAGGTAAGTTTACCTAAGTAAGTTTAGATTAGATATTAGGAAAAATATCTTCCCTGTGAGGATGGTGATGCAGTGGCACAGGTTGCCCAGAGAAGCTGTGGCTTCCCCATCCCTGGAAGTGTTCAAGGCCAGGCTGGATGGGGCTCTGAGCAACCTGGTCTAGTGGGAGGTGTCCCTGCCCATGGCAGGGGGGTTGGAGTGAGATGATCTTTAATGTCCCTTCCAACCCAAACCACTCTAAGATTAATGGTAATGTATCACAGTAACAGTCCTACCTTGAACAGTGTTGCTGTTTTCTTCTTCTAAGTTCTTTAAATTCAAGCCCTCTTGCATTTCAGCTGTTTTTTGTTCTGTAAGATAGGGTGGTGGTGTCTGAGATCCTGGAGGTTCTGAGTGGTAGCTTATTTTGCCTCTGGGAAATAAAAATCAGCATTAAAAACTAACTAAAGATAACATAGTTAAATCACTGTATTTAAAAATAAAACCCAGAGCACAAAGCTCTTGAAACTTCTCAACCTAAATACTCATGTACTATTAGCTGTTTATAGCAGTTTAATAGCTATTTAAATTTGACTCTGAAGTTGTCAACAGTATTAAGGGGATTGCCCACTCCTGAAAGGGAAAAGAAGTGTCATACATTGTCACCACAAATCACCTGCCTGTATAATCATGAGCTGTAAAAGCAGCTGAACAACTTGACCAAGAGAAAAAATCACAGTCAGTTACTGATTCTGAGTTACATTTGTTCCCATCCTCAGAATATAGGAATCACCATAAATTTCCACAGAAGATTTGCCACATCCTTTCCTGTGTAGAAGAGAACTACATGGACTTGGTATTTGAGAGGAAGGTGAATTTCCCTAAGAGACTTACAGCATAAGTCAGCAAACTGGCTATGGAGTAATGTGCTACAGGCTTTGACTTTTGTCACGTATCCCTCACAACTTTAGAAAATTATCCATGGATGGCATTCCCGAACTCTGTTGGCCAATCCAGCTCTTTACCAAAGTAAAATGTGAGAAATCAAGGGAAAACATGGAAAAAAGGAAAGGCTCTCCTTTCTAAGTGCTTTGCATGACTTGGAGTTTCTGCTGTGCTCGATTAACAACATGAAAAAGGTGAGCAGCACAGAGCAAAGTTCACAGCATACATACCCTGTCCAGTCACAGAGCACTAATTTAGCTATACTTTCTACATCAGGAACACCTCCCTTTTTCAGCATGCCCCTCTTCTGAGCAAGTAAAGATAAAAACTCCTCAGGGTTCCTGAAATCTGGCATATTGTAGCGCATCATTACCTAGGGCAAAAGAAAATGGCATATTCAGAGAGACCCACCTTTCTCTTAGTTTTAGGAATAAAAGAGCAAATCAAATTGCATTACAATGAGGACAAATGAGAGTGTGAAGAGCTGTTTTTCTCTTGCATGTGGGAAGTAAACATTACAAAGCAAAATGCCTTCTTCACCAACAAACTCCTTTGCATTCACCCAGACTAGTGGGTGTACAGAGACAGAGCACTGGTCTGTGAAAACAGTCACTGAATGGGAATTAGGCTTAGGTTGAGTTGAGTGAAATCAGAGTTGGATCTGAGGTCTTCACTGTAACAATAGGATACAGAAAGAATATCATCATTTTTCACTCTGTGATACTGTGATGAGATCTTAAAAGCAGGGTTGTTTAAAAATCAGAAACACTACTGCAATAACACACTGGCTGTCAGGATCACAGCATGCTGTTCTGCCTTCTCTTGGTAAGGATGAAGGATCACATTTAGCACTGCTACTCTGCATGGTTAGAAGAAAGCAGTGCAGAAACTACCAGAATTAACTGAAGTGAAAGGAACTTTCATTATTGGGCCTAAGAAACCTACAGAGAAGTGAAATGCAGTGAGAGATGTGGAAAAAGATGGAGCTCACCTGCTGCTTACTGCAGTTATTTATAATGGCATTTACTGCTTCAAGCACATCTGCTGAGCCTGGTTCTTCAGTGTCTATGATACTTCTCAAGGCCAGAGCCAGGGCACTGTTGGAAGGATCTGCAATTATACTTGGACTGTCCAACATCTTTGTCTGCTTATCAATGTGCACAATTTGCATGGACCTGTTCAGAGAGAAATGCACCGTGAGTGGATAATCAGTGAAGGAGTGGTGATGGTGAGGGATGTAAGACACAAAGCTCAGTGTTGGATTGAATGGACTTCATACAGACTCAGCTTCAGTGTTTTGTCATCATGTGCTTTGTGTAGGACAGAAATCTAAACCTACAAAAAGTAAGTTTATACAATGTATCCTCTGGTGAGAGCTTCCATCACGCAGATCAACATCTTTCATCTTGCAAATCGAAGTGTGCATTTAAAACTGCACACAAGTGCATATTTTGCACCCAATGGATGGAAAAACTGTACACAAACAAAACTCAAGGTAAGTGGAACACAACAAACAGGGAAAGGAACAGCTTTTATCAGACTCAACTTACTTGGTAACACCTCTTGCTATGCTAACATTGCAAGCACGTGCTCCTTTGAGACTGTTGATTATGCTGCTCTTTCCCACGTTAGGGAAACCTGAAGAAAATCACATAAATCCTTGTAAGTTAAATAACACTGATCAAAACTCCCATCTTCCAAGTGTCTTTGCTAAGGTGCATCATCAGTGTGAGATCAGAGTTGGATCTGAAGTCTTCACTACAGAAGTAAGACAAAGTGTGTATCCTCATTTCTCACACTGACACAATGACTGGAAAGTCCCTTAAGCAAACCCTGTGTTAGCAGTTTTACCCAGTTTCTAACACAGGACCCCAAAGCTTTACAGGAGGAGAAGGAAACTCCTCCTGTCTGTCCAAAAACACTCACCTACTACCCCAACCTGAATGGCTTTGTTTTGAGTCTTGCCGTACTCCTGGAGAAGTTTCAAAAGGCATTTGGTTCCAAAACACTGAGAGGATTTTGATAAATCAACACGTGCATGTCTTTTTGTGACCTGTTCCTGCTACAGGATTCAAAGGCAAAAAACCCCATGGTCAGGAGCTATTTAGGAAGATAAAATATGTATATTCTGTTTATTGATCTAGATTTATCAATCTACTGTAATTTCAGTGGCAAGAACCCCCCCACACACACTGTACTGCAAAGCTCAGCTGAAGTGTAAAGGCATATCCATCAGTCACAGCAGTGGAATCAAACAAGGGGAAAAGGAATTTTAAAGAAAGAGTTCCTGTTCCTCAACATGCTTCAACATGCATGATTGCAAACACACAACTCACTCATGAGACAGCCTGCAGTGCTCTTACCATAGTCTTGCCCTGCATCAACGTTGCTGATTTAAAAGCAACTGTTGGAAACTCCTTCTTCAAATAATTCAACCATTTCTCTAAGTTGTCCTTTGGCACTAAATCTGGAAAAAAGAGGAGTTCTTTCACTCTTGTGGATCTTAAATCTCACTGTGTGTAGGAAATCTGACGTGGAATTAGAAATCAGGCCACATTTTGTCCATTTAGGATGTTCCTTTATGATAAATAATGTGTGGCTGAAAATGCTACTAAAGTACCAGGTACGTTCCCCAAAGGCACCCAGTGTCTCCTTTTCCTGCCTTAAGCAGAATACATCCCAATTACATTTTTGGCCCCTGTATTAGGTTTTTAAGGCTGGGGCCTTGCTAAAAGACTGAGTGATGTTCTGTGAACGATTATCCCACTATCCCTGCAAGGGCTACTCTAATGTAAAGTTCCCTTTGCTCTTGCTATTTTATTTTCTGTTTTTTTAGCTGTTGGTAAGTCAATAATTTCCAGCTTTTTTAGTGAGCTCAGAGTTGGAACAAATGTCTTCAATGGAATCTCAGATTCCTTTAAAATCTTCTTCATAGCTCACCTACCACAGAGCCACACAGTGACCAAGTAACACTTGGAGAAAACCTGTGTTTCTTACCAATTTTGTTCAGAACCAACAGCAGCTTTTTGTTTCCTCCAGAGCAAATGACAGCTTGCTCCAGCTGAGGACACCGGCAGCCCATCGGATCTCTCGCATCTAAAACCTCCAGAACCACATCTGAGGCCTCAAGCACCTGGGTTAGAAACAGGACAAGACTCTCAAATAAGGCATCACACACCAGATGACAACAGTTACTGCGTTGTAAACACTCTCTGTTGTAAAATCCCGTAAGTGTTGATGTTTATCACAACCTTTATACTCTCCAGCAGCTGCACAGTAATGCCAAAGAAAGGAAAACAACAAGTGGTCTCCTTGCTGACTCTCATCAAATTATATAAAGATAGCTGAAGCACTTCACCTTGTTGAGCTCCCTGCAGAATGATTTCTTTGAATTTTTATTCACAGGTTTTTTAGTCTTTCCTTTAGATTTGCCAGAGGATTCCTGAAGGTAAATAAAAACAAAAGTGAATTGTTTAAATAAGAATTAGAGTAAATACTTGTGTGCGTAGGCAGCGTGATAATGTAACATGTAACATCCTCCTTGAGAAGGTGCAATTTCAGGGTGACTTTTATAAGCTTCACAGAATCAAAATCATACAGGACACCTACCTTTCCCTCTGCTTTTTCCTTGATTTTGGCTGCCTTCTTTTTAGCTTCCAGCTTCCTCTTCTTTTCATGTTCTTTCTGTCTGTTGAGCTTCTGCTTTTGTTTCAGTTCTTCAAGCTGATTGCAAACAAAATCCAAGCCAGATAAAACATTTTTGAAGGTGGTAAGGAAGACTGTTCTTTCTCCCCATTTCCCTATGTCTGACCCAAGTTCCTGAGACAGCTCAATTAGAAGTCCTGGCTGTCCAAGTGACACTGGGACACGTTTTTTTTGCATCCTACCCTGAAAAGAGTACTGTTGCCTTCAACTGCCTCAAAACCAGAGGCAACCAGCCATTAGCCTGACCCCAAAATAACAGCTGTGCAGCAACAACTACAACTGTGCTGCTCCCATGTCACATTACTCCACACTGCAGACAGCAGATCCTTATTTTCTGTATAATCACATCGTGCTAAGATTTAATTTTTAGCACATCCATGCATCTTACCATTGCAAGCAATTTGGAGCACATTAAAAATGACTCTTCCAGCATGTTAATAGGTACAGTGAGAAAGAGAAGGCTAAAAACAAAAGAGCCAATTGTTGCACACTGTACAATCCTGGAAATAAAGATATTATTTTTCCCAAGTATGTGTCTACCAGGACCATCTACAGTCTACCACAACTGCACCTCTGGTGCACACACAAAGCTTCCTTGAAGGCAGGAATGGTCTCAGTTCTTGTCCTCTTTGCCACAAGCTGTATTTTACCCTCTGCTTTCTTTGCTCTGCCTCCCGTAGAAGCTCTTCCTTGAACGGTGCAGTGCTGGGAACTCCGGGATCTTTCTTGGGCTTTTTGTGCCCACGTTTCTTGGCCTCCTTCCTGACCTTTCGGTGGTGTTCTCTGATCTGCAGACAGGAACAAGAACACTTGCTCAGTCTAAGGCCACCCCCAAAAAAACTTACAGAGTAAAAACCAGCACATTTCTGACCCGCCCGACGTGGTTTGACTGCATAATGTGTCATCATAAAGCTACACTTCAATGCACCAGCCCAAAACAATGTAAAATATAAAGATGGAAAAAACCTACACTGGAAAACAAATTCCTCACTGAAGCCCAGACTCTTTAACATGCAATATAATACCCTTACTGTCTACATCTACACGCATAACATATTTCTAAAATAACACCAAAAAATGCTTTTAATGTTCTACAGCAACATATAAAAATGCTTTTAGCGTTAAACAAGTTAACACGGAGCTTTAATTAGCAGCAGACCCCCCTCCGTTCCCCTATCCCGCACCGTCGGGACTCACCTTCTTCTGGATCTTGTAGCGCTTGTGGCAGCTCAGCCTCTTGCTCGCCTTCCTCAGCTCTGCAACGCACCGGGATCACCGTGTACCGGGATCACCGTGTACCGGGATCACCGTGTACCGGGATCACCGTGTACCGGGATCGCCGGGTACCGGGATCGCCGGGTACCGGGATCGCCGGGTACCGGGATCGCCGGGTACCGACACACACACCCCGCCCGCCCGGGGACACGGCCGAGCTCCCACCACCGACGTTCCCCCGAGCTCCGGTGTCCGAATCCCCGCCATTCCCACCAGCCCCGTGTCCGATTCCGCCGTCCCGGTGTCCGATTCCCCTCTCCCGGTGCCCCATTCCCCCGCCGTTCCCTCCAGCCCCGGTGTCCCATTCCCCCGCCCTGGGCCCCTGTCGCTCGCTCGGCCGGGGGCGGCCCCGCGGTGCCGCGCCGCCTCCCTCCATCTCCCCCCCCCGCCCCTAGGGCGCCGTCTGGCGCTGTTCCCGGTGCCCGGTGCCCATTCCCGGTGCCCACTCCCGCCCCTCACTCGGTCTCCTCATGGCGCCGCCACGTGCTCCCGCCTCCCGGGCGCTACCGTAAAGCGCGCCGGCGCTGGCCCGCCGTGGGGTGGTTGTGTGTCGCGCGGGCCGTGGCGCGCTTTGCGGCAGCGGCGGCGGCGGCGGCGGCAGTGTCGGTGCGGGCGGTACCGGCGGGACGGGCCGGGCGGACCCCGCGCACCCACCGGGGCTGCCCGCGGCGGCGGCGGCACGCGGAGCGGAGCCGGCGGGGTGAGCGGCGCGGGGGGGAAGGTGCGGGCCGGAGCCTGGAGGCCGCTGCCTCCCTTTGTGTGGCGGCGGCGGCGCCGCCCGAGCGCGCAGCGGCCCCGCCGCACCGGGCCCGGGGCGCCGAGCGCCGCCTGTTCCCTGTCACCCACCCGCCGGCGCTGGGCCGCGCCGCTGGGCCGGCCGTGTGCCCGCCGTGTTCCCGTCGTGTTCCCGTGGCCGGGCCGGGCCCGTGCGCTGTCCCCGGGCCCGGGGTCCCGGCGCCGGGCGCGGGTCCCGCCCGGTGCTGTGGCAGCGCGGGTCGGGGCGGCACCGCCGTCCCGTGGGCCCGGTGCCAGCCCAGGTGTTTTCTTTGTCTGCCGCTCCTCCCGGCAGGCGGTCGGGGCGCTCCGCGGGAATTGTGTGTCTGGCTCTTTGTTTGTTATCCCGGTTTGTTGTCGGTGGGTGTGCGGCGACTCGCGCCTTCCCCGGCTCGGTCCTGTTACAGGGGCTGGTTGCTGCCGTCCCCCCCGTCCCGTCCTGCTGCAGGTTTCAATGGGATCGGTAACCGGGGGAATTTGGACGGCTTTGCCGCCCTCGTTCCCTTGGCGAAATTTACCGTGTTCAGTGTTTCTGTTGAAACGTGGGAGACCCCGATAACGATACCCGCGGTGTCTGTGGGCTTCTAGCTCTTCTCTACACGGAGGCAGAAAATGAAATGTGTGCTAGAACGCACCAGCTTGTTTTAAGCGTGTTGTGTCAGATGTGCGTAAAACTTGTCCGTGTGGGGAGGTGAGAGAGGGTGACACTTGTGGTGCTCAGTCTGGTGCAGCTTTGGGAGAGACAGCCCTCCACCTGTTGTGTGTATAGCGGTGTACTTGTGAGTTAGTGGTGGCCAAAGCATTTTTTGTGGAGCTGTCTGTGCCTTTGTGACATTTTTACGGGTGGTGGGAGCGATTCCTGAGAAGATGCTCAAGCTCCTGTTGCACTGGAGGTGGAGATTCTTGGTGTGACTGTTGAGACTTGCGAGCCAACTCACAAGTTGGCTTCACAGCTAGACTGCAGGAGAAAGTCTAGGAGACATGTTCTTAAGCAAAACAATATATTTCTGTGCTTGTGATCGTGGAGATCTTGAGGGAAGTTTGCATTTAGGAGCCTCACGTTCCGTAGGAGTTTTGCTTAAGCAGATCCCTCACTGAGTATTCACATTGTTGTCCAGACTAATGTGTGTTTTGCATGGTTTTTAGAGGAGACAAATGTGTTTTGGAGGCTGTGCACAGTGTGCTCAGGGTGTCTGGATCACACAGGTGTTCACCAGTGTCAGTGTATGGCTGAGAGAGAGTGTATGGCATTCATGCCTTGGACTGTGGATGTGGAGAACCTGCTGTGCACTTTGGAGGCAGATGCTGGTTGGAAGGTCCCCAAATCTTTGTTTCAGGGTGGGATTGGACTGAGTGTACTGTTGGGTTCCTAGTTGAACCAGATGTAGTCCCTCCTGCCTTTATTCCACAACAGGACTGGTGTTTCCTATCAGCCTGCCCACCAGCATGCCTGGTGTTGGCCATTCCAAACTGTAGCCCTTTGACAGAAGTTGGAGGCAGTGCCAAAGCAAGAGGCCGATTGTTCCCAAGATGAATTGCCTGCTAATAAAGCACAGAGTTTCTCTGCATGTCTGTGTTATGAAAACGTCCAGAGTGCTGAACAGGAAAAGAGTCTGGGGTTTGCTTGAAGGCAGTGGTTGGATAAACTCCATAGAAGCAAATATTTTGCCATAAAATGGTTCTGTGTGTTTCACATGGAATTTATGGGGGGGAAAAAAAATAAGGCTTCGAGACTGCTTAGGAATTGAAAGAGAATATCTTCAGTGAGCCTGTGTGGCTGGATACTTGATATTGCTTAGTTCTGAGGACAAAAAGCCACTCTGAAGAGTGATGGAGATGCATCATCACTGTAGAGTTTATGAAAAGTTTCTTGACCTTAAGATGACGCTGTTATTGTTATAAGCACTGCAGTACTTTGCATTCTGTAACTTTTACTGTTTTCTGGTTTTTACTCTCAGGTCAGATATCACTTATGTTTACTCTCTGCTCTGCTTGATGAATCATTCTCCAGCAAGTGGCTGTGAAATCTGTAATATGTATTCAGGAACATTAGAGAAATGTATTTTTGCTGTGAAAATGACAGAAGTGTCTGGCATTCTGTGTACAAAATTACTTTGTAGAGTTTCTGCTGGGCTAAAAAAAGTTACCTTCTGTTTCTTGCTTTTTTTTCTCTGTCACTGTAATTATCCAAGTTATTCTTTATCTATCTACTCTCAGTTTTCTTCTCTCTCTCTTTCGTTCTTCTTGTCTTCCAGTTCTGGCTGTACTAACACCATTACTGGTCTGCTACTCTTAGAGTGTCACCTTCTCCCAGTATCTGTACTTGGCCATCAGACACTATGAGGAGACTGGCTTTTCGAGGTGCTGGTTCTACTCTGGTAAATCTGGTAAATTATTGATTGTGTCTCCATTCCTCTGCCTTAGCCTTTTGTTTTTCTTTTTGCTGTTAAGTTATTCCTACCTTATTCATCTCATTTGTGTGCTTGGACTTGGCTCTGACATAAATGCTTTAATGCGGTTACGTTGTGCTGCCGTACCCTGTAAATCAGCTGAGTAACACCAGCTTCCTAGAGGAAAGTTCCTTGATTTGGTTGGAAAATGGGTATGGGCTGGGTTAGATGCATCTGTTCTGTCTTCAGCCTTTGAGATAGCCACAAATAAAGATATTTTTCTGATGCTGTCAGTGGAAGTTGGGAAAGAGCCAACAGCTTGTTCTGTAAATTACCGTAGTTGTTGCATGGTGGTTGTTCTTTTGTCACTGTTTGTGTTGGTAAATGGAAAACTGTGGCTGAAAGAGGAGGTGGCTTTTTCTGCTTCTCAGTGATTGAGCCATTCATCCTACACATAAAGTGGGAGTGGGAGGTCCCATGGTGGTCCAGACCTTTTTTCCACTTGACTATAACACAAGGTATTCAGTAGCAGTTTTCATTTGTAATTTGTTTTCTTCCTGGTTTTGTTTGTTTGTTTGCATTTCTGTTTTGTTGGTCTGATTTTTGTTTGGTTTCGGTTTTGTTTTTTTAGTTTGACATGGAATTATGTGCTTTCACACCAGAACTGAGCATGTGTTTCTGTACAGCTTTTTTGTTGAAAACAGTGGTTCCTGCTTAGTTATCATGCATGGGACGGGGTATCAAAATTTAGTTTAAGAACATATTCTGGTAAGAACTACTAAGTTCATCCCATTATTGTGACCCTGAGAGTTTCTGACCTTGCTGCCCTTGCTTACTATAAAACTGTGGGAGCATTTGACTTCCCTTTACTTTTTTGGAATTTTAACAAAAATGGGTTTTGGATTTGTGGTTTAACTGACTGGTAATGTATAGCAAACATGTGTAACTCCTCCAGAGCACTGCTGGTTCTGTAGTTAACTCTCCCCAGAGGGTCTGGGTGCAATGCCACGAGTTTAAGAACATGTCTCTTCATTATAGAAGAAGTTGGATTCCATGGGTTCCAAGAGGCGAAGAGCTACCTCGCCTTCCAGCAGCGTCAGCGGAGGAGACTTCGACGATGCCCATCACTCCACAAACATACCAGGCCCAAGCAGAAAGAGGAGGAGACTTTCCAATCTCCCAACTGTAGATCCTGTTAGTACCTTCTTATTATACACCTTTTTTTCTTGGTAATACTGTATCTTACCTGGGACTGTGAAATGGGTGATTATACGTAGCACACGCACACTGGGTCTGAATCTGTTCCTGCCTCGGTTGTGCTTTGTTTAGGATCTCATTCAGCTTTGGTTTGGTCTTGTCGCCCCAGTTTCATCTTTTTCTTTCCTGTTCTGCTTTTGCTGCTTTTCTTTTTCTGCTGATGATTTTAGCAGATGGAAGGATGTTGGAGAAGGAGCTGAAATCATAATTTGCTGGAGTTGAGAGCTGTGTCTGCATAGCAAATGCAGAGAGGATAAGTGGGGAATGGCACAGGCAGTGATTGCTCAAGTGTACAAAGCTTCTGTGATGCCTCTGAGTTAGCAGTCTAATATTAATTAATTGCAGGGCAGAAGAACCCCTGTTGTTTTCATAGATGGCTGTAACTTGGAGAGAATTGTGCTGAATTCATTTACATTCTGGATGTTTTACTTAGAATTAGTGTTGAAATAAAGCTCCCTGGGTTCAAAAAATAAATGAAAATTCTGCACACCTGGCATACTTGTTAGGTATCCTACTAATGTGGGAGGTGCTCCAGTTGCTTCTCACTTCTGCTTGAGAGCTGTGCATTGGCAGCTTGTCTTAACCTTTTTAAGCAGGATTTGGTTTGTTGCCTCCTTAAAATGTTCTCCTTTTTCCTGACTTCCTTGTTGCTGCGTTTCAGATTGCTGTATGCCATGAGCTCTACAACACCATCAGAGATTACAAGGATGAGCAGGGAAGGCTCCTCTGCGAGCTCTTCATCAGGGCACCAAAACGAAGGTGAGACCACAGTCCTGGTGAATCCTTGAACCTGAGATTGAATCAGGGAGTAAGGTGGAAATTGATAAATACTTCAGCATTAATTTGTGCAAAATCTAAGCTGCATTTGTCATAGTTTCACTGCAGTGTTTGTTCCAAGTATTTGATCTCATTATTCAATGGGACATGCTAACATTAGTGCCCTTTTTCAGGCAAAAAAAGCCACTGAATTAATTTAAAATGCTTTTTGTGGCACCTTCCTGAGACATCTGTGCCTTTGATTATAAAATATTGTACATAAGTGGTGGAATGTAACACTTAGGGCATATCTTGGAGAAGTTAATGGAAGTGACCCTTGAGAATGCAGTAGATAAGTAAGAGACTGAATTTTATCTTAAACTCAGAAAATTGAGGATGATAACAGAACATATATAAAGTAAGCTGACTAATAGACTGCTGTGCAGATCTTTTAGCTGTAACAAAAATGTGTTGGAAGTTTCTTTGTTTTATTTAGTCATAGACATGTACAAGCTTTAATGCTGTGGGTTTGGTTTTACTCTTGGATTATAATGCCTGTTTTTGTCATTGCAACAGGAATCAGCCAGATTATTATGAAGTGGTTTCTCAGCCAATTGATTTAATGAAAATCCAACAAAAGCTAAAGATGGAGGAATATGATGATGTGAATGTGCTGACTGCTGATTTCCAGCTCCTCTTTAACAATGCAAAGGCTTACTATAAGGTGAGGAAAATACATGTAAAGGCTCAAATTCATTGTGAAAGGGTAGAGATATGTTCAAATTCTTCCTTGGTTTGGCCAAAACCCTTCAATTTAGCCTGTATTACTAGTAAGAGAACAGTACACATTGCAGTTATTTGCATATATTTCCATAAGTTTGACTGTATCCCCATAAGACATCCTACAATAGCAATTTCTCTGTGGAAAACTATAAAATAATGTGGGGAGGATCTTCATGTAGTTCTCCAAAAGAGATAGAAAGCAAAATAGAGATGTAAACTGAGAAAAATATTCTTCTGTCAAAGCCTTCTCATTTTACAACACACTCCATGTAACCTTTTGAAATAGAAAAGGGTTAATTTTTTTTCCCCAAAAGGAAGTGTTTTTGCCTAAGCATACACTAGGAGTTTTGAATCTTTCTCTTCTATTTGCCACTTAATAAAATGCAAAAAAGGTACACTGATTATCATGGTCAGTGATCATAAATTGTGAGTGCACATGACTGTGTATTTCAACAAGATTGCAACCCCTGGCCATTCCCCCAAACTGAGTGTGTGTTTTATTTTAGATGGTAATGCTTTATACTGCAGTTTCTGTGAAGAAGTGGTAAAAAAATGGATTTGTCTTCTTTAATGAAAGGCTATTTTAAATCCATAAACCAGTGAAATTATATGTAGTGACTGAGATGATACAGCAAATCTAAACCTGCTAATGTTGCCTTTCATGTGTCTTTGACTGGGGAGATGATCCAAAATGCTTTCTGAATAACCCAGCAGGCATAACCAGGTGACATTCAGAAAAGCAGGATGTGCTTTGCTAATGTGAGTGTGTAGCTTTTTGAAAAACAGATTTATGGATTAATGCATTTGTACATTCTGCTTCCAGTAGAAAAACTACAAGGATTTCTGAATTCATTGTGTACTCCGGGAGCTTTGCAAGGCACTCACCATGAAAAAGCCAACATGAATGGGTTTATATGTGAGGGGGAAGGACCTGATGGCAGGAAAGAACAATCAGAGTTTTACAGAATGTGTGCTGCCTTTGCCTGCAGAATAGAAGATTTAAAATTATGACTGCATCATAAAAATCCTGTATGTAGACTAGAAATAGGTGTCCATTATTCTGGGATGAAGGAACGGTGAAGTTTCCAGATAATTATGGAGTTGTGTGCTGGAGATGTGGCACACAGACATAACCCTTTTTTTATCTTTTACCTTACCCACACAGCTCCATGGCACGTGTAAACCAGGGACAGTGATTCACTGTCTAGGGCTTTATTGCAGCAGGTGTTTTACTGGCAGTGCTAGAGCAGAACAGAAACCTTTGGGGTTTTTGTATCACAGTACAAGTCTCACACTTCTGAGCATCTTGCATTAATACAGAAGGAGTATTAATGTGGAGCAAAATACCCTTAAAATCTGTTCCTCATAACCAACACCTGGTCTAATGTGCTGAGAATATTTAAGATTAAGAACAGTTCTCATGTTGGTTTCTCATTTGTATTACAAGCTGTCAGAGATGGAGAGGGTGAAGTAAGAAGGGTATAATCAGCAGTAATAAGGTGACATATCAGCAGGAGTACCTGAAATAGAGCTTAAATGACAGAGGAAAGGGAAAGAAAAATACATGAGTTGAAAAGCTCTCTTTGTTCTGGGTGGTGTTCTGAAGTAGTGGTGTTAATAGGCACGTGCTTGCCTGCCACTACCAACTCTGTATTTACAGAAGGTAATTTTCTGAGTAATTCTTTTAGCTCTCCCAAAACATACAGCTAGAGGTGTACCCAGCTGGGAGCATGTTGTCAAGTTTGTTAGAATTTCCCAGTTAATACTGAGTGTAAATAATTGCAGTGCTTTCAGAGATATTGGCATGTTTATTGGCAGTCTTCTGGAGAAGTTAATTTTCAAGTACCACACAATGGCAACAGTATTGGCTTAAATCACATTTTTGATTGATACTTAGTCTGTTTTAAATACTGGTGCTTCAGCAAAACTAAGTGATTTCTCCAGATTCATCTAATTGGCTTGTCCAAGCCTCAATCCAGGTAATTTTATCGCTAAGTTTTCTGAAGACTTAGAGCTTTGGAGTGATGGGAGTTATATTTTCTGGTGCTTATTGTGATTCTTAACTTCTCTGTTGAAGAATGAGTGAAGCAGGAATTTCCCAGGTTTTCTGTTGTTTACTAGCTGCATTTAATACCTTTCAACAAATACTCGATACACTTCCTTCAGATGAGAACGATCTGAGTCGTGACCAGGATGTTTGCTTTGGTTTTGCAGCCTGATTCTCCTGAGTATAAAGCTGCCTGCAAACTCTGGGAGCTGTATCTGCGCACAAAAAATGAGTTTGTTCAGAAAGGTGATGCTGAGGAGGAAGATGAGGAGGAGGAAGGACACGACAATCAAGCAAATTCTGAATTAGTAAGTGTGGGCATGACAGCTGCAGGTGGGGGAGGCCATGGCTGTGTGTGTCAGCTGGCTCTGAGAGGGTGAAAAAGCACTGAGTAATATTTTCATGATTAAATTATGCCCCAAGGGCTATTTCTTATGCAAGTTTATTGGTTAATAATTTCACCAAGCATTGTATGTGTGTTTCATTCTGCATAGCAAAAAAAGAAGCAGTGAGGTTTTCTGATATGGATAAAGCCTGGTTCTGGTTCAGTTGAAATAATGTGACGTGTTTTTGATGTTGTGCCAACACTGAGGCTTGTTACAGGCAAGCCTTGCATCTGATGACATAATTTTCCAGCAAGTGTCCCATTCAGTTAGTGCAGCTGTTCCTGGAGTGGTTTGCAAGCCAGATAGGATGAGAGAAAGTTTGGGCTTGTCTGGACTGTGTGATGTTGGGATTCATGTTTTCATTAACAATGTGATGTGTGTCTGGCAGTCTGCAGTGTGAACCTGAAATTAAAGTTTTCTAAGGTGTTTTACCTAAACTCATAAAAATGTTGTCTTCAAAAGTTGCATCCATGTTTTGTAGCTGATTTTTTCTGTGTTTGAACTGCCAGTTCCTATATATCAGTGCAATTTGAAGCATTCCACTTTGGCTGCTATTAAAATTTACTGTGACTTCGTTTCTTACATTAGTCATCTCCAGGTTACCTGAAGGAAATTCTTGAACAGCTTCTTGAAGCTGTAGCTGTTGCCACAAACCCATCAGGGCGCCTCATAAGTGAACTGTTTCAGAAACTTCCATCTAAAGTGGTGAGTATTTCAGTAATATTGTTGTGATCTGAGTTGGAAACTTGGACATATTTATGACTGGTGTTATACTCTCTGATGGCCTCGCTCAGGATGCAGTTCTTTGGTTCTGTCCCATCACTGACAAACTCCAGCTGTTGGTAGAACTTCCCTCCCTTCTTTATTCCTACCCATCAGGGCTTGCTCTGTTCTGCCAGTTTAGGTAACTGGGATTTTTTTTGATGCAGAGTTTTTAATCTTTTTAAATATGTCAGATTCCACTGTCCTGTGGTGAAAAGGTTTTAACCAGCAGAATAAACACTCTGAAGACCATCACCATGTATTTGACTTTCAGTTCCTTTATGTCAGTTTATTGATGAATTATAATTCCTTGTGTGTGCTTTATGAACTGACATGTCCAAATTGAAGCCTAGTGCCATGTTTATGAAGTTTACACTGTTCTGATCTGCAGTTCTTGTCCTGTGAGCTGTTGGAACCATAGCTTTGTGACTGTGTGTAGTAATACATAACTAATTCTTGTTTTCCAGCAATATCCAGATTATTATGCAATAATAAAGGAACCCATAGATCTCAAAACTATTGCCCAAAGGATACAGGTACAGTATGAATATTAATATTAATATATTAATATATCAGACCTGTTTAACAGTAAGCATCCTAAAATTGTTAGAAGGCAGAATTCATGGTGGTGGGGAAGGGCATGTTTTTACCCCTGCTATTAAAAAATCTGCACACTGTGCTGATTTGTTTTGTCCTGGGTTAGGAGAAGTAGCTGTGTGGAAGATCAAGCCTTGTAAACTGTGGTGTGCTGGCACTGAGCCGGAATATTTTGGGCTCCTTGATGTTTAGTGGTTTAAAGCAGTTCCTTGGCAAGCACTGCTAATGTAAAACACTGAAGTGCTGAGGCTTGGTCGTGCATTATCATCACCTACTTTTGTTCTAGTGCTATAAATAGATGTTTTGTACTGTTGCATTTTTCATCTTACTTCTCCAGTAATTTGAAGTACTGTTCTGTAATTTTAGCATTTTGTGTAGTAGTGAGGGAAAGGACATAGAGTAATTGAACTAGAGAATAAAGATAAACCAGCATTTTGTCAGAACTCTTCAAAATTAAGATAATGTGATCTGTTAAGTATTTTTTCAGTCTTTTACTTAGCATTCATAAGCTTTATAAGGACTTAGAATGTGTGTATGTTACTTTCTTTTTTTGATTACTTTTTCCAGATACTTATCTGTCTTCTTTATAAATATATTATCGTTTTCCTGTAAACATTCCCTTTATTCTATATGAATTCCCTTTGCTTTTCACTGTTAACTTAGTTCTCATGCTGTCTGAAGCTTGCCACTTTAACCAGTCCTGGTTTTTGTTGTATAGAATGGAACTTACAAAAGCATTCATGCAATGGCCAAGGATATAGATCTTCTGGCAAAGAATGCCAAAACCTACAATGAGCCTGGATCACAAGTATTCAAGGTTGGTTTCAGTTCAGAGTTTGATTTGAGTTCAGATTTTCTTTACTACTTTCTGTGCTGATTGATCCATAAATGAATATTTAGCACAAGGCTCCCAAGACTTTTTGCATTTTTTGAAAAATTAGTGGCTTTTTCTTTTTTATATTGCTTTTACTAGAATTGGGGTAAATGCAACTTTTTTTTTTTTCCCCTTGAGTTACATGATTTCTTCCAGTCAAATTTTATCTTGGGGTGTGAATTACATGACTTCTTTGGAGGAGTGAAGGATCCCTGTTCTTGTGGTTGAAGTCAAAATGGCTGAAACTACAATTTCAAGTGACAGGGGTAGTTCTGAGCTGGGACCTCTTTCCACACTGCAGAAGCTGTCTGTGGTTTGCATCATAAGCTTCAAAACCAGAGTCAGGCCTTCTTTGTTCTGTGAGCTGTGACAACAATAGCTTTGTGACAGTTTATGGTAATACATGAATTATTTTTGTTTTCCAGCTATGTCCAGATTATTATGCAATAATGAAGGAGCCCACAGATCTTAAAACTATTTCCCAAAGATCCTCTCCCTTTTAGCCACGTTTTTGTGAACTAATTGCACCTCCTATCTTTTTCATACCTAGTTCACCAGTATTTTATGTTCAGACTGTCACTTTGCTGTCTCCATGTTCTCTGGAAGTAGGAATTTCAGTGGCAAAGGACTCCTTTGTGTGCTCTGTTTTTAAGGGCATTTTAACACTGTTATGTAAATGGTTCTTGGACTTTCCCAACTGCACTTGTGTTTGGATTGTAGTTTCAGTTCCTGGTGGTATTACTCACACTTGTAACCTCACTCAGAACTTGTCAGCCCTATTTTGTGAACTGTTACTCTGAGAATGCAGTCCATGGGTGTAGAATGAGAAGGAACAGGCATTGTAAACCTTGGTACTGGTGCTTTTTGATTGCAAAGGCACAGATATTATTTTGCCTGTTTAGTTCTCAGTGGTATTTTTGTATATTTGCAAATTGTAGATTTATTTTTTTTTTAAGTATATGACAAAAAACCAGCTCTAAGCTCCTCAGCTGTTCTATTCAGTTTTTTAAGGCCACTATAAGATTAGTGTGGGTGTATTTCAGGCAGACTTTGTTCTTATGCTTCATTTCTCATGCAAAATTGTTTTATATCTAAGTGTAAAAACACCTTCATTTTTGTTTTAGCTTTTTAGATAGATGGATATACCTGATTAAAACATTCTTCACTTTCAGCATTAAACAAAAAAATTCTTTTAATTGACAGGATGCAAATGCAATTAAAAAGATATTTAATATGAAAAAGGCTGAAATTGAACACAGTGAGTTGGCCAAGTCAAGTCTGCGAATCAGGTACTGCAAATAGAGTTCTTTCTATAAACTCATATAAACACCTCTAGAGACATTCCCTTAATTTTTGCTGTGGAGAATATCGTGGGAAATAATTGCTTGAAAACGTAGTTTATTGTTGTTTTCAAAGTTATAAATTATAGGTTTTGGAAGGAAGCTTTTTCACTGAATTACCTTCTGTGGTGAAATATTTCTGTGATGTGCTTGATTATATAAAATATTGTCACTGGCTCTTTTATAACTTAAGCTATGGCCAACTTCCATCATGTGTTTATAAGTTAATAACAGAAAAGGAATAATGAGGAACAAGGTGCTTTGTTTTATGAAAAATGCTGAATATTCTTCAGGCTTGTTAGGAGCTGAAACATAAGAGCTCACAGTTAATTAGGTAGGGGCAGAAACATAGGAACAGGACCCTGGGCAAAAGATATTTAGAGGGAAGTCCACATTATATAAACTCTAGTTTGAAAAGTGATTCCTAGCTGTAAGAAGAGCCACAGGACACTGAACATCTGGACTTATTATGAGTGAAACATAGATTTGGTCCTGAACTGACAGGCATAAAACACTGTTGACAGCTCTATTTGTTTCATGGAATGATTTTATTTAGGAAACAGCATTTTCTTCCTGTGAAAGTTCATGCAGAGAAGGGATGCAGTCATTATAAATGTTTCTTATCTGAAATGCAGTTAGATTTCTTCTTGTATAAACTTTTTACTTATGATTAGCACTCAAAAGTCGGTTTAGATATTATTTGCACTGTCATTTGTATAAAAAAAAGTAAATCAGAGTCTTGCAAGTCATTCAGGGAGTTGGGAAACTCTTACAAGGTGGAATCTCTTTATGTATTTGAGCTTTTGCTGGTTTTTGGTGCTGGAAAACAGCTGTCATTTCCTACAAAGGTTTGTATGGTACAACTGGAAACACCAGTGCTCCCTTGACTGAAAGGTAGTTTAAATTTTTTTTGTGTAGGTGGTTCAGTATTAAAAGTGTTGCCTGGGATTATTATGTGTGAAAGAAGTAGAAGTTACCTGGTTGATTTTTACTGTTTGGTATTTTGAGACGTGTTTTTTCTGGTTGGTTTGTTCATCATCAACTTCCTTCCCATGGTTGGGTGAATCATATAAAAATATAAAAGCAGAAATACTGTTAGGGAGTAATTCCTGACATATATTTTAGTAATTTTCCTTCTTAAAAGTATGAGTAGTGCTAGAAGACCTTGATTCTACAGAGACTGAACATACATATGTGTTTGCTTTGCAGTAACTAGAATTACATAAAGACATAAAGGTTTTCTATTTAAATTGTGATTTGGTTTTATTTTTCTCACTGTGTTGGCCACTGATGAAGCTCAGGGTGTCAGAGTTAATTTTAAGGCTTAACTGTTTTTCTTCAAAATAAAGCTGATTGTATAAGAAGGGATGACAGATAAATCACACTGATATTTGTTAGTTGAATTCCTCTCTTGCACTGCCAACCCATTTCCACTTCTCAGCTACCTTATTCTAGATGTTTTGTCATGTGCTGTGTTCTTAATAGAAATCCTGAAGTCATCTGTCAGAATAATTGACAGCTCCCTTCTTTGTTTCTCTAACTTGGGGGAAAAAAAAGAAGGCCTGAAGCAGGCTACAATAATATTGGGCTGCATGCAAAAAAAATTGAGATGAGAGAAAAAGTATCATGGAAACCAGACCTGCTCTTCTGTATTTCACTGGTTGCTTTTTTTATTGAGCCATTATTCTTTTTTGGTTTTTCTCCTGAATCAGCTTCACAAAATCATTATTTTTTATTTAAATTCCTAAATGTTTACTTGTCTTAAAGAGGGGGTTCTCCTTTACCTGTTGCTTATTTTGGTAAAATTCCCTCGTAAACTCACTTCAAGTTAATTTCCTGTATTTTTCTTCTCAATTTACATCTGTTCTTCTTTGTCATTGATGGATCAAACTCAAATTCATCATAGTGCTACTAACCTAAGTTCTGTATGTTGCCCCCGTGTCAAAAATCATGTTTTTTTATTGCAGCTCATTGTCTCCTTTGTCGTACTAAACTGCTCTTTGTGGGTGCATTTAACTGTCCTCCCTTAAATCAAGTGGCAAAATTAAATTGCTTGGCAATATGCCCTGGCAACCAACTTGACAGTGACATTGTTTTAATACTTAATAAAACATGATTGGACCTGTATGATGAGCTTTGTCTGGATGCTGAGGAACATTTTGTTGGCTGCTTCCACTGCTATTTTAGGCTGAGCTGTGTGTACAGCTATTAATGCTTGAGCTAAACCTTCCTCTGCCTTTATAAACAAAATCCACATTAATGCTGGAGCACTGAAGGAATCCCAGTATTACTTAGCTTTCAGCTTCAAAACATACCTGTCTCTGAACTTTTTGGCTGATCTATCAAAGTGATTCTGTAAAAAGCTTTTTCCTTTGCTGCATCTTTTCATGGGTCTAAGGTGGGCCTGTTTTTTTTCCCCTCCCCCTTTCCTTGGCTTGTCTCTTCTGCCTTAAGGACTGCATCAAATTTGGCTGCTTCCAAGCTGACAGGTCCTTCCTCACAGGGTAAAGGCAGTGTTGGGGATGAGAGAAATTCTTCTAACAAATATTATCGGTAAGTAAACTGTGCACTTGGAGGAAAAGCTGGGTCGTCGTCATGTGGAAATACTAAATTATGTTTGGTTGGTTTTTTGTTGTTGCTCTTCAGTATTGACTCAGATACTTTTGAGATTCAAATGTATCAGTAAAGTATCTATTAATTATGATTTAATAAGTTACTGTGCTGTAGTTACTCTTCCATATTTGGCATTATATTTAACGTTTCAAAGCACCTGTTGTGAAATACTCTGTATGCCGTCATTTCCTTAGAAATACTGTTCTGTTAGAGGAACAGTATGCTAAGCTCCACTACAAAATAAAGAAGGCAAAAAACCTCATGGAAATGTGCTGTAAACCTAGAAAAAATATATTTGGAGACTAAAAAGAAATAATAGTAAGGACTAAATAAGAGGTGGATGGTGGAAACCAGTGAAGCCTGTAAAATGGAAGTTTTGCATGCAATGGGATGCAGTTATGGCAAACTTCCTGAGTGGGCTGAATTACTTTCTGGTCTGTTCTTTTAGCCATCAGCTGAGAATTTTGGTACCTATCAGGGGTCTGCTGGTCAGTCTCTGGGTTACTGTCTTGAAACAATGCTGCTCCTGGCTTATTCCCTGTGTGTGTGCTCTGGAGCCATGGCTTGGCAAAAGGGTCTTTAAGGAATTGGGCATCAGTACAGAGTTGGTGGCACTTTCAGCAGCTGTCCTGGTTTTGGTTGGGACAGGGTTAATTCTCTTCCTTGTACCTGGTCCTGTGCTGTGCTTTGGATTAGGATGAGAGTAATGTTGATAACACACTGATGTTTTAGTTATTGCTGAGTGAGAAGAATGTCCTGTGCTTCATTCACACTGACAGATGGGTGGTGGCAAGTGCTCTGTGGGGCTGCAGCAATCAAAACCGGCAGCACAGAGGTAAAATTAGGGCAAGATGTTGCTGCTCAGGTAGAGAACCTGGGTGTGTGAAAGTACAGCACGTAGATGACCATGTACCCAAGAGCTGGGCCACTGGAGAACATCAGAGCAGCCGGTGGGTGGATCAGGATGCTGGGGCCTGAGTGGCTCAGGTGGATCTGGACTGGCAGTGTAAAGGTGAATTACTTACAGCTCCATGGGCCCATGGCACCTCAGGCCATCAGGGAAGAGATACAACACAGATGGGCTTGTGATAAAGGTGTGGACTTACCTGCCATATCAGTGGTATTCCAATAAAATCACCCGGGTTAATGAAGAAGGACTTTTGATGAAAGGAGGCAAAGTGCAGCTATGACAGAACCAGAACTGGCTCCAGCAGCAACAGCTCAGCACCACTCACCACTCCTGCCCTGAGGGACTGCAGGGGCAGGTGGAGCCCAGAGTCATGAACTAAATGTTTAGAGGGGTGACCCATAGACTGAGGGAGGGAATGATATCTGTGTGTGTGTATCAAAAGACAAGAAAGTATGTTTTGGAAAGTGGGGGACCTGGACACGCACAGCAGCGACTCATCTGCTTTTGCCCGGTCTTCACTTTGCTCCCTCAGGACAAGGCTGAGCCCATTCCTGGAGATGCCATGGGCCTGGTGACAAGGCAGAGAATGTGAGCCATAGCCTGTAGTGTAGGTATGAAATGCTGTGCCCCAGGTTTGGGACAAAAGAGGGGCAGAGAGAGACGCTGAAGAAGTCTTTGTGAGACCAGAGCCAGTGTGGATACTGATTTACTCCACACAGGAAACACAGGAAGCTGTTTCATGTGCAGGCACTGTGTGTGCTGAAAATGCCTAAGGTGGGGATGGGGAATGGGAGAAAGTAGCATATATAGCTTACAGCATGCTGAATTCCTTCCTGCAGGCAAATCCATATAAAACAGGATCAAATAACTTGTCATCCCCTTTCTCCCAATTAATCAAATACTCAAGTACACAAAATAGGACAGAAGACAGCAGGCTGGAGCTCAGTTTTCTGGCTATGTTTGATGGACCAGCTCTTAAAATAGAGACAGAAAGGGTTGGTAGCAGTTTCTGTTGTAAAAGGCTCCAGCCTTTTCTTTGGTATCATGGCTGTATTCCTGGTCATGGACTCACGAGCTTCATTTGTTTGCTTACACACTCTGGGTGGCTGTTAATGGTAAACATGATAACCCTGTCATTTTTTTTTTTCATTTTCATTTTTTAATTACTTTTTAAAAATTTCTTCCTTTACTTTTTCATAGTAACAAAAGATCAGCCCAAGGGGATCGTTTATCAGCAATAACCATGGCGTTGCAATATGGATCTGAAAGTGATGAGGATGCAGCTTTGGCAGGTAGGAAATGAAATGTAGTTTCTCTGTTTTCTTTAATTATAAAATATTCAGAATAAGCAGATCTGTAGAGCTCCTGATACATTCAAATATACTTACTTCAGAAATACTTTGCACTCAGTGTGTAATTCCTTTAAATCACAAGGGCAGGCCAAACTTGCTGGCGTGTTATGAGTTTTGTGTGTGTTTCCAAGTATGCTTACCCAAGCTTTAGGAAACTGTTGCTTGTTTTTATTCCTTCTAATATGAAACAGGAGATACTGAAAAAGGCATTGGGTGCTTTTGCAGTAAAAGATTGACAGTGCTACAATTGGTTTTGTACATATATTGTAGTTTTATTTTTTGTTTACATTATTTCTGCATGGATGTTAAGTGATGCATTTCTTCAATATGTATTTTTGGGGCATTTATTTCACACCCAGTAGTTGAACTGTACTCCCCACTGTTTTCCAGTGGGTGGATATGCTGTAGAACCTTTTGGATTTTAGATCTTGCTGCAAGCAAGACCATTTTTATTCCTGGTTAGCCCAGAGCTGAGTTACTGCTTCAGAGCAGCTGCTTTCTGGGAGGTGTGAGGAGTATTTATTATCTGGGTTCAGTGTGATTGCTGGCTGTTGCTTTTTTCAAATTGTAATTCTGTAAAAATGTGTAGCTTTTTACATCCTTGGAGTGATTTAATGACTTTCAGGTGCCACCTTTACTATGGACATTATTGTCATTTTCATGGGACCTCTCTCTGCATCTGAGACTTTTACCTTGCTGTTATTGAAGCTCTCCTGTCACTACTGCATTCAGCTGGGAGGAAAAGTCAGTTTATTTGGCAGACCTGTCACCCTTAATGTTTTCTGTCCCTCCAATACACTACTTGGACATCCCTATGATTTCACTCTGTAGATGACAAGGATTTTTATTTAAATCAAGTGGTACTTTTATTAGTTGCTCTGCTGTCTCATCTTTTTTCTTTCCTCTAGCACTTGTTAGAATAAATGAGAATTGGGCTGCATGACTGAACATAAACAGAACTTTTCTCCTTCTTGATACAGAGAACTGAATCTTTATGAGCTTCTTTGGCTGTAGCAGTTGCCTAAGCAATGAACAATATCTGTTTCCAGTTGAGAGTTTATCCTCACAGTTGCAGATGGTGTTTGGTGTGATGGAGCTTGTAGAAGATTCCCAGCTGCACTGTGCTGGGATGTGAGCAGCTTCTGCAGCTCCCTTGCTCTTCATTAGAAGTCTGTAAAGGCAGGCACAGCTGGTCATTATGTATTACCTATTATTATGTATTTAATTTTGTAAACAAAGATATTTTATTTACTACTGTGTCGTTTAGAGATGTTTCAAGACTGGATGCTGCTTTTGAACTGTCTGCAGTTAGACTTTGAGCATTCATTGTTGTTCAGGTGCTTTGGGACCACAGAGGAAACAAATCCCTTACAGAGTAAAGACTAATTTTCTTTCATGTACCTTCGAGTACTCTCCCATCTCTCTGCCCTCTCTCTGCCTCATCATTCAGCCAGAGTACATGTATATGATAAATGCATTTATATCTGATAACAAGGCTCAGTTGTAGCTGTACATTGGATGCCTTCCTGCTTTTGTAGGAATTTAACATCACTCCATTATGAAACCACCCCTTAGGAGACAGGCACCGTGGTATGGAGGGAACAGCAGGAAATATGTTTTGTTTGGGACTGTTGAATGGCATATACTTTATGGTTATGTTTTGGAGGGTGTTTTTGCTGTATCTGCTAACTGAAGTTGTGGTAACAGCAGCATGAAAAGGAAGTAGGAGATAACTAGAAGGGAGACAACTCTGCCACCGTGTGCTTGCTGGGGGGATGGGGCCTGGTGTTACTGCATATGAAAGAATGTACAGTCTTACAGTAGGTTGTTTGTTCCATGACAAAAATAAGAATTTTTCTGTGTTGTGGTCTGAAAATGTATTTTTCTTTGGTTCTTAAGATAACAGGTTTCACACTAGGAGAACACTCACCACTTTCTGAATATGTAAGAATGTGTAATATTTGACACATCTTTTTAAAGAACATACACATCATAATGAAAATGTTTATAGCTGTATTACAGTATTACATAAACACTTTCCCTACAGTGCCTCTTTAATTTACTTAGATTTTTTCTTTAGGGAATGCCTTGTGTCCCACTTTTAATACAAAGGGAGTACATTTCTCATTTAGGGTATTGAACTACTTTGTTGCTGGCTGCCACATATTAGAGTACAGCAATATACACTAGTAGTTCCCTATCTTTTTCTCTTTTGTAAAAACAAGTTATTCTGCTTTTTCTATTCTGTTTCTTCCATTTTTGGTGGAGCACTCAGAACTGAACAATTGGAGTAAACAAAGCAAATTGTTTGAGTAAACCAAATCATAATCTGTTTTTGGAACTTACTTTATCTGACAGCAGTCTCTTAACTGTGAGTACATATCTCCACAGTCAGGTATATGAAAACATAGTGCTACCTCCTCTGTTTGGTTTCTACCTGAATTATTCTGTCCAGCTCCTGCTTTGCTGGCTGCTCTACTAGGTGCTGGGCCATTAAGTGATGCTCGTTGGCATATATAGATACCTAAATAGGATATTTTTGAGTGTGTCTCCTGAATCAGTAATGAACATCTTTATATTACATGGTGTGACTCTCGAGGATGGTCCTGTACAGGACCAGGAGTTGGACTCCATGATCCTTGTGGGTCCCCTCCAACTCAGCAGATTCTGTGGTTCTGTGATTTCATGTTTGCACAGGAGCTGGTGCCTGTTTGTGTTTTAGCTTTGCCTCTGACTGCTCTGGTAGGTCCCACATGTCTTACCCTCACACAGGTCTGCAGTGTCACACTGACAGAGGGGAGATGACAGGGCTGTGTAGTCACAGTCTGAGTGTCCCCTGGCTTTGTCATCATTTCTATATGTCTTTAGTGAACGTGGGTGGAGAGCTTGGAGCAGTGCCAGCCTCGCCTGAGCAATAATAAACACGCCAGCTGGAAACTTGGTGTGAGTGACAGAGAACTGTGTTTGTGGGACTGAATTACCCAGGGTCTCATCTGCCAAGCTTTCCTGCAAACCAGCTCCTAAGAGGGGGGAGAAGGGTGAATGAGTTAACTCCAGCATGTGCAAAACCATGATTTTATGTTATGGTACAAATGACACTGTTTGTGTTACTGAGAAGTGTGGAAGGATTGGCCATTTACTCCCAGCATTGTTTCGTTCCTGTTATGTTTCTCTTGCTCATGTAATGTTTCTCCTATTCTATCTGCAGTAAATATGAGCCCCTCATAGCATTTCTTTCGTTCATCCTGATCCTGAAGCAAGATAACTAGAAAAGCTTGCTATAAAATTTGCACATGAATTTTATGCTAATTGTATAATCATTCTAAAATATTAATTTCTTTATTTGCTGCATATATAAGAGGTGCATCTTCAGGCTTTAGTGTCAGGTTTTTTTCTGCTGAACTTCACAATTTTGTATTGAGCTATGATTAATAAGGTCTAAAGGTTGTAATACCTAGATAAAATGCCTCTTTTTTTTGTCAGTTTGAGGCTCATTAGATATATTTGTTGTGCCCTTTTCTGAGGTGTGAATCTGAGTGCCACAGAGTGGCTGAACAACCTCAGTTGAGAGACTGCCTTTTCTTCTGGTTTAGACCTTTATCCATCAAAAAACCCACTCAGAGTTGTCCTGCTGAGTTTCCCCATTTCTCCTTTCTCTCTGTGCAGCTGCTGCTCGTTATGAAGAGGGGGAATCTGAAGCTGAGAGCATTACTTCCTTCATGGACACGTCTAATCCTCTTTACCAGCTTTATGACACAGTCAGGAGTTGCCGAAATAATCAGGGCCAGCTCATCTCTGAACCCTTTTTCCACTTGCCCTCCAAGAAAAAATATCCTGATTATTATCAGCAAATTAAAACACCGATTTCATTGCAGCAGATCAGGTAAGAAAACAGAATTACAAACTACATCTGGTGTGAAACTGTTTTCTCTCCAGAGTCCTCTCCTGTGGCCAGGCTGTCATTACCTAATGCATTATGTGCACCATCTTTCCATCTGATTGCTGCTTGTTTCAACTCACTGCATCAGTCTTTTCATCATCTTTTATAGGTGGCTGCTGTTGGGTTTATTTTCCAAGGAGTTTCATTTGTAATGGGCCTGAAAGCTGCCATATCAATAATTCTGAAGGCCACCTGTGCAGCAGAGATGAAAGCTTCTGCAACCCCCCCCTTTTTCTCTTTCCTTGACCATGATGGCTTGATTACCTCTTACTGCCATGTGTTTTAAATTAATAGTCTTCAGTGGGGTGAACTGTAGAAAGATGGTTGCAATTACATTCCTTTTGTCTAGGTCACAGTAAAACTGTGGAGAATAATTATTTTCATTCATGGTGTAGCTGGTCTGGACTGAAATAAGCAGTTCACCATTTATAAATCTGTGAACCGTGAAAGGTTCATCAGCTGCCAGAGCACAGTTGTCAGATTAAAACCCTGAGTGAAGAGAAGTGAGCAATATCTTTCTTTAGTGGGCCAAGACAGGCTGAGGTGATGGATGCTCAGGGTCCTGAGTGCATTAACAGTCTTTAATGGTGCTGACCAGCCTTGGGTGGCCCAGGCCTCCTGCCAGTGGCCACTGGGGCTCCAGTCCCTGCCAGAGCTGCACCTCAGGAGTGCTGGTCCTTCATCCTGAGTTGGTGAGTGCTGAACCCTTACACTGTTCGTGTGTTTGTAGTACACGGGTCTGTAAATTGTATTTATACCCTAATATGATTTGCTGGACTTGGTGTAATTGTTGACTAAGCAGTGTCTTCATTAAATCAGAAGCTAACAAAGCTGCTTTTTGTTTTCTTAATTTGTTGGAGAGTGTTTTTCATGTGCTGGGGAGCAGTTCTGGAGCTGCCACACTGGTTATCTTATCTATCAGTGGCTCTAAAGCTTTTTTTTTTTTATGTCTTAGTACAGCTGTTGGCTTGGCAAAGAAAGTGTCTTGCCTTGAATGAAGCACAAAATGTACTTGATGAGAAAAAAGAAGGTAGAAATTGAGAAGAATCATTGACAGTTGTCAGGAAGCTTTTTGTCTGGATGTACTTAAAAGTATTGGCTCAAATAATGTATCAACAGATTTAATTGGGAGAGACTTTCCATTAAAAATATCCTTGCTATCAGTGATAGAACAAATAACTTGCAATAGAGAGGCAGCTGCACTTTTGCTTTCCTTCCAGCGTAGGCAGATTGCATCTGGCTGTGTGAGCAGTACAGAAATTCCATGCAAGTGTATGAAGAACTGCAGGGAAAAATGACTTGACTTGTTGCCTGAGAGCTTAGAAAATAAAAAGGGACAGACAGGCTTCTTAGAAATAGTGTTTGAGGCTCACAAGTTAGAGTACAATGTTTATAGCTGTCCAACTTCTTTCTGCAAATTCTGAAATTCAGTTGTTTTTTAAATTACCATGTAATCCTCACTTCTTGCTATACCTGAAAAGCCTTGAAGTCATGCATGTGTGCACTTAAATGATGTGCTGCAGGGAAAACTGAAGCTGGCATGGTTGCACTGCCAGTCACTGGGGATGGAGGGGGTTTTTTTGTGGTGGTGTTTTTTGGGGTTTGTGGTTTTTTTTGAGATGGACATACGAAGAGCATATCTTCTGTTCCCAGATGGGGGCAGAAAAGTTGAGTGTCCTAGTGAAAAGCTGAAGGAGTTGGAGTCAAGCCTACCCTTCCTGTCTCATATCTGTTTGGCTTTGGCATCTGGCTGCCTAAGCTGTGTTTCCAGAGTGAGCTGTGAAATGTGTGGTTGCTGCAAATTTTACAGCTAGTCATATATTTCAGGGGGGGGGCCGTGTGTGATAAATGCAGGAAAAGACTTTATTAATAATATATGATTTCTAGAGGGAGCATGTGAGTATGTTTTGGTTTAATGAGATGTACATTTTACCTGTCTCAGCCTCTCAGTCACTTCATGAGTGTTATGAACCTCAGTTGTTTGAGCTGAGTGCTGATCCCCAGCTGTTCTTCCAGGATGTGGGAGGGAATCCTGCTGCTGATGGCTTTAGTTTTTTCCTAATTTCCTCTTGACTTGCTCTTTACAGAGTCCCAGAATAGCTGAGGCTGGAAGGTAGAGCACCCAGCCCAACCCCATGGCAGGGTCACCCAGAGCCACGTGCCCAGTGAAGTTTTGGGTATCTCCACAGATGGAGACTCCACATCCTCCCAGGGCAACCAGAGCCAGTGTTTGAACACCCTGACAGTAAAAACCACTTGTGTTCAGCTGAAATTTCCAGTGTTTCCATTTGTTCCCCTGACCTCTTGCCCAGTCAGTGGGCACAGCAGGGGTGAGCCTGGCTCCCCCTTCATTCCCTTCACACCCCAATGAGAATTCCCTGCCTCAAACAGGACAAGAAAATCCTTCTTAAAAAGCAAGGCATGGAGCTGTGAAGGCCACAACTTTTATGTGTGGTAAAAATGCCTGGTGTGGAGGTCACTTTGCAAACTTGACGTTGCTGGGGAAAAGTCATTCTGAAATTACAAATAACCACAGGAATAGTTGGGAAATGATGCAGGAGAATGTGTTCAGTACCCAGTACACAAGTGCTGGGTCCTGGCATGCTTACAGGAACTGTGCTCCTTATTAAATTTTACAGCATTAGGAAGTATGATCCCTAAGGCAAGTGGGTCAGGCTTTTTTATACCAGAGGAGGAAGGTGTGCCAGGGAGGAATTCTATGGCAGCAGCTCCCTCCTAAAACACATGTGGGAGCACAGGCACTGAAGTTGGTACCTTCATTGGCACATCCTGGTGTCTTGTGCTCCAGGGAACTGGAGTTATAGATGAGGTTTGAAAATGTGCAGGGATCCAGTGTGAAACACAGTTGGGTTTGTGTGACATCTGCTGTTTGGGGCATTAAACTGCATTTTCCTAATGAATGTGCCTCTTTTTGGTTAATGATCTGCCACACAGGAATCTAAATGTTACATTTCCCTGCACTGGGATGTGTTGAGGTTCTCCCAAAAATGTGAGGTTTGGAGGGGCCCTTGTTGCTTTTGGATTAGTTATTAATTATTTGAGTGGAGCTTATAGTAAATATCATCACCTGGTCAAGGATATTTTGCCATTTAATTTAACCAGCTTTAGTAATATGGCAAAAAAAGGAGTGGAACTTACCTTGAAGTAATGGAGCTGCTGCCTGGGTTAAAATCTGAAGGGTTTATAGAGAACTTCAATATTTCTGTTTGCTTAATTTATGAATAAGCCAATCAGAAAAATGTTCTCTAATGAGAAAATGATGTCTCTAATATTTAGAATACATTGTAAATTTTCACTGTATCTGAGATTTTGCAGTTCTTTCATTCCCTTTGTCACTTAATATTTGTTGAATATTGTATAATTTTTAATCTTCTGTTTGCATATCCAGTTTTCCTACCTTAACAAGTACTTTCAGTGCATATTGTACAAAAGACCTTTACAAAATCACAGGTTCAAATAAACAGTGTTCCCAATGTATTTATAAGACTGTCATCCTCAGTAGGACATTTGACAAATGCCTTTTTTCATCCCACACATTCTTTGTTAATGGGGTTTTTTTTCCCTGAAGAGGCAGGACTAGCACTTCACAATTTCTGAAGAAAAGCAAAATAAGTTACATAACTGATTTTAGCCATGGTTTGAATTGTTTCAGTAGGAAATTTTTAGGCACAGTGCGTATCTAATAAGATGGATCTTTTGATTATGTGGAGAGAGCATCTCTCTCATCATCAGTTCTTTCACATGTTCCACCTGGAAGGGCTGATGAGTTTCCAACAGAACTTTTAGGGAGATGAGTACCAGCTTACTGCATTTTTTTTTTTTAATTACTGTTCTGATTTTGACCAAATGAAATGTTATGCCAGTTTTGTTCTGGGCTTAGTGGCCTTATGAAACTGTAACCTACTTTTTAAACCGTTTTTCTTCCCGTTTCACAAATGTCATTTTGTTTAAAAGGTTATTCTCCCAAGTTTTAGTCATGCTTTCGTGGTACAGTTGTATCACTGTCAATCATTTGACAGAAATTTCTCATAGTTTCTACTATATAAACTTAATTTGTATTATGTTGGCAGTGACTTTCTGTAGACCTGTGGATTTGGTTAATTTTAACCTCACTTTGCTAACTAAACTGATGTTTATAAAATCCTTTCCTTTCAAGATTGGTCAGATGGGTTGTTAAAAATTTACTGTGAAACTGCATTTCATACTCTAATTCCAGAAAAGTCACAGTAGTTGAGTTCTGCTGAGTTGGAGTGTAATTAAATCTGTTCAGAGCACTTCTGTGAATAACCTTCTTAATTAATCATCCTATTGTTTGCTGACAGCAAGTACAGTGAAGAGGATGGTAAGGGAGGAGGTTCTTTGCAGATAGGCACAAAAGCAATCCCGTTCTGTGCATTTTTCATTCTTCACATCTGTGGTTGGAAGTTGTCAGTCCTTCCAAACCATGTGGTGTAAGTCTGGATCTTTGCTTCTGTTGTCGAGCCTTTGATGAACACAACTGTGGATGTGAGTTGGTTGCTTACAGGCAGGTGGCCTGCACCTTGTTTGGATAAACAAACAGTGATAGACACAAGCTTGGGACTAAAAGATTTTATATTAAATTTATGTTGTGGTAGTGAACCATCAAGCCAGGTTCACCATGAGCCAGGTGCTGTAAAAACCAGATTGAGTTTAATGATGTGTAGCTGGTGGATGTGCCAGGCAGGCAGGTGAAGAGAGAGGTGTGGAGGAGGATGAGTGGGCTTTGGGGTTCGTGTTGTTGTAGATTAATATTTTCTGCTGCGTGCAGTGAAGCGTTGGAAGGTTTAAAAAAAGAACTTTCAGCACTTGTGCAAGGAAATACAAGAAAACATATTAAGATTTTGGCAAAGAGTGCACTGATTCATGTGTTTAGCATATGAAAAATGACTTTTTGTTGTTGTTAGTCCTCTTCTGTTTTCGCATGATGTGCACTTTGCACATAGCACCAGTCAACAAACAACCAGGTTTTTTAAGAGAAGGGAAGAATTGGAGGGGATGACATGAGAGGTGCTGGGCACTTTTGGGTCTCCCTGAGTGTGAATGGGATTAATGTAGTGTTTGTGTCTGTGCAGAGCTGACCTGGCATCGTACCCAGGCCCTCAGGTCAGGGCTGAGGGTACTGGAGTGGTCTCAGCAGGTCGTGCTTCTGCCTCATCTGTAACATCTCATCTGAGTATGAAAACAAGACTTCAGTCTCCACAACTTTCAAAATCATTGAAAACATCCTTTAGGAGGAGATATGTTTCCCTAATATAGTTGCAATTGGAAGATGTTACTGGAGCATCAGAAAAAACACGTTCCTGTAATTAGAGCTCTTTGGATATTGATTTGTCGTGAAAATAAAGATGTTAAAGAACTGTTTTGCACCATGTAACCTGTGAAATAGCTGATTGGTACTTCTCTTTTGCAGAACCAAGCTGAAGAACCATGAATATGAAACTTTAGATCAACTGGAGGCTGATCTGAATTTGATGTTTGAAAATGCCAAGCGCTACAATGTTCCCAATTCTGCCATCTATAAAAGAGTACTGAAAATGCAGCAGGTTATGCAGGTATGTGGAGTAGAACAGTCAAAAGGATATAACTTCACATGTAAATTTATTTGTCTACTGAATGTTTTTCCAAACTAATTTTTAACTAGACCTGTGCTTGCAGTAGTATTTTCTTGCTTAGGGGGAAGTATGGGAATGAAGAGCATCATAAAGTGATTTTTCTTCACACCTCCTGCCTTCTGTGATTTCTGCTGGTCACTTTATTCCTTACTCTGACTCTTAACCTGATTAAGCTGAGAGAAAATTGATCATGTGGGGTTTTTTTAGTGTTTGCATTTGATGCTAAAGCACTTTAGATTTCATAAAGTGTTCCAGCTGAGTGCTGCAGTCTGAAATGGCACTGTTTTCAAATTGATTCCTCAAAAGTTGTCCTGACAGTTAGAAAGAACTATACTCCTATTTTACATCAGCCAACTTATATTAAATAAATCACTGGAAATATTTTGATGCTGGTTTAGTCTCAAAACCTGTAGTTGCATCTGTATTTGTGCATCTGCTCTGTTCAGATGTTTGACACTGTTTTGGAAGTGTCCAGCATGAGTTTGGCTTCAGAGATTTGGGGGTTTTTTCAGGCAAAGAAGAAGGAGCTTGCTCGGAGAGATGACATTGAGGATGGGGACAGTATGATTTCTTCTGCTACATCTGATACTGGAAGCTCAAAAAGGAAAAGGTATGTGCTCCTGTAGTTCCTGCAGACCGTGACATCGCTGCATCTTTTATTTGCTAAAGAGAATATTGAGCCATGGTTTTTAGCATTTGTGTAAGAATTTGTAGTTCTGAAACTTAACTTCATTAAGTGTTGGCTCCAATCAATTCAAAACTATTTTCTGACTCTGTTTTCTTATTTTGGCCTATTAGTTGATGGTTGTCAACATCACTTCAGTGAGTGGCATGGACACCGTAGTTACACTGAATTAGGTAAATTTGTCAGTGGATTTCAGGATTTTTATTTGGGCTTTTGGTAGGGTTTTTTTTAGCCTGGTGAGTGGAATATCTTCAGAGGTTGTTGGCACTTCCTGCTTCTATTCTACTGCTTCTCCACTATATGACCATTTATGTAGTTTAGGTGGCAATTTTAGAATATAATTAAAGTTAAAACTATAGTTGAATACATTTTTTTTTAAGTTTAAAGTATTGCTCTGCAAATATTTTTATTTGGCGAAGTCTCCTGGCATAAACATTTTCATTTTTCATTACCCGACCTCTCCTTGAGGAGTTTTCATCATTAATGTCAGAGGGCTGCTTCTCTCCCCCTTCTGGATTTGCACTCTTCAGTTCCTTACCCTTCAGTAAGGGCCAAAGAAGGTATTTGACAAATAGATAAACTGAGTATAATAGGTGGTTTAT
This sequence comes from Chiroxiphia lanceolata, assembly GCF_009829145.1. NCBI lineage: Eukaryota > Metazoa > Chordata > Aves > Passeriformes > Pipridae > Chiroxiphia > Chiroxiphia lanceolata. The sequence goes on along the minus strand of NC_045647.1, from coordinate 15,864,772 downwards.
TTTTTGTAACACAAACCAAATTCACAGTGATTTAAAATTGACTCTTGATGGTTTATGGAAACTATTCTTTACAGTGTTACACGGTTAATATTAATGATGCATTTCACTCCAACAAGGAGTAGTTTCTCTAGTCTACCTCATGGTGTCATTTGAAATAAGTTCCACCTTCTGATAATATTTTTGCAATAGTAGCAACAGCCAGTGTAAAGCTGTAATTCAGGCTCTTTCTTTGGTGTTGCTTATGACCTTCAGCTTCCTGTATATTTATTTCTTTGTTTTGTAAAAGTATCAGCAGTTGTGGGGGGAGGAAGGGAATGAAACAGAGCATCAGCAAAAAGTCACCGAGGAACAATCAAGTAAGTGCAGCAATGTACACTCATGAAGAGTCTGCAGAGAGAAAATATGAATATGATTTAGGAGGTGATAGAGTCTAGGGATGCTGGGAAGAAGAAATGTAGTGGAAAGGTAAGACAGACCACAGTACCAAGTAATCAGGAAGGAACAAATTGGAAAAATTGCTGGTTTTGTGATCTTTGGGCTCAAAGAGAAGTTCTTACCTAATCAAGCAAGTCACATTGCCATTGGTGTCCTTTTAACTCTGTGTTGCTTTTGATCACCTTGTGTGAGACAGTACTGTAATGCTTAAAAGAAAAAAATCTGTCAGGCCTTGTCATCTGTGAAGTAAAAGAGAAAAAAGTTGTGTTCGTAGGTAAAGGGAAATCAAAATAATGTCTGAAGAGAACCTGAAAGTGCTTTGGTGTTGTCAGTTCAATGCTTGTTATCCATTTCACTTGCTGAATGGTAGGAAGGAAAAGCAGATTGTAAATGCTGCTGATGGCAGAAGTGAAGCACTGTGGGGAATTCCAAAATGTTGCTGAAAAAGGAAACTAATAACCCTTGCAAAATTCATCTCATTGGGAAAATAACAATTACACAGAAGAAAGTTGTTTGAATGTCCCCTTTTATGTATCAGATGCATGACCTGAATCTTGAGTTATTGGCAGGCCTTTTTGTGTTCCTGCTTGGGTTTTACTTTACCTACTTCCATGGAACTGAATGTTAAAACTTGGAAACATGTTCAAATGGGGAATTTGGCAGCATGTCTGTGTTCTGGCATTGCTTATCTGCTGATGTGAACAGCTAAGCAGTATTTTACAGCAGTGACAGTAATGCAGAAAAATAATCTTTAACCTGTAGAAGATATATTTTGAATTTTGGTGAGCTTTATTGACTTCTAACTTCATTTGTCTGGGATTGACAGATATTTAAGTAATTCTTCCTGCTACATTCTTGATGTCCTTTTTTTCTTTTATCTGGTACTAAAGAAGGTACAGAATTACCCTGAGAAAAATAGCTCAAGTCTATGATATTCTGTATTCAGCAGAGGTAGTCATGAAGATAGTAGCTGCAGGTTTTTTCCCTGTTTGCTCTGGATCTTGAGGTCTTGGATTCAGATGCCTGCTCCTGACTGGTCTGTTTTCTCTGCAGCTGGAAAGTGCTTAAAGCTCCTTTTGGCCTTTGCATTTCTGAAAACAAGTGATTTGTTTTATTCTGTAGAACACTTAAGGTCAATGAGAGAAGAATCATAACTGAAAGTAGTTTCCCATTCCTGTAGAGCCTGCTGGTTGTGATGCTGTCACTGTTTGCAAATTCTAGTGCACTGTTTTAATGTTGAACTTACTCGTGTGCGTTTAGGTCGTTCTGGTTGTCATCATGGTAGAGGATAATGTCATTTTGATATTAGTGCTGGAAGCGGGGAAAAGAGCCCCTGACATTTATTCTTTTCCCTGTTGTTCTTCTCCCTGACCTCACAGTAAGAAGAACATACGAAAGCAGCGGATGAAGATCTTGTACAACGCGGTTCTGGAAGCTCGAGAGCCGGGCACAGGCAGGCGGCTCTGCGACCTGTTCATGGTCAAGCCATCCAAAAAGGACTATCCAGACTATTACAAAATTATCTTGGAGCCAATGGACCTGAAGATGATAGAGCACAACATCCGCAACGACAAGTACGCGGCGGAGGAGGCCATGATTGAGGACATGAAGCTCATGTTCCGCAACGCGAGGCATTACAACGAGGAGGGCTCCCAGGTACTGCCTTGGTTCAGCTCTCACACCTCTCTGCTCCTTTGCAGACGTAGAAGTTACATGAGGAGGGTTTAGCTTTGACTGTAACTCACATTATGTGTTGGAATCAATTACTGAACTAAAATAGAAGCTCTCGGGACTTCTGGGAAGGAGTGTCCTAGAAAGAAGCTGACTTTGTTTTCATGGGTGTGGAGGGTGCAGGAGGTCAGACTAGAAGGCCTGACTTGTTTACCCCAGCAAAATGGGTCTGAAAGGACTATCTTTTTCATTTGCAAATATATTGTAGGCTGTGTCTGTACTGTGATGTTTCTCAGGCAGCAAGCATGGTATTGTGGGACAGGGTGGTGGTAGGGAACCTAAGGAAAACCTGCCACTGTTTCTAATGAGGAACATGAGCTGCTGCTGTACAGGACTTTATGATGAGGTTGCATTCACTGGAATTGGATTTGAAGACCCAGGACGATTGTTCTGGTCCTTTGTATCTTGATGGAATCACAGTAGTTCAAGAGGTCTTTGATTGCTCTTGGGTTTGATGAGGAAGTTTGTAGGACAACTCCACCCTGCCATTTTATAGTCTTTGGAGTAGAAATGCAACTTAATTGGATAATTTATTCAAGAATTTTAGCTCCCTGATTTAGATGGTGTTCATCAGTTCTGCTTACCTATGTAAGTCAGTTAAAAAGAAGGGCTTATTTCTCAAAAGTACACCTTGAATAAAACACTCAGTTTTGCTTTCAGCTTTTCCAGACTAACATTTAAATGTTTCTTGGGGGCTAGTTCTAAACTAGTCTAAACACAGTACGCCTTGTTTTGGTTGGTTTTTGATTACTTTACTGATTAATAGGTGTACAATGATGCCCATATGCTGGAAAAGATCCTTAAAGAAAAAAGGAAAGAGCTGGGACCCTTGGCTGAAGACGATGATGTGGCATCCCCTAAACTAAAGCTAAGTAAGAAAACTTTGTGCACTGCTTTGTCTCATTTCAACACTTAAAAAACAATACAGATGAACAGATCTTCCTTTTAGAATAAACATGTGCTGCACATGCAAAGAAGTTGTATTTTCAAAATTATGACAGCAGTGGTATGTTTACGTGCATATAAAATAGAATTAAGTTGTTGCATGTAGTGTTTTCTGAGGAATGGTTGGAAAGAGTGGGATTTAATCACGTGGTGTTATCCAGATGTTGGGTGGTGCATTATGTGCTCAGTCACACTTCATCAGCACACAGAATGTGTGCTACAGGGATGGCTCACAAGTAAGGTACTTCTCAAAGTGAGGAAAGCTCTTAATTTCCCTTGTTAAATGTCTGAGATTTCCACAGAATGATAAAAAAAGGTGAGCTTTATTTGGAAAGTTATTGAAAGCCATGAAAAACAAGGAATTGAAATTTCCCATATCTGTTCCTAGAGCTGTTGCCCGTAATAATGAGGTTTGCTACTGCTCAAATCTTAGGTTCCTTTAATATATGTTCAGAATTTAGCAAACTGAGAAGGGTAGAATTGCACAGAAAGGCTTAAAGAAAGTAACTGCACACAGTCCTCTTAAAATTTAAATGTGCAACTCTAAAGTAAGGTACAAGTATAGAGGACTCACAGGCAGAGTCTGTGCAGTGCAATGAGAGATCCTGAATTAATCAAAAAGCTAATCTGATTGGTAATCCCATGGGAGGCCTTGTTTTACATTTTACCTACAATAATCCTCTCTGATTTGGCATAAACATGCCATGAAGGAATCTGATAATATTTAGAATACCTAATTTTAGTGATAGCAAAACCCCTGTGATGACTGGATTTTTAACATCTGTAGAGAGAAATTCATGTAGGGTTGGTAAGACCAAACTTGAGTTTAGAGGAGTTTGTTAATGACATTAGGTAGAAAAAGATGTTTTCCGTGCTTCTGTCTGAAGAGGCCTTTGCCAGGTAGGCCACATATGGTGTGGGTGACATGTGTGGTGTGGGTGACATGATTCTATGTTTGAGAAAAATAACATATAAAAAAAACTTACTAATACAGTTGCTCATTCCATGAAGTGGTTCTTCAGGAAGCGATACTCCAACGGAAAGAAGATGCACAAAGAAGTGTCCAGGCTCTCGGTTCTGTAATTTTATTTTATTTTTAATTTCTATTTGTCATCCTAGGTAGAAAAAGTGGCATTTCTCCCAAAAAATCGAAATACATGACTCCCATGCAGCAGAAGCTGAACGAGGTGTACGAGGCCGTGAAGAACTACACGGACAAGCGCGGCCGGCGGCTCAGCGCCATCTTCCTGAGGCTGCCGTCCCGCTCCGAGCTCCCAGACTATTATGTGACCATCAAAAAGCCCGTGGACATGGAAAAGATCAGGAGCCACATGATGGCAAATAAGTACCAGGATATCGACTCCATGGTAGAGGACTTCGTAATGATGTTCAACAACGCCTGCACGTACAACGAGCCGGAGTCTTTGATTTATAAAGATGCCCTGGTCCTGCACAAAGTTTTGCTTGAAACTCGGAGGGAAATAGAAGGAGATGAGGATTCTCACGTGCCCAATGTCACTTTGCTAATTCAAGAACTCATCCACAACCTTTTTGTATCTGTTATGAGCCACCAGGATGATGAGGGCAGATGCTACAGCGACTCCTTAGCTGAGATTCCTGCTGTTGATCCCAACTTCCCAAATAAACCTCCTCTGACTTTTGATATTATCCGAAAAAATGTTGAAAATAATCGCTATAGGAGATTGGATTTGTTCCAGGAGAATATGTTTGAGGTACTGGAGAGGGCAAGGAGAATGAATAGGTGAGCAAACCCTTTTTTTTTGGGTATCCTTTATCACATGAGTTTTACATGTTAATGTTAGACGAAGGCTGAAGTTTTTTCAAAGTGTTCACTTTCTTTGATATGGGTGTTTGAAAAACTGAATCTCAAAAGTTCTATCAGGTCTTCAGTGGAACATTTGCTTTCATTTAAAAACAAGGAAAAAGTTAGGTTTCTGCCATGAGATAATTTTGTCACTAGTCTTCTGAAGGAACACCTCATGAAAACCGGGTTCCTGTTAACTTTGAGATTGAAAAAATGAGGAAGAGGAGCTGTTTGTTCACTGACTGCTTGACTAGTGAATTATTCTTTTGGAGCAATCACACTTAGATGAGCTATGGTAAAACTGCAAAAACTGTGAACACTTGCAACTTCTTGCAGTGTTTTACTGGAATTCAGTAGCATATTTGGGGCTGTACAGGTGAGATCTTGACTAAAATTACATTAAAGTATCTACTAATGGAGTATGGATAATTAAAATAAGTCAGTTTTGTTAATGATACTGTTATTACTCAATTTTTCAGAAGTTAACAGATTGTTGAGTCCGGTGACAAGTAGTCTTGGTTGCAAGATTTGATTTTCCTGGCATTTCAGGGCTGGTGTTTACAAAAGTACTGTTTTGGGTCAACTATAATAAAAACTGACAGCAGAGTAGCAGAGACTTGTCAGCCTCTGCTGCTGCTTATTATGAGTAAACATAGAAACCTGTTGGTAGAGTGAAGCTTTAGATTGATCACTAAATGTGGCAATTGATGGGAGTGTTTAGGATCCTGTTTGACTCTGGACAAACTGGTTTTGCCCTGTTTTACATGTTTTTGTACAGGACTGATTCGGAGATTTATGAGGATGCAGTTGAACTTCAGCAGTTCTTTATTAAAATTCGAGATGAACTGTGTAAGAATGGAGAGATTCTTCTGTCACCTGCTCTCAGCTATACCACCAAGCATCTTCACAACGATGTAGAAAAGGAAAAGAAGGAAAAGCTGCCCAAAGAAATAGAGGAGGATAAGCTCAAAAGGGAGGAGGAGAAGAGAGGTAGCTACTTCCTTTTCATTAATTTTAAATATATTAATTGAAAAATACATCTCTGCCTATGGTGTGAGCTCTGCTGTTGCTGCAACTTTGCCTGCTGAAGGGACCTCAATAGTCTGGTTGTCCACCAAGGATAAGAGATTTATTCTGATTCTTCTCAGCCAAAAAAAAGAGATGTAGGTAGATACTAACTCCATGTAAGCTCTTTAATCAGAATGCATTGGGGTACCTATATTCTTATTTCAAGTATAGTATAAAACAATATGTTTTACTTTAGTTTTCTGCTGACAATCAACTTAGCACTGATGGTTCCAGCTGACCTTTTGGCTGTTTCCTTTTTGACAAATACTGGTTTCTTGCTGTGCTGATGGTGTTGTCTATGATCATGCTTTTAACACTGCTAAAGAAGTGATATTTAAGCAAGCCTTTTGTGTATTTACTTGACTGCTGTGAGGGTGAAGATGAACGGGCTTCGCACTGTTTTGTAGGGGCAAGAAACCTACTGCAAAGGTCCTTTGTATTCCACATTTCCTGGCTGTCCCTGTGGAGCATATCTAAGGGAATGAGTAAAGCTCTCCTGTTGCCCCTCTCCACAGATGGCAGCAGAGCTGTTAGCTCTTTGTCCTTGAATTATCCTTCTAACGTGGTTCACCTTCCCACATAACACCGATGTCACCTCTGGCTGCTCCAGCCTCAGGGTGAGGGCCTCCACATGGGCAATCCTGGCTAATGTGGAAACGTGGCACTACTAACAACTGTTCTTCCCTTCTTGAAACAAGAAGCTGAAAAGAGTGAAGATTCCTCTGGCTCAGCTGGGCTGTCAAGTTTGCATCGGACCTACAGCCAGGACTGCAGCTTCAAGAACAGCATGTACCACGTGGGGGATTATGTGTATGTGGAGCCTGCAGAGGCCAACCTGCAACCCCACATCGTCTGCATCGAGCGACTCTGGGAGGATTCAGCTGGTAAGGGTGTCTTTGCTGGGGGAAAACACCGTGGTGAAACTTCTTAATACTATTTTAAGCTTCCCATTTGATTTTTTTTTTTCCCCCCGTGCAGATGTTATTTATTTTACTTGCAGGACTATGTGTGCACTCACACAGTGTGTGAGTATTTTTCTTGTTTCCAAGTTGCTTTGTTCTGAAGGATGTTACAAATGGAAAGCTCTTGGATCAGCACATGCTTTTTTTTTGGTGTTCATTTCTACCTACCCTCAAATTGTAAGCATCCCAGAGATGGTGTTCTGAGTGGGATGGACTTTTTGTAATGATCCATGCCTCTTCAAATAATCAGGTGATTGTTGTGTAGACTTTGAAGCCATTTGAAGGCCTGAAAGTCAAGATTATAACTAAAAACCAATTCCTCCTTTATTTTTCTGAGTCAGATTTTACTGGGTTGAAAACAATTGGCAGGCTTTTTAAGCAACAGGCTTTCCTTTCCTGAAAAGTTTAATAAATATTGTCCTGTTTCAAAGCAGAGAGCTCTCAATATAAGTGACTATATGGCTATTTGATTAATTAATCAAGCTATAGTTGTTCTTTCTTGCTCATGCACTAGAGAATGTCATTTTACATTTTTTTTTTCTTTCTATCTCCCTTCTCTTTTTTTATTGTTGTCTGTTTTAAAGGAGAGAAGTGGCTCTATGGCTGTTGGTTTTACCGACCAAATGAAACGTTCCATCTCGCAACAAGAAAATTCTTGGAGAAAGAAGTTTTTAAAAGTGACTATTACAATAAAGTTCCCGTTAGCAAAATTTTAGGCAAATGTGTGGTCATGTTTGTCAAGGTGAGAGACTGTTCAGACTAATTTATTTAAGCAAATATTGTGTTCTCTGCTGTTTTGCTGTAGGGCTATGGGCACTTTGACGTAGAGACATTCTGTTAATACTTACTAAAATAGGATTTGCTCCTGTAGGCTGTGTGTATTTTTCCTTTGCTTCATGAGATATGTAGTTTAGCCAGGTGATGTTGTTTCCCTGAGCTGGTTGGTTTGTAGAACCATATGTTTATGATCACCCCCAGCTTGGTGATCGTGTCCTCTTTTCAAGTCAAAGCTCAGAAATCTTGTAAAGGTGGTTTCAGGCTCCAGGTCTTGTACTTGTTCATGCACCAGTTTTGTAAATAAATAAACCCCAACTATTCTCACATACCAATCAGTACTGAATTTAGCTTCTTCTCTAAGGATGGAATTTCTTGTTATTTTTAATAAAACTTGGATGTCAAACTGGGAAAGGAACTCAGCAGAAAGGCTGCTGATAGAAGCATAAAAAAACCCAGGAAACATGAGAGAGAGTTCACTGTGTGTCTGTGGGGCGTGGGCATCACTGAAATATTTCATATTTTTTCTTCAACGTGCAGGAATACTTTAAATTGTGCCCTGAAAACTTCAGAGATGAAGATGTCTATGTGTGCGAGTCCCGCTACTCTGCAAAGACAAAGTCTTTTAAAAAGATCAAACTGTGGACTATGCCTGTGAGCTCTGTCAGATTTGTCCCTCGAGATGTGCCCCTGCCTGTGGTCCGTGTTGCTTCTGTGTTTGCTAATCCAGACAAAGTAGATGAGGAGAAACACAGTGAAACACTGGAGGACAGTAAGGTGGGAGAAAGTATCATTCATCTCGAAAAGGTGCGTAAGATAATGAAGAGGAACATTGATTGTGTTTGCCAAATAAAGAATGACAAAATATTGTTATTTGGGTTTCACAGCATCCAAACATAGTCAAATATAAATAAACATGATGTTTCTGTTATAAATCACGTTATACACATTTGTAAATAGATACAAACAAAATATTAATAGACTAAACAGAAAATAAACTCTACATATCTGTTAGATTTGACAGCCTCTTTCCTGTGATCATGTAAAGAACTTGGTCTGCTTTTTTTACTGCTTCAGAAAATTACACTTTTACTGTAAAGCTTGTCTTAAGCATAAAGAACCTGTAGAACTAAAAGTCTAATTTTGGTTCATGGCAGTGCTGAAATGCTTTATTATGTAGCATTTCAGTAAAATAGTCAGTAGCTAGGCAGCAGCAAGTAATACATAATATTCTGTTGTCTGTGACCTCTTTGTGCTTGATAACTAAGTAGTGTATTGTCAAAATGCTTAAGAATATTTCTGTCCAACATAGTGGATAAAATGGTTTGTTTATTGTACTTGGAGTAATAAAACAAATAAATTTAAGGAAAGGTATTAAAATCAATTCAGTTGAATTTATTTTATCAAAAATAAATTTAGAGGCATGAAAAAATAAGAGAATCATAAAATAAATGCACTTTAGATTGAGTTCTCTAACAGAACCTGAGTACACAATACCCAGCACACACATTGTCAGCTTTAATTAGACATTTAGTGTGTATTATTAAATTTATTCACATCATGAGAAAAGATATTTCTGCTGAGAGAATGAAATCTCACAGTCTTTTCCTTCCATGCCTTGGGTAGACAGTTTTCATTGGCTTTCTTAAATCCCAGTCTGAAAGATCAAATGAGGCACAATGTGAGTTGTTCCTAAAAAGTAGGAAATTAAATGGGGCAAATGGTATGAATTTGCAGGCAATACATGGAGTGTTCTTATTATTCCATATGAGAGTTTAGTCATTACATTTCTATGTGTTTTATCTTGGCCATAAACTCAGTTCTTGCCCCTTATGCACCTTACTGTGCTTTAAACCATCAAAGAAAGCTGACAGGGCTTGGCTTGGCCAGGTAACTTTGAAGCACTAGAACAAAAAAGACCTGTAAATTACAGTTCTGGCAAAATTAGAGCTTTGTTAAACAGGAAGGGTTGTGACAGATGTGAAGAGTGTCTTTAGCTTTGAAATTGCCTTTTTTAAATTTGAAGGCTTTTGCCTGTTTACGTACTGTTGTTGACATAAAGACAGAGCAAAGCCTTTTACGAGCACATGGCACCTGTTTATTAACGTTTGGTTTTCCTCCTTCTGCAAGTTCCTAAATGCTTATTCTTCTGCAGGAGAAAGAAGATGTTCCAGTAGAAATGTCCAATGGAGAGCCTGGTTGCCATTACTTTGAGCAGCTCTGCTACAACGATATGTGGCTTAAGGTTGGGGACTGTGTCTTCATAAAATCCCACGGGCTGGTGCGACCCCGAGTGGGAAGGTGGGTGCAGCTTCTTATTTGCAGTTTGTGGCTATAAAAACAACTTGGACCAAAGACAGGCTGGTTGCAAAAGGTGTAAAAGAGGGTGGGGAAAAAAATCTTGTGAGTGAAGAGTTATAAGCTCTTAATAGACTGAGGTGGAAGTTTAGCTGCCTAATAAAAGCCTGGTAGAGTTGTACAGGTGGAATAGGCTGTTTGGTACCCATTTTCCACTGCCAGTCTTCCTGAACACCCCAGTTCTGTCTCATTTGGGAGGAATGGCCTTTCATTTATGTCAGTGCTTTGGTTTCTTTCCAGGATTGAAAAGATGTGGGTGCGAGATGGAGCTGCATATTTTTTTGGTCCAATCTTCATACATCCTGAGGAAACTGAACATGAACCAACCAAGATGTTCTACAAGAAGGAAGTGTTTTTGAGTAACTTGGAGGAGACCTGTCCAATGACTTGCATTTTGGGTAATTATTAGCAACTTTAAATCCAATGGACCCTCCCTTTCCTACGCAATCTGAAGTGATTGATAGCTATGCATAGGCTTGATTCCAAGTAGGTTTTGTCATGTTGAGGGAGGGAGGGATGAGAGATTATTCAGTGGGTTCCTGATACACATTCCTGTCTTAGGAACCTCTGGTGAGAATGTTCAGTTTAAGAAAGCTTTCTCACAATAAGGGAATTACATGTATGATAACCGAGTGAACGTTGTCTGCAGCCAGAGAACAGAAAAATCCATTATTCTTGCTTATTAATGTAATTATTCCAGTACATATTGCCTGGAAAGTTGAAAGGAGGAGCAGGAGGTTGAAATTTGGAGAAGGTGATGGTGTGCACTTTGTTTTGGAGTTCTGATGCTGTGATAAATACACTGACAGACCATTGGGGTTTGCTATTTTGTGGGTTTCCTAGAGCTTTAAAAAAATCCAAAAGCTGCATGAAGTTGCTGGAGGTTTCTTGTGAGTGGCATTATTTGATTAAAACGTCGATTGGTGTATTTTCCGTAGTTGCGCCAAATACCAGGAATCTTCCAGACTTACGAGACAGGCAAAAAAGTGGAGTTCCCACCCTTTTTACGGAAAGTCTGCGAGTGTGGCTGCCTTCTTACCCAGCTCTTTCATTTCTGCAGGAAAGTGTGTCGTTCTGTCATTCAAAGACTTCCTCTCCTGCAGACCAACAGAAATCTCCGAAAACGACGTTTTTCTTTGCGAGAGCCGCTACAACGAGAGCGACAAACAGATGAAGAAATTCAAAGGGCTGAAGAGGTTTTCACTCTCTGCGAAAGTTGTAGATGATGAGATATACTATTTTAGGTAAAAATGTGGTGGGAGTGAGGGGGTCACCTGGGCACCCTTCTGGGTTGTGGTGGACTGACTCTGCTTGGCAGCTCAGCTCCCCCCCAGCCACTCGCTCACTTCCCCACAGTGAATGGGGGAGAGAATCTGAAGGGCCAGAGGAGGAAAAACTCCTGGATCAAGTTAAAGGCAGTTTGATAAATGAAGCAAAGCTACATGCACAAACAAAGCAGCAAAATAAGGAATTAACTCCCTGCTTTCCATTGGCAGGCAGATGTTTAGCTGTTTCCTGGAAAGCAGGGCCTCAGAATTTGTAGTGGTTGCTTGGAAAGACAAACACCATAGCCCTGATTGTGCCCCCATCCTCTTCCTTCCCCGCAGTGTTAATGCCTGAGCACAATGTCCTCTGATATGGAATATCCCTTTTGGTCAGTTTGGCTCCCAGTTGTGTCCCCTCCCAGATTATTGCCCACCCTCAGCCTGCTGAGGGGCAGAGTGGGAAAAGGCAAAGGCCTTTTGTTGGCCTGATGTGCCAACACTGTTCAGCAGTAATTACAGTGTGATATGTTATCAACACTGTCATCTCACAAGTGCAAAACACAGCCCCCTACAGGCTGCTATGCAGAGAATTAACCCCATCCCAGCCTGACCCAGGACAGAAATAGAAGTTACAGTTGTAGGAGAGTAGTTTTGACTAATCACAGTCTTGGGAAGAAGTCCAGGTAACATCAGTCTTTTCATGGTCTTAATACCACTAGATGTTTTCTTTTTCTTCTCCTGACTTCAGGAAAAGTCATTACATTATTGGATTCATAAATTCTCTTGGATGCTATTAAAATACTTAAGTTCTCATTATGGGTAACAAATAGGTTTCCAGTTTGTGAATATTCATATTAATAAAAATATTAAATTCTAAGTTGTGTAAAATGAAGAATCTGAGGAAGACGTGATGTTAACTGCCTTCTGTTGCTGAAATTAAGTACTTGCTGCATTGAAATCTGCTTCTAAATCATAGAAAAAATAAAATAAATCCTTCTAACAAGTGACTGAAATAAAACACCTTAGACACAGAGTGATTTCTGCTCAGGGTTCTGAAAGGAAGCACAGGCACATCTTAAGGCACCATTGTTTCCATTTTGTTCAGTGATAAATGAAGAAAAGTTGGTTTTCTCCTCAAAAATATGTGCTTTCTCCTGTGAAGTCTGAGTTTGTTCTCAGCTGCTTTTTTGTCTTCTTCCTCCACCTTCCAGAAAACCCATAGTTCCTCAGAAGGAACCATCTCCTCTACTGGAAAAGAAGATTCAGCAGCTGGAAGCAAAATTTGCTGAGTTGGAAGGAGGTGATGAGGACATGGAAGAGATGGGAGAAGAGGAAGGGGATATGACTGAAACACCTTCCATGCCTCAGCTTCAGGCCCCATTAGCCAGTGACTTGGATATAATGCCTTATACTCCTCCACAGGTAAGGATTTTCCTTGAGGAATCTTTAAACCTTTATATTCCACATTTTTTTCCCAATCCAAATGAAGAAAGAAACAGAAACATTTTATCATATACACAGAAAGGATTCATACTTTGGTTTATGAGCTATGGAATAGATTACACAGAACAGCTTTGGTATATCCCATATGATATCCAGGTGATAATACTGAAGTCCATTAAAATATATTTAAAGGAAATCATTCAGTTGAGGAAAACCTAGGGTATACTTTCATATGACATGTTGATGTTATTTTGAATTAGTAGCTTTTCTATGACAGAAGTATCAGGCCTTTATATTAAATATAAAGTTGGAATGTAAGCGTTTAATACCCATTTTTCAACTTTTCCTTAAATTTTGAAAAAAGCTAGCATTTCGAGTGTTGTGGTTTTGCTGCATTTTTAGAAAATGCTGTGCATCATCCTCAAATGAAAACAAAATATCACTTTTTTGGTGTTGAGTTGCCATTCTTGCTTGGATAATGGATAGGAAGTCCAAGAGGAATTGTGTGTGGTTGTACAGCACTCAAATGCATCGTTACTGCTGCTTAGACAGGGACTTGTGATCCCCTTCCCTCTCTTGCTGTGTTTCTTACACAAGCCCTGGAATTTGTGTAGTGAGTATTAAAGCAGAGGGGGAACTGCTTTAACTGGAAATGCACCTAAACAAAAACAATGGATTAAACCCTTTGTCTGTCTCACCACACTCCCACATCCAAGCTAATGCCAGCATTAAAGAGGTGATGGCAGGAGCAGGAGTTTCAGACACTTTTGTAACCAGCAATATAGATTTCTTCTGCATTACATTAACTGTGACAACCTCATTGGCAGCAGAAGAATGGCTGTGACCCTGTGACCTGTCCTTGGATGAAGTGAAGAAGAGTTGCTGAAGTTGAAAGCTTTTGCTTGGTTTGAGAGGGATGTTTTGCCGTGTGGGCAGACCAGCAAATGCACTTTCCAGTGCAAGGCTGCTGTTGTTTTAATGTGCTGAATTTCATAAGCATCATGAAAACTCTTGCTGAGCATTGCAAATAGAAGTGGAATTTTATTTAACAACTGTTAAACCCCAGAACTTTTAAACTTTTTTTTTCTTCTGCTAGCAAAGAAACTCTTACAACACCTAAGGATAAGAGGAGTCAAGACAAGTGGTATTGTGGGGCTTGACAGATAGATGGGTGATGCTCTCCTGCTGCAGTTTGCTGTGAATTGAGTCAAACCTAAAAAAGAAAAAGATGGGCAGGTTCATTCTTTGCTTTAGCAATATGGCTGAGAAAAGGCATGAAAGGGAGTCCTGGTTCATGTCTTCTTTTAACATATCTGAAAGTGAATGTGCAGGTGTCTGACTCAAGTAGGAAGGACTCTGTTCATTTAAAAATGGGTGCACTGGAGGTGTAAAAGAACAGAGAATACAAGAACAAAATTTGGAACTCTTGCAGTTTCTCAAAGTTCTGTTTGCCCCTCCAGACTGATGGGGAGGCTTCTATATTAAATTACTGTTACTGGAACTGCTGCAAGCAATGTAAAAGCTAAAACAGCTGATAAACTCATAGCTCTCTATTTGCAGATGTATAAGAGGCCAAATACATGATTAGATTTCCTTATTTTTGATTTGAGAACTCTCCATCTGCCTATGTGGGCTTGTCTGAGAAGCCAGGATGGAATTGTATGTGCCCTGTGTGTCATCCCAGAACCTGCATGGAGTTTTCTTCACTTCCTCCAGACAAGTGCTGTCTTTGGGTTCAGAATGAAACCTTGAAGGGTGCATTGCTGTTTCAAAGTTAATACAGTGAAGTTTGGAATCACACACAAGTGGGCCTCAGTTTATCCAGTGCCTGGCTTAAATTCATGAGCAAGACTTATTTTAAGCATTTTGGTGTCACTTTGAAGCTTTGTTTTTAGCTGAGAGAAGAGTTGAAGTGTGGGGACAAAGTGGCAGGTAGGAGTAGTAACATGGTCAGGATTTCAGGAGAGGAAGAAAACAGTTGAATATATTTTTTTTATTTTTTTTCCCCCACCAGATGTTTGGAAACAGTTACACTTTTCAAGATGTGACAGATTTGTAATTTGGAGTATGAGAAAGGCCTTCTGAGGGTTATGATATGATGATACGTTTATGGGCCTCATCAGTCAGATTGTGGGTGAATTATGGTCTCCTGTGACAAATACAGGTGGAAGGAGCCTTCAAAAAGGGGGTTCCACCTGTGGTATCTCAGTGGTTGTCAGAGTAGGTTAATTTTTTTGAGGGCTGAAAACATCAAAGAGCTCTCACCAGGAACATCCATGGTGGGAAAAGCAAAGGAGCATTATTTTTGTTACCCATCAACATAAGAATATGATGTGAACCTGTTGTGTTCAGCATGGTGATCAGCAAAGCTGGGCTCTGGGTTTTTCAGGGAGAAATGGCTCTTTATGTAATGATGTAATGAGAGGTAAACACTTGAGAGAAAGGGAAGTCTGGCAGGAAAATTAAGGAACATTTATAAGATGGAACCAGGGAGAGCAGGGATTGCAAAGGCCAAGGAGGAAGTGGGGAAGCACTTTCCTAAAATATGCAATGGCAAATAAAATGTTTTACCTTATGTTGGCAACGTCTCTGAACAGCAAAATGGATGAAATCTGTGACATAACACAATTACTTTTGTTCTCTTCTGGCCTTCTCTCTTGTGCTCTTGTGGTCATAACTGCTTTTTCTCACAGTCCACTCCCAAGTCTGTTAAGGGCGGCACCAAGAAGGAGGGATCCAAAAGGAAGATCAACATGAGTGGGTACATCTTATTTAGCAGCGAGATGAGAGCTGTGATTAAAGCTCAGCACCCAGACTACTCCTTTGGAGAGCTCAGCAGGCTTGTAGGAACTGAATGGAGAAACTTGGAAGCAACAAAGAAAGCAGAATATGAAGGTAAATAAAAACTGAGATCCTAAACTCTTTTCTGCCTTTTTTTACTTTCTCAACACGTTCGTTACTGTTGCTCAGGTGACAGGTTTAATGAAAGCAAGTATTTATGTTTGTGTTCTGGACTCACCTTAAAGAGAAGTTCATGTGGAGAGGTGACTGAAGAGGAGCAGAGAGCATGTTTAAGTTATGTAGAGCCCAGCTGATAATGTGTCTTTGCCACAAATAACCAAATTAACAGAGACCAAGAGAATGGGGGCAAATTAGGGACATGAAGCCCCTGAGCTGGAAGTCAGTTGGAAAAATGTTTTGTGAAAGTTTCCTTAAACAAGGACCAGGGGGAATTTTGGACAAGAAGCTCTTGAGAGCTGTAGCAGCAGGTAAGAAGGACTTACAGTGGAGCGGGAAAAAGTTCATTATTTGCAGTACTTAGAGTCCTAAGAGGCTTTGGTAGTGTGAAATCAAGGATACAAATCTGTTATTATGCTGTAAATATGACCTGTTGTTCAGTCACAGTATTAATCAACTGTTGTAACTGATTTTGTTGAGATATTTCATATCCTGAAATAAGCCTAGGAATATTTCATAGTCATGAGATATTTCAGACTGATCTTTTGTCCCTCTCCTCCCTTATTTTCCTCAATTCCTTCCCTCCTTTCCTTCCCTCCCCGCTTTCGTTTCTTCTCTTCCCTCCTTTGCTTCCTACCCTCCTTTCCTTCCATTCCTTCCCTCCCTTCTGATAGTGGTCATTGTGTTTCAACTTGACTAGAATAAAATAGAGTTTAACAGCAGGCCCTTTCCAAGCCAAATACATTGGCTTAACATCCATAGTTATTTCCTAGTTAATACTGTGTCTACACTACATTAACAATATTAACTATTGTATTGATGCAATTTTATTGGAAGAAAATGCTACTTTGGATAGGAACATTTCATCACCCTGGAAAGTTATGGCCCTATTAAGTTGTAACTCTGAGGTTTTGTAGGTTTTCTGCATACTCATAACTTAAAGGCAGCTTTGATCTTCAGGCTGGAAGCTTGCATGCTGTCACTGTCCCCTCTCAGCCACCTCAGTCCTTCCTGAATTTTCTGTAGCACCTCTTTGCAGTGCTGGAGGGTAGCACAGCACCATTTGCTGTGTGCAAGTTTTCTTTCCACATGCTGTGAAGGGAAATGGTAATGCTCTTTCTTTTCTCTACTGGGGCCTTACTTTTTTCTGTAGTCATTTCCTTTTACACCCTTCTAAGTGCACATGATGTCTTTTTATTGGCAGATCCCTCTTTGCAGCCTAATCCTTAAGCAGTAGGATGGCTGGCATGTCACTGCTTCCTCACTTAGAGCAGCCTGGGCACTTCTGCAGGAAGACACTGTTTGTCCACTGTGTTAATGATTGTCTATGTGCTTCCATTTTGATCTTCCTTCTCAATTAAAATTTTCCAAAGCTTTTGGGTTTGAGCTGCAGTTTATTTCCCTGGCTTGGTGTCTGCCCAGAGCTAGACTTACTTTTATTTGGTTTTGAGGCATTGGGATGGGGTAACAAAGCATCCAAACTGTGTTTGCTTACAGCGTGTGGAAGGAGAGAAATTTCACTCCTTCCATTGTGACGAGTCAAAGTTCACATGCTCTCTGGTGTGGACGTGCACCAGGGAGCAGGGAGTAGGTATGGTTTGACACCTCAGTGAAAAAGTGCCTTTCCATTTTCTGGTGAAAAGTAGCTTGCATTTTAGATCCATTTTGTCCCACTGAAAATTTCACTTGCTGTATGTGCAGGGTATTAGTTCATTTTTTTAGCAGTAGAAGTGCCTGCATGGCTAAATAATGTAAAAGACAATAATGCATGGAGTGAGGGAAAGGCCTGTTTTAAGGAAAAACTCTGTTCAGAGCACTCTCTTCAAATGTGTGGGAAATGTTTGAATGATGTCAAGTCCTGGCCTAAGTGATTTGGGTTTAGTATTGAGTGTTAAGGTGAATGCTGCAGGCTGATCTTTCAGACACCTCCTCCAGTTCCCTTTGGCAGTGTTGTTCCATCTGTTAGTTCTGTGTCAGTCAGGGCAAGGTGAAATTTAAGTGCTGTCCTAGGGCAGGTCCTTCTTCAAACCTGAGCACTCTGAAGTCTGATAAAGCTGTCATTTCTCATTCATCAGAGTGTCTCCAGAACTTTTACTTTTGTCTGACCTTTTTTTTTGGCTGGCCAGAAGTAGGTGAGAGTCGGAACAACTGCTTCGTCTTTTCCCCAAACACTTTCTCTGCTCTGGAGAGGATTGTCTCGTTGTTCTACTTCAGGATCTACCTTTAAACCTCTTGTGTATTTTGTGGTCAATCACATCGAAGTTGCCTGTAGTAAATGTAGGGGTTTCTTTGCGTCGTCATCTCTCCCTGAAATGACAGAAGTGGAAAGAGGGAGGGAAATGCCTTTGGAAATGAAACTGGTTTTGGAGTGTATGGAAGTAGTGCTAGAAGCTGCACAAGCAGGTTCTAGAGGAGGCAAATGCGTGGTAGATGTTCATGTACTGGAGAAAGTGAGTAACATTGGCAGGATGCATAACTTAATCTCCTTGATGAACTTCTTCTTAGCCTTCGTTTGACAGAGGACCTTGGTTGCTGGTTTAGTGGCAGTTTCCATCTTTCACCAACTGCAAGAGAACACATAGCCCTGCCTTCACTGTTGTTAAAAAGTGCTGGAGCTGTTCCCTGCGTCCCTTATCCTTGGTTGTTGTTCCTCATTGTGCCAGACAGACACAACGTTCAGAGTAAACAAATCAGGAACTTGCATGTCCCCAAAGCACCTGGAGTGGGCATTCAGTATATCTCCTTTTTTTGTTGGCTTGGGTTTTGTTTTTTTTTCTTTCTTCTTCCCATGACCCTTTGCCCTTCCCTTAATATCAGATTGTCTTCTGGTCAGATTACCCTGCAGTAGATCTTTTGTTCTTGCAGTCACAGTGAGAAACTTGATTGAGATAATGACCAGATTCACCGTACAAAGGACACACATGACCTCCAGTGAGCAGCACAATGTGAGTTAGACATCTTCAGCCAAAAAAAAAATAGCTCAAAGGGGACCAAATGGGGAAAATGACAGAAAGAGGCACAGAAAAATATTTTTGGTTTATCAAACTGCTGCTTGTTATGTTCCAAGCTCTAAGGACCAATCTACACTAGGGAAACTTTACAAATGCTCCCCGATTTTGCCACCACCTTTCAGCTGCATCAGTAGTAAAATATATGGGGAGCCCAGAAATAAACGGGCCACTGGCTGGCACTGCTGTCTGCTGTTTGCATCGTTCTTCAGGGCATGTCTGGCAGACACGGTGCCTCAATTCCCACAGCAGCTGGTGGCAGATCTGTGTGAGAGCTGCTGGCCTTGGCTGCAGCTGGTTGGGCTGAGCCAGTGGTGTCAAAACAGGGAATGTTTTGCCATGTTCTCCTAGTGCGGACCGAGCCTAGTGCTGGACTGCTGCTTCATGTTGGTAACACTGGTGTTATTATCATCAAATTTGTTCTTTTAACTTTTTTTTTTAAAATTTTCATTTTCTTATTTATTTTGATTATTTTTATTTTTTTTTTAGAAAGAGATAAAACTTTGTGGAATATTTTTGATGAAAGGTTCTCTAGAAGTCTTAGCTGCAGCCACATGAAATCAAACCATAAATGCTGTGTAGAAAGATTCATCTGTTCTACTTTTATATTTGACTAAACTATGCCAGTGTTTTGACTAGTCCTTTTTTTTAATGAACAGATAAATATTTTGAAATTCTGGGTTACAAAACAGAACTGAAAATCTAAAATACTTTTACAGAGCGGGCAGCTAAAGTTGCTGAGCAGCAGGAGAGAGAGCGAGCAGCACAGCAGCAGAATTCCTCCCCCCGGGCAGGCACTCCTGTCGGGGCTCTTATGGGGGTGGTGCCGCCACCAACACCAATGGGAATGCTCAATCAGCAGTTGACACCCGTTGCAGGTAAAACGTAGGAGCTATGACCATTTTTTCCTCATCCACTTTATCAACCCCCTTCATAACTCTGAACACTCTCTTGGGTCACGTTGTTCTTGCGGAAGAAAAAAAAAAAAAAAAAGCTCAAAACTCTTCCGTCTTTCTTCATAACGAGCATACCTAGTGCAGGGGTAGCCTGGTAGCCAGTGGTACTTGCTCCAGAAGTGAGTAGCCTGTGGAGAATGCAGGGAAGCAGGGTCCTCCTCGTGCAGTGGTCCCGTTCTGTTGGTGTGCAGCCGTGTTTATTCGCTCTGCTTCGCAGAGCTCACGTTTAGCCCCGCGGCGGCAGGAGGGCCGCGAGCAGGGTAGTCTTCTAGTGCATGCAGCATCTGTGGCAGTGGTAAAGCAGGAGGGGGAATTACTGGGGGTTTTCATGGCAGGAAGGTGAGAGGCCAGCAGAATGTAACTCAGATTTTGAATCCAAGCAAAAGCTTTACAGAATTGCCCGTTAGGCACCGGTAAGCAGAGCAGACCAGGATCTAGAGCCGTTGCAGAAACAAAGACAAAATGCCAACATTGCCGGTTTTATCAGGTTATTTTTCAGAATAGAACTGGGCTTGGAGAACTCTTCCACGAGGTCCCTGTTGCTGGGTGTTGTGCTCGTTGCCAGTTGTAATCCGGCTTGATTTCATAGGGAGTATGCTCGGAGTAAGTATTTTCAGGATCAGATCTGAAGACAATGTAGTCCACCGAAGATTCTTGTGTGGAAATCAGCCATACATGGGTGAGAAAATTAATTAGGTGTGACCTGATAGGTTGTTTCCCTTCCCCAATTTCTATTTAAAATAAATCGCTTCAGTCAAGGTCAAAATAGTGCCAAGTAGGTAAAAATGGGTATTTGGGGGGTTTTCTTGTTTGAGTTTGGGGATCTTTTTAACTTTCCCTTAAGACATTCCGATTATTCCATTATTCTTTTGTCATTTTTCTTTTTCTTTCTCATCTCCCAGGCTGTGGCCATATTTCGAGCTGACAGCCTGAAGCGTTTTTCATCCTGGTCTCTAAATCCCTTTTCAGTAAATAGGCTGCATGGTTGTTTTAACTGAAGGCACATTCCTTAGTTGGTTCATGATCTCCGGGTTACAAAGCATTTATTTACACTGATTTGCATTTTTCTTTTGGCTTTTGTTTCCACTATGTTCTTGATAATTTTCCTCTGAACTGTTTGCAGTTGGTGTATGTTTGTGTGTGTGTACTGTGCATATATTAAGAAAAAGGAAAAAAAAAAAAAAAGGAGTTCCCCAGTGCTGATCTCTTTAGTGAGTAACTTACTTCAATCTAGAATATGTAGAAATGTCATCCTCTTGTGGTTATGTTTTCTTGGTTTGGTTCTTGGGGTTTTTGGCATTGAGACACTTTTCCAGTTTTTAGAGGCAGGTTGATGGGCAGTAATACTTGCTATTGCCACTTCCTTAAAACTTTCCCAAAAATGTACATTCTGCAAACTACACACCTTACTTCCTGTAGCAGCCTCCTCAAGAGCAAACCTGCATTTCAGATCATCATCTTATTCAAGCAGTTACACATTCAAGTCTCTTCCCTTTGGCACTGGGAAATACTTCCTTAAAGTAGATGGTCGAGTGGATCTTTTTAAACTCTTTTCTATTTTTGTGGCCCATTTGAAAAACACAGTCTTTCATCTTTTGGTTTCCACAAGTCTTACTTAGAAGTATCTCGTTCTGTTGGGACTTCTTTGACATCCTCCTCCATCATTTGATTGCTTTTCTCTAGTGCAGAGAACTTCTCCATCACAGAAGTTCCCAGAACTTCTTTATAGCCCACGGGTCCAAGAAATCTGGATGCCTTCTGAGATGTGTTTCTCTTGGCACACAGCGCTTTAATGTCTTGTAAATTTAGGTATCACAAAAGTTTACTTAATCTTACATTGTTATAGTAAAAAGTGGGAGAACAGGTAATTTCAAAGACATAAATCACAGCTGTGGGAACTGGAAATGGTTTGCCCATGTTTACTAGTTTAAAATGAAAATTTGTAACTCATATGTGAGG
This sequence comes from Chiroxiphia lanceolata, assembly GCF_009829145.1. NCBI lineage: Eukaryota > Metazoa > Chordata > Aves > Passeriformes > Pipridae > Chiroxiphia > Chiroxiphia lanceolata. Next base: position 15,843,085 of record NC_045647.1, on the reverse strand, counting down.
TGAGAGAGTGGCTGCTCTTACATGGAATGAGCTACAAGAACTGATTTCTCGTGGAGGTTTGCTGACAACTTTATTGGCAGAGGCAATTGTTGAATATTTTAATTGGAAATGTAGAATAAGCTTCCATGGTGGATGAATATGGGTTTGATTCCTTGGAGGTTTTTTGGTTTGTTTTGAAGCTTTAAAAGTGCATGTAAATGCACTGAGGATGTGTCTGCAGCTCAGGGTGCACTGGAAGTACCAGGCAGTAGCTGCAGTGAAAGCCCTTTATGCTAGGGAGGCTTTTGTTGGTTTTCTTCAACTTTTTCCATTAGAAATTTGCATTTCAGTGTTAATAAAGAGATACAGATGACGTTCCAGATATTTGAAATAGGTACCTAAGGCATATTTAACATGTTGGTCTAGGGGAGCTGTGGAAAATGAAGGTTTGAGGGTGATTAGTTCTTTATTTTCTTGATGTTTTCTCCAGGGTGCAAAGCTTTTGGGATTTAAGGTTTCTCAGCTTTGTAACTTCCAGAGGAAGTGACAAATTTAGTTTTTATTTTGGAGCTGCTTGTTCTGTTTCAACCCTGAGCTTGTGACAGCTTTGTTCTCAGTCAGAACTGGTGAGAGTTTTTGGCCAGTCTTATTCCAGGAATCCCTGTTCTGAAAGTTTCTTTTATGAGTTACAAGGAGTGTGGTGAAGACTCAGTGGGTGGTTTCTTGGAGCAGACTGTAGAATCCTCAGCAAATTTGCATTTCTAAACTTACCTCATCTCTCTAGACCTGCTTCTGTCCTCTGTCATCTTTTCATTGTCTTTCCAATCCCTTTCCTTGCTTACCTGGCAATGCACCTGTTTAAATCACACATTCCAGGGCCTGACAAACATAGAGCAGTGATATTGTGTAGGTTCACCTCATGGATAGCAGCAAATCTGAGCTGAAACCAGGAAAAAAAACCAATTATCCTCCCTCACATGCAGAAAACTAAATTTATGAGCGGCAGCACGAGACAGTCTTCTCAGTGTCATTAATTTTCCTATAAAGACACCTTGAAAACACAGACAGTGAAGTTCTGTGAGGGGCTGCAGGTGCTCCTTTTAAGTCCTTTTACTTCAGCTCAGTGCCATGAGTTTAAGTTACTGCAGCCCAGCACACCCAGGTTTCAAATCTGTGTTGCTGTCTTAGTTCACACTGGAGATGGTTTAACAACAATCACCCGTCACTGTACGTGAATGTTGTAGGGCCTTTGTGTGCCAGTTTTGCACATGCACTGCAGAAGAACGTCTGGGTTTTTGTGTTTGTGGCCTCTGAGCCAGCCCACAGAGCAGGGCTGGGCGTGGAGTCAGTGTTGTGTCTGTAATCTGTATGCAGATGGCAGAGCTTTCCGCTGTATTAAAACTGCTTGCGTTAGTAACATTTAATTGTGGCTGAATTTATTCCTTGTGTTAACATACCTGAGTATTCAGCGTTTATCGCCCCATGAGAGAACATACAAATACACTAAATACTAATTCATCAGAAGAACAGTGTTGCACATCTACAACTTTATTTTTCTTTTAATTTTTAGTTTGTGTTCTTTTTTTTTTTTTTTTTTGCAAGATACTAATTGTAGTGTGGTCTTGCTGTACTAAAGGTGCTTTTTGTGTGTGTGTATGTGTGTGTGTGCGTGTGTGTGTGTGTGTGTGGATAGTGCATGTCATACTGTGTAGGTCATACTGCATGTTATTGATGCATGTTTGAAATTTGTTGTGTCCTTCAAGGCATGATAAGTGGCTATCCACCGGTGCTGCCACCTTTGCAGGGCCCAGTTGATGGCATTGTTAGCATGGGCAGCATGCAGCCACTTCACCCAGGGGTGCCCCCACCCCACCAACTTCCGCCAGGTATGCCAGGCATCCCAGGCATCCCACCACCCGGTAAGAACGTCATCCTCATTCTGCTCCTTATTTCATTGTCATGTACTTGCCGTTTAACCAGTTCTTACAGGAGTTTCTCTGCAGCTTGTCTTGGCAGGTTTGTCCAGCTGCAGCACACACTGCTGAAAATGAGGTGTGTGCACAGCGCTGGCAGAACAGCATGTCCAGTGAACCCTCGGGGAAAGGTTACTGGGGAAACGTGGGGCTACTCCAGCAGGAGTTTTGCTTCAGCCCAAAAAAACTTGATAATTGTGCTTGAGTTTATCAGAAATGTGAAAAGCTGGAATCGGCCTATATCACATCCTTATGTCATTTGAAAGCATCCTTCCATTCCTTCTTTTCTTATCTAAAGGGGGCTTACAAATTAAATGTATTGCTCTCATTCCTTACCAGATGCTTTTTCAGTGTGTTAATGTCAGACTGCACTGAAATGGACCTGGTCACCTAAGACCCCCTTGGCCACCGGGGCACTGATGTGTTATTGTAAAACACTGTTCAGATTAAACCTTGCTGACAGAACAGTGACTGGAGACAGGTGGGGACAATGTGAATTCAGTATTCTATGTGGCCATATTTCAAATTGATTTTTGAGAGCATTTCTACTACACCTTTGCTATTTCTTTGCCACACTTTTGATGAAAAGTGAGGCTGAATGAAACAAACATTTTTCCGGTGTTAATGCCATTAACGTGTCCTCATTATGGGGGAAAAATATTATCTGCCCTCTGATCCTGTTTCCTGATGATTCTCTCAGCTTTTACCTCTGATAACTCATGTGCCTGTGTAAAACATGTGCATCCCTATGTTCACCTGTTAAACGAGCTGTGGACAAAATGATCTCATTTGCTTCCTCCTGCCCCCTTGCAACTATATTTATCAGAAGCTCTGTTAAGGCATTTATCTGTATGCAAATTATTTGGGTTGGGTTTTTTTCCATTTGTTTGCTTGCTTGGTATTTTTTAAACCCATCAGTATTACACGTACAGCTTGGCTGGAGTTATAATTCCCCACGATGTCACGGAGAGGGAGCAGGACAACAGCTGGGTCTGGGAGCCTTCCCTGACATTTAGCACACATTGGCCACTACAACTGTGTGGGAGGTGAATCCAGGACAATGCATCTCTCTGAAGGGTTTTTTCCCACTGTAGCAGGCTGTATGGATGGTGTTTAAAACCGAGAGGATATGGATTAGGGAAAACATAATGCCTGGGAATGGAGGACCGCACATGATGTAGTGCTAAAGTGGGCGGGGTGGGCTAAGGGTGACTCTATACTCAGGTGCTGGGAGGGTGAGGGTGCCCTCCTCTAGACCTCTTCCAATCTGTGCCATATTCCACAACTTGTGTTACCAATGTTTTTCCCAACTTCTGACATGCTGTTGGTACAGATACATTTAAAACGGGGGCTGTGATCAAATGGAAATACATTTGAAATATGCTCGATTGTGCAAAATGCAGTGGCACGTCCTTCGATCACTGATACAGAAATCATGCATTTAATTAATGTAAATTAAACCATCAGGAAGAGCACTGTTAGTTTGCAGCTTTTCTAATTAATGAATATAAGAAGTGGCACAAGCAGAAAGAAAAGCAGCAGCACACATAACTTTCATTTTTTTCAGACCAAAGCATCTATTTGTAAAATATCAGGAACTGCATGACTCATGTAGATCTGTACATTTTTGTGTGTAAGACAGGGGTGTGCTGCACTCCGTGCAGTAGGGAAAAGTCTTAATATGTTTGAGAGAAACAAACACCTTTTTTTTTTTTTTACATTTATTTCAAATGTTTATCAGTCTAGAAATGTGTAAAACTGTTAAAGCTTAACTTAAAAGTTGTGTTTGATATTACTGAGATCTAACAGAATTTGTGCAGTGGCTTGCATTTTATCCTGCTGTGAACTTATTTTGTAAAACTGAACACAAGGAAATATTAAATGTTGCTAAAGCAGATCAACATTTCCTTTCTTAAAGGATTACAGGAAGATCCTGTCAAGCCAAAGGCATATGTTATAGATGAAAAGATTTAGTCAGGCAATTGCTAAGTAACGTGAAAAACCTGAAAAGCAAAAACTGTTTGCTTTGCATTTCTCTAATTTAAGTAATTCAACAGGCCACTTATCAGTGTTTGGTAGTTGTCACACTAGTTTGGGTTTTTTTCATTCAGAAACTTATGAAGTTTTTTACTGGGGGAGAGGGGGGTATTTGAATGTTGTACATCTGCCTAAAATAACTGAGCAGTGATATCAAAGTATAAATTCTTACTATAGAAGACCAAAGAGGTATTTGTCACTGCTCTGAAATAAGACTAATTATTTTATATTTTGGAATATAGGTGTTATAGGCCAAAATGTGTCCCCCATGGTAGGCACTCCAGCACCAGGAGCAAGTCCATTTGGACAGCAGGTGAGTCATTTCTGCTTTATTTGTGAGGCTCCAAGGCTCTGAGTTAGCATTTGAACAATCCCACTTAAGACACGTAGGGATGCACGTGGGCTATATCCCAGGGAGAACAGAGATGAAATGCACACTGATGTATTTAAACCAGATAATATTTTACTCTGAGTGTATGTCTGTGTTTGATTGTTGAGTTGTTATTACACTAACCAGGTTTGTCTGGGTATGAGGTAACTTCTACAGTATAATCAAGGCAGTGTTTTGTTTTGCTTTCCTTCTACTAAACTAAATCAAGTAATTTCCACACACTGTTAAACTGCTGGTAATTTAGGCTTTGCAGGTTTTGGTGATGCACAGAAGGTGCTGTCCACTTTCTGAGCTGTTGAGGAGTGGGTAAAAACTTGTTTTAAATTTGTTTGCTCCTATATTTCACAAACTGATGAAGCAGCTGTTCATTGGCAGTTGAGAATCTATGCTTTTGGGTAACAGTGATGAGCAGATGTTCCTTCTCAGTGATTAGTACAGGGGAACTGTTCAGCACAGTTCCAATTTTATTGACTATTTTTTTCCATGATAAAGGGAAATGTGATTTTGGCTAAGTTAGTTATTCAGAGGCACTGGCACAGGTTGCCCAGAGAAGCTGTGGGTGCCCTGTCCCTGGAAGTGTCCCAAGGCCAGGCTGGATGGGGCTCTGAGCAACCTGGTCTAGTGGAAGGTGTCCCTGCCCATGGCAGGGGGTTGGAACCAGCTAATCTTTAATGTCCCTTCCAATCCAAACCATTCTATGAGTCCATGAAAACCAGAAGTGGAGAGAGTAAGTAGTGAAGTGTTTATGTCATGACATTGAGTTATCCCAGACCACAGGATATCTGTGCTAAGAGTTCTCAGTATTACCACTTAACCACAGTGGTGGGAATTCTTCTCTGTGACTGGGATTTTTTTTCTGCCTGGGATTTTTGCCTGACAGTGATTCTGTGGAAGTATCCCAGTCTTCCAAGGATCAGCATCAATTTGGATTGGATATTTCAGAGTTGAACACTGCACTTCACAGACCACATGGTTTCTGATCAAATTGGAGGAAACATGAAATAAAAAGGAGGCAAAAGATGAAGTTAAGGTTATTAGGAGAGAAAAGAAATGGTGATGATAATCAGAGTATGTTTACACAGACCAGATATATGAACAAAGTCTGTTCAATATGAATATGGTTGGTTTGCACTTCCCCTCTCTGGCCAGGGGTCACTGCGATGCACAAAGTGGGCGTCTCCCGGGACATTTTCCTGGACCTTTGCACGTCACCTAATCTGAAGCTCCGTTGTGTGAGGATGACCCTGAAATTAGGATGTTCCCTGCAGTCCCCCCAGCTGTGATCTCTCCCTGGCTTTGTCGTTGCAGATAGGAATCCTTGGCCCCCCAGGCCAGCAGGCCCCCCCTCCGTACCCCGGGCAGAGCCCGGCGGCCCCGCCGGTCATGCAGCAGCCCACGACCCCCATGTTCGTCTCCCCTCCACCAAAGACACAGAGGCTCCTCCATTCCGAAGCCTACCTGAAATACATTGAGGGCCTTAGTGCTGAGTCAAACAGCATCAGCAAGTGGGACCAGACCCTGGCAGGTAAGGCCCTGCACACAGTGCAGTGTTCCCACCAGAACACGCTTCTTTGTAACCAATAATTTTTGCTTTTGCGGAAAATGCCGAATAAATCTGCTGTTTACTTAATAAAATATACACATGCAATTAATTCTTAAAGACAAATCAGCAGACTGAGAATATGTGTGTCATCCACAGGCTAATTCCATCGGTGTTGTATTAACCTAAGAATCCATGGTATGGGCTCAAACACTAAGAGCAAAAGCTGTGCTGTAGAGTCAGTTGCCTCTTTCTAGAAAAGCTGTAGCGGGTATCAAATCCAGTGGATAACAGAACCATTTCTTGACTTCCCAGCACGAAGACGAGACGTCCACTTGTCCAAGGAGCAGGAGAGCCGGCTCCCTTCCCACTGGCTGAAGAGCAAAGGGGCTCACACCACCATGGCCGATGCCTTGTGGCGCCTGCGAGACTTGATGCTGCGGGACACCCTCAACATCCGCCAGGCCTACAACATCGAGCACGTGTAGGCACAGCAGGGCTGCCCCCCCGGCACCACGGAGCTCTGTGGGACAATAGCTGGTTTAGTTACTGGGTGGGAAGAGATAACCAACAATAATTTGTATTGCATTTTACTGTACATTGCAAGACCATTTTTATATAAGGACACTTTTAATAAGCATATTTCACTTTTTGTTATATTAAGTTGACTTTATCAAATACACAGATTTTTGCATATTGTTTCCTTTGTTTGAAAGGCGATTTCATAATTGGTTAAGTGTAGTCAAGGATTCATCTTTCTTATACTTTATTGCTGAGAATCTGATGCCATTGTTTTTATATAAAACAAAAAAAAGGAAAACAAAGTATTTACAGATTGATACAGTGGAATGTGAATTAGTCATAGTTTACATCTTAGAAGAATGTGTGTACCTGTGCTTGTGTGTGCTTGCCACTTCCAGCAGAACTCTCGCTCGGATGTGAACAGGGAGGATCTCTTAAAGGAAGCTGAAGGTAAGAGGTGCTTTGGCACTAAGGAAAATTGGATTTCAGGTCACCACTGAGGCCGAGTGGGCCCAGCAGCCATGGAAGTGCTCGTGTGGATGGGACAAGGGTGTCTTGACTGCTCATGTTGTCCAGTCCTGTCCAGTTTTAACTGTGTAGCCAAAGCCATTGTGATCCTAAATCAGTAACAGGATGCCTGTGCTGGCATGTCCTTAGAGGGGAAGTGTTTCATCTCCCACGACCTGCGCTGGGGGTTCCGCGGTGCCCCTGACACCGAGCAGAGGGATGGGGAAGCGCCTTCCCTGAGTGATCCTGGCTGCGCTGGGAGAGGCAGCGCAGAACCTGGAACCAGCTCAGGCCTTGGGAGGTAAGTTAGGGGAGAAAAGCTGAGTTGTTTTGTTAGTGAAGTTACGTGATGTTTTCTTAAATTGACGCGTATTCTGTTCTTGATTGGGCATTGTAAGACGTTTTTGTATGCTTTCTTTGAGTGTATTCATTAACCTTAATGAAAGTTTTGCAATGCAACTTTGAGTGAAATTTGATGCTTAAATTAACTTGAAAGTGAAATACTGCTGTATGGTATGGTATGTGTAAGGTCAGCATACCAAGTGTGTTGGAGAAATAGAGCAATAGAGTACTTGCATTGCAGCCTTCAGAGGGTTTGGGGTGTTTTTTTCTTTTTTTTTTTTTAATCTAAGTAAAGTAGGTATCGACTCTTCTTGCCAAATTTCAGTGTTGTGGCTGCCTTCTGCTAAAGACTTACCTGTCCTCATAACTAACCAACTTTTTGGACTACAAAGTTATTTTTTTAAAGGTAAATCTTTTCATTTATTTAATTTTAGAAAAAGAATTAATACTGTTGGATTGCATTAAGTAACTGGGAAAGCTCTTAGGATTTGAAAAAAAAAAAAAAGGTGGCAGGAATGCGGGCACTGCAACTCAGCCCAGAAGAACTGATTTATTGATACACTTCATTTACTGCTAGAGTTGTTCATCATGTGGAAATGGGCTTTAAATTCTAGTAGTACAAAACATTTTCCTTTCAGTATATTTGGCAGAAGGTTAACTTTTTCTTCAAATACTGGATATCTTGGGGTTTGTTTTCCTGATGTAATTAATACTGATGAGGGAAGTGACACTTGCAAGTATAAGCTATGATTTAATTTTACTGGCCAATTCTTTTCCCTCTCCTATTGCAATCCTCCAGTCATTGCACAAAACCCCCCTTTGTAATTACAAATAGGCACTTAAAGACAGTTTAGGTCAGATGTGCAATGGATAGGAAGGAAATGGAGCAAAACAACACAGAGGGAAATGACAGTTTTGAACTCTACAAGTAGCACACCCATGGTACAGAAATATTTACTGGCCTTTGTAAATGACCAATTTTATTTAATAAAGTAGAAGCTGAATAGTCTTAGACCACCCCCATACATACAGTATCATTTTTAAATGTGTTTAAGTTGCCATAGGTTTTGCAGTTTTTAGCCACAAAGATGGGATGTTGAAGCGAATCAGGCAGCAAATCCTAGTTTTTGAGCATTTGGAACTATCATGGATTGTACTAATACACCACCAGATTCTCCTACTTCTCAGCATTAACAAAAATTACACCAAAGAACCTGGGATGGATTTTAATTAAATTATTGTTTTATTTATTTTCTTTTGAGGACTGGATGGGACTCCCTGTGGAGCCTGTATAACTCAGATGTTTAATTTATCTGAAGGTCAGTGATGAGCAGACGTGCAGCACTGGCTCTCTCCTGCCGAGCAGCTGAATCCCTCCTTTCACTGCTCTTCCTGGCCCAGGAGCAAGAGATTGGAAGTGCAAACAAAACCTGGGTCCTCCCACAAGGCAGTGCAGAGCACTACCACTAAGCCACTGGGCTGGCCCTGATCAATTATTTTAAGCCTTATTTATTTCAAAATCGTATATCTCTCTATTGGAGGCATTTCAGTCGATTGCAGTGGAATTTAGGATATAATGGCTACAGTCTAGAATTCAAAACCAGCAAAAGAAACTTTTCTCACTCTGGTTTAAAAAAAAAAGAAATATAAAAGACAACGTCTGTCTGTCTCTTTCTCTCTCTTTGTGGGTGTTTGAACCCCTCATCTGTTTTTCACTGCCGTTCATTGTACTGGGGTAAACAAAACTTTCATATTAAAATAAAAGTATGTGTGGGCAATGGTTGGCTTCTGTGAGAGTGGGAAATAGATTAAACTAGGACCGGTATTTTCATAAACCAGTTGGAGACGACTAATAATTGTTTGTTCTCTTCCTCAGTCCTTCCCTTCCACGAGAAAATTTACTGTTTGTGTAAAAATTCAAAGCGTTGATGTTGGTGACTTTTTTTCAGCATATGTTTTCAGACCTGGTTTATCCATGCTTGGCTTTTCGTTAGACCTTGTACTCCTGAAGGCTGAGCTGCTGACCAGGTTTATAACATGTATGTACCATCACTTTGTTTACCTGAGTCTTTTTAATTTGAATAAAAATAGTTTGCAAAGTGTTTTGGATTAACCAGGTTTGAGTGTCTCATTAAGATTTCTGTGGGGATTTTATTTCAGTTAATTCTGGCTGTTGCTGATCCAGATTTTATCAAGTCCTTGGTTCATGTGTGCTTGTGTGGGGGTGAAATACCCTTTTTCTATTGTCCTGTGTATTGTGAGACCTGCCTGTAGGTGATAAGAACAGTGATGTTGAAAACTGAGCCGTGACATGGACCTTGGACCTTGAAAAAGATGTGATGCATTAGGAACCAGCTGAGTGGAGATGATGAGATTCAGTCAGTCCCAGATTCCCCCATATTAACTGCTTTGAAAATAAACAGCAAGTCTTAATTTCATACTGGAAGCTGACTTGGTTCAGGACTGTCTTCTATGTAGCTGTTTAATAGAGGAAATTAGATCAGCAATAATGGAAAAAGCATCTTTTATGCAATTAAATTAGAAACAAAGAAATTTTAATACTACAAATTGCAAGAAAAATTGAGTGATAGGAACCTCTCATGGTGTGTCTGACAAAAATTACAAAGAAACCAGAACAGACAGCATTATATTTAATTACCATGCATCCATGTCTTCAAGCTGGGGGATAAATGCTGCCTCTCGCACAGGCTGCTGGCTTCACAAAACTTCCACCCTTCCAAAATGTGCTGTTGCAGTTGCCCAGAGGAGACTAATCCTAATCATTCTCCACATTTGCTCAGTCTGAGATGCTAAAGATCAGCAAATGCACTAAATTGGAGTTTCAAAAAGGCCAGGCACTCTGAACATGGAGTCAGGAATGGGATCTGATTGACTGATACCTGGGAAATTTTCTGATTAATAAAATAAACCTCACCTTCTTTTTACTTACTGCATTTTCCAGCAAGTCTAACTTAACCTTCATACGAAGAAACAAAATGACAGCTGCTGCAGGGCAGCAGGATCTGGTGATCCTGGATCAAGAGGTTCCCAGTCTCTGTCAGGCCTCGGAGGCATGATGTGATCAGTCATTCCTGTGCCAAGAGGGATCAGAAATCCAGTGGAGGAGCCTGGCCATGCAGATTATCATCTGTTAAAGGAGGCAGCAGGAAAGATGGGAAGAGAAATGGAGGAGAAAGCACAGAATTGCACAGCAACACGTGTAACCAGTGAGGCTCAGCTCAGGCTCAGCTGAGCACGGCAAAGCCTTGGACAGAAACCACGAAGGATGATCAGTCCATGAAGTCTGAGCCACTGCCTCTAGAGGGTGTCCAAATTCAGCTTCCACTGGATGGTTTTTGGGAGGACTATAATTAATCCTCATCCTTGGTGTGAACCATCAACACGCAGTACTGATTTTGGGAAGTTCCTCAGGAGCAGTCATCCTGTCCTTCCTGTTGGAGGTTTTTGCCCCTGTCTCAGGAGCTGGGACTGGCCATGGCCAGAGTGCAGGTGCAGTTCTGGATCTGTGTATTAAGTCCAAAGTGAAAACTCGCCTCCACTGAAGACAGGAAAAGTTTTGCTCCAAGGAAGAATTCACCAGGACATCAGATGACTATTTTTTTCCTTTTTGTACTCTTGAGAAGCTTGAACAGAACTGCTGCCCCCTGTGCCAGGGAGGAGTGCAGGCTGGGCACATCCACACTGCCTTTACCATAACTGCTTTTAGTTCTTCCCTGGCTCACCACAGGTTTTTCAGCTACATCCTTGTGTGCACAACCACAGGGAAACGACCAACAGATCCTGACCAACAGATCCATTCTTTCCACAAAATCATTCTGGATTGGCAATGAAATTGTCCCCTCTCTAATGCTGGAGTGGTGAGCAGCACTGCTGGTACACAGGTATCGCTGTTTGTTTGCAGGTGACTGTTTACTGAGTTGAAGTTTTCCATGCTTGGTATCTATCTTGCCCTAGCTCCAACAGTCTGGAAAGCTTTCAGGAAGAATGCTTTGCTGAGTCTCAGAAGGCTGTGGCTGCTGCAAAGCTGTTCATGGATGCTGAGCTGTGCTCCGGGCTGACACAGCTGAATTCCCAGCAGAAGGAGCTGCTGAACTCCCAGCAGAAGGAAGGACGTGCTCAGACCCGGAGCTGGCAGGGGCTCAGCAGGACTGGAAGTTTGTTCCTGGCTCACTCCTACAGCACGGATCAGCCTCATGGTGTTCCCAGTGCTGGCCAAAGGAAAGCTCTTGCTTCCTCCCCATTGCCTTTGCCACATCAGATGGAGGATGGGAAGGAAACAGGGATATGGGAGTCAGAAAGAGATTGCTGGGGAAGGCAAAGAGCACAGAACTAGGAGTCAGCAGGGATAAAACTGCAAAACCAAGTGAAGACTGTGGTTGTTGACAACTGAATGTAGATTAAAATCAATACTAAATCCCTGAGAGTGTTCAGTTCTGGAATGGGCTGAAACTCCGGAATGGGGCCTTGTAGCTATTCTTATTTCCAGCATTAGTGAGAGACTGGCAAAATGCAGGAATGCCAAAGGGTCAGCAATAGCAAACATTGTGGAACAGAGAATACAACTCAGATTTCTAAATGTCAAGCTGCATATTCTGTCACAACAGATCTGTGCTGCCTGAAATGGTACAGTGCCAACTTGGAGAAGGATTTTATTCCTGCAGTGGTCACAAAGATCAGTGATACAGAAGCCCCTGACACCAGACTCCTTGTGAGCGACTGCAGCCTGGCTCCCTTTGTGTTTACCTGGCTGCAGACACATGAGGGATCTTCCAGATGTGCCTGGAGCTCTCGGCTGCAAATGGGAAACAGTCACTGCAAAACAAGCAAAAGGCCTGAAGTGGAAAGCTGGCCTTGGCTCTCTGGTGTCTGTGGAACACTCTGCTGCTGTTATAGGAGTGCTTCAGGGACGCCACAGGAAGTTTCACATCAGGCTCCCGAGTCCTGGGAATTAACTGGGGCACAGGGCTCTTCCTTGGAAAGAAAACAGATACTGAAAAACTTATTTGTTCTATGGAAACCAAGCACAAGAGAGTTTCAAAAGGCTCAAGAAGTAAAAGCAGATGGAGCTAAAGCTCAGCAGTTTTCCAAATCTGGCTTTTTATTTATACTTCAATGTACTGCTGCAGTCAGGAGTGACTTAAGTGTGATGATCTGTGACTGCAAAAAGCAGCTTGTGCATGAGTTTTTGAACTTGGGCTCTATCTTGGAACCAAAGTCAAAATTCTTACTATTTCTGAAATAGAGACTTTCCTCAAGTGCTTCACTTGCTGCCCAGTCAAAATACACAGAGCACAGTGGTTCGAGTACCTGCACAATAACATCTTCAGAGCAGTCAGCCTCCTCAGTGGATGAAGACTTCCAAAGGCTGTCAGGGGGTAGCACAGGAACACAGGTAAGGGTATGAACTCCCTTGGGTTTGTATTCTTAATAACTGGTTTCTTTGTGGCACCCTCAGCACACACACATACCCCCAGAAATAGAGCAATGGTAGTAATGTAGGACCCTCACTGACTACACTGTACCAGTCCCTGATGCACAGTCACAACACGCTCCCTCACCCCCCAGCCCCAGAGTCACTGTGCAGGACACAGCAGTCAGCCCTGCTTTACTGCTTTGGGGACAGGATCCTACAGGCAGGACTGGGGTTTGCCAGGACTGCCACTGCTCTGTTACCTGGTACACGTGTCAGACTTTCCCCCAGGCTGAGCTCAGGTCACTGCCAGAGCAGCAACAAAGGGTGTTGCTGCACGTACGGGCAGCAGAGCCTGAACACACGGGTGAGTTCCCAAGCTGAGCAAACACTGAGCAGTGAGTCTGTGCTCTTTTCATCCAGTTAAAATTATGCCACACTGGAAAGAAAACAAATCAGACGCCAGAGCAGTTTCTGCCAGGACAAGGCAAACCAACTAAAAATTACTGTTTCCATTCTGCTGAGGTGGATGCAATGGTAACATTTCTTTCCCACCGGCGTTGTCACAAGGAGGGTGTTTCACCAAGCAAACAAAAGCATTAGCCAAACTGTTTACTCAGCTTAGTTTATTTAAAAGTACCAAGCGAACATTAAATTAGTGGGGGACACCCAAACACAATGAAATTCTCGCCACTGATTTAAATACAAAATGTTAAAGACATGGAAGAAGAACAAAACTGCCAAAGCCATCTAAGAGGATGTTACACAGACGTGTGGATCACAGTTCATCTCGCAGAGCCAACATCTTCCCCCACCCTCCACGTGGCAGTAATGCTGCTTTGGCACTGATACAATTAAAGCACTGGGACCTCCCCCTTGAAACGTTCCAGTTAAACTTCACCCTTCTCCATCCTTGCCTCGTACTCTCTCTCAGAGCGCTTCCTGCGATAAACATCATCTGCAGAGAAGGAGATTTTGTATTAGATTTTTCCGAACGTGTGAACCCCGTCGTCTCTTTTTAAACTTCTCAGTCCAAATTCCTCTTGCAGACGCCGACAGGCAACTGGAAATTCAGGCCAACACAAATCCTTATTACCCCTTAAAATAGCTCATGTTCTCCATCCAGGCTAGAGTTCTTCCCATCAGTCCTGATTAAATGTTTTTATAGGAAAACCAAGTTTCCAGTGAGATACAGTCACTTCTTGTCTACTTTCCCACGAGGGTAACTGAAATACAAATACCCCAACTAAATGAAGCGAAAGAGAAATTATAGGCACAAAGTCAATGCCTGAGGGCTGTCAGCCTGGCTTCAGTAGTTTAGCCTTTTTTATATAAACAAAGCACAGGAATATTCCCATCTTCATGGTCTTCCCAGTCGTCCTTCCTCCCTCCCCTCTTCCTGATCACCCCTAAATATCCACCACCAAATAAAATCCCTCACTGACAAAAAAAATGAGGTTATCAGTTTTGTACATTCTCACTTTGCTTGGATTATGAAGCAAAAATAGGGCTAAAGTGCACAATGATTATTACTGTAGTATATACCAGTAGGCATAGCAATTTTTTTTTTTTTTGAGGAAAACAAGGCTTGAGGTGAAATATAACGGCAACTGCTCCATGGATGTTGTGCTTTAGTTTCTAACCTGACTTAGTTATGCTTTAGAAATGAACAACTAAAAATCCACAACAAATCCAAGTCTTCAGCAGTGAGCAGATAAGCAATTTTGATTGCTGTGGGTTTGTCAGCTCTGGAAACTGTACCAAGCTCTTTCACTGTACAGGAGACTCAACAAAATTTCCCATGAAAATGAGAATATTCCCATAAAACATACAGTTGAGCTGATCCTTTTTCTGAAGTACACAAATATTTTCAGCAATGTTTATTAAAGGGAAGAATGTAATTTTAGAAGTAAGTGCTTTAACTTCCAGGAACTAAATGCCATTTCTTGTGAGCCATTTCCATACTTATTGATTGTAAAAGTCATATTTCAGATGAGCTCACACGCTTCAATTCTGGCAAATCTCATGAGTCTTTTTCAATATAAAAAAATCATCATAGAATCATAGAATGGTTTGCGTTGGAAGGGACCCTACAGGTCATCTCGTTCCACCCCCTGCCCTGGGCAGGGACACCTTCCACTATCCCAGGTTGTTCCAAGCCCCATCCAACCTGGCCTGGGACACTTCAGGGATGGGGCAGCCACAGCTTCTCTGGGCAACCTGTGCCAGGGCCTCACCACCCTCACAGGGAAGAATTTCTTGCCAATATCCAATTTAAACCTCCCCTCTTTCAGCTAAAATCTAATCTAGTATCCTAAACCCAGGTTTTCGGTTTGTTTCTGCCCAGCGTGTTCTGCTGGGGAGGCAGAGCCTGGAGTGTCACAGAACTAAGGAGAGCAGTGTCTGCCGTGCTGGTCAGAGCCCTCCGGCTGAGGAGGCGCCGCCAGACCCCGCCAGCCGCCCATTGTCGTGAGGGGACTGTCGTGAAGGGGATCCCCCTGCGCAGGGCTCGGGGGCGGCGGTGACCTCTCACTCACAGAAGGTCTCCTTGCCGATGCGGACGTTGATCATGAACCACTCCATGGCCCCGCCGAGCACGAAGAAGAAGGGCAGGAACCTGTAAACGCCGAAGCGCTCCTTCCCGGGCACCAGCTGCAAGAGGCGCTTCAGCCTCCTGCTGACCAGCATGGCCGGGCGGCACCGGCGCCTTCGCCCTTCGCGTGTAGGGAACAGAACAGAGGAGGGGTGTGTCAGACGCGGAGCGGGACGTGCCGCGGTCACCCCGTGCCGGCAGCCGGGCGCGGGGCGGGCGGGCCCGGCCGATCCCCCCCGGTCATGGCGGACCCTCACGGACCCCCCGCCC